>NC_141687.1:1842921051-1844121051 GCF_964263255.1 Lissotriton vulgaris
AGATGTTGATACTCAGCTGATCGAAGGGTTGGTTAAGTTTAATGAACAGTGTCAGTAAAGAGTAAAATGACATAGAGGTGTATATGCTACTCACGGTGTTGGGTGTGGGGAGGGAGGGGAGCGATATCCACAGGCTACTGCGGCCGCACATAGGTCTTATGGACCTATTTGCCTGTAAAAGGGGGAGGGGGGTGGTGACCAGAGGGGAGGTAGGGGGGGAGCAGGGGTAGAAGGGAGGGTTAAAAATACAAAAAAGGGGGGGGGAAATGTAATAATCAGCACATGAAAGCACAATTCAGAACACAAGGAAGGAATTTCTATTTGTATTCATCAAATCAGGTTTACTTTGAGAACAAAATGCTAGATCTTGAATGGTATGTTAAGTCGGGTAAAACTAATGATTCAGATAAATGACCTGTAGGATAGCTACTATCAATATTTGTGGGCTGAATGACTCGGGGAAAAGATTAAAAGTGGCAGCACTGCTTAGGACACTTAAGCTGGACTTGGTTTGCCTCCAAGAAACGCATGTTGAAGCTTCCAAGAGTTATATAATGAATCACTTAGGGTTTTCGGTATTGGCAAATACTTTGCAAGACACGAAACACAGAGGTGTAGCGGTATTAGGAAGACCCACTGATGTAGAAGTAATTAGGAAATCAGAGGATAAGTGGGGAAGGTGGGTAATACTAGAAATAAAATTTAAGGGAGAAAAATGCACCATAGTTTCTGTGTATGGTTCGACAGAGGACGACCCGGACATTTTTCAATTTTTAGATACAGAGCTGGCATTATGGCCTGAGCCAATTGTATGCTGTGGAGACCTCAATATTCACGATCCTACTAGTTCATTTGGACAAATGGGGGGTATATATATAGGGAGGAAAAAGAGAACCCACAGGGCACTTTCAGAAATGGTAGCAAATAATTCTTTAGCTGACCCCTTGGATAAAAATGTATCCAGGCACTGATGGTAGCACATTTTATTCAGCCCCACATAAAGTACTTGTTAGGCTGGATTACTTTTTGATTTCATCCTTTCTGTTATCAGAAGCACAGATAGATAAACAACCTCGAATTGTTTCAGATCACAGTCCGCTGATCTTAACGCTTAAACTGGGTCAGGTGCAAATGAAAGATAGGCAGTGGACATTTGATAGAGCCCTGTTGAAAGATGAAGGCTATAGGTGTTACATGACAGGATGGATCAGATCCTATTGGGAAATTAATAAGGATACAGCCCCAGTGGGAGTAGTGTGGGATGCTTTTAAGGCAGGAGTACGGGGAGAAACAATGAGCTATGTATTCTCAGCTCAGAAAAAGTCAAGACTCAAAACTGGTGAAGTCGTACAGAACTTGATGAGGGTGGAGGAGGAGTTGGCGCAGGCTTTAAGAAATAGGGCACCAATAGAAGAATATCTATTAAAAATTGTGGCACTCAGGGTGGAGGTGACGGAAAGTATTTCTAAAACAGCAGCAGAGAATTATCTGACTAAGAGAGAAGCTGCCTATGAGTTAAGTGAGAAGGTAGGCCATTTACTAGCAGTACGTACCAGACAGAGACTAGCTGCATCGGACATTGCTGAGATTGTGAACGAAAATGGAATTTCGATTACTGAAGTAGACAGAGTGAGAGATGTATTCAGGCAGTTCTATGAAAAATTATACACTAGGGATTGCATAGGAGCGGTGGATGAGATAGAAAGCTACTTAAGGGATGGTACATCGCCAGGCGTGACGGAAGAGGAGAAAGATAGATTGGACTCCCCTTTTACTCTAGAGGAATTTATCATGGCATTAAGCACGCTTCCAGCAGGTAAAGCTGCCGGACCGGATCAGCTACCGGTGGAGTTCTATAAGGTATTTTATCAAACAGTGGGAATGGAAATGTTTAATGTCATGATGGAGGCACAGAAAGGAGATAAAGTACCGGAATCATGGGGGGAAGCAAACATTATTGTTATTTTAAAAAAAAGGGAAAAATTCGACACTCCCAGGCTCATACAGGCCTATTACATTGATGAACGCGGACACGAAGATATACTCTAAGATTGTAGCAACAAGACTGGCGGGAGTAATAGAGGGATTGGTAAGTCACACTCAGCATGGCTTTATTCCTGGAAAAGGTACGACACAACATGTCAGACAAGTAATTACAACGTTTGATGCAGCAAATGCCCTGGGGGACTCTATCGCTGCACTATTTTTAGATGCCGAAAAGGCGTTTGATAGAGTCTCCTGGGAATATCTATGGCAAACATTAAGATGGAATGGATTTGGAAATAGTTTTGTAACATCAATGCAGACACTCTATAAAAACCCAACAGCAAGGATCAGAGTAAACAGAGGAAAATCGTCAGCAGTTAGGATTGGGAGAGGGACTAGACAGGGCTGCCCGTCATCGCCATTACTATTCGCCCTTTATCTAGACCCCTTGATAAGGAAAATTGAAAGCAATGTAAGGATCCCTTCAGTAAGGTTGAATGGATGTGAAATTAAGACACTCGCCTACGCTGACGATATTGCTATCCTGACTCCTAATCCTAGTATGGCCATAGTGGAAATTGAGGCTGAGGCACAAAGGTTTGGGCAAATATCTGGGTATAGCCTGAATACCTCCAAAACTCAAATAGTCTGTAATCAACATATGGTGTTTAAATGATCAAAGAGTTGTGGATTCTGCTGTATATCTGGGGGTTGCAATTACAGCTGATCTAGACGCGTTGGTACAGAACAACATTGCGCCACTCTTGACAAAAGTTAAGTCTGATTTAGACCGAATGAATAATCTGCATTTATCATTAGTAGGTTGTACTAATGTTATAAAAATGTTAATATTGCCGAAATTTCTGTATTTGTTTAGGACCATACCATATTTTTTGAGTTGAAATGGTTTAACGATTTGGAAAAAATTCTGAACAGATTTATTTGGGCTCACGGTAAGACCCGAAGGGCATATCGTTTTATGTCTTTGCCTAGAGAAAAGGGGGGAGTGGGGGGTGCCTGATTTCAGATTATATTATTGGGCATCTGCACTCCAGTATATGCGGGGACTGATAGGGGGGGGTGGTGTAGACGTTAGAACAACAAATGATTCATCTAGGATATACTCCATTGTGCTGGGTCCGGAGGTAGAGAACTCCTTCCTCAAATGTATTGATTTCGCCTATTTCAAAAGAACCAGATTTAAGACGGTCCAAGCCGCAATTAAAATTTGGAATGCAGTGATGAGAAAAATTGGTCTGGGCCGATACAATTGGTATACGAGGCTGTATAAAAATGTCTCCCTCCCAGCGCAGATTTTTGGCGACAGTATAATGGCGGGCTGGGTGGAGAAGGGGATAGTACAGCTTGGGGATGTGAGGAATATGGAGGGGATGCTCCAATTTACAGATTTAATGACCAAATTTGGGTTAGACAGGAGGGATCTTTTCAAATTTTTTCAGCTAAGAAGCTTTCTGGGGAATAAGCAGGGTGGAAGTATAGGGTTTGCTAAAGTCGAAATTCTCGAGAAAATAAGACAGGGGGGTGATTGTTCAATACGGTGCTTTTATGCAAATTTGTTAGCAGGGAAATCAGATGACATAGATAAACATAGTAAAAAGTGGGCAGACAAGTTGGAAGGGGAGTCCTGTTGGTTTAAGGAGTCACTGGACTTAGGGCGAACTCTCCTGTGTTCAGCACCGCTTCAATCGCAGCAGTATAAAACTCTTTACTCGCTTTACTTTACCCCTGCAAAAATAGCAAAATGGGGGGTACCACAGGAATCACATGCCCAAGATGTAGCTCCCTTGACGCAGATTTAATACATTTATTCGCTGTATGCCCGCAGTTACAGACAACGATAAAGGATATAGAGAAATTTCTGGATGTCTCTTTAAATATTCGGATTACTTTAAAACCCCCAGAAATACTGCTTGGGATAGTTACAGATACTAGTGTTATCCAGAGGGAGTTCATCTTTGTCGCAATGGCAGTTTTTAGGCTTTGTATAGCTAGGGCTTGGTTAGATAAAAACCCCCCTGGAATGCAAGTCTGGTTGTCTAACCTTTTATCATCCTACAATCTGGAAAAAAATATATATGCCCGGAAAGGTAGGAAAGGGAGGAGATTGGGGTTAAGGATATGGGACCCTATTATAAGATGGAAAGAAGGGTTGAATCTGTGAGATTGGATTAGGGCAAGAAATGGCAACTGAAATAACCTATGTAGATGCTGATATGGTGTTTTAATGAATTCGTGTATCAACAAAGAGAGAGGTAGGGAGATTTCAAAGACACTCTCTTAGTCCCCGGTTAAGTGTCAAACAACAAAAAAAGAGAGAGGTCTGAACTGGTCAAGCCCACGGCTACCAGAAATGTGGAGCAAAAAGATAAGCGGATAGTATTGATCACAGTCACTCTAGTTGAGTGGGATCACAGTCACTCTATTTGAGTAGGAAAGCCCTCACACACCGACCTAGTCAGTGTCATGCTTCATCATCGGGCCCCACCGAAGAGACCGAGTGTCTCTTCGGTGTGCTACGACGCCAGAAAGACTGCGGAGCTGGTTGTGTGGGGAGGATGTGTTGTGAAGATTCTCAAATTAAAAGTGACTAACAGGGTATCAAAAAAACTTTAATAAGTGATCCCTAAGACACGTGTAAGTGGTATATGTGTCTGAATTTAATAGCCAAGGTTATTAGGGTTTAGTTTAAAGTTTTTTTGATACCCTGTTAGTCACTTTTAATTTGAGAATCTTCACAACACATCCTCCCCACACAACCAGCTCCGCAGTCTTTCTGGCGTCGTAGCACACCGAAGAGACACTCGGTCTCTTCGGTGGGGCCCGATGATGAAGCATGACACTGACTAGGTCGGTGTGTGAGGGCTTTCCTACTCAAATAGAGTGACTGTGATCCCACTCAACTAGAGTGACTGTGATCAATACTATCCGCTTATCTTTTTGCTCCACATTTCTGGTAGCCGTGGGCTTGACCAGTTCAGACCTCTCTCTTTTTTTGTTTTAATGAATTCCTAATTGTTTTCTTTTTTGTATGATGTAATACGATAAATGAATATAAATGGTTGTAGAATATATAATGAATTGTGTGAATTGTGCAAATGGTATAATAAAAAAAAAAAAAAATAAAAAAAATAACATAACATAACCTGAAAATGGGAATTCCAATGAGTTTTTTATTAGTTGATATTAAAATGCTCTGAGTATTATAACATTTAAACTGGGCAGAAAGGTATTTTCGACCTGTTTGATGAAGGGCTTTGAAAACTATAGATTAAATAAAATGTGTTTATTAACCGGTAGCTAATGTAGTTTCCTCAGCCCCTTGGAAATGGAACTCCTGTGGGGGAACTTGAATGCCAATCACGCAGCTGCATTTTGTACCTCTTGTAACTTATTGATGAATTATTTTGAAGTGACAGGATACAGACTATTGCAACAATCAATCTTGGAGATAACGAGGGCATGGACTACCATTGCTCTAGCTGGTAAAGGAAGAAATTAAAAAAACCTTAATAATGATGTATCAAGAAAGAAACACATTCCAGACACAGCCAGAATTTGAGGACAAAAAGATAGATCACAATCACATTTTTCTCCCGAATTCTGAGTTAGAGTCACTGGAGGAGGGGGGGTTCACAAGGTCATCATTCCACCAATCCCGGCCCTAGAATACATTTTTCTTCCCAAACAGGAGAATTTCTGTTTTCTCTATATTGCACTTCAGGTCCTGATATCTGCCAGTTGCAGCGCCATGAAACCGCTGGTGAACGTGCTCTATATAAATCATTTTAAATTCAATTCAAATTCAATTCGAATTCAAATTCAGGTGACTGCATTCCAGCCATCTGACCACTTGGGTGAAGCAAGTCTTGACATTTTGTTCAGAACCAAATACATTCTTGTCCAAAGACAAAATCATTTCAGTGTCATCTGCATAAGACATGAATGCAGTAATTTGTTTGCCAAGTAGATCAGAAAGTTGAAATGAATAGTTGATTCAGCAAATTAAAAAGGGTAATTATGAGCCAATATGTTAATTACTTGCTGTTTTGTCCTTGATGATTTATAATCTGTAATAGGCTTGTTCTTGGAAATGCTGACCTAGCATTCATTATTGAGCAGTTCATAATGTATATATTGTATAATTCTTTATGGAACAGTTTATAATGTATACATAGTATTCCAGCAAGATACTGCAGAGCGAGTAATACCCTGCTGATACCAGGCTCACGTAAACAATGACCACAAACTTTAGGCATCTTATCCATGGCAATAAGAATGCTTATGAAGAAATGTATCATACTAGGCCTAATTTACTAGGCTTTGTGGCCTGTTTGCAAACTGAACTTTGTAATACATTCAGTAGTACTACAATAGTACCGCTCGCTTACTACAAAATGCAATTCACTAACCTACATGTAGAGGTGTGTACATCTATGTTTTAATAATAAATGAGAGAGTGCGTCAACATCTCCCGTGTTAGAGGAGGAAGTAGCGGCCTCCATCAGCGACATTGCAATGCCCAAGCTGTCATGAGTTCACATGCTGCAACATAGTAAGATTACTTGTACACGATTCATGTTATAATTTGGTAAAATCATATGCACGGAATAGGACAGATACTCTTTAGTAGCATTGTGCATTGTAAAAGTTTAGTTAGATTTGAATTGAACAATGCTTGTTGATTTCTTGCAATGCCAAAAGTTGATGCTTTAGTCACGTTAGATTTAACCTTTAGCGCACATTTCTAACTGTCTTTGAGCTACACGTGCCATGACAAGCCTACTCCTTGCTCACAGTCTATAAAAGCGCCCTCTCCCTCTGCTAAGACGCTTCGCTTCGTCGAATCCAGCGTCTCAGCGAGTGTTCCTGTATCGAGCTCCGGACCCGCCTGATCATCCTGAAAACCCCGCCTTGCTTCCCGATCCCTCACCCTTCTGGCTGCCTGAACCCTTGTCCTTCCCACCTTTGAGTCTTCTTACCTGCACCATCTTCTCCCCGGAAACTCGTCGGCTTTCATGTGGCTTCCTGCTCCGACTCCATTCTTCTCACCGACACAGCTTCTCTGCATCGGTTTCTGGCATAGCTTCCTCACATCGGCTTCTGGTTTCGTCCTGCAAGAAACAAGTAAGGTAGTCCCTTGTTACTAAGCAACAAGGAGAATAGAGGAAACAATAAACATTGGCAACAGCAAATTCTTGATAATACTTTTCGACAATTTTAAAGAAACATTGGTAAAGACAATTGGTTGCACTTTTAGGCACATTTAAAGAACATTGCTAAAAACAATTGTGACTACATTGTTTATTGGCTAGACTGAGTCAAGAAAACCTTCTGTTTGAAAATATTGGTGAACATTTAAAGTCACGTCTGGTTATATGACAGTCATGTGAATGTATTGATATATTTTGAAGATATCAATGTATATTTGAATGTAGACTCTAGTGGAAGTTTACGATATCGAAAGTCGTTGAACCCTGAAAATAGGTAGGGTTGCCTTTTTTTTCCTGTTTGTTTTCTTTTTGCAGATCCCTATATTAAGAAGCAACATTGGTAACAATAAGGTAGGAAGAGTTATGGTTTGTTAGAATTAACCATTGATTAACACACTAACCAGTTCAAGATTAACCTATTCTTGGTTATTAACTTGTACTCTCATGTCTTGGTTGATAACTTGTACTCTTTGTATTATTTAAAGGCACTACACTTAGACCTCAGCAAGTTTGCCTAATTGTTAAGAAGTGTTAGCAAGGGCTCATAGGATTGTGGTATATACAGTTCTTTAAAAACTTGAATATATTTATTTATGTAAGAATTAAGGAAGATCTTTTTGGTTCATGAAGTGCTTTGTTATTTAAAAGGTAATAAGAAATCCTGAACAATCGTGAGAAGCTCAGTGCACTTCAAGAGAAAAACTGAACAGTCATCTCAGAAAGAAGAGATCCTGTGTTTGTTTGTTTTTTTCACTCCACTTCCCCTTTCCCTTGGGGACTAGTCAGTTGAATCAAGAGGTGTTTCCTTGACTGGTTGGTTAGTTCGCAGAGAAGTTGGGAGCATACATCATCAAGACGGAAACAACAGGAAACTCGTGAGCAGACGCTTGACAGAAAGCGAAGCCACACATACAAACTCTTGTTTCCTCTTGATGGTGTAAGGTCATGGATTTCTTAGAGATGGATGTTACTCAATTGACACAGTTTGTGTGTTCTATGAATGTTGAAATACAGGATTTACGTTTAGAAAATGAGTCTCTAAAACAGGAATTAGACAAGACCAGAACAGGTTTTACCTCTTGGAGGAATCTTCTGAAGAAAGGCGGCCTATATTACAACCTCCAAAATTTGGAGTTTCAGCCTTTTCATCTCAGACTCCCACTAAGCAAATGTCGGAACAACCAGTGCAGGTCACTGTTGTCACACCCAGTCCAGTACCCTTAGCTAATCCTGATAGGTTCACAGGAGATAGTAGTCGCTACAATACATTCATGAGTCAATGCCAGTTACACTTTATGTGTAAACCTCAAATATTTACCACAGATACATCAAAGGTGGCCTTTATTATTTCTTATCTGGGAGGGGTGGCAGCAAATTGGGCCATGCCCTTAGTAGATAGAAATTACCCTTTGTTACATCAGTTGGATAACTTTAAGACAGCTATGTCTAGTCTTTTTGCTAAACATACTTTTCTGAAAGCATCAGACAACGAGCTTTTAAACCTACGTCAAGGTTCTAAGGATTTGCTTACATATGTAACTACTTTCAATAGATTACTTGCTGAAACTCGTTGGCCTGAGGAAAAAAGGGTATCGTTATTCTATCGAGGTTTAAAAGACGATTTAAAAGATTCTCTAGCTCACATCATCAATCTACCAGAAGACTTTGCTGAATTCCAAGATCTGGTGGTGAAGTTAGACCATAGATTGGGAGAACGGAAAAGCGAAAGACCTAGGGGTGATTTTAAAAACCTACATTTTAGAGTGGAGCGAAAAGAGAAACTTATGCTTATATTGCGGTAAATCAGGTCATTTCGCCAGGGATTGTCCCATCAAACCAGTCAAGAAGAAAGTCATAGCAATAACTTCCAAACCCTCTCAGGTATCGGAAAACTGATTGTCTCGGGGAATGAAGGGTCGGTTTCCCGGGGGCTGATGTTAGTTCAAGGATCCCACAATACGCAACTAGTGTTACTAATCATATACCCAGACATTTTACAATAAGAGTTATTTTGATCTTGTCAAATCAACAAAGACACAGCATTCCTGTGCTTATTGATTCTGGAGCTACTGGGAACTTTTTTGATATAGACCTAGCTAAAAAATTATGCTTGACGCAAGTACCAAAGAAAGAACCTGAACCTGTGCGAGCTGTTGATGGTTCAGCGCTTTCTTCAGGGTTAATAAGATTCCACACGACACCTTTGATCCTTGTTGCCGACAATGGTCATACAGAACATACCACATTTGATTTAATAGACACACCAACATTCGGGGTTATTTTAGGAATCCCTTGGCTTCAACTCCACAATCCAAAGATAGATTGGATTAAAAGAACTGTTACCCTGGACTCATCCTACTGCAAATTGCATTGCTACCATGAGACAAAAGATCCGGTCATGCCACTTTATTGCGCTATATCGCAGTCTGAGCAGATTAGCATCCCCAGTGACTATAAAGATTTCGCTGATGTGTTTGATCCTGTGAAAGCCACTAAGTTGCCCCCTCACAGGATCTACGATTGCAGTCGGATATATGCCTTAACGGAACCCGAGAATCAGTACCTACGAACTTACTTAGACGAATTACTGGAAATTAGTTTCATTTGTCATTCCACTTCAACAGTCTTCTCTCCCCTTTTTTTTATAGCAAAGAAGACAGGGGACTTGAGGGCTTGTATAAACTATCGCACAGTTAATAAGGCAACAATTAAGAATCGATACCCTCTGCCTTTGATCCCTGTGCTTCTGAATCAAGTTAAGGGCTCGAGAATCTACACAAAATTAGACTTACGTGGTGCTTACCACCTGGTCCAAAATAAAAGAAGGGGACGAGTGGAAAACTGCATTCCGCACCAAATTCGGCCTATTATACGGTAATGCCGTTCGGACTTTGCAATGCGCCAGCGGCATTTCAATACTTCATTAATGAAGTACTATACGATCTTTTGGACATCTGTGTCATTGTGTATATTGATGACATTTTGATTTATTCAAAAAACCCAGAGGAACATGTGAAGCATGTTTGTTCAGTCCTTACTAAATTGAGAGACAATTCCTTGTTTGTTAAGTTGGAAAAGTGTGTCTTTAATACCTCAAAAGTAGAGTTTCTAGGATACTGGTTATCCCCTGAAGGCATCATCATGGACCCTAAAAAGGTAGAAGCAATATTGAAGCAATATTGATTTGGCCAACTCCAACCTCAGTAAAGGAAGTTCAAAGAATCCTAGGGTTTGCGAACTTCTATAGACGCTTCATCTCTAAATTATCTGAGATTGATGTACCTATCACTCAGTTACTTCAAAAAGGAAAGAAATTTCACTGGTCTACAGAAGCAGAATCCGCCTTCAATATTCTGAAAAAAGCCTTCACCTCTCCTCCAATTTTAGTGCACCCAGATCCTGACAGACCGTTCTATGTAGAAGCTGATGCCTCGCAAACTGCTATTGGAGGTGTTCTAATGCAAAAAGATGCCAACACAGGACACTTTCATCCTATTGCTTTCTTTTCCAGAAAGCTTCTATCAGCTGAACAGAACTATACAATTGCAGAACGTGAGCTCTTAGCAATAAAAGCAGTCTTCCAGGAATGGAGGCATCACCTTTTAGGGGCAAAGCACACTATTACAATTTTTTCTGATCATAAGAACTTACAATTCTATTCAACTGTAAAAGCATTTACTCCCATACAAATGCGCTGGCTACAGTTTTTTAGTGAATTTGATTTTCTAATAACCCATCGTCCCGGCGCAAAACAATTGTTATCAGACACACTTTCACGTTTAGTCTGTGAGAAAGACATTGAGCATAAGAAGGATTTACAAAGTATCATTCCTGTTGAGAGAGTTTGTGCAGAAATCTCTTCTAAAGATTTTCTGACATTGCTAAAAAGTAAAACCGATTGTTTGGATAAACAACAGTGGCTCTCAGAAAAATACTCCACAATACAAGATGGGCTTTTGTATCACAAGAACAAATTATTTGTTCCAGAAAAAGATCTGAAGGAACAAATAATTAAATGGAATCATGATTTAGCTACAGCAGCTCATCCAGGTGTTACCAAAACTCTGGAATTATGTCAAAGACATTTTTGGTGGATTAAATGAAAGAAGATGTACATCAATATGTTCAAACTTGTCCAGTGTGTGCACGACAAAAGTTGTTACATATTTCCCCTATGGGTTTACTTCAACCAATGACTATACCTCAGTTTTCCTGGCATACTATCAGTTTAGATTTTGTTACAGATCTACCTAAATCTAATGGTTTCACTACAATCCTAGTAGTAGTAGATTTGCTATCTAAAATGGGACACCTCATACCTCTACCCAAACTTCCGTCTGCTGTTGAGTTTAGTAATTAATTTATAACTAACATAGTCAAACTCCATGGACTACCCCGAAAGATAATTTCAGACAGAGGCCCTCAATTTCTTTCTAAATTCTGGAAACAGCTTAGTAGTCGATTGGGTATAGATTTAGCTCTATCATCAGCTTATCATCCACAAACAGACGGCCAAACCGAAAAGGTCAACCAGTATCTAGAACAAAGTTTGGCTGTTTAACTACCACTGTGTCTTCAAACTGGGAGGAGGTATTACCTTTGGCAGAGTTTGCTTACAATAACTCAGTGCACTCGGCTTTAGGATGTTTTCCTTTCTATTTTCTCACAGGTCAACACCCCAGAAGCCTGCCAATTACGTTTCCAGATAAAACACAAGACATGCCTGCAGTTAGTGAGCGGTTAGCTACTTTATCAGCTTTTCAAGAACACATAAACAAGCATTTACAATGCAATAGTCTCAGCATTATTAAAGGTAGAGCTATTGGCATTGCTCATGAATTATTATTTTTTTTTTTAAATCGTGAATAAATGGCATTGTCATTTACATTGCCAATAGCTTAATGGTTAAATAAATGGCTTTGTCCTTTACAATGCCAATAGTTTAATCGCTCGCAAATGCAGGACCTATTGCATTTACACCCACACAGAGCCAACCACACAGCCATTCTGATAGAGCCCCTAAACAGAGCCACCCTCACAAAGACAGAGCCACCCACACATAGAGCCACCTACAAAAAAAGCTATCCACACCGAGCCCCCCCACACACACAGAGCCCCCCCACACACACAGAGCCCCCACCCACACACGGAGCCCCCCACACACACACAAAGCCCCCCCACACACACGGAGCCCCCCCAAACACACACGAAGCCCCACACACACACGGAGACACCCCACACACAGCCCCCCCACACACACACAGAGCACCCTGCAGCTCGCCTCATCCCCCCCCCTGTACGGGGGGGCTGCGGGGGCCAGTGCTACACCACTGCTCTCCAACATATGCATGCCCAGGGCTTAAAACATTAAAATAAATATCTCAGAATGGAAGACTACATATCTCCTTTCAGAGAACGTATGGCCTGTTTTAACTCAAACGTACAATTCAATTAAACTGGTTATGGATTACCAGTGTGAACCTTTATATATATACATACGTATTTTAATCTTGTTTATATATTGACTTGGTTTTAACTATTGATAAAATATGTATTTAATTCATGCAATACAGAAGAGAGGTACTTCAAATAAATAACAATGTTGCAAAACATGAATGTCAGGATATTCATGTATGAGGTAAATCAGAATTAAGTGTACAGAAAAAGAAACGTGGATGTTTCAGCAGTAGGACTGTTATACCTTTTGCTAGAAGAGGACCACATTAAGAGAGCTTTGCATTTGTATCATCATTGGGATATCCGTGTAGCGTGCAAAACTAAATAGAAGAGCTTTGTAAACATCATAATGGATTCATTTTGCAATGTGGGTAGCTGTTTATACAGTTCATTGGCAGATTCTAAAGTAAAGTGTTGCATCTAGATAATGTACTGCTTTAAGGCATGCTATAAAAATCCCACTCTCCTCGAAATGCACAAAAGATACTGATGTATTCATTAGAATATTAAGTGGGATTGCCGTCTTGATGCCAAGTCCTTAATTACAAATGTAGGACATAAGCACAGAAAATTCTCTCTTCAGGCAGAGGACAGTGGAAGTGGTGACAGAGTTGGCGTGATTGTGTCCGCCTTTGGGTGAGGAGGAGAGACTAACACCAGGCTTTGAGCGAGGGGTGGACAGAGATACCCACCTTTAGAAGATGGGTGGAGAGGGACACCCACCTTTGGGCGAGGGGGAGAGAGGGACACCCACCTTTGGGCAAGGGAATTCTTGATCTGGGGAGGGGTGGGGGGGCGGTTAGAAAGTGAGAGACAAGTTTCGGGCACTATTACCCCGCATTAATGCCCCCGAGCTGTCAGTGGCAATGACCTTCCTCCTAATACGGCCACGGAGACCTTTAGTGTAGCAGTGCCTCCGGTGCGGTGCTGTCTCCGACATATGAGGTGCCAACCTGGCAGAGAGCACATTCCAAGAAGGACCCCCGAAACTCGTAGAAAGAAATGGACACGTACCTCTATCCACGGCAGGGGGCTCTTGGAATTAAAGGGGGTGTCTTGGACAGAGGGTGGTGATGGTGGCAGCCTTAGCCTTGCGTGGGAGGCCCGAGAGAGGTGGGAGCCTGCCCCCCGACCCGCACACACACACACACACACACACTGCTGCACCCTCACGCACACACTGGGGCCAAGTCACGAGCCCGGTGCGCAGCTTTGTTCTACTTCTGAACAGAGTAAATTCATGTTTTGAATTCACAAATATGAATCCACTCCTGCATTGGTTTACACACATGCACGATTGTACCAGTAATGTGTAATGATATGTAGTAAATATGCTTTCTTCTGTAGAGATGCTATGGAAGGCAGGTGCATGAATATAGTATTCATGAGCATTACACCGGCCCATTTCCACCCTGGCCGCGGCAGAGATGTAATGGTGCACAGGGCAGGAGTAAATGCTGACCCAGGGTGATAATGCGGAGGTAAGACAGCCGAGATTGGTGGTGGTGTGGACAAACGCATACATAGGTTAGCGGGCAGAAACGCAGTTTTGCTGAGTGCACGTGTGTCAATACATATTTACAAGGTACATTAGTGCATGTTGAAAGGGTTATGATTGTGAGCGCTCCTGGGGGCTGCGGCAGCTTTTCAGGAGTACTCCGGAAATGTTTCCAGAATGAAAACTAAGCATTATCTAGTTCCAAAGGCGAGGTAACTCTATGGGAGGACGTTTACAGTGTACTTTGTGAATACTAGTCCACGTATGCACATACCTTGCCTAATATTGCAGAGTGGGGGGGGGCCCAAGGCTTCGCATGGCTGATGTGGGGGTGAGATTACCTGCTTCACATTGCGATGCCACGTCACATCACTGGTGGCAGGGGGAAACCGTCTGTCCCGTCAACACACAACACCACGCGAACACAGTTTGTAGATTCTATTCTTATACCGGATTATGCACTCAGTATAGCAGAAGCCAGAGAAACCACTGACCAAATGTCCCCTGTCTTCCATTCATTGCAGTTGTGTGACGACTGCCCTGTTCTTTAACAGTGTGCCCACTCCCTCCTCCACCCCGTGAATCTACGAGGCACGCTCATGGTCATACTACCAACATCTCCTGACCACATTAGAGGCAAGACATACTAATAAAAACGAGGTGTCGGGACAGTCTGAAGTGGCAGTGTTGCTAGGGCTGGGGGGCTGAGAGCAGCAGAGAAACACGCCTGCTTCTGGGAGCAGGAAACACAGGTGCAGCCGCCCGGCCTGGGATACATCGCCGAGGGAGACACCCGAAATCAGCAACGGAAGGGATGATCGGGAAGACTCTGCGAGATAAACGGAGGAGGTAGGGAGTGCTCCACTCCACAGGTCGCACTGATGATATGACCTGAGAGCTTAATCCACATCAAAGGGCCTGCAAGTGGGGAGCGGGAGGGGGCGTGAAACAGACACGGACAGCGGGGCAGAAGGCAAGACAAGACAAGAAAACCACAAGTGCAATCAGGGGGAAGAAGGCAAGAGGACAGCGAGGAACGGCTCACCTTCACAAAGAAAACAAAATGGCGGCTCAAAGCTCCGAAAATTTTCAGATTTGGGGGCATGTTAGTTGTTCTAAAAATAGGCATGGCTAAAAAGTGGAAAGAAGAACACGAACACACCCCCAAATCCGAAAAAGACGGAGCTTATTTGGAGGGACGGCTCTCTCCTACAATGGCTGGCCTCCGTTTAGGAAGCTAGCCAATGGAGGAGAGACGAAAAGAGAGGCGGGATAAAGCAGCCACTCTAAGAATCAATAATTCTCTGGACTTCCGGTCTTGGCCTATGGCCAAGCCTACGGTCCCTCGACCTAAAAGACACTAGTCAAACACAAGGAAAGAATGAAAAAATCTGCTGACAAACATAGAATTCCAGCTCCGCAGTACAAAATAGGAGAATTGGTTGGTTATCAACAAAAAATATTCAGACAGAAGGACCCAAAAAATTGAAACCCCGATTTATTGGACCATTTCCTATTGATACAATTCTAAATCCAGTCTCAGTTAAATTAGTCCTTCCACAGGAGTATTCTATTCATCCAGTTTTTCATGTGTCACTCATAAAACCGTATAATCCTAACACTCGAGTAGACAATCCTCCACCACCTCTTGTTGTGGGTGACCATTTGGAATATGAAGTAAAACAAATCTTGGACGCAAAACGCATTATATTACTTGATTGATTGGAAAGGATACCACCCTTCAGAACGGTCTTGGGAACCTGCAGTAAATGTGCATGCTCCTCGATTAGTTCGATCCTTTCATGCCCAAAACCCCAATAAGCCCCGGCCTGTAAAACGACCTTTGGGGGGGAGAACTGTCATGAGTTCACATGCTGCAACATAGTAAGATTACTTGTACATGATTCATGTTATAATTTGGTAAAATCATATGCACGGAATAGGACAGATACTCTTTAGTAGCATTGTGCATTGTAAAAGTTTAGTTCGATTTGAATTGAACAATGCTTGTTGATTTCTTGCAATGCCAAAAGTTGATGCTTTAGTCACGTTAGATTTAACCTTAAGCGCACGTTTCTAACTGTCTTTGAGCTACACGTGCCATGACAAGCCTACGCCTTGCTCACAGTCTATAACAGCGCCCTCTCCCTCTGCTAAGACGCTTCGCTTCGTCGAATCCAGCGTCTCAGTGAGTGTTCCTGTATCGAGCTCCGGACCCGCCTGATCATCCTGAAAACCCTGCATTGCTTCCCGATACCTCACCCTTCTGGCTGCCTGAACCCTTGTCCTTCCCACCTTCGAGTCTTCTTACCTGCACCATCTTCTCCCCGGAAACTCGTCGGCTTTCATGTGGCTTCCTGCTCCGACTCCAGTCTTCTCGCCGACACAGCATCTCTGCATCGGATTCCGGCACAGCTTCCTCACATCGGCTTCTGGTTTCCGTCCTGCAATAAACAAGTAAGGTTGTCCCTTGTTACTAAGCAACAAGGAGAATAGAGGAAACAATAAACATTGGCAACAGCAAATTCTTGATAATACTTTTTGACAATTTTAAAGAAACGATGGAAAGACAATTGGTTGCACTTTTAGGCACATTTAAAGAACGTTGCTAAAAACAATTGTGACTACGTTGTTTATTGGCTAGACTGAGTCAAGAAAACCTTCTGTTTAAAAATACTGGTGAACATTTAAAGTCACGTCTGGTGAACTTATTTAATCTGTTATATGACTGTCATGTGAATGGGTTGATATATTTTGAAGATATCAATGTATATTTGAATGTACACTCTAGTGGAAGTTTACGATATCAAAAGTCGTTGAACCCTGAAAATAGGAAGGGTTGCCTTTTTTTCCCTGTTTGTTTTCTTTTTGCAGACGCCCATATTAAGAAGCAACATTGGTAACAATAAGGTAGGAAGAGTTATGGTTTGTTAGAATTAACCATTGATTAACACAATAACCAGTTCTAGATTAACCGATTCTTGGTTAATAACTTGTACTCTCATGTCTTGGTTGTTAACTTGTACTCTTTGTATTATTTAAAGGCACTACACTTAGACCTCAGCAAGTTTGCCTAATTGTTCAGAAGTGTTAGCAAGGGCGATAGGATTGTGGTATGTACAGTTCTTTAAAAACTTGAATATATTTATTTATCTAAGAATTAAGGAAGATCTTTTTGGTTCATGAAGTGCTTTGTTAATTAAAAGGTAATAAGAAATCCTGAACAATCGTGAGAAGCCCAGTGCACTTCAAGAGAAAAACTGAACAGTCATCTCAGAAAGAAGAGATCCTGTGTTTGTTTGTTTTTCTCACTCCACTTCCCCTTTCCCTTGGGGACTAGTCAGTTGAGTCAAGAGGTGTTTCCTTGACTGTTTGGTTAGTGCACAGAGGAGTTAGGAGCATACATCATCAAGACGGAAACAACAGGAAACTCGTGAGCAGACGCTTGACACAAGCTCACTCCGGAGGCCTCCGCAGAATTGAAGGCAGACCTTGGTGAGGATGAGTTGCGCGTTGCAATAAATTCGTTAGAGTCGGGAAAGGCACTGGGGCCCAATGGGGTCCCAATAGAACTATATAAACAGTTTTTGGCTGTTCTCACCCCCATTTACTAAACATGTATAATGACAACCTAGAAAAAGGTGCGTTGCCGCAGGATCAACAGTTGGCTACTATAGTGGCTATCCCGAAACCTGGAAAGCCCTTGACCGACTGCACCTCATACCGTCCCATCTCCTTGATAAATGCAGAAGCCAAATCCTGGTTAAAACCTTGGCTAACAGACTCATGACACACCTCCCATACTTGATCCACCCTGATCAATCGGGTTTCATGCCTAACAGAAACACTGCGCTAAATCTCTGACGCCTCCACGGGGTACTGGCCAAAGCACAGACCCTGACAGAACCAACGGTGGTCCTGTCTTTGGATGCGAGAATGGCTTTTGATATGGTGGAGTGGAGTTTTCTCTTTGCAGTCCTCGGCCACCCAGGATTCGACCCCAAATTCTGTGCCCTCTTGTATCATAACCCACGAGCACATGTGACGGCCAATGGGCAGATATCGGACAGCATACCCCTGTCGAGGGGGACGCGCCAGTGGTGCCCCCTGTCACCACTCCTTTTTGCGCTGGTACTGGAGCCCCTGGCTGCACGAATCTGAGGTGACTTCTTCCTGAAAGGTATCCGGTGGACGGAAGGCTGGGAGGACCGTCTGTCCCTCTATGCCCTTGACATCTTGGTATACTTGTCAGACCTTGAACACTCCCTGCCAGTGCTCCTTGAGATCTGCGACAACTATGGGAAGGTCTTGGGCTACACTATTAATTGGGCCAAATCGGTCCTCTACATGCTATGGGGGCCCTCGCCGCGTCTCCCTGATGACTGTCCACTTCTAGTTTCCCATGATACCTTTAAGTACCTGGGTATCCATATCACAACAGGACCTGCAGATTTCTTCACAAAAAATGTGACGCCCCCGCTGGAGCGTTTACGACGGGATGTGGTACACTAGGCACAGCTTCCGCTGACGCTATTGGGGAGAGCAGCCTTATTTAAAATGATGGCCTTACCCCATTTTTTATATGCCTTGGAGAACACGCTGTACCCTGTGCCCTTAAAATATTTCAAGCAAATAGCAACACAGGTCTCCACACTCCTTTTGGGCAATAAGCCGGCTCGTATAGCGCAGGCTAAACTGCATCGTAGTTGGTCTGACGTCAAAATAGCACTCCCTATCGTCCAATTATATTATTGGGCAGCTCACCTCAAAATTGTTAATCAATGGATACATGCCCCGCAGGACGACCCAGCCTATAGGGCAGATAGGGCCCAGTTGGGCACGGGAGCTATGCTTTCGGTGCTCTACAACAAAGACCAGGTACTGAAATTACTAGGACCGACGAGGCACACAGCCACACTCTGGCATGCAGCGCAGACGAGACTCGGGTGGAAGGGGACCCTGACCCGGCTTACCCCGCTGTGGGATACCAGAGCATTGGGACGCCTGCGCAACAGCAAGGGATTCGACCAATGGGACAACATAGGCATCTCCACAATCGGCGACCTATGGGATAAGGGTGATGTGATACCGTTTACAACAATACGACCTTGCCCCCTCTGAGGTCTTCCGCTATACACAGATTAGGCACGCACTATTGGCCGCACTGCCGCAGGGTACGGAGGTCCCTGAGGCTTCCCCACTGGAAGACCGGCTGCTTACAGACTTTTTACAGAAACGCGCCACATCGTTCACTTACCATAAAATTATCAATAACCTACCCGACCCCACAACACCATTGAGAGTACAATGGGTGGATGAGGTGGGGGACATGGATGAGTCAGAGTGGCAGGAAGCACCAGCCTCTCCCAGAGAGGTGGGGATACCAGCACGGCTACGACTAGTCCAATTAAAAATCCTGCACCGCGCATACCACACTCGGAGTGCCCTGCACAAAATGGGCAGAATTCAACACCCATACTGCCTCAGGGGTTGTGGGGAGGTGGGATCCCTTTATCATAGCTACCCCAGATAGCTGACTTCTGGAGGAGGGTGCTGAGAACACTGTCGCAGGTCACGAGGGTGTCACTGGTTCCGGAGCCCCGGAAATGTCTATTAAACGTATGGGAGCCTAATGACCTCTCACGCATGGTGCAAACATGGATTACGCTGGGATTCCTGGTGGCCAAATGCAATATAGCACAAAAATGGGGAGCGGAGACTTACCCACCTTAGCAGCCTGGTTTAAAGATATTGACTTAGCCATGATGGCCGAAAGGACAGTCTACATTAAACGGGGCTGTCCTCAAAAATGGACCAAAATATGGACACCATGGAACACCTATCGGGGGAACATTTGTGAGCCTATTCCTGATCATGATGAAGAAAGTTCTGATGAAGATCTATGAGAAATGTGGGTGGGAGGTGTATAACTCACTATCTACAGTCTTTTCTGCGGCTTGCTGGAATTCAGTTCATAAATAGATTTATTCAGACATAAAAAAAAATTCAGTATGGTATCATTTTACAAGTGATTAAGTCTGCTCCCATAGGCGGATTGTGGTTATATCTACCTTGAAAAAGGTGTTTTCATAGAGAAATATAAACTTCATGTGGGACCATAAATTCAATGTGAATGGACATTGCCAGTTTGGACTACCCTCCCACTAATCATGTTGGTGATTTTTTTGACTCTTCAACTCTTCTGCAGAAGATATACTGCAGACATGACAATGCAGAGGACATGGAGGGGAATCAGAGCCAGGCTCTGGCGCCATTCTGACCATGAGCCACCTGAAAGTGAAGCATAAGAAGTGCTGTCCGCCATCATAAGCGAGATTTCCAAGATGATGCCTGGAACAGATTAGTGGCAGTATTGTATTGCTGAGATCCTAAAGAGCTTTGGAGACCTCTTGTTCTGAGGTACCGGAATGACAGAAAGGGGTTCATATTGGAGTCATCAATTATTGTCAAATATTGGTGGGCATGATGCCCAGAAAGTGTGCTCAAAAAGTTTTTTTTTATTGTTTTATGTAACATATAGGCATTAAAGACAGTGTACAAAGAATCACAGAATAAAATTGAGGTCGGGCCGGGACCAGGGTTCGATTTCCGACAAGGCAGGGTCTTGGGCCATGGACAGCAGACTCGATAATTCTCGCCTCGGTGCCTACTCTAACCATGGGTCCCACTCAGCAACTCTGGGCAATAGCTTGCTTAATCTCTACTAACGGCCCCATCAGTGCTTGTCTTCACCTTGGAGATGCCCAGGAGGGACCATCTCACAGGGAAAGCCAGGATGGGTTCGCCAGCAGTATACAGCGCTGGGACGCCCCTTTGCTGTGGCAGCTGTGCGCTTTACAAGTATACGACATTTAACATTTAACATTATATGGAGTCAAGAATGTTCCGTTTTTTGCAATGTCTCTCATGTCGATACACTTCCAGCCTTATCCACCCAACCGCCCTTATTCCTCATCCGAGCTCTCTCCGTCTGAATCTGGCAATGGGTCACATATGTCCCCCCATATGCGTTTCAAGCCACCCACACATTGGTCCATTTTCTGGGGCTCTTTCGATTAGCATAAACTGTCCGTTCCGTGACCATGAGCACATCCATGTCCCTGCACCAAGCTTTTAGAGATGGCGTCTCAGCCGCCCCCCATTTCTGTGCTATGTTACGTTTCGCCACCATTAGACCCAGCGTGACCCATATTTGACCGTATCTGGTAAGATCATTGGGCTTCCATATATTGAGCAGGCATCTACGTGGGTTAGGGAGGAGCGAGACCCTACCGCTTGCGATATCGTACGTAGCACCTGTCGCCAGTAGTTTGTTATCTCTGCGCATTCCCATATTGTATGAATGAATGATCCCTCTTCTCCGCATCCTCTAAGGCAATATGGGTGTTGCGCTCTATGTATATTATGTAACATGACTCTAGTGTAATACACTCGGTGGAGAATCTTAAGTTGCACTAAGCGGAATCTTGCAGAGATTCCGACCTCCTTAGGAGATGCCAGGGCCTCTTGTGATTCTGAATCGTCCATATCTCCTATTTCTAATGCAAAAAGTTTGTTTTTTAAATATCAATATTGTGGTTTTTGATTTTTCCTTTCCAGATCATAACAACTAGTGTGCATCAATACAAAGCTATTTTCATTTTACAGTTAAGGGTACATAGCCAAAAAGCAATTCAAGTGGCACATAAACACCATTATTAACCTCATTCTTGCTCATAACCCCAAGGTGGGGGGTTCCCTCTTTCTCTCCTGTCCCTTACACCAGTCATCACATTTACTTTTCTGACCTTCGATGGACACTTCATCATCAAGTATTACCAGAGGGGCCATTAATGATCTGTGGTTTCTCCTTTGGTTGTAAAATGTGATGTTTGATTGTTTTGAAGAATATTTTTCCAGTCATTAGCAACCAGTGTAGAGCTTTCAGGGTAGGTGTAATATGGTCACACCTGGTTAGGTTGACGACTTGCCTAGCTTGAGTATTCGGAATTCTTTGCAATTTGGCAAGTGATATTTTGGGAAGGCCAATGTACAGTGCATTGTATAATCCAGTCTTGATATCACTTGGGTTAGTGATGCCTGTATCCTTTATGAGAGCCCTAGGTAGGAGCAGACACACAATATATTTCTTATAATTTAGAAGGAGTTTCCTGTTACTTTGTTGACTGGGGATTGAAGTGAAAGATTACAGAGCATAATTACTCCGTGTTTTTTTTAACTTAAATCAGATTGGCAGGTGGTTGCCCCAATTCCAACAGCAAAAAGGAGATTGGGTTAGGAGCACCTTACATTGTGTGGGCTGAGAGACACAGTAGTTTGGTCATGAGGGCATTGGTGCAGACTGAGGAGGCTTTGTTGGGAGCATGCACTGCTGCCTCCTGAGAGTGGGAAGATCAGTTGGTTACCGACAATGTGTGCTGCCTATTCACACCCTTGCACCCAGGACATTATGAAGCTCTGATGACCCGCTGCAAGCCATCCTTGGGAGACTGGTTGGAGACAGAGCATCCTGGATTGAGAAGTGGTAGAAGAGCTGGTATTTCTTGGACCTTGCAGCCACCGCTATGAGACCGCCTGGCGGCCAGAGGGAAGCTCCGCTGCACTCCCTGCTGGGGACACTCTGATTTGGCCCCTATCCCATGGACGCCTACTTTAAGGAATCAGAGACTTGAACTCAAATGATTCTAGAGGGGGTTCAGTCTGGAGGCTGTGATGAGTAGATGCCAATGAGGGACTTCGAAATTGGAGGAGGGCCAGACTATGTGCTATCACGGTATCAGTGAGACACAGAGACATCCTGCCCACCTCTCTCTTGAAATGTCTGTTACTCTCACACCATAGAGGTACAGGAAGGTGCCACCTAAGCCTTGGTGATCTTCGGGAAGTAGTCAGAAAGATGATTTCGGGAGGTTTTCATGGTGGACTTTCCCCCCGCTCTTGGTGGATTAACATCTGGAGATGAAGCTGGGAAGAGTTGACAGAGTGAGCCGAAATGCTTTCAGATCATCTCAGTACCCACAAGATGCCCTGGTCAAGTTTCATTACTTTGGCAAAAATGTCTTGATGGCAGCCCACATGGCTACTGATGTCTCCTTTCAAGGAAAGTTGTGCACTCTCTTCCTTGATATCCCTGTTATAACCCTTCAGTGTTGTCAGGACTTCAATCATAAAACCTCTAAACTACGTGGACATTCATTACCAATCAATGTTTTGCTTTTGCTTTGAGAAAGACAATGTGGCACACCATTACTTAATGAGGGAGGATGGAGTACAGGCCTTGGAAATCCAATGAGAGAGGCCTGTCCTAGTTAGCACGTGAGTACTGCCTTGTAAGCATATGGGCCTCTGTCCAAGGAAGTGAGCGAGGGAGAGGCCCAATCACACTGTAGGTACAAATCAGTTGTACCCATCAAGAGTGAGACTTCACCTGAAAGAGTACAGGGAATTGCATCTATAGCTTCATAAGCACTGATGGAGGGAAGCATTGATGTGTACCAACTGGCTTTTCACTGTTTCTGTCACTTTCAGTTCATTTGCCAATTGTTGTGAAGTAGGTTTTTATGCAAGTTCCAAAGAGTGGGAGACCAGCAGAGCTTGTTTGGAGGGTTTTATCTAGATTTTTCAAAAACACTGGAATGTGGTCAAATGTACCAGTAGGCTGTATTGCAAAATCTCCTGACAAAGAAATGGTAAGGAGAGGGCATAAAACAACCTGCCTAATGAATATAGATTAGGTAGGTTCCGATTTGTGACACCCCCCTTATTGGCTACAGACGCAGGGATGGTGACCAGCTAAGAAAAAAAAAAGCAAACCACAATACCAGTACTTGCATTCCCAATTTGGAAACTTTTTTTTTAAAGTAGTCCATGTTCTTTAAAGAAATGGGTGCTGCTTAAATACCCGGTTTAGGGACACGCCATAGCAGTCAACACCCCCGAAGTCGCTTGACACGATTGCTAAAGTGAAAGCTATACAGTGGGGAAGTCATTCAACAGCTAACCCATTTGCAGATCTCTCATCACCCCTTTAGAGGAGTTGACTCTGTTGCTAAGGGGCGTAGCTGCATGAGCCCAGAAGATGTCTGCTTTCTCCTGTGATTGGCACCAATGCCTGCCACCATATGCTAAAAATGTGTACACTCTTGCTTCCTTCACCATTAAGTGAAGAATTAGAAATGCAATAGGTCTCACATTTTTTTGAGTTAGAGCTATTGGCATAGCTCAACAGCTACCAGACAGAAATTGCTACTTTGCAGGTGCCGAACAGAGCATTGCTCCGTGAAAGGCCTGAAAGCCTAAAACGATGTTGAAAGCCTACAAAATTAAAAGACAGATCAGGATGACCAGGAGGAACTGCAGGACATATTGGTATGGCCAACACAAGCAAATAATGAGTGAAATCACCTGGGCGTGACCCAAGCACGCACAGGCGGGAGAATCAGACCCAATGCACCAATAAATACCCTGTATTTCTAAAGGGCACAACAACTAACAAATGGCAATTCATGGGCATGCCAAAAGTCTATAGAGGAGATAACAACAGGTCTTGCAGACAGCGCATGTGCGCTGCCTAGGCTCGACCTAAAAAAGTAGCTGTATACCCGTGACTGCAGCCCTGGCTCTGCTCTTTGATTAATCTGCAAGCAGGGTCTTGGTACAAAATCAACCCTGGAACTTTGACCTCAAACTTTCTTCATTGTAACTGCTGTCCCTGGGATGACTCAGGAGTCCTGCTGGGAAAACAAAAGTACCTGTGGTGCCCAATACATTTACAGTCCATTACAATAATTTTGGATGTTAAGAAGAGGTATGCTATTTTAAAACATACCCAATCAGGTTTTCCAAGAGCTAGTATAACTGTTAACATGAAATATAAGCCTATCAATGATTCCGAGCGGATATTTTCCCTATATGAAGGATGTTTAAATAATCAGGTCAAGCAGAGCCTTTCACAAAGGCATTGTACAGTTACCTGTAAAAAATCCAATAAAATAATAGAATGCGTTACCCTCATGTTGGGAGTGGGCAGAATCTTGTTAAAAAGAATGACAGTGCAAATATACTTTCAATGATTGCTCTGGCTGGCAGAATCAAGGCTCTGATAACGAACTACTGGGTTCCTTCTGTTCCCTGTGTAAATAAAAGTTTGTAGAGGGTTCGGTATTCTGTGTTGTGTAATAATTATCACCCTCTGTTTTCTCTGAACAGATTTCGGCACATAAAAACTGCCAAAATGCATCAATGATGGGGAAGGCACAAAAAAAGAGAGAATAAGCAGCATGTGGTGAGTTAAATACTAGTTCGTCATGTTATGCCTCATTTCCAAGTTCACAATTTATAATACAAGGTATTTACCCATGGGCAGTGATCGTATTATGGTTAACCCTAGGAATAAATTAAAGCTGTTAAGAATAATGTAGGAGAGTATAAACAAGACACATGCTCACACGTGGGGGTTAAATAGTATTTTAGTCTTAGGGGCTTATGTTTAGTGTGCTGGGCTGTACTCCATTTCCCCACGTCAGTCCTGGTGGACTACGGTCCACATTATTTAGAGTCCACCGCAAAGCAAGCCGAGATTTTTTTGCCTTCAGAGGAGCAATAGCCGCTCCTCTGAAGGCATTAAAGCTTTGATGTGCATTGTCGTGTTCATTATGCCCACAATGAAAAGTTTATTGATCAAAAACAAATTTCCATGGCAGAAGTTTGTTGTTGAAAAACAAAAATGAATCACCCTGATGCAATGAGATTTTTGTCTCCATGCATAGGGACTACCAGACTTTCCTTCGTGGTCCCAAAAAGGACAAAAAATTGAAAAATGATGTCAGAACTCAAGATGTCATCTATCAGAGATACTTATAGGCTTTTGGTGCATTGGGGACCCACTGCACCTGAGTTATGCTCCTGCACTTTACACTATCCGATGGAATCTCACGATCTTCAAATTGAAGGGAATTAACTGCTGTTGTCAGAGCTTCGCTTCAATTGACTGCTGTTGTCAGAGCTTTGCTTTAATTCCAAAACCAATGGCCTACTCTCTAGCAAAAGATTCTATTCCAGAGGATATTAAGGCAACGTCGACTGGGAGTCTGGTTGCTTCATGTGCAGAGATGCAATGATTTCTTTAACAGAAACCTGCAGAGCAGTCACTTGGCCTTCCTTTAATATTTTTTCAGCACTATAGTCTGCAGAGTTAGAAGCTGACAAAAGGAACTTTGGTGTGTGATAAGTTCCATCTTGACATAAGTATTGATGACTAAATATTGATTATTGCAGTTTACCGGTGAGTAATCAAGACATTCCTTTTGGGATGGAGGGCAAATAACGGACTGCCATGATCCTCTAACTACAAACTTAAAGTTAAAGATTGTGGAACATATCAGATGTAGGTGTAGGACAACATGGTAATTGTCCACAATGCTTCAAAGATGTTTTGATAATAAATCTGATAAAAGTTAGGTTGCTAAACAGAATATTCACTTGCATACAGATCATGGAGCTTGTGAGGGTAATACAAATGCCTGGTAATTGTAGCCCCCACATCATGCATTGTTCTGCATTCACCTCTCATTGATGCTCTGCCACCGTACCTATAAGTGCGACCGTACCTAGATGTGCCCCAAAGTATACCACAACTCCAACCTACTATTATGTCTTGATTTCATACTTGCTAAGGGGTTGTTTGCACCATGATGGCCTTGATACACATACTCCTGTACCACACATCCTTAGTGCCAGGCAGGAAAATAAAGGTGATTTCCGTGCATGAGGGGAGATTCCAAACTTGTAAGCCTGTGTGTATGAGTGTGTGGAGTACATGACCCGCCACTGGGTCTCTCGGGATTGGCCATCAGTTTTACACACAACATCTGGCAACGACATGTGACAAAAGACACCCAAGGATGCAGGCATGTCAGAAGCTGATGCAACAGCAATCAATTCAGGCACTGATTAACCCATTTTCCGCCTTTCAACCAAATGTTTCCTCTTCAAGTGTGCCTCTTAAGAAGCTATGGTGCAAAGGTTCTAACTACTTTGTGGCTGCATAAAAGCTGGCACAGTGGCAAAGTGTATTCCGCTTCTTCATTGAGTATGTAGTGCATGATATGCTCAAGACTTAGGGGCATATTTACAAGCCCATTGCGGAGCGGGTGCATTACTTTTTAGGATGCACCGGTGGCGCAATGTGCCTGCCCATATTTACAAGGCCATGTAAAGCCACCCTGCATGGATTTTCATGGCCTTAATGGTCCCCTTTCAAGCATTGCTCTGCATGAACGGGGCATTCAATAGGTGTTGCTGTGGTTGTTCCCACGCAACATCCATGGACCTTGACGCATTCCCACTTTTAAAAGGTTTTGTAAACCTGGGAATGTGGCAGATTCCTATGTACCCCAGAGGAGGTGTAAGGGAGGCACAACAAGGAGACATTCCTTTATTTATCCTTGTCTTTCCTTTTTAGGTCTCGCCCTGGAATTCGCATCCGAAGGATGCGTCCAGGGTCGGAGACTTATAGCTATCGGACACGGGGGAATGGAGGACAAGAAACTGTCACGAGCTTTTGAAGGCAGATTTGGGTGCGCGAACGCGCACGTTCCGTCCTGCGCCGCGCCGTGCACTTCCCTCCCATACTCCCAGCAAGTCAGCCTAACGCGCATGCATGCACACGCATTTATACTTACACGGACACGCAGGCACCCAGACAGGCAACCCCCCTCCCCCCCACAGTCACACACACACACATGAATACACACAGACTCCAAGACACATACACA
This sequence comes from Lissotriton vulgaris, assembly GCF_964263255.1. NCBI lineage: Eukaryota > Metazoa > Chordata > Amphibia > Caudata > Salamandridae > Lissotriton > Lissotriton vulgaris. The sequence goes on from NC_141687.1 coordinate 1,842,949,020, forward strand.
CACACGCGCACGCTCACACACATGCACAGCCCGCCGCCGCACACGCGCGCGCGAACACACATGCCCCCCTGCCCTCGCAGCCCAGCAACAAGGCGAAGCCCCACTCACCGGCTTCCTTGGTGCAGCGGCTCTCACCGGCAGCAGGACTCTTCCTCCCTTCTTCGGCACCGGGGCGCAGGGTAGGCTCCTGCCTGCTCCGGTGCTCCAAACAATCGCGGCTCTTCCGTGGGAGGCGGGGTAGGCTCCCACCCTCCTACTTCCTGTTTCCGGTTGTCCTGCCTGACTTCCTGGTCGCAGGCCGGCGGCGGACTGCAGCACGCGCTTCACAGATCCTGCTGTCATACTTGTTGCAAGGAGAGGCCGGCGGCTCTGATAAGAGTAAGTCATTCATGTAATCCACTCATGATAATAATACACTTCTGGTACTTGAGATTCGCCCCTGTGTGCCCTTTGCCCTCGCTGTAGAACGATTGGCCGACTGTAATTAATAATATTCGTTTGCGTTTCTGGTCTATGTCATTGGAAATGCTTATAAATTGAATCAGCTGGCGCCGGCAGAATTGGAAGCGCGCCTCCTTTTATCACTGGGAAAAGAATTACATTAGGACTGGAGCATCGTTCGACATTTCCCTGCCGGACGGATGTAGACAGATATTTATCTCCATATATTTGATACTTGTTCTAAACGTCTTAGAACTTGGAATGTTTTTACATAATCCTGTCCCTTGGCTGGAAATTGCAAGGGGCGGAGGAGAATGCATTGCGACACTCGTATCCATTAAAATCTACATAGCGCTCGCTCGCTTCTAAGCCTTCACTAATCTATGCATATGATGATTTGAGGGCTCGCGTTATTTAATGAACCAGGATTACAGAATTATTTGATCCGAGGAAAAGAAACCGGTATTGGAGCTGCTTGTTAGTGCACTGGGCTGAATATCCGTGTAAGATTTGATTTGCCCGTGCGTGTAACGTCCCAGTGGGAGTAACGTGTTTGTAACTGCTACACAAACTATTTCCAGAGACAACCCCCGCCCCCATCCGCCATCTAAAGTAATCCAATACTTGAGTGCGATTTCTCGAATGGGCTCTTTCATTGCCTTCCATTTGTACCTTCAGGGGGGTCCTTTGGCTCCCCGTCAGGCTCCTCCTCCTGTCATATAAACACACTGACCTCGGCAGGTGGTAAATGACGGGCCCAGCTTCTCCTTCCTGTCCGGGAACCTGGATTTGCCGCCCTCGTTGTTTTAGTGGTGCTTTGAAAATTCGAAGGCGGTGGTCTTTCCTGGATCGTAACTGCCTGTAATGCTGCTAGTGTGCTGAAAACGACCCCTCCTCTGCAAAACACTCCAAAGTTATACAAACTCCAAGTTTGCGAACACACATCAGCATGACCATAAAGGCATCTTAAGGCACGTGGCTTTGTGCAAGACTGTCCTAACTAGTTTGCCTTAATTCCCAAGTTTCTGACATAATTTAACATATTCCGAGGTGGTGGTGAATATAGTACAGTTGAGAGCAGAGTTCTGCACAGAGACATCTATTCGAACCTATGGAACAGTATAAGGTATAGGCATGGGGTATACGCAGGGGGGTCTCCTATTAAAAGGAGAACCATGTCCATTCAGAAAAGAATCCCAAGACCTGTTCATAGTTTGCCAGAGGGCCAATTAATAATGGGAGGGGGGAGGGGGGTGAATAGCAAAATTATTAAACTCTCGCGGAGAAGATTCAACTTGTGCATAAAAGAGCATATGCATTATTCTTTGAAACTTGTTTTTGTGTGGGTTTGAATGTAACGCCTGCAGCTGAACTTGCCTGTACTGCATGAATATGGTTATTTTATCATTTGCTGTGAATAAAAATAAAGTAACCCAATAGCAAGGTTCTAGAATTTCTTGCGTTGTTAAACCAGCAGGAGGGAATAAGCATTGTGCTGGGTAAGGAAGTGGTGCGTTTTTTCAAGCATATATTTGTTTGTTTTTAGACATATTTAGGTAAGCATATTTCTGCCATTGGTTTGGTCTCATAGAGGCGTCAAAGTGCATGTGTTCTTTCTGTAGAGTTCTGGGCTGTTCATCCATTGGGGTCCAGCTGATCAAAGACAAGCCATGTCTATGGATAACGAAGAATGATCTTGTAGATATTCAGGGTTTTAAAATATTGGACCATGCTTACTCTGCTTCAGGGTTCTGGTTTGGTGGTGTGAATTTCACGTGATAAACATTTACCATGAAACAAATAATACACTTTATTCATTAATCAGCCGGGCTGAGTGCTTTGATTTACAAGGAGTTGCAACACAACGGGGCTGATTCAGGCTTTTTCTCTCTCTCTGTCTCTCCTTCTCTCTCCTCCCTCTCACTCTCTCCTTTCTCTCTCATCTGTTGATCATCCTCCACCACACACAACCCCCCCACCCAACCCCCCCTACAGAGCCCCCCCACACACAACCCCCATACAGACCCCACACACAACGCCACACACACAACCCCACACACACACACACACACAACCCCACACACACCCCAAACGCACCTCCCCCCACATCCCCCCACACACACAACTCCCTCACACACAACCCCCCCACACACACAACGCCCCCACACACACACAACCCAGACACACAAACAACCCCCTACACACAATCCTCCCCCCCACACACAACCATCTATCTATATATCTATGTTCCCAAGGCAAGCGCTGAGATGCCCTAGGGTAAGTCGAGCGCTATATAAGAACACACATACATACATACATACATACTCTATCGCCCTCAGTCTATCTATTGCCCTCAGTCTATCTATCCATCTATCTATCTATCTAACGCCCTCACTCTATCAACCTCACTCTATCGCCCTCACACTAGCTATCTTATCGCCCTTCTCTCTATCGCCCTCACTCTATCTATCGCCCTCACTCTATATGTTCATCTATCTGCCGCCCTCACTATCTGTTTATCTATCGCACTCACTAGATCTATCAACATCACTCTATCTATCAATCGATCGCACTTACTATCTATCTGCCGCCCTCACTCCATCTGCCGCCCTCACTCCATCTATCGCCCTCACTCCATCTATCGCCCTCACTCCATCTATAGCCCTCACTCCATCTATCGCCCTCACTCTCTATCCATCTATCTATCGCCCTCACTATCTGTTTATCGCACTCACTCGATCTATCAACATCACTCTATCAATCGATCACACTCACTCTATCAATCGCCCTCACTCTATCTATCTATCGCCCTCACTCTATCGTCCTCTATCTATTTATCCCCCTCCCTCGATCTATCTATCTATCTATCGATCGCACTCACTCTATCTATCTATCGCATCCTCACAGCATCACTCAGCACCAACACAGAATCACTCAGGGCACCACAACATCAGTCAGGGGCACCACAACATCACTCAGGGGCACCACACCAACACTATGCACTACCACAGCATCACTGAACGCCACAGCATCACTCGTCGCCACCACAACACTCAGTGCCACCACAGCATCAATCTGTGCAACCATTCAACAACTGGTTCAAATATGTTCTCTTAATGTTTCAAGCTTTATTACAAATGTCACAAAAAAATGTTAATATTTCACTTCTGTTCCTGGATTTTTGTCACAATAAAATACACTGAACATAATCTTCACAAAAGTTATTTACAAAAGTTAAAGCTATTGCCCTTATAAATTACAATAACTTTATTTAAGTATTAATTATTTAAAACAAAAACAGTTATTTATAATATCAATACATCTAAGTCACGTAAATACAACACCTACTGCTTTACAAATGCTATAGGTGTCACATTTGCGAAAGTTAAAACTATTGGCATTGTAAATGACAAAGCTATTAATTTCGCTATTTTCAAAGCCAACACATAAATCAAATATTTGTCATTTACAATACCAATAGCTCAAACTTTCCTAATGCGAGACCTATTGCATTGCAAATGCTTGTTCTATATGTGCTGCATTCTGCAGCACACATAGAAAGAAGAAAACACCTCTTGTGATTGTTTTTTTTGCAGAAAGGTGTGCCTTCCTGCACAAAAACAAACAGCCCCCAACGCAGACAGCCTTGCACCATGGCGCAAGGGTACCTGCATTGGCGCATGGCAGCCCAATTTGCACCAGCGAAGGGGAAAAGGTCAGGTATATGCCGTATCTTGTAGATACAAAGCAAAACCAAAGGGGATGATGGACGGAGTGTTGAACATTGCAAGCACTCACCCTCAGTCAACTGATCTGGGTTTAATCTATCATCATTCTTTAGCTCACTCCGCCACTCCAGTTCGGACATGGCCATGTGCAAATCAGTCTGACCCTGTGCCTCATGGGAACAGTCCAGCCCGAACTGCCAAGCCATGTCTTCCCTGGACCAGAAACAAGCATCCTGGGACTGGTTTATGGCTAATCAGCCGTTATCAGCCAGACTAGCTTGAATCCAGTGGCAAAGTGAACAAGGGACCCACGTCTGGGCATACCCTGCCAACTTAGGGTGAACAAACCAAAACCAAAGGGGATGATGGACGGAGTGTTGAACATTGCAAGCACTCACCCCCAGTCAACTGATCTGGGTTTAATCCATCATCATTCTTTAGCTCACTCTGCCACCCCAGTTCAGACATGGCCATATGCAAATCAGTCTGACCCTGTCCCTCATGGGAACAGTCCAGCCCGAACTGCCAAGCCATGTCTTCCCTGGACCGGAAACAAGCATCCTGGGACCAGTTTATGGCTAATCACCCATAATCAGCCAGGCTAGCTTGAATCCAGTGGCAAAGTGAGCAAGGGACCCACGTCTGGGGCCTCTGGGTGCCCCTGAACTCAGCCAAGCAGGAGGGGGCTCGCCGGGCATGATGGAACCCTGTCCCGGGCACCCTGCCATGCGGCAGGACCAAGTATGGAGCCCAGGGTAGGGAGGCCGCCCTCCCCCGGGCCCCTGGGAGCCCCTGAACCCAGCCAAGCAGGAGGGGGCTCCCCGGGCATGATGGAACCCCTTCCTGGGCACCCTGCCATGCGGCAGGACCAAGTATGGAGCCCAGGGTAGGGAGGCCGCCCTCCCCCGGGCCCCTGGGAGCCCCTGAACCAAGCCAAGCAGGGGGAGGCTCCCCGGGCATGGAGGAACCCCATCCCGGGCCTTTGGCAGACCGGCAGGGCGTGGGAAGGGGCCCAAGGATGGTGCATCCAACCCCAGGGCCCGGCCTGGACCCCTGGACCCAGCCAGGGTTCCAGGGCCCAGAGGCACAGAGAAAGCCTCCCTGGGCCCATAGTACCCTGCCATGCGACAGGAACGAGAACGGAGCCCGGGTGGAGGGGCCACCCTCTCCGGGGCCAGTGGCAGCCCCTGAACCAAGCCAAGCAAAGAGGAGGCTCCCCATGCATTAAGGAACCCCGTCCAGGGCCTTTGGCAGATCAGATGGGCGCAGGAAGGGGCCCAGGGATGGAGCACCCAAAACGGGGCCTGGCCAGGGCCCCTGGACCCAGCCAGGGCTACTGGCCCAGAGGCACAGGGGAAGCCTCCCTGGGCCCGCACGACCCCATCCCTGGCACCCTGCCATGCGGCAGGACCGAGGACGAAGCCCGGGGTGGGGAGGCCACCCTCCCACTGGCCCTGGGAGCCCCTGAACCAAGCCAAACAGGGGGAGGCTCCTTGGGCATGAATGAACCCCATTCCCAGGCCTTTGGCAGACTCGCAGGGCAAGTGAAGAGGCCCAGGGATGAGCACCCAACTCAGGGCCCGGCCGGGGCCCCTGGACCCAGCATGGGCTACCGGGCCCAGAGGCACAGCGGAAGCTTCCCTGGGCATACAGTACCCCATCCCGGGCACCCTGCCTCGCGGCTGGACCGAGGACAGAGCCCGGGGTGGGGAGGATGCCCTCCCCTTGGCCCCTGGGAGCCCCTAAACCAAGCCAAGCAGGGGGAGGCTCCACAGGCACGACGTAACCCTGTCCCGGGCCTTTGGCAGAGCAGCAGGCCGGAAGATGGGGCCCAGGGCTGGAGCACCTGACCCGGGGCCCCCAGGCCCAGAGGCATAGGGGCAGCCTCCCCGGGCCAGCAGGACCTCGTCCTGGGCACCCTGCCACGCGGCAGGACCAAAGACCGAGCCAGGGGTGAGCCACGCCAGAGAGAGCCTGCCCAGACCCCGGTGGACCTCGTCTCCAGCGCCCGGACCCTCAGCTGGCTTGCAGGACTGGGAGCTCCCACACCCTGGGACGGAGCACGAACCCCGGGCCTGGTCCCAGCTTCCGATCCTTAGCCAGGCCGGGGAGAGCCTCCCGGGTCCCCGGTGGACCCCCGTCCCCAGCGCCCAGACCCTTGGTTGGCTTGCAGGATGAGGGTTCCTGCACCCTGGGACCCTGGGACAGAGCACGAGCCCCGGGCCCGGTCCCAGCTTCCGAACCCTAGCCAGGCCAGGGAGAGCCTCCCTGAGCCCCGGTGGACCCCCGTCCCCAGCGCCCGGACTGTCAGCTGGCTTGCAGGACGAGGGGCCTCCCACACCCTGGGATGGAGCACGAGCCCTGGGCCCGGTCCTAGCTTCCAAGCCCTAGCCAGGCTGGGGAGAACCACCCCGGGCCCCGGTGGAACCCCGTCCCCAGCACCCGGACCTTCAGCTGGCTTGCAGGATGGGGGGCTCCCACACCTTGGGACCCTGGGACAGACCACGAGCCCCAGGCCCAGTCCCAGGTTCCAAATCCTAGCCAGGCTGCGGAGAGCCTCCCTTGGCCCCGACGAACACCCGGACCCTCGGCTGGCTTGCCGGACATGTGGGTCCTACACCCCGGGTCCTGCCGGACAGAGCTCACGCTCCAGGCCCGGGCCCAGCTTCCGAAACCTAGCCTATCCGTGGAGAGCCTCCCTTGGCTCCTATGAATGCCCGGACCCTCGGCCGGCTTGCAGGACGGGGAGGCTCCAGCACCCCCATGGCTTGCCAGACAGGGCTCAAGCCATGGGCCTGGTCCCTGCTTCCAACACCCAGACAGGCTGGCGGGGAGCCTCTCCGGGCCCCAAAGGACCCAGGTACCCGGCACCCTGACCCTCGGCTTGCTTTTCCGGCATGGGGAGGCTCCAGCACCTCATGGCCTTTGGAACAGAGCACAAGCCCCGGGTCCAGTCCTGCTTCCGAACCCTAGCCAGGCTGGAGAAAAGCCTCCCTTGGCCCCAATGAACACCCAGAACCTCAGCCAGCTTGCAGGATGGAGCTCAATCCCAGGCCCCAGCCCAGCTTCTGAACCCTCGCCAGGATGGGGAGAGCCTTCCAGGGGCCCCTGTGGACCCCCTGTCCCCAGCACCTGGTCCCTCGACCTGAACCAAGGAGGGTTAAGCCCAGGCCACGTCCTCTCCCCGACGGCCTTCCCAGGGAGCCCATTTTTCTCAACTATTAAGCCCCCACTTAGTGGGGGCTTACAGAAGTTTGGGGAAGGACAAAAGTTGGAGTTAGCCGGGCCGCCAGCCCACAGGGCCATCTGGTCACCCAGCCAGCAGGGCCATCTGGTCACCCTGCCCACAGGGCCATCTGGTCACACTGCCCACAGGGCCATCTGGTCACCCAGCCTGAAGAGCCATCTGGTCACCCTGCCCACAGGGCCATTGGGTTGCCCGGCCCGCAGGGCCATATGGTCAGGCAGCCAGGTGACCAGATGGCCTGGGATGCCGTACCCAGTCACCCTTGCAGTCCGGCGACGGTGGCCAGGCGCACTAAGGCAGCCGCTTGGGAGGCTCCTTCCCCTAGGGCTGCTGCTCGCCTCCCTGCTCAACTTGCCTAGGAGCAGCGGGAAGGGGAGGCCCGGCTGGCCCAAGCCATCTGGTCACCCTGCCGACCAGCAGGGGATGATGGACCGTGCCCAGGCACCTCTGTGGGGCAGGGGCAGGAGAGGGAGGCCCCGTGCCAGAGGGCACGTGGTGGAGGCGGCCTCCCGTGTGTCTGCGTCCCTCCGCCCGGATCAGCGGCAGAGGGACCCACCCCTGGGTGTGGTGGAGGAGGGCGTCCACAGGTGCCCATGCACAGAGAGACAAAAGCTTGGCTCAGAGGATGACTTTTAATAGATCGCAGGGAGGGAGCTGCTCTGCTACTTACGAAACCCTGACCCAGACTCAGGTCGTCTACGAATGATTTAGCACCCGGTGCCCCACAAACATGCGGTCCACTAAGGGCGATGGAGATGGCCCCCTTCCGTCTGCGCTCTGGTCCCCAAGCGAGCGGCTCTATGCACCGGCCCCCCGAGAGAGGCCGGCTATCCCACGAAAACCAAGGCTCCATGGAACTGTGGTATTGTTACGGTTTAGTGGGGAATTTGACTTAGAGGCGTTCAGTCATAATCCCACAGATGGTAGCTTCGCCCCATTGGCTCCTCAGCCAAGCACACACACCAAATGTCTGAACCTGCGGTTCCTCTTGTACTGAGCAGGATTACTATTGCAACAACACATCAAAAGGGTAAAACTAACCTGTCTCATGACAATCTAAATCCAGCTCATGTTCCCTATTAGTGGGTGAACAATCTAACGCTTGGTGAATTCTGCTTCACAATGATAAGAATAGCTGACACTGAAGGATCAAAAAGCAACGTTGCTATGAACGCTTGGCCACCACAAGCCAGTTATCCCTGTGGTAACTTTTTTGACACCTCCTGCTTGAAATCCAAAAAGTCAGAAGGATCATGAGACCCCTCTTTCACGGTCTGTATTCATACTGAAAATCGAGATCAAGCACGCTTTTGCCCTTCTGCTCCGCTGGATGTTTCTGTCCTCCCTGAGCTCAACTTGATACACCTGCGTTATCGTTTGACAGGTATACCGCCCCAGTCAAACTCCTCACCTGCCACTGTCCCAGGAGCGGCTTTTGCCTGGCGGGTGCCGGGCACTTGGAGCCAGAAGCGAGAGCCCCATGGGGTTCGCCCCCGCCTCACCGGGTAAGTGAAAAAACAATAAGAGTAGTGGTATTTTACCGGCGGCCTGACGACCTCCCACTTATCCTACACCTCTCATATCTCTTCACTGTGCTATACAAGAGTCAAGCCCACTAACTTCTTCCCCGCTGTTTCTGCCAAGCCCGTTCCCTTGGGTGGGGTTTCGCTAGATAGAAGGTAAGGACAGTGGGAATCTTGTTCATCCATTCATGCGCCTAACCAATTAGATGACGAGGCATTTGACTATTCTGTACCACCTCGCGGTGGCTCATTCTGGGTTATTATGCTGCCAATCAGCGTCAAATCGGTTTTGCTTCCAACAATACAACATTCTTTCGCTCCGGAGTACAGCCACACTGAACGCTGTCCTCACTGGAACTGGGATCACGTTTAGGCCAGAGATAGTACACATTGCAGTACTATTCCAACAATTTAAGATTGTCTACGAACAGTTCTGAGAATTCAAATATCAAATATAGTTAGCAGGACATCAATAAACAGTGTACAATAAGTATGTGAGTGCGATTATGTGAGACCTATTCAACATTCAAGACATTTCAGAGAGTACGATGTACACACTGTATCTATATTGTTATGAGCACACATATATATATAAACCCAAAGAACATATCTATAAATTTAACATCTAAGAAAAAGCACATCTAGAAGAAATAACATCTATAAAATTCACATCTATATTAACTCTTATATAAACCTATGTAATAAAACTTATGTTCTATGAGGGTGACATGTGTACTTCAATTGTCCATGAATACTTGGCACATTTTAAGAGTGTCCATTAAAGTAGTCAGGCAAACGTTTTTCTTGAATGGATATGCCATTTGCAGACCTAGATCAGCCAGAACAACATCGTTACATTGAGGCCAGATACCACGACATCCTACAATAAAGCCATGAAATTTAACATTTTTGCATTTCGTGAGATCTTTGATTTGCTGTGACAGATCCTGATAGTATTTCACCTTACTCTCAAACGCTAATTCAAGGGAATTCTGAGAGTTTTCATATCGAATTGATACATCAATCACTACTGCTGTGCCATTGTTGGTAAACACTACATCTGGTTTTCGTAGTTCTCCTTGATTGTTCTTAACATGAGGTTCCCTATATGCCAACCAACCACACCTTTTTGCTCTATCAATGAGCAGTTCCAAAATTTTGTTATGTCTTTTTATCCTAATGTCCTTAGTTTTAGGACATGCACCTGAAATATGAGAAATTGTTTCACAAACATTATTACAATACCTACATGTGCCAAATGTACTATTTCTCCCCCTGGTAATGGTTTCTCTGGTATATAACACATTTGCTCTTAACATCAGCGCAGCTATGTACTGGTTTTCTTTCATTTTATTATGCCTGCTGATCCAGAAGTTTGAGGTTGGATTACTCGATAAGTATTTTACACCATCACCTTGGACAGGGAGATTTGCCCATCTCTCAAACTCTTCTTTTCTCCAGTCATATGTTGCTGGCAAATTCAATTCATAACTCAGATAACAACTATCCATAATGTTGAGTTTGTGTGTTTTTATTATGTTGTCAATTTTTTCATTTATATTTACTCCTACATACATGAATGATCGCGCTATGTACTGGTCTGGAGCATCTCTGAGATACAAAAAGCTATTGACTTTATTGAGACCAATTTGTGTACAAAGTTTTGGAATACTGAGGCCCCCAAATGATCTTTTCGAATATAGGAGACCATCACATGTGTATGCAGGAAGGTGTAGAAAGCGTTTGACATACCTTTTTATTGTTTGATCAAGAACATTCAACGTTTTTGCTCCAGTTCCCGTCATTTCTAGTTTGAATGATAGCTTAGGTATCAAGTATTCGCACAGTATTTCAATTTTCTGCGTGGGCTTCAGTGGTAAATTATCAAGATTTTGAGCCCATTTAACAAGAACCTCATTAATTCTGTTGTTGCTTGTATGACCAGTGTGTGGATCAAAGTTCAAACCGAGATATCTCTCACTTTCTCCTGGATGAATATTTTCAATATTTTGTTTCTCAAATTGCCATGGTTTACATTTGTTAACCAGTATTTTGTCTTTATGGTGACTGATATAAAATCCATGTGTTTTTTTAACATTCAATTTTAGTCCTGTATCTTTACTGAATTTTTCAATGATCTTCAGATTTGTATTCATTCCTTCCCATGTATTGCTTAGTACTGCGATGTCATCGGCAAAGGCAAGAGCAGTGATTTGTTCATCAAGATCATCTGATCCAAATGTGAAACCTTTGCCGTTTTTTTGAAGATCACAGATTAGAGGATCCATGGCAATGTTGAATAGTAGTGGGGATAAAGAGTCACCTTGTTTGACCCCAGATTTCATTATTAATTCAGGAGTTTCTTTGTTGTTCTTTCCCTTGAAAGATGTTGTTGAGTCGGTATATAAGTCTTTTATTATTTCTCTGATGTTTGGTGGAACTCTTTGCCTTGCGAGACTCTGTATAATGTGACCATGGCTAACAGAGTCGAAAGCTTTTGAAATATCAACGAACACAACCGCTAATGAGTCACTGTTTTTTCGTGCTCCTTTTATAACGTTTTGCAGGAGAGTCAGATTCTCGAGACAACCTCTCACCTTCATGAAGCCTTTTTGTCTCGAATTCAATTCCACAAAGAATGAGAGTCTTCTAGTTAATAATTTTGTGAATAACTTCATGAATGCAGTACCGATGGTAATTGGACGCCAGTTACTGATTTTTGTAAGTTCATTAATCGGTACATTCTTGGGTATCAAAATTGACCGGTTCTTTTTGATAATTTCTGGTACTCTTCTCATTGACAACCAAGATGATAGAATTCTGGGCAGCAGTCTTGGTTGTTTGCTGTGCACTTTATTTAGTTCATTCAGACCTATCTTGTCAGGCCCCACTGCTTTTTTCAGATTGGAACTTTCAAAAGCAAATGTTACCTCGAGCAGTGTTATTTCTTTGCACAAATTCTCAATTTCATAGTCCTCAGGTATTCGATCTACCGGAATGAATTTTGGGTTCTTTTTGTTTTCTTTTTCAATTATGCTTTTGTAGTATTGAAAGATTTCATCAGCACTGATTTGGCATGTGGCATCTTCTGCCCCATCAGTGATAACCCTGGCAATTTTCTTTTTATCTTTCTTAAACATTGCCTGGTATTCTTTATAGCTGCCCTTTGCTTTTGCATATTTTTTCTTGTGCGTCCGATTAAGCTTTTCATTTTTCTTGTCTTTTTTTGTTATTTTGTTTCCTGCTGAGGCATTCTGGTGTTCGTCTTGAGCAGAGTTCACAGGCTCATTATTGATTTCACTTGTTGGTTCATTTGTTATCACTCTTGCTAGATGAGGACTTATATCAGTGGTGTTTTCTGTGATATAAGTCACTACTTCTTCCATCAGATCCATAGCAGCATCGTGCTGTTTTACGTTTTGAGTATATTTCTCGATTTCTGATATTCTGTCTTCCAGTTCATCAAAGTTCTTGATTTTTTGCGCACGTTTTCGATTGATAAAGTCTTTGCGCTTTTCTGTTGTTACTTCCACTGTAACTTCTGGCTCATCGCAAGAGTCATTTTCAGAAACATTTGATGCTTGCAGTACATCTTTTGCGGATTTTTTGCTTTTATCTCTTCTATTCCTTCTCTTTTCTGCAATTTGTTTACTGTTCTTGTTGTCAAAATGTGGAACCATCAGCGCATTAATATTCTTCTTATTTTCATATATTTTTTCCAATTCTGCTAATAGCAGTATTTCTTCCTGTGACCATAATTTTGACGGCCTGCTGCTTGCTAGACTTGCTATTCTAGCCTCATTTTGCGCTCTTGGATGCGCATGCCGAGCATGTTGAGTTACACCACTTGGTGTTGCAAATCTGAGATCACACCAGCTGCACAGGAATGGCAGCACTCCTTTTTGAGGTCTTCCTTTACATTTAGCATAATGGCAAGCAATATTGTGGTATTCTGCTTCTTTGTCACATTTTGAACAGTATGTTGTGAGATAAAATCCTTTGTGCTTGTTGGATACATGTTTTCTCAGTTCTGTATAGGTTCCCATTATGTCTCCACACAGAGTCAACCATTTACCAGTGCTTCATTGAATTTCTTCACTTTGTCATTCAGAGCAGTGGGCAGAAATCACATCGCTTCAACACCTGCCTCAGGCCTTCGCAATGCTTTGTTCTAATTAAACAGTCAGATTCCCCTGGTCCGCACCAGTTTTAAGTCAGCTGCTAGCCACCAGCTGAGGCAGAACGCTGGCCCCGCACCACCAGGGAGGGGGTTACGGGGAGAGGCGACCACCGCAGCTGGGGCAATCCACAGGAAGGGCCCAGCTTGCGTCCAGAGTCTCCGCCGCCCTGAGCAAGGCACCTCGTTCAGCCACGGCACGCACCCAGTCCGGCCCTGCTTCGCGCCCCTGCCCTTAGATCCAATCCTTATCCCGAAGTTACGGATCTGACTTGCCGACTTCCCTTACCTACATTGTTCCAACATGCCAGAGGCTGTTCACCTTGGAGACCTGCTGCAGATGTGGGTGTGGCCCGGTGCGAGATTTACACCACCTCCCCCAGATTTTCAAGGACCAGCGGGAGCTCACCGAATGCCGCCAGAACCTCAACACTTTACAAGGCTCGGGCCCCTCTCTCGGGGCGAACCCATTCCAGGGCGCCCTGCCCTTCACAAAGAAAAGAGAACTCTCACCAGGGCTCCTGCCGGCTTCTACGGAATAATTTGTGTTACTGCACCAGACGCAGCAAGGGCGCCCATCTCCGTCAATCCGGGTTCGGGTATCTGAACAGACTCTCTTTCCATCGGCCAAGGGCAACGGAGGCCATCGCAAGTCCCTTACGAACGGCGCTCGCCCATCTCTCATGACCATGTTCAACTGCTGTTCACTTGGAAACCTTCTCCACTTTGGCCTTCAAAGTTCTCATTTGAATATTTGCTACTACCACCAAGATCTGCACCTGCAGCGGCTCCAACGAACCCCGCCCTGGGCTTCCGTGCACACCGCAGTGGCCCTCCTACTCGTCGCGGCGTAGACCCCGCAGCTCTCAGCGCCGGCGATGGACGGGTATGGGCCAGACGCTCCAGTGCCAACCATTTTCAGTGCTTGTTGATTCAGCAGGTGAGTTGTTACACACTCCTTAGCTGATTCTGACTTCCATGGCCACCGTCCTGCTGTCTATATCAACCAACACCTTTTCTGGGGTCTGATGAGCGTCGGCTTCGGGTGCCTTAACCCAGCATTCAGTTCATCCCAAAAGTGGCCTACTAGGCACTCGCATTCCATGCCCGGCTCCTGTAGTTCTGTGAAAACGGACCTTGTCACGTAAGGTTATGGTTCCGTCATGATTTTGGTGATGTCGAACCGTATTTAGTGAGTTCGGCTAATATGGAGTGAATTCGTCACGTTAGCTAGCGAGTGCATTACGTATTTGGAGATTTGGTCTCGAACATGGGTTCCATTTTGTTTGAGTCTCCATTTTGTATTGCCATCACGCAGGCCGACTAATATGGTCGAACGAACGAAGCGGCCTGGCCTTCACGTATTGGTATACATTAACTTGACTCCGAGGTGAATTGCAAGGATCTGATTCCTTCACCTGAACCTGACCCTGCCGAGTCAATTTCCCTGGTTTGATCGTTGTCTGAGATTGCCAATCACTGTTCAGGACATTGTTAACTTTTAGTCTCCTTACACATGCCTTATCGCTATCAGACATTGTTTCCTTTTCTATGCTCTTTATTAAAGCCGAGGGGCTCGTACATTTGCGAGTATATCGTGTTTGATAACCCCTTGAAGTTTGAAGCTAGATTAGTGAGCGAAGATGCCTGGTCTTAGCAAACTTAGGAATTTGTTTTGTTGTAGTTGCAACAGGGATTCCCGATTGTAGGACTTGTGTCCGATACCTCCGGTTGGAACTCCGACTTATGAGCTCTATTCAAAGCATGGTGTGGGTCCAATTACGTATAATGAAGTATGGGTCCGCTATACACGAAAAGATGGTGTCTTACGATGGCCACAACATGGTAGTTTCGAATCAGATGTTTTAGATAATTTGGAAGTTGCGCTATTTAGGAAAAAAGCCCGGCCGGCGATGTTTGACTCTTTCCGCCTCTGGCGTAAGGAAGCCAAACAGCGAGAAATTAAGCAAGCTAAAAGGGATAGGAAAGATTAGAATATGTTGATAATGCAAGCTGCTAGGCAGTTTAAAGAAAATTAAGAAGATTGTGCGATTGAGGTGTCAGAAAGACAACATTGCATGGCCATTGATAAATGTTATCCGGCTTTGCCACCTCTTGCCTCGAATGTGACTAAGGACCCTGAAAAGGATCCTTTGATGTCGCATTTGTTGAGATCACCACCCCCTTATGTGCAGAGTGCTACGGCACCTCCACAACCCCCAGTTGTTCAACCTCCTGCTGTTGTTCAGCCACCCGTTCTTCCACAGTTGGTTCTCCCTCCTCTGGCGCAGCCTTTGCTTACAGCTTTGCCTCAAACTCCTTTGCCTTCTTCTCCTTTGCCTTTAACTTCTTTTTCTACTGACCTTATGTCTTTGTCGCCTCAAAACACTTTGTCTCCTGTCCTCATGTCGACTTCTTCTCCTTCTGCTCGACAACGAATGACTGAGACTGTCACTAGCCTTTTGTCTCTTCTTTTTGGGTCACTAAATATGACCCCAGTTTCTGTACGGAAACAAACGCGTAGTCAGCTCCCTAGTTCCGAGGAGCGGACAGTGTTAGATCTCCTTGCTCGTATATGGGTTTTGAATGCAAGCGGTTGTGGATGTTTTCCTACAGTGGGAAGCACCAAAACAAAGGTATGTTTTTGATGTTATGTGTACTTTCCTCCATGAAGAATGGGACGATACTAAATTGGGTCCGATTCCATCGGAGTTACTTAATGTTCAGTCCGACTTTGCTAAAGGGACGATAGTGGGTCCCGATGTTGAGGAAGCAGTAGAGACACTTCTTGGGTTTAGGTGTAGACTTCCTTCTCAGTTGTTGTTTGAACCTGATCCTTCTGTTAGGAGAAAAGTGAAGCAATATCCAATGAGAGAAGTTCCTCCGGTATGGAGAGAGGCAGTTTTGGCTGATGCCACTCAAGGTATTGCGGCTGCACCGGCTCATTTTCAGCGAGTGTGGGTACATGTTCCTTGGAAGAGAGCTGAGGTCCTGGCTCTTAAGCAGACTTTGCCTGACCCCCGTAAAAATCCTGCAGGTTATTCTAAAGAGTTGTCCCAGACAGTTGATGCGTGTGTGATGAATTTAGCTGATATAGATATGTTGTTGGGGAATGTAGTCCCTCAACCTTTGTGGGTGAAGATCCGTCACGAGGATCATGCAGTTGAGTTGGGAGATACGTGGGTTAATATTGTTGCAGCAGATGGTCGTCAAGGTGGAGGGGCCAAACCTGAGCCTTTACTTACAGATCTCCCTGGTAAGATTATTGCTTTAATGAAGACTTTGATGCCTCCTATGTGAGTGAATTGGGATAAGTTAGCAGCATGCAAGCAGAAGAAAGACAAGAGTGTGTCTGATTTCTTCACTAGGTTTGAAGAAACATTCATCGATCATAGTGGTCAGGATATGAGTACGGAAGGTGGCCAAAGGTTGTTTGTGGATAAGTTTGTCTATAATTTGCTCTCCGAGCTTTGTAATAAGTTGAAGGACTCTGAGAGTTCATGGGCTGTTTCTTCTTCGGCCCAGATATTGACTACTGCACAATATTACGAGAATAGAGAGAAAGATGAGAAAGATAAAGCAGAGAAAAAGACAAAAGAATTGAAGACGAAGGTTCTTTTGCAGCAGGCGTATACGCCTCGCCCTGATCAGCGTCAGGTCCAGCAACCTTCCCAATTTCAGCAACCCCCACAGTTTCAGAGATTGTTGCAGAAGCCCGAGTCTTTTCCTCAGCGAATCCCGGTAGGCCCTAATCAGTGCACTTATTGTAAGGAAGAAGGCCACTTCAAGCATAGTTGCCCGATTCTGCTACAACGTGCGAATGGTACGTCTGGTGTGAGAGGTCGTGGTGTCCAGCAAGTGCCTAGGGGTAGAGGACGTGGTGTGTTCCCCCAGAATGGATGTTCCTTTCCCCCACAGAATTCTATGAATTGTTTTGATCAACAGAATGCTTCGGCTGGTCAGTCGGCTCAATATTATGCTGATGATTATTATGTTGAAAGTGAGAATGCTGGTTTTAATTATAGCTAGGACAGCCATAGACAAAGAGAGGGAGTAGTGTCAGTTCCAGTAGACCAGAGTGGACCTTATGTTGAAGTGATTACATCAGGTGTGTCAGAACCTTTTCTTTTGGATACTGGTGCGGCAAAGAGTTCTATCATGCACTCTAAAGTCCCTGGCGCACCTTTATCTGGCTTGACAAATGCTTCGGTAGGATTTTCTGGCGCCCCAGTTCGTAACCCGGTTTCTTGTCCCTTGTCTCTTTCTGTTGGGCCTTGTGAATTGGAAGTACCTCAAATTCTAACAACAGGTTGTGGTGAGAATCTGTTGGGTTTGGACTTGTTGAAAAAATTGCATGCAACATTGTATTGTTCTCCTTCGGGAGTACATCTTACGTTGGGTAAGAAAGTGATTTCTCCGATGTATTTGTCTAAAGATCGGCTTCCACTGGAATTGCGTTCTCTCTCTGATACTCTCTGGGCTACGGGTGCAAATGATGTTGGCCTTTTGCAGATTCCACCATACGTTGTTACCCTCAAGGCGAATGCTAAGTTCTCTCGCATTCAACAATACCGAATCTCTAGTGATGGTGAAAGAGCTCTTTTAGCGATTATCTATGATTTGGTTGAGAAAGATGTGATTGAAGAAACAAGAGGTAATGTGTGTAACAGTCCTGTTTTGCCTGTTCCTAAACGTGCTCACTCTTCTCAGCCACCTGTGTATCAGTTTGTGATCGACCTTCGAGGGGTCAATAAGATTGTTGTCCCACAGTTTCCTGTTGTCCCGGACATTACTGCCTTACTGACTATGATCCCTGCTTCAGCTGCTTGGTTTTCTGTTATTGATCTGAAGAATGCTTTCTTTAGTATTCCTATTGCTGAAGAGAGTAGAGATATTTTTGGCTTCTCTTTAGGAGGCCGAAGCTTCCGGTTTAAACGTGCTCCTCAAGGTTATTGTGAAAGTCCATCCATCTATAGTCCGGCTTTGAAAACTCAGCTTGATTCTTTTGTTTTGCTTTCTGGTGCGACTCTTATCCAGTATGTGGATGATTTGTTGGTCGCTGCTGATTTATTTATTTATTTTCTTATATAGCGCAGGAATTCGACCCCCGAAGGGGTATCTCCGCGCTTGTGTTCTTACCATAAACCAGAGGCCAGAGGTCAGCAAACAAACAAAAAATACAAGGTTTTAGATAGTCAGGAACAAATGTGTCTTTAAAAGTTTCCTGAAAGCTCCTAGATTAGGATTTTGTCTCAGGGGAGGGGGCAGGGTGTTCCAAAGAGTTGGACCCCTATAGGAGAGTGCTCTACCACCCTGCCTTTCCCTTTTAATCCGCGGGACTTGGAGCAACAGTTGGTTCATAGAGCGCAAAGAGCGACCTGGCTCGTAAGGTTTGAATTTTTCGGTCAGGTATTTTGGACCAGTACCGAACAGGCATTTGTGGATTATGCAACAAATTTTGAACTTAACCCGCTGGCGAATGGGCAGCCAGTGAAGTTTGTTCAAAAGAGGGCGTGAAGGGGATCTAGCTGGGACATTAAGAACTAGTCTTGCTGCCGTATTCTGGGCTACCTGTAATCGGCCAAGTTGTTCCTCGTTGGCAGAAAGAAGGAGCCTGTTGCAGTAATCTAGCCTGCTAATCACAAGCGTTTGAACCAGTGTTTTCCTGTAGCTATCTGCTAGGTACAGAAATACACGCCTCAATAGCCCAATTACCCTAAAACAAGATCCAGTGACTTGAGTTACGTGATCTTTTAGAAGCAGATCGAGGCGTACACCAAGGTTTTTTACTACCTGCTTGGGGCAGGGAACAGGCCCTAGTTCCGACGGCCACCAATCAGGTGACCAAAGGAGAGAGGCTTATCCGAAGACCATGACCTCCGTCTAACCCACATTATATTGTAGGCAATTGGAGGCCATCCAATCGGCTATAGCTCTCATTCCTGCAGCAAACGTGTGTTTAACTGCTGGTGTCAGGGTCTGGAAAGGAAAAAGAAGCTGGGTGTCGTCAGCATACGATATGGGTGCAAACCCATATTCTCTCATAATGTCGGCCAAGGGGGCCACATACACGTTGAAATGATGATGATGAAGGGACTTGTAAAGAAGTTACTCTTTCTTTGTTACAGCATTTGTCTGACCTCCATCATAAAGTGTCACTTTCGAAGTTGCAATATTGCTACCAAGAAGTGACCTACTTAGGTCATCTCTTGTCGAAGGAGGGAAGACGATTGACCCCAGAACTTATACAAGCGATTGCGCAAATGACTGTACCATCCACACAGAGAGAAGTGCGTGCTTTCTTGGGTATCACCTCGTATTGTAGACAGTGGATTCCGAATTTTTCTTTGTTGGCGAAACCTCTGTTGGCACTTACTCTTATGGATACACCGAATCCTCTTCCTTGGTCTGACGAATGTCAGAGAAGTTTTTCTGAATTGCGTGATGCGTTGTGTTCTGCTCCGGTGTTGGGTACCCCCGACTACAGTAAGCCTTTTACGCTTTACGTGCACGAGAGAGAAGGATGTGCGTTGTCAGTGTTGACACAACAATTTGGAGACAAGCAACGCCCATGTGCGTATTTTTCAGCTACTTTAGATCCAGTAGCTAAAGCATTGACGAGTTGTCTGAGAGCTACAGCGGCTGTTTCTATCCGACAGTCTGCTGGTCTTGTATTGGATAATACGTTGATTGTGATGGTCCCACATGCAGTGGATACCCTATTGAATAAAACGAAGACTCAACATCTTACAAGTGCGCGTTTGCCAGGTTATGAGTTGACGCTTTTGGCTAGTCATGTGCATATAAAGCGGTGCAATACATTGAATCCAGCTACGTTGTTGCCGATTTCTGTAGAGACAGATGCTCAGGAACATCATGATTGTTTTCTCCGGACAGAGGAGGAAACGAAAGGTAGAATTGATCTGAAAGATACTCCTCTTTCGAATTCTGATGGTACCTTATGGTTAGATGGTTCATGCTTTAAGCTTCCGAATGGCGATGCGACTGCAGCGTATGCGGTTACGACTTTGCATACGATTGTTGGAACTGAACGTATTCCACAGAATTCAGCTCAAGCAGCAGAGTTGATTGCACTGACGAGAGCATGTGTGTTGTTGAAAGGAAAGAGAGTGACTGTATACAGATAGCCAATATGCGTTTGGTGTTGCTCATAGTTTTGGACGTTTGTGGAGAGAGAGAGGATTTCTTACTTCCCATGGTACGAAGATTCAGCATGGACAATTGGTGAATAAACTTCTTGAGTCACTTACTTTGCCGATACAAGTTGAGATTGTGAAATGCAGTGCACATAAGAAGGTTACGGATGATGTTGGTCGTGGTAATGCGTTTGCGGATGAAGTAGCGAGAGAAACGGCGAAAGATGTGACGAGTTGAATGTATGTTGCAGGCCCTGCTAGATGGGTTCCGGAAAGAGGAATGTGCGAAGACACAACAGAGATTGTGAAATCGATTCAGGCTGAAGCTACTGAGAAAGAATTGAGTGTGTGGAGAGAGACTACGGAATGTTGGATTCGACTGGCTGTTGGATTGAGTTGTCAGAACACCAGCGATGGTTGTTGCCTGATGCGTATGTGCTTCCGGTGGTTACGATGGCACATGGATTGACACACATCAGTTCAAAAGGGATATGTAAGTTGTTGGCTCCAGTATGGCAGAATGCTGGACTTCCTAAATGTGCTGAGAATCTGGTGAAAAATTGCATGATTTGTTTGATGCATAATCCTGGCAAGGGAACCCCAACTCCAGCAGGTCATTTTGCTCCTCCAACGTATCCGTTTGAGGTTCTACAGTTGGACTTTATTCATATGGAGAGATGCAACAACCTAAAGTATGTCCTTGTGGCTGTTTGCGCCTTTTCAAGATGGATAGAGGCTTACCCCTTAAGGATAATACTGCCTTATCTACAGCCAAGGTTTTGTTGAAGGAGGTTTTCCCTAGGTATGGATTGCCAAGAATGGTATGGAGTGACAACGGAAGTGAATTTGTGGGTCAGGTTATGAAGAAAGTGTGTGCAGGTTTGGGAATAAGGCAGAAATTTCATGCTGCGAATCACCCCCAGTCAGCTGGTTTGGTTGAATGCTACAATGGCACCCTTAAGCTTAAATTGTCTAAGATACAAGCGAGCTCTGGTCTGATGCTTTGTCGTTGGCACTTTTGTCCACAAGAACGACGGTACATTCTCGGTTTGGACTTAGCCCATACGAGATTGTCTTTGGTCGCCCAGCGAATGTTTGGGGTGTGCCGAGGCCAAACAAGTATAGCGATATCGAGTACCCTATGTTGGTTGACTATTTACATGATTTGACTGCTAAATTGCGTGTTCTTCACCAACAGGTGCACGATACCTTGCCTTCAGCTTCTGTGGATGCAGGCCACTCGATTCAACCTGGGGATTGGGTGCTAATACAGAACTTCCAAAGGACGAAGAACGAGCCGAGGTGGAATGGTCCTTTCCAGGTCCTGTTGATGACTCGAACGGCTGTCAAAGTTTTTGGCAAGAAGAACTGGATGCATGCCACCCACTCCAAAAAAAAACTTCACTTCCCCTGGCATATGACCGATGGACTAAAGATGGTATTGTTGATTCAGAAAACGAGAGAGTTGTGGAGTTTGTGCCCTTTAGTGATGCGCATTTGAAATGGACTCAGTCGGAACATGCGGACGATGAAGTTTTACAAGAAGCTGTGCCTCCGCATATGAGACTCGACACTACGTATCCAGAGACACTTTTTCAGGATCAGACTGTGTCTGGTATAGAACGGTATAATCTGCGAACCAAAATGGACAAATAAAGATCACGTATTTTTTGGTGAACTATACTCTATCAGACAAAAGACTTTTTTGTCTTTTTCTTTTTCGAACCACCATCCGGGTTCAGCTGCAGGGTCACGGTATAAGTTCTTAAGGGGTGACCCGTGTATTGACACAAGGTCTGCGGTTCTAGGACGTCTAGGACGCCTGGACGCACACTTAAGTGAAGAGTGAAAATTGCAGTGAGCAGCACGTTAGAGGATGGAGTCTTTTGTAATGGATAGAGTTGTTGAGAAAATGAATTTTAAGATGAGATTGTGTACATTGGTTTGTAACAAATGTTTTAATATATTGTGTTATTTTGTGTTACTAAGTATCACATTGGCATGTGTGGGTTGGATTGTATATGCTACACCATTGATTTCTGCACCCACTATCCAACCTATGCTTTCTTCTACTACTGTTTCTTTGCACCAATTCTATACGTTGCCTGAACATGAACAGACAAGAAGATCAGAAATTGTTAACAACTCATTTGTACAGTTCTTGCATCAGCATCAGTTGGTAGTCAATACTACAAATTGCTGGGTATGTGGTCTTATGCCTTATATGACAGATAGAGGTATGCCATATCTGGTTTTGCCTTTTTCTTCCAATGGGTCTGTATGGGCTTTTCAGACTATGTTTTTCTATGCGAATGAGGTATATCCTTTGTGTTCCATGAGAGACAACCCGAGCAATAGTGCTTTGATAAAGGGAATAGTAGATATGATCCGAGATATTGATGCATACAATGCTATCCCTAAGGATGAGGCATAGGCATATGTTGGTTGGAATGTCACTGGATATAGCACTAGTTTGACAGAGAAGGAGAGACGAAAGAGGTCTCCCCCGATTTGGATCGTAACCATCGAGGTCACTTTTGTTTACAAGGTAATGGTCGGAATCCAAGAGCTCAGCTAGGTGAGAGTGTGTGTGCTCAAACCTATATTTATGCATCTCAGACTTCTACTCCGTTTGTGCCAGCTAAAGGTACATATTTTGTTTGTCACGATAGAGCCTACACATGGTTGCCACCTGATTTTTCAGGCACATGTTATGTGGCGTTTTTGCTTCCCCCTACATACACAGCTACTACGGATTATCACAGAACAAGATATGTTAGAGGTGTCTTCGATCAGGAAGATACCGCAGAACAGGAAGTAGGAGATTTTTTCAAGGGTTTCCTACCCTTTTGGGGTCCTATGGCCAATAGCAGACACATACGACAGCTTACGAGAGTGGTTGAGGCCACCATAAATGAAACTGCAGGTGCCCTCAGTAATATTACAGCGGAGCTTCAAGCTGATAGTGTTATGACATTGCAGAACCGTATTGCGTTAGATGTCATACTTGCTGATCGAGGAGGGGTATGCAAATTGATCCAATCTAGTTGCTGTGTTTACATACCAGATAATGCCCCGACAGTATACCAAGCCATTTCTAGATTGCATAAGGTTTCTGAGTCTATTCATGTAGACGAAGGAAACTGGTCGTTGATTGGATGGTTTTGGGGACTGCTGTCCAAATGGGGATGGAAAGTTCTGATTTTCCTTCGTACGGCTTTAGCTATTCTCTTCTCTTGTTGTCTTTGCATCCAGTGTGCTCCCGCCGTTTGTAGTCTTTGTGCTACTACGTGTGTGCGGAGACCTGTCTAGAGAGAAGTAGGGAGTAATAGGATGATGCTCCAACAACACCTTGATGGTCTGATGAAGATAGATATAGACCTAGATTCAGATTAACGTGAGTTTAGGTTATTGCCTACGTAATGGCAAAAGGAGGGTCTGTGGTTCTGAGAAAACAGACCTTGTCACGTAAGGTTATGGTTCCGTCATGATTTTGGTGATGTCGAACCGTATTTAGTGAGTTCGGCTAATATGGAGTGAATTCGTCACGTTAGCTAGCGAGTGCATTACGTATTTGGAGATTTCGTCTCAAACAAGGGTTCCATTTTGTTTGAGTCTCCATTTTGTATTGCCATCATGCAGGCCGACGAATATGGTCGAACGAACGAAGCGGTCTGGCCTTCACGTATTGGTATACATTAACAGGGTCTTTCTTGACTCCGAGGTGAATTGCAAGGATCTGATTCCTTCACCTGAAGCTGACCTTGCCGAGTCAATTTCCCTGGTTTGATCGTTGTCTGAGATTGCCAATCACTGTTCAGGACATCGTTAACTTTTAGTCTCCTTACACATGCCTTATCTTGCTCCCTATCAGACATTGTTTCCTTTTCTATGCTCTTTATTACATGCATTGTGCCTTTCAATTATGGGTTTGTCCGGCTTGTGGAGATTGGATTTGGGACATTCCCAATTATTAACTTTGGGTTGGGACATTGCAAACTGAGCTTTTCGTCATGTGATACTTTGTTTGAGAACGTACCCTATTGGTTAAATTTTTGCGCAGTGGGTGTATGTTTCTAAATGTGAATATTGTGTATAAAAGGAGATGTCTTGCTCTACAAATTTGAGCAGTCTCCTGAAATACCCCATGCTGTGTTTCTAGGATCACTGTTACTGGCTGCAGCTAATAAACTTGGTCTCTGACGCCACCCAGAAGTATTCCGTGTCTCTGTAAACCAAGACAGGTGAATCCGAAGACTTTGGGCGTGCCCCTGGTGCCGCTGGGTTCTAAAAGCCCAGTTCTTCACTCCACACTACCGAGCCTGGCTTTTTACCCATTTAAAGTTTGAGAATAGGTCGAGATTGTTTTGGCCTCAAGACCCCCAATCATTCGCTTTACCAGATAAAACTAGGGGCTCCAAGCACCAGCTATCCTGAGGGAAACTCGGAGGGAACCATCTACTAGATGGTTAGATTAGTCTTTCACCCCTTTACCCAGGTCAGACAACCGATTTGCACGTCAGGACCGCTACGAACCTCCACCAGAGTTTCCTCTGGCTTCACCCTGCCTGGCATAGTTCACCATTTTTCAGGTCCTATCACGCATGCTCATACTCCACCTCCCCAATGGAGCGGGCGAGACAGGCTGGTGGTGCACCACAGGGTGTCGCTCAGCCATCGGCCGTGTTGAATCCACCGGGACTGCGGGGACCCCACCCGTTTACCTTTTGACGGTTTCCCCCCTCTTGAACTCTCTCTTCAAAGTTAATTTCAACTTTCCCTTACGATGCTTGTTGGCTATCGGTCTTGTGCCCATATTTAGCCTTAAATGGAGTTTACCACCCGCTTTGGGCTGCATTCCCAAGCAACCCGACTCTGAGAAGACCCGATACCGGCCTAACACCGGCCACCGGGTGAGCCTCGATCAGAAGGACTAGGGCCCCCTGAGCAACGCTGGGGAGTCGGTCTTCTGTACGCCACATTTCCTGCGCCCGCCGCCGGGCGTGGATTCGACACTGGCCTCTTCACTCGCCGTTACTGGGGGAATCATGGTTAGTTTATTTTCCTCCGCTTAGTAATATGCCTAAATTCAGCAGGTCACCACGTCTGATCTGAGGTCGCAGTCAGAAGAATAACGCCGGAGCGTCAAGAGGGTTGCCGGGAAAGCAAGGCCCCTGCCGGAGTGGGAGCCTGGTGTCCGGGCAGTGTGCACCCTCTTTCCCCAGATCGGATCTGTAGGGATTTCGCCCTCGGCGGGAAGCCGCCCGCGGAGGTGGGCACCCGAAGCGGATGCACGCGGGCAGTCGGTGGGACACCACAGAGAGCTACGTGCGGCACACAACCTGGCACCCCTGGACGGGTCCCGGGGCGGACCGTTCACCAGACCCCTTCTCGGGGCCTGGCGCGCCGGTGACCTTGTGGGGGCACGAAGGAAAGCAGAGCTAACCCTGTAACGGCCCCAACCGCGTCTCGGGAAAACCCCGGGGCGATTGACGATCGAGCGTCCCTCAGTCAGTCATAGCCCCGGGAGGAACCTGGGGCCGCAAGGTGCGTTCGAAGTATTGATGATCAATGTGTCCTGCAATTCACACTAATTCTCGCAGCTAGCTGCGTTCTTCATTGACGGGCGACACAAGTGATCCACCGACAAGAGTCATAGGCAACTTTTCTAAAACGTTCGCCCACCTGCGGGTGCAGGAGAGGTGAGCGGATGGCAACACCGTCCGTACACCGCCCGTGCCGCAGGACGGCCCAGGCGCCTCGTTCAAGGCTTCCCCTCTGGGAGTCAGGCTGCACCGTTGGGAAAAAAAAAACAATGCCAGGCGCTCGGCCCGGGAGTCCCACCCACCCGTGGGCAAGGAAGGATCGGGGCTCCCAGTGAAATGGGAGCAGGCAGCCCCACAGCCGCCGGTCCCTCCCGGAGTAACCAGGAGGGACCGCGCGAGCCATCAAACCCCTCGGCCCGGCCTCAAGGGACCAGGTAGAACCGGGTACCTGGTAACGAGGGAGGGTCGCTCCACCTGCAGGTCAGCCGTCCGTCGCTGGGTGGCCCGAGCCGTGCCGGCGGGATGGCAATCAGCCCACCCCACCCTCGCCCGGTCGGAGGCACCGGAAGGTAAGAGCCAGACGGCTCCCCATTCCGCACGCCTCCCACCGAGAGGAGCCAGTTCTAAAAAACAACAAAATAGAATCCGAGTCCTATTCCTAGCTGAAGTATTCAGGTGACAAGCCTGCTTTGAACATTCACATTTTTTCAAAGTAAACGCTTCGGGCTACCAGGACACTTAGTCAAGACCATCAAGGGGGCACTGAGAGGCAGTGGCCCAGCCATCTCCCCCAGGAGGGAGAAGTAGGCCGAGGTGCAGCCTGAGCGGTACGCAGGGGTGCCGGAGCCTGGCGGCAGCGGCACCCCTCAGCAAGGTTGTTCCGAGCTGCTGTGGAAATGTGTTGGGCAGAGAGGGGTGACGGCATGGTGCACTCTACCACTTCTCTTCCAGGCCACCCTGCCGCGCAACAAGAGCCACCCCTTGATCGTCCAGAACCTGGTCGGCCGGGACTCTGGCGAGGGAGGGCCCAGCCGGCGCATGGGCCTTTCGAGGGAGGGTGGTACCAATCCGGAGCTGGACTGCCATTCGGTTTCCCCCACCCAAGGGGGGTCGTGTTGGGTGAACTTGGGTTCCATCTCGGAGAGGGACAGGGGATGGGGGCCTCCCCCCGTCCCCGGTCCCTCACACATTGGTCGGGCCCTCCCCAGGGGTAAGAGGCCCGCCGCAGTCCTGGTCCTCACCCGAGCACCCCATGCGGCCACGTACCACTCTGCCGGCTCTAGCACGCCATGGTAGGGCCAGGCCCTGTGTCAACAGCGCGTGCTTGCAGGAGGCAGCTGAGGGCTTCAGGCTGGCAGCGTCGGTTGCTCAGGCCGCTCTGCCGTTAATGATCCTTCCACAGGTTCACCTACGGAAACTTTGTTATGACTTTTACTTCCTCTCGATAGTCAAGTTTGATCATCTTCTCAGCGCTCCACCAGGGCCATTGCTGACTCCTGTGCGGCTGATCCCAGGACCTCACTAAACCATCCAATCGGTAGTAGTGACGGGCGGTGTCTACAAAGGGCAGGGACTTGTTCAGCACAAGCTTATGACCCGCATTTACTGGGAATTCCTCGTTCAGTGGAAATAATTGCAATCCCCAATCCCTATCACGAATGGGGTTCAGCGGGTTACCCGCACGTGTTGGCGAAGGGTAGACACACGCTGATCTGTTCAGTCTAGCGCGCTTGCAGCCATGGATATCTAAGGGCATCACAGACCTGTTATTGCTCAATCTTGTGTGGCTGAACACCACTTGTCTCTAAGAAGTTCGACGACGACCGCTAGGCATTGCATAACCAGTTAGCATGGAGATGTCTCGCTCGTTATCGGAATTAACCAGACAAGTCGCTCCACCAACTAAGAACGGCCATGCACCACCACCCACTGAATCGAGAAAGAGCAAACAATCTGTCAATCCTTTCCGTGTCAGGGCCTGGTGAGGTTTCCTGTGTTGAGTCCAATTAAGCTGCAGGCTCCACTACTGGTGGTGCCCTTCCATTAATTCCTTTAAGTTTCAGCTTTGCAACCATTCTCCCCCCCGGAACCCAAAGACTTTGGTTTCCCGGAAGCTGCTCGGCGGGTCATGGGAATGACGCCGCAGGATCGCTAGTCGGCATCGTTTTGTGGTCGGAACTACGACGGCATCTGATAGTCTTCAAACCTCCGACTTTCGTTCTTGATTAATGAAAACATTCTTAGCAAATGCTTTTGCTTTGGTTCGTTTTACGCCGGTCCAGGAATTTCACCTCTAGCGGCATAATACGAATCACCCTAGCCGTCCCTCTTAATCATGGCCCCAGTTCTAAAAAACAACAAAATAGAACCCGAGTCCTATTCCTAGCTGAAGTATTCAGGTGACAAGCCTGCTTTGAACATTCACATTTTTTCAAAGTAAACGCTTCGGGCCCCCAGGACACTTAGTCAAGACCATCAAGGGGGCACTGAGAGGCAGTTGCCCAGCCATCTCCCCCAGGAGGGAGAAGCAGGCCGAGGTGCAGCCTGAGCGATACGCAGGGGTGCGGGAGCCTGGCGGCAGCGGCACCCCTCAGCAAGGTCGTTCCGAGCTGCTGTGGAAATGTGTTGGGCAGAGAGGGGTGACGGCATGGTGCACAGGGCCTACAGACCTGCTGGGCAGCGGGATCCGAGGGCCTGGCGCCACCCAACCCCTTCTGCTCGGGTCAGACAACTGGGGGGCACGAGCTGCCGGGGCCACTCGGCCTTTGCTCTGCTGGGTAGTGTGAAGGGCCTCCCGCCAGGCGGCAGGCCCTCGAGTAGGACGGTCCATGCGGGGTGGA
Organism: Lissotriton vulgaris; assembly: GCF_964263255.1. Taxonomy (NCBI): domain Eukaryota; kingdom Metazoa; phylum Chordata; class Amphibia; order Caudata; family Salamandridae; genus Lissotriton; species Lissotriton vulgaris. The sequence continues at coordinate 1,842,977,679 of NC_141687.1, forward strand.
AGCTCTTTGCTTGAAACAACAGCCAAGGGTGGCCAAGCAGTCCATCCATAAATGGACCGAGAATGCGCAATTGTTAGAATTGGGGGTCTCTGGTTGGCGCAGGTATACACTTGTGTCAAGCAGGGACCATCTCCTCTAGTCAGGGCAAAGGACTACTACTAGAAATAAACCCTGCTCACCTCTAGGCGGCGTGGTGCAAGCAGACAAGGCTAATCCCTAGAGTATATGGTTAAGCATAATAACACACACAGTAATTTGTCCACCCACCACACAGAGACACAAGACTGCCTTTATGTAAAAATATACTCTTTATAGATATATATACTTTCAAGCAGGCTTTAGGTACAGACTTAATACTTCACAATGGTTCCAGTAACTCTTAAAATGATGTCACAGTTCTTAAAAGCAATGTTCAGCTCTTTGGGAGGTCTTTATAACTCTAAAAGCGGCTACACAGTAGTTAAGGTAGTGTCTAGATCGTGGTTGCCCTGTTCGTTACAGCGTGTGCGCTTTGTAGCGCTCTTGTACGTCCCGTACGGCTAATACGACAAGGGCCTCGCTAAAACCTCACGCGTCTCGCATACCATGCGTACGGCGCGGTCGAGGTAACAAGGAGTACGAGGTGTAAGGTTGCTGTGCGACTCGTACGGCGGTAGTGAGACAGACTGGGGGAGTCTCACGCATACGGTACGCACAGCGTTGAAGGGCAAAGCTATCACAGAAGGTGCGCGCCTCATGGGCACCTCAGTCCAGAGCACCGCGCACAGTACAACACGTACACAGTACCTTTCGCTTTGTAGAGGGGGTCCAGGGCGGACAACGCTGAGGGAGATCCGACTTCCCACGTCGCGGTGCCTTCCTTCTTTGGTGCGAGCTACGGCTCGATGGCTTGGCAGGCTCTTACACAGAGGGCAGCGATGCGTTGTGGGGCAGGTTCTTGGTCTCGGCGACGCTCCGGTCCTGAAGAGGGGGATAGTGGCTTGAGGTGATTCCAGCGGCGAGGCGCTTTCAGCAGGGCGTCTTCACGGAGGGGCAAGCCCAGGCGCAGTCAGTCTTTACGTTGTTAGTTACGGTTCGGCTCGATGTAGCAGCAGTCTACGGTGCTCAGGCCAGGCGGGGCTGGCCTTTACTGTGTGAGTTGCGGCGCGATCGTGCAGGAGTCGCGTTGCTCGGCGGGTCGGGGGTGCACAGGCTCTCAGAGTGCGGGACAACTTCTCCGTCGCACTCAGGTCTCCGGGGTCAGCGCTGCAAGGAAAGACAACACCAGCAGCAGCTTCCTTCTTCAGGGGTGTAGCGCCTACTGTTCCTGGGGCGCAGTTCAGGGGGCAAGTTCACAAGCAAGCCCTTGGAGATTGTTCACAAAGATGCACAAGTTGAATTCAAAAAGTCCTTCAGTCTTTTCTCCTCTCTCCTCCTTGCAGCAAGGCACCCACCACAGGCCAGTCTCTCAGGTTAGAGACAGTAGTCATCCATGCAGATTTCCCAGGTCCTTCTCTTCGGGCAGATTTTCTTCTTGGCGTAAACAGGATCTAATTTCTTGGGAGCAGGGCTCCTACATTTATACTGAAAATCCTTTGTTCTTGCAGGTCATGGGGCCTGAGCCTGGTTCATCCCAGTTTTGGAGCACTTTGTTTTGGTGACTCTGGCTTCTTCTTTCAGTGAGCAGGGCAGAGACATCAGACGCTCCGCAGTGGGTGGAGCCAGCATTGTGGTGGCAGAGCACAGCCCTATTTCGAGTCAAGGGGGACTCCTCCCACCTATCCTGGTGTAATCTCTCTATTCACCACCTGGCAGCCCAGACTGTCTCCTGGAATCCCCCAGCCCTGTCAGTCACAGAAACCAGACAGCAGATACACATCCTAGCAGAGGCGGGCTGAAATGGTCAGGCAAGCAAATGCTAACTTTCTAAAAGTAGCATTTGCAAACACAGGATATTAAAATAAACTTTACTAAAAGAAGTATTTTATTATTCTGAGTTCAGGCATACTAAACTTGACTTTCTACCACGTACCCTGAGCCTGCTGGGATTATAGAGTGTAATAATTCCAGCAGCCCATTCTGGCCTGTGAGAACAGGTAGCCTTACAATAGTGAAAAACGAAAATGGCTGTAATTCACTATTAGGACAAGCCACACATATCAGGGCTTGTCCTACCTTATGCTTACAATGCACCCTGCCCTTGGGCCTACCATTGGGGTGACTAATATGAATGAATGACTACACATTTGTATAGCATATGGCTACCCGGAGGCATCCCAGCGCTTCAGAGACCTATTCATTCCGGTGGTTTAGGAAAACAGAAAGGTTTTTAGCAGCTTCCTGAACCTGAGATGGTTCGCTTCCAATCGAATGGTGTCGGGAAGTTTGTTCCAGAGCTTTGCTGCCTGTCGGGAAAAGCGCCTGCCGCCCATGCGGGTTCTCTTTATCCTAGGAATCGCCAGTAAGTTCTTATTACTGGATCTTAGAGTTCGGGAGGATTGGTAAGGGCAAAACATAGGTTGGATCAAGGCGGGACCAGCCTTGGTCATGGCTTTATGTACAATGGTCATGGCCTTGAACTCAATCCTCTGTTGAACTGGCAACCAATGAAGTTGGCGCAGCGCTGGTTTGGCCAAGGTCCTTCGCAGGATGTCTAGTAACATCCGTGCCGCACAATTTCGTACGGTCTGTAAGATCTTGACTGTCCCCTGTGGGGCCCCTAGGTAAACCGCATTGGAGTAGTCAAGGCGTGATAGGATCAGGGCCTGTACTAAGATATGCCTCGCCTCGAACGGAAGGAGCCTAAGGATTTTCCTGAGTAATCTAATCAAGGCGTAGCATGTAGCTGCTACCTTCCGGGCTTGCACCAAGAAATTCAGAGCTGGATCCAACCAGACTCCCAAACTCTTAATCTGTTCTTTTGGAGGAGGAGGTTGGCCGAGGATACCCGGCCGCCATACCTCCACCGAGGAGGGAGCATTGTGTCCCAGCATCATGACCTCCGTTTTTGCTCCATTGAGTTTTAGGAAGGATTCATCCATCCACTCACGGACTCTGCTAAGACAAGAGGAGAGGTTGCCATAGGTTGAGTCCTGCCCTGAGAGAGTGATGACTAGCTGGGTGTCATCAGCGTAGGTAACCAGTTGCACCCCCCAAGGAAGCACCACCTCAGCCAATGGCCTCATATAGATGTTAAATAAGGTGGGGCTGAGGGATGAGCCCTGGGGAACGTCTGGAGATACATCTGAGGGGAGGCCACATCATCCTCAAACACAGCAAAAGTCCTATTGGAGAGGAAGGAGTGCAGCCACCTTAATGCGGCCCCAGTGACTCTTATATTGCTCAGTCTTTGAATCAGGATGAAATGATTGACAGTATCAAAGGCCGCGCTGTGGTCTAAAAGCAGTATGGCTGCACAGCTTCCCAAGTCCACAATCTTTCTGGTTTCCTCCACCACAGCAATGAGGGCAGTTTCAGTGCCCTGTTTGCACCTAAACCCAGTTTGGGTGGGATGTAGGGAGTTATTATTTTCAAGGAAGGTGGCTAGGTGGAGTTTACATGTTTTTCGGCAAGCTTACTAATAGTAGGCAACAGAAAGATAGGGCGATAATTTGCCCGATTTTCTGGGTTCAAGTTAGGTTTTTTTAACAACGCCTTTACTCTCGCCTGTTTCCATGAGGATGGCACTAATATGGCTGCCAGTGAGGAATTGATCACCTCCTGGATAACTGGGGGCACCGTATCTGAGACCATGTTAAGAATCGTGGGCACACAGCGTCAGCCGGGGATCCTGATTTCAGGTTACCTAAGAAGGACTGAACCCTCAGGCAGTCGAGTGGAGTGAATTCCTCAAGCCTGATAACATCACAAGGCTGAGGGAAGAATGGCCCTGTTGTAATCTGCTGGAATGATGAATATATATTTGACACTTTAGAGGCAAAGAGGTTTGCTAGTTCCGTACAACAGGACTGGGCAAGAAGGGGATCGCTAGTAGAACAGGGGGGAGTGACTAGGGATTTAAAAATTTTAAAGATTTCCCTAGGGGAGCTGAAGGCTGAGGTAATCTTATCCTGGAAATAGATGGACTGAATATGAAGTTAAGGGAAGGTTTAGGGACTGGCAAATAGGTGTACTTGCGCAGTTAGCATGACAGTACCAGGCTGCACGCAGGTTCTGCAATGGCAGACCTTAGGCACAATTTACCAGGCCACTTCTGTGGGTGGCCCAACCAGTGCTGCAAGCCCACTAGTAGCATTTTTATTTACAAGCCTTGGCACTCCTGGTGCACTTTACTGGGGTCTGACAGTAAACCAAATAAGCCAAACATGGAATCCAATAAATGTAAACACTTTACAGTAGGGAGAGCATATGCACTTTAGCACTGGTCAGCAGTGGTAAAGTGCCCTGAGTCATTAAACCAACAAAAACAGGTCAGAGAGAATATTGGATGAAGGCAAAAAGTTCAGGGATGACCCTGCCAAGAGGGCAAAGGCCAACACCAATCAAACGGAGTATGGCCAAGGCCACCTCTGGCAGGCCGCCCTGTGTGGGGGATGCCGGCTTAGTGTCCCTGCCTGCTCCCGGGGCAAGCAGGCTTAGAGGAAAGGCCCGTCGGGAAGGGGCTGAGAGGCAGGTGCGTACCCGGGCCCCTGAGGGCCCCGGTGGGTGGGTCCGGGTGCTGCCTTCCCCTGTCTCAGCATCGCCGGACCGCACGGAGGCCTGACTGGGCAAACTCGGAGAAAAAGAACCATGGGGAAGGGGCTGAGCGGCAGGTGCGTACCCGGGCCCCTGAGGGCCCCGGTGGGTGGGTCCGGGTGCTGCCTTCCCCTGTCTCAGCATCGCCGGACCGCACGGAGGCCTGACTGGGCAAACTCGGAGAAAAAGAACCATTGGGAAGGGGGTGAGAGGCAGGTGCGTACCTGGGCCCCTGGGGGCACAGGCGGGCAGGCCCGTGTGTTGCCTTCCCCTGTCTCAGCATTTCTGGACCTCATGGACGTCTGACTGAGCAAACTCTGAGAAAAAGGACCATCAGGAAGGGGCTGAGAGGCAGGTGCAAATCCAGGGCCCTGGGGGCACCGGCGGGCAGGCCCGGGTTCTGCCTTCCCCTGTTTCAGAATCGCCGGACCTCACGGAGGTCTGACTGACCCTCTCCCTAGTAATCCGGATCAAAACACAAGGTGACATAGGGGACCCAAGGCGTGAAAGTACACGACCTCCTGGAGCACTCGCGGGGATCGGGGAGGCAAATGAGCCCTCATTGGGACTTCCAGGGCAGCCCGGCCATCTGGTTGCCCCATTGGAAAGCATTGCGTGTGACCAGATGGCCGAGGGGAAAGGTGCGACCAGATGGCCAGGAAGGAAAGAACTCCCATCTGCCCGCCCCATTTCTTCGCGGGACAGCTCCCTCCAGCCAGCGCAGGGCTCGGGGCTGCGCCTCCCACAGGGGGTGGGTGACCCCTGCTGGGACTCAGCACCAGGAGGACCACCGGAGCTCTCAGGCCCAGACGCCCGGGGGAGGACTGCCCGGGACCCATGGAGGCTGTCCCAGGCACATTGCCACACCATGGGTCAGAGGAGGGAGCCCCCGGACGGAGGGGAGGTGTTGTCCGAGCATAGCCCATCTGGTCCCTGGCAAAGAACGACCAGCCAGGGAGGGGTGTTCCTGGATACCAACCCCTAGTAATCCGGAGGTAGGCTACATCTTTTTCGGGGAACCTGTGTGCACCGCGAGATTCAGGGGACCTAACTCCTGAAGCCATGGCTGGGATTGGGGAGGCGGACAAACACTCATCGGGACATTCAGGCCAGCCCAGACATCTGGTCACCCCATTGGAAAGCATTGGGTGCTACTATTCCAACACCTTCCCTACTCGACTTGCTCTAGATGGCTCTCCAACATAAGCAATATTCCAACACCTTCCCTACTCGACTTGCTATAGATGGCGCTCTAAACTATCAATCAATCAATCAATCAAAGCATTTATATAGCGCACTACTCACCCAGGAATATTCCAACTCCTTCCCTACTCGACTTGCTCTAGATGCCGCTACAACATAAGGAATATTCCAACACCTTCCCTGCTCGACTTGCTCTAGATGGCGCTCCAACTTAAGGAATATTCCAATACCTTCCCTACTTGACTTACTCTAGATGGCGCTCCAACATAAGGAGAATCCATAACCTTCCCTTTTCAACTTGCTCTAGATGGCGCTCCAAAATGAGGAATATTCCAACACCTGCCCTACTCGACTTGCTCTAGATTGCGCTCCAACATAAGGAATATTTTAAACACCTTCCCTATTCGACTTGCTCTAGATGGCGCTCCAACCTAAGGAAAGAATAGTTTTGGAATTCTCAAATTGTGATTCTCTAAAAATCGCTTTTTGAGAATCACAAAACTATTCTTTGATACATCTGGCCCTCAGTCATTTGCTCAGACTCTGTAATTTGGTGAACTTGCAAAGCCAGAAATTACCATAAGAATGAATTCCCCAGCACAGCAAACAGCTTAATAATTCACAAATGTTCAACCTTTTTTACATACTATAATTTCCTCTGCCTAGCACAAACACGTGCTGGAAGATAAAATTTTAGAACAAACCCTGATCTCTCATTGCCAGTGCTTGTAGTGACATAAAACACAGGGTAGCCAGTGAGGATGCGCAAGGCAAGTACAGGTTGGTGCAGTGGCGTAACGAAACTTGTGGGGGCCCCCCTGCAAATTACATGAAGGGCCCCCCCATTCTACGTGCCATTCTAGAGCTCTCAGGCCAGCGACCCGCCATACTGCAGGGGATGCAGGACTATTGTTACGCCACTGTCACCAAAACGCCGTTATAAGTAACACTGGATGGTGGAGTTAAAGGTTGGGCTTAGTCTGCCCGCAGGCTATCATAGGTGGTGGTCCATTCATTACAGGGTTCCTGTCATCAGTAGGCCGGGGACGTTTGCCCAATTTTAGGTGGGTTTCCTGATGCAGACTCCTGTCATGATATACAACATTGGGCCCACTCATCGTTTAGTTTTGACAAAAGTGCATCCACTGCTCCTTCTCGTTTCTGTTTTAAAACATTAGACAATGCGACAATGCAGTATTTCAAAAGCAGATGTTACTACAAAGAGCACATTTTGATAATACATTTTTATTAGTAGACAATAGCAATCTTAAGAGGCATTGCATAGCTTCATGCACACTTTGACCCTAATTCCATCACAGTCTCTCTCTCTCTCTCTCTCTCTCTCTCTCTCTCTCTCTCTCTCTCTCTCTCTCTCTCTCTCTCTCTCTCTCTCTCTCTCTCTCTCTCTCTCTCTCTCTCTCTGTCAGCCAGTCTCTCTCTCTCTTTCAGTCAGTCTCTCTCAGTCAGTCAGCCTATCTCTCTCTGTCATTCAGTCTCTCTCAGTCAGTCTCTATATCAATCTCTTTCCCTGTCAGTCCCTCTCTCTGTCAGTCTCTCTCTCTCTCTCAGCTTCTCTCTCTCAGTCTCTCACTCTTAGTCAGTCAGTCTTCCAGACAGTCTCTCTCTCCCTCTGTCAGTCTCTCTCAGTCAGTCATTCTCTCTCTCTCGCAGTCAGCCAGTCTCTCTCAGTCAGTATCTCTCTCTCTCAGTCAGTGACACTCTCTGTCAGTCTCTCTCTCTCTCTGTCAGTCAGTCTCTCTCGCTCTGTCAGTCAGTCTCTCTCTGTGAGTCTCTCTCCCTCAGTCAGTCTCTACCTGTCAGTCAGTCTCTCTCTCTGTCGGTCAGCCTCTCTTTCTCTGTCAGTCTCTCAGTCTCTCTCTCTCTCTGTCAGTCTCTGTCAGTCAGTCTCTCAGTCAGTCACCCTCTCTCTCTGTCAGTCTCTCTCTCTCTCTGTCAGTCTCTCTCTCTGTCAGTCAGTCTCTCTCTCTCCCAGTCAGTCTCTCTCTCTCTCCCAGTCAGTCAGTCTCTCTTAGTCAGTCATTCTCTCTCTACCTCAGTCAGTCTCTCTCTCTCTGACAGTCTCTCTCTCAGTCAGCCTCTCTATCAGTCAGTCTCTCTTAGTCAGTCAGTCTCTCTCGCAGTCAATCAGTCTATCTCTCTCAGTCAGTCAGTCTCTGCCTCTCTCTCTTAGTCTCTCTATCTGTCAGTCAGTCTCTCTCTCGGTCAGTCAGTATCTCTCTACCTCAGTCAGTCAGTCTCTCTCTCTGTCTGTCAGTCAGTCAGTCACTCTCTCAGTCAGCCAGTCTCTCTCTCTCTCAGTCAGTTTCTCAGCCAGTCAGTCTCTCGGTCAGTCAGTATTCAGTCTCTGAGTCAGTCAGTCTCTACTCTCTCTCCACTCTCTCTCTCCATTCTCTCTCTCAACTCTGTCCACTCTATCCCCACAGTCTCTCTCTCCACTCTCTCTCCACTGTCTCTGTCTCCACTCTTTCTTTACTCTCTCTCTCCACTCTCCACTCTTTCTCCACTGTCTCCCTCTACTCTCTCTCTCCACTCTTATTCCACTCTCTACTCCACTCTCTCTCTACACCCTCTCTCTCTCTCTCTCCACTGTCTCTCCCCACTATCTCCACTCTCTCTCTCTCAACTCTCTCTCTCAACTCTCCACTCTCTCTCAACTCTCTTTCTACTCTCTCCCACTCTCTCTCACAAAGTAGTGTGCGTTCCATGGGCGTCAGCAGAAATGTTTCCAGGGGGCAACTTTTTAACTTCATCACCATCCCCCTTGCACCCTTCTCCCCTCTGTATTGCATCCTTCTCGCCCTTCCCCTTGTACCATACTTCACCTCCACCTTGCAGCCTCTTCTACCTTTCACCATTCTCCTCTCTGCCTTGCACCATTCTCCCCTCTGCCTTGCACCATTCTCCTCCCTGCCTTGCACCCTTCTCCCCTCTGTCTTGCACCCTTCTCCTCTCTGCCTTGCACCCTTGTCCCCTCTGCTTTACACCCTTCTCCTCTCTGCCTTGCACCATTCTCCCCTCTGCCTTGCACCCTTCTCCCCCTCCACCTTGCACCCTTCTCTACCTTGCACCCTTCTCCTCTGTGCCTTGCACCCTTCTCTACCTTACACCCTTCACCTCTCTGCCTTGCACCATTCTCCCCTCTGCCTTGCACCCTTCTCCTCTCTGCCTTGCACCCTTCTCCCCTCGAACTTGTACCTTTCTCCCCTCCATGTTGCACTCTTCTCCCCTCTGCCTTGTACCATTCTCCCCTCTGCCTTGCACCCTTCTCCCCTACCCGTTGCACCCTTCTCCCCTCTGCCTTGCACCCTTCTCCCCTCCGCCTTGCAGCCTTCTCCCCCTCCCCGTTGCACCATTCTCCGCTCTGCCTTGCACTCTTCTCCTTTCCACCTTGCACCCTTCTCCCCTCCGCCTTGCACCCTTCCCCCCTCCCCGTTCCACCATTCTCCCCTCTGCCTTGCACCCTTCTCCTCTCCACCTTGAACCTTTCTATTCTCTGTCTTGCACCCTTCTCCCCTCTGCCTTGCACCCTTCTCCCCTCCGCCTTGCACCCTTCTCCTCTCTGCCATGCACCCTTCTCCCTTCTGCCTTGCACCCTTCTCCTCTCTACCTTGCACCCTTCTCCGCTCTGCCTTGCACCCTTCTCCCCTCTGCCTTGCACCCTTCTCCTCTTTGCCTTGCACCCTTCTCCTCTCTGCCTTGCACCCTTCTCCCTTCTGCCTTGCACCCTTCTCTACCTTGCACCCTTCTCCCCTAAGCCTTGCTCCCTACTCCACCTCCGCCTTGCACTCGTTTCTACCTTGCACCCTTCTCCCCTCTGCTTTGCACCCTTCTCCCCTCTGCCTTGCACACTTCTCCCCTCTGCCTTGCACCCTTCTCCTCTCTGCCTTGCACCCTTCTCCTCTCTGCCTTGTACCCTCCTCCCCTCTGTCCTGCACCCTTCTCCCCTCTGCCTTGCACCCTTCTCCCCCTCCCTGTTGCACCCTTCTCCCCTCTGCCTTTCACCCTTCTCCCCTCCGCCTTGCACCCTTCTCCTCTCTGCCTTGCGCCCTTCTCCTCTCTGCCTTGCACCCTTCTCCCCTCTGCCTTGCACCCATCTGCCTTGCACCCTTCTCCCCTCTGCCTTGCACCCTTCTCCCCCTCCCGTTGCACCCTTCTCTTCTCTGCCTTGCACCCTTCTCCCCTCCGCCTGGCACCATTCTCTACTTTGCATTCTTCTCTACCTTGCACCCTTCTCCTCTCTGCCTTGCGCCTTTCTCCTCTCTGCCTTGCACCCTTCTCCCCTCTGCGTTGTACCCTTCTCCCCTCTGCTTTGCACCCTTCTCCCCTCTGCCTTGTACCCTTCTCCTCCTCCGCCTTGCACCCTTCTCTACCTTGCACCTTTTGCCCTCTGCCTTGCACCATTCTCCCCTCCACCTTGCACCCTTCTCCTCTCTGCCTTGCCCCCTTCTCCTCTCTACCTTGCACCCTTCTCCTCTCTGCCTTGCACCCTTCTCCCCGCTGCCTTGCACCCTTCTCTACCTTGCACCATTCTCCTCTCTGCCTATCACCCTTCTCCTCTCTGCCTTGCATCTTTCTCTACCTTGCACCCTTCTCCTCTCTGCCTTGCACCCTTCTTCTCTCTGCCTTCCACCCTTCTCCTCTCTGCGCCTTGCACCCTTTTCTACCTTGCACTCTTCTCCTCTCTGCCTTGCACCCTTCTCCTCTCTGCCTTGCACCCTTCTCCCCTTTGCCTTGTACCCTTCTCCCCTCTGCCTTGCACCCTTCTCCCATCTGCTTTGCAACCTTCTCCCCTCCCCGTTGCACCCTTCTCCCCTCTGCCTTGCACCATTCACCCCTCTGCCTTGCTCCCTTTCTCCCCTCTGAATTGCACCCTTCTCCCCTCTGCCTTGTACCCTTCTCCCCTCACTGTTGCACCCTTCTCCCCTCTGTCTTGCACCGTTCTTCCCTCCACCTTGCGCCCTTCTCCCCCTCCCCATTGTACCATTCTACCCTCTGCCTGGCACCCTTCTCCTCTCCACCTTGCACCTTTCTCCCCTCCGCCTTGCACCCTTCACCCCCTCCCCGTTGCACCATTCTCCCCTCTGCCTTGCACCCTTCTCTTCTCCACCTTGCACCTTTCTCCTCTCTGCCTTGCACCCTTCTCCCCTCTGCCTTGCACCCTTCTCTCCTCCACCTTGCACCCTTCTCCTCTCTGCCTTATACCCTCCTCTCCTCTGCCTTGCACCCTTCTCCTCCCTACCTTGAACCCTTCTCCCCTCTGCCTTGCACCTTTCTCCTCTCTGCCTTGCACCCTTCTCCTCTGTGCCTTGCACCCTACTCCCCTCTGCCTTGCACGCTACTCCACCTCCGCCTTGCACCGGTTTCTACCTTGCACCATTCTCCCCTCTGCCTTGCATCCTTCTCCTCTCTGCCTTGCACCCTTCTCCCCTCTGCCTTGCACCCTTCTCCCCTCCCCGTTGAACCCTTCTCCTCTCTGCCTTGCACCCTTCTCCCCTCCGCCTTGCACCCTTCTCTACCTTGCACCCTTCTCCTCTCTGCCTTGTGCCCTTCTCACCTCTGCATTGCCCCCTTCTCCCCTCTGCCTTGCGCCCTTCTCCCCCTCCCTGTTACACCCTTCTCCTCTCCGCCTTGCACTCTTCTCCCCCTCCCTGTTACACCCTTCTCCCCTCCGCCTTGCACCCTTCTCCCCTCCCCGTTGCACCCTACTCCCCTCTGCCTTGCACCCTTCTCCCCTCCGCCTTGCAGCCTTCTCCCCGTTGCACCATTCTCCGCTCTGCCTTGCACCCTTCTCCTTTCCACCTTGCACCCTTCTCCCCTCCGCCTTGCACCCTTCCCCCCTCCCCGTTCCACCAATCTCCCCTCTGCCTTGCACCCTTCTCCCCTCCGCCTTGCACCCTTCTCCTCTCAGCCACGCACCCTTCTGCCTTGCACCCTTCTCCTCTCTACCTTGCACCCTTCTCCCCTCTGCCTTGCACTCTTCTCCCCTCTGCCTTGCGCCCTTCTCCTCTTTGCCTTGCACCCTTCTCCTCTCTGCCTTGCACCCTTCTCCCCTCTGCCTTGCACCCTTCTCTACCTTGCACCCTTCTCCCCTCTGCCTTGCGCCCTACTCCACCTCCGCCTTGCACCCGTTTCTACCTTGCACCCTTCTCCCCTCTGCTTTGCACCCTTCTTCCCTCTTTCTTGCACCCTTCTCCCCTCTGCCTTACACCCTTCTTCTCTCTGCCTTGTACCCTTCTCCCCTCTGTCCTGCACCCTCCTCCCCTCTGCCTTGCACTCATCTCCTCTCTGCCTTGCACCCTTCTCCCCTCTGCCTTGCACCCTTCTCCTCTCTGCCTTGCGCCCTTCTCCCCTCCGCCTTGCACCCTTCTCCTCTCTGCCTTGCGCCCATCTCCTCTCTGCCTTGCACCCTTCTCCCCTCTGCCTTGCACCCATCTGCCTTGCACCCTTCTCCCCTCTGCCTTGCACCCTTCTCCCCCTCCTGTTGCACCCTTCTCTTCTCTGCCTTGCACCCTTCTCCCCTCCGCCTTGCACCATTCTCTACTTTGCACCCTTCTCTACCTTGCACCCTTCTCCTCTCTGCCTTGTGCCCTTCTCCTCTCTGCTTGCACCCTTCTCCCCTCTGCCTTATACCCTTCTCCCCTCTGCCTTATACCCTTCTCCCCTCTGCTTTGCACCCTTCTCCCCTCTGCCTTGCACCCTTCTCCCCCCTGACTTGCACCCTTCTCTACCTTGCACCCTTCTCCTCTCTGCCTATCACCCTTCTCCTCTCTGCCTTGCATCTTTCTCTACCTGGCACCCTTCTCCTCTCTGCCTTGCACCCTTCTTCTCTCTGCCTTCCACCCTTCTCCTCTCTGCGCCTTGCACCCTTTTCTACCTTGCACCCTTCTCCTCTCTGCCTTGCACCATTCTCCTCTCTGCCTTGCACCCTTCTCCCCTTTGCCTTGTACCCTTCTCCCCTCTGCCTTGCACCCTTCTCCCATCTGCCTTGCAACCTTCTCCCCTCCCCGTTGCACCCTTCTCCCCTCTGCCTTGTACCCTTCTCCCCTCACTGTTGCACCCTTCTCCCCTCTGTCTTGCACTGTTCTTCCCTCCACCTTGCGCCCTTCTCCCCCTCCCCATTGCACCATTCTCCCCTCTGCCTTGCACCCTTCTCTTCTCCGCCTTGCACCTTTCTCCTCTCTGCCTTGCACCCTTCTCCCCTCTGCCTTGCACCCTTCTCTCCTCCACCTTGCACCCTTCTCCTCTCTGCCTTACACCCTTCTCTCCTCTGCCTTGCACCCTTCTTCTCCCTACCTTGAACCCTTCTCCCCTCTGCCTTGCACCCTTCTCCCCTCTGCCTTGCACCCTTCTCCTCTCTGCCTTGCACCCTACTCCCCTCTGCCTTGCACCCTTCTCTACCTTGCACCCTTCTCCCCTCTGCCTTGCACCCTTCTCCCCTCTGCCTTGCACCCTTCTCCCCTCTCCGTTGAACCCTTCTCCTCTCTGCCTTGCACCCTTCTCCCCTCCACCTTGCACCCTTCTCTACCTTGCACCTATTTCCTCTCTGCCTTGTGTGCTTCTCCCCTCTGCATTGCCCCCTTCTCCCCTCTGCCTTGCACCCTTCTCCCCCTCCCTGTTACACCCTTCTCCCCTCCGCCTTGCACCCTTCTCCCCTCCGCCTTGCACCCTTCTCCTCTCTACCTTGCACCCTTATTCTCTCTGCCTTGCGCCCTTCTCCCCTCTGCATTGCCCCCTTCTCCCCTCTGCCTTGCACCCTTCTCCCCCTCCCTGTTACACCCTTCTCCCCTCCGCCTTGCACCCTTCTCCCCTCCGCCTTGCACCCTTCTCCTCTCTACTTTGCACTCTTCTCCCCTCTGCCTTGCACCCTTGTCCTCTCTGCATTGTACCCTTCTCCTCTCTGCCTTGCACCCTTCTCCCCTCTGCCTTGCACCCTTCTCTATGTTTCACCCTTCTCCCCTCTACCTTGCACCCTCCTCCACCTCTGCCATGTACCCGCTTCCACCTTGCACCCTTCTCACCTCTGCCTTGCACCCTTCTTCCCTCTGCTTTACACCCTTCTCCCCTCTGCCTTGCACCCTTCTCTTCTCTGCCTTGCACCCTTCTCCTCTCTGCCTTGCACACTTCTCCCCTCTGCCGTGCTCCCTTCTCCCCTCTGCCTTGCACCCTTCTCCCCTCCCCGTTGCACCCTTCTCCCCTCTGCCATGCACCCTTCTTCCCTCCGCCTTGCACCCTTCTCTACCTTGCACCCTTCTCCTCTCTGCCTTGCACCCTTCTCCTCTCTGCCTTGCACCCTTCTCCCCTCTGCCTTGAACCCTTCCCCCCTCTGCCTTGCACCCTTCTCCCCCTCCGCCTTGCACCCTTCTCTACCTTGCACCCTTCTCCCCTCTGCCTTGCACCCTTCTACCCCCCACCTGCACCCTTCTCCTCTCTGCCTTGCACCCTTCTCCCCTCCGCCTTGCACCCTTCCCCACTCTGCCTTGCACCCTTCTCCTCTCTACCTTGCACCCTTCTCCCCTCTGCCTTGCACCCTTCTCGGCCACCCCCTTGCACCCTTCCCACCCAATGGAGGGGGCTGCCACCTGGAACAATGGCACCATTTCAAAAGCATGATGGACTAGGGCTGTCCCTGACTGGGCCCACACCAGACGCACTGGCCATCCAGGGGGGGACGCCCATGGTGTGTTCTAACAAGAGTGCTTACCTGAGGGCACCATTTTGCTGCCTCATCCCTTCTCATATGAGCATTGCCCTGGAGAATGCTGTCTCTGGGGTCCCCACCCCACCCCATCCTTGTCCTTGTCTCTTCTCAGAGGAGCAGAGCCAAGTGGGGAATATTGTCTCTAGGCCCCCACCCCCATCCTTTTTCCGGGTCAGGGGACGGGCTTAGAGCAGGCTGCCGACAGCCTGCACCTGCTTTAGAGGGAGAGAGGCTTGCTTTAGCGCAAGCCTCTCTCACAGCTCTCACTGAAGAGCTGAGGGGGCCCCCTTCATTTACTGAAGAGAATAGGGCCCCGCACTGCGGGGGCTGCGGGGGCATTTGTTACGCCTCTGGGTTGGTGCATAGCAAAGGGTCAGTTAGCTTGACAAGAGACCAGTGTGCTTTCTGAATTTTAGATAGATTTTTTTCTGCAAGTTGATTTATGTCCTGCGTGATTTGAATTCCCAAATATCTGATTTGATGTTTCAAGATTGGAATGGAATTAACATAGGTTATGTTCCAACACATTCATTCAGATTTGGATTGATTAATCAGGTAACCAGACACTTGACCAAAGTTCTCTGCTGCTTTATATATGAGAGGAATTGATTTGATAGGGTCAATAGTGTACAACATGAGATCGTCCGCATATAAGGCGACTTTTTTCACCCAGTTGTTATATTCAGAAAGAAATTGAGGAATCCCTTAAAAGCTGGTCACTCTTGCCTCTGACTCTAATTGGAAGAATCAATGTAGTTAAAATGATGCTGCTACCTAAAATAATATACATATTCCAGAACATTCCACTGGCCTTTAATGAAGCCAAAATAAGTAAGATTCAAGCTAAATGGAACTCCTTTATTTGGGCCTCCAAAGGCATTAGGATCTCTTGGAAAAAGCTTCGCAGGAAGAAAGGCAAGGGTGGATTATGCGCACCGGATTTGAGAGTATATGCCTGGACCCTATTATTGAAAGCAGGAATAAGGTTATTTGACACTCTAGGGGAGACAGAAACAGACTTTATGTTTCAAAACATGCTGTCAGAGATCCAGGGAGGATCTAATGCATTTTTGTTTAAGTTTGGAGACATGCGGTACTTTAAAAAAGTGAGACTAAAGGTTTTTAGAGACATGGCATATGTGTGGGCCAGAGCTAGAAGAGCGCTGAATATTCCATATTATTCCGCTCTCGCCCCAATATGGGACTCTCCTGGCTCTCCTGAATGGACTAAAGATTTACTATCTATTGCTTTGCAGAATGCAAATATCAGAACATGGGGTCAGTTATTGCCTGGAGGGAATCTTTTGAGCTGGGAAGACATTTCTGCTCTCACAGACAAGAATCTATCTAAATTCAAGTATTTCCAAATTAAAAGCTGGACCTAGGCTGTTACAGGGGATAAAGGTGTTAAGACTGTTTTCGATGAGCTCCTAATGAAAAATCCCAGAACTCTTAAAACATCAGTCCTTTATTGGACAATACTTGAGGAAGAAGATGGAGAGTTCGCCCTCCCAGATCAGCTATGGAGGGACCAAGTACAGGACACCGACTTGCAGAGTTTATGGCAAGTATCCTTTGATTTATTACATCTCACGGTCTCACCTGCCAATTTAAAGCGGAACCACTTGTTTTCTCTTCATAGAGTATATTGGTCTCCAGCCAGGCTTGCCAAATTTTCGAAGGGGCCTACTCCCTGCTGTCCAAAGTGCAAATTGGAAAAAGCAGATGACCTGCACATGTTCATGACATGTCCCGCACTTAGAGAATTTTGGTTTGATATACAAGAAGGTATGAAAGCCCTTTTTGGGTATGAAATACAGGTTAGTACGCAACAAGTTTTTTTTGGAATTCCTTCCAATTATGAAAATGTATCACGAGATAATAATAAGTTATTCCTTTATTTAATTGTCTTAGCCCGCAGGGAAATATGTAAACTATGGGTGAGCACCATTGTTCCGACGTATGTAAATTGGATTAGGGCAATTAGGCACACTCTCAGTTTGGATAGTATGGTATGGAAGAGAAGGAAGCTTTTTTGGACTCCCTGCATTATTTGGCTCGATGGTTTATAACAACTTTGTCCAATGATTAGCCCTTTCTGCAGAATGATCCACCCGAAGATCAGTCTATGGGTTCGGAAAAGAGAGACTGAACTGACTGTCCACATGGTGGCCCTGTGTGAGACTTTTTCTGGGTGTCTGCACAAAGAGCTCCCATAAAGATTCTTGGTACAATCAAATACTGAAAACATCTTTATTGGCGTATGAGGACAAAAAAAAAAAAAAAAAAAAGAGACCAGTGTGCTGAACACACCTGAAGCTGATGTCAGATTTGGGGATGGGCCCTGCTGCAGTAGAACACACCTTTGTAAAGCTGGCTAAAAGGGAAGGAGCCTGAAGGTTAAATGGCTTGTGACTGACAAAAAAACAGGATGAGCCGCGGACAATCTGATCAGAACCGCCAGGGCAGAGCAATTTCACATTTGTAAAATTATAGAAACACAGAACGTGTAATTTTCAAATGTCACACAGTATTTCAGAAATCCTACAAATAGATCAAAAAACAGCATTGTTCCCGGTTTCTCTAAATTCTAACCAATATGAAGAGGAAACTGACAATGACATTGCAGCTGATGATTTAGGTAGAGCTTCTCCCTTTGCAAGAAATAGTTAATCATCAAAAGACAGTGTTGATACCTACAATACATTACAATGGGGTTCAAAGATTTAAACAACTACTTTACTTAATTTAAATAAAGGAAATAGTTTTTACCCTGGAAATAAGAAATGGTGGATTTTAAGAACAATGGCAAGTAGAAATGGTAAAAACATTATTGCATAGGCTGCAGCCACATTAAAAGATCATTTAAAAAATAAACGGTTTAATAGAAGAAATGATAAACTATAGGTGAATAAGGACGCATCGGACCTTGTAAATCATGCTATGCATTGCTTTATAGTTTAGAATGAAATGCAGTCCTTGCACCACCAAATAAAAGGCCTTAACTGTAAATAAGCGTCAAAAGTATTTTTTAAAGTAACTTAAATCGTTTGTTTGCATACCCTGCTTGCATTACACTAGTGATGACTTTCAGCTCTTTGCCTTTCCAAATGCTGAAATTGCCGCTTGTTTCTGAGGTTTGGGGAAGGGAGAGGTGTTCCTTTGGTGCAGACCTCCACCTTTGACTTTGACCTGCGTTTCCAGCTTAGAAAGGGGGGAAACAGCAGTGATTTGCATGCCTTAACACCTCTTCAGGTAGGAGGCCTGGAAACCATTGTGCTGTTAATCCAGTGCTCCCTTCGCTCCTGTTCTGAGAAGGGTGGAGGTTTTCAATCCTACATTTTGGGAACAGCTGCTTTGCAGAGTCTTGTTTTAAATCAGCGTAAAAGGCAAAGTCTCATTTCCCCTCTTTGTTGTAATGGTGATGAGGGGAATATTAGACATGAGAGTAGCCCTCAATGCATTTTCTTTTTGTTTCCTTTCTTTTACTTGACAAAGGAGGCGGAAAGAGAGACCAAGTCAAATACCATTTGTCTCTTGAATTGTGCAGTTTGGACCTAACAGAGAACTCTCCCTCTCTTAGCAACCTATGGGGCATATTACCAAGCGGCAGCGATAATTATCGCTGGCCGCCCTCAGCGTCAAAATGTTTATCGCAGGCTATCGCAGATAATTATCGCCATGCTAGCACTGTATTAACAACGCTTAGCGCAATGGCGATAATTATCCTAGCGATAACTATGTTTTCCATGGAACATCGCTGGTTTTCCAGGGATGTCCCATAGAAAACAGCAATTTCCATGATTTGATAATAGGGCCTGTGGTCTTAGTCACACAAGCCACCCCCATGTTAGGTATGCCATAGTCAGGAATTTGTTTAAAAAAACAGTGGTCCCTACTTGTGGACACAATGGTATACTAAACTGATAATCACACACCTGATAAGTGTTATGTCTTTTGTCCAGCTGGACAAGGAATTTATTTAACAATTCTCTTAATAAAACAGAATGAGTACATTAATAACAAGTGGGCACAGCCGTGACCCACAACATTCAGACAAAACAACAAACAGAATGGTAAAAGGAGCAAAGCAAAAATATGTCTGTGTACTTGTAGTCAGTGTAAGTCAAAGGGGGAATCCCTGGAGTCAACTTGTTCACCTATACCCTCAGCCCTGTCTTGTCAGGGAAGAGGGACCTATAGTGCACTATGTATCAGGTAATATAGAAAGATTTCCACGAAGAAATAGAATCGTTAACAATCTCATTTTATTAAAAACCAATGTCTAAGCAAAGAAAAAGCAAGGCAAATTCATACAAATCATTACAATGCAGTTTAAAATCCAAGGAATGTACCTTGAGAGAATCATACACGAATGAAAACAATGTTACACAAACACAATAATAAAATACACAGCTAATAGAGACATACCTAAAACATATTGGCAATTAATGGACATAAGACAAAACTACATATCATGACAAACCCCTCGTATCACTGTGGCTCCCAGATATCTCTGCCACTTAATATTCCTAGATCCAACGGCCTAAATCACTTTAACTCATGTAAACATTAGTGATAATGTTGGATATCCATCTAAAGTTTACCAGGCCCTGACTGGATTCTTTCTGTCAAAAAACAATGCGTCGACGCGTTTCGGTGCAGTACAATTGATTCTGTGGCACCTTCCTCAGGACTTCTCTTGCTGGGGTTTCAAGAAGCGGTTAGTTACACCGTATCTGTAGATATATGGGAAGAAACGTACGTACATGGTACCAGTCTCTCTTTATTCAGTCTGTCTTGACTCCTCATATCTTAGATGGGTGTTACTTATTTTCCCACTATGGATTAGATTCCAGTACTGCCTATTGGTCCCTATTTTCTAATTATTAGATGGTTGCTCAATGGTGACATTTCTTGATACAGGTGGTATGACAATCAGATACATAAGGTATCAAGAAATGTCACCATTGAGCAACCATCTAATAATTAGAAAATAGGGACCAATAGGCAGTACTGGAATCTAATCCATTGTGGGAAAATAAGTAACACCCATCTAAGATATGAGGAGTCAAGACAGACTGAATAAAGAGAGACTGGTACCATGTACGATAAATGACTCCGTACGTTTCTTCCCATATATCTACAGATTCCGTTTGACTTTCCCATTGCTTCGTTAACGCGACCCCCTGAGGAAGCGCACTGTTGTGCGAAATGCATTGGGGAATCTAAAACCTATGTGGATCTTATACATGATGTATATGTATGATTGATGCCTAATAATTACGTCGTGACTGTTCAATCATATGAAGTCAATATGATATTCAACAAATAAATGGTTGAAATTTCTACAAGCATCCTGGAGTAAATATTTACCTTTCTTTTGAAATACATTTGGAATACATTGTACATATTCTATGCTCAAGAGTACTACCAGTTTTTCTTACTCGCAGTAAGATTTCTTCATTTCTCAAGTTTATTAAAAGGACCATGTGGTCTGCAGAAAGCGAAGATGGACTGCGGAGGTGGGAGCCGGTTAGGCTGTGAACAGTGAGAAAGGACTGTGGAAGTGAAACCTCTAGTCATGGTGTGCAGACGCGGCGGCCATCTTAAGGTGGTGAATATTGTGAACAAAGTGAACAATGTTCAAGTTAATCAGGCACACTGCAGTATATAGAATAACATTTAGAGCATTATTTCTTGTAAGCTTTGTTTACAGTAGGGAGGTCCAATCTTAGAGACGATTCAGGCCATTCCTGATGCTGTTGGTTTTAACGATCCAATGGAGTTCCTCCTTGTTGAGCAAAAGGGACATGTCTGCTCCTCGAGGAGGGGGTTTGATGATTGTTATCACAGTCCATACCAAGTCTTTGTCACTGTGACCTTTTTCTGAAAAATGTTCAACAAGCGGTGCATTAGCTGTCTTGCACCTTATCCTGCTTCTGTGTTGGCCAATTCACAGTTTCACTTTCTGGCTTGTTTGGCCTATGTAAATGAGCATGCATGGACATAAAATAGCATATACAAGATTTGTGGAGTTGCAGTTAGAAAAGTATTTACGGTCAAATGTTATATTTCCATACTCAAAAGTTTTGCCTTCAATGGTTGAGTTGCAACATACACAATTTCCACATTTTGAATGGCCCAAGAGTGGCGGCAGACCCCATGCACCATTTATTGTAGTTTTGAGGGGTTGCTGTGGTAGGGAAGCTCTCACTAGATGGTCCTTTATATTCTTTGCTCTTTTAAAAGCAAACATGGGGCGGTCCAGAGTCAGTTGTCCTGCATTGAGAACAGGCCAGTGTTTCAACACACTTTTTCTGACTGCATTGGAAACAGGTGGTCACACAGATTAGCCTATCTTGTTCTTTCTTTTGTTTGGGTTCCAAGAGGGCTTCTCTTGGGCAATACCAAGCCCTTTTGAGAGAGCGACGTACCAACTTTCTGGGATAGCCACGGTTTCTGAGTTTCTTACAGAGTGTTTTGGCCTCTGTAAAGTAATCTTCTTTAAAATAACAGTTACGCCTGATGCGCAAAAACTGGGAATAGGGAAGTGAGTCCCGTAAGGCCCGGGGGCGGTGGCTGCTGTATTCTAGCAGAGTATTGCGCTCTGTAGGCTTGCGGTGTAGACAAGTGGTAAGACGACCATCAGTGTGTCTCATCTCTAAGTCTAGAAACGCGATGGATTCAGTACTGGTAGACAGGGTGTATTTTAAACCTCCACTATTGTTGTTCAGCCAATGTTGAAACAGTAAGAGATTGTCAGAGGATTCGGTCCATAACATAAATATATCATCTATATAGCGTTTCCACAAGGCGATGCCATTGTGGAAAGGATTAGATGTATGTAAGATGTTATTGGTCTCTAAGTGGTCCATATACAGGATGGCCAGGTTAGGGGCAAAAATTGCTCCCATGGAAGTACCCCTGACCTGGCCATAAAACTGCCCCTCGAAAAGAAAAAAGTTTTTCGTAAGGCAGATTTCAAGTAGTTGTAGGATGAACAAGGATGGAACATTGTGAGGCAGTGTCCTTGAATCAAGTACCTTTTCGATCACACGTAAAGAGTCATACTGTGGAATGTTGGTGTATAGTGACTCCACATCCAGCGTACACATGGTGCTGGATGTGGGGTCAAAGGGATGTTCTTCTATCATGTTAATCATGTTCATGCTATCCTTGATATAGCAGAGGGTTTCGGGTACAAAGGGTTTAAAGAAATAGTCAATATAATGGCCCAGTGGCTCTAAGACAGACCCGCAACCAGAAACTATGGGGCATCCTGGAGGGGATAGAGGGTTTTTGTGGATTTTAGGTAAGCAGTAGATAACAGGAATACGGGGAGACTTGGTATTGAGGAAGTCAAATTCTTTTTTCGACAAAAAACCTGAGTCGAGTCCTTCTGTGGTAACCTTACTAATCATTTCTTGAATCTCTGTTGTAGGATTTCGAGGGAGTTTGCAATAATGCTCAGTTTTACTCAGTTGTCGTAATATTTCTTGTTTATAGAGTTCTAGATCTTGCATCACAATACCGCCTCCCTTGTCTGCAGGTTTTATTAGGAGAGACTGGTTGTTTTTGAGGGAGGAGATTGCTTGTTTTTCTTCAAGCGTGATGTTGTATGGTATGAAGGACCTTTGGTTCTCAAGGTGGCTTAGATCTTTGAGTACTAATTTCTCAAAAGTAGGTATCTCTGCCTGGATCATACCGCCAGTTGGGGAGAATTTAGACGGGGGTTTGAAGGGGGTGTTGCCATGCGTGGGGGGTGAAGGGTTGAGAGCAAAGAAGCTGTGTAAGCGAATCTTCCTGAAGAATCTCAGAAGTTCTATTTGTACGTCTTGGAAATTGGGGCGTATTGTCAGGACAAAGGAGAGGCCTTTGCTCAGGAGTGACACTTCATTGCTAGACAGGGTATGGTTGGTTAGATTGAAGATTGGAAGGAGGCAGCTTTGTTCATGGTTGGTTTCAGTCATATTGTTGTTAGGTATGTCTACCAACGGTAATGCTGGCGGCGTGTGAACCTCTCGCCTGGAGGGTTCGGTGGTTTCTTCCATGTCTGGGGGGCCTCCCTTCTGCCTCTCGGCTGGCCTCGGCCTCCTTCTAAAAAAGGACGGTTAGAGGGACCAGGACTATCACTTTGGTCTGACTGTCCAGAGGAATTTGCTGAACTGTCTGAAAAACCAACAAACTGTTGTCTTCTGTTAACCTCCCCCATGGTCTTTGATTTTGTGGGCCGTTGAAAGGGCGGTTTGTATAGTGGTCTTTGGATAAATAAGGGTATGTTCTTTCTTGGCTAAAATTCTTAATGTCTTTACGTACTTTGGTAGTTTTTTTTATTAAGTTCAAATTTATGAAAGTCCTCGATCGTTTTGTTCCGTTGTTCGAAGAGTTTGGAGGTTTCTGAACTGGTGTTATTGTCCTTGATTTGTTTTTCTAGCTCAGTAATTTCTGTGTTGAGCTTTTGAAGCTCTTCAGTAGCGATATCAACTCCGAACACCATCCAGTGCCTGGAACATGTAGTACTGATATAGCTGAAACCATTTATATATTTTGGGTTATTGGTAAAAACTCCTGGGACATTGCGTACTTGTAGGCCCAATGGAATTGTGTTTGATTTTAAATAGTCTGTTAATAGTCTTATCATTAACATCAATCGTACCTCCTTCTTCTTAACTTTTTCTAGATCATCAGGTAGTGATGTACTTGACCCAGATGGTGTTTCTGTAGCATCAGAAAGGAGCGATGGACCTCCTAGGATTTTATTAATGTATTATAAGTTGTATAATGGAGGGTGAGGATCAGACATGCCTTAGGGGGTTTTTAGGAAAAGATAGAAAATTTAACAGATGGACAGGGAGGACCCACTCGTAAAACAAGGGCCTGGGATAGCTTAAATCCCTTGCAACCCAGCGGTTGCGCTAAATATGTTTAAGAAAGACAAGGGAACACAGAAGGTATGCCATAGGGACCTTGGGCAGTATCATGTTTAAAAAAACAGTGGTCCCTACTCGTGGACACAATGGTATACTAAACTGATAATCACACACCTGATAAGTGTTATGTCTTTTGTCCAGCCAGACAAGGAATTTATTTAACAATTCTCCTAATGAAACAGAATGAGTACATTAATAACAAGTGGGCACAGCCGTGACCCACAACATTCAGACAAAACAACAAACAGAATGGTAAAAGGAGCAAAGCAAAAATATGTCTGTGGACTTGTAGTCAGTGTTAAAAACAAAGATTGTTATAACCACACCACTGCATTTCACAATATTTTAAATGTCATATTGCATAAGGGTTTTTTTGGTCGACGACGTTTCAATGCCTTAAGTTAAATGAGGGGCATCATCATCAGGACCAGATTGTAGTCAATGTTGTCTTTAAATATTACACTGCCTTTTAACGCAATTCTATACATTTATACAGTACATTGGAAAAAGGAGGAGAAAAGGGGAGAGAAAAAAATTACATGAAATTAGGCTTGTTGTATTTGAAAACTGCAACCTCATCTCTTCCATTAAAACAGAGTGTGTTCATGTGCTCGTAGTGAAGAAAAACGGTGCATTGTGGATCTCCGTGTCCAGGAATTCGTGAGACAACCGGGAAAGGACTTAATCGTTTGGAAGGGGTATATTTGAGTGCCAGTGATGACAAATTAACGGCGCATTGAGGAGCAAAATATCAAGTCCTGTGAGGGCAGACTATTAGGGCGCTGTGATGGAGACGTGACTCTGTGATCGGAGTGAGATCGGTCGGAAATGTGGGCAGTGAAGTTCAATTAACCATAAAACAAAAATATAGACGGAGGCTGAACCGGGATCCGTGGTGCAGTCATGTAGTGAAGGGCACAATTGTTATGAGTGCAAGTGAACATTATACGGAGCATGCGACTGGGAAGAGCAAATGCATAAACCTACGCGTATTACAACAGGCAATGCATCGGATCAGCGGATACCGCGAACAATGGCGGAATCTGAAAAAATAATTATTCAGCATTAAGACGGTCGAGAGCGACCAGGGGAGTGAGAGGCATGGCGTGCTACTGGTAGAATAATTACCGGTACTTCCTTGTCCAGCGAGGAGAGTCGTCTGGATCGGGAGCGTAATAGCTCGATCTGTGAAGAAAATTCAGTGGAGTCAATTACCCAGCGGGCATGGAGGGACTGGAGTGAGAGGAAACGGCGCAAGCGGGTTACTTACATGCAGAAGTCAACGGCGCTGTGGCAGATAGTGGGGTTCTGGTGTTAGAGAGCTCTCATGTGGCAAGTGTAATAAAAGGACAATGTGGTCTGCAGAAAGCGAAGATGGAATGCGGAGGTGGGAGCCGGTTAGGCTGTGAACAGTGAGAAAGGACTGTGGAAGTGAAACCTCTAGTCATGGTGTGCAGACGCGGCGGCCATCTTAAGGTGGTGAATATTGTGAACAAAGTGAACAATGTTCAAGTTAATCAGGCACACTGCAGTACATAGAATAACATTTAGAGCATTATTTCTTGTAAGCTTTGTTTACAGTAAGGAGGTCCAATCTTCGAGACGATTCAGGCCATTCCTGATGCTGTTGGTTTTAACGATCCAATGGAGTTCCTCCTTGTTGAGCAAAAGGGACATGTCTGCTCCTTGAGGAGGGGTTTGATGATTGTTATCACAGTCCATACCAAGTCTTTGTCACTGTGACCTTTTTCTGAAAAATGTTCAACAAGCGGTTCATTAGCTGTCTTGCACCTTATCCTGCTTCTGTGTTGGCCAATTCGCAGTTTCACTTTCTGGCTTGTTTGCCTATGTAAATGAGCATGCATGGACATAAAATAGCATATACAAGATTTGTGGAGTTGCAGTTAGAAAAGTATTTACGGTCAAATTTTATATTTCCATACTCAAAAGTTTTGCCTTCAATGGTTGAGTTGCAACATACACAATTTCCACATTTTTAATGGCCCAAGAGTGGCGGCAGACCCCATGCATCATTTATTGTAGTTTTGAGGGGTTGCTGTGGTAGGGAAGCTCTCACTAGATGGTCCTTTATATTCTTTGCTCTTTTAAAAGCAAACATGGGGCGGTCCAGAGTCAGTTGTCCTGCATTGAGAACAGGCCAGTGTTTCAACACACTTTTTCTGACTGCATTGGAAACAGGGGAAAAGGTGGTCACACAGATTAGCCTATCTTGTTCTTTCTTTTGTTTGGGTTCCAAGAGGGCTTCTCTTGGGCAATACCAATCTCTTTTGGGAGAGCGACGTACCAATTTTCTGGGATAGCCACGGTTTCTGAGTTTCTTACTGAGTGTTTTGGCCTCTGTAAAGTAATCTTCTTTAAAATAACAGTTACGCCTGATGCGCAAAAACTGGGAATAGGGGAGTGAGTCCCGTAAGGCCCGGGGGTGGTGGCTGCTGTATTCTAGCAGAGTATTGCGCTCTGTAGGCTTGCGGTGTAGACAAGTGGTAAGACGACCATCAGTGTGTCTTATCTCTAAGTCTAGAAACGCGATGGATTCAGTACTGGTAGACAGGGTGTATTTTAAACCTCCGCTATTGTTGTTCAGCCAATGTTGAAACAGTAAGAGATTGTCAGAGGATTCGGTCCATAACATAAATATATCATCTATATAGCGTTTCCACAAGGTGATGCCATTGTGGAAAGGATTAGATGTATGTAAGATGTTATTGATCTCTAAGTGGTCCATATACAATGTACTGTATAAATGTATAGAATTGCGTTAAAAGGCAGTGTAATATTTAAAGACAACAATGACTATAATCTTGTCCTGATGATGAGGCCCCTCATTTAACTTAAGGCATCGAAACTTCGTCGACAAAAAAAACCCCTTATGCAATATGACATTTAAAATATTGTGAAATGCAATGGTGTGGTTATAATAATCTTTGTCTGTAACACTGACTACAAGTACACAGATATATTTTTGCTTTGCTCCTTTTACCATTCTGTTCGTTTTTTTTGTCTGAATGTTGTGGGTCACGGCTGTGCCCACTTGTTATTAATGTACTCATTCTGTTTTACTAGGAGAATTGTTAAATAAATTCCTTGTCCGGCTGGACAAAAGACATAACACTTATCAGGTGTGTGATTATCAGTTTAGTATACCATTGTGTCCACGAGTAGGGACCACTGTTTTTGAGACATGATACTGCCCAAGGTCCCTATGGCATACCTTCTGGGTTCCCTTGTCTTTCTTAAACATAGTCAGGAATTTAACAAACATTAAATTCCTGCGTTAAGGCATAGCTAACGCGATTTAAAATATCTCTACCCTTGGTTGATAATATTGCGAAGCTGCTTTTGCGATATTTTCCCATGCGGTTTTGTCAGGGACGCCTCCTTAGCATCTCATTAACGATGCGATGCAAAGCGGGCTGACAACGGGCGCTAAGGCAAGGAAACACGGGCTAGCGGGTCCTTGCTGATAATGCGATAATATTATCACAGCTTTTCGAACAAAAACAGGCTCTAAAGCAGCGATGATATTATCGACACCCCTTGATGATATGCCCCTATGTTACTTAGTACACAGAAAGGGGCATGGGGACTGGTCTCTCTTTACGGCCCGTCACCACAGTCACATTTGAGGAACTTCAAAAAGACCACTATTTCACTGCAAAAGAGGTACATGTTTAAATGCACTGTTGACATGATGTGTGAAGAATATGATTTTCTCATTAATTAAATGCTGGTTCACATTTCAAGCAAGAGAGGAATTTTAAAAGGTCTGATAAAATGGTAGGTAGTTGGTGGTAACTCTTCAAATGGAACAACAAGCAGTAAGTCGATGCCTCAAAAATTACATACTGGATACGAAGCAAGTTGAAATAGTTGTTTTTTAAATCATATGATACAAATAAATACTAAAGGCAAATTTGCGCTTAAAAGGTTCCATGCTAAACGATTGTTGCATTTCCCTGCCTGGCAGGTAGAGTGGGAGGATAGGTAAATGCAATCTTCAGAGACCTGCCACCCAGAGCTTTCCATCCTTCTGAGGTCAATGCTGGATGTGTTAATACATATGATTGCATCTATCACAGGACTGGTTTGGTTTATTATGTGCTATATGTGAATAAATATATTGAATATTATCATTAAAACTCTTTTGCTGGGGGAGGAGCCTGGCTCGCAACCATGATGGCCGCCTGATTCCTCGGCTCCGCCGACCCTCTCGCTTTTCTCCCGTATTCCGCCCTATCCTGTTGTCTATTCTGTTAACGAGTGGCGGTAGCGGAACCGGGAGGCGAACCCGGATCTACTGATGTGCTTCCCTGCTCGATCCCGGCAGCGAGAGTGCCAAGACGCCCCCGCCTCCTCCTGGCGCTGCGCGGCTGTGCCGGGTCTTTGTTCTCTGACTGGCCGGCCCTGCTTTCAACAACAGCGGCCATTACAGGCGGATCGGAATCGGACGAGCACGCGTGGCAGGCGCGTCTTGTGCCTTGCATCCTGCATCACCGCTTCGCTGGCTTTGGACACCGCCGCTGAGGGGGAAACATTGTATTGTATCCTCAGCCCGGGGACGGCTTGATTGATACTTTGTTTCTTAGCGAGCAGTGCTGGGCGCCATTTTACAGCCTCCATTCATCTCCTGTGACAGCGGACCCTGGGCTGCTATTGAAGACGCGGGCGTCTGCCCACGCTACATCAACACTGTGTGGCCATGGAGTGTGCTTCCCTTGTGCCCCCGATCTGGCCGTGCCATGGTGTATATCGGCGTGGTGACCAGCTGACTGTGGAGGGTGATGGCGGCCGGCTACCGGGACGGTGCTGCATTTGTTCACCTTGTATACAGAGGAATGCTGTGTCCTCTCTCCCAAATACACCGGTGCTGATTGGTGACATTTTGGGTGCCCTAGGTATTCTGAGAGCGGCTTTCTGTACTGCTGCCCGTGAATTGGGGGACCGGCTAGATGGGATTTTATCTACAGCACCCTTGCCTGACCACGGACGCCTCGGGGAGCAGGACACTGTGCCACACCATGCTTCTGCCTTCTGTAGCTCCTCCTCCCCGGTTGCTATTGACACACTGGGGGTGCGAGACCCTACTACTGCTGAGGTGCCGGCTGTTACATCCTTGGGGAGGCTTGAAGTTTCTGGAGCTGCGATGTGGCTGGAGAAAAATGTCCGGGCGCCACGTTTAGCGACTCCTCTCGGGGATGCTGGCATGACTTGCTCCTTTATCCTGGAGTGGCTCCTGTTGACTGGGCTCGCCGATTTTGGAGGATCATTGATGTGCGTTGCCTCTTCCTGCATTACCGTTATCTACATGACTGTGTGTCGGATGGACTTTGATGGACACCCCCCCACTCGGATGTGGTCCCTTTGCTTGCTCGCCTCTTCCAAGATGTCTACCATGAGGCTGGCCTATGTCGCTGCTTCGCATCGCAGGGGGCAAGGTTGAGGGCGTCTTCTCTCATATCCGGACTGTTTTCGCTTGTACTGCTGGGATGCTGATGGACTGCCGGGGATATTGAACATGGGTATGGTATTGGTGGCGGGGTCTGGGAACGGGCGGCCTGAGTGATATGTGCTGGTAGTTTTGGGTGTATTTGTATGGCCATCCTCCGGTCTTCTGTGTATTACGTTACTTCTTTTTCTTTTCTTCTTCCCTTTTCTGTTCTAAATTTCGGGTTCGATTTATGGGCGACAGGCACACTGCTAGGGGGGGGTAGGCCGTAGCCTCCGCATGCGTGCAGGGTGGGGGGTTGGGGGTGGGGATTTTGTTTAGTTTCAGTTTCTATGGGCCTTAATTTCTTCTTTTCTTGGTTTCTCTTCTTCTCCCTTTTTCCTTTGGGTCAGTCAGGTGCTTAGGGGTAGCGCTGCGTATTCTCTCCGCTGCTGATGCTGTTCTTTTCGTGGATTTGGGAGTACTGAGTCCGTGGGGCGGGCGATGGCCAGCATGTACTGTTTGATTGTGCTACTATCCTGATGAGTGTTATTTTCTACTCCTCTTTCAATTATTCTCCCTCGTTTTGTTGCTAATTCGCTGGTTCGTTGCCTGCCATGTGCTTTCGGTGGATTGACTGCGTCTGATCCTTCTTGTCTTCAAACTTTAAAAATTAACCTAACTCCTCATGTACCCGGCGGTCCCTCTTTCCATATACCACGTCCTGGACACTTTTTGCATTTCGTTGTTTGGGGCTGCTGGGCTGCTCTATCCTTACTTTTTGTGCTATCAATTGTTTTCGAGGCCGGCCCGTGTGGTTGTGGGCCCGTACCTGTATGCTTATGATGCACAATAAAGGTTTCAAAAATTAAAAAAAAAAAAAAAAAAACTCTTTTGCTACTGGGAAATAGTGAACATTCCATTTTCTCAAAGGTAACTTGCCATAAAGATGCATTTATACCTCACAAATGTACTTTGTAAGTTCAAGTTCAAGTTTAAAATTTGTATAGTGCACTACTCACCCAGGGGGTCTCAAGGCGCTTGCGGGAGGGGAAGTACTTTACTTATCGAATATCCAAGTTTTTAGTTGTTTTCTGAAGGAGAGGTGGTTCTGTGTAAGGCGGAGGTGGATGGGGAGAGAATTCCAGGTCTTGGCCGCTAAGTAGGAGAAGGATCTTCCCCCCAAGGATCTTCCCCACACATGGCAACGTCTTACAGTGCAAACTTCTCTTTGTTGTAGAGTTTGTATACATATGGCACAATTATGGACCAACCTAGTAGCCTTCGATTTTATAAAATGGAGAGGTGTTTTTTCACCTTCTCGAATAGAAACACCATCGCAGCAGTAGTGTAAGAGTCACTCGGATATGCAACACATACAATACGGACAATAGCAGTACCAACTTCCTTTCACACATAGAGTACGTACAGCATGGACATAAGTAGTGAAAGCTTGAATGTACAAAAAATATATGCAAGACCTGGGATATTTTTCCTCAAACATAAGGAGTACAAAATTCCCTAAAACGCACAGATCAGGCACACAGCATGCAGCAGCCCTGCAAGTGTCTCACGCCCACACACACCATTTACACCATGGTAAGCAGAAGTGCAAGCTTTCCTTACCCACATTCATATTACGCACAGACAGCAGTAGTGCAATTTTCCTCACACAAAAATATTTGCAGCACACGCTGCAGCAGTTCATGTTCATTCACTACACAATGGGGGGCACATTTGAGGTGTAAGGCGATGCTTTCCAAACATTTTAAAACCACAACCCAGTTTTCAGAATGACAAACTTTAGCGCCTCACCTAACTTTAATGGACATGAGATGGGGTGATTTTTAATGTAAGTAAAGCATTGGACCGTAGTGCACTGTCATTTACTGAAAGCACATTTTTCATTGACATTTTTACTACATTTGCACAGATATACAGTTTTACTGATAAAACTATATTGCATACAAATAATAATATGTGGATATAGGGTTTCAGTGAATATTGATCATTTTTGCATCACCAAGGGAAGGGCCTGGATTTGATCCTTTTAAAATCTTTGGGCCCAATTTGCATGCCGGTGGTTGGACCACCGACAGCCATTGCGGAGGTCGGGAGACCGCCTGGCGAGCATGCAGAAGTCCGAACACCGTATTACAATCGGACCACTGGGTTGGCGGTTCAATGTCAGCGCTACCATGGTGGAGGCATGCCAGGGCCATAGAAAATGGATTGCTAACTCAATTAGGACATAAAGGCAGACTACTATATTCCATTGGGGGTGTTTCTCAAAATTACTAAATCAATAAAGGCTCTGAAGAAGAAGTGGGAAGCTGGTCTGTGAGCCAGTTTAAATGGTGAATAACAGAAAAGTCTGCTTATCTTCTGAAAAGTCATCCTTGGCAATGCTAAATTCAAACTAATACTTTACAAATAGGTGTATAAAATATACAAAACACCCAAAGCTGTAACTGGCTGATGAGCCCATAACATGGCTGAACTGTTCCTATTGGAGCAGGGTCGAGACGGATTTGCATATAGCTGGAAAAACAATGCGGTTGCATGGTGTACAAAAAAACATTGGATTGGGATGCAGGCATATTGATTACCAGTGGCTGATATTAATTCATACGTTCCATCTATTTTTGTTTTGTATACTCATGGTGTTGTCCCAAGTGGTATAGGTATGCCCAGACGTGGGTCCTGTGTACACTGGAACCAAGCTGTTCCTGGCTCATTCCATAACTAGGGCGAAACCGGTCCTGGGTAGTAGTAAATGGTGGGAAGGGTAATGGGTGGGCAGTGGTAAATTGCGGTAAGAATCATTGTAGGCTTATGGGGTGGGTAGTTATATAGGATGGCAAGGGTAATTTCAGTTTTTTGGGGTGGGTTGTGGTAAAGGTTTGTAAGGGTAATTTTAGGGTTTAGGGAGAGTAAGGGTAATTTTAGGAGATATATAGCTCCCTCTGAACTTTACACAAGTTTCCTGGGCCGCTCACTATGACCCGTGAAAAGCATCAGGAGTAATTAGTTAACAATAAATCAACCTCCGCAATTTCAAGGTTCGTATATAAACTTTCTTGGAAACAAGATTCTGGATATATATATATATATATATATATATATATATATATATATATATATATATATATATATATATATATATATATATACATATATATATATATATATACACGTCACACCAGGAACCCATCAGATGTCCAAATGACACCTTTCGGCCATCAGACATGCGGATTGATCACATAGCGCTTGCAATAGTGAAGGGGTGAAATATATACAGTGGTGTAAGTGGCAGTGTTTCTACTATGTTTATCATAGTGGCTCAACTGATTTGCAACGTGTGGTAAAAGAAATGTATGACATCACAGATTTTACTACACAAATTTACTACAGTGCGCATAGACAGAGTGTAAAGACAATAAGAGCTAAACAAATAAGTCAGAGCCGGTGATGGCCACAATCATGTTGCAGATGCCTACGAGGCTACTAGGCACCAGATATCCCCATATTCTCAAATTGTTAGAATGTTGCCGGCCACCCGGGTGAGTACATGAGACCCCGCGCAAAGGCCAATGGCCAATGTGTTGAAAGCATCAAATTTAAGAGCTTTATAGACATTTGGAGGCATATGGAGCATACAGCATTGTTCAGTGAGATAAGTGTCGACTGAAATATGTGAAATGTGCCGGCAGCGAGGAAACCTCTGTGCTTAGACTTTGTAATTAAGAGTGTGCACTGCTCGTTGAAAAGCGCCTCTCCCTACTTATAGAACAAGACTCAGTGTGTCAAGCGGCGCCTGGCTTGTGAAGTTCTGTGCATGTAAGGTTAAAAACTGATACCGTTGCAAATAAGAATATCTAACTGCATTAATGCCAGAGGCGGATCCTCCATGGGGCGTTTGGGCGCCGCCCCACTACTTTCTCACCGTGCGAGAAGGCAGAAAAAAATTGTAGAGAACTACCATTTGTTTCTGCCTTCTCGCACAGCGAGAAAGATGAAGTTCCTCCTGGTTGCGAGAGTGGGAGGGGTTACTCGAGGGCAGGGGGGAGTGGCTTTCCCACTATTGTTAATACTCTCAGTTTGGGCAGCCTCACAGAGGCTGTCCAAACAGACAGTATTAACTGTATTAAGAAAGCCGCTCCCCCCTGCCCTTGAGTAACCCCTCCCACTCTCCCTGCTCTCTGTATGCTGCAGCATACAGAGAAATCACGTGGTGTTGGGGCAGCCGGCCGAACCAATCACAGCGCTGTGCTGTGGTGGATATTTACAACAAGGGGTGGTGAGGGACAGAGTCTCTGAATTAAGCAGAAAGCTCTCACCCAGTCAAGAGATCAGGGCTAGATCCAACACCGTTTTTTAGCTCACTGCACCATCCCAGTTTCAGAACCTGGCTGTATGCAAATTAGTCTGTTCCTGTCCCAGTGCATGATGGGAACAGGGCAAACCAAACTACAAAAGCCAATTCTTACACTGGGAAGGAAACAAGCTCCCGGGGACCGGTTTCTGGCATTACAGCCGTCTTCGGCCCGGTTTGCTTGAATCCTGATGGTGCAATGAGCAAGGGTCTCACATCTGAGAATACCCTTCCACGCTTAGGGTGGACAAAAATATTTACAACAAGGGGTGGTGAGGGACAGAGTCTCTGAATTAAGCAGAAAGCTCTCACCCAGTCAAGAGATCAGGGCTAGATCCAACACCGTTTTTTAGCTCACTGCACCATCCCAGTTTCAGAACCTGGCTGTATGCAAATTAGTCTGTTCCTGTCCCAGTGCATGATGGGAACAGGGCAAACCAAACTACAAAAGCCAATTCTTACACTGGGAAGGAAACAAGCTCCCGGGGACCGGTTTCTGGCATTACAGCCGTCTTCGGCCCGGTTTGCTTGAATCCTGATGGTGCAATGAGCAAGGGTCTCACATCTGAGAATACCCTTCCACGCTTAGGGTGGACAAAAATATTTACAAAAAGGGTGGTGAGGGACAGAGTCTCTGAATTAAGCAGAAAGCTCTCACCCAGTCAAGAGATCAGGGCTAGATCCAACACCGTTTTTTAGCTCACTGCACCATCCCAGTTTCAGAACCTGGCTGTATGCAAATTAGTCTGTTCCTGTCCCAGTGCATGATGGGAACAGGGCAAACCAAACTACAAAAGCCAATTCTTACACTGGGAAGGAAACAAGCTCCCGGGGACCAGTTTCTGGCTTTACAGCCGTCTTCGGCCCGGTTTGCTTGAATCCTGATGGTGCAATGAGCAAGGGTCTCACATCTGAGAATACCCTTCCACGCTTAGGGTGGACAAAAATATTTACAACAAGGGGTGGTGAGGGACAGAGTCTCTGAATTAAGCAGAAAGCTCTCACCCAGTCAAGAGATCAGGGCTAGATCCAACACCGTTTTTTAGCTCACTGCACCATCCCAGTTTCAGAACCTGGCTGTATGCAAATTAGTCTGTTCCTGTCCCAGTGCATGATGGGAACAGGGCAAACCAAACTACAAAAGCCAATTCTTACACTGGGAAGGAAACAAGCTCCCGGGGACCGGTTTCTGGCATTACAGCCGTCTTCGGCCCGGTTTGCTTGAATCCTGATGGTGCAATGAGCAAGGGTCTCACATCTGAGAATACCCTTCCACGCTTAGGGTGGACAAAAATATTTACAACAAGGGGTGGTGAGGGACAGAGTCTCTGAATTAAGCAGAAAGCTCTCACCCAGTCAAGAGATCAGGGCTAGATCCAACACCGTTTTTTAGCTCACTGCACCATCCCAGTTTCAGAACCTGGCTGTATGCAAATTAGTCTGTTCCTGTCCCAGTGCATGATGGGAACAGGGCAAACCAAACTACAAAAGCCAATTCTTACACTGGGAAGGAAACAAGCTCCCGGGGACCGGTTTCTGGCATTACAGCCGTCTTCGGCCCGGTTTGCTTGAATCCTGATGGTGCAATGAGCAAGGGTCTCACATCTGAGAATACCCTTCCACGCTTAGGGTGGACAAAAATATTTACAACAAGGGGTGGTGAGGGACAGAGTCTCTGAATTAAGCAGAAAGCTCTCACCCAGTCAAGAGATCAGGGCTAGATCCAACACCGTTTTTTAGCTCACTGCACCATCCCAGTTTCAGAACCTGGCTGTATGCAAATTAGTCTGTTCCTGTCCCAGTGCATGATGGGAACAGGGCAAACCAAACTACAAAAGCCAATTCTTACACTGGGAAGGAAACAAGCTCCCGGGGACCGGTTTCTGGCATTACAGCCGTCTTCGGCCCGGTTTGCTTGAATCCTGATGGTGCAATGAGCAAGGGTCTCACATCTGAGAATACCCTTCCACGCTTAGGATGGACAAAAATATTTACAACAAGGGGTGGTGAGGGACAGAGTCTCTGAATTAAGCAGAAAGCTCTCACCCAGTCAAGAGATCAGGGCTAGATCCAACACCGTTTTTTAGCTCACTGCACCATCCCAGTTTCAGAACCTGGCTGTATGCAAATTAGTCTGTTCCTGTCCCAGTGCATGATGGGAACAGGGCAAACCAAACTACAAAAGCCAATTCTTACACTGGGAAGGAAACAAGCTCCCGGGGACCGGTTTCTGGCATTACAGCCGTCTTCGGCCCGGTTTGCTTGAATCCTGATGGTGCAATGAGCAAGGGTCTCACATCTGAGAATACCCTTCCACGCTTAGGGTGGACAAAAATATTTACAACAAGGGGTGGTGAGGGACAGAGTCTCTGAATTAAGCAGAAAGCTCTCACCCAGTCAAGAGATCAGGGCTAGATCCAACACCGTTTTTTAGCTCACTGCACCATCCCAGTTTCAGAACCTGGCTGTATGCAAATTAGTCTGTTCCTGTCCCAGTGCATGATGGGAACAGGGCAAACCAAACTACAAAAGCCAATTCTTACACTGGGAAGGAAACAAGCTCCCGGGGACCCGTTTCTGGCATTACAGCCGTCTTCGGCCCGGTTTGCTTGAATCCTGATGGTGCAATGAGCAAGGGTCTCACATCTGAGAATACCCTTCCACGCTTAGGGTGGACAAAAATATTTACAACAAGGGGTGGTGAGGGACAGAGTCTCTGAATTAAGCAGAAAGCTCTCACCCAGTCAAGAGATCAGGGCTAGATCCAACACCGTTTTTTAGCTCACTGCACCATCCCAGTTTCAGAACCTGGCTGTATGCAAATTAGTCTGTTCCTGTCCCAGTGCATGATGGGAACAGGGCAAACCAAACTACAAAAGCCAATTCTTACACTGGGAAGGAAACAAGCTCCCGGGGACCGGTTTCTGGCATTACAGCCGTCTTCGGCCCGGTTTGCTTGAATCCTGATGGTGCAATGAGCAAGGGTCTCACATCTGAGAATACCCTTCCACGCTTAGGGTGGACAAAAATATTTACAACAAGGGGTGGTGAGGGACAGAGTCTCTGAATTAAGCAGAAAGCTCTCACCCAGTCAAGAGATCAGGGCTAGATCCAACACCGTTTTTTAGCTCACTGCACCATCCCAGTTTCAGAACCTGGCTGTATGCAAATTAGTCTGTTCCTGTCCCAGTGCATGATGGGAACAGGGCAAACCAAACTACAAAACTACAAAACTCCAATGTGGTGGAGGCAGGCTGCCTGCAGCCTTCCTGCGTGACGACGAGGAATTCGAAAGTAAGAACTGGACGGCGTCGGCGGGAATCTGGTGGAGTCTCGGAGTCGGTGAAGGCGGGAAGAAGGTAAGTTTGACTTTTAAATTGTATTTATTTTATTTATCCCGCTTCCCCACCACCCGTAATGCCGGCCGCGCCCTCATGTCTCAACACCCGCTCGGTTCACAAACACGCCATCGACCTTTGGAATCTACTCAACACCATTTCTCCGGACATCGCCTTCCTAACAGAAACCTGGATGAATGCCTCTTCAGCTCCAGACATCACCATAGCTAATCCGGACGGCTACAAGATCATCCGTAAGGACCGCACCATCCAAACAGGAGGAGGCATCGCCATCGTCCACAAGAACACCATCCGCGTCTCAACCAGCTCAGAAGACAACCTCGCTATCGCTGAACACCTTCACTTCCAGATCCACACTGACCCCAAGACCACACTTAGAGGCACCCTCCTCTACAGGCCACCAGGACCCCGCACTAGATTCAGCGAAGACATCACTGACTTCATCACCCCACACGCCCTCCCCTCGGAAGAATACATTCTACTGGGAGACCTCAACTTCCACCTGGAAAAGAGCAATGACAGTAACACCACCACCCTCCTGGACAACCTCGCCAATCTCGGACTCAAACAACTTGTTAACACCCCCACACACTATGCAGGACACACACTCGACCCTATCTTCACTTCCAGCAAGCATATCTCCTTCACGCACACCACACCCCTCCACTGGACGGACCACAATTGCATCCACTTCATTTACAATAAGACCACGATCCACAACCACCCTCAACCAACTCTGCGGAGAAATTGGAACAAAATCACCGTCGACCAGATCTCCACATCACTGCTTCAAAAACCCGCGACCTACTCAACGAACCCTAACCAAGCCGCCATCAACCTCACACAATGGTTAACCCAAACCGCCGACAAAGTAGCTCCCTTGAAAAAACATCAAATCAAACAAGGCAGCAGGAACGCCCCCTGGTTCAACGATGACCTCAAAAAATCCAAGAAGCTCTGTCGTTCCCTTGAGAAAACGTGGAAAAAAGACCCAAACACTACCACCCAAGCCGCCTTCAAAAACGCCACCCGCAAACACCACCAACTAATCCGGTCAGCCAAAAAATCAGCACTCAAAGACCGATTAGACAACAACGCCCACAACAGCAAGAAACTTTTCAACATCATCAAAGAATTCACCAACCCCACCTCCAGCTCAAACGACATCACCCCCTCTCAAGTCCTCTGCGACTCCCTCGCCTCATTCTTCCATGACAAAATCGCCGACATTCATAACAGCTTCGACAACCAACCCGTAAACAAGTCAACCTCACTTACCTCCGAACCTGTAACTCCTCCGAATAACCTTTTTGACTGGAACCAAATCACCACAGAAGACGCCATTCACCTAATGAACTCCATCCACTCAGGATCCCCTACAGACCCAGGCCCCCATTACATCTTCAACAAAGCAAACTCCATTATCGCACCCCATCTCCGAGACGTCATCAACTGCTCCCTCAACTCCGCCACATTCCCAGAAAGCTGGAAACACGCCGAACTCAGCGCCCTTCTGAAGAAGTCCACAGCTGACCCCACCGAACTCAAAAATTACCGCCCCATCTCGCTCCTCCCATTCCCTGCCAAAGTCATTGAGAAAGCCGTCAACAATCAGCTCGCCGCCTTCCTCGAAATCAACAAATCACTCGACTCCTCACAGTCTGGATTCCGCACCAAACACAGCACCGAGACCGCCCTCATCGCAGCAACAGACGACATTCGAACACTACTGGACAACGGAGACACAGTCGCCCTCATCCTCCTTGACCTCTCTGCAGCCTTCGACACAGTTTGCCACAGCACCCTGATACAACGCCTCAGAAACATCGGAATTCAAGGAAAAGCATTAGACTGGATCATCTCGTTCCTCGCTGTAAGAACTCAGAGAGTCCGCCTCCCCCCTTTTAAGTCAGAGGCCACTGAAGTCATCTGCGGCGTCCCGCAAGGATCATCACTCAGCCCCACCCTCTTCAACGTCTACATGAGCCCCCTCGCAACCATCGCACGTCAACACAACCTCAACATCATCTCCTACGCTGATGACACTCAGCTGATCCTCTCACTCACCAAAGACCCAATCTCTGCCAAAACCAACCTACATGATGGGATGAAAGAAGTAGCCGAGTGGATGAAGCAAAGCCGCCTAAAACTGAACTCGGACAAAAAAGAAGTCCTTATCTTAGGCTCACCCCCCTCCGCCTGGGACGACTCTTGGTGGCCAACGGCACTAGGAAAAGCCCCCATACCGACGGACCACGCACGGAACCTGGGCATCATCCTGGACTCCTCACTCTCGATGACCAGACAAGTCAACGCCGTCTCTTCTTCATGCTTCAACATCCTACGCATGCTCAACAAAACATTTCGCTGGATCCCCACCGAAACAAGAAAAACGGTCACCCACGCACTGGTTACTAGCCGTCTGGACTACGGAAACATCCTCTACGACGGTACCACCGCAAAACTGCAGAAAAAACTCCAACGCATCCAAAATGCTTCAGCCAGACTCATACTTGACATCCCCCGCACAGACCACATCTCCATTCACCTGAAAGACCTTCACTGGCTCCCCGTCAACAAGAGGATAACGTTCCATCTCCTCACCCACGCACACAAAGCCCTGTACGAACTTGGACCTGATTGTCTCAACACGCGCCTTTCCTTTTACACCCCCACCCGCCAGTTACGTTCGTCCAACCAAGCCCTCGCCGCTGTGCCGCGCATCCACAAAGCCACCATGGGGGGAAGATCCTTCTCCTACTTACCGGCCAAATCCTGGAATTCCCTTCCCACAAACCTTCGCCTTACTCAAAACCACCTAGCCTTCAGAAAACAGCTTAAAACCTGGATATTCGATAAGTAAACCTCCCCCCCCTCCTCAAGCGCCTTGAGACCCTCTGGGTATGTAGTGCGCTATATAAATCTCAACTTGACTTGACTTGTAATGTCTTGGTGACGTTTGGGGGCTGCAGGGCAGTCTCCTCGATGGAGTAAATAGATTGATATATTCGCTAGGTATTTAAATGACATGCTTATACTGTTTCTTAATACACATACTCCACTAGAGCTGAAAATCGTGCCAATAAATAAATATGATGATGGTAGTACTTGAGAGACATTTGTCACGCTCTTCCGGTTTCTGCCTGGTCCCTTACTCTGCTGGTGCACATAGTCATATATATAGACTAAGGCACCCACCTAGCCTAGGTACGATCATTTCGAGGCTCCAGGTTCTCTTTGGTTAGTGTATTTCCCTTTCTGTGAAATTGTTGTTGATTCCATCCACTGTCGTCATTGCCCTGATAGACTACACTCAATCATGCTTGAGGCTGTTGGATAAAGCAGTCTGGCAGCACCAAATGTATACGCTGTATTTCTTTTTTTTTTAAAAAAATTTGTAAACCTTTATTGTGCATTAGGCAAAGTACAAATACGGGCCCACAACCAACAGGCCGGCCACGGATACGTCTGTTGCACCAAAGCCAGCAATACGGTGACACAGTGACATCTCAGTACGACATGCGAGCATTTAAAAGTTACATTGTAAAGCTTGAGATCCCGCATCCCAGGAGAAGGAAGGTTCATTTTACATTTTAATAGCAACTATTGAAATACGACATTTAAATTTTTTTTTTTTTATAAAAAAACAAAAAGCTAAGAAATTGGAGTCCGTGCAGGCGTGAAATGACAATAGAAGCAAGTATATCACGCAATCAAGTTATTCAATAGCCAAGTCCCTCACGGCAGCATGTCAGCTCGAAAGTAATGCTGCAGGAGTTACACATCAAACAGCATATCTATGTCCACCGCCACCCACCCCAAGGCTGCAGCAGACACGAACCCAAGTTAGAATAAAGAAAAAGAAACAAAACAAAGGAAAAAATCGAGGCACCATAGAAACCGAAATCAAGAAACTAAAATCCCATCCCCCAACCCCCCACCCTACACGCATGCAGAGGCTACGGCCTACCCCCCCCCCAGCAGTGTGTCTGTCGCCCAATAAACCCGAAATATAGGACAAGAAAGAAAGAGGAGAAAAGAATAAGGAAGAATTATTACACCTAGATATAGAGAGTAAGAAAAGAGCATTCTAATCTTTAACTCCCATTAAGAAAAACAAGTGGAGAGGAGGTCAGTTCCACATACTCTCGGTCGCCACCGGCCCCATGATCATCAGCACGATAGAACTAGCAAACAATACTACAAATGGGGAGAGTCATTGCTAAGTGTGTATACAAATCAGACAATAAGCAGTCCCAACCCAGTCCCCGCCCGCCGGTATGTCAATTACACTAAAAGAAATCGCCTAGCCCTGGCCCGATCGTGGATGTCCCCCCACTCCCACCCCCCACGAAAAGCCAACATCCTCAGAGACAAAGAAACAAAATGGCCGAAGTGAGAGAGGGGGAGGGAAGTGAGCGCAAAATGGACGTCGCCAGCCGCCAGGAAGTTCATTGTCCTCAGTTTAAAGTACCCCCGAGACAGCCAGATGATAAAAGTTCCACAACTGGGAGAATGGAAACCCCAAAAACAGAGCAAGCGAGGGGGTGAGAGGCCATGTATCAGGTGTCCAAAACAGTGGTGGTGGTGCACAAGGCAGAAAGTCAGTCTCGGAACGAGAGGGAAACAAAGTAACACTAACCGGTCCGATGGGTGGCTTCGAGTTGCAACAGGTACCGGTGAAAACAGTAGCAACATTACTACGAACCCTCAGAAACATTGTATCCCAGTCAGCAGGCTGCAAGGGCAAATCCAGACTTTGTGGGGGACAGACCTTCCGCTCCCGCCCCAGGCCGATCACAATGGCATCAAGCTTCTCGCCCAGCGCACAATAGCCACTTTCCAGCGCCAACCGTAATTTACCCAGAGCAGCCATAACATCACCATTAGACCACGCAGGCTGCAGTTCATGTAGCTCCAAAGCAAAGGAGGACGAATGTGGGCTGGCTCCCAGCGTGGACGCGGGATCGCAGTTCCGAGGCGAGGACAAGCAATCTTCCTCACGTCGCAAACAAACAGGCGTCGCCATCTTGCCGACGATCTAATAGTAGAGCCGGGGGTGGGGGTCTGCAAGGCACTATCGATGATCAATTCAGGCCCTCGGTGTCTCCAGGGTCATCTCTCGGCCAGCGGTCACGCCTGGAGCCGAATCGACATAGCTGAGTAGTCAGGGCGGAGGGGGGGGGGTTCGCCGGTGCCAGGCAGGAGTAGCGATGGGGTCTAAGCAGCACTCCGTCGGTAGCCTGTAAAGGAGCCTTTCACCCCATGTGTCCTCTCCCCGCACTCGCGCCACAAGTCCAATGCGCGATGCAATCTCGGCAGACTGTGCAGGATTTTCTATGGCTCGAGCAAAGGCGGCACTTCCCACATCCCGGCTCCAAGCGAAACGCCCGGCCGTCACGGAGCCCCAGAGGTCCGGCTGTGCGCAGCGATACAAGCTGGGGTCCAGGGCAGTGAGGCAATTCCAGGATATCTCCGGTTACCGGGCAGTCAACGGACCCGGAGGAACGCTGGCGAAATCAGCACATCTTACCGCACGTCCCGCTAGTGATGTGCTTAAGGATATCAAGCAGGATTCTGGTGCGGGATTCAAGGGCCGGCGGAGCCGAGAGCCTACACGTCCGCTCCGGCCGCCATCTTGGCTCCTCCGTATACGCTGTATTTCTGATTGTAAATATATTCTATCAGCCTCATTGCCTTTGTCTGAATATTACTACTTTTCGCATGGTTTAGAATTCTGAGGCTGTGCTTTAAATAAACGCATGGAGAGAGCTCTGTTTGTTTAATATTATGAACTTGTCTGCCCTTTCCTTTATGATGGTGGTTTAACAGCAGCACTGACCATATGTCCACTCGATTTTCAATTTTTTCAGGGGGGGGTTCGGGCACGTGCACTACACCCCGCCACTTTCAAATGTCACCAGCCGCCACTGATTAATGCTGCATGCCACCACTGGTGTAAATAGTGAGAATGAAGGAAGGGGTAAACAAGGGTTACCTGAGCCCGATGGGCGTGTATTTACAAAGTGAGGACGGCGTGTAAGTGCTAAATGCGCAAATATACAGTGAGTGTTTAGAAGTTGTGTTAATGGCTGCCGCACAGGCATTTAAGATGTGCATAAATGCCTTGTGTGTGAAAATAAACAAATGTGGAAGCACCCGGACTGTGAGCTACCTACCAATATTCAATCTGGCTTACCTAGCAATTCACTTTACCACATGGATTCCAAGCGCATTAAGGCTGTATGTAAACCTTAATAAAGTATAATGTGTGCTATGTATAGCAGGAGTATGCTATTGTGTATGTCCCATCGTACCGCGGCATTCATGATAACGATGTGTGGGCTGGGAATCCACTAAGGTCATATATATACCTATATATATCCAAGTCTAAATATTTAAAATATATACAATTTTTTAAATAATAATGTAGATCAAAATGTAACTAAAATATAAATATATAAAGAAATAGAAAAACAGTATTTAAACAAATAAACAGAATTACATTAATAACATTAAGTTCTTCAAATAATGAAATAAAAATATGCATTTACAATGAAAAATAGAGTTTTTAAAATAACAATACAAACATAAAAAGATTTATGATTCTAAAAATGAAAGGCAATTTAAAATAAACAGAAAAAATAAAATATTAAACTCCAACTGAAATAAAAGTAGGAAAAGTGTTACACTTGAAAGGAGTTACATTTGCTATTCCCACTCCAACGTAAAAAAAATCAGGGCAGGTGTTGGTCTTTGAAGGGGTTAGATTTAGCATTCCCGCTCCAGTATGAGCAAGAGTAGAGAAAGTATTGGACTTCGGAAGGGTTAGATTTACTTTTCCCACTCAAGTATAAGCAGCAGTAGGGAAGGTGTTGGACTAGGTGGGGGTCAAATTTACTATCCCTTTCCACCCTAGGCAAAAGTAGGGGAAGTGTTGAACTTGAGAGAGGTTAGAGTTGCTTTCCCCACTCACATGTAAGCAACAGTAGGGAAGGAGCCAGGCTTTGAAGGGATTAAATTTACTATTTCCCCTCAGTTTAAGCAACAGTAGAGAAAGTGTTGGACTTCGGATAATATAGATTTACTATTCCCACTCTAATCTAAGCAACAGTAGGGAATGTGTTGGACTTCAGAAATGTTACATAATACCATGATTAAAACATATATATTTAAATTTAACAAATATATTCTATATACATTGAAAGAAAACGTACATTTTCATACAAAAAATACAAAATAAATCTACTAATAAATTAAGGGGCATATTTATCATTATTTTTTAATAATATACGTCAATTCAGGGACCTCCTCAGGCTCCTGTAGCGAAGGGCCCAGTATTTCTCGGCAGGCTGATCGGATCCTATGATACTGGAACCTTTGCAGCAGCGAGGGAGCCGGGGTGATAGGGGGGAGTTGTTCCCAGGTTTTCAGGGTACCATCCAAGAACAAGTCCTCCATAGTCTGTACGCCTAGGGCTTTTAGGGCCTCCGTTACCCCTTTCTCATTGAGCGGGTCAAGCCATAGGGCCCAGGCCACCGGCATCTGTGGGGAGTACATCAATTCACATCCCCGCTCCCTCATCAGTGCATGCCATGCATGGTTGGTCGCCTTGAGCGAGTCCATCTGTCCGACCGCTCGGTCCGATGGAAGACAGATCGTGGCCAGCAGGGGGAGAGGGTCAGCGAACAGCCGCTCTAGGATGAGATGTGGTGTACGTGTATCTCCATGGATCCATGAGTGTAAGTGTATCGCCTGAGCCACTCGATAGTAGCGCTCCAAGTCTGGCGCCCCCAGTCCCCCCATTTCGCATGGTAGTGACAGTGTCGCCCATTTGACTCGAGGTTGCTTCCCGCCCCAGGCGAGCCTGACCA
Source organism: Lissotriton vulgaris (assembly GCF_964263255.1). Classification (NCBI taxonomy): domain Eukaryota; kingdom Metazoa; phylum Chordata; class Amphibia; order Caudata; family Salamandridae; genus Lissotriton; species Lissotriton vulgaris. Next base: position 1,843,022,262 of record NC_141687.1, read on the forward strand.
AGACCTGTGTCAATCGCTTAAAGAAGACCCTCGACAATACAACCGGAATGTTAACAAAGAGGAAGAGGAACCGGGGAAGCACTACCATCTTCATGAGGGCAATCCTGCCCAACAAGGAGAGGGGGAGTCTGATCCAGACATCCACATCATCCACAAGTTTGTTGAACGCGGCCCCGTAGTTGTCTCGGATCAGGATCTCAGGATCCGTGTGAAGGCGGATACCTAGGTATCGTACCGAGTCGTCAGTCCACTGTAGGGGATATTCCATCTCAAAAGGTTTCGTGACTGGGGTCAGGGGGAAAGCAATGGACTTGTCCCAATTCACTTTAAGTCCAGAAAGCGCTCCAAATCGGACCACTTCCCTGAGAATCGAGGTCAAATTGGTTTCCGGGTCCCGGACATATAGTAAGGTGTCATCTGCATATGTTGAGATGCCGATCTTGTAGGTGGGGAAACTGACACCTTCCAGGCTATGGTATTCCCGCATGGCGCATGCTAGCGGTTCAGCCACCAGCGCATACAGCAGTGGCGACAGGGGGCATCCCTGTCGGGTTCCCCTACTGATGTGTATCGGGTCTGAAACCCTGTCACCCAGGCGCAGTCTGGCCGAGGGGCGGTGATAAAGTGCCCCTATCCTCTGCAAGAACGGTTCTCCCAGTCCCAATTTTCGCAACACTCTGATAATGAACGGCCATTTGACAGAGTCGAACGCCTTTTCCATATCCAGAAATATCGCCAACGCGGGATTCTCCTGTTTAACATGCTGTATCGTACCCAGTATCGTGCGGATGTTATAAGTCAGGTTCCGGCTAGGCACAAAACCAGATTGCTCCGGTGCCACCAGGTCCGGTACCAGCAGAGCCAGTCTGTTGGCTAGCACCTTTGCATACAATTTCGCATCTACGTTTAGCAAGCTGAGCGGCCTGTACGACCCACAGAGGTCCGGAGATTTCCCCGGTTTCGGGATCGTAACCAGCAAGGCCTCTCGCATGGAGGGCGGCATCTCTCCATCCTCGCAGATGGTATCAAAGAGGGCGATCAGGTGCGGTAGCAGGAGGTCTTTAAATGCCTTGTAAAAGCCTACCGTGAGACCGTCAGAGCCTGGGGCGCTCCCCGACCGCATGCTTCCCAGTGCATCTAAGATCTCGTCTTCGTGGAAGGGGGCCATAAGAAATTCCCTGTCTGAGTTCTTGAGGAACGGCATTGAGATATAGTCCAGGTAATCGTCAATCTCCGTTTCCGCACCCCCCGCCTTGGAACGATAAAGTTCCGTATAATAGCGCCGGACCGTCTCCAGTATCTGGTCTTCCTCAACTACCCTGTCACCCTCCGGGGTCTGCAGTTCTTCTATCACTAATGGTCTCCGGGAGCCCTTGACCATGCGGGCCAGCAATGCCCCCGGCCTCTCTCCCTCCCCGTAAGCTTGGGCAGTGGCGTACTTGCCCATATAATGGACCTCTCTGTCCGCAAGCGCGTTGTATTCCGCCAGCAGGGGTGGGAGCGCCTGTCCAGCGTCTCCCCCAGAATTAGCCAGTTGTCGTTTCTCTAAGTCCGCCAGCTTGTTTTCTAAGTCGGAGAGGGCCCTTCTAATGGAGCGCAGTACGCTGGAGTGTTTGGACATGGCCATTCCTCGTATATACACTTTGAAGGCTTCCCATACAGTGAAGAAGCTATCAACCGATTCAAGATTGGTGGCAAAGTAGTGTTCTATGTCTTCCGCCATCTCCCCGCGAAAGGCGTCGTCCAGCAGAGCATAGGGCGGGAAACGCCAAGTGTAAGGCGGGATCCCCTTCCTGGCGGTGGAAAGACTGATCAGGACTGGGGAGTGGTCTGATAGTGTGCGCGGGAGGACTGTACACGAGCTGATGCCGCCAAGCACTGAAGAGGAGGCTAGCCAGTAGTCAATTCTAGTATGGATGTTGTGATAGGCAGAGTAATGCGTGAATCCGCCCTGCATAGGGTGTTTGTCCCGCCACACATCCACTAGGTCCAGTTTTGTCATCTCCGCTCTCATGTAGACAGCAGATGCCACTGGCCTTCGAGCAGGGCCAGCGGATCGATCCCTGTCAGGGTCAAATACAAAGTTGAAGTCCCCCCCCCATAGCGTTCTGAAGTGTGCGTATGCCCTACATGTGGTCGACAGTGTTGCATAAAACTCCGGATTATCATGATTGGGACCATAAACGTTCACTAATAGCAGATCTAGCCCCTTCCCCGCACACCTAGCAATCACATATCTACCCTCTGTGTCCACATGTATCGGGGTTAGTTTCAATCTCGAGGAGGGGTTAGCCCAGGTAATCACGCCACGCGCGTGAGTGGTGAAGCCTGCTGCCACTATATTTCCCGCCAACCCTCTGGACTGCAACATCTTACTATTAACAGGTAGGTGTGTTTCTTGCAGCAGGGCTACGTCCACATGATGTCTGTGGAGAAAGCTCAGAACCTTCCTCAGTTTGCGGTGGTCGTTTAACCCTCGCACATTCCAGGTCAGCAGGGTCAGTGCGCGTCGGGCCTGTGGGTGCTCAGACACTACAGCAGCCGACATCGCAGATCACAACGTATCATAGTAACGCCGTAGGCAGGTGGCGCGACACAGCCCAGGGCACCAGTACCCAAGGCGGTCAGACAGTCACTCCATTCACACGCACTCACTCCAAGCCAGATGCTCCTAGCAAACCTCGGACCTCCCAACTTTCGAACAACAACAAGCCCCCCAAACCCGGTTCCAGAACCCGCACCCCTGTCCCCTCCCCACCCACAGCTGACCACCCCCAACCCGGCCAGACAGAGGCCCCCACAAATCCCCATCAACTCAAGAACCTCAAATTGTTAGGCAGTACAAGTCCCAACTCCCTGGGGAGTGTCTCAACCAAAAGCACAGGGGCAAAGCGTGCCAAAACTGCATAGAACCACCAACGGTTTCAAAGTTTATCTCCAGTTCTGCACCCCTGCCTAGCCCCAAAGTAATCCAATGCCTTACACTGAGCTCACCCAGTTCCCCCGTTCCCCCCAAACCCGTTCTCAATGTCAATACTTTGAGTGCCACTCCGGCACTTGTAGTCTGTCCCTGCAAAACAGGTTGCTTCGCGGTGTGGACACTACTCCCGTCTCACATCTAGTGTTCCAAAATGGTTCCGGTGGACAGCTCAGCTTATGGGATCGCGCAGTTTCCTTGTGGCGGCATGTCCGACGGCACTATCCGCCGTGGGGAGCAATACATACTGGGTGCACCGCTTCAGTCCTGCTCCTCCAAGTTCGATGCTGCCCCCGAGTCCTCTCCGTGCTGCTGTCGATGTTCCTTACGTTCCCTGGCCCACGTTTTCAGCGACTTCTGCAGTTCCTTAGGGTCTGTGAAGAAGTACGATTTCCCTCCAGTGTTAATCCTCAGCTTGGCCGGGTAAAGCATCGCATAGTCAAGTCCCAACTCGCGGAGCTGTTTCTTATGCGGTACGAACTGACGGCGCTCCTCCTGCACTTTGGCCGTGAAGTCGGGGTACAGCGATATGTTCATGCCTTCCATCTGGAGCTGGCCTTTTTCCCTGGCCAGCTGCAAGGCCGTGTCCCTGTAGTTCAGGAGCTTTGCTATGATGGGTCGGGGAGGCGCGCCAGGTTGAGGTTGAGGGCCCAGAGTGCGATGCGCTCTCTCCACGATGAACATTGGGGAGAAAGCCTCCTCCCCAAGCAGCACTTTCAGCATGTTCTCCACATAGAGCTCCATCTTACCAGTCCGAGTCGATTCCGCTACCCCCGTTATGCGAATGTTCGATCTGCGGGAGCGCGCTTCTAAGTCCTCGGCCTTGTCACGGATCGCTTGGAGCAGCCTGCCGAATTGCCGACGGTCTTTGTCCCACTCAGTTTGCGCCTCCTCGGCCTCCGTGAGGCGCCTTTCCGCCATATCTAGGCGCTCCGCATGTTTGTCTACTCGCTCCGCCATGCGGTCCATGCGATACGACAAAGCGTCTATCTTGGATCCCACAGCCTCGATGCTGTTCTGGATGCCCTTCTCCATCGCCGCCAGCAATTCCCGAAGGTCCGCAGGTGCCGTTGTCGCCGCTGCCCCTTTCGGGGAGGCCTCCAGTGCTGGTGGCTCCGTCCCCTTTGTCCTCCTGCGTTCAAACGAGAGTTTGGCCTGCGTCGCATCGTTTTTCCCCATGATGGCCTCCCAGTTGAAGGGGGGGCTCTGCCGCTGAGAAACACCTCGTCGCAGTTTAGACAGGGCCGCGAGAGTGGCGCTTCGCTCACCCCTTCACCACTCCCGGCTTCCACACCAGCGTTGGAGGAGCATGTGGGCCAAAATGGCGGCTATGTCGAGAGCGTCCCCTCCGGTAAGCTTCTTGTGTAGGCCCCCGCAGACCGCGGATTTTATGCTAACCCCTCCGGGTTTGCTAGCGACTGTGTCCTTCTAGCTGTAATGTCGCTGAGCGCGTGCTCCCAGACGAACCAAGGCGTGTCTCCCAAACTTCCGCAGCCCGTGTTCAGTCGGCACCGTGCTCTCCCTCTCCGTTGTGGTGTGGCTGAGAGGGGGTGTCGTGGCGTTGGCTCTAGGGTGGTGCGGTGGGGCTGGGAGGGGGCCTCCCGTGTGTCCTGGCGGCAGCGCGCCGAGTCCAGCACCGCTCGCCCCGGCTCCTCCAGTGCTTGGGGCCGCACGTCGGGTGACGTCGTGCGGACTGCTCCGCAAGGCAGGTCGCGGCTTCAGGCCTGGTTCCTCGCATTTGACTGAATTATCCTGTGGAGATTGTGGTCCCCAGGATTGCGGGGGAACCATGCTGTCCCCCTATCATTATTTTAATGGTGCCCCTGAGACCTGGCCCACCCGAGAGGCCTACTTAAATGAAGCACGGGAGTCAGCGTTTTGTTTTGTTTTTTGGGGGCCGGATTCGCAGATCCACCGCAACTCTTGCCAAATGCTTTTGTTTAATGCAATTTTTGGCCCTGGGGTTCCCTGTGGTGAACAGGCCTTAGGGGTCAGGGTGTTTCTACCCTGCCCCCTTCCTTTTTGAAAATGTTTTCTTGTGACTCGGTTCAACTGAGTCACAAGATGGCTGCCAGCACTTCCTGGTTTGAAGTGTTGTCAGCCAATAAGATCACAGGCACGGGATTGGGAGGTCTTGCAGATCCATCATAGCCATAAAATGAAAACTAGCTTTTTAATAGAAATCAGATCCTAACTATAAATACCAATCGATTTTATTTTTACAAATCAGCGTTTCCATAGGAAAAGCATTTTTTTGTGTCGCTAATGCCTTTGGCCCCGTTTGATGAATCTCCACGAAACCTTCAAAAAAGTGCTAATTTGTGCCTACTTTGTGCATGAAAAGTTTTGGGCCGATCAGTCAAGCAGGGACCAAGACAAAGGGCAGGCAAAGAACAAAATTCCCAAGCGTTTTCCATAGAGTTCTTTAAGAAGTGCTACGACAAAAAATGCTGAAAGGAATTTGGCAGGAAGCTAGATGCTGGTCCGTACATTGTGCTGTTTGTGATTTGGTTTAAATCTGTTAATTCGTTTTTAAGAAATTAAGATCAATATATATCTGTATAGCTGGACGGTTGTGTTCAAGAAAATCTCTTGAGAGTCCCTCAAACCCTATTTTAAAAAATAGAGCGTTCTGAGTGTTTTTCCCTTGGACCATCTCACTTCTACACAGTCAGACTCCTGCGGGAGAGAGCACTCAGATTGGCTGCCGGCAACATGAGAAAAATGCTGCTGGAAACCATTTTAAGACTCAGAAACTTAGTCCCCTTTCCTGAAGTTATAAAAAATAATATAATATAATGGGGCAGTGAAGAGATTAGCCTGCCCCCTCTAGGCCACATGTGTGGGATCCAGAACCCAACCGTTAAAAAATTGAAATAAAATGGCAATTTTTGTGGTCATCCCATGGAACTCCCACAGTATTGGAAAAAACAAAACAAAATGCGGCCTGGGGGTGCATTCTTTAATTCGGGGAGAGGGATATGTGCCCCCCCACCTCGGGCCGTTTTCGCACTCATAGACCCCATCCCTAGAACCCACTTTATTGAATAGGGGGGGAAGCCATGTGCCCCCCAAAGCCTTTAAAAGGCTCTGGGGACCCCATCCCTCAGGTACGCTACCTATATTAAAAGGGGAGAGCACAAGGCCTCCCTCCCTGTGCTTTCAATGGCCCAAGGGATAATACCCCTAAGGCTGGCTCACATGCTGTGTCCCAGAGAGTCCATCCCCGGGACACAGCAGTTTTCCTGCCCACACTGGCGTGGGCAGAGAAACTTGTGTTTGCTCCCACCTCGCAGGAGCATTTTTAAAACTCCTGCCAAATTGGAGTAAACACTTTGGGGTCAATTAGGATGTAGGGCGGATTGCCACCGCCCGCATGGTGGTGTTGATTTGCCCTACATCCTTCCCCGCCCACCACCCATTTTCCCCCATCATATTAGTAGGGCGGGGGACCCCGGCGGATGGAAAGACTGTCTGCCAGTTTTCTGCCGGTCGACTAGTCCCCCTGCATTGTCATGGACATGGTGGCAGGCACCTCGCTGTGCCTGTCACCTTGTGCATGACAATGCACACAGTGCATTCTCAGCATTGTGGCGGGCGGTGCTGTGAGCACCGCCCGCCACAATGCTGGGAATGGAGGATGCCATGGTGGCGGTGGCATCCTAATTGCAGGTGCGAGACCGCCGTACCACTGGCAGCCGGTCCTGGCACCACTAAGGTAGCGGGCTGACTAAAGTCCGCACGCCATCCTAATCGGCCCCAAAGTCTGAACCCAGTGGGGGAGAGGTTTGAAAATGCTCCTGCCAGCTGGGATCAGACTTGTTATCTGTTAAAGTAATGTTATAGTTAGGTGAATATGTCAATGACAACAATAACATTTTGAACTTAAAAAAACAAATCAAGATAATGCTCCCACATAGAGGGAGCAGCATAAACAGCTGCTCCCTATGAGTGGGAGCAATGCTGACTCATGCAGCATGCGGTGAGGCAGGTGGGGCAAAGGGGGACCCTGGGGGTCGCACTTTGTCCCCCAATGGGACAGATTATACCACCAGTGTCATTTTTCCACAGGAAGGGCATGTTTGTCTTTGTAATAACCTTTGGCACTGGTTGACAAATCTGCAGAAAACTTTCCAAAAAACCCAATAAAAAGTTCACCCAATTTGGTTTTTTCATGGAAAGTTTTACATTTTAATTCTATTAGGACATTAAGGGCCTTATTCTGATGCGGTTAGGAAACGGGAACGTGTCTTCTTGACCCAGGGCCCAATTATGATGCGGTTAGGAACATATGCTCTAATTGAATTCAATAGGCGTCCAACCAAATCGTATCTGGGAGCATCCGAATGCATCGTACTCCCTCGGTCGGACTCTCCCGATCCGAGTGGGTGGAAACCATTGTAGGAGAGTAGGGTCTGCAATCCTATGATCACCCAGATTTTTTGCTTTTGTTTCACTGGTTTACGACTTTTCCTGGCTGTGGGCCTGCCAATCAGACCCACAGCCTAGCTGTTCTCTCACTAAATTGACATGTGTGCCTTAGGTGCATTATCCAATTGGAACTGGGCCACCTTATCAGACCCTGTAACTCAGGGCATAGGTGTACCCAGGGCCTACCAGGGGCTGAAGCATGTATTATGCCACCCCTGGATGGCCATCTAAATCTGACACAACTGGCTGCACGACAGCTGGGGCAAAGTGGTGTAATCACCCTTTGATATAGATATAGTATACCTATATCTAACCCTAAAAATGGACACACAGATTCCTATCAGTCACTCCTATGGCAGGCCTCGACACTCCTGAAGGCAGAGTGCTTAGAATCGTGTGAAATGGTGCTCTGGCATGAGCTGAGCCTGTTTGCAGCTTGCGGAACCAAGTCCTAATAGCTGTTCCATGATAACGCATACCATATACTCTTAAGTGCATTATAATCCTCGCGGTTAAATGCTATCTTTGGTATTGCTTTATCAAAACATGTCGAGTAAGGTGTCATACGAATTGGAATACTAACCCCTCGCCAATTCTGGCGACGGGGTTAGCATTCCACCCTTCTAGAGGGACACGACATGTATGTAACTGTGAACCCCGGTTAAAGTTAAACGAAGCCTCAGCTCCACAAAATGGATGCTGCCACCACAGACACGAGTCTGACCTCCTGCTGCTGGGAGTCCTTCCAGCGAGGAGAGCTTGGACAAAGGGTTTCCTGTCAGGGGCGCTGCTAGCACCATCTCAGACAGGGTTTTGTGTATCCTGGGTAGGCAGGGCTTTACAGGAAGGTGACTGCTGAGTGGCACCCCGGTGCTCACTACGCATCTGCCGGCTAGAACCAGTTCCAGGGGCACACCAGCCCCTGGCCTGGGGAAAGTCCAGCATGGGAGAGGGGTGTAACCACCCCCCTTCCTGGTCCCACCCCTAGGGCAGGACCTAGTCGCGTACCCACCCCTTTCTTTAGGATAAAGGCAGGAGCGGGGACCCTTCCAAATTAGATCATCTTTGGAATCAAGACACGACTTTCTACGAAAGGACTTCAAGATTTCTTCTTCAAGATTCTCCCTTGTGACTAAGGAGTAGTCACCCTGCATCCGCAGGCACCATCTTAAGAACACCGCAGTCTGCTGCAAGTCCTTCCTCCGGAATCCGACTGCCCAGCTCGACGAGAACCGGCTTCCCTGGCACCTCTGACCTCTACCCACCTCTACAGCAAAGCTGAGAACCGTGGGTGCGACAAGACCTCGAGGGACCGGCCATCTTCAAGACTGCACGACTTCTTTCCAGCACGACCGCCGAGAGATCCTCTGGTGAGTGCTTTGGGGTCCGAGAAGCCCTGACCCTGAGCAGCTCCAGCACCGAAGTTCAGCCTCCCAGCATCTCCACGATCTGCGTGGGGCCCTTCTGCTTTTTGCTGCTCACCGCGTTGTTTGGCTACTAGCCCGCTGGCTTGTGGCCTTCTGAACGATGCCCGACGACATCACTGCTGCTGGTCTGGTTGCTCCAGACTGGCCCTTGCTCCCTTCCAAAAGAGGAGCACCCCGGACCCTCCTGGTCCACTCCAGACGCCATTTTGAGTCCACCGCGTGGGCTTGAATTAGCCAAGACTTGTTGCCCCAATCCTGGGTCCAGCGACGTCGACAGCTTCATCCATCGTGGGACAGCTCGCTCCTCTATCCTGGTCGCCGACAACGCCTCCTGGTCCGTGAGATCTGCAGAGCACAGCGTCGCCCACTCACCTAGTCGAGGTGACTACCATCCGGTGCCCTCCTGGTGCCACCTGACTACTGGCTAGTAGTCACGAACTTGGTCCCCTCTGCTTTCAGGTGTCATCTATCTTCGATCCAGGCTTGGATCACTCGAACTCTCTTCACTGGTCGCCTGCCAGCAACTTCTTTTTTTCAGGCTCCTGGTCCGTCTACGAGGATTCCCGACGTCTTTTGAGACCTATGTAGCTGCAGCCCCTGGGCTAGGTAACTTCGGCATTTCGGTGCCCCAGCATAGCCTCACTATCCAAGGGTCAGAATCCACTTTCGTTTTCCTCCTACCAGGTCGGGTTCGCCCGAGAACACTAACTTTGTGAAATCTAGCTTCCATAGACTTTGTCCCGCATCACGCGTGAGAGTGCACACTATGCACCCGAGTCCCCTAGGCCTCTTATTAGTAATCTGAAGGTTCAGTAGTCAAGTCCTAGCGATTCCAAAGCCTATTAGTAGAGTACTTACCTGCTAGTAATTTCGCATTCCACTTTTGTAGTATATGGTTTCCCGTGCCCCTCGGGCATTTGTGTAAATTGTGCAAACTCAAGTATTTTCGTAAGGGTTTTGTTTTGTGCTTAGTACCCTGTCCTCATAAAGAGTACAGGGCTGTTGTGATTCTAATAAATACACTGTTTATTTTCATAACACTTGTGTGGTGTCCTTTCACTTGGTGTTCAAGGGGTATATGTGATGGTATAACAGCTGGCTTAACACGCCCTCTAGAGTTTAGCCCGAAGACTGCTCGTATCCACGCTACTAGGATAGCTGGTCTATAAGGTTGACTTACAACCAATCACCATAAGGGTTGTTTGGACTGATACAAAGTGCTCACTAGAATAGTGAACATTATATATCAGGCCAACTTCTCACAACCATTTCCAAACCGATTCGGTCGGGAAGCTTTAAAACCCGCATCAGAATTAGGCCCCAAGTTGGGGCTTGTGGCACGGTTAAACTACGGATGGTATACTGAATTCAAGGGAAGCTCAGAACGGCTTGGTTTATGTGGAAATCTGTTGTAGAAGGCCGACAGCAGGTAGCTTTTGCCCCCAAAGAAGGGCCAAGAGCCCGAAATGCATTGGGCTTCAGAGCTATAATGAAGAAAAGTGACAACAACTTCAAACTGATAAGACTGTAGCATTGTGTTATATATATTTATTTATGTGTGTTTAATGAAACAAATTAAACATGTATATGATAATGAAATAACACAGGGATATTGTATATGATTTTTGAGGAGGATTTTTCCTGGTTGACGATGTTTAAGCCAATGTTTGGGAAAGTTTAGTAGGGTATGTAAAATTAAGGAGCAATAGCGTACAACATCTGTGCACAGTGGTCAAGTGGTATACACTTGTTTTAAGGTGGATTACTTTTGGACATATGGAGTCAGTGTGTCCACCATTGCTAGCATGCAAAACAGAAAAGGTGACATCACACTAAGGGCCCCATTAGGATGGCGGGCGGATTGCACCCGCCACGCCGGCGGTAGTCACTGCGGCCCGGCGGGGGCGATTTGCCTGCCATCCTTGCAGCAAAGACCCCCTGCCATATTATGATGGCTGGGGGGTCCACAGCGGACGGAAAGACCAACCAACACTTTCCGCTTTTCCGCCCGGTCGGCAAGTCGGACGGAAAAGGGTTCAATATGGTGGCGTGTCTGTTAAACACTACCAGCCATATTACAATGTGGGCGGAAACATGCCTTTTATGTGGCGGCAAAGGCAGGCGGAGTTTGCTTGCGGGGGCCGTTGCGGGCCCCCAGGGACTCTGGGGGTTGGGGGTGCACATGGGGGGTACAAGGCAGGCACCACGTGCATTGAAAGGCACTACCTGCCTTTGTGACAATATTACAAATGTGCCATGGGCCCACCAGTGTGGCGGGCGCATCATAGTTGGGAGTGCCGGAACCTCGCACACTCAGCGGGCGATCCCGTTTCCCGGGGGTATGGCGGGCAGGCGGGCAGGCGGGCAGACAAAGTCCACCCGCCATACTAATGACCCCCTTGGTTTTGAGTTAAATAAATATTAAATAACATGAGTGCTCCACGTTCTACAGAAAGTTGCACAACTGTCACCATCATGGTTTTCTCTAACCTTTCACAAAAGGATCCCAGGACCATTTTGGAAATCATATGCATGCCCTAATTGCAAAATCGGTGCTCCCAAACCCAGCTAATCTTCCAACTTTTAAAAAAACACTTGTATTTAACATGGGCCCTTTTTGAAAGTGTGAATATTCCTGTGCAAAATTCAATTGCACAAGGATCAAAGTGACGTTCTCTAATCTGACATAAATCAATCACCAGCCCCTTTTAGACTATCTAAATTAATGATTTACATCTCCCAAAATAAGTTTTTCACATTTGTGAAAGAGTTCTTTATGTAACAAAGAACAATTTGAGAAAGTTTCTTTTCCAACTAAGGGGGTCATTAGGATGGCGAAAAGACCGCCACCGCAGGGCCGTCGGTGGCAACCGCCAGCCCTGTGGTGGCAGTCCTTCCGCCATCAAACATATTTTTCTCCCTGCCATATTATGATGATTGGGGGGCTATTGTGGTGGACGCAATGTCTATTTGCTGCTATTCCACTGGTTGGCAATCGTTACGATTGCCGGCCTTGCGGTGTAGGGCCAGTAACATGGTGGCGGTGCCTTATAGGCACCGCCAGCCATATTACAATGTGGGTGTTATACAGGTCCTTCCATGGCAGCAATGCCGCCATGGAAGGGCTAGCTGGGATTGGCTTTGGGAGCCCGATGCGGGCCCCAAGGGATGGGGGGGTGAGGGGTGCACATTAGGGGTACCCCCTGCAGTTCCCTGCACCAAGTGGCAGGCACCGCATGTTGCCTGCCAAGTGGTGCAGGGAAATGCTGTGCATGCCCTTTTACCATTGTGGACGTGGCTGCAGCCAGCAGCACAGTTTGCAATGGTAAAAGGACAAGATGCGCCCGTCAGTATGGCGGGCGCATCCTTATTGGACCGGAGAGACCGCAGCACATCTGGTGGTCGGTCACATCACTGTTATGGTGGCGGGCTCCTGTCATCATAATGAGGCCCTAACTGTTAAAGGTAATTTTCTCTTTTCCTGAGCAAAGGAACCATCAGCTCTATTGAGCAACCCCAGTTATGTATCCCACCCACAAAATATGGGCTACCAAAAAATATTACTTTTTATTTTTTGCAAAAGACTCCTATAATTTAAATGGGCATATTTCAATAATGTGCCTTTTCCCAAGAAAAAGCCATTGCATTACTGTTACTGTGACCTTTTCTATTTTTCCATTAAAGGAAACCTAGCAACATTCAGGAAATATTCATGTAAAACCCCTTGTACAAAAAGTGTGTTCCTAAACACAGCCACAACTTCAAATTCATAAAAGACTGCTATATTTAACAGGTACCTATTTTGAGAATGTCCCTTTTCCAGTGAAAATATTCTTGAACACCTGTCAATGGTTTTCTCTACGCTAGTACAAAGGGACCACACGCCCAAGTCGGAAAATAGTGTTGCATGACTATCAAATTGACTTCCTCTATTCCTGGGCTAAGGGTTCACAAGTCCATTTGAAACAGCCAAGTTTACGCCCCATATACACCAATATACAACTTATGAGCTCCTCAAAAAATGTAGTTTGTGAAAGAATCCTATAATTAAAGTCTCAAATCATTTGGACCTCAGATATGCTTTTTCATTGTACCAACTAACGAGAAATAAACAGCTCAGCTGCACATACAGTAGTTGTACCCAGGGGGAGGCAGCAATGCTGTAGCACTAGTGCAGGAGAACTGCGAAAGGCAGTGAATCCTGATCTGTCCGATACACCTTGGACATTGTGCAGACTGGCATAAGTTGTATTACACAGACACAGCGAAAACTACTATACCCTTCTTGGCGGGTGCAGGCACAGAATATCGAATCAAAAATATAGATTTACACAAATATTGAGTTAAAAATATCATGGGTCAGACATATCGACAGAAATTCTCGTGATGAAGAATATCAAATTTAAGTAAGTAATAGTAAAAATATTCAAGTGTAAAATATCTTTTGCAAAAATGTAGCTGTTAGAAATATTGATTTTTTCATTAATGTTATGTATATTAGTATATATTTTAGATGTATGTGATGTATGTTGTTTGTAAAAGATGTGTTTGCATTTTTAATATATGTGTTAAACTTTAGGTAGTTATTAATTTTTTTAATTAGATTTTTGCATTTTTAGTTAGATAGTGTGTTGTGGATTTATAGAGAAACAGGGTGGGAAGTAATTTAATTATATAAAATTAATTGATTATTTTTAGTAGTTATTATTATTTTTTTAATTGAATATTGCATTTTTTGTTCCATAGTGGGTTGTGGGTTTATAGGGGAATAGGGTGGAAATTCATTTAATTATGTTAAATGTATTGAATATTTTTTATTTATTATTTGTTTAATCCAGATGTTATAGGGTTAAACGAGTAACGTAATTGGTAAATTAATGTATGATTAATTATTTAATATTTGGTTGTTAATTAATTTCATTTAGTTAATTGGTCATTAATTATGGTAATTCTGTAATAAATGTTAGGTGTGTGTTGTGGTGTTTAAAGGTGTAAAGGGTGGGAATGGTTTATTTTTAATTGATGAATTAATAAATAGTTTTTAATTAATTTGAATTAACTAATTAGTAATTAATTATGGTAATTATGTAATTAATTGTAGGTGTGTGTTGTGGTTTACATAGGAGTAAAGGATCATAAGTATTTTGTGTTTAATTAATTATTATATATGTGTTAATTAATGTTAATTATTTGATATTTATTTTATGTAATTGTTTATTTTTTGTGTGCAGTTTTTACTTTTTAAGGGGTAGTTGGTGGGTATTAAATACAATTTAAATATTGAATTATTGTTAATAGTCATAGATTTTCTTTTGAAATTATTATTAATTTTGTTTCATTATTTTACCATTTAATTCAGGTGTGTCCTGTGGATATTATAGTGTTAAAGCATGTGTACTCAATGGATGTGTTTTTTATTAATATGATTTCTTTAATTGATAATTAATAACGTTAATTATGGAAATACATGTAATTAAAAATGTTGAATAGTTTTGTTACTCATGTGGTGTTATAGGGTAGGAAATAAAATAAATACATTTATGTTTTAAAGAATGGTTTTTTGTTATTATTTGCTACTTTAAAATAATTATTGTTTATAAATGTATTTCTAAATTTATTTGATATATTATTTGTAGATTTGTGTTACATGTAATTAATATTATAATATGTGTTCTTTTTATATATTTAATATATTTAATTTCATATTTTCAAAATATTGTTTCTTTATTTCTTATGATTTTTCTAAACTTTTTAATATTTTTGTTTTTTTCCCATTGTTTAAGTGTTATTAGTAATTTTTGTTTCTCCGCTATCTAACACTTTTCCTAATGTTGCAAACACTGTAGTGGGAATAGTATTTTTTACCTCTCCTCTATCCAGCACATTCTCTACTGTTGCACTCACTAGAGTGGGAATAGTGATTTTCACTCCTCCGCTATCCAGCACTTTCCCTACTGTTGCTCTCACTGGAGTGGATATAGTAATTTTTACCTCTCCACAATCCGACACTTTCCCCACTGTTACATTTACTGGAGTGGGAGTAGTAATTTTTGCCCCTCTGATGTCCAAACCTTTCCCAACTGTTACACTCACTGGAGTTGGAATAGTCATTTTTACCCCTCCGCTAGCCAACATTTTTTCTACTGCTGCACTCACTGGAGTTGGAATAGTAAATTTAATTACTCCGCTATCCAACACTTACCCTACGTTTGCACTCACTGCAGTGGGATTAGTACGTTTTTTACCCCTCCGCTATGCAACACTTTACCTACTGTTGCATATAATAGATAGCTATATTATTTTATATAATTTAAAAGTTTAAAAATCAAATAAAAATAATTAATAAGTTATTTTTAAGTAAATATATGTATATGTATACATTTTTATGTGTATTTATATTTTTTTAATTACGTTTATTTGTTCGATTTAGGTATAATGTATATTAAATGTAATTAATTTTGTTAAAAAGAATATTAATATTTAATACATTTAGTATATATTATTTTATTTTATATATATTTTTAAATCAATATTTTTTACATCTATATTTTTTACGTCAATATTATGATTAGATATTTTTGCACTTATCTGTTAAGGAATTGGAGTCGATATTTTTGTAGTCGATATTTTTTTTTATATTTAGAACATCGCTATTTGTAACATCAATATTCTATCAGTGAATCCTCTGGTGGTCACCTAGATCAAGTGGGACTCTTAAGTGATGGACCTTCAAGCAAAGAAGCAAGTTGAAAATGACAAGGAGCCAGTCACCCCTCCTCAAAGAACAACTCACAGACTGACCACTATCGAGCAAAAGAGAGTGGATGTCTCCAAGGCGGGGTTGCAGCAATTTCTGACAGACATCATGGCAGACATTTGCACAATTCAGGATGAGTTGGAGACTTGCTTGGTCGAGAGAAAGGGCAATGCACTATCTCCATAAGAAAGAGTAGATAATCTTGAGAGAATGGTAGATTACTGTTTTGAGGAATGACACCAATTGTGGGAGGTCATCCAAGATCTCAGAGAGAAAACCATCGAACTGCAGCTCTCAATGGGGACATGGAGAACAGGTCCAGAAGAAGACAAATTCACTTTAGGAACCTGCCTGAAGGACTCAAACTCGGAAACATCATAGGCTGCATGCATTCCTTGAACAGTGGCAGATTGGCTGCAAGGTGTCCCAATCAGACTGGATCCCACACATTACTAATGGGGCAGGGGACCCACCACAGATATGGCTTCGGAATTCCTGACACTGGCATATTTTTTAAATAAAATAAAGAACTTATGGAGCCAGTTAGAGTTGGTGTTAGGTTTATGAGGGTAAACCAACAACAAGTTGGGATCCATGCTGTCTAGACTGTTCCTCTTTATCACACTTTTCAGAAAAAACAAAGCCCACTGCATATCATGTCATATGCTGAATTTCACTAGTGTTAAAGCAAAGGTTCATAATGCACTACAGTGGTTCTCAATTTGCTTTGAGACACAAAATGTAAGGTGGGACGTCTACAAGAGATACACCTGTTAAAAAGGACTGGGTGAAACATAGATCAAAATGATTCCTGACACAGCTATTCTTTTCTGGGTCCAATAAAATGGTGATGACAGTCAGGTTGTTTTCACAAAGTCTGAGCTAAGAAATACTGAATTCATATTCAAATAGACCTGGGAGTTTGATGTTGGAAATCACTATACTAGACACCACAACATACACCATTGCTAAAATCTACGTGCCTAACAGAAACCAAGAATGCTTTCTTAAAAGTATGAATGTGACTGCCTGGAGAGGCACAATGTAAACATAATTATAGTGGATTACCTCAATTTGGTCATGGACAGACCTATGTATGTGGGCAATCAGAGAACGGAGAAGGTAATGGCTGGGTGAAAAGGAACTACACAGCAGATGGAGTCATTTGCACCCGAGCAACACTGATCTTTCATTTTACACAGCAACCCACGGGCCATTTGCATGGATAGATCAATTCTAAGGGCCCCATTAGGATGTCGGGCGGATTGCCACCGCCCGCATGGCGGTGGCGATCCGCCCGACATCCTTCCCCACCCGCCACCCATTTCCACCCCACCATATTACTTTGGCGGGGAGCCCCCGCGGTGGACGGAAAGATCATCCACCGCTTTTCCGCCCGGTCGACAAGTCAACTGGGCGGAAAAGAGTTTAATATGGTGACGGTGTCTGCTAGACACTGGCATCCATATTAGGATGTGGGCAGACTCATGCCTCTCCGTGGCGGCACAGAAATGCATGCGGGAATCTCTTGCGGGGACCTTTAGCGGGCCCCCAGGGATTCCAGGGGCTGGGGTGTGCACATGGGGGGTACCTATGGTACCCCCTGCAGTTCCATGCACAACATGGCAGGCACCACGCGGTACCTGCCACGATGTGCATGGAAGTGCACAACATGCCTTCCTGGCATTGCGGCGGGCGGTGCTGAGACCACCGCCCGCCGTAATGTCAGGAATGCAGGATGTGCCTGCCAGTGTTGGGGGGCATCCTAATGTCAGCAACAGGACCCCGCACCAATGGCGGGCGGTCCCAATCCACGATAGGGTGGCAGACGGACAACGTTTTTATTGCGGCTGGCCGAAGGGTCAACGCTAAAAGTCTTTGGGCCTCATGTATGAAAAGTGTTGCATCTCTGCGGTTAAACAGCGATGTGACACTTTTCGGTGCACTTCCTTTTCAGTGAACCCTCCTTGCGGCACCATGGATGCGTCGTATTTACTGTATGGCACTCCATTTCGCAAGGATTGACAGATACCTCAGGAATCCTGACGTACCTGTCAGCACAAAAATGGCACTTTGCTGGAGTGTGTCTTTAAAAAGACGCAATTCAGACAATGTTTCATTTCACATGGGGCAAGCTCCATGTGAAAAGACCTGCGTCACCCTTTAAGCCTCCTTCAAACGCAGGTATAAGGATTTGACACTGTGAGGCTGTAGAAGTGTTGCAGTGAAATCTCATAGATTTCACTGCAACACTTCTACGAGCCTTTTCTGCCCCAGAACGCCCACCCTGCATACATTATACCTGCCACAGCTTTAATGTAGTGCAGGGGTTTACAAAGTGGCGCATCTGCCTAAATGTGTCACTTTGTATAAATATGGCACAGTGCGGTGCATTTATTACGCCGCCACAGCGTCACAAAAAGTAACACATGGCGCCGTAAGGGCCTCATAAATAAGGCCCGGAATTTCTATGGGAACAAAACTTTCCGTACACTGGTTTCAAAAAGATGGTGAACAAAAAAAAGTTAAATGGGCTTCTTTTATTTATGATAAATGGAAATTGAACAAAAGGTGCCATGCTTGGCTCTGGCTCACAATGAATACATTTAAACGCCTCCGACCACATACCACAAAGATATTTTGCTGAATCGTTCAAGGGTCAGTTTAAAATAAGCCTATTATATTTACGGTTTGGTCAATTTTCCTTTTACAATTTATTGTCAAAATGGTCAAATAAGCCAGATTCAGGAAAATGCAGACTGTGCCTGCAGGAACAAGAGTCACCAATTTACTATGCGCTTGCACCTTCCTGCTCAATGAACGTAGATTTTGGCTCCGTCATGTTTTTAACCAATTTAGCATCAAGCAGTAATTTTCTGGATACCTGGAGAATGTGCCGTGAGGACTGTGCGATTCATAAAATTTAAGAAAGAGGAGACAAGTTAACAACAAAAGATTCATAATGAGGAATATGTGTTTAATAGAGGAAGCATTTCTTTAATTCAAAATGATTGAGTTTGGTTCTAGGCTGCTAGCAATATGAGACTTCGATGTTCATATAGGAAGTTTACATCTTTACTGTTTACGATGAGTTTTATTTTACCAGTGGTTTTAGAATATGTAGAATGGTTTTAATATCTTTTATAAATTGTAACAACTTGCTTTTTGGCATCATTTGCTGATACATGTAAATTTTAGCAGCATTTTGCCAAAGCAGGGCACTTTGTTGAAGATTCTTCACTTTTGTTACGTAGAATGTTTTGGATTAATCAATTGAAATAAAAGATTTACCTACACATTGTTCAGAAAATAGAAAAAAACAATCTTTCTTTTCCAGGCTTCCAGCACTCCTAAGTTACTGAAAGGAGACATGAATTGCTGCAAAAACGTGTAAAAAATCAATATATACCTTTGGGTGGTCTATAAATACCCATGTACTTTTTTAGGTTTTACCGTTGCATAGAGTACACATTTTCTGGTTATGCATACTAATTTGTTGAAGCTGCAATAAAATCCGAAAATGTTCCTGAGTCACAAAGCCTTTTTCCATGTTTCGTATGTTACTCATTGCAATCCAGGAGTAAGTTACCTAAGCCTGGACTAAATAACAACTGCTCCCAGAAGCTTTGTGAATCAGATGCAAAGTAGCAGGTGAATCTCTCAAGAGAGTAATAATGTATCAGAACTAAGACAGGGCAGTTGACTATGTACATTCTGTGGTTACATAGCACATCCATAAGCACTGACAAAGCCAATAGACCTGCCTTTGGAAGCTCTAGCCTTTTGGCAATGCTGTCCGGCATCAGCAAAATGCAAACTTCTTTTTGTGGATGCTGTACAGCATATGCAAAAAAAAGGTGTGTTGATGCAGCCGCTATTGGTAGTGGTACATTCTTCCAGCACAAGTATGCTTTATGACATATGCGTGCGCATTCATCACCAGACTGAAACAGTCACCATTTTCTATTTTTTTTTGATCGATCTAAGATGGCAGACACAACTTAAATTGAAAAATTAAAAAACAAATTTCAGTGTGCGAAAGCATTTTGTTTTGGAGGAGCAGCCAGCAACAAATGTCAGCTGTTGACACTGGTATTGTGTGCTGGCTCCCCCCTGGCTGCTGTCATGAAGCCCTGACAGAGGACTTCACTCTTAGCCCCAGACTCTGTAGCCCCTCCGATGTTTGGTTCCTGCCTGCTGCTGCCCTGCATCGTTCACTCGCCGCAGCCTTTCTTTTGCCCAATTTGTAATTTCCTCTGTGCCTTGCACTGTTGTACACTTCTCCCCTGCTGCCACAGTTGTGTAATACATTTTATTTCTGTAATGCTTGTAAGTGTATTTGTTTTATTGCACTTTATTTTAGTACTGCTGCCGACGTCGTTGTTTTTCCTGCTCCCACACCCCGTTGGTTTCCCACCCTCCTGCCTCCCAGCTAACTTCTCCCACCTCCCATGACTACTTATGGAGGCCGCTTCGGTCATCCGTCGCTGCACCTCCTCTGAACTCGTAGCCCTGGCCCCCGGATGCTGTGACAACAACTGATGCAACGCTTCCTCAAGACGCACAGAAGGACCCTACGTCTGTCACCGCAGCCGGCTCACCTACAACACCAAAAACCTCACAACACCCACACAGCCAACCTCCAACCTTCCAGAACAGCTCCAATGCATGCTGCTCAATACCCTATCCTTCTGCAAGCACAACACTGAAATCTGGGACACCATCACCACTATCAGCCCCAATGTGAAATTCATCACCGAGACTTGGCTCTCACTGTCCTCAGCACCCAACATAGCGACCGCAATGCCCCACTGCTACAAGATAAAACACATAAACAGACCAAACAAACACAAAGAAGGCATCACTATCATTCACAATGAATCCCTCCAATGCACCACCACCGAGGATGATACCTCATCATTCATGGAAAACCTCAACTTCCAAATCTGAATTAACGTGACCACTACTCGACTTGAGGCCATAGGGATCAACGAACTCGCCCTTGAGTGGTTCCGGTCCTTCCTCAAAGACAGGTCCTTTCAAGTTTCAGCCCCACCTTACATCTCCCAACCTCATTCCATCGAACAGGGAGTCCCCCAAGGATCGGCGCTCAGCCCATCACTTTTCAACCTATACGTCCAGCCTCTTGCAGCAGTGGCAAAAGAGTGGGACCTTACGCTTGTATCGTATGCCGACGACACACAGCTGGTCATCACACTCTCTGAAGGCCCTTCTACCTCGGCCACTAAATTCAAGGATGGGCTAGCGGCAGTTGCACAGTGGATGACTCACAACTGTTTGCAGCTGAACGCCGGGAAAACGGAGGTGCTTCTCCTTGGCAAAAACCCTAGCCATTGGAGTGACCATTGGTGGCCCTCTTTGCTTGGTCCCACCCCCGTGCCGAAAGACGTGGTGAAGAACCTAGGTGTTTGGCTCGACTCCTCTCTTAACTTCCAGTCCCACACAAAGAAAGTGGCAGCTATGTGTGTGGGCCTAATGAGGAGTCTTAGCCCGATACTCGGTTTCTTCGACTCTAGAACCCGCCAACTCATCATCCAGTCCATGATTCTCGCCCGGCTGGACTATGCCAATGTGCTATTCTTGGGGGCAAATAAAGCAGAATTAGCACGGATGCAGCGTATTCAGAACTTGGCCGCCAGAGCAGTGGTTGGCCTCCCACGCAGGTGCTCGGCCATAGCTCGGCCAGAGCTACCATCCGCAATCTGCACTGGCTGCCAATTGAATCCCGCATCCATTTTAAAACCCTCACCACTGCATTCAAAATTCTTAACTCGGACTGCCCTGAACTCCTACGCCCGCTCCTTGTTCCCTACACCCCTCAGCGTACTTTACGCTCTTTAGGACAACACCTTGTGACAGTCCCCCGTTCCAGGCTGTGTAGAATGGGTGGACGTTCCTTTAAGGTCTTGGGGGCAAGACTGTGGAACTCCCTGCCTCTACACATCCGCACCCTAACCAACTTAACTGCCTTTCGGAAAGAATTAAAAACGCATCTCTTTTCCCTTATCTAGTCCTCTGTTGGTTATCCTCCTTCACCCCTCAGGTTCTGGTTGGGTTAGCGCCGGGACGCCCCGTTGCTGGGGCAGCTGTTTGCGCTTTAAAAACTGGATAACATAACTACCATCAGAGGAACCCTCACCTAAAGACCCCTGGGCCCCCACTCTGGCTTCTGCGGCGCCATCTCCAAACTCATCACCCCCTGACAATCGACTCCAAGCACTACATCTTCCTTGCTTACCTCAACCCCATAACACCAACACCGCCAGCCTCTTGGAAAGCATGAGCAACATTGGACTCAACCAACTGGTGGACAGCCCCACAAACTACGAAGGACACACCCTGGACCCTATCTTCATGGCAAGCTACAGAATCACGTCACCAAACTCACCTGGACTGATCACAGCATCGCCCACTTCTCCATCGCAGGCTTACAACGACCTACCCCCACCACAGATGGAGCACAAACACCAATACCCAATAGACTCCTGCCATCAGCACCACCAGACCCCCATCTTCAGAAACCTAGAGCTAGCCATCCAAGCCTTCTCCGACTGGATCTCCAACGGTGCACTCATTAAATTGACCAGGAAAGCCACCAAACACACCAGCTGGTTCCCACCCGAACTCCGCACCATCTAACGTGAGTGTAAGCGCTTGGAGAGACGTGACGCTCCAGCAGGCACCCCTCAGACCTCACCACTTTCAAATCTGCCCTCAGCAAATACCACCTGTGCCTCAAGGAAGCCAAACAGGATGCCCTACCCACTTGCATTGAAGCCAACGCCAATCACACTAAAGAAGTCTTCAGCTTCGTCACAGAATTTTCCTGCCCATCAGCCACCGAGACCATGATTCACCCTTACCAAGCCCTCTGCGATTCCCTAGGAGACTACTACCACAAAAAATAGCAGACATCCACATTAACTGCAACTCGCAACCAACCTACCTTGGCCACCTCCTGAACCACACTATCAACTCCTGCATCCTCCTCACTGAATGGACACTGCTCACCACACATATCACCACACCGATCATGACTTCCCTCCACTCTAAAGCTCCAACTACCCACTGCCCCACCATGCCTTCAACCTGGGGCAGAAGGGGATCAGCAGCTTTCTCACTGACATCCACAACTCATCCAACACCACAGCCTCCTTCCCTGAGAGCTGGAAACACGCAGAGGTGAAACCCCTCCTGAAGAAACCCTCTGCAGACCTTAATGAGCTCAAGAACTACAGCCCCATCTCACTGCTCCCATTCCCGGCCAAAGTCCTGGAGAAAGCCATCAATCGCCAACTCACAGACCACCTGGAAGAGAACAACTTACTCAGCGCTACCCAGGTAAGCGCCTTGATAGCCGCAACTGACAACATCAGATCTTTCGTGGACAGGGGCGAGACAGCAGCCATGATCCTCCTCGACCTCTAAGAGGCCTTCAACACTGGATCCTACCATACCCTAATCACCAGACTCCACCACATCGGCATCAAAGGACAAACCCTCAAATGGATCACCTCCTTCCTCACAGGACGTACAGAGAAATTGCGCCTACCACCTTTCACCACCGCACCAAAGAGCATCATCTGTGGAGTCTCCAAGGAAGCTCCCACAGCCCACACCCTCTTCAACACCCACATGACTCCACTGGCAGACATTGCCCACGTCCACAGACTCAATATCATCTCTTACGCAGACAAAACCCAATGCATCCATTTCCTCATGGACTACAACGCCACCATCAGAGTGAACTTCCAGAATGCCATGACCAACGTCACCGACAAGATGAGATCCAACTGCCTGAAGCTGAACGTGGACAATACAGAAGTGCTCATCTTCAGGAAGAACACCTCCCATTAGACAATACGTGGTGGCCCACCACACTCGAACAACTTACCCATTCTCACAACCACACCTGCAACCTCAGCAACATTCTGGACAGCGATCTTTCCATGAAGCTCTAGGTTAATGCAATAGTCTCCTCTTACTTCCACACCCTCTGCATGCGCCATAAGATTTTCATATGGATTCCCGTCAACACCAGAAAAACAATGACTCAAGCCCTTATCACCAGCCGACTGGACTATGGAAACACTCTCTATGTTGTAACTACATCTCATCTACTCAAACGATCACTGACTTTTCAAAACACCTCAGCCAGACTCATCCTCGTCCTCTCCAAATTGACCAGCATCAACCCCCACCTCAGAAGCCTCCACTGGCTCCCGGTCCAGAAGACCTGCCAGTTCTAGCTGCTGACCTCCACAACACCGGACCATCCTACATCAGCTACCACCTGACCATCCACTAGCTGGCTAGACAACTTGTTGAACTTGGCCCTTCTGGCAGGTTCACCCCTAAACCTTTTGCTTTTAATTGTGACTTGGTGTTAGTGATTTTTGGCTTCTGCGCACTTTACCACTGTGTCCCAGGGTAAAGTGCGTGCGTGCAGTGAGGTAGGCCTGCCCTTCCATAGGAATGCATTGGGAATGTATGTGTCCCTGGTAGTTCTTGATACGTGGGGAGTGCAGGTGCGAGTTTGGTATGTGCAGACTCGTATGATTAAATGCTGCGCAATGATGTGTGCAGCGTTATTGTGTCTAGTGTGGAAGTGCCACTTCTAGAAGTTGGCATGTCTGTGTAATTTATGTGAATTGGCTGTCTGGCTTGTGATTGGCTGGAGCTGGCTGGTGAGCCTGGCTCCAGGAGTTAGGATGGGTCTGCCCCTGTGGTGAGTGGAGAGATCTGCATGAGTGATGTGAGGAAGGAGTGCACCTGGGACCTGAATAGGGATGGGCTTTGCCCACACAATGCTGTCTCCGCCCCCTGTGGTGCGACTGATGAACCTAGCCTTCCTGGAGAATGAAGAGAGGGGCTGAGCACATCAGGGTGCTCAAAAACCAGCTGCGACTGGTTTTCCCCCCACCCTGCAGACACAGACAAAGGAGTTAGGTGTATAGAAAGGGGCTGTGACCCCTTACCAAATGTTCACTCTTGCTGATCCTAACTTGGAAGGGGCCTGCTGCTGCTGGGCACCAGAAGGACCGCCACTGGGGACTGCCTCCCTGCCTGGAGGGCCCTGTGAGCTGGTCCCTGGGCCGGCCTTTGCCCCCCCTACCTTCCTGAACTTTTCCCTGGACTTTTGCGCACCAAAAGTGCCTGGAAGCACTTTGCCTTTAATTCTTTACAGCGCTTTGTTTTCCTCCAGGGGAGTGCTTCTGCTTTTTTGGCAGCACGAAGCTGCAATCACCTTCCCGAGGGATTCCCCTGTGTGGGGATCCCCCCTGCCTGGGATTATCGGCGCGGGTGCCCACCCCGCTCATGGCCGTGTTTCTCTTTATTTAGTATTTCCCTGATGGGTGCCCACCCCGCCAGGGACTCCTGCATTTTCGAGGGAGCCTACCCCTCACTTGTGACCCCTTCGTTTCACCGCCACCATCCGGGGCATCCTCGAGAGGGCCGCGTCGCCATTGGCTAGCGCGCCACAGGGCCTGGAGGCTCGTCTGAAGAGCCGCGCAGTGATTGGCCACCCAGCCAACTGGCTCCTCGAGCCAGGGGGGAGCTTCCCCGAGGTGAGGGTGCGCCGCCTGGGACCCGCAGCGGAAGCAAAATGACTGGAGAGCCCCCACGGAGTCCCGGAGGCTCTCCCGAACACCGCCTGAAGCCCCACAGAACTGCCGCAGGAAGGAGCAGGGGAGCCCAGCGGAGACGCCGCCTCCTAAACAGCCGGTGAGTGCAGGCTTCTCGGGGGGTCGCTCCTCTAAAGGGGGCAATTGTTTAGAGCCCACGAGGCTCCTGGGGCATTGTGGTTTTCGAACCTGAAAGGCTCCAATGATGGGGCTTAGCTGTTCAGAGCCCAAGAGGCTCCCGGGGGCATTTCGGGATGATAGAGCGGCCCGAGAGGAAGCGGGTCTCTCCAACGGTCCTTTCCACATCCTGGAGGCATTTGCTGGTTCCGAGTCCCCAGAGGGGGGACTCCAACGACGGAGACATTGTAATTAGAGCCCACGAGGCTCCACGGACTTTGGGGGCATTTTGTTTATCTAGAGCCTAGAAGGCTCCCATGGCGCATTTTATTTCTAGAGCCCACGTGGCTCCCACATCGTGCTTGGGCCAAATCGTCCCTGTGAAAGCCCAGAGGAGATCCCCAGCTGCCCAGCACTTAGTGGGCAGCTGCTACGTTTAGGCTAGTCCCTCTGGCGCATTTCTGTTGGCTGCCCGTGCAGCCTGCCCTGGCATTTTGGACAACGAGCGTTTGAGCCCCTGAGAGGCCAGGTTGGCCTGGGGACAGTTTACATGTTTATGCCTAATGTGATTTTTGCGCAATTGTGATTACCTGCCTAATGTGATTGTTACGTCATATGCAATGCTTTTCTGCCTATACCCCTAAATGTTTTTTATGCTTAGGAGGGTGTTTTCCTAGTATAGGTGATGCTAGTGAGTTCATGGTTCCCTGTGTGATATTTGCCTACGGTGTTTAGGATTGCGTAGGTGGTACTTACCTTTTACCAGTGGTTACTGGTTGTGTTCTACCTTTGTTATTTGGTGCTACAGTTATTATATGTGCTATGTACTAAACGTTATTCCTACAAAGTGCTTATTCCTGACAGTGGTCCATGTGGCCCTGTCCCATGTATATAATACCCTGTAAATTCTGCCTGTGCCTCTGGCACATTGTAAAGTGTGTGTTTATTATCTAATTTGTTTGGTATAATACAAAGGCTATTTGTATATATAACCTTGTGTGGAGTTTCCTTTGTGGTGAGCCTTGGGTGTTGTTGCTGGGTGCGCGTGCAAATACTTAACCTACATTGCCTCTGGGATAAGCCTTACTGCTCGTGTCACGTTACCTAGAGGGTGAGCAGGGGTTATGTTTGGCTTGTAACTCCCTTGCCCTGACTAGAGTGGTGGTTTCTGCCTGGCTTTGGCAAAAGCCTTAGCCAACCAGAAATCCCATTTCTAACACAACTCCTATCCATCTCTCTTGCTTTCCCACACATTCCCCTACATACAGCAGAGCAGCAACAGAGGTCGCTCTTTCTCCTACATCGCCGCTAAGTCCTGGAACAACCTCCTACTCCACCTCTTTCTGACTCGCCAACTTCAGGAAGGGACTCAAGACCTGGCTCTACGACTAAAGCCCCGTGTCACCCAGCATCTGACTACCCTCCAGGGTGATAGCTGCACTATACAACTGCTGATTGATTGATTAATTTTTTTTATTCCCATGGGGCTTGGGTGGGTTGGCAGGGGTGGCAACAGAGAAGCCAATGTTGAAAAGGAAGATGATGTAAAGCCATTGAATAAGAAGCAAGCAAATCAGAGTCACAACAAAGCCAACCATGGAAGCAGCGCACAGGCTTTTAGGCTGCTGTAAGTTCTTGGTGTAGCCCACAAAAGATCTTTCTGCCATTTGTAGCTCTGATAGATGAGACCTAAAACTGGCAGAAACCCTTTGGCGTTGGAAATATTTTGTAGACAGTATACATTTTAACATGTTTTCTTTGTTAAGTGATTGTGTCACCCTCCTTAAAGCACAATGTGTCCAATCAAAAAATCTGTTGTTCAGCAAAAGTGAATCATGCATTGATCAGTTAAGTAGCAGGTCATGAGGTTATGACCTGTACCTGATCTGTTGTACAGATCCCCCTGCATCCTTACCCTTTCAATAATAATTGATTGTGATGAAGCAAATGATGACTGCATGTGAGTTGTATCCAAATTATGAATGGCAGACATTAAGAGCGCAGCTTGTAATGATGTCACTTTCCAAGAGCGATTGGAGAATCCTGGCTCTCAAGCCCTCCCTCAGCAATTGAAAGAGATTACTGCCTGTGCTTTCCATCATTGCACAACACACAAATATTGAGCACTCACAAGAATTCTTTGTACCAAGAGCTAGTTCCTTATTCAAATCACATTCCAACGCAACATTCTTAGCCAGTTGAGATGTGGAACAAAAAGGTATGAACTTATGAGGGGCAGTCATGAGGAGAGGCGTCTGACACTCAAGTTACTTTTTTTTCTTCCAATCTCTGCCCCAAACAATTATCAACAAGGACAGTAGCTCTATTATGGCTAACCTAATTGGTTACAAACAAGCTACATTTTAAAATAGCTTATGGGGTAAGGCACCTGCTGCAGAGATCTTTGTGGACCCAGCAATTTCTTTTTTTTAAGTTTAAAGTTTATTGAAGAAAATATTATAACATACATCAAAAGAAAAAGCATAAAACCAGAAATCACAATGAAAAGCTTCTATAATCATTAAATTGAGGGAAAAGGGGGGGGGGCAAGAGGGAGGGAGAGGGGGAAATATTACCTGAATTGCAATTCTAATTTTAACACCATTTGTAATAGTTAATATAATATGGTGTATAAAACAAAGTATCCCTAAAAAGGAAAAAGGAGTATTATCAGAAATTAATAATCAAGAAACATAAAATAAAGAGGCAACTGAGAGTTTTTGGAGGTTTCCTAACTTCATCCGGAGTGATAACTATAGGAGAAGAAGCTAAGGCTGAGGACGATAAATATGAAGATAAAGCAAGCCACAAAAGATCTTTTAATACATAAAGAAATAGAGAAGTGTGGCTCAGTGGTTAGAGTGGCAGACCCTGATGCAGAGGTCTGGCCTGGGACCAGGGTTCAATTCCCGCCTCGGCTGGTCTTGGTGGGGTCTTGAGCTCTAAATTCCTCGGACCTGATTTCTTGCCTCAGTGCCTATTCTAATCATGGGTCCCACGCTTCAACTCTGGGTAATAGCTTGCTTAATCTCCACAATGGCCCCAACAGCGCTGGTATGCCTGGCTTCACCTTGGGGATGCCCAGGAGTGGACATTTCACAGCAAAAAGCCAGGAAGGGTTCCTTAGCGGTATGAGTACAAGCGCCGGGAGACCCGGTCCGGGTAGCTGTGCGCTATACAAGTACAAAACATTTACATTTACATTTAGGGGTGATATTGCTTGTATCTAATCAATGATAGGAATAAACAGCATTCTACCAAGCCTTAAAAGTAAGTTTCTCAGCTTGTTTTCAGTTAGAGGTAATTAAGTGTAGGGCTATTGCTAGTAGTAAATCAATTAATGAGGGAGTGGAGGTTGAATATGGCCAGGAGGGTGATAAGGAGCCCAAAAAGAGATTAGAAATGGAAAAAGGAATTTGGGTATTAAAAATGTTATTAATTTGGGACCAAGCCAAAAGCGGGAAAGAGAAGGGCAATCAAAAAGCATATGTTTTAATTCAGCTGTAGGCCCTTTGCATGAGCAGCAGTCTGAGGGGAGGTCAGAAGAGAAGGAGGCTAATTTCATCGGAGTAAAAAGAAGGGGTTTGTATTTGAAATAGAGGGTCTGAGAAGTATTAGCTGCTATTGACGTTTTATGAATTTTTAACCATAATGTGTCCCAAAAAGGAATACTCCAACATTCTACAAGATCCTTCTCCCAGGCCAATTCAAATTTGCTCTTGGGTCTGTCAGAAGAGAAAAATAAATTTCGCTAAAAAGATGAGGCCGAAGTAGTTGAAGATATTAAAGGAAAGAGATTGGAACATTTGGTAGGAATAGTGGGGCTGGGTGGCAAGGAAAGAAGATATTGCAGAAGAGGAGGAAGGATTGATTCATACTGAGAACTACAGAAAGAGGGTAAAGAAAAGTATAATTGAAGATCCTAGAAAGAGCGAGGAAGATTATTAGATACCAGTTGAGAAATCCAGAGTAAACCCTTGGCTCTCCATGTTTTCCAATAAATGGTACGACTTTTGATACGTAATAAGTGATTATGCCAAATGGGTTGATGATCTAGTGAAGATAACGGAGGGATGGAGGACGAGAGAAGAGGTATTAATATTTTACGTGTAAGAGAGATCACTTGAGACCGAAAGGAAGAAATATTGTTAGTGAAAGCAAGAGATTTGTTAAACTGAAATGGAGCTATAAAGTACTTCTCAATCGTCAACCAAATAGGAGGATGGGTAATCTGATCCTGCTCATGAGATAGCCAACGAGAGGATTGCCTCAGTGAAAAAACAAGATGGTAAGATTTGAAATCAGGAAATTTAAGACCACCAGAAGACTTATCAGCTTTGAGAGCATTAAGAGCTATACGGGGAGACTTATTCTTCCAAAGGAACTTGTTTAAAATAGATTCAATTTTTTTAAAATAGAAGCCAGGAATATGTACTGGAATCTTGGATAAGAGATAGAGAATGAGCGGAGAAAGCATCATCTTAATAGAGTCTAGGAGTCCTCACCAGGAGAGAAAAAGTGGATGCCAACAATCTATAAAAGCAGACAAGATTTTTTAAAGATTATCAAAGTTTCCTTTCAGAGTTTCTGGGATGGTAGCCAGATAATTGAGAGAAAGTGTCAACTAGAGAAAGGAAAGCTGGAAGAGAAGTAGATGGGTTGGAACAATAAAGAAGGATATCATCGGCATAGACAGACATTTTAACCTGTGTAGTATCGAGTTGAAAACCAGAAATTCTGTCATCTAGCTGAATTTTCGTTAAAAAAGGCTCTAAGGCAACTATAAATAAAAGAGGGGATGGGGGCAACCTTGACGAACTCCTCTAAGAAGAGAAAAGTAATCAGAGGTTTTCCCATTAACAAAGATAGAGGCTTTTGGTCCTGAATATAATAATGAAATGAGAGAAATTAATTTAGCAGGAAACCCAATCCATTTAAGAGCTTGGAACATAAAATCCCACCCAATTCTATCAAATGCTTTTTCAGCATCTAATGCTATACCGGCAATGGGATACTTAAGGGAAGAGGCTTTACTTAGAATATTAAAGAGTACCCTGGAATTATCTGAGAATAATCGTCCTTTGACAAAGCCAGATTGTTCAGGTCCAATAATATTGGGTAGAACGTGGTCAATACGGAGAGCAAGAATCTTTGAAAACATCTTATAATCTAAATTCACCAAGGAAATTGGGTGATACTTTTTACATAGAGAAGGGTCTTTATTATCTTTGGGGATTAAACAAATCACTGCTTCTTGGAAAGAACATGAAGAAGAATTATGCTGTATAAAAAATTTATAAAGCAATAAAAGATGGGGAAGTAATAAAGAGGCAAAGTGAGCATAACATTCTATAGTAAAACCATCACGGCCAGGTGCTTTACCCCTTTTTAATTTTGAAACAGCATTTTTAATTTCAGATAAGGTGATATCTGAATCCAAAGAGAAAAAATCTGTGTCAGAAACGGGAGGGGGGAGAATCGAATAAAAGAAAGAGGAAAGTGCATCAGGGGAAGGTTGTTGTTCCGGTGTGTATAAATTCTTATAAAAAGAGACAAATTCATTAGGAATATCATCATCTTTGAACAATGAGTCGCCAGCAGTATTCAATTTTTGTCCGCTTCCGACACATTTTTAAATAATTTGCAAGTAATTTGCCCATCTTGTTCTGGCCTCCATAATAACGGGCACTACTTCTTAAAAGATAAGAGGAAGCAGCATCTGTAGAAGACTAATCAAAAGATATTTTTGCTTCAATAAGTGTCTTTAAGGAGACCTCAGAGTTAGAGCGATAAGAAGAATATTAAAGATGCTTAATTTTGGCTAATAACTGGGTATGTTTGTTTTAAAATAAATTCTTTTTCCGTGAAACAAAGTTTATAATAAAACCTCTAGCCGCTGTTTTAAAGGAATCCCACATCATTACTGGGGAAGAGTCTGGAGTAGAATTAAGAGAGAAGAATTCAGTTGCGAAAGAAGTGAATTGGCCTGTGAAGTTAGGGTCTGATAATAATGAATTATTAAAACGCCATCTGCCAGCATGAGGAGAAAAAGGTAGCAAATCAAAGTCCACAGAAACTGGGGCATGGTCTGATATTACAATAGAGGCAATCTCTGAATGTAAAACAAGTTGGGACAGAGATTTACTGAAGAAAAGATAATCTATTCTAGATTGTGAGTTATGAGGGGGAGAATAAAAAGTATATTCCTGTTAGTCCGGATTGCAAAGCCTCCAAATATCAGTTAAAGCTTTGCGGCTTATGGCAGAAGTGAATTGTGAGTGCATCTTGGTGTTAGAGAATAGAGAATTTTTCAGTGGAGTGTCTATCTAGAATAGGGTCAAGGACCTGGTTACAATCACCTCCAAAAATAATATAATCATCATTAAACATAACAAGCTTATCTGAAATCAGATCCCAAAACATATTATCAACAGGTACTAGAGGTATCTGATCAATAAGTATTTTAACAATCACCCTGCGACCTTCAAGATCATTCTCCTGATGAACTACGGAAAGTTGGTGCTTTTTATGGTATAGGATAGATAAGCCATTTTTCTTTCCTAAGGCGGGGGAAGAGAAGACATGACCCACCCAACCTCTTTTCAATTTGGTTGCTTCAATCTCTGATAGGTGAGTTTCCTGAATAAAAGCAATATCAGTATTTAATCTAGCCATATGACTTAACACTTGTTGTCTTTTTATAGGGTTATTAACTCCTTTAACATTCCAAGTCAAAACTCTAAATGAGAACGGTTATAATGGAACTTGAACAAGTGATATAAAAGCATCTAAATAATAACTATCTTTTAAAACGAGACCAAGAGTGAATTTAAAACAGGTAATAAAAATATTTAGGGTTCTATCGTTAACAAGAACAAGCAACATTCTTCTAAAAACAGGTAAAGAGTAACTGTGAAATATAATGTAAGCAACTGATAAATAAACAATATAATATTGCAAAACATTATTACCTAGAGTAAATAGAAGAGAGAAGATAGGAAAGAAAAAGAGAACAAGGGTTAAGTAAAAGAATAAGGCAAGAAGTATAGGTATAATGATAAAAAGAGAAGTGGGTAATATAGAAATAGAGAGACAGTGAAAGATATAAGGGAGATATAGGGAGAAGGACAAGGAAAAGAAAGAGAAGTATAAATTAAAAATGTAATTAAATTATAACTTATTACTTTGAAGAAAAACAATAAAGAGACATACCACAGGAAGACAATAAGACAGAGGGTGGTGGAACCACATGAGGAGATGATAACACCAAACCAGAGAGACCACAATGACGTGAGTGGGGAGAACAACCTCCAAGCGAACATGAAGATTAAACAACTCAAGAGGTCACAGGACCGCATCTAAAGGAAGGCAGAAGAAATAATGTTAACAAATTAAGGTAATACAAAATTAGATTATAATACAAAATACAGAATACAAAGCACAAAAATTCAACAAACAAAAGTGGCAAAATGCAAAAAGAACACCATGACGAGACACATTCCACAACAGAAAGTAGTTATGCAAAGTAATTATGAACAAGGGATTTCCATTGAGTCATTTGCACATGAGTCAAGAAATTGTTGAAGCTGGGCTGGATCTTCATAATTCGTAGTCTTGTTGTTATAAGTCACTTTAAAAAGGCATGGGTGGAATAAGCCGTAACGAGCATTCAGGGACGAAGAGCAGGTCTCATATCCAAAAACTTCTTGCGGCAATCTGCGGTACTTTTGGCGGTACTTTTGGCGTAATCATGTGCAAAAAAGTGATTGGAGCCATTCCAAGAGATTTTCCCTCTCTGCTTGGCAGACTGAAGAATTTAAGTGGGTCAGTATACTCCAGAAAATACAAAATAACACCTCTGGGCTTTACTGTGGAAGAGGAAGAAGTAGAGATACAAGAAGGTGGACCCAGACGATGGGCTCGCTGGATGTTTAAAACTGGAGAGTTTGGGAAACCCAGGAGCTGAGGCAGAAAAGATTGAAAGAAGGTTATGGGGTTTGATCCTTCAAGGCCCTATGCAAGACCATAAATGCAAAGATTACTACGCCTGTTTTGACTCTCCAAATTTTCCACTTGATGCTTAAGACTCTGAATTTCTTTTTGCATGTTGGGAACTTGGTCGGTAAAAGCTTGGACTAAGGAAAGAGTTTTCTCAAGATGATCAACCAACAAGTTGAGACCAATTATCCTCAAGATTTTGAAGGCGAGTATTAGAATCTACAATACACGAAAGATACCAAAGGTCTCATTTGAATCCTATTGCAATGCAGAGCCTGTAAAGTGTTCTACAAGGATGGCTTGAGCAATGAAAAAAATATGTGAAAAGATTGCTAGAATACAGGAGAGACACACAGAGTGGTGAGTATTGAGGTACAGTCCAGAGTAGGAACCCTTAAAAAGTACCCATCAGCCCACTCAATAGTGGAACTTCGTCATCTGGGATTTCAAGACTTGAAAAGTGGTGTCCACAACAGCCCTTCCTCAAGGAGTACTTGAGGCTAGCTACGGAACCACTGGTTGAACCTACAACCAGATTAGATGACAGAGTTATAGGGTGATAGGGTTTAGTTGCAGTGCTAGAAAAAAGTGTTAAAGAATATATGAAACAGAGAGGAAAGTGATCCGAGTGATTAAAAATACCTATCTTGATGTCAATAAGGAAACTTTATTAGGTCTGCCCATCAAGATGGTATAGTTAAAAGCAGAGTGATAATAGCAAAGAAAGAATAACTTGCTATTTACCGTAGATGTTTTTGGTCAGGTCACTGATATGTATTTTAGATAGCTAGTTCAGTGGATTACTGTGTTTGTCATATACATCCGTGTGCTACCTGCAGGTCATAAGTTAAATCTGTGTAAATAGCACAGTGAATTATGAACTGACATCAACAAGATGTATGAAAACTCCAAGAACCTTATTGTTTTTGCCTTAATCCTTTGTTATTCTAAGGTTTAACAATAGTGTTCCTCTGGGTAGTGTTAAAAATGTGTTAGTATAGACAACTGCAGCCATTGTGCCACCCCATGCATTTTAGATCCAACCTTTCTGTTTCTCCAGAACAATTGCTCATAACATGTACTGCCTATCCGTTTGAATGAGATGTAACCATTAACCCTTGTAACTCTTGTCTTGTATATTATTTCCTGTATAGCAATATACAAAAGGCAATGGTGGTATCAATGGTAGCACATCATACCTGGTGTCGTTTAATAGCAGTTATGTAATATTGGTGCCCTTTGAGGTTAAACACAAACACCTCACTAATTCAGGTGTCTATTAACTGTGGTTTTCACAAACCCAGTATACATACAATATATAGATAGAACCCCGGCACTCTAGCTTATTTGTCAATTTATTCATACAAAGTATTCTGTCTCGGGATATCCAATGTGTACAAACAACAGTAAGTAATTTTTAGTACTATTTAATATTGTGAAATATATAAGCTCAACATTGTTCTTCATACATTTTGTTAAAAAATACACAGGCCCCAATTTTACAATAATACAGAGATGGTATATGTAATTCAATAGACGTATTATGAAGCAATGGATCTTATTTAATTTCATTCAATACACATAGGGCCCCATTAAGACCATGCGGGTGCTGGTGATCGCCCGACATCCTTCCCCACCCGCAACCCATTTCCCCCCCGCCATATTACTATGGCGGGGTGACCGCAGCGGATGGAAAGACCATACGCGACTTTTCCACCCGGTCAACAAGTTGACCGGGCAGAAAAGGGTTTTATATGGTGGCGGTGTCTGTTAGACACTGCCATCCATATTAGGATGTGGGCCGGAACATGCTTTTCCGTGGTTGCGCTACCGCCACGGAAAGGCATGCGGGAATGGCTTGTGGGGGACCGTTGCTGGCCCCCAGGGACTCCTGGGCGTAGGGGGTGTACATGGGGGGTACCTAAGGTACCCCCCTTCAGTTCACTGTAAAACGTGGCAGGCACCACACAGTGCCTGTCACGTTGTGCATTGAAGTGCGCAATGTTAAAAATACGGGATGCGCCCGCCAGTGTGGCGGGCGCATCCTAATGGCCCTCACGGGACCGCCGCTCTTATGGCGGGCGGTCCTGTTTTACGTCGGGATGCCATCCTAATGGGGACCATAGATTGACTTATCACACTATCATACAGATAGAAGATGTAAAAGAGTGATCTTCCTATGGAGTGGTGGATCGGCAGCCGACACGCATTTCGTATATTATTTCCTGTATTTTGACTTACACACTTCTAAGATTGAAATGAAATTTGTACTTGTACAGCGCACTTATACCCCAACTGGGGTGTCCTGGCGCTGTAACGCATACCACTGTGGAACCCTTCCTGGCTTTTCCCTGTGAAATGTCCACTCCTGGGCACCCCCAAGGTGAAGCTAGGCATCCTAGCGCTGTTGGGGCCTTTGTGGAGATTAAGCAAGCTATTGCCCAGAGTTGCAGAGTGGGACCCATGATTAGAATAGACACTGAGGTGAGAATTATCAGGTCCGAGGAAATTGAGCCCAAGACCCGCCGAGGCGGGAATTGAGCCCTGGTCCCAGGCCAGACCTCTTCATCAGGCTCTGCTGCTCTAACCATTGGGCCACATTTCTCCACAGATTTACTGCACTCATGAAATATCTGTGTGATATAAATTAGTAAGTGCTAGTGTAATTACTCATACAGTAAAATACATCTAACATTCTTAAAGTACAAGTGTATCTCTTGATGCAGGGTTTGGAAAAATCAAAGCACTTTTTCCAAATCAAAAAGTTTATCTGCTTAGCACTTGTTGGGCCTGATTTACAGTTGGGCAGACCATTTACTCAGTCACAAACATGAAGGATATCGCATCTGCCTTATTACAATCGTCTGATGGCATTGTCATCGAGGTGTTAAGCTTTAGCTTTAAGTGAGGCATTTGTGTTGGGCACAGCTGGAACTGAAAATGGGAGGCTCCCCTCACCCCCTGGAGGTCGCTGCTCTGAAAGTAAGCACACAACCTGCAGGCACTACTGATTGTGCCCTGGTGTCATCAAATTCAGCATATCTCACTGGGCCAGCCCAGATCTTTAATCCAGTTCAATATTATCTGATGGGTCGGGGATCCAGCTCAAACCCCCCTATCCCCAACACCACCACCACCATTATCTCTCTATTTATTTATAACGCTTTATGTAGCGCAAACAAGAGCCCAAATGATATCAGAGTGCTTTACAATACGATGGGAGGAAGAACATCAATGCAATAGTAACATCCGGTAGAGAGAGAGAGAAAAAAAAGACTGGAATGGTTGAAGAATGCGGGATAATTGCGCCCAGGGGGGTAATACAATAAGCAGGTGTACATGAGCAACGAGGGGGGGTGTCCCAGTGTG
Organism: Lissotriton vulgaris; assembly: GCF_964263255.1. Taxonomy (NCBI): domain Eukaryota; kingdom Metazoa; phylum Chordata; class Amphibia; order Caudata; family Salamandridae; genus Lissotriton; species Lissotriton vulgaris. The sequence continues at coordinate 1,843,058,985 of NC_141687.1, forward strand.
CATTAAAGAAGAGCTGTTACAAATGGAGGTATCATGATAGTGGGATCAATGACAACGAGCAAGTGAGCCTATCCCTCTCAGGGTATAGATAATGCACAAAAGACACACATTTTATAACTATAAAAAGCAGCACTTCTTTACAATTTACAGGCTGTAATATTCTGCATATGCTATCACATGGCTCCGCGTTGTACACAGTGTACCTGGAAGTGTCCAAAATGTTGGGATGATGCTGAAGACACCCATATACTCGTATACTGCCCAAAGATCTAATCCGATTGGGTTGCTATATTTTTAGTGCTGTACTTAAGAATACATAGGAGAGTCCCCTCTCACTGTTTTAGGATCGCTTTACCCTAAAAAACTTGTCATATCGAAAGGGAGCAAACTTGGTATTTCATCTCGTGGCAATTGCTAGATTCGGCATAGTGATGGAATGGTATGGGCAAGAACTCCCCATACAAAGAGCTGGAGGACGAATGCCAGGAAAGATGACTCATTTAACTTTATAAATGACTCTTTACTGGCAGCCAAATAATGATGAAATTCTTCACTTCATGGCGTAAATGATGAAGTTGAGGGGGAAATTAATATTCGCCATATTATAAACATCATCACTTATTAACGTTGTTTTTCTTTCCATATTATTATCTTCTTTGCACACGCAAAATGTCAATTCTTTATACTGTCACAGCCTTGATGAAGTGTCATTCACCCATTCAGGTTCCTTACACAGTGTATGATTAAAATAAAAAGTGTGAAAGCCCTCTATTTATGCAAGTATACTAAGAAAGTCCCTCCAAATCTTCAAGCATGCGCCCTCATCATTTCTGATATGGGTGCAACCATGCCAAGCAACCCACAGTGGTCATCTCCGAAAGGAAAGTTGAATCCGTCAAAACTCACGGATTTTCTTTGCAATATTACACCTGTTAAACCTCCAGAATGCTCATGCCTCATACATATTCTTCGAGTAGGAGATATCTTTAAAATAATCGTGATTGGGTTCAATGCCCGTTGCAAAATAGTTTGCCCAAATGAGAAAATGAATATCCATGTTTTATTTTGCGTTTTAGAGTTGACTTGGCCTCATTCTTGCTTCTGGTACGCTTCTGGTACGCAGAGTTCTGATCTTCAGGGCATTGATTTCACCTTAAGAAAATGGACATCAACTTTACACCAGACTGCAACTAGATGAAGGAACTTCTAACATCACGGGGCTGGTAACCAGTCTTTCTTAGGTGTCACCCAACCCTCCAGGACACACTGCCAAAAGACATTAGGAGGCACATTTATCAAGCTTCCATGCAGCGCAATGCAGCAAGCCACCTTGCTTAGCTACGTGATAGGGAAAGGGCAGGAATGAACCGTATTTAACAATATACTGTGCATTCCTGTCCTTTCCTTGCGCTGGTGCAAAATGTGCTGCCTGGGGCCTATGTAAGCATCCTTGCAGAATGCAGCACACATAGAAAGAAGAAATAACAAGGAGAAATAAACATATTTCTGGGGGTGCTAGGGGGCACACATGCACGATGGCCTCACAACCGTGAGGCTCCTGCAGCCCGGTGTAATAATCCTCCATTTATCCTACTAAATGGCCTGCTAATCGCCTACAAAACTACCATCTGGAGGGACTAAGCGACCAGCTGCCTTTCTGAGAAAATATTGGAGTTTGGGCTCCTACTACGCCAATTCTGAAGCGGAGAAGAATCGACCGGTGGCGCAGCTGGTACTGGGTGGCCGAGGCTGCTGGGAAAGACCGCTGCTGCAAACAAGACATCTGGGCCGCTGCCGCAGCGCAAGCGGCAGAGGCGGAGACATGGCCCTGAACACTGACTGGTGGGGCAAGACGGAGCAGTACTAGCAGGCGACCGGAATTGTTGTGAGGTGACCGGTGCGGCTGGCGCTGTTCGCGCTGCTCGACCGCTTACAAGGTGAGAGGCGGGAAGATTGCCGGAGTGGCGGCGGCGCTGGGTTCCTTGGCAGCGAGGAGGTGCACTCCCGCCGCCGTGAAATAGAGGCGCAAGGCTGCTGGGGATCTCTGGGAGTGATAGCGTGAGCCCGGTCTCCTGCGGCATTAAATACAGGGTGCCCAGTCCCGCTTGGGCCCCCACTGAACTGCCTTGCTCTGACTGTACCTCCTGGGGGCTTCCAGAGCTCGTACCGCTACCGGCCTGCCTGATCACTGCCCTGGGGAACAGCGCCTGTTCTGATTGCTGACTGAGGACTCCCGCTGGGACTCGGGGGGGGGGAACCCCCATCACTGATTAACGCTGCCCCGATCTGTGGACCAAATAAATACAACTGAGGCATATTGATTGGTGCCATTATGTGGCGGGGGACGACCGACCATCATCTTGTGGAGGATAGGGAGGGCACAGCCATTCCTGGACTTTGCTGCAGCTACCTGAGGGGGACATATAACTAGCTTTACTACTATTTGGGGAGGCAGAGTTCCCCGGTGCCACCTACTAAGCTGTGACCCCTACCCGCAAAAAGCCCGGCTGTCAGACACGGGGATTGGCCTATGTCACATACTGAGGCTGAGGGTCTGAGAGGATACCACTGCTGGCACTATTGAAGGTGGCGCCTCAAAGAGATTGCGGGCACTGTTGACGGCACTGTGTGCTTTGCCCTGGAGACGGTGGCTGATGCCCGTTAGAACTGTGTGTGCTGGATTGTGCCCAATTGACTGCTGGTGCTGTGTCTAGAAGGCTGAGTACCTCTGCACTATGTTGCCTCTGTACTGCAATACTTGAACTCTGTCGGGGGCCCGGAACGACTAGCTCGCTGAGGAGCGGCATACACGCGGGAGGGAGACATACGCACTTGCACCTGACACAGGTGACAGCATGGGGAAACTGGATCCCATGCAACCAAAGCTGAACTTTGAAGCGGCGAAAAGAGGTACCCAGGGCATACAGGATGATCGGAACCCTGATAGGAGGGACGAGGCCCAGGGAGGTGCTACCGTGCAGACTGCAGATGTGCAGAGCATCCTGGAGGAGGTTAGACAGGGGTTTGCCACTATAGTGGACAAGGTGGACAGAATGTCATCGCGGATGGATGCCATAGCACATAAGTTGGAGGGACACGAGGATCGAATCAAGGAAAGTGAGCAGCGTATATCTGACACCGAAGACGCAAATACCAGGAATACTACGCAGCTTGCCCGCATGGATAAGCTTTTGAAAATAATCGCTGCCAAGAACGAGGACTTAGAAGATTGCAGCAGACGAAATAATATCCGCATGCTGGGAATTCCCGAGTCGACCAACACTGGGAAAATGGAGGAGTATGTCGAAAAAATGCTGATAGTTGCAATTGGAGTGGAATCCTTCTCCAGACAGTTCATCGAAGAGCGCCCCCATAGGTCCCTTGGACGGCGTCGGTTGCCTGGTGGCACTCCACGTCCCATAATAGCAAGACTGTTGAATTACAGAGATCTTGATGTGGCCCCTTCGAGCAGCAAGTAGTAAGCAGACCCTTTACTATGATGGTAACACATTCTCCATCTACCCAGACTTTACACCCATAGTCCAGGAGGAGAGGTGTAAGTTTATTGAAGTGAACAAAAAACTGCTGAAAGCACAAATTGATTATGCGGTGTTGTATCCAGCGCGTCTCAGGGTCACACATCAGGGGAAGCAGCGGTTCTTCACTAATCCGCAGCAAGTGGAGGAATTCCTTAAACACATGAAGCACATGAATCGATCCAATGGAGGCCTGGCAGCTTCGTAACAGTCTTCATCAACGGGAGCGGAAGAAGATTCGCAATAAAACAGCCCGCACCGCAACCAGACATTCCAAATATGGCCTCAATTGAACTGCTGCTTGGTAGTAGATTCTGAGTCAGGAGACACGCATGTTGTTTGTATAGCGGGCCATTTAAGCTAGTTTCAATGAGCAACGGGCCCCCCTCCCTCCCTCAAGAGCCCAGGTGACACAGCTGCGGAGGGCTCGGGGGACGAGGGGTGTCTGTGTGCCGCCCAGAGTTGGCCCCCAATGGGTATTCCCCCGAGATTGACCACCGCACACTGCTTGCAGGGACAGTTCTTACTCAAGTTGGGGTTTGGGGAGGGTGGGAGGGAGGGAGAATATTTCTGGCAAGTTGGGGATGCTTCAGTGGGTGCGAGTGGGAGAGGGCTGGTTTGTTTTTTGTATGACACCTCTGTATCAGGGTGTCGACCTCCAGGGATATGGGAGGATGACAGGTGAGGTAATTGGCAAGCATCAAAAGCGCACTACAATAGTCTTCTATGTTAATACAGGTGATTTGGGTTGCATTACATGGACGCTACGCAGACTGATGCTAGATTTTTCAAAGTATGGCTAACGCAGATTCTGAGGCGCTGAATGTTATCACGTGGAATGTTAGGGGCTTGGGAGCTCCCAGGAAGAAAAGGCATATACTGGCATATTTGGACATACATCGCGTGCATATAGATATGATACAGGAGACTCACTTTGCGCCTCAGAAACCAAACAGCTTTGCAAGTAAATGGGCGGAGCACAGAATCTTTTCCTCTTACTCCTCGTACGCAAGGGGAACAGCGATCCTTATAAAAAAACAGGAACCATTCCATTTGGCGGGAGCTACAAAGGGACTCCGTCACATTGGCCTGCTGTTACGGGCCGTATACAGATGACCCAGACTGTTATACCGCTCTGTGGGCCAAGATCTTAGAGGTGGGCTTTACTCATGTCATTTGGGGTGGCGATTTCAATGTTACATATAACCCTAGCTTAGACAGGTCGCATCCGCCCCTCATCACTACACCAAAGCGCGCACAATTGTACAATACACAATAAACGCCTATCAACTGATTGATGCTTGGAGACATGCACATCCACATGCACAGGAAGGTACGCACTACACTGCACAGGCAGCTTCATGGGCGAGACTAGATTACTGTTTGGTGTCCCGAGGGTTAGCTCCCGCAATAACCCGAGTACAGCACTTAGCCAGAACGTACTCGGATCATGCCCCGGTATTGCTCACGCTTTCTTCCTCTGACTTTGACACGCCACACAGTAGTTGGCGGCTCCATGCCCCTATTTTGGTCAACACTGTATTTCAGGAAGAGCTGCGTGTGGAAATACAGGACTTCTTCGCGGGTAACAAAGACTCGGTGAACAGTGTCAAAATTATTTGGGAGGCATTTAAGGTCACGATCCGTGGGTACTGTATATCGAAGGGGTCCGGAGTCCTTAAAGATATAATCAACTCATTGCGGAGATTGGAGATAGATCTTAAAACGCTAGAAGCAGAGCTTGCTGCAGGTCCGAATGGCTCCGGCCAGACTAAGTTTAGGGACACACTTAGGGAGTACATGGACGTGGCACAGAGGGAAACGCGATTTAGGGGCAAATACTGAGTAGCCAGAAGTTACGGAGAAGGGGATAGGCCAGGTAAGGCTCTAGCGCACATGGTTAGACAACTTTGCTGCTCTAATTATTTATTGGAAATTGAAAATCTAGAAGAGACAGTTTGTCGGGACACAACCAACATACTTAATGCCTTTGCGAGCCATTACAATCTCCTCTATACTACAAATAGGGTGGATGACTTGAACCTAGATAGCTTTTTGGGGGATGTGGCGTTGGGCTGGTTGAGCGATGTACAGAGAACTGACGGAATTCCTATAGAATTCTATAAAACATATATAGAGCTAATGGCCCCCATTCTCCGTGAGGTGTACGAGGAGTCACTGGTGGTTGGCAACCTTCCTGCCTCTATGAGGGAGGCTCTTATAATTTCACTGTTGAAACCGGCGAAATCGCCCAAGCACTGCGACTCCTACAGGCCGCTCTCCCTCCTTAATTGCGATGCCAAAATATTAGCAAAAATAATTGCAGGGGGGCGTGGCCAAGATGGCGGGGTGAGCGGACGCTTCCTCCCGTAGCTCCTCCAGCCCAGCTCAGCTCGAGCCCCGATTCCTGCGCTTCTCTCCCCCCGCGGCTGCACTGCGGGCGAGAGAACTGTGCCGGAGTTCTTGGGGCACATTTTGATGCCACTTTGACTTCTGGTGCCCCGGGGGAAGTCCCCGAAAAGTTTGATCTACGATCGATTCGAGGAGTGGAGCCTGGATCGCCCCGAGGAGAAGGGCCTGGAGGCGGAGCGTATCGCGGCGCTGTCCGCGCGCCTCGGCTGGGCCGAGTGCTGAAGGCAAGGGATCCCGAGGGAGCGGACTCGACGGACTCCGCGGAGTGCGGAGGCTTCCTGGACGGCGCCCTTGTGACCAGAGTCATCGCTGGACGACGGACCCCAGACTTGCGCCGGCGATCTATCCCCCTGCCATGGGTGTCGGGGTGTGACGCCTGGCGGACCCCGAGCCTGGAAGAGAGGGACGGTGGAGTTTGAGCGGTGACCGAACTGGGCGTACTAGTTGGTGAAACTGGGGGTCACTGGCATCGCACTTTCCCGGCCCGTTGATGTTTGAGGGTCGCCCATAGACTTGCTGGCCTGGGCTGCCCTCCTTGGTTCCGCCCTCCCGCCATCTTGTCGTCGAGGAGCTGGTATTGGTGACCCTCGCCCGCGCCCTTGTCATGCGGGCGCCTCGGCTCCTTCTGGTGCCTACGCATCTGCCGTCCTCCCTGGAAGCACGCGGCTGAAAGCCTCCGGCCTGAACCTTGATTATCGCCCTGACTGGCTCGATGGTCGCATCGCCCTGGCCCGTGCCGCCATTTTGTCGCCTGTGACGCACTACCCTTGTCCTCGGTGTGGTCTTCACATCTGGTGCCCACGAGCGGCTGGGCGCATCTACAGCGGCCAGCTCTAGGCTTCACCCACCGCGGAGGTCAAGATGGCTGGGAGACGAGGCGCGGCACGGGGAGATCGCACTCTGCCGGACATGCTCGGCAGGGCCCAGCAACTGCGAGACAGGACGCAGCCGTCCCCGGGGTCCTCCCGGGCCTCAACGGACGCCGCCGGAGGCGAACCACCAGTCACGAGGTCCTTCATGGAGGACTTATTCAGCTCACTCAAGGAGGAATTCCAGACTCTCAAGACCGAGGTGGCCGGAGAGGTCCGTGAAGTGCGCAGAGAAATCGAGGGCCTGGGCGATCGGGTCGACACTGTGGAAACGGCAGCCCAGCGTCGTGATGAAGAGATAGTTCATCTCCAGCAGGACGTTCTCCGCCTACGGGAGCAATGTGTCGAGCTCCAGGCCCACTCTGAGGACCTCGAGAACAGGTCCAGGCGGAATAACATCCGGGTGCGAGGCGTCCCGTCCGCGGATGAGGGTGCGGACCTAGTGGCCTACCTGCAGGACCTGTTTCGTGACATCTTGGGAGAAGGAGCGGACTTCCCGATCCGTATCGACAGAGCACACAGGGTGGGCCGCCAGTGCCAGTCATCGGCACCCCCACCTGATATCCTGGCATTCCTGCCGGATTTCCCCCTAAAGGAGCGCATTATGACAGAGGCCCGCAGGAAGCAGCCGCTGTCCTTCCGAGAACGACCCGTGGCGCTCTATCAAGACCTGTCCGCCATCACACTGCAGAAGCGCAGGTCTTTCCGCATCGCTACGGACTTTCTGCGGGAGCATGAGACGGCCTACTCCTGGGGTCACCCCTTCCGTCTTATCTTCCGATGGAATGGGGTGCTACATCAGCTGCGCTCCTTACAAGATGTCTGTGGGGTGCTGGGACTCACAGCTACGGAGGAAGAAGGGGCGACACCCGCATGGAGGCGCCCCGAGCGGCGGGGCCGACGGAGGTCGAGAAGGCGCCAATCGCCGGCGACGGCGAGTCGCCCTGACTCCCCTACCATCAGGGCGGATATGGCGGAGGCCCTGAGGACTGCGGCCAGGAACTTGCCTGAATCTACTGGCGTGGCCCAGACGGCCTAACTTTTCTCCGGGGGGAGAGACTCTTAGCTTCTGCGATGCTGAGCTGGGGCTGGGGGTTGGGGGGGAGAGGTTGGAGGTGTGTGGCTGGACGTCCACCTGACTGGTTTCTACAGACTCGCCCACTAGGGCTAGACTGAGACAATGGGGTGTTTTTTCTTGTTTTTGGTTTTGGCTGGTTGCCATGGGTTGGTTTGGGGGGGTTCAGGAGCTGGTTTGGTGTTGGGGGGGCCCCGTCCGATATTGTCCGAACACATGCGAGGCCGACCCTGGCCTTCCCTGCACCCTTGCCCCGCGCGCCCCTTCCACTGATCCCTCACTTGCTGCATAGCGCTTTGCGTCCCTGGGAGCGATGCCGTCCCTGAAAGTAGTGACCCTTAACCTTAAGGGTCTGAATAACCCTGTGAAGCGTAGGGCGATCCTCTCCCTGCTAGAAGGGTCGCAGGCGGATATCTGCCTCCTGCAGGAAACCCATTTACTCTCTAAAGATTGCCATAGGTTGCGCTCTGCCAAGTTCCCCACACAACTCTTCTCCTCGGCTGCGACTAAGACTGCGGGGGTAGCCATTCTTCTAGCCAGCTCCTTCAGGGGTGAGGTGTTGTATAAACATGCCGAGCAGAAGGGGAGGCTTCTAGCGTATCGCATGCGTCTGGGGGGTGTTGCCTTCACGGTTGGCTCCGTGTACAGCCCAAACGACCACCAGGATCGCTTCCTGGAATCTGTGTTGGTAGACGTTACTGCCTCGCCCGATCGCCACGTCATTTTGGGGGGAGACCTGAACATGGTCTTCGACTCCACCTTGGATAGGTCTGCCCAGCGCTTTCCGCAGACGGGGGAGCTCTCCAGAGCGGTACAGGACCAGATTGCAGAGATGGATCTGCATGACCTCTGGCGCACCATGCACCCCGCCGATAGGGACTACTCATATTTCTCCCACGCACACCGCACTTATTCGCGGTTGGACTACCTCTTGGTGAGCGGACCGCTTCGCTCGGCCGCCACGGCAGCAGACATCGGGGTTTTGTCCCTGTCCGACCATGCGCCGGTTTCCGGAGTTTTTGCTTGGCCGGCGGCCCCCCCCTCCAGAGGGATGTGGCGGCTTCGGGACACGCTTCTCCATAAGAAATCGGTGGTGAAGCGAGTGGAGGAGGTCATTCATGAGTACCTGACCCACAATAACAACTCCGACACGTCCCTAGCCACGCAGTGGGCGGCTTTGAAGGCGGTTGTCAGAGGGGAGTTTATCTCCATTTCCTCGGCGGAGAACAGGGAGCGGCAACGTAAGAGGGAGGAACTAACGGCGCAGGTCAGGGAACTTGAACAGGTTCACCGCCGGACGGGAGGTCCTCGAGTCTGGAGGCAGCTGAAGGCGGTGCGGAAACTCCTCTTTGCGTTGGACCTGGACCGGGGGGAGTATGCGGCGTTGCGCTTGAAGCATGCCTTCTACACCGGCGGAGACAGATGCGGTAAGCTCCTGGCCCACCGGCTCAGGGCTGCGCAGCAACGCAACGTGGTAAAGGAGTTAGTGGGAGCGGATGGGGTCCCGGTTTCCGGTGACGCGGAGGTGGCGGATTCCTTCCGTGCCTTCTACGAGGCGCTGTACGCTGCAGAACCCTCCCCACCGGGAGAGGCTGAGGCCTACTTGGAATCAGTAACCCTCCCTGCCCTGGATCCCGCCCAGGCAGACCACCTGGAGAGGGACATTCATGTGGAGGAAGTCATCTCCGCTATTGCACGGTTAAAGCACGGCAAGGCCCCGGGCCCAGATGGCTACACGGCCTTATTTTACAAGACCTTCTGTCCCACTGTCGCGCCTCTCTTGGCTCGCTTATTCAATTCCTTCTCTGAACCGGGAGCTATCCCACCGGACCTTCTCTCGGCGACTGTGTCGGTTATTCCGAAACCGGGGAAGGACCGGACTCTGTGCGGCTCGTATCGGCCCATCTCGCTTCTAAATGTGGACCTCAAGCTTTACACGGGGATCTTGGCGGCCAGACTGGGTCTGCACCTACCAGGTCTGGTGGAGGCGGACCAGGCCGGTTTTGTACCCGGTAGGCAGACGGTCGACAACACCAAGAGGGTGACGCACGTGCTAGAGAAGGCCTCACGCGTCCCGGGTGAGCGGATGCTGCTGTCGGTCGACGCGGAGAAGGCCTTTGATAGGGTCCATTGGCCGTACCTCGAACTGGTTCTCGGGAAACTGGGGATCGGCGAGAAGTTCCGCACTATGGTTTTTAATTGTTATAGGAGGCCGTCAGCATCGGTGCGTGTCAATGGACACAGCTCCAGCAGCTTTGCCATTGAGCGCGGCACGAGACAGGGCTGCCCCCTCTCGCCGCTCCTGTTTGCCCTCTATATGGAGCCGTTTGCCCAGAGGATTCGCGATAACCCGGACGCTATTGGGGTGAAGATGGGGCAATACACACATACTGTCAGCTTATATGCGGACGATGTCTTGCTGACCCTGGATGACCCCAAGCGGTCGCTCCCTGCCGGCGTCCAGGAGCTGAACTTCTTTGCCCGCGTGGCGGGCTTCAAAATGAATATGTCTAAATCGGCTGCCCTGGATGTGTCACTCTCGGTCGACACCAGGCGGGACCTCCAGCGTCTTTTTCCTCTGCAATGGTCCTCCTCCACGGTGCCTTACCTGGGGATTTTGCTTGCACCCTCCCTACCTGCAATGGTCGCAGCTAACTACTCCTCCCTGGGCAAGAAGATTAAGGAGGAACTTGGCCGTTGGAACAAAGGCCTGCTCTCGTGGCTGGGCCGTATCGCAGCGGTGAAGATGACGATACTGCCTCAGATCTTGTATCTTTTTCGCGCTCTACCTCTCCAGCCCCCTGTACGTTGGATACGGCAGGCGCAGGCTGACATCTCCCGCTTTGTGTGGCAGGGCCGTAAGCCTCGAATGAAACGGGTCCTCTCCATGCTTGCCCCGGAGGCGGGGGGTCTCGGTGTCCCGGACCTCCGGAAGTACTTTCAGGCGGCGCAACTCCGATATTTGGTGGAGTGGAGCCGGTGGGAATCGGACAAGCACTGGCTCTTTCAGGACCAGGCAGTTGCGGGCCGTACTCTCCAGGAAGTCCCGTTCCTGCGGCGCACTCACCGCCCGCCTAATCTCTACGCCTCCTTTATCACCCGAGTTCCGCTGCGAGTGTGGGACGCGGTGTGCGAGCTTCGTGAGCTCACCACTTTTCCATCACCGTTCACTCCCATTGCTGGCAATCCAGACTTCACTCCGGGTCTGGAACCGGGAGCCTTTTCCCACTGGGTGAGCGCGGGTTGCAGGGCGCTTTTCCAGATCTACGGGCCGGAGGGTGTGCTCCCCTTCCAGCAGCTCCGACAGGAGTTTGGTCTGACGGAAGGGGACAGACTGCGTTATATGCAAGTCCGCCACTGGGCTCTTCAACCCCCAGTGCGCGACGTCGCTGCCCGTTCGATTACACCCTATGAGCGGTGGCTGGTAACCCCGACCTCGGATGCCAAGCTTATCACCGACTTGTATCAATTTCTCCAACCCCCGCTGTTTCATTACCATAACCCAGGGAGGGAGCGCTGGCACAGGGAATTGGGCAGGACCTTGAGCCACAAGGAGTGGGACAGGATCGCGTATCGGGCGAGGCACTCTGCGTACCACACTGGGCTGACGGAGACCTTTACTAAGGTGTCCACCTATTGGTACTACACCCCGGAGAGGCTCTACGAGATGCACAAAATCGGCGATAAAGGTTGCTGGCGCGGCTGCGGACAGGAAGGTACCCTCACGCACATTCTCTGGGAGTGCCCGGTGCTGTCGGCCTATTGGAAGGAGGTCTTGGATGAGGTGGACAGGCATTTTGAGATCGAACTCCCGCGCTTCCCTGCGTATGTCCTGCTAGGCCTCCCCAATGACCTGATGTACCCGCTGAAGTCCCGCAGGGGTAGACAGATTGCGATTGCGCTAGGCTCGGCGGTTCAAAACATCCTTGTACTCTGGCGTACCCCCACTGCCCCCTCTATCACTGGCTGGCTACACAGGCTCTGGCAGGTACTGGGTATGGAGAAGATGTCGCTAACAGTGGCTGGGAATGTAGACCAGTTTGAAGAGCTCTGGCAACCCTTTTTAGCGCTGCTGTCCACGGAATTTCGCGAGCTCACATGTCCACGGTACCTGCGACTCCTTAGGCTGACGCCGCCGGCGGCTCCAGCGGAGTGAATGTGGCGGGATCGGGGGTTTGGGGCTGGGGGTGGGAGGCGGGGTTACATGCTTCTAATGCTGACTTTCGGACGGGGAGGTTGGGGTATTGTTTTCTTCCTTTTTCTCCTTTGCTTTTCTTTCTTCTTTTTCTCAGGGGGCGGGGGGTTGGAGGGATGGTGTGTTTTTCTTTGTGTTGCGGGACGCTACTCTAGCTCCGCCTTGCTCGGGGAATGGGGGTCTTCTGGAGGGTCATTTGCATTGCCTTATTGCCTTATGACTTATGCCTTGTTACCCTCCGGGGCTTCCTGCCTCCCTACTTTCCTTCTAAATCGCTGCACCGTTTCGCATCTTGTATTGTATGTTCGCTTGACCTCCTATTCCCTTCCCCATGTTTTTTGTACCTTAATAAAATACTTTAAACCTAAAAATAATTGCAACCCGATTGAGCCTGCTGATGGAGAACTTGATCCCCCCTGACCAGTCGGGCTTTGTGCCCGGGAGGGCCACCTCCCATAATTTGAGAACACTTTTTGCCATCTTAAGTAATGTCGCGACAGACCTTCCTCTAGCTGCTTTTTTTTTAGACGCCACCAAGGCTTTTGATTCCATTGAGTGGGACTACATCCTTGGGGTAATGTTGCGAATGGGCTTTCCACCCCTATTCCTCTCGTGGATCAAATTATTATACTTCTTACCGGTCGCCAAGGTACTTATTAATGGGCACACATCGCAGTCGTTCCAAATCACTAGGGGTACTTGTCAGGGGTGCCTGCTTTCCCAATTGCTCTTTGCTATCGCAGTGGAGCCGTTATCAGCGAAACTGCGACAACACCACAATGATAAGGCCTTGAGGTGCAATATGCGCCAAATACTCATATCTCTCTATGCAGACAAAATCACCCTTTACATCCGGGACCCACAACAAAATCTGAACCCGATCCTCAGGAAATTTATAGTGTTTGGGAAACTGTTGGGGATCCAAATTAATTGGGGGAAGTCCAGTATTTTCCCTCTGACGGCTGCAGCAGTTCGCTTCCCGCTGGACTATCCCTTGGAGTGGTGTAAAGAGGAACTGATATATCTGGAGATACGAGTTACTAGAGACAAAGATGAGCTTATGCGATTGAATTATGGGACGGCCATGACCAGTATAGCGGAATGTGTCACTCGCTGGATAGCTTTGCTCCTCTCCATGGTGGGCCTCATCCTTAATTAAAATGGTGGTCCTCCCCCAACTACTTTACCTCTTTTTAAATATACTGTACTATCCAGGGGCCTTTTTCTTTAAGACGCTAAAGTCGGAGCTGACGCACCTTGTATGGGGAGGAAAACAACTGAGATTGGAATGGAATGTACTGATTCAACCTTACTCACAGGGAGGGTTTGGAATACCAAATTTTGAATTATACTACATGAGTGTACACGCCCATTATGCATGGTTTTGGGTGGAGCAGCCATGGTATATGCCGTAAGTTGCGGCGGAACACTGGCTCGCACACCCCATCCCAATAGATGGCGTCATAGATGAACCTGTTGGACCTAGAGACAGGACGCCGACCGCCCTCACATGCGCGGTAGCAGCATGGCAACGCATAGGGCGCATGATGAACGTCCCCATGCTATACTTTCCATTGTTACCTCTCACTTACCACCCGAGCATGCCCCATGTCCAAGAGGCCATTTTTCATAACTTTAAAAAGCTACCCACAACTGTACCTGGGGGGACTTATATCATAGCAGCCAATTCCGTACTATTGAGCATATATTTCAGGGCACACAGCAAACCCCACTTGATGTTTTCTGTTCATCCAACTTAGACAGGAGATACGATCTGTTACCCCGGATTTCCCAGCTGAAACGCAAGCACTGGCACCATTACAGCTGATACTAAAGACTACCACAGCTAAACGCCTAGTCTCCCTGATATATAGAACAGTGCACACGCAGATGGAATTCCCGGCTACGCTGTCCCGCATGAGGTGGGGGGAGGAGCTGGGTTTTGCCCTAACGGATGATCACTGGGAGTTCTGTTGCTTGCAGACTGAACGGGTTTCGGCCAGCAGCAGGCTCCGCATAATAAATTATAAGTTCCTGCATAGACTGTATTGCACCCCAGCCAGGATGCACAAATATAAACTAAAAGATTCGGACAGATGTGATAGGTGTCGCGCTGAAGGTGCAGACTTTCTGCATTTGGCGGGGAGTGCCCGGGGGTGAACGACTTCTGGGAACAGGTCTTCAACGCTCTGACATTGATGATAAATACGCACGTGGAGCCTACCCCACTGATGGCTCTGTTAGACTATGTCAAGCCCCTACAGGCAGAACACCGCGAATACGTCGCCCTAGCGCTGCTCATGGCTAAGAGGAGGGTGGCATGTCATTGGGGTAGGGGACAGGCACCCAAATTTAAGAGCTCGATTGACGATCTGGTGATCTGCCAAGAGCGTCTCACAACATATGCCGAACTGCTACCTACTGCCTCCAGACCCAGGGATATATGGGCCCCTTTGACATTTTATCTACTTGCACACCCGTGAGGGTCACCATAGCTCGGCACAGACATATTTATGCGATAGAAAGGCAAGAGAATGGGTCACTGGGAGGTGGAGATGGCATTGTACATAACGGGGATGAAAACTATGGACGTCTTGACTTATTTATTTTGTTTGTCTTGAGAGTGGGCTGCCTTATCATATATATATGTGAAGACTCTGAAAGGAAGTGATGGGAATTTAGATTGATTATGTACCTGTTTGACATTATACTGAAAAGCGCCCAAGTACCCCTTGTTGCCTGATCGAATCAATGTTGTGCCTTACTGAGATATGAGCGAGAACCTAATGTTACGAGTACTATGAATGTAGATGGACCCAAACTGTACTTATCACTGCTTGCAATGATGCTGATGTTGTTCTTTGTAAACCTGAAAATAATAAACAGAATAAAAAAAAAAGAAATTTTTTAAAACATATTTTTCTTTGTTACACCTCACCTGGGGAGGCATAACATTTTGATGCATTTGCAGGTCTACCAGTAATGGTAAATCTGGGAATGCAACAAAAAACACCTATGCTCCACTCATGGAATGACTCCCTGGGGCAGAGTAACGCAATGCAGTTATTTGTGTGCATTGCTTTACTTAAGATTTCTCAAGCCATGCAGGGACACACAAGGTGGCCTTGCATGGCTTGATAAATGTGACTTAGGGCTGCATTAACATGGCAGTGGCACCGCCATCGTCAAGCCATCGGTGGCGGTCCACTGCCATCGGACCATGCAAGACCGCCCGCCACATTAGGGTGGCGGGTGGATGGTCGGCAGGTAGAGAGACCATCCGATACAAATCCGACGGGCTAATGTAGCCAGTCGGATGGTCTGTAATCCTACATTGGTGGCAGTGTCTGCTCAGGCACAGCCGTAGGGATTACACAAGGACAGTTTCCGCCAGCCATTTCATCGGTTAACCTGCCATGAAAAGGCTGGCAGAAAGTGACTTGGTGGCCCATAGCAGGCACCCCTTCCCCACTGGCCCTGTGATATGGGGCCTGGGGGCACCTATATGATCAGAGGACTTGAGTCAGGTTCTTAAAAAACAAAATACATCTCTTTCACCACCATCTGGACACTTAGAGTGCCCTGAATTTACATTTCAAGTTATTCCTCTAGTCCCTCAATTCACTTTCATTTTCTCCTTTGATTAATGATTTTAAGGATTTCTCTTCGTCACTTAACCCTGGATTTACTTCTCTTTCTTCTGCCCCAATTCTTCCCCTGCTTTTTGTTTTATTCCCTCTTTTCTTCCCTCTTGTACTTATCCCCTACCACTCCCTACCTTGAAGCTTCATGTCTTCTGTTTTGCATATTGCCTTTTCCTACTTAGTCTTACTTTGTCTTCACATGTTCCTTCCCATTCCTCTCTCCCATTTTAACCTCCCACTTTTGTGCACATATTCATTAAGTTCTTAAGCTATCTCTCACCCTCTAGCTCTTTTCTCCCCCTACATTTCACTTACCTCCTTTTTTTACCACTCACTTTTGGTACCATCATCACTCTCCAAACTATGTCTTGTTGTTTTCTACAGTATCATTAACAAACGTTATACGTCCTCTGTGTATCATCAACAAACGTTATATGCCCTCTGGTCTACAGATGGTTTTGGTACAGTGTGCTAAATATATAAAATGTGCACTGTAAGAGATATCTTTCGCAATTGTTGGTTATCGATGCAGCACACAAATACACTGACTATGCAACGCTGTATAAAGTGCTAAATATATTAATACATCTTGAAAGGTGATTTGCAGACCACAAGAGTCTGTATGTTCGTGTTGCCTATCAACATCTGTGTAACTGTTTAAGTAATGGTTGTAGCTTTATTGCCAGCAATTTAAAACTAATGACTCAAGTTGGCCCTAACCGTTCAGCTTGAGTCGTGGAAGCCAGAGAATTGCCATTGATGGGGTTACATGTACAAATCTGCAGTGGCTGACTGAGAGAATCTTCAGTTAGGACTGTCCTCATTAGCATATAGTGCTCGATTACTAACTGATAAGCATTATTTCACTGAGCTCCACTCGTTCTCCTCATAGCCCTTATCCACGAGGGTCTATCATCTTCCTTGATAAGCACCTCATTGTCTCCCTAACGATTTCTATAAACCTGAAAAACCCCATTTTCAATTCTTCCATTCTGACATAAGCTAGAAAATGGAGCACGTGCTAAGGAAGCACCTATTTCTCTGTATCATTGTAATATGCCAGTGGCTCACAATGCATCGCCATGAGAAGAAGAGGGTGGGGGTGGTAAGCAGGACTGTGATAAGGATCAATAGGGCTCCACTACGTGTAATGAAGATGGCTGGTGTGTACTCAGGGCATTACAACCTCACCACTTTCCTCAATACAGACCTTGTCTATGAGAATGCATCGAGCAATTAAAAGTCTATTTGATCATCACCCAAAGAGTTGTGCGTAATGCTAAACGGACCAACATGAGGTGTGCACTGCATAATACAAGTGTCAGAAGACAGCCCGGTATCCTGGCCTACAGAGGAAAAGACACCTTCACCTGCCCAGGGTGAAATAAAAACTCAGGACTCCTAGTTCCAGGATAAGTAACAAAAAGCGAACCACACATGCTAAAGTATGATTAAGATAGCCATGACTGGTCTACCAGCATCTAAAAAATGTAAAGGGAAGTTCTCCAGAGTGGAATGTCCTTATTCTGGTGAAAATCAACTCTGACATTAGGAAAAAAAAGTAAGAAGTATAGTGCTGTCTGGAAATAATTGAAAGAAGGGGATCTCGCCGAGCAAAACCTTTGGATTCTTCAGTCATTTTAGACTGGTAGCCATCAAAGGTTCAGAAATAGCAGAAGCATGGGACCCCCATAAACCAATGAAAAATCTGAAATCCTCTCTAGGAAATAGTCCTTGGCATGGAAAGCTCAAAGATCATTAGCAGTCTAAAGGCCAAGGCGTCAGATCCTCCATTCTCAATCTACTGCACCTGAAAATCTCTCAATACTGCTATTTGGACCATTATATTTATTTATTTATTTATTTAAATTCTTCTAAAGCGCAGGAATCAATCCCGTAAGGGTATCTCCGCGCTGTGCCAGCAGTAGGAAACTCAGTCGGTGAATAAGGAACATTAATTAGATGGGCAGAAATGCCTCTTGATAAAGGATAGTTTTTAGTGTTTTCCTAAAGGATAGGTGATTAGTGGTTGTTCTGACTTCAAGGGGCAGTCTGTTCCATAGGGCAGGTCCGACTGAGGAGAAGGCCCGGTCTCCTTGTCTGGACTTCTTTGTGGACGGGGGTTTTAGCAAGGCTTGACTGCTTGAGCGAAGGGACCTACTGGGCTGATATGGCACCAAAGATTGAGACAGGTATTTAGGACCTGTGCCATAGATGCATCTATGGACCGTGCAGCAGATCTTAAAATCGACGCGCTGTCTTATTGGGAGCCAGTGCAGCTCCCTGAGCAGGGGTTTGGAGGGGGTCCTAGCTGGTGCCCCCATAACCAGTCTTGCTGCCGTGTTCTGGACCACCTGCAAACGACATACTGCGTCAGCATTTGCTAACGTCAGCAGGCCGTTGCAGTAGTCCAGACGACTGGTCACTAATGCCTGCACAAGTGTCTTCCTGTAAGAAGCAGGAAGATACGGAAAGACACGTCTAAGCAGGCCAATAGTGTAGAAGCATAATCCTGCGATGTAATTGGTGTGCTCCTTCAAGGTCAGCTTTTGGTCCAGTTTCACCCCAAGATTCTTCACATGATGTTTAGGTGACGGTACTGGGCCAAGATCTATTGGCCACCAGTCAGGGGACCAAAGAATGCTTGCTTTCCCAAAAAGCATGACCTCAGTTTTTGTGACATTACATTGGAGGCAGTTCTTCGCCATCCAATGTGACACCGCCCTCATACCCTCAGCAAAATTCTCTTTGACTTTAGAGTCAAGAGAGCTGAAAGGGTAGAGGAGTTGGGTGTCGTCAGCATAGGAGATCGGTGTGAACCCATTCTTCCGCACAATCTCAGCAAGGGGGGCCACATATACATTGAACAATGTAGGGCTAAGGCAGGAGCCTTGTGGCACCCCCTTCGTGAGCCCCCTGGAGATGGAACAGAAGGGGCCCAGGCTGACGGATTGTGATCTCCCGGAAAGGAAACTCTCCAACCATGATAGTGCTAGGCCTCCGATTCCTACTCCTTGCAACCGGCCGAGAAGGATGTTATGATCCACGGTATCGAAGGCTGCAGACAGGTCCAACAGCACTAGAATCATGGAGCCTCCACTATCCTGTGACATTTTGATCTGATCCGTCACAGAAAGAAGGGCTGATTCAGTGCTGTGGTTGGGAGATGCAATCCCAAACTTAAGCCCTCAAGCAGAAAATACAACACACTGAGATAGTTAAGAGGTCAAGGGCACCGGATCGTGAAATGAATCCAGAGGAGAATCATTTCCAGTACTGAGCATATGCTTTTTGAAATTTTGGCCACCAAGACTGCAGCAGAGCATGCGCTTCTTCTATATGGACATTCCTCACCTCAAAAGGCCCAGACATTTAGGTGACAAGCAGTCAGACACAGAAATAGAAAGGGAGGAAAGGCAAATAGCTGTTCTCCTACCCACTTGAAAGACACATCATTTACACCCTATCTAGGACATCTTTGACAATGGAGCAGTACATTTGGAGAAAGACATTCTCCTTCATGGTAAACAACTTCAAAATCAGTTAGTCAAACCATCTGCAGAAGAGATTGCGCACATCTTTTTAAAATGACAATTGCAGGAAGGATCAAAGGATCTTGCTTAGCTGATTCACCTGAATATTCTTTCTGCCCCAGATGCACGCTCTTTTAGGGGATAGGAGTTTGAATTATGGCCATATGAAGAAGTGCTTCAACACTTCCTCCAGAGACCTGTATCTGGAATGCAGCTTGGAGCATAGGGTCTCAGGTCAAAGTTGGAGAAAGCCAGTCATTAAACTAGCATGAGCTATATAATCTGATTACTGCCACACAGAGGTTCAGAGTAACCTCCTCAGATCATATCCTAAACAACGCTATGTAAGACATGGCACTCAAAAAAAATTGAGAAATTGACTAGGTCCTTCTCTAACTGGTAGTGCATTTACTGATTGTGGAATTGATGGCCAGATCACTCCTTTATCAGTACATGTGGGTTCAGGGAGTTTACTTTGCTGTGGTCCCTATTTGTGTAGGACAGCTTTGCTCTAGAAAAGGTGGGCTTTGATGTTGAAAATCTGGATGAAGACGCTTCTCTGGGTTTGGAGCCTGTAAATTAGTGACTAGATCCCCAGGTTAATGCCAAATGGCTTACAACCCAGAAAGGGAAGCTTTAGGAGCATTGATGTCTATGAAGCTGGAGCCTTCCAGAACCTGAGCAGGTGCAGCCATAGCCAAGGCAAATGTCAAGATCATAGCTCTTAAAGAATCTGAGGCAAGATTTCATGAAAACTCGATCTCTTTCTTTAAACAAGACTGCAATCCTCTCTCTAATGCAAGTAAAAGACACTTTCAAACTCTTAAGGAGATATTTTAGTGCATGTGCTTTCTATGGTCCAGATCTTAGCAAATACGCTGTAGGTTTACACTTATTCGCTACATAAAGCAATAGAGAAAGTGGTGGGCTGCATTTAAGAAAGAATAAAATACCAATTATCAGGGTCTTGGCAACTGCAATTCTAGCGTTTTTGAGAACAGCACATTTAAATTTGCCAATTGTACATCTTAGTATTCCTTAAAATACCACATTTACTGTTTCTTTGCTTATAGGACTCATCCTACTTCCTTGTCCATTGCATCACTGAGTGTTACATCCTCAGAAATCAATGTTCTGAGGATCACAAACCTAAAAAAAATGATTTGACTCGAGCAAGAGAGATGAGGAAGACAAATGGGTAAGAAGTTGGGCGAACCATGGTTAAATCTGAGGCATACATACCCAATTACTACTACTGCACACGGTACATCTCCTGAGGTATGGGTGACATCATTAACCTGCAGAGCTTTCTATTGGAATTAAAAGTATCTTCCATAAGTGAGGAGTGGAATGCCAAACTGCACCAAAACATCATAGAATAGGAAATCAGCAAGAATTCACAACTACAAAGTGGCAAATCCCTTGCTGACGTTCACAACAAATTCCAATATAAACTATAGTGATGATATGCAGACCTGGCAAACCAGATGGTTTTTATTCATTCTATGGAAAATATTATTGTGAAACTCAAGATTTTGGCCAGCATAACATTCAATAGGATAGATATGATAATAGCAAACAAATACACCAGAATCAGTTGGGCTTCATGCTCCACATATTGATCAAGGTAAATCTTAGAAGATTCTACAACATTCCTGACCTACCCAGTAGAGCCGGAGAACTTGTTAAGAGGCTGTTCTTAATGCACAACGTGCTTTCGACTCTCTGGAGTAGCCGTACATGATTGCCGTCTTTGCAAAGATAGGGAAAGGAACAGATTTCTTGTCATTGGTTCAGCTACTGCTCACAAACTCTCTAGCTGTAGGTATGAGAAATAAAGTACTATCACAGAGTTTTGCAATGCTCTGGTGTAGCCATTAGGCATGTCCTTTATCACCAATACATTTCAGCCGTTACAGATGGATCAGAAGGGAATCTCTGTTAAGAGACCTCCAATTGACAAGTGACCAGAATGATCATGTATCCTTATTTGCTGATGACTTAAGGGCCTGATTTAGATATTGGCAGACAGGATACTCCATTACAAAGGTGACGGATATCCTTCCCCATGTATTACAAGTGTCGTAGGTGGATGGGATATTTGTCATGTCTGTGATGGAGAATCCCAGTCACAAAGATCTAAATCAGGCTGTTAGTTTTATATGCCACTCCCCCAATCATTTCAATAAACAGATTATTGGAGATAAATAAAATATTTGATGCATACTCCAGCTGGCAGGTTAACTTGAACCAATCAGTTCTTTTCTCAGTGATAAAACTGACACTTTGGGATGTATAGCACAAATAACAGAGACAGGTATATGACGGAAAACCTAGAAAGAGACTGTTGAGGGTTCCAATGTGATGGAGGAGTGTAGTTAAAGCATCCCCTCTCTCTTGCGTATTACCACCCTATAGCAGACTATCACACTGCCAAAATGTTGTATGTGCTCCACAATGCCACATATTGGGTCAATGGGTGCAATCTTTAAGAAAGTGGATGCTGTGATGCATACCCTATTGTAAGATGGCAGCTCCCCTTGCATAGTGGTGCCCCCCTAACAACAACTGATGAAGAGCTAGCCATGCCAAACATTCGGAGATAACTAGGCTTCAAAGCTAATGATGGGTAACAAATGGATATTTGCCTCTTGCCAGGAGTCATCTGACACCATAGATAGATATGTCATGGATATGAAAGGCAATACAAGGGCCCTCTTTAATAATGGCCTTGGTTTTGTCCTTTTCCAACAGTGAATACAGGGGTCAGCTACACATTTATATCTGTCACTGGACAGCTGATGGGGAAGGATGTTCTCACTTAAAAGCCCCTGCTGCAGTCTCGTAACATTTTATCTTACACTGAATCCATACAGGGCTTCAAGCTCTGACACAGAATTGGCATTACAACTCTGAGCAACTTTGGGTCTATTTTTGACTTTACATTTTCCAATTTGTAATTAGAGTGTGTAATGTAATGTAATGTAATGTGTCTTGTAAAGCGCACTGCTGCCCTGAGGCGTCGTGGCGCTGTAGACAGCTGGGGAACCCGTCCTGGCTATCCCTGTGAGATGGTCCCTACTGGGTATCTCCAAGGTGAAACCAGGCATCCCCAGCTAATGTGGGGCGCCGTTATAGAGATGAGGCAAGCTAATGCCCAGAGTTGCCGAGTGTGATCCCTGGTTAGAGTAGGCACCGAGGTGAGAATTATCGAGTCCGCTGACCCTGGTCCACGACCCTGCCGGGAATTGAACCCTGGTCCCGGGCCGTTCCCTGCTTCCGGGTCTGCCGCCTCTAACCAGTGAGCCACACCACTCCTGTCGCAGTGTGCGACATAGATTGCTGAGTCTTCCCATTACTGGCAATTTTAACACATCTCACGATGAAACCTGAACATAACAGTGGTCATACAAGATAGTGTGCAGAGCAAGTATAAGGGTCAGATGTAGGATAAGGCTGGTCTTAAAAAGTGGTTGCAAACCCGACAAAGACTTTTTGTGACCAGTCTTTATGGGTTAATAAGTGGCATTGCAAAATGTCCAGGCGCAGGTGTCACACACGGCCCACATAATAGATAATAATTAGGCAGGTCCCTGATGACCCTCTGTGATTGACTACAAACACATGGATTGTGGCCTGCAAGGAACAGAAGTTCATATCCCTACGTTTACTTTCCCAAAATGTTTATATAAAGCAGTTTGTGTACCTTAAAGGCAGCGATGCTGCTTTAAAGAACATGAAAGTTTCACTTTTGGGAAACCACAGGGGGAGCAGGCAGTGGTCCTTCACAACGCTGCTTGCTCCCTCACAGACTCCTGGCACAACTAAGGTGTTGGTAAATGATCAGTCACAAGCCACGAATACACAGGATACCGAATTCCCATTAGGAGGAATTCTCTTTTCACATCCATGCCTAAGTGCAATTTAGTACGGGTCACTGAATCCATTTTGGGAGTCAGAAATGCATTTCTGACTCGAAACATGGGTTTAGTACATTTTAAAAAACATTAAGCTTTCAGAACTCCTGTGATTTTATGCATCATAGGGTTTACAAACGCACCTGGCCCTAAATTCCTAGAACACCCGTTCATATGAAAGGCAGTATCTCAAATATGTCTTCAATACTTAATAACCCACATAATCTGAGATATCTACAGTTGCCTTGAATGAAGTGACCAACAAATTCGAGTTTAGGTCTCTCGCAATATAAAATTCTACATAGAAATGTTTACACAAAGCAAATACTCAAACAGACTGGCAGGGCAGATGGCAGCTTATGCTTTTATCATACACTCTGGACTAGTCCTAGAACCATGAACATTTGGAAGGATATACGGCAAAACCGGGAGAAGGTCACCAGGTTCCATGTTCTCCTGGAGATAAAAGGTTAGTTACTGGGAATATGAATGGAGCCATGGACTCTCGGAAGCACTAAGAATATTGTTAGGAAAGTTGAGATTCGAGTGTCACCTGGGGTGAGACCCTGGCACTCCGGAATGGATTGGGTCTTATGGATGGAAAGCAGTGGTAGAAGTTGAGGGGGTCGGAAGGGCACCGCGTGCCCCTACTTTTAAAAATTATTTCAGTCCGTTCCCCTACTTCTTTCTTTCAAAAAAGCATCCCGGGACGGCAAGAATAGTCCAACTTAAAAAGGATAACTTTTTCTTTCAGCTTAAAGTCAGGGGCGGCTCGCACTTCTCTGTTGAACTCCAGAGGCTGCAGCAGCCCCTCCCTGAGCTCTCACAGACTGTGGGCAGGCCCATTGTCATTCGATTGAGGCTGGTTATCCCCTTTTGAAATACAATGCGCCCGCCCTCTGCCTTTAGCATGTCATGCTGAGTTAGTGATTACAGAGGAGCTTTCCCCAGACAGAGTACTGTGGGGAACTTGCCACCATGTGAAATTTATCAATGTTGTACACAGAGTCAACTGGGCAGGAGCAATGAAGGGACAGAAGGGGAGACAGGAAAAGAGAGGTGAAAGTGTGGGAGAGGTGACCGGGCAGGAGAAGTAATGGGCAGGAGAAGTGACGGGGCAGGAGAAGTGACAGGGCAGGAGA
The DNA here is from genome assembly GCF_964263255.1 of Lissotriton vulgaris. Lineage (NCBI taxonomy): Eukaryota > Metazoa > Chordata > Amphibia > Caudata > Salamandridae > Lissotriton > Lissotriton vulgaris. The sequence continues at coordinate 1,843,083,308 of NC_141687.1, forward strand.
GGCAACAGGGATGGAGAGGTGAGGGGGCAAGAGAGGTGACAGGGCAGGGAAGGTGACGGGCAGGAGAAGTAATGGGCAGGAGAAGTGACAGGGCAGGAGAAGTGATAGAGCAGGAGAAGTGAAGGGGCAGATAGAAGTGACAGGGAAGAAGAGGCAACAGGGATGGAGAGGTGACGGGGCAGGAGAGGTGATGAGGCAGTAGAGGTGACCGGGCAGGAGAAGTGACAGGGCAGGAAAAGTGACGGGCAGGAGAGGTGACGGGTCAGGAGCAGTGCCGGGACAGGAAAGGAGTGGTGACAGGGCAGGAGAAGTGATGGGGCAGGAGAAGTGATGGGGCAGGGGAAGTTACGGGGCAGGAGCGGTGATTAGGCATGTGCAAGAGAGGTAATCGGGCAGGAGCGGTGAACAGACAGGAGCAGTGAACGGATAGGGGCAGTGAACGGATAGGGGCAGTGAACGGATAGGAGCAGTGAACGGGGCAGGAGAAGTGATGGGACAGGAGAAGTGATGGGACAGGAGAAGTGATGGGGCAGGAGAAGTGAGGGGGCAGGAGTGCTGACCGGACAGGAGTAGTGAAAGGGCAGGAGTGCTGACCAGTCAGGAGCAGTGAACGGCAGGAGCAGTGAATGGCAGGAGCAGTGACCGGGCAGGAGTGGTGACGGGGCAGGAGAAGTGACACGGCAGGAGAGGTGATAGGGCAGGAGATGTGATGGGGCAGGAGAAGTGACAGGGTAGGAGTGGTGATTAGGCATGAGCAGGAGCGGTAACCGGGCGGGAGCAATGAAAGGACAGGAGCAGTGAACGGGACAGAAGCGGCGAATGGGGCAGGAGCAGTGAACGGGGCAGGAGCAGTGAAGGGCAGGAGCGGTGACGGGGCAAGAGCGGTGACGGGGCAGGAGCGGTGACGGGGCTGGAGCAGTGACGGGACAGGAGCAGTGACGGGGCAGGAGAAGTGACGGGCCAGGAGTAGTGACGGGGCAGAAGAAGTGATGGGGCAGGAGCGGTGAATGGGTAGGAGTGGTGAATGGGTAGGAGCGGTGAACGGGGCAGGAGAGGTGAATGGGGCAGGGGCAGTGAACAGGGCAGGAGCAGTGGATGGGGCAGGATCAGTGGACGGGGCAGGAGCAGTGGACGGAGCAGTAGCAGTGAAGGGGTAGGAGAAGTGACAAGGCAGGAGAGGTGAATGGGTAGGAGCGGTGAATGGGTAGGAGCGGTGACTGAGTAGGAGCAGTGGATGGGGCAGGAGTGGTAGACGGGGCAGGAGCGGTGATGGGCAGGAGCAGTGACGGGGCAGGAGAGGTGACAGGGCAAGAACAGTGATGGGCAGGAGAAGTGACGGGCAGGAGAAGTGACAGAGCAGGAGATGTGATGGGGCAGGAGAAGTGACGGGGCAGGAAAAGTGATGGGGCAGGAGAAGTACCAAGGCAGGAGAAGTGACTGGGCGGGAGCAGTGATTGGGCAGTAGCAGTGATTAGGCATGAGCAGGAGTGGCGAATGGGTAGGAGCAGTGAACAGGCAGGAGCAGTGAACGGGCAGGAGCGGTGAATGGGCAGGAGCGGTGAACGGGCATAGTGGTGACGGGGCAGGGGAAATGACAGGGAAGGAGCGGTGACGGGGTAGGAGAAGGGACTTGTACTTATGGTCCTTGACTATTTATTTATATACTATTGCATGACATCCACTGATGTGTCCGCAAAACATACCTGTTGCCCTGAATTTTTGTCCTGAATATTGACCTCCTGTCTTGAATTTTTGTCCAGAATTTTGACCCCTTGTCCTGAATTTTAACACTCACCATCCTGAATTTGCGCCCATGCCATTGTTCCTGCTTATATTTCGCATGCTTTACATAAACCTGTATTCCCTAGGAGTATTTGCTTTTTCCTATATTAAACCTCAAATAAACATGTTTATCCATTGTTTGAATTAAATAACGTTATAAGCTGTAACTGGTCAGTGAAATGCTAAACGTTCAAAAAATTGGTATGTTTTGCGATTTCTAGTTACACCACTGACTCCGCCCACTGATCCAATCTTCGGTTATTTCCGCCCCCTGATACTCCACCCACAGTTCCCCTACTTTTTATTCCCCACTTGGACCACGGACATTGGAAAGGTATATTTATTGCTAGAGGTTGCCAGAGAAAGGTAAACAAAACATAGGACTCGCACATTTCGCATCACGGGCTAATGGCCTGAGGGGATTAGTTTTCCATTGTCTTTCATCTACTATAGAATTTAAGCAATTTCTTTTTTTATTTCAAAATTAGTTATTGGTTTTTAATGGACATTATTAACAGTGATATACTTTTAATTCTAAAACCTCGTGTTAAAATAACATATTCGACATACTTGTGTGTAAGCATTCAGAAATTAATTGGGAATTACTCTATTTTCTGAGAAGAGAAGAAAGTTACAGGTTGAAAAAGGATAGAAAAGACTAGGTGGTGGTTTAATTTTCATCCAAATAGTAATCTAGTTTGTCCCACACAGCATGTGGTATGGGTTTCCATGGGAACTGTTAAAGAGAAATACTGTCCGCGCCTCTTGTATAGATTAGTAATTCCTTCCAGGCTTGGAAGGAGGTTTCCAGTTACAGATACAGTTCCAGATGGTTTTACGTCCAGGGAAAGGGTGATTTTCGAACAGCTGGCAGTCATTTGGGTCTGTACTGAGTGGATCTTGAGGACCCTTTACTAGGTACGTAGAACAAAAGTTACGTTTAGTCTGAAGAAGCTCTTTGACAAAGAAGTAATTATGAGTTTCTAACTGTAAACTAATGAAGTGGAATCTATTGATGATCTTGTATCGCTGTTGACTGTCCCTTTCTACTCTATTAGCTCATTGTGATTAGAATCATATTCTGTTGCATATATGTTCTCTTTGAAAATAAAAATGCTTCTAAAAACAAAACGAATGACTTGACTTATTGTTTCATGGACATCTTCATCAAAATCTAGGATAGAGTGCCTGGAGGCACGTACTGTATTAACATAGACGTCTTCAACTTCTTCCACGCTGATAGGGTCACGAGGAAGTGCGTTGACACCGACTGAAAATATTCCCCTTGATTAATTACCAGCAATGGATTTCCAACACTCTACAGAACCAAATTCACACTTACATGTATGAAAGTAACTTATGGCATTTCTCTTCTTATGATTACATCCCAGATCCATTCTGCGGGGGAGGTTCCATTCCCTGATCAAGTTGCATAGCTACATTGGGCCATTTGGAGAAACATCCAATAGAAGATCTTTTGTCCAAAACTCATTGCGTGGTTGCCTCAATTAGTTACTGCAATTGGCCAATGCATATAACAGTCAGGTGTCTACAGTGGTAGACACAGCAGGAGCAAGCACCTGGACTGCCACAGTTATACAGCCTCCATATAGTGAAATGCAAGGCAAGGAGGGTCACAGAAGTAACCCCTGGTGATAGACTATGGTTCATAGCTTGTTAACGTTTGAACTGTTCCTCCTCTCATTGTATCGTTTGAACTGTTCCTCCTCTCATTGTATGAAGACAAAGTAGTGTGTATTGGAGTGTGACAAATGTCTTTGCTTTTCCAACCTCATCACAGAAACCACCGCAGGTCTTAGCACACAGAAAAACAATACAGTATGGTTAAGCATAGGTAACAATTAAAAGCCTAACAAGATGTATGAACATTTCATTTTGCGAGTCTCTAATTACGATTTTTTGCAACTCTCAATTAGAGACTCACAGAATTAAATGTACTAATGTGACTCAGGCACATTAGCAATTCCCAAATGGCTTTCAGGGAACCTGCTTCATCAATATTCATAAGACAGGTCGCAATTTGCGACCCATTACAATGGTCAATTTTTTATGATTCATGTATCTCTGAGCACCTAAGAAGAGCCCTAATTTCCACAAAAACTCCTCAATGTGAGATCATTGTACATGTCTAGCAGAAATAGAGAGAGCCCCAAGACCCCTGTGATGTTGTCCTTCTAGGCACCTGACACATGAGCAACAGGATAAATTGGACGTTCTATTGGTGAATGACACATTTTCAATCTCCCACAATTGCAAGAAGTAAAAGGAGGTTCTTTATTGAGAATATTTGTAATGTGTGTGTCTCTGGGGGCAAGTTGCCCTCAGAGATGAAGACTGTGACAAGGATATCTAAGGGTCTCAGGCGAGGATTTTCTTGGTATGTCTAATTAGCTTTTTGTGGGAGATTCTGGGCTGGACTCTGACACATATATAAAGAAATTGAGACCTCAACAGTTTTTATTTTGCTTCGAGGACATTATCTACATATGATTATTACTGTTAATTAAATTAAAAAGTATGAAAACCCTGGGCGCATAGAAAAGTAAAATTCCAAAGCCCTTCATGTAAAGTGAATGCAAATATTTTTTTTTTAAAAAGCAAAAAACTATTTTTCTGCATACTTTGTTCCTTACATTATGATTTAATGGGTATTGCTCATGCTACAAAATGAGTTTTTCAATGTTTCTACTCGCAAAGTCTTATGATTTATCACAAGCATTTTATAGCACCATACTACGATTTCTTCATTCTGGAGAATTTTCAGAGTCTGGACTGCGTTTATGAATCTAGAATTATTGTTGACTAATGTCAATGTGCTCTGTTGTCATTCATTTTTCTTTGAGTAGATCTTTCGCTCCAATGTATTCTTTAATAATGCTTCCTATTTGACAAGACAACAAATAAGATGCGCCCGATGCAGTCAGATATCTTAATAATTAATTACGTGTGCACAGGATGTCATGATCATTTCTTAAGTTCTCCTGAGGTGCTTGATTGCCCATTGTTTGTCATGGAGAGGCTCTGTTGAGAGGCATGATTAATCTACTATACAGCTTCGATTAAATATTTTGCCCACGTGGGTGTGGGACATTTAAGTTATCTTGTTTTGATATGTGTTTCAATGTGGATTTGTGACAAATATAACCCTGGTCCGAGTTCGCGGAGTTGAGCTACGCGAAACATTGCGAAGTGAAAAAAAAATCTCAGCCGCACTAAGCGGCGCTCCGCAAGTGGCGGAGTGCGATAGCAAAATGTTGTTTGCAGTGATTTTCAGTGCCGGATGCTTGTCCGCACTTTGCAATCATCACAAACGGCTCAGTGCAAGCGGGCGCTGCTTTCCTTTCTACCTCTCAAGTGGGTTTTTACTGGAGCAGCATCTTTCTCAATGTGAACGGGCAGTTTCTAAACACGAGCGGTCGAGAGCATACACGACCACTTGCAATGAGAAACCTGCCTCCCCCCCCCCCCCGCATCGAGAAATCTTGCTGGGAGGTTTATTTACCACACTTGCGCTCGCTAACTTGATGTTGACGATTGCAAACGATGAAAAAACTCACCAGGAGGTGGATTTTCCTCTTTCACGCTCACCAACATTACGTTGACGATCGCGAGCAAGGAAAAACTCTGCGAGCTCCGCGTAACGCGGAATGTGGAAAACTCCACACACTCCATGAGCAGAGCGGAGTTTACTGCCCTGGCTTAGAAAACTATGGAATTGCTGCTAAGGTGATAATGCTTAGCCAAACTGTATGGATATGATGATGTTGTGTTTTGCACTTGATTGTGTCACTGACTTCATCTAAGGTGTACTGTTTGTATAGGGTGAAGTATAAATATACTTGGTTTGATAGGTAAGTTTATGCAAGGATATGGATGAACGGTTAGGGTGGCAACCATACAGCTTGCTTGCTGTATGGCATGGTGGTGCCAAGGTATGTGTGTCTAATGTGATCCTTGACATACTGTTTAGTTGTCAGTGATAGCCAACTATATGATTTTCATGCCATCTTATGCACAACATGATGTTGTATGGGTCTAATGTGATGTTTTGGTGCACGGAAGAGTATAATTATAAATCAAATAAGATGCAATAATGGATTGTGAGCACTGTTGGGATTTTAGAGAATTCTTAGGCTATAAGAACTGTGTTGGGTGCATTTATTTAGTTATACATGTAGGAATTGTACACAGTGCTGCACATCACTTAGGTCACAGCAGAGCACAAATCTAAACAGAAAATCAAAACAGTAAAATCATGAAAGTTAAAATCTTGCTGGATCATATGACACACCTAGACTAGCGTAGACATTCCTCTGTCACCGGAGTGGGGGGCGTTCTCCCTGATGTATTCTATTGAGGGTCTGTGTGGTGTTTCTTCATGTATGCTAAGCAACAAAGAGTAATCTCTAAAGTATAGCTAAGGTATATCCCTGGTATATCTATGCAGTATCATATGCAGGTTATATATTCAAGTTCAAGTTCAAGAAGTCTTTATTCGATTAATTCATCATAAAAGACATAAATACAAAATACACAATAACAATATAAAATCAGTATTAAATCATTGACATCGAATAACTTCATGCAGAAATAAATAAAATTTAAAAGAGTTACAGATACTGGTTACCACAGTAAAACAAGATAAAACAGTCTCTGCTAATTTAGTTTAATAAACCTGCTTCTGATAACCCAGGCTTAGCCAAGGAACTTGGCAACCCCCACAACAATGAGCGGATCCAGATTAGTTTTTAACAATCTCAGGGCCTCAGCAGACGAGCGAGTGCCTAGATGACTACAAACTGGTTTGAGCCACTTAGATCTGGGGGCAGAGTAAAGGGGGCACACAAACAAAAAGTGAGATATACTTTCCCCAAAACCTTGACAGTTTGCACAAAGCCCCAGACTAGCTTTACCCCACTTATTGGTGAAGTCCCCAATAGGGAGTGTGCCACATCTGAATTGAAAAAAAAGTTTTCGGTCCAGAGGTTTGGTAATAATTTCCCAGAATTTTTCTAACCTGGGTAGATCTTTGTGTACCAAAAATAAACCTGAAAGACTACTTGGGCTTGTTTTTGAAAAAGTATTGAGCATCACCCAGGCCCAATAACATTTTTTGAGCTCATTTTTAGATGGAAATGTGGCTGTCTCAGGCGACAACCACAACTCAGTGAGGCCCATAGATAAAAGAGTAGCCTTGAGATCTCTGAACCATCCGATTTTTAAGGCTCCCGGAGAGTTTTTTAACTCCAGACAGGCTTCAGCATAGTGGTGTAGGTCTGGGGTTGTCCACAGGCGTCGCCAGAATGAGATCGGTGGATATCTAGCACAATCGACCACCGAGTAACACCCCAGATCGTATAGAAGGGGGATTAAAGGTGTCGATTGTGGCAGACCAATTGCCATCCTTAGGAACTTGTTTTGGGCGTGTTTCAAGGAATCCAAGTTGCTTCCGCCCCATAGCTCTGCACCATATAGCACCGCTGATAAAACCTTCCCACCATAGATCTTCATCAGCGGTGACATGGGTTTGGTAAATGAGCTTTTATGTTCCTTGATCAAAGCTCCACCCAACTGTTGGTGTTTCAGGGTCAGGAGCTCGATCTGGTGGGACCAGTTTAGTGTGTCGCTAAATGAAACACCCAGATAGGTAAAATGCTTGGTCTGCTCTAAGGGGGAATTCCCCATATTGACCCTAGCCTTGACCTGTTTGTGTCCCCTCATAACCATAAATTTGGTCTTGGCAACGTTCACCTCCAGCTCATGCTCCGTACAGAAACTCTCAAACCTCGACAGTGCTAGCTGTAATCCCTGTCTGGTTCTCGAGATCAGGAGAGTATCGTCAGCGAACATGAGCAGAGGGATTTTCATGCCAGCCAAACTAGGAGCATCTGTGGGACAGCCCTCAAAGTACTTGGTGACTCTATTTATGTATAGGGAGAACAGGGTTGGTGCCAAAACACATCCCTGTCTAACACCTTTCAACACAGGAAACTTATTAGTCACCTCACCAGGTTTGCCCCATCTTACAAAGGCGTAGGTGTCAGCATGAAGGTTAACAATGATACGAACCAGAGAGGGAGGCATACCCATTTCCAGAAGGCAGTTCCAGAGCCCAACCCTCGGAACAAGATCAAACGCAGACCGAAGGTCTACGAAAGCCGCAAAGAGGTTACCTTTGCCCAGAGTGACCGTCTTCCAGTGTAGTAACATAAACCGAAAAGCCTGATCCAGGGTACTTACGTGGGGTCTAAACCCTGCTTGGAGAGGGGTAAGAATGTTATATTCCTCAATCCAGGCCTGGACCCTGGATAGGACAAGTCGTGACACTATCTTTTGGACAGCATCAATAAGGCTGATCGGCCGGTAGTTAGAAGGAACCGACCGATCACCCTTCTTGAAGATGGGCAAAATCTCGGCACCCGCCCAAGAAACAGGCACCTTTGCTCCCCTGGCCAACATGTTTGCCAGGTGCAATAGATAGGGTACCCATAGGTCTTGATCCTGTTGAAAAATATCCGCAGGAATACAATCCGGGCCGGGCGCTTTGCCCCTGGGGATGGTGTTCAGGACGTTTTCAACCTCTTTGGCCGAAAACACAAGGGTGTCTAAGGACAGCGGCCAACCAATGGGTGTTTCCCCTTCCCTGAGGCACCTGAACTGTTCCTCGAAGTGGGACACCCATTTTTGTTGGTCGACAGAAGCAGGGCTAGGACGATCATCCAGGGACTTACCCCATTTAAGGAGGTGCCAAAAGTGCGTGAGGTTCCTAGAACCACAGGCCTCAACAAGGAGAGCCCAGCGTTCTTCATCCCAGGCGGCTTTAGCCCGCCTCTTAGCTAAATTATAGGCCTTCCTGGAAGATTTAATTAGGGCTGGGTTCCTAGATTTTAGAGCTTTGAACAGGTTTGAATGAGATGTGCCACACTCATCATCAAACCAGTTCGCGGGCTTCCTCGGCTTTCCTGGGCCCTTTTTTGCAACTATTTTAATGAATAAGGTCTTAAGGGATGTGAACAAACTGGCATGGATGTCGGAAATATTGAGAGATGTTTGGTTCGAGTCATCACATTGCTCAAATAATCTTAGGGAGTTAGAAACCAGGGATCTAATTTTAGTGCGTGCATTCACGTCCACGGCAACCTTTGGCCACCGAACCCTCCTCATATCATTTGTTAATACCATGGCCTCTTGTACAACATTGGAGGGGTGCACAGAGGGCCAGGCAAAACTGAAATCCTTCAGTTCTGCTAGGAGAGGTTCGTGGTCGCTTTCGGGCCGAGGGCTAATTAACATATCCGAGACTAGGGGCCACATAGTTACATCGACTAAAATGTAGTCAATGCGACTACTAAATCTTCCATTAAAGAATGTTGGGTTGCCCAATCTGTCCGATCTAGTACGACCGTTTAGGGCACGCAGTCCCCAGTTCAGACATAGGCCTTTGATGAAAGAGGCACTTTGGGAGCATTTAGTAATCGGAGATAGCTCTAGTTGTGGAATTCCCCATGTCGAGTCCTCGGCCTCCGTTAACATCCCATCCTCCCCGCTTAGTGGTTCGAAACAAGTATTGAAATCTCCCGTAACCACCACATGACCCCCTTGCTGTGAGGAGCCAAGGAATTCATCTAAGAGTGTTAGGGTAGTTGATACACGACCACCCGGTGTTCCTCTGGCATACACATTAAACAACAGAATAACCAACCCACTATTGAGCTTCAGGCTAACAATGAGGATATCAGGGCAGTCAATAAAAATTTCTTTAACAGAGACTCCTACTGATTGGCGCACCCAGACAGTAAGACCCCCCATGGCCCTGCCTCTTAGGCCTCTAACTGCGGGTTTGTTAAAACTCAGATAACCTGGGAGATAAACCGGAAGAGTTGACCATGTCTCCTGAAAGGACCAGACGTCACCTTGTCTGATGAAGTCAGCCCATTCAGGTATACATATGCAGGAATCTATGCCCGCCACATTCCAGCAACCCAGCGTGGTACCCTTAAGAGGGACTTGTGCACCCGGAACAATAACATCTACGAAAGAGGATTCACCGGATTGTTGGAAACTTACTATAGATGGGGAAACCTCGGCAGGAACCCCTTCAATTGGCGTCCTACAACCCCCAACCTGTAAGCCTGTAGCAGAAGCAACAGAAGAGTACAGAATGTCATGGGACGGAAAAGAAGTGACCCACCCAGTTGGGTGAACAGGGTTACCTTCCTCACAACGCACGACTGGAACTTTAACACTTACAGCCTTGCGTGGGAGGATACACAGAACCACTCCCACATGAGAATTAGACTGGGCGTCGTTGCTTTTCTCACTAGTTTGTCAATCATTAGACGACAGCCCTGAAAGAGGATCGTATAAGTTTCTCAGTGGGATATTCCACAAATCTTTAGGATGGGGAGGCCTGTTGAGATTAGAAAAGGCTGGAAATAAGCTGGGGGGCTGCAGTGCCTGTGTAAAAACTGATGTAGGGGGGATCAAGGGATACGGAGGATTATTAAAGAAAGGCATTCCCAAGGATGTAGGAGGACCAGAAGGCTGGATATATGGCTTAGCCCAGCCCGGCGTTTGAGAAGGACAGTTATAGGTGGATTGGATGTACGAGCGATATAAAGCTTCGGGGTTGAAGTGGGGAACATGGAAGCTTGATGTGAAGTTGGACCATTTGGGGGGGTTTTTGGATTTAATAGAACCACCAGGCTGACTATTGAGTGGGTTAGTCAAGGTTTCGGGGTAAAAATAACCTAGATTCCTTGTGGAAATCCCACCCTCATTGTTCCCCACATACCAGTCAGTGAGGTGGGATACAGCCCTATGGTCTCTAAAATTGATAATGACAATATCCCCCTCAATGTCCTTAGGACGTACCCCAACCCACTGACATCTTCTAACCGTGACGATGTCCCCATTAAGGTTCGGAGGAAGGGGTCTGTTTGTTTTTAACCAGAAGATGACTTTATTTTTTAAACTGTCGTCATTTTCCCTGTCCCCTTCCTGTAATGGTGGCACACCTGTCATAACAATAACAAAGTTTAAAGAATCGGGCGGCAGGTCTACATTTCTTTTCGAAGGTAAAAGTTTCTTCTGTTTACAGGTTGCATCAGCAGATTTGCCCATCCCATTCTTTTTTGCTGGTACTGCCCTCTTGGCCAATGGTTTAGTAGTTGCCACACTAGGGGTAGCTACCGCAGGGGGTTGTAATGATAAGGATTTCGCAACCACTAACGGTGCTTTACTTGGTATGGAAACAGATTTGGTGGAGTTGGAAGTGAGTGTTTTGGTGGTAGTGGAGGAAGAATGACTAGTGGCTTTAATTACTGCACCTGATGCAGGGTTACTGGGGGGGCCTTTGATCTTGTCTAAGCCTGAGGTATGAGAAGATTCCAAGGACGCCACAAGGCGATCCAATTTTTCGCCCATAACCCTTACACGTTCCAGCAGAGGAAGCATATAAGATTTAATAAGTTTCCCCATGATTTCAAGAGTCGCTTCATTAACCCCTAGGGACACTGACTCAGAAGTTACTACGTCGGGGGCTGCATGCTCACCAGCGACAGTGGGGCGGGACTCAGCTGTAGGGGGTGGGCCCAACGCACTATTTATGATGGGTTTCGGTGGAGGTGGGATGTGGCGACTACCTCCTTTCCTTTTTACCCCCCCTTTACGCCTCTTCTTCCTCGGAGGGGAGTGAACCACCCCAAGAGCTATGTTGGACAAGCGTCCTGGCGGAAGGTCATTCGCCTCCGGCATAGACTCTCCTGGGACTATACAACCCAGAGACAAGATGGGCCTCATAGGGGATGGATCTATTTCCCTAATATGTGACTCGGGGATATTTATTTCTATTATACTAGAGTGGTTAATAGGGGGACAGATCAGCTGACCTCCACCAGTAGCACTACTACAAGGCGGGGAGATAGCAGGGAACCTAAATATGCTAGGGGTAAGATTGAGATCAGTCGTGTCAGCGTCAATGACGCTCAAACCTTGGGCTGGGAGATCCTTAGTAAGATTAAGGACTGGCAGTGGAATACTCTTTAACTGCTCAATTGAGCGTCTACGCTCAGCTCTCCTTTCGGCCAGAAGCAGGTCCATATCGACCTCCTTGGCAGATTTCTTGAAGAATTTGTCAAGGGGACCCAAGACAGAGACACTAACACCTGGAGGAGCAGAATGGCTCATGTTAGCAATGGAAAAACAGAATATGGGGATTGGAATAACGACTCAAATACAATGCTAACAAACCCAAAAGTCAAAGTCAAAGAGCAAAGTCAATGCTTACAGCGGGAAAGATGAAAATATCCAGGCCCAGCCCGGCCTCCTGCGGCCCCGGACGGCCACAGACGGTCCCGCCCTTGTCCCGGGCTTCCCCCGGCGTGCTCCCGCGCGCTCCCGCGCAGCGGCAGTATTGGAAGTTGGGTTGTTTCGTATTGACAATACTTATGTACGCTAATTTTGAATTCATAGTTCATCGTTAGCAGTTCCCTACTTAAGCATAATAATTAATAAATATGTTTACTAGTCATTTCACATGAGGAAAGATCTGATGAGATAATGTTCTGTGATTGGTGTTCAGTGATATACTAGCCCCTGCCTGCACCACACCTCAATGCATATCTCATCCGAATGAGAGCAGCATCCTATGGGTTGAGATGGAGCTGGCCATGGGGTGCAGGCAGCTGGTGGACTTAGGGGGTTTATTTAACAAGTGCACAGTAGGGGACCGTTAGGAGCTCTTAAGAGAGTGGGGGCCTGGGACAGCTGTGATTGGCTGAAGAGGCTGCAGAAAGAAAATAAATGAAGCAGAGACAATGACTGTAACAACAAAACAACCCTGATTAATGAGAACACTCTGGGGCATAGGAGTGAAGTAATCTACGTGACCCCCCGCAGTTCAGTTTGCGTGTTCACTGCACACCGTTGAAACTTCTCTGTCCCATGTAACCAATTTCATAATCTCAGCCAATCACAGACTCCTCTCAGGTGGCCATAGATTATTGATATCTCCTCAGCATTTGATACTGTCCACCTCCCTAACTTGCTCTCTACCCTAATCAACAAAGAATGCACCAACTCTACACTCAATTGACTTCCATTATCTCCCCCTCGTTCGTTCTTATCTGTATCTTACCGCTTTTCGTCACCACTCTCATGTCTCTGCGATTAGGGATCCCAAAAGTCTCAGTCCCAGGCCCTCTTGTCTGCTCCCTTTACACACAGACCTCAGACACCAACATCTCTTTCATTGGGTTTTCCGGCCACCTCTGTGCAGATGATACTCAAATATTTCTCTCATTCCCACCTTAACTCCTCTACTTCTGAAACTATTGCCAAGCAGCTTCTCAGCCACCTCATTTGCTCATTCAGTTCATCCAAACCTGAGTTGATTCCTGCCACATGGGCATCGCCTCCATCCCTTTTTATATTCATTTCCCTCAGACTCCCTCATCTCACAAAGAACATGGAAAAGTTCATAACCAAAACTGCGACATCAGCCAAATTCCAATTATTCCACATATGTTAAAACTGTCCAAGCATTTCTCTACATACAATCAATAGACTTATTTACTCATGCGTCCATATCAAGCTGAGCTTTTGTAACAACCTACTAATTGGTTTCACTCTATATTCTTCCACATCACTTTACAGAGTTATAACATTTGCTATCAGGACTGTCAGCACTGATTTCAAACACCCCCACATCTAGTGCTTAATTTGTAAAACAATAATTGTGGGGCCCCAAAATTTTGCTCAGATGCCCGTGGCTGGCCCTACAAAAATCAGGGGGGGCATATACCAAAGCTGTGTAGTCTAAATTCCACCTCATAACTCTTTCTACCACCACAATGCACTCCCTGTCCCTTCATCTCACTCTTCCAGGTTTATTTTCATCCCTGCTTTCTCCTTTTGGCAATGATTTTCAAATGTTTCTCTCCCTCCTTCTTTCTCCCTTTTATGTTTTTCTCTCTCGTGCTCTGGGTGAAATTCTGATGAGTAACAAATAATTGGCGGTCCCCAAAAGTGAGTGATGGTAAGTTTGACCTGCAACCACCAGCTCAAATTACGCACTGTCCATTTCACACTGCCATCATCAAGCCAGCTGGTGACCTGCAAAAAATAAAATTACCTATACATTGTAATATTTGTAATGTAATACATGGAGAGAATCATACAACTACCTGCCCACACGCTTAACTCGTTACACCCAAACTAGTAACCTTTGTTCAATTCACTTAAACGTAGATGTCCACCATCCAGCTTTCACATGTTACACCTATTAGGCCTCTGTACTGCTATTCCCTCAGTCTCAGAGTTCAACTCATTCAAGATTGTTTTCAAGCGCCTCTAAAACAAACCACTCCGATGCACCTTCATAGCACATCTGCAGTGAACTGAGATGACGTAGGTTGTGGCAAAAGCTACTGAGTCAGCAGTACCTCGCCAGGATTTATGGTTTACCAAGATGATAAGATCCTGCATGTTTTGATCATCTTACATTAATACAAAGTGTATAAGGACGACAGACATGAGACACGATGTCAGTCACTGAAAAAACACAATGCATAAAGAACCCAAGTCAACCTGAAACATCGGTTGTAGATGTAGTCTTTTGAGAGACGTAGGCAAAGAGAAATCTGAATTCACCACAAATAGCTAGCTCTCACTTTGAACCAATTATCTCAAAAAAGGTCCTACCAAATAAGGTGGAGAGCGCCTGATTGCTCAACACCCTTGAGACAAGTCTGCTTTTGGCTGAGCTCGCCACATTAAAAATAAAATTGCATTCAAATTATGCTAGGCCCTTTAAATCGCAGAGGATACAAAACGCACATGATTTCTGTTGGTGCCTTCCTTCTGAGATGAATCGTTGTGTGTGCAGGGCTACACTGGGGTCTGTAGTGTGATTTTAATGGCCAGATTATATTGTATCAATCTTATTTCACTGGGTGCAATTATTTCTTTCTGTAAACCTCTCACTACAGTTTTGTTGTTTAAGAGGTGTGTTAAATGGATAAACAATAAACTAAACGTACAATGCATGCTTATAGCCACATGATGGCGATGCACTACCAATAACTGCACAATGACCGGCCCTGAAAATCATGAAGTAGGCTTAAGCACATCAAACACACACTAGCCTTCCCAGCTTCACTTAACACAGTTTCTGAAGACATAAAATCCACACAAGGCGCTAAAAATTCATAAAGCCGGGTAGTCACTTTAATTAGGGGTGTGTGGCCTGCAGCAGCGCCCCACAATTAATATGCTTGAGTTTGGAAGTTAAACGAACAATAAAGATGCATTTAAATTTGGTTTTTATCTCCTCACATTTGGTGCGCGTTCAAAGATAGAGGTCTCATTTTAGGTTATGACCTCTGCCAAACTGCTGCTTATTCTTTTAACATGGACACTGCTGTTTTATATTCTTTTACTGAATACAAATTGAGAGGATTTTGTGAAGTTAACTATATGGCAATCCTTCAGAGGTACAGGAAGTGAAATAGGACAGGCTGTAGGATGTCAATTTGTTTTTAGTACACAACAACTTTTAAACACCTGTAATTTATATGTACAAATATTTCAAAATAGATCCGCAGCGAATGCACAAATGGAACACATTTTTTGAAACTCTGAAGTGTGATGGAAACAAATATTTTGATAGGATCAAAACAAATCAAGACACTACGTGGTGATACGCAAATGATAAATATTCGCTGCAATCCAGTTTCTAAACACTATCATTATTTGTGCATAAGACACAGATTTATCAGTAAAACTGTTGTCTGTGTAAATTTAGTGTCCTTTTCAAGTATATATTTGTGACAGTGTGCTCCAAAATATACCATTGGCCACATACCACACCCATACCACTCTCACGCTAAACAGGCGTGACTCATTTGCGGCACTTGTTCTTTGTGTAACGCTTTGATTTTTTATAATCCCTATGACATCAGCGATGTAACATTGATGGCAGCACTCCTGCTCTGAAAATATTTCCAGCTCCATAGTAAAGTTGATATAAGAGAGGCCTTAATGTCTGTCGTAGCTTGTGCTTAGATTTCTAGATCTTTTCTTTTTGCAAATGATGCCTCAGTGTAAAGAAGGTGTTTGCCACTGCCCTGTGTATTTCCTAGTGCTGACCTGATGTTTTTAAGTGCATTTCCTTGGGTGTGTTATGTACATAATAAGTGTGTTACATGTCATGGTGATGTCAGAGACCTGCATGTTCCTGTGAGTTTAGCTACTGTGATCTGCCGGTCCTTGGTTTGAGCTGAAGTAACACCAGTGCTCCTGGTGGGACATTATTTGCCAGCTGCTTGTAACCTGAAGTGAACTGTGGTTAAAAAGGAATCTGTTTCCTACCTGGCTGCTTTAAGTCTTCTCTACAGCACTTGAACCTATAATTCTTCACTTGGGACACCCAGTACATTCTAGGTTTTGAGCATTGCTTAGAATCTGAAAACGTTATTGTTCTGTTGCTGTTTACTTGCTGGCGCAGAGGTGAATTAGCGCATTCAGGTGGAAATCTATGAGAGTACAAACCTCTCCTACCTCTGGCCGGAACTGACCATTTACGCCCTCCCCATCAATGCGAAAGAAAACAAACCTTCAGATTCTTTATGGATGTACTGATGAAGAGCGTAAGGCTCACACTCATGTCTCACCCTGCCACATGTACACCCAACCAACGTGTTTCTGGATAACCATGTGAACACTCACACTCCAATTAAAAAACACAAATCCAAGCTAAACTCTTCAATATCTTGATAGTCTAAAGATCTCCCCAATTCCAAACTCTACATCTGCTGCCGAGTATGGAAATGGAGGAAGAGCATAACCCCTGGTGATTACACACCCATTAAGTCTCTTCAAGTACAATGCATACAACTCATCACATTAGCCAAAGCCAAGTATTATAACAACCATATCAATAATGCTGCAAGAAGAAGCAAAACACTCTTCAAGACAATCAAGCATTTCATCATCCCGCCACTTGGCCCGCGAAGTCAATCCACATTAGAAATCCTTCAAGAATGGTTATCAATCTCCTCTGTCCAATTTGATAAGGCACAATTTTGCTCTTCCATTTGTAGGGGTGCATTATAATCATGATCAGTTCGCACCCACATATAATCATTAGTCGTCTTAACATTTGGTTATTAGATTAGATTATTTAAAAGAGCGGGCGATCATACCATTTAGTCGAATCCGGGCTGTAGGGGCGGGATACAGCATGGTAGTGAGATCAATGAAACCCCTGGGCATACCCAACCTGAGCATAACGAACAGTAGAAAAGGCCACTCCAAGGAATCAAAGGGTTTTTCTGTGTCCGACAGGACTGCTGCCTCCGTTATGGTAAGGTTAATTCTGTGTATAACCGCGAAGAGCGTACGCTGGTTCAAGAAAGTGGACCTGTTCGGTACACATCCAGATTGGACAGGGGATATTATCTTGTCTAGTAGTAAGGCGAGTTGCATGGCCATAATTTTTGCTAATATCTTGTAATCTAAGTTTAATAGGGAAAGCGGTTTATAAGATACGCAAAGCAGGGGGTCCTTACCCGGCTTAGGCAGCAGTATGATTACTGCCTCACTGAGAGTGGGAGGCAATTGCTGTCGTTCTAGGGCTTCGTGCTATACCTCTAAGAGTTGAGGGGCCAGTATATCTTTATACTGTTTGCAAAAGTCCCCTGTAAATCCGTCGAGACCAGGAGCAGTGGAGCCATTCAGCTCATCTATGGCACTAAGGGCTTTATCTAAGAGAACTGTTCAGCAAGGAAATCTTGCATGTATTTCTCCATGTAAAGCAAAGCAATGTCTGAAAAATAATCTTCTAATTCCGCCGGTGCATGTCTAATTTTTGACGAATACAAGGATTCATAATAGGGAAGGAATTCCGTGAAAATCTCAGGTGTGTGCAAAAGGCGCTCCCCGTCTCAGAGCTGAGTTCCGTGATGTACGATTCCGGTCTGGGCATGCTCAGTTTAATGATCACAGGGGAGTGGTCTGAATATGTCCTGGGGAGTCTCCTTGTGGTCCTATACCATGTAGTGGGCTGCGGGGCAATTAGCCCGTAATCAAGCCTCGTCCACATGTCGTGCTGAGCTGAATAGTGTGTGTGATCAGTGGCTGTGTGGTTGCGCTTCCTAAAAACATCCGTAAGATGCAAGGAATCACACAGGGACATAAGTGCACGTCGGGAGTCGGCTTAGTGTCAATCAAGTGTACGATTAAGCAGTAGGTTGTAGTCCCCCCCCCCCACCCCCCCCCCCCCGCCCCATCAGAACACTGTCAGTGCCCATGCGCAAAATCTTGGCCTGCAGATCCTGAAAGAATTCAGGGCAATCAACTTTGGGGGCATAGAGACAGACAAGTGTCACCACATGACCCATCAAGGTGCCCACTACTATAATGTAACAGCCTTTGCTATCAGCGTAGCTTTCGTGGAGAGAGAAAGGGAGTCTCTTATGGATCAGGATAGCCGTGCCTCGGGCATATGTGCTGTAGTTTGAAATAAAACTATGCTGGCCCCAGCTAGTTGCAAAATGTGTGGTGTCCACTTTAGGCAACTGTGTTTCCTGCAAAAAGGCAACATCCACCTGGTGCATTCTGAAGGTAGTGTAGTACCTGCTTCCCTTTTCTAGGATTGTTGAGTCCCCTAACATTCCAGGTTATGAAAGAGAGGTTAGAGTGGTCGGAGATATCAGGTAGTGCTGTCATATGGACTGTTGGAAAGCATTGTGTGCAAGCGGTGTGCGGTACTAAATAGCTGTATGTACTGTGAACAACTGGTAATCAAAGTGTAAATAACAGGTCTTGAGACATCCCCGCCCCCAAACCCCCCTACATACTCCCACCCCCTTACGCAAGGAACCAACCCTCTGAAACTTTTTCCCAACGCATCAGGCAGTACTTCAAAATGCAAGGCAATTTTAACAAACATGCAGATAGAAATAAGGTTGAACACTACCTCATAAACAATTTTGAGCGATTTTAATTTCCACTTGGAGTTAGTCTCTGACCCTGACACCACCAATATTATAGATCTGATGCAGGGCGGAAATCTAGAACAACTGGTAACTGGACCCACCCATCAATCTGGCCATACTCTTGATGGTATCTTTTCAAACAACCCTAAGCTATCCTTTACGAATCTTCGCCCTCTAACATGGTCCGATCATACGGCAGTACTTTTTAAGCTCATCACACATAATCTCTTGGGTATAAACCCCCCCAAAATTTCTTGAAACAAGAGCTTGGAAAAGTATAGAAGAGGAGCTACTCAAATTGCTCACTTCATCTGGACCAAGCAACCAAATTATACACAAATTGGTTAGAAGAGGCAGGGAATAAGCTAGCCCCCAAAACATGGGTACGCTACCACAGGCAATGGTCTTCCTCATCTTGGTACTCACAGGAGCTCAGGGACCAAAAACTAGTTTGCAAACACCCGGAAAGAAGCTGGAGGAAATATTATAAAGACGAAGACAAAAAAGGAATACAAACTGAGCCTGGCTCAATACAAACAACGGCTACAAAGCTCTAAACAAAAATATTTCACTGAAAACATTCGGGAGGCCAAATACTTGCCCAAAGTGCTGTTTAAAACAGTTAATACTCTAGCCCACCCTAGTTCCCGTTCCATCCCACCGAGTCAAGAATTAGGCAATAATATAGCCAAATTATTCTCCAATAAAGTTAATGCCATTTTTCTTACCTTCTCTGACTCCTTAAATAGAAAGCCACCTGACACATCCACTATGCCAATGATAGAAAGATATGAACTCAACAGCTTCAACCCCCTCACAGAAATGGATACCCATAATCTCCTTGGGAAAGTTAAGTCAGGCTCCCCGCACGACCCTTGTCCGATAGAGTTAGCAGAACTGGCGGCAAAGATAATGGTAGGAACTTATTTCTATCTTCAACTTAATGTACTCAGAAGGATACTTCCTGAGAGACTGGAAACAGGCTTCCATCTTGCCCCTACTCAGGAAACCCAATTTGGATGCTAAAGATCCGAATAATTTTAGACCCATATCCAGACTACCCCTTCCAGCAAAAATAAGGACTATTCTCAATCAAAGAGGTAGGGCCGCCCTGATCATGCTGGATCTTTTGGGGGCATTTGATATGGTCCATCCCGCTTTACTGGTGAACCGACTAGAAGAGATAGGAGTGAAGGGCATGGCCCAAAAACTCCTTAAATCCTTTCTCTTAGAAAGAACGCAAACGGTCAATTTGGACAAATTTGAGGCTGAAGCATTATCCTTACCCTGTGGAGTCCCACAGGGTTCCTCACTAAGTCCGATGCTTTTTAACATTTATGTGTCCTCCCTGGCTCCCCTTATTGAATCCTTTGGTTTTAATTTGACATCCTATGCAGATGACACCCAAATTGTGGTAGCAATACGACCTGAGCTGCTACAGGATACCACATCCAGGGAACTAGGATGGCACATAATTGTTTAAAGCTAAACTCCATCAAAACGGAGGTTGTGCTTTTCTGGAGGTGAGGGCTGCTGAGCGCGAAAAGGACGCGACGCCTCCCCAGTGCATAATTCGGGAGTCACAGCTCCATAAACCCCCTGCAATGTTACTGCCTGCCTGACCCTAAAATGGCGCTCTGAATATAGCTCGTTAGCGGGATAGAAGCACGAACTCGGCCCGAGCCCTACCGACAGCTCAAATATCGCAGTGTGCTCCCTTCCTGCTGTCACCAGAGCTTATGGGAGTGTGAACAGCTAAACATGACGTTCTGGAGAGAATTCTTGAGCTTTCCTCGCAGCCTGACCCCAAGATGGAGGTAAATGTGACCCCCTCACTCGAGGCCAGAACCTATATCTGACGCCTACTTCACTACTACAAAACTCAGGATATGAACCCTTAGCACCATACCAAAGTGCCAGCGCAGTGCTCAATGGGAGCCCACGTTGACAATTTCATGCCTAATTAAGCTTAGTGGAGCAGCCTGATAATTAACGCCATTTAGCTACAGCCAGCATCAATCAGCACCAGCCAGCTACCAGTAAATAGCCAAAAACACTAAAGTCTGCCAAAACATAACGCTATTCACGGGCCCCGTGTCACGGCTCAAAAGGATGAATCTGTACTGATCTGCCAACCACCACCCGGCTCCACTGCATCAAGCAGATCAGTAAGAAGAAGGCCCATTTCACTGAGTCACGGTATGTCATGGTCACCACTCTCTAGCTCATAAGCTCGAACTACTCGCCATATCTGACACCACAACTGTTTAAGCCCTCCTCACTATACAAATACCACGTGGCCAACCGCTTCTAGTGCGGAGATATCCATTTCGGTCAGCGACCCACCACAGAATCAACAATGGCGGACAGCGATTCGAAGAACAAGAAAGTTTGCCCAGAATCCTCCATCTCGGACTCACCCATCAAATATAAAGGAGATCTATCCGGCACCCTAGACACAATCCTAAAAAAACTGGCGGACGTGCATGACCTCTCCAAATCTACAAAAGCCAACACGGACTCGATGCAGCTTGAACTCACAGCAATTAGAGCTGACATGAGCGCCATGAATCTTCGCCTAGACGAGACCGAACAAAGGATCAGCGATGTCGAAGATAAGGCTTCAAACAGTGCCAAAACCATCCAACATCTCCAAGCTAATACCAGTGACCTCAGACGCCTAACTGTGGAATTGGAGGATCGCAAAAGGAGGGGTAATGTGCGCATCTTTGGGGTGCCTGAAAACGCAGAAAAAGATGCAGATTCATGTTTGGCATTCTTGGAGGCATGGATCCCAACAGTCACCAGGATCAAATTCCATCATGGACTGTAGCTAGATAGAGCCCACAGAGTTCCAACTTTTCCACAACGTACAGCGAAGGGCCCTCGACCGCTTATTTGCAAACCTCTCCGGTACCAGCACACGGAAGCTATTCTACAATATGCCAGGAAGAACCAGCATATCTCCTGGGAGGGAAACCGCATTATATTCACTCAGGACTATTCCAAAGAAACAGTGGAAATACGAAAAGGTTTCCTATCTTTACGAGAGAAGCTACGGGCTAGAGACATCCAATTTTCATTTGCAGGCCCGGCAAAATTCAAGATTGTCGACCTGGGGCAACCACGTTTCTTCTCCAACCCACGCGACTTGTCAAGCTATCTAGAGGGCTCACCCCAACAGGAAATGGACTTGTCAGGGGGTCCATCCAATAAAAGGAAAACAGACTCGCACGTTGAAGGTAGTCAGGACTGAAGCTATGGTTGATTACCTACGTTCTACGCACTAGCACCATGAGTATCATACCAGGACATACACTTCCAATCTGCCTGGTTCCTTGGCTGCCTTGTTAACGAAGTAACTCATGGTCCACAGTATAGGCTCATTTTGAGCTTTAACCGCAATGCATCCATAGTTGCCTTATGTGCCTTTTGTCTAATATGCCTAATACTCTAATATGTCTAATATGCCTATGTATCATATCACTAGTGATGTCTGCCTTGCACAGTCTGTTGGAAAAGATTGTAGCGTTGATACCGCCTTATTCCTGCTAACTGGTTGGTTCGGAACATTTGCAACCTAAATAAAAACCCACCAACTGTCCCACTATTTACATCCTCCTATGAGAAGAATCTACAACTTGACTGTTCGAACTGCACAAGTAACCGCTTGTTTGGTGGACCTAACACGTAGCTAGTAATTCTAGATCACAAGCTCGAACTCCAAAAGGAGCTGGTTGCTTCTTCCGACCTTCTTTACCAAGTCATTGTAGTAGCCCTAGTATGATCACTCTGGTAGGTAATATTGTTGACAATTGTTGACCAACTGCATTGAGTCGCTAGACTGAACCACCTACACAAAGTATCAGGTGGAATGTTAGTGCCCTTAAAAGGGAAATGTTAGTGATCTTAAAGTTTAATTGTTGATAAAGGTTTGTTGCATATCGAAACATGTAAGTCAGTGTCTAGGTACAACCTCACTGTTTCAGTTATCTATGCATACTCCTGTGTGAGCGCGGACAGTACTGCTGTCGCAGCTCTTAAGTTCGAGTTTCAGGGGGGGAGGGAGGGCATATGGGATGGGGGTTGAGGGATGGGGGAGGGTGTGGGGTCACGGGAGTAGGGGATAGGGGGGGTGTAAACTCGGATGTTTCAGTATTGCTTTTGCTGTGCTCTATTCACTTCTTTCCTTACTCTTTTCTTCCTTTCTTACTATCCTTTCTCTGCTGCCACCATGGGCACTCTCCACACACGACTCGTTCCAGATGTATGTCGTTACCTGACGTAGTTCTAATTACACACGTCCTACCACCGGGGACAGAAGTATATTGCGTAACTCAGAGGCCTCGGACTGAACCACCTAGCCTGAAAAAACAATCAACCGTTCCCAAACCCTTTGACATGCCCCTACACATATGTCGGCCCCTACACATATATCTTTTAAATCATTGTCATGACTCCAGATAAAAACTTAGCGGCTCCTCTGAATGTAGTCTCCCTAAACGTTAAGGGTCTTAATCACCCAGTCAAACGTAAAAAAATCCTAGACTATCTAGCTAAAACCAAAGGCGATGTAATTCTCTTACAGGAGACCAAACTATACCAGGAAGATGCAGAATTCTTTAAACAACACTGGACCTCCCATACGTTATGCTCTCAGCTACACATAAAAAAAGAGGGGTGATCACCCTTATTGCTAAAAAATCAAATCTAGCTTTGATCTCTCACACTACCGATGCTGAAGGCAGACTAAGTATCGCTCATCTACAAAGAGATGAGGACCATATACTCGTGGTGAACATATATGGACCAAATGCAGACTTCCCTGAATTCTGGGAATATGTTTCGAAAAAACTAGGGAACATCCCCCAAGAAGAGCTCCTAGTGGTGGGCGTGGACCTCAACCTCCCACTTGATCCACTACTAGACAGGCAATCTAAAAGTTCTTATCACCCCACACGATCTCATGAGGCACTATTACGACTATGCTCTAAATTCCAACTACATGACTCATGGCGGCTACAGCACCCAGACGGTCGTGATTACACCTTCTAATCCCCACCACACAACTCCTACTCAAGAATAGATTATTTATTGATCTCCAACCCATTCACACACCTAATTGATGAAACAGATATAGCCCCTATTTTGGTGTCCGATCATTCCTGCATGCAAATGAAACTAGCAGGGTCACACTCACTTATCCCTCCGAAGCGATGGCGCCTAAATGAAGAGATTTTGTTGGACCCTGATAACAGGAGGACTATAGAACACGCCATACAAGAATACTTTGAAATAAACTCTAGCCCAGACTTAGATGCCGCAATGGTATGGGACGCCTTTAAAGCCACAATAAGAGGCACGATGATCGGAATTAGGGCTCGAATGAACAAGGTCACCAACTCTGAATTAGACTCCCTAGAAAAAGAAATCAGGCAAGTGGAGGCTTATCATACCTTAAACTTAAATGACAAGGCAACTATTGACCGCTTGACAAATCTGAAGTATAAGTATAATGCAATCCTAAGCAAAAGGGCAGGAGTATGGGATTAACAAATTCAAGGAGCAAAAACTCTGCGAGGGTAACAAAGCAGAGAAACTCCTGGCGTCCTATCTCAAGCACAAAAGGAAACAATTCCATGTCACCTGTATTAAAGATCAGGCCAACACCACCTTCACCAAACAGAAAGATATCCTACGCACCTTCCAATCTTTTTAGGAGGACCTATACAAAAACAAGAATAAATTCAACTTAGAGGATTGTTGTACTTATTTAAAATCAATGCACCTACACCGTATTTCTGAGGCTAATAAAGCTAAATTAGGGGCCCCACTCACACTTAAAGAAATCTCAGACGCGGTCAGATCATTAAAGAACAACAAGGCTCCAGGGCATGACGGCTTTACAGCTATGTTCTATAAGACCTTTGAAGACCTACTCAATCCCTCACTGCTCAGCCTGTTTCAATCGTTCTCACAAAACAATAGAATTACCCCCTCGATGAGCGAGGCCACAATCATAGTGATACCAAAGGACGGAAAGTGCCCACTACTTCCAAAGAACTACAGACCGATCTCCCTCATAAACTTAGATTGTAAGATTTACGCGAAAATATTGGCCAACAGGTTAAATTCCATCCTACCAACTATAATTAATAGCTCCCAAGTGGGGTTTCTAAAACACCGGCTATCCAATGACAACACAAGGCTCCTTTGTCACGTGCTAGAGAAATCAAAAATCTCGGAGGCCCCCGCAGTTGCAATTACTCTTGACGCGGAGAAGGCGTTCGATAGGGTGTCGTGGCCATTCCTGCGCCAATGTATGCATACATTTAACCTGGGAGACACGTATATTGACATGGTCATGGTGCTCTATGCCTGCCCTTCCGCTAGAATTGCCATAAATAGCTCACTCTCAGAACCTTTCCAACTAGAGCAAGGGACCAGGCAGGGGTGCCCCGTATCACCCGCCCTTTTCCTGCTAGCGTTAGAACCACTCCTTGGCGACATACAGCAAAACAACAGAATTAGCGGGATTACGTTTGGTGACAGGAGAGTTAAGCTTGCTGCCTATGCAGACGACATCCTGTTGGTTACTGAGCAGCCAGTAGTATCAATAGCGGCCCTAATGGAATCAATTATATCCTACTCCACATTCGGGCTATAAATTAAATCGTGATAAATCGGAGGTCAAACCTCTTAACATTTTCACCAACAAAGAGGTGTTAGGCGACTCGCGATTAGTTTGGCAAAATAATGACATCAAGTATTTGGGTATAGAGTTTGGCAGCTCCACTATAGAGACCCTCCCACACAATGAAAACCGGACACTTGAAAAAATAAAAAAACAGCTAGAAGGATGGTCTCCCCTATTCATCACTTGGTGGGGCAGGATTGAGACCATCAAGATGATGATTACACCACTGGTAAACTACCTAGTCACCATGCTCCCTCTGTTACTGTCCCAAGAATTCCTCAACAAATTAAACAAGGCCCTTACCAACTTTCTCTGGAAAGGAAAAAAAGCTTGCATCAGCCTTCAGAAACTCAGACTGGATAAATCCATAGGTGTAGTCAATCTCCCTGACTTTAAGAGATACCAAATTGCCTTCTTGGCTAAACAAGGCACCTACTGGCTGACCCCTCCCGCAGATTCTTCACCTGTGTGGTTAGACATAGAAACTGCCCTACTGGGGGATATCCACCCCATCTCGATCATGTCAATGAGAACAAATCAAATCCCTTGCTCAAAATCCATATTCACTAACACTAAACTAGCCCTACTTAAAATTGACAAATTGCTAGACGCATCGATAAGAAGATCTAGATGGGAATCGATCTGGAAGAACCCTAACATCACATATAAAGATATACAGCTTTACAACCACACTTGGATTAAATGTGGCATCTTCTTCCCCCACCAACTCTACGAGGGCACCTACCCGTTACCCTTTACAGCACTCCAAGCAAAATTTGGTATTGATGCTGCAGAATTTTATACATTCCTAAACATTAAAACAGCCATTACGAAAGCGGGTTATCCCCCACGCCTCCAGCCCTTCCACCGTTCTTATCCAATCTAAATAGGCTAGGCCACCAGGTCTCCAGGCTGTACAAATTGTTAAGCCCCCAGTCCTCCAGATTAAATGAAAAATCTACCCAATTTTGGTCCTCGCCTCTTTCCCCATCTCTGAGTCGGAGTAGTCAGCGACGTGGAAATCCTGTATGAGCCATAAAATAAGCCCTACGTTATCACAAACCAAGTTCTGGCTCATGCACAGGGTCTTCTGGACGCCCGCTCGCCTCTATGCCCACAAAATCAGCCCCAACGCATTCTGCTGAAATTGCAAACGGGCTGAGGGAGATCTGGACCATCTTGTCCTTCAATGCGACTGCGTCTCATTCTATTGGCACAGAGTATTTAACTTCATCCACAAACTGTTCAACATCAAGCCCCTCAAGGAACTCCGCTACCTTGTTTTTGGCTTCGTTAAGGAACTCCAGCTCCATTAACCAGACAGAGCCCTACTAGATCTCCTACTCATGGCGGCTGTTAAGGTTCCCTCCTTTTCAATTTTTGGCTGTTAAGGTTGTCCTAAATAATTGGAAAGACACCAAAAAGGCAAGTTATGCTTGCTGGTTAAACTGGGTGATTAACCTCAGAGGAGCAGACAACATCACTCTCCAAACCACACCATGGCGACCCGCGCGAAGGAACATGTGGGACGTACTAGATAGCTACTTTGAAACCCATAAACCCCCATGATCTGCCACCCCTCCTGACTTCCAGATCGCCACGGAGTCCATAGCAATCGTACAGAACATACACGCCTCGGGGTATACTGGAATGACCAGAACAGTGGTGCTCCATTGTGGCGCTCTTCTTCTCTTCTTCTTCTCTTTCTCTTGTTCTTTCTCTCTCATCATCTTCTACAATTCTATTCTCTCTCTCCCCTCCTCTCTTCCTCTTTGATCTCTGACTCAATAAAGCCTCTTGAATATGCTGTATTATCTGCAAGATCCACGGTCACATCTGAATGTACAGTAACTACCATGGTCAATCCTTCTAAGGTGTGTCTGCCATAATTGTCCTTCTGACCCTACCCCTGTTCAGATGTACTCTCATCCGCACATGCAATGTATTCAAGCTGCTGTACTGAAATATTCAATAAAACTTTCTGAAATTAAAAAAAAAAAACCTTCACTGGCTGCCAGTTAGGAAGCACACCCAATTCAAGGCCCTATGTCTGGTATTCAAGACCCTTCAGGGAACAGGGCCAGACTTTTTAAAACAACACTTCCACTGTTACTCAACTAAAAGAGCACTCCGGTCCTAGGATGCTAAATTGGTGATGATGCCCCTGATGGAAAAGCTAGCTGGAGCGGACGAAGTTTCATTGCTAATGCTGCTAAAGCTTGGAATACCCTCCCAATACATCTGAAACGCACGACTAATCTGATGGCCTTCAGGAAGACTTAAAAAACTTGGGGCCTCGTTTATTAGGCTGTGCGTCACTTTTACGCCGCCGGTGCATCACTTTTTGTGACGCACCAGTGGCGTAAAAATGCGCCTTGTTGCGCCATTTTTACAAAGTGACGCATCTAGGTAGATGCGTCACTTTGTAAACCCCTGCGCCACATTATACCTGCGCCAGGTTTAATGTATGCAAGGGGGGCATATTGGCGCAAAAAAAGGTCATGGAAGTGACGCAGTGAAATCTATGAGATTTTACTGTGCCACTTCTAGGACTCAAATGCGTCACTATCTTCCGCCTGGCTCACAGCAGGCGTAAGACTGACGCAAGTCCTTTCACATGGGGCTTGCCCCATGTGAAAAGACACATTGATGGAGTTGCATCACTTTTGTGACACACTCCAGCAATGCCCCACTTTTGCGCCTACAGATACGTCAGAAATACTGACGTATCTGTAACTCCTTGCGACATGATGCGTTATACTGTAAATATGACGCATCATTGGTGTCGCAAGGAGGGCGCAATGAAAAGTGACGCATCGTTGTTTTCACGCAGCGATGCGTCACTTTTCATAAATGAGGCCCTGGGCTTTTCATAAACTAGCTTGCGCAATACACCAATCGTTTGATCCCCCTTGAGATCTTCACCTTAGCACAAGGACACCTTCGGTAGCAGCTGCGCTCTACAAATGCAAATAAAATTTACATTAACATTAACACTGTGCAAGCGACACCTGAAAAAGACTATATCTAACAAGTGGTTGATATTGCTGAAATGAGAAAGAGCCGGGCCTTGGTTAGCATTCTTTTTTTCCTGAGGAGAGGTTGTGTACCAAACATGTACATAGCATCCACACTCCACAGTCTGCATAGGCACCCTGGCTACCAGAGCACAGAGTAGGCTATGTCACCAAGCATGTTGCTCCACTGCTCCCTTAACACCCCTTAAGCGCTCAAGCTTCTTAGACCTACGTAGTGATTGGATAAACAGAATTATAGGCAGCAGGGTATATACCATGAAGAGCTACTCTTGCTCAGTGCAGAGCAGAGTGCCCGTTTCTTGCATTCGATGTGTTCTAAATTCATATGTATGTACCTCGAAATTTCTCCATGTTAATGCATGAAATGCAGAGAGCACAACTCATAGAAATTCTGACTTTTATGTATGAATTGTATACATCCTAAATGCAAAAAAATGTGCTTGGCTCTGGAGCCAATTCACCTGTTCATGATATGGCCCTTGAAGGCTTCTGAAGTAATCCTTTACCCTTTACCACCACCCTCCCAAAAGTTTCCATTCAAATCCCTCTATTGTTCATCTGCTCCTCTAAGCTTTGGTGATCCTCCGAGCCAATGCAACCTTCGTTACGTCCACCATGGGGTTTTCTGGCACTATATAACAGATTTTTGTTGCATTGTTCAGTGGTACTAGGTTTATGAACCCGAAGAGGATGAAAGACTGAAAGAAGCCACCAGGATATGCTCTTGTGTCAATAGGTCAAACACTGACCGATGCATTAGTTTATTAAACCATCAGACATGGCTCTAGTGCTGTGCTATCACCAACAGCACCAGTGCACATCTGAAGCTGTGGTAGTCTCAATAAACGTGAGCACCCTGCATCACAATGACTTTTCTGCCCCCTGCAGAGTCAGTGCCCTTCTGTGACCCCAACGCACCTCAGCCCCATGCAACTTCAGCACCCTCTGAACCTCCTGAAACCTTAGTAGTGTGTTACTCCTTATAGACTCAGTGCCCCTGTGAATCCATGCAGCCTTCGTACACCTTTGACCCTGAACACCTTGCAACCAAAGTGCTACAGAGCTGCCTTCAGATGCATCAGTTCTATGCCCTGCATCTTCAGTACCCCTCCTAACCCCCCTGCAATCTCAGCAGCTCTCAGAACCCCTTGTATGTCAGCAGGTATGCCTCCCAAGGGTTCCATATCATGGTTGAAAATGATGGGAACTCCTATCTGAATGGATTGCTGTTGGGTGGTGAGGTAGTATGTTAATTGGTGTAGGATTGTGCCAGTGAAGCACATGTGTTTAGGGAGTGGATCAATGTTGGATGACCAACAGTGTTGAAAGCTGTGGCAAGGTCGAGAAGGACCAAGAGACAAGGGTTGTTATTGACGCTGAGAAAGAGGGTGTTCGGACTACTTGGAGGGTGGTGGTTTCAATACTGCAGTGTGGTCTGAATCCCGAATGATAGTCTTGACGATCTTAATGTAGGTTATTCTTGCTTATATGCTTTCGCAATGATTTTTCCAGCAACTGGGAGGTGGGTTATAGGACGAAAATAGACAACGTTATGGCAGTGAGAACTTTACATTTGGTATTAACCCCAAAATGCCCTGTGTGCGGGTATTCCACTGCAGAAAAGAGAGTTCCATCTTTCCAACCTCTCTCACTATAAAGCCTAGTCCCAAGGGTCAAGGAGCCTTAGATACCCTTAGTTTGTATAGCTGGGCACTGCTAAGAAAAGAACCTTGTGACCGTGACGGCATCCCATTGTGCCCCAGGCACAGCAGGAGGCCTTCCTTACTCGGTGAAGTGGGTACAACATATCAGAAGAATCCGTCCCCATTCTATTCCCTTTCACAGCCCCTTTACAAAAAGCAAATAAGAACTGAACTGTCCAAACCTGCGTATGTGTTGCTTCTTCTTTTATGTGCTGCCTACTCTAGGCACGTGGGTAGTGACCCCCTCATCCTCAGCCCCAACACATGCATATCAAAGGTCCGGGGGTTGTTTTTCACTCCAGCCAAACACACTTTAGATATCCAAGAGGGAAATGAGAAAAACAGACAAACTTACTTCACATGTAACCAGCTGTCCAATGGAGGAAGCCTCTGCAGGTGTGTGGGTGCTCCTGGAAACAAATGGAAGGCACTGTGCCCCTACACCCCCCCCCCAGCTAGCTCTGTGTCTGGAAAGGAGGGGTGCTTATCTTTGTCATTCATAGACTAACATGGTCGGCTCTTCCACATGGGAACTTTGTGTAACATTGCACAAGTTGTTTTCATTTTACCGCCTTTATTATGTTTATAGTCCAGTGCCCCTCCGCTCCTGTGAAGAGAGTGAAATCCACCCTTCGGTATGCCGAAGGTCCATTCTATGACAGATCTGGTGTGTTTGTGTGCTCTGTGTATCTGCAATTCCTCGGTGTCCATTGATTGAGGTATGGTAACATAGTCCATGCATATATCACATATGTCCTGCTACATGATATGCAGACATGATTTGGCTCATGTGGTCATGACAATGCTGTGTATCACATAACCACTACTAGGGTCTCTCCTTGTGAGTTGGTTGTAGTGAGCAGAATGTCAAAACAAGAAGTCACGTGTCCTCCACGGATTCCTTGCCACTAGGTAGATGATAATGTTCATAGCATTAGTTTCCACCTGTGTATTTAAAAAATTTAGGTTCTTTGGATTTCTGTACGGGTACTCGATCCCTGAGGGTTAGATTAGATAGAATTTTATTGTGTCAAGTTATTTAAAACCAACACAATAAAAATAGAAAAACAGCAATCTAGCTAAAACAAATAAAACTGTACAACAGACAATTCATGGCATAATCCGTAGATATATGTAGCAGCCCTCAACTCTGTAGGGAGCCAGATCCACTAAAGTGCAAGGTGCAATAACGACCACGTAAGATTAAAAGGCCAATAAAATAAAGTGAAAATAACAACCTACTCCATACACAGAAGGTTTGACAAATGAAGCACAAATAACAACCTAGTCAATACAAAGAATACCACAAGAACTATAAAGAGGAAATGTTTAGTGATAAATTATTGTTATTAAACTGCCCCAAGCAAACCCCCCAAACAGCGTCTCTGCAGCTTGTACAATGGCAGGAACATAGGTTCTATCGTTATTTAGATTGAATGCCACAGCGGTATACTAAAAGAACTGCATTTTGGCTGGGGTATTCTCATCTACTTCAGTACACAGCAAACCAAAGCCGCCCCAGCCAATTAAACCTTGTTCCAGGACAAAGGTGTGTGCTCCAGGAAATAGTAATCTGGCCGGTCAACTACTACCATAGGACACCTGTAATACAAATACAACGTCCTACGCGAATCCCTTCTGTTTGCTATACAGACAGCTGTTTGAAAAATAGAGCAAAGTCCAGGAACCAAGTGTAGCCCGACTAAAAATGATTGACTCTTTGACTGGGAAGTTAGTTAAAAACTCTCTGACAGCAAATTCTGTAGTTTTAATCAATCAATCAATCAAAGCATTTATATAGCGCACTACTCACCCAGAGGGTCTCAAGGCGCATGGGGAGGGGGGGTCCGCTACTGCTCGAACAGCCAGGTCTTGAGTTGCTTCCTGAAGGCAAGGTGGTCCTGGGTCAGGCGGAGGTGGGTCGGGAGGGAGTTCCAAGTCTTGGCGGCCAGGTAGGAGAAGGACCTTCCTCCTGTGGTGGCTCTTCGGATGCAGGGGACGGCGGCGAGGGCGTGGCCGGTCGATCGAAGTTGGCGTGTGGGAGCGTAGAAGTTGAGGCGGCTGTTGAGGTATCCTGGGCCTTGGTTGTGTAGGGCTTTGTGTGTGTGGGTGAGGAGACGGAAGACGGTAGAGCTTCTTTGAGGAAGTTTCACGCATCTAACCGATAGCTGCAGGTTCACACCGTTCATACATGCAAAGATAGTCGTATTACATTTTCTCATGCCAAGTTCACAGTTTAGAGGGGGTCATATATGAATGAATAAAACGGATTTGATATAGCGCACAGCTACTTAGTCAAGATTTTCCTGGAACTGAGGGTGGACAAACGGCAGATCACTGAAGCATAAACTAATTCTTGAAAAGGCAGGTTTTGAGATGTTTCCTGAAAGTTGGTAGGTCGTGGTGGCTCTCAGTGTAGCAGGCAAACTGTTCCATGCTTGTGCACTCAGGAACCCGAAGGATCTGCCCCCCATACGAGCTAAGCGTATTTTAGGGGTGTAGGCATGATTGGCAGTAGAGGATCTTAGGGTTTCATAGGAATATAGCAGTTAACACGCTTCTTGAGGTAGTTGGCCGCTATGCCGTGGAGTGCTTTAAAAATGGTCACCTTGGCTTTGCACTTGATCCTTTCCTTCATTCACAGCCTGTGCAAGGGCTAAAAAATGGGAGTCATCTGAGACCTGGGCTTCGGTCTAAGGATCACCCTAGCAGCAGCGTTTTGCACCACTTGCAGGTGCTGGATTAGGTAGTCACGCAGGCCTAGGTACAAGCTGTTAGTGTAGTCCAATTTTGACGTCACGATCTTCCTACAGTCCAGTGACAGCCAAGGAAGGATTTTTTTAGCGTACAAGTTATACATATTTAGGTATCACCCAGAAATCATATCACATATAGAAATTGAGCCATGGTGTAGTATTCTTTTTTAGCTGCATTCTTTTCAAAAGGTGTGCTGGTGAATTAATGAGCCTGGCATCCATAAAATTCCTAAACACCTTTCAATGGGCACTTTGTGAAATCCCACCTGCTACAGCTACTATCGCTTGGCAGAAACCTGAGGAACACAGGTGCAGGAAACAGAGCGACTGGATGTGTGCTGGAATGGACTGGCTGCGTTGTGTTTGTCTCCCTGGTATGGAATGCAGGTCATCAATCAACTCTAATAACACTTGCCTACTCAGTCTGTAATTTGCATGAACCTCCTGCTCAGTCTGATCAAACATTGTCACCCTCCGACTGAAAAATCCTTTCCATTCGCCTTCTTCTCATTTGTTCTGTTTTTAGAACCTGCATCCACCTCACCAATGCATAAGCAAGCATTGTGTACATTTGCATTACATTTTAAGTCCTCTATTATCCTTTGCACTAGGTTACGACCTGCTTCTTCCCACTGGATGATACTTTTCACATAAAATGTGTTGGTTTTATAAATATTCACTATTTGTGACTGTTTCCTGCGGAGAGTTTGTGATTTTTGATACAGAAATCACTTTTTAAGAATCAGAATGGAGTCACAATTTCCGAAATCGCTACGATGTTCCATTATTATTATATTTTAAGAAATACTTTTTTGGGAGGTTTTGCTACATAGCAAAGGCGTCTTTTTGCGATCGAAAATGTGTTTGCCACTGGTTTGTGAATCACAGGCCCTTCCTACAGCAGTGCCCTTGTTTCAAGACTTTCCTCTTGGAAATCATTGTTTCAGACACTCTCAATGATTGACGGTCACGATACGTTTGCAAAGCACTAGGCACATGATTGCAACTTGCAATGGGGAGGGGCAAGCCCTGTTCATGTCCCTACTCGTTGAGATTCAGAACAAGCATTTACAATGCAACGGTCTCGCCTTTGCAAAAGTTAGAGCTATTGGCATTGTAAATGACAACATTTGT
Organism: Lissotriton vulgaris; assembly: GCF_964263255.1. Classification (NCBI taxonomy): domain Eukaryota; kingdom Metazoa; phylum Chordata; class Amphibia; order Caudata; family Salamandridae; genus Lissotriton; species Lissotriton vulgaris. Next base: position 1,843,117,436 of record NC_141687.1, read on the forward strand.
ATGTATGTGTTGGTTTTGAAAACAGATAAATAAATGGCATTGTCATTTACAATGTCAATAGCTTCATCTCTCGCAAATGCGAGACCTATTGCATTTGCACACACACACACACACACACACACACACCGCCACACACACACACAGAGCCACACACACACACAGAGCCACACAACCACACAGAGCCACAAGCACACACAGAGCCACACATACACACACAGAGCCACACACACACACACAGAGCCACACTCACAGAGCCACACACAAACACAGAGCCACACACGCACACAGAGCCACACACACACACACACAGAGCCACACATAGAGCCACACACACAGAGCCACACACACAGAGTCACACACACACACACACACAGAGCCACATACACACAGAGTCACACACACACAGAGCCACATACTCACAGAGACACACACACAGCCACACACACACACACACAGAGCCACACACACACACAGAGCCACACACACACACAGAGCCACACACACACAGCCATGGCCCTGCGTTGGGCTACAAGTGTGAGATGCCTGACGGGTATTAATAAGCAAGGCTATTTGTGAAGTCGCCCCCGTCCCTAACAACTGCAGTCAGTCCCAAAACAGATCCCTTGGGAACGGGAGTGGCAGGCGGGGCCAAAGGACTGCTTATTTTATGCAAAATGCAGATTCGCCATACCCCGCTACCATCTTCAGCGACAACGGGAACCTCAAGCAGACACTCGCACAAAAAAGGAACAACACCTTGCATTTATAGTCTGAGACGTCTCAATGAGTCACACTTTTGTTGCACGCCCGAGAGGGGGGTTTGAGTTTTTTTTTAAACAAAATGAATCTGCTATATACACCCCAGTCTTAAAAGCGGGGTCTTGCAAACGCCCTTTGTATCCACTATTTATTTGCATATAGCTATCACCAGCATGGAAAGTACAATTTGCGCCTTCCTTTGCGTCTCCTAGCTCTTCCACCCCACCACCCCCCGGTACAATCTGCTTCTCTCGCTGCATCAATAATTTTTGTTTGCATCTTTCTAAGTCTCTTTCCACGCGTCACCCGCCCCTTCGCACCACGCTTGGTTCTCGCCCACCCCTCTGCCTCCCTCGCTCCCTCCCCAGCTCCCCTGCCCCCCTTCCCTTCTCCCTTTCCAAGCTTTCCCGGCAGCTGCTCTGGCAGCCAGAGTGTCAGTGGGCAGAACAAGCACATAACACAGCAAATGTTAAAAGAGTGGGTGGCATAGCAAGCACTGAGCAGGGCGACGGAGGAATAGAAAGGAAAGTTTGTTAGTCACTACCTGCAATATCAGCTGACTATCGACGGCAGAAAGGGGCTTCGAAAGATGGGGGAGCCGCTGGTGTCCTTGGTGCTTGCGCAGGAAGGTGGGGGTCAGGCATGGCGCGATTGGGGGTTGGTTCTGGGCGGTCGAGGTGCAAGGAGGGATGGAGATATGTGGGCAGCTGCAGGGCTCATTGCGGCTTGAATGGTGGTGCAGTCTGAGGGGAAAGAGGTCTCGTGCCGCACACGGGCAAGGACCGTGGACCAGGGGTTAAGCGCTGTCGGGTCATCGCGGGGTTGCACAACTGTGCTCTAACCCCCGGCTTCGCCCGTATGCCACGGGGGGGCCTCGCAATTGAGTGTGACAAAGGTCTCGTAAAGAGTGACAGGATCAAGCGGGCACCCATTTTGGCTGTGGGGGGGCTCTGAGGGAGGCAGGGAGCTGCTGCAGGTCGCTGGAGAGGGAGAGTTGCTGGTCTGGTGGATTGTGGTGGGTTGTGGTTTTGGGGTGTGCGGGGCATCATTGGCGGTGGAAAGGAAATACTGCGGGGCTCTGAGAAAGCGATGCTCGGGTGGCAGGCATTGCAAGGAGACCCGGGGTGCTGTTGGAGGCTGCCGGGTTGGTTGGTTGCTTAGAGTTGTGGTTGCCATGGCCAGTGGCCGCATATAGGTCTGCGGGTGAGAGCATTTGGGTTCCCGAGGGCGGGGAATGCGGGCGAGTGTCGCGGACCAGTTCCCCTAAGGGTTGCTGTTTGGGAGGCTTACTTGACTTACTGGTGGCGTAAAAGGTTTCTTATCTTCTTTATAGGGCAAAACAGATGGCCCCATAAAGAAGATAAGAAACCTTTTACGCCACTAGTAAGTCAAGTAAGCCAGTCTGAAAAGGACGGGGCTTACAGAGAAAGAAGAACGTCACTAGGACCTCTTCTCCAATGGCTGGCCACTGTTTAGGACGCCAGCCAATGGAAAAGTGGGGCGGGGCTTAACCTCGCTAGTGAACAATCCTCTATCTCATTAAATCTCACCAGCTCGACTGCGCATGTGCGCAGTCTTTCGTAGGCCGAGACCTAAAAAGTGCAAAGCACTTTGGAAATCGGAAAGCCTTTTCTGGCTCACAAAGTACTTTTAGTACTGTAGGGCTTTTAAGGAGGCAAAGTCTGTGATTTTGCAAATTGCAGGCTTTCTAACAGCAAAAACAGTTCTGACATTACCCCACAGGTTTTCATAATTTTCCACATCCATAATCCATTAATATTCTTACATTTATGTCCAATTCACTTTTCAGCATGTTGCTAAGATGTCTCATTTGTCCACAGAGGAGGAGCTGAGGCATATATTGACAATGTGATTTTCCCCAGGCTAATCAAATAAAACAGCGCTTTATTTAAATGGGAAATTATGGGTTATAACATATGACTTCTGGCTCCACACTTAGCTGCTAAATCATCTCATGACCTTTAAATACCAGACTGCTCTATGTAGATTGTCTGTGCACAACAGCATGGGCCATATGGAGATCCCATTCTCCACCTGTGTATTTTTTTAGGAATCATGCAATGCATAATATATGCATCAATGAAGTAACTCAGTGAGTTAGTGCACACACTGCAGCTTATGCTGTGCACAGAAGGATAGGAACCTCCTCTATTCTGAATCTGCAGTACAGGCAGTTGGAAACAACATATTTCGATTCCTTTACTTGCGCCCTCACCTTACACTGCATTTGCCGTAATGTGGATTACCAAGGCGCTCTGTCCATTTCAGGCAACAACATTATTATTTCCACAAACAAGGTCCATGGTTTTGGCAGTGTCAGAAATTGGGTCATTTATTTGGAAAGGTTCAACCCCAACATAATAAACACAATGGGGTGATTCCAAAGGACAGCTTTTAAAATAATCTCTTCTTAATCCCGGATAATTACGGAACAATCCGAATTAAATCTCAGGAGAAGTGTGTGTTAAATTCAAGAAGTGACAGCAATGTTAAAGTCAAGAAAACAACAAAATAAAATACCAAGCCAATTTAGAAAATTAGAGAAAATATTATTGAGCACAAATCATATCATCAAAATGATTCAAATCGGATTAGAGGAACTGGAGATAGGCATTTTTAAAGTTTCAAAGCAAAAATTACCAAGAAAAAGTGAAGCGTCAATCAGAAGTAACAGTTTGTGCTTGATCGCGACAAGGTGTTTTTTTAGGCACTGGATGGAGCATGAATACAGAAGACAGATTGTCCCAAAGTTTTTACCTTCTGCCTTATTCTATTTTTTGAAAGTCAAAGTCCTCCCATGGGACAAGATCCAAGCCTGAAGCCGGCGAGGGTCCCTCTAAATTGCAGATGTCATTGGCAAGCTTCCACTGAAGCTGTTGGCTTTGACACCAAAAGCTCTGAGCAAGACAAAGCAGGATTTCATAGTTAACAATTTAGCTTCATCACTGGAACATATTTTCTGCCTGGCCTAGGTCCAAGGTTTTACATTTGGGATTCGGTTCTCTGAGTCCTCCAGCGAAGAAAGGCGAGAAGCTTTAGCAGGCCATGACTCCATGAAGCTGGTTACATTTTATGTGAGGTCCAGCTGTGCCTGTTTTCACTGTGGTTAAAAGCCCTCAGTGGGACGCAACTGGTGTTCTTGCTCACCTTAAATGCAACCTCTCTGGGCAAGCCTCAGCACTGTGGTGCAGTCGTCACCACCGTGGAAAGAATGAGTGAGTACCACTTTTATTCAATTGCAGGAAAGTTAATGAAAGTCACCTTTGAAACCACAAATCCTCAAGGAAAGCTTCTAGGCACCAGGGTTCTCTCTAGCCGAGGCTGTTGCAAGGTCCAGTCTCCTGTGGTCAGCCGGGCCATATTGAGTCAGATGCACGCCTGCTTTTATTTCCCTGAAGCAGGCAAACAGGAGGGCAACTGTCTCATCTGGGTGAGTAGGTCCAGGCCACTGGTGTCAGCAGGAGTTCTTGAATTGTCTTTCCTTCAGCAATGCCGTCTGTAGATGGAATCTTTCCAGGTCCAGGAATGTTCTGAAGAGAAGGTGGCGAGATGCCCGCATTATCCTGTGCACTGGCCAGTGATTCAAGATTGTTTTCCACCCTATTCTTTCTAATTCTCACCTTATGCCTACCACCTTTTGTAGTACCTTTCTACCACGCTGTCTTTCACTTGGTGTTCAGATTATAAATAATGTGTAGCATTTGATTAGATGCTAAACTGTACATCAGAGGTTGCTAAGGGCACCTACACCGTTGATGATGTTGTGGGTGTAGACATACCACATAATCCTAAACTGGCCACTCTCTAATGGGAATTAGACCTTCACAAAAAATACTTCTACACACAAAATGTTTGTATTGGACAAGGGGACCAGTATTGTGACATGATGCAGTCACTAAAATTTGAGCACATGCTTCTGAGCTGTGATGTGCAGACTGCAAACATTACCTTCCAGTGTTACCAAGTTATTGCATATACTCAGGGCCACTGGAATTATGTCATTCTATGGCTGTTGTATTTTCTGCATAGTTTTAGATTTGCTGCATTTGCAACATAATCCATCATCTGCTGTAGAGTTTTCAGATTTTACCAAACTATAACATTACTAAAAATGTGGTGAAACCTGCTGCAGTGCAACGGAAGGTCCTTTGCAATGGCTGACTGATCACCTTTCAATTGCTGTATTTTGGGTATTAAACTGGTACTAATGAGGCAAAACATTTGCCAAGATAGTGCTACCATGTGAAAATGACAAAATAATAAAGTAATATTAACACAAAATGTGTTGCACTAATTCGAATAACTAGTCAGCTCTGCCAAACAGTTAAAATCCTAATATAGAGCTGTTAACTTTTATCAAAGAACTGCTGCATGAGCAAAGATCAATGTTGCAAAAAGGATTAATTTAGGCAGAAATCTATTCTCATTATTAAAGAGAACCCCCAACTATGGTGTTGCTTTTAAAATTCTGAGTTTGTGATTCCCTGGACCAAGCACTATTAAACTATTCTGCCTGCCAGTATTGATGACATGTGCTTCCTACACCTTGTAGTCCTCTTTCATATGCAAAATTTCCTATATACTGATTTACAAACGTATGCTTGATTGTCTCTCTGTAAAGTAAAGTGCTCTAACACCCTGCACTGGTATGAATGGCGCTATATATGCATGTAAGAGAGTGCTAAATGTGCATCTGAGAGAGATTGGCTATGGAGACTTGGGCACTGGTCATTAGGGGGCGCCAACAAACATTGTCTGCACTGGGCACCACCAGCTCCAAAGCTGGCCCTGATTCCAGTGCCATGCATATACTTTAGAAAGGGGGTCACTTTGTCAAAAACAGGTGCATGGCTTCCTTGCATTGACAAGCGCAGAACGGGACGACGGTACAGCATTGTTTTCCATGTGCACCTTCAAAGCTCTGGCGGGGGAGGCTAAAAATGTCTGCTCTCTAAACGCCTGTAGAGAAGGGATTCTTTTCAAGTAATGTCTGCACCTGTCTAACAGTAGATGACACTGGACAGGGGAGGAGAGCGGGAGTGGGAGTTTGGTGAGTTTATTCCCACACAGACCTTGGCGCGTTGGAGTGACATCATCGCAAATGAAGCCTGAGCGAACCTGTTACAGAGACATCCTCTCCCCCAGTCCCAGCCTCGTCCAACCCCCCGCAGCTTCAGCTGTCAGGATGACTAATTAACGTCGGCATGTAACCACTCTGGACATAATTGATCTCATTTACTAGTCCTGGGTCTCATTTACGTTTAATTTGCATAAAAGCTTGAATGGGTTTTCCCATTAAGACAACGCCGGGATGTGGATTGGGACATTTTTCTCCAAGTCGAAACATGTTTTTAGGCAAAGGCTCGGGACAGACTCTCCGATGGCTGTGAGTAGGAGCACTCTCATTGTACTGCACACAATCGTGAGGAGTGCTGGCGTCATGAGGAGGCAGAGTCATGAAAACGGAGTCTGATAGTCAACATATATATATATTCACTGAAAAAACCATAGGTTTCACACCAGTTATAGTTAGCTGGAAATTTTACTGACATAAAACCATTGAAATTCCCATGTTATAGTTAGTTGGACTCACTATAACTTGCGCGCCTGCAATGCACTGCTGATGACGTCACACATTACATCACTCATGACATGGTCAGTGACATCACTCATGACAATACCTGAAGGATTAAAAAAGGTGAATGCTCCTAAAGTAGAATGCAAAATCTGCCAAACTGTGTTTTCCAGAGGAGACCCAAAAAGGAAGTACAGTTTTGGCAATTCGACAATGATTCGCCACGTCCAACGCAGGCACCCCCAGAACTATGCCCGGGAGAGTGTCCGAGACCTGGCACGTAATCCCCCAAGGGATGGTGCCTCTACATCTACAGGAGGAGCCATAACATCAGGGAGAGGACGTGCAGCGGAATTGGAGATAATTCCGAACATTCAACCTGTTTTTAGTGACATTACTATAAAGTGCAAGCAATGCGATTAAATGCTTTGCTATGGTGAGCAGAGCATCAAGCTCATTGCACGCAAGAGGCAAGAACACCGCTACCTTCCCCAGCTCTAATTTTTCCCCTTTTTTTTGCTCCTGTTGAGCAGTTTTGCATTCCCTGTTTTTGTTTTTGTTCTGAAAAAAACATAAAAAAAGAAGAAAAAAATCTGTTCTTTTTAGAACTACCTCCAGTTCTCAAAAAAGAGCTATATTCTTATCAAATTCAAAATGAGTAACTGAAGTGTAGTGCAGTGAGAGAGGAGAGGAAAGGAAAATGAGTGAGAAAGCAAAGAAAGGGACGAGAGGGGAAGGGAAGTGAAGTAGGGGGACTGAAAGAAGGGGAGTGTGGGGAACGAGAGTGAGGAGAAGGAGTGAACATGGGGAATGTGGATAAGTGAAGAAAATGTAGTAAAAGAACGAAGGGTAAGAAAAGACTGACGCAAGCCCTTTCACATTATACCTGCGCCAGGTGTAATGTATGCAAAGGGGGCGTATTGACGCAAGAAAGGGTCGTAGAAGTGACGCGGTGAAATCTATGAGATTTCACTGCGTCACTTTTAGGACACCGTTGCGTCAAAATCTTGCGCCTGCCTCACAGCAGGCCTAAGACTGACGCAGGCCCTTTCACATGGGGCTGGCCCCATGTGAAAGGATGCATTGCTGGAGTCGCATCACTTTTGTGACACACTCCAGCAATGCATCACTACCTCTAAGCACTTTAAATTATTATTTTACTGTTTCACTGGGTTTTCACCATGGTACGCTCCCCGGTACGCTCCCCGGTGCGCGTACTGGGGGCTCCCCCCCGCGCAAATCGAAAAAAATATATATATATATTTTGCCCCGCGGGGCCCTTTTATGGCCCCCACATCAAACCTAGGGGGTCAGCGGGTCTACCCTGCCCTCTTTTGGACATTTCCCCCTTTGTTTTTGCCACCTCTTGTGTCTCGATCCTACCGAGACACAAGATGGCGGCCGCTCCGGACTGTTTAGAATGTTGACAGACACCTGAGAGCCAATCAGGTTTCCGCGCGCGAACTCGCGTAGCTCGCTGGTTCGCGCCCCGGTGCGTGTACCGGGGCGCGCTTATAGATATATATATATTTTTTGAACCTAAATTACTCAAAATCCACTGGAGCACATATCTTGAGACATAGCAAAGGCACATCGGGTACCAGTCCCTACAATGTTGCCAAGTTTGGTGGAAATCCATTCAGCCGTTCGGGCTAAAAGTGAGGTCGACCGCCCTATGGAAATTAACATGGGGAAAACACGTTTTGGGACCCCCCTTTTTTCTCGGCCCCCGCTTGACGAATCCCCCCCAAGCTTTGAGGGAAGGACCGAAGCGCCGCAAGGCAAATTTGAGGAAATTTTCAGGCAGATTCCTCAACCGGCGCCAAAGTTATTCACAATAGAATGTTGCGATTTCCCTATTCAAAATAATCCTAACTATAACTACCTACTGGCAACCGCCAGTAGGTAATATATATATATATATATTTACACGATCTTCAAACCTCCACATGCAGCGGCGAAAGAAGAGACAGACCCCACGTTATCCGGGCAAGATGTTATTTATTCCAAATGCCTTTCAAAAATGCAACGTTTCGAGTACTGACGTACTCTTGTTCATATATACACTAGCAACCCGTCCCGACGTTGTCCGGGTATGAATTGCTGCCGGCCAGTAGTATATTGTTTTGTAGGATTTTATATTGATAGCATTTCTTATCTGTGACAGGCCTGTGAAACGGTCTGATTCACAGTGCACTGCTGATGCACTTAAGAGTGCGCGTTCAGTAGTGTGTGAACTCGAGTTTCCCTACTTTATTTTTCCTTGCAATATTATATAGCGCGAACTCGACAACATGGCATGAGCACAATTTACATTACAGAAGAACACATTCATTTGTGGTATGCACAGGGAGACAAAGCGATTTGCCTGGAATCACAGGATGTTGAGCTGATGCAGAGATTCGAACATAGCTCCCCAGCTCTAAAGTTCGCAATTCTAGAACTTGTGGCGGGAGGTGTGTCTAAAAGTGTATGTCGGTGCTGGCCATCGTTGGAGAGACCTGTGCATTTTTCAAATGGGTGGTGAAAAAATATGAGTATGTTGCTGGAGATGAGGGCCGCCGTGCCACCAATGTACTTACCAGGGGAGGGTAAACACCCATTATTCCGCAAATTCCTTTCTGCATACCATCACTCCGCATACTTTCATTAGGAAAGCACCATGACTCCGCAATGCCATTATAACGCATGGCATTACATTTTATATGCTTTTACCACGCATACATTTACAACAAAATTCGTTGTAAATGCATGAATGGTAAAAGCATGTTTTTTATGTTTGGATAAGGTAAGTATGGGTATAGGGGTATATATTTTGGGGTACTGAGGTTCATGTTTTGGGTTCAGATATAGTTTTGGGTTATGGGGTACAGGGGTAGTTTTAGGGTTTAGGGGTAGGTATGGGTTTTGGGGTACAGGGGTATTTTTAGGGTTCAGGGCTAGGTTTGGGTTTTAGGGTATAGGGGTATTTTTAGGGTTCAGGGGTAGGTTTGGGTTTTGGGTTACAGGGGTATTTTAAGGGTTCAGGGCTAGGTTTGGGTTTTGGGGTACAGGGGTATTTTTAGGGTTCAGGGCTAGGTTTGGGTTTTGGGGTACAGGGGTATTTTAGGGTTCAGGGGTAGGTTTGGGTTTTGGGGTACAGGGTTATTTTTAGGGTTCAGGGCTAGTTTTGGGTTTTGGGGTACAGGGGTATTTTTAGGGTTCAGGGCTAGGTTTGGGGTACAGGGGTATTTTAAGGGTTCAGGGCTAGGTTTGGGTTTTGGGGTACAGGGGTATTTTAGGGTTCAGGGGTGGTTTTGGGATACAGTGGTATTTTTAGTGTTCAGGGCTAGGTTTGGGTTTTGGGGTACAGGAGTATTTTTAGGGTTCAGGGGTAGGTTTGGGTTTACAGGTACAGGGGTATTTATAGGGTTCAGGGCTAGGTTTGGGTTTTGGGGTACAGGGGTATTTTTAGGGTTTAGGGATAGGTTTGGGTTTTGGGGTACAGGGTATATTTATAGGGTTAAGATGGGTTAGTGTTTAAGGGTGTTGGGGTATTTTAAGGAGTAAGGGTGGGTTATGATTATGGGGTGCAGGGGTATTTAAAGGGAGCAGGGAGGGATTAGCACACAATATGAGACATGGCATGAAGGGCGGAACGTACCACACGCCCCCAGCATTTGTCACGCCCCCAGCACCTGCCCACAGCATAACGCGGACACGCCCAAAAGGGACTACTTTGCTGGCACGGTTCTTTTACCTTTTAAATGTATATGGTGGGCATCTGCATAGCCTATGTCCTGCTGCAACTGCCCTTTCCAAGGCTGTATTGGGTGTTGTGATTGGTGCTGTGGTTCCTGAGATTACCGGCCTCAAAGGTTTGGGCTCTCTCTTTATTATATTAGTATAGATATATATACATACATACATATATTTATATATATATTTTTTTTAATCTGCCTCTAGGAAATTGAAAACAAGGGCACGTGTGACTGTAACTTTGTTCTAGCTTACTTAACAAAGAGACTGTGTTGCTAATATCTTACAGGGTTAGGACACCTGCTGCTGCTGCGGAGACTTTTGTGTGCCCAGCAATTTTTAGGGGATTATATTAATGGTAAAATAACTCTAATAGTTAATGCATTACCAGGAGAGTTCTGTGTTTTGCACAGTCCCACTTTTGCCTCATAAAGTACCATGGAGGGTTAAATACTTCCGGCAAAGAACATTGTGCAACATGCAGATCACAGATGAGTATTGTATGTAGATGGGTAACTAGCCTACTGCTTTTGATAAAGCAATTCTTTTATTACCTCCAGGTCAGCTATGGGCCAGCATCAAGGAGCTGCTGGCATTTTTCCTTCAAGGAAACATGTCACTGGAATTCCTCTGTTTGCTGGATGCTTGTATTCCTATTCAAAGGGGACCAGGCCTGGCAGTGTAAATGTGTCTGTTCCTACCGGGCAGGACCAAGGCTTCGTTGCATATTGGGGTTCCTGTCCGAAGTGGGACGGCAAACGATGGATAGTGGCTGAAATCAATTCATGTCTTCCACCCATCACCTTTTGGTTATTCCTTAGAATTCCTCCGATGACGCAGTTCATTAATGTTAATCCACGAGGGCTCTAGTAGCTTCCTCATGAAAGTCAAATGTTTGCTGTTTGTGGTAATACAAAAATGCTTCTTTTCAGTGCTTTGGAGAAGGTTATTATATACGAATCTGTAGTCCTGCTTTAAAAACAAGCATTGGAAATGCAATAGGGCTCGCATTAGAAGAGTTGGAGCTACTGGTCTTGTAAATCTAATAATTTTTTAAGTATTAATTTTGTTTATTGTAAATGGCAATATTTATGGAATTTGCAAATGTGACACCTATAGCATTATTTAACATTTTTTTGTGTCATTTGTAATAAAGCTTGAAACATTGAGAGAACATATTTGAACAAGTGATGCTGTGGTGGTGCTGAGTGATGCTGTTGTTGCGCTGAGTGATGCTGTGGCTGCGCTGAGTGATGCTGTGGTTGCGCTGAGTGATGCTGTGGTTGCGCTGAGTGATGCTGTGGTTGAGCTGAGTGATGCTGTGGTTGCATTCTGCCAAAAACAACATCCTGGCCAAAAAAAACATGGTTTTCCTCATCGCAGACACTTAGGAACAATCCAGTTGTTAAGTTCCACCCAAAAACCCGGCACACGTTTCACCCAGTGTTGACCCAGGCAGTGATAGCTGAAGTGTGAAAAAAACACAGCAGGTTAGTTCTGCATTTAGATATTCCAGCTTTCAAATGCCTGAGAACTTTGGTAACATCTGCATCACCCCAAAATGCAATATATATTCTTGGCCAGGACAGGGGCCAAACCGGACCGTCGCCAAATACCGGCTGTGGCAGAGGAAATTCACACCGGTGAATAAAGGTGAATCGGTAGGGGCTAGTTGGGGACAGAGTAAAGGGCTGACGTCAGAGGGCAGGTCTGTGGCCAGAGAGTGGGCAAGAGAGAGTGAAGGCGTAAAGGCAGGAGCGTGTACGGGGCAGCGTGAAGGGCTCACTGAAGCAGAACCACACTGGCATACAGCCGTGTGTAGACAGAGCAATCAAATGCGCTCATAAGGTTCACGTACTTGCAGTCCACGCATACACTCTGCATAGAGTTTGAAAGCACAAATAAAATTAAATAAACGAGATGTAATACTAGAATGGGGAAAGAAAGGGAGTGATGGGGAGCGAAGGAGAGAACAGGGAAAAGAAAAAGAAGACGGGAGAGGGATGATTCGACATAGAGGCGAGAGCTCATGAGAGTGCACAACAGAAGAGGCACGATGTAAGCAGGAACAGAGAGGGAACAGAGAAGGGGTAGAGAAAAGGAGATGAGAGAAAGGGAGAGAAGGGAGAACGAAGACATGGAGTGAAAAGGGTGAAGGCAAGAGAAGTTGAGAGGAAGAAAGAGGGTGCGAGAAACAATGGCAAGAAAGAAAGAGAAGGGGAAACGCGAGACACAGCCTGGCGGCTGTGAAAGTGAAAGTACGGCCGGCCGGCCGTGGGCATTGAATAATTAGGGGAGGAGAAATACCTGAGGCATAGCGCACGCTGGCGGAAGCTTCAGATGCCTGTGGGAGGGAGGCTGGTGGCTTTGAAGTGCACGGCTTTTAAAGCCAAATCTTAAAATTAGCATATCCTTTGTGTGCACAAGTCAGTCATTAATCCCAGTTGACAAGCTGGGGAGATGTGGCGTAAGGGTTAGAGTGAAATGTACTGGCTTTGGCAGAGCGCTCATTCATAGAGTTATAGTGACGCCGCTGTGATTTGCATAACTATTTTCTAGACTCCAGTGTTATCCCAGTGTCACAGTAAATGTTAAGAGGGTGCGTGATCACCCCCACTTGGGAGCTTTCAGTTTCCTTGTTGTGCAAATCGAAAGCAAATCCCCATGACGTCACCGGTTAGTAATGTAAGGACCAGGTCAGGCTGCCATCCTGGGGTGGGGGAGGGGGGAGGGGCCTTCGGGGACACTGGCTCAATTTACAGTAAGCATGGCATTGTATATGTACCAGCAGGTGAAGACACACGTGCAGGTCAAACCTAGTAATTGCTTTTTCACTGTGGGTTTTCCCAAACCGCAGCAAGTTACCAGAATAAGAGTGTCAAAGCGTAAGCAACTGTTTATAAAACAACCTTCATTAGAGAGACGTCATGTTGCTGTTAAGTGAGGGGGCAAGTAATAATTGCCACTACCTGCACGCTTGGGCAGCCATCAACTCATTTACATGTGCTCTGAATTCAAGTTACGGGCAGGCAAACTGTAGAGTGTGAACATGATTATACAAACATTGGTGTTTTAATTTTGCCATGACTGGGGCAGACCCTATTCTTCAAACTGGGTATGAGTCTTGGCAGGACAACATCCAGTGATTCTGGACAAATGAATCACTTAACCTCTCCGCACATAAGAATCAATGTGTCCATGTGCAGTGCAACTGATTCCTCAGAGTAAAGCGCTCTGATACCTTCGGGTTGAGTTTGTGCGCTATTAAAGTGCACAATTAAAAAACAAAACAAATAAGACTGAGTTTAAATAGAAGCACTCGTAAGGAGTGGGGGGAGGCAAAGATAATGGATGTGGCATAATGGCTGGAGCTGACGTCTGTGAAGGTGGGGAACAGGGTTCAAGTCTCAAAATACACAGCTGCCAGTGAATGAACAAGGGTGGCACCACAATACCCTAGCACAGCAGAGCATGCTGGAGGAGCGGGCACCGAGTGCTGGCAATACAAGTGATGGTGCTGGTACATTTCAGAAAAGCAGTGAGGTCTTTGCAATGGAGTGTGATGGGTGGAAGCAAGGGATCATGGAATGAAAGAAAGGAACTGGAGAGGTGAGGAAGGAAGGAAGACAGGAGATGCCCTTTCATGGACCTGATGGTGGCTGAGGTGTGGGTGCCAGCTCGAGAGGTAGAGATTTCACATGGCACTGCTGTCTGTGTGCCAAGCCTGACTATGCATGCCGTGTGTGGGTACAAGGCAAAGATGGAAGGATAGAAGATGGATGGGAGGAAGTGAAGAAGAAAAAGAGGTGGCGAAGTTAGTAAACAAGGGAGGAAGGAAGAGGGTCCGGAGAAGGAGGTAGGGTATAAAGGATATACCCCGCCCTCGGCGTGGGTTCCTCCAGCAGAGTTGCAGTGCACAGGATATACATCTTATTGCGGGTCCTTCGCAGGGACTGCAACCTTTCAACTGCCTTGAGTCCTCCTGAAGAGCAGCAAGGCCGCAAGCAGCACGAGGGGGCAGGAGCAATTTGAGGGGCCGGAGCAGCGCGGGTGTCCGATGAAGATAATGGCCCAGGGTGCCAGGGGTCTGCCTCACTAGCAGCAATCAAATACCCCTTTAAAGCATCAAGGGGGAAATCTGTCTTTAGTTAAAGTAAAACAAACTGTTTTCGATCTTGGTGGCTGAGGTGTGGGTGCCAGCTCGAGAGGTAGAGATTTCACATGGCACTGCTGTCTGTGTGCAAAGATGGAATGATAGAAGCGCGGATGGGAGTAAGTGAAGAAGAAAAAGAGGAGGCGAAGCAGGAAGTGGGATAAACGTGCTGGGAGGAGAGATGGGGGGGGGGGTCTGGAGGCCTCGGAGCACGAGTGTGAATGTGTCCTTGTGCAGTGCAACTGATTCCTTGAAGTAAAGTGCTCTGATACCTTCTGGTTGAGTTTGTGCTCTATTCAAGTGCACAATTAAAAAAAACAAAAAAAATGGAGACTGAGTTTTAACAGAAGCACTCGTAAGGAGTGGGGGGAGGCAAAGATAATGGATGTGGCGTAATGGCTGGAGCCGACGTCTGTGAAGCTGGGGAACCGGGTTCAAGTCTCAAAATACACAGCTGCCAGTGAATAAACAAGAGTGGCACCACAATACCCTAGCATAGCAGAGCATGCTGGAGGAGCGCACACCGAGTGCTGGCAATACAAGTGATGGTGCTGGTACATTTCAGAAAAGCAGTGAGGCCTTCGCAATGGAGTGTGATGGGTGGAAGCAAGGGATCATGGAATGAAAGAAGGGAACTGGAGAGGTGAGGAAGGAAGGAAGACAGGAGATGCCCTTTCATGGTCCTGATGGTGGCTGAGGTGTGGGTGCCAGCTCGAGAGGTAGAGATTTCACATGGCACTGCTGTCTGTGTGCCAAGCCTGACTATGTATGCCGTGTGTGGGTACAAGGCAAAGATGGAAGGATAGAAGCGCGGATGGGAGTAAGTGAAGAAGAAAAAGAGGTGGCGAAGCAGGAAGTGGGATAAACGTGCTGGGAGGAGAGATGGGGTGGTGGGGTCAGGAGGCCTCGAAGCACGAGTGTGCGGGCTGGGGGAGGGGAGCACAGGGAGAGGGGAGAAAGCCTTTGATGCAGCAGGGGGCGGAGCGGATACCTTTAAAGAGCTACTGGCGGCACGTGAAGTGTGAAGCAGTGGGCGGGGAAGCTCTCGGAGGCAGGAGCAAATGGTAAGGGGAGGAGAAATCCTGCTGGAATGCTCAGGCAAGCTCGTGCACAAGGACGTGCACTTGTGGAAATCCACTTTTGGATTGAGAGCTTAGTTTAGCTCTTGGTTTCACCCCAATAGGGCTCGCCTATTATATCCCTGCAGGATATTAATAGGCGAGCCCTAAAAATTATATGCGACAGTGAAGATTTGGGAAATAGAGCTAACTGTAGTTTAGCTGCTAAGGAAGCCGCTTTTACCATGCATTAAGCAAACATAGAGTGTATTTGATTTTTAAGGTCTTGGCTAGACAGAGCAGGCACTGTCTCTTTGAGACATGTTGTTTACCGTTAGTGGGCTACAGACCTCCCACAGGCTTACCATTTGTTAGCAGCAATGTCTCTCTCCTATCTGTCGTTGCAGTTTGCCATGGCATGCATGTGTAATGCCTCTTCTTGTGTTTGGCCCTCCCCTAGAACATGGACTAAGTACTTGTGTCCATCCATAGCTTTCGGAGCAGCTTTTTATTTGTGTTTAAAAACTCCATTTGAGTGCTCGTGTTTTCATTCACTCCTGTCACCTTACACCCGCCCCTATTCATGTTGCTTCTTTTTTCCCCAACCCTCCCCCATTCCTGTTTCTTTATTTCCCTTTCACCCCTTGCTCGTCCATTTCTTCTTCACCCCCTCTCGCTCATGTTGTTTCTTCTCGACCCTACTTCCCTGCACTTTGCATCCACAAGCAAATCACGATCATCTCAGTCATGGTCCTACTTTTGCGTGCTTCAAATTAGGAGTAGTACTTTGCACGTATTTAACGCTAATGTGAGTATGGGCTATGCTGAGCCTAAAGCAGCCTCACCTCCCAAACTTCAGTAGTGCGGTGACGCCGTGTTACAACCAGCACCCCCCTCCAGCCAGCTGCAGAGAATTGAAGGGATAGCCGCTTCCGACACTTGGACCCACCAGCCGCTTGCACTTCTGCCTTTCATAGAAGGCCTAAAACACAACAGTGAAAAGTGTAAATATAGGAGCTGTAGGAAGGTACATCCTGACTATGGTTGCCCCCAACTTTTTGCCCTGTGTTTTAGCTGGTTTTGGACATAGTCGACCTGGGACCCTGCCAATCAGGACCCCAGGCCTACTGCTCTCTCTTTAAAATGGATTCCATGTACCCTAGGTACATTTCCAATTGGTACTGGGCCACCCTATCAGACCCTGTAACTCAGGGCATAGGTGTACCCAGGGCTGCCAGGGGCTGCAGCATGTATTGTGCCACCCCTGGCTGGCCTCCTAAATTTGACACAACTGGCTGCATGACAGCTGGGGCAAAGTCGTGTAATCACCCTTTGCTGTAGGTGTAGTATACCTATACCTAACCCTAAAATGGACACACAGATTCCTATCAGTCACTCCTATGGCAGGCCTTGACAATCCTGAAGGCAGAGTGCTTGGAATCGTGTGAGATGGTGCTCTGGCATGAGCTGAGCCTGTCTGCAGCTTGCGGAATCAAGTCCTAATAGCTGTTCCATGATATCGCATACCATATACTCTTAAGTGCATTATAATCCTCGCGGTTAAATGCTATCTTTGGTATTGCTTTATCAAAACATGTCGAGTAAGGTGTCATACGAATTGGAATACTAACCCCTCGCCAATTCTGGCGACGGGGTTAGCATTCCACCCTTCTAGAGGGACACGACATGTATGTAACTGTGAACCCCGGTTAAAGTTAACTGAAGCCTCAGCTCCACAAAATGGATGCTGCCACCACAGACACGAGTCTGACCCCCTGCAGCTGGGAGTCCTTCCAGCGAGGGGAGCCTGGACAAAGGGTTTCCTGTCAGGGGCGGTGCTAGCACCGTCCCAGACATGGTTTTGTGTATCCTGGGTAGGCAGGGCTTTACAGGAAGGTGACTGCTGAGTGGCACCCCGGTGCTCACTACGCATAGGCCGGTCTGAACCAGTTCCAGGGGCACACCAGCCCCTGGCCTGGGGAAGTCCGGCATGGCTGAGGGGTGTAACCACCCCCCACCTAGTCCCACCCATAGGCAGGACCTAGTCACCGGGTCAGCCCCCTTTTTTAGTATAAAGATGGGAGCGGGCCCCCTGTTAAAATTAGATCATCTTTGGAATCAAGATACCACTTTCTTCGAAAGGACTTCACGATTTCTTCTTCAAGATTCTCCCTTGTGGCTAAGGAGTAGTCACCCTGCATCCGCAGGCACCATCCTAAAGAACACTGCGGTCTGCTGCAAGTCCTTCATCACGAATCCGACGACCCAGCTCGACGAGACCCGGCTTCCCTGGCCCCTCTGACCTCTACTCACCTCTACAGCCCAGCTGAGAACCGTGAGTGCGACGAGACCTCAAGGGACC
This sequence comes from Lissotriton vulgaris, assembly GCF_964263255.1. NCBI lineage: Eukaryota > Metazoa > Chordata > Amphibia > Caudata > Salamandridae > Lissotriton > Lissotriton vulgaris. The sequence goes on from NC_141687.1 coordinate 1,843,135,102, forward strand.
GACGATCGCCAAGACTGCACGACATCTTTACTGCAAGCCCACCGTGTCCTCCACTGGTGAGTGCTTTGGGGTCCGAGAAGCCCCGACCCTGCGCAGCTCCAGCACCCAAGATCAGCCCCCCTGCATCTCCACGATCTGCGTGGGGCCCTTCTGCTGTTTGCTGTGCACCGCGTTGTTTGGCTACTAGCCGGCTGGCTTGTGGCCCTCTGAACGACGCCCAACGACTTCACGACTGCTGGTCTGGTTGCTCCAGGCTGGCCTTTGCTTCCTTCTTCAAGAGAGGCACCCCGGACCCTCCTGGTCCACTCCAGACGCCATTTTAGGTCCACCGCGTGGGCTTGAATTTGCCAAGGCTTTGTTGCCCAATCCTGGGTCCAGCGACGCCGACAGCTTCTATCTTCGTGGGACAGCTCGATCCTCCATCCTGGTCGCCGACAACGCCTCCTGGTCCGTGAGATCTTCGAGTCAAGCGTCACCCACTCACCTAGTCGAGGTGGCTACCATCCGGTGCCCTCCTGGTGCCCACTGACTACTGGCTAGTAGTCTCGAACTTGGTCCCCTCTGCTTTCAGGTGTCATCTATCTTCAAGATCCAGGCTTGGATCCGACTGAACTTTCTTCACTGGTCACCGGCCAGCATCTTTTCTTCCGGCTCCTGGTCCGTCTACGAGGATTCCCGACGTCTTTTCAGACCTATGCAGCTGCAGCCCCTGGGCTAGGTAACTTCGGCATTTCGGTGCCCCAGCATAGCCTCACTATCCAAGGGTCAGAATCTACTTTCGTTTTCTCCCTACCAGGTCGGGTTCGCCCGAGAACACTAACTTTCTAATTCCTAGCTACCATAGACTTTTGTCCCGCATCTCGCGTGAGAGTGCACACACTGCACCCGAGTCCCCTAGGCCTCCTAGACATAATCTAACGATTCCCTAGTCAAGTCCTAGCGATTCCAAAAGCTATTAGTACTGTACTTACCTGCTAGGAATTTCGCATTCCACTTTCAGAGTATATGGTTTTCCGTGCCCCTCGGGCATTTGTATATACTGTGCTAACTTAAGTATTTTTGTAAGAGTTTTGGTTTGTGCTTAGTACCCTGTCCTCATAAAGAGTACAGGGCTGTTGTGATCTTTAAATAAATAACTGTTTATTTTCATAACACTTGTGTGGTGTCCTTTCACTTGGTATTCAAGGGGTATATGTGTGGTAAACAGCTGGCTTAACGCGCCCTCTCGAGTCTTTAGCCTTAGACTGCTCGTATCCACGCTACTAGGATAGCTGGTCTATAAGGTTGACTTACAACCAATCATCAATAAGGGTTGCTGGACTGATACATAGTGTTCACTAGAATAGTGAGCACTGCATATCAGGCCACCTTCTCACATTGGTGAGCAGCGGTTGGGATTTGAGCTTGCTGTTGTTTTACCACACGTATCCTAAGAATATCTTGTTGAAAGATCACATAAGTACTGTTAGGTACATATAACTAAAGCTTAGAATACTCTGAGTTCTACTGAACCAGCTGTTGTAGCTCCTCAAGGCTTAGCACACCTTGGCTGCAACTCTTAGCAAGGGATCAGTAGGTAACACATAGTGTAGGTAGGTGCATCACTTACACCACACTAGAAGCAGTATGTCGGCCACAGGAGGAAACACTGAGTCTCCCCTTGTGTCAGTTGACCCTCCACAGGTCATCCCTTCAAAATATACTGCTCTTAGCTTCCATGAGATGAGACAAGTGTGTACTCTCAGGAAACTAAAACAGGGGTCTAACCCCACCACTTCCTTTCTGATTGGTCTCTTAGAGGCTTATGATGCCAGTAGGGCTGGTAACCCAGACCCTTCTAATCCAGATGGAAGTTTGCCCTCCTTACAGGGTCCCTTTGATATCCATCCCCTCCTTGAGGCAGATGTTGCTGAGGATGAGGATGAGTTATCAGGGGATGAGGCAGATAAGGGACAGGTAGAAGTCAGCAGACTAAGCAGGTCCAACTTAAGCAGACATGAGCTTGGTACTGGGGAACTCCTGGGCCCACTCTCAGGTCAGCTTAACATTGGGAATGGACGAGTTAGGTCTCTATCAAGAGGCTCTAGCAGATCCTTTCGAACCAATGGCTCTCTCAACTCTTCTCACAGAGGAATGTCTTCCCCTAAGAGGAGAGTGTATGAAGCTGAAGAAAGGGCAGTCAAACTGAGGATTGAAAGGGAAGAACTTGCCCTGGCCAAAGAGAGACTTGCCCTTGCTAGAGAGCAAGAATTATGTGGGCTAGTTCCCACTGGTGGCAGCAATAAACCTAGCAATAGGGAAAGGAGTTTTGATACAAAGCACCTGAATAAGATAGTGCCCCCCTTTAAAGAAGGGGATGACATCCACAAATGGATTACTGCTTTGGAGAGAGCCTGCACTGTGCAGGGTGTTCCCCAAAGTAAGTGGGCAGCTATCTTGTGGCTCTCCTTTGATGGTAAAGGTAGAGATAAGCTCCTCACCACAAGGGTGGAGGATGCTAACAATTACCAAGTCTTGAAAAATGTACTGGTTGATGGGTTTGGTTTAACCACTGAACAATACAGGATGCTGTTCAGAGACACCCAGAAAACTCAGTCTCAAGATTGGACTGACTTTGTTGATTGTGCCACTAAGGCTTTTGAAGGCTGGCTACTGGGTAGTAAGGTTACTGATTTTAAAGGATTGTATAATCTAATTATGAGGGAGCAAATCTTAAATAATTGTCAGAACCAGTTATTACATCAGCACCTGGTAGACTCTGAGTTGACCTCTCCACAGGAATTGGGTAAGAGGGCAGACAAATGGGTCAGAACCAGGGTTAGGCCTAAAAACCAGGGTGGTGACCAGAAAAAGGAATCAACCAAGCCTCAAGAGAAGGGTGGGGATAAATCCACAGAGAAGACTTCCCTAGGGCCCCAAAACTCCAACAAGGGTGGTGGGTCCCAGAACACTCCTTCAGAACAGAAGAAACCTTATTGCCATACCTGTAAACAGGTGGGCCATTACAAAAGTGATGCCAGTTGCCCTAAAAATGGTAATAAGGGAAATACACCCCCAGGTAATACTCCTAAACCTCCTGTTACCACTAGTGGTAATCCCCCAGGTGGTGGGAGTGCCCCCAAGAATGTGGTGGGCATTACTTTGGGCAATCAGGAGGACTATGGCTTAGCCAGGTTCCCTGGCCACACTCTTGTCTGTGAGACTGGCATGGGGTTTGCCAACTTCACTACTGGACCCCACATTTTGGGAAAGTATAGACAAGAAGTGTTAGTGAATGGTCAGAAAGTTGAGGCATTCAGAGACACAGGGGCCAGCCTCACCATGGTGAGTGACCATCTGGTCCCCTCTGCTCAACTGACCCCTGGTTTTACTTATCAGGTGACAGACATTCATGGAATGAAGAGAAGGCATCCCATGGCAGTAGTCAAGCTCAGCTGGGGTAATGTCACAGGGCCCATGAGAGTGGCAGTGACAGATAACCTACCTGTAGATTGCTTACTGGGGAATGACCTGGAACTCTCAGCATGGGCTGAAGTGGAACAAGAAACTCATTCCAGAATGATAGGCCTATCCAGACAGGTTAGTGGGGCAGTAATAGCTACAGCCCCAGTCCAAGCACCAGTCCTCCCTGAAAAGGTTGGCAAGGTTGAAATGGTCTCAGCCTCTACTCAGACAGATAGTGAGGTTGTGAAGCCTGAAACAATGGATCACTCCACTCAAACAGAGAGCCTTGAGGAGGAAGAAGAGTCTCCCCCCTCCCAGACACTAGGTGAGAGCCAGCCTCCTCAGGGAACTGACTCTACCCCTGTTGAAGGAACTGCCCCAGAGGTAGTCAGGCCTAGCCTGGCAGAGCCCCTGATGGCAGTGGACCCTTCCCAGGTGGGACCCAGTCTGGAGCAGGTAACCTGCACCTCTCTACCCTGCCTCAGTCAGCCCAGGGCTGAAGAGACCAGGGAGGCCAGTGGTGGACCCCAAAGGGCCCCCTGTCCAAAAGAACCACTTAATCAGCAGATTAGGGTCACTGAAGCTGGTAAACCCAGCCAAGTGAAAATAAGTCAGACTCCTGAGGGATCCCCCTTAAAAGTAGTTAGGGAACTCCCACAGCTGGACACTGTTGGGCACAGCCAAACATGGGGCCTAAAAACCCCAGACCTGACCTGTCCCTCCAGTAAGCCAAACAGAGGGACCCAGCCTCCAGCTTTAGGTAGCCAGAGGCTGACCCTGAGAGCTCAGTGCATCTCAGCTAAAGAAAGAAAGGCACATATGATGGATGGTGATTGGAGGAAGTTGAGCCCAAAGGTAGAGGAGCCTCACTTCAGTACTCCATCCCAGCATCAGCCTTCTTCTTTCCCAAGACACACCAGAGACAGAGATTCCCTATGGTGGAGACCCTCAGATACCCTTAGGGTGAGGGGTTGCCTAGTGGACCATGACACAGGGGGAAACCAAGCCAGAGCTGGTCCTTCCTTATATGGCCACTTAGGTAATAGAGGCTTACCTGGACAAGGATAGCCTTATCTCCTTTCGTTTGGGGGGGGGTTGTGTAGGAAGGTACATCCTGACTATGGTTGCCCCCAACTTTTTGCCCTGTGTTTTAGCTGGTTTTGGACATAGTCGACCTGGGACCCTGCCAATCAGGACCCCAGGCCTACTGCTCTCTCTTTAAAATGGATTCCATGTACCCTAGGTACATTTCCAATTGGTACTGGGCCACCCTATCAGACCCTGTAACTCAGGGCATAGGTGTACCCAGGGCTGCCAGGGGCTGCAGCATGTATTGTGCCACCCCTGGCTGGCCTCCTAAATTTGACACAACTGGCTGCATGACAGCTGGGGCAAAGTCGTGTAATCACCCTTTGCTGTAGGTGTAGTATACCTATACCTAACCCTAAAATGGACACACAGATTCCTATCAGTCACTCCTATGGCAGGCCTTGACAATCCTGAAGGCAGAGTGCTTGGAATCGTGTGAGATGGTGCTCTGGCATGAGCTGAGCCTGTCTGCAGCTTGCGGAATCAAGTCCTAATAGCTGTTCCATGATATCGCATACCATATACTCTTAAGTGCATTATAATCCTCGCGGTTAAATGCTATCTTTGGTATTGCTTTATCAAAACATGTCGAGTAAGGTGTCATACGAATTGGAATACTAACCCCTCGCCAATTCTGGCGACGGGGTTAGCATTCCACCCTTCTAGAGGGACACGACATGTATGTAACTGTGAACCCCGGTTAAAGTTAACTGAAGCCTCAGCTCCACAAAATGGATGCTGCCACCACAGACACGAGTCTGACCCCCTGCAGCTGGGAGTCCTTCCAGCGAGGGGAGCCTGGACAAAGGGTTTCCTGTCAGGGGCGGTGCTAGCACCGTCCCAGACATGGTTTTGTGTATCCTGGGTAGGCAGGGCTTTACAGGAAGGTGACTGCTGAGTGGCACCCCGGTGCTCACTACGCATAGGCCGGTCTGAACCAGTTCCAGGGGCACACCAGCCCCTGGCCTGGGGAAGTCCGGCATGGCTGAGGGGTGTAACCACCCCCCACCTAGTCCCACCCATAGGCAGGACCTAGTCACCGGGTCAGCCCCCTTTTTTAGTATAAAGATGGGAGCGGGCCCCCTGTTAAAATTAGATCATCTTTGGAATCAAGATACCACTTTCTTCGAAAGGACTTCACGATTTCTTCTTCAAGATTCTCCCTTGTGGCTAAGGAGTAGTCACCCTGCATCCGCAGGCACCATCCTAAAGAACACTGCGGTCTGCTGCAAGTCCTTCATCACGAATCCGACGACCCAGCTCGACGAGACCCGGCTTCCCTGGCCCCTCTGACCTCTACTCACCTCTACAGCCCAGCTGAGAACCGTGAGTGCGACGAGACCTCAAGGGACCGACGATCGCCAAGACTGCACGACATCTTTACTGCAAGCCCACCGTGTCCTCCACTGGTGAGTGCTTTGGGGTCCGAGAAGCCCCGACCCTGCGCAGCTCCAGCACCCAAGATCAGCCCCCCTGCATCTCCACGATCTGCGTGGGGCCCTTCTGCTGTTTGCTGTGCACCGCGTTGTTTGGCTACTAGCCGGCTGGCTTGTGGCCCTCTGAACGACGCCCAACGACTTCACGACTGCTGGTCTGGTTGCTCCAGGCTGGCCTTTGCTTCCTTCTTCAAGAGAGGCACCCCGGACCCTCCTGGTCCACTCCAGACGCCATTTTAGGTCCACCGCGTGGGCTTGAATTTGCCAAGGCTTTGTTGCCCAATCCTGGGTCCAGCGACGCCGACAGCTTCTATCTTCGTGGGACAGCTCGATCCTCCATCCTGGTCGCCGACAACGCCTCCTGGTCCGTGAGATCTTCGAGTCAAGCGTCACCCACTCACCTAGTCGAGGTGGCTACCATCCGGTGCCCTCCTGGTGCCCACTGACTACTGGCTAGTAGTCTCGAACTTGGTCCCCTCTGCTTTCAGGTGTCATCTATCTTCAAGATCCAGGCTTGGATCCGACTGAACTTTCTTCACTGGTCACCGGCCAGCATCTTTTCTTCCGGCTCCTGGTCCGTCTACGAGGATTCCCGACGTCTTTTCAGACCTATGCAGCTGCAGCCCCTGGGCTAGGTAACTTCGGCATTTCGGTGCCCCAGCATAGCCTCACTATCCAAGGGTCAGAATCTACTTTCGTTTTCTCCCTACCAGGTCGGGTTCGCCCGAGAACACTAACTTTCTAATTCCTAGCTACCATAGACTTTTGTCCCGCATCTCGCGTGAGAGTGCACACACTGCACCCGAGTCCCCTAGGCCTCCTAGACATAATCTAACGATTCCCTAGTCAAGTCCTAGCGATTCCAAAAGCTATTAGTACTGTACTTACCTGCTAGGAATTTCGCATTCCACTTTCAGAGTATATGGTTTTCCGTGCCCCTCGGGCATTTGTATATACTGTGCTAACTTAAGTATTTTTGTAAGAGTTTTGGTTTGTGCTTAGTACCCTGTCCTCATAAAGAGTACAGGGCTGTTGTGATCTTTAAATAAATAACTGTTTATTTTCATAACACTTGTGTGGTGTCCTTTCACTTGGTATTCAAGGGGTATATGTGTGGTAAACAGCTGGCTTAACGCGCCCTCTCGAGTCTTTAGCCTTAGACTGCTCGTATCCACGCTACTAGGATAGCTGGTCTATAAGGTTGACTTACAACCAATCATCAATAAGGGTTGCTGGACTGATACATAGTGTTCACTAGAATAGTGAGCACTGCATATCAGGCCACCTTCTCACAGGAGCCACCGAGAATGGAGAGAACAAGGGTAAGCAGATACAGCTCTGAAGAACTTCTTTGTTTTATTTTGATAACCCAGTTTCCAAACATTGCTTTTTTCTTTCCATCTCATGTTCCTTCTTTTCTTACTTTATTTCCCTGGATTTATTTATTCGCTTGAGCACCTAGTTCAGGTTCACCAATAGTGATCAGGCTTACCGTCCGCAAACAGAATTCTCAACTTTCACTGACCCATGTGTGAGTAGTTAATACAGGCCAACTTTATTTTTTCTTTACAGCCTGATGCCCGTAGGTCTCATTTTATAACTAAATTAAGAAAGAAATATAAGTCCCAGAATGCAAAGTAAAAAAAAAACCTGGACTGGATGAACTACTCCCGGCAGAGAGCGGAAACTTTGGTGATCCATGCTCCACCCCTGCCTCTATGAGCCTGACAGAATAGTTCCAGAAGCTCAGGAGCTCAAGATCGGGTCAATAAGCAATGAAATAAGCAGGAAACCAAAGATCATGAACTACCAGGGGAGCATTCTACTCATGTGTGCTTTAAACAAGGAGTACTTTGCACTTTCCACGCCTTGGTACAATGTTAATGTGAGGATGTTTTACTTGGGCAATAACCATCACGCTCCTGTTGTCTATGTTGCTTCTTCCCCCCATCCCTTACCCTCCTGTTGTGTGCATGGCCCCTGCTCCCCAACCACCATAAGAAAAACAATCATTGACAAAGCCAATAGGTCTCTGCAATGCGAGAGCTATTGGCTTTGTCAATGTCTTTTAGCCATGTTGCTTGGCTGCTGTTCAACATGGCTGAGAGGCATGGAAACAAGCGCTATGACACTGCTAAACAGCATGGCTAAAAAACATTGACGTTGACAGAGCCAATAACCCTTGTATCGTCGATACCTATTGACTTTGCAGATGTTTGGTATACATTGCAATGCCTACTAAAAACAGACAGAACCGACTAGGTGTACTCTGGGGCTGAAAACAAGCGGAATCACTCGACACTGAACAAGTGAAACATAAATTGCCCCACTACTTTACCACATGCTTGGCACTTCAATTACTTTCTGTAAAGTATCGACATTTACTTCTTAAATACCTCATATTGAAAACTGGTATGTACCATAGGGCCGGATTTTGAGGAGGGCATGAACAGGACATTCATCAGAAAGGCAAGGGTGTGCCATCCCTATTTTAGAGTTTGTTGTGGTTACACTGAAAGGGAGCAGATGCTGATGAAAATGTTGTACGAGAGGGAGCCCACGTTTAGCATTTTCAGTGCTGTCCCTAAGGAACAGCAAAGCAGTTCTAACAATTGAGGGGTACTCAGACAAGTGCTGGAATTTAAAAAAATTACTCCGGGAACTCATAAATTGGGGTCAAGGTGTCAGAGGAAAGGAGGTGAAGTCACGAGGGGTGGATCTAAAAAAGCAGTTTGACAGTCAACTTAACATGTATTTTTAAAAAACTGCTGCAAAGAAATTGGCAACAAGCTTATATGTGACAGTAGATCTGTTCAAGATTACCTAATTGGTCACAAAGAGGTTGCATTTTGAAATATCTTACAGGGTTCAAGCACTGCTGCACAAATCTTTTTTGTGTTTATCAATTTTTAGGAGATTATAATAGTGGAAAGATAATTCTAATGGTTACCACCATTCTGGAAGAATTCTGTGTTTTGTCAAGTCACAGTTTTGACTCATAAAGTAACATAGAGGGTAAATGTGCCTGTTGCAAAGCGCATTGTGTAACACACACATCCAATTTGTATCTTATTTGGATAGGTTAGTGGGCTACTGCTTTGACACTGAGACCATTTTGTTACTTCCAGTTCATACGTTTCAGTATAGCACAGTCATCTATTTGCCTGTATCAAGAAGTTGACTGTAAGCTTTTTGTCATGGGTCTGGATTATTGTTTATTTCTCAATGCATTGTTATTCCAAGATAGCAAGGAAGGCTTCTTTTGGTGAGTAATTAAGTGTTGTTAGTACAGACAACCACAATCACTGTGTTACTTTTTGTATCAGGACTTTGTGTTTCTCTTGACCTCTCACTCTTAACATATAATGTCTACAAGTATGGAAGATATGTGCTTCATACACCTGATAACCCTCATGTTTTAAGTGGCGTTTTTTGTACATCCTACACTGGAGTGACTAGCGCTATAAAAGAACGAGAGAAAAAAAATAGGAGGAGCAATTTAAATCAATATTTGTTTAATTTCTCATACAGATAATTCTTGCATTCTTACAGTGCAAGTAAATATCTTACATGGTGACGTGAACAGAGTTAAAAACCTGCCTCAAAATCATATCGTATGTACTTGTGAAGTAATAAGCTATGTGCCTTTGTTTCCTTCCATTGCATTGCCATCTGGGTTGTAGGCTCCAGATGGCTCCCAGCCAGGGTGATATTCGTTCAAAGGGGGGGTTGTTGGCCCTGCAAACAGGCTTTTATTTTGGGTCCAGCTAAATGTTAAAATATGAATGCAGACAACACGTATGAGCTGCTGAATTATGTCAGGGTGTCGGAAAATAATACCAGGACAAATGCAGCATGTTTCGTTGGGTCTGCCGGATCCCGGATCTGGCACAGAAATGGCTGCCAGAACAGGGATCCAGCATGATCCCCCTACTTTCCAGCACTGATTCAGACAGAAAGTCTACAAATGTCCTCCATGCCGTGGGAGGCAACTCCCAATGCACGGGGAATTTTGCAGATAGACCCCGAAGTCGCTCTTCAGGTAACACAGCGCTAACGACAGTTCCGTCTTGCTGCTATGCTCTGCCTACCTTCTGCCATGGATTGTTTTCTCCTGAGGCAGTTCCCACCTCTGACGCTGAAGGTGTTTCATTTTACTCTGGGAATCCATAAACTGGGGGTGAAGGCATAGCAGCAAATAAAGGGTTGAAATCATGATGGCCGGAGCCATGAAAAGTGAAGTCTGACAGACAATTTATATATTTATTTCTTTAAAACTAAGGCAAAGAAATTGGCAACAAGAACAAACATGATAGTAAATCTGTTCTGGCTTGCATAAATACCCACAAAAAGGTTGTTTTAAAGTATCAGTCAGGTTTTAAGGCACCCACTGCAGAGATCTTTGTTTGCCCACAATTTTAAGGCGATAATAATAATGGTGACTTCCACACTAGTAGTTAATGCATTTGCCGTGCAGATTTGCGTTTTGTCTATTCACAGTTTTGACTCAAATCAACATAGAGGGTTAATGTGACTGTGGCAAAGCGCACCTTGTATCATGCAGACAGCAGATTTGTATTTTGTGTAGCTAGGTAAGTGGGTTATTGCTTTTTACATAGAGATTCTTTTGTTACTTGTAGTTGATAAGTTGCAACCCTTTTAAGGTCTGACATCAACGAGTGAGCCTGGGCCGAGGCATGTCTTTCGAACTGTACTTTTCTTTCAATCTATTGTTATGCTATGGCTCCTTACATCCGCTCCAACTTTAGTCCAGTTCGGCATCATCACTGACTGACTGAGTGGTACATACAAAGTCTCTGAGTCTCTGACTAGGGTTTGAGTTTGGCCAGAGGTTGTTCCGTTGGCTTCTGGTGTATTCATCAGTGACTTTTACTGAACTCCCTTCAGCTCTCCATTCTGGCTGCTGTTGGGTGAGCCGTCTTCTCCTGGAGGCCACATTGGGGTGTAGGATGTGGAGACACCTTTTGCGAGTAGATCAGGACTTCTTCAGCTCCTGAATCAACATATATTTTGTTGGCTAGGATTCTCACCCATTTGAACCATGACACATTCCTGACAGCTGTCTCTTTACCCCGACAGGCAAGTACCGTGGTGCCACTCATTGGTTGTGGTGTCTGGTTTCTATTCATGTGTTCCATGAAAGATATGAAAAAGATTTCCTCTCCCTCAGAGCCGGCCTCATTTAAGTGCTCCATTGCCCATGCCTTTTGTGATGTTGGACTCCGCTGTTCTTTGTCATTGACTGTTAGGTGTTCTTTGTCATTGACCGTTAGGTGTCTTGCTGTCATCCGGGGGTTGCTCTTCCTTTGGCCTCTCTAGTTGTCGGCCCACTTCTGCAGACCCTTGCAAAGTGGTTGAGTCTTCCACAGTTTGAGCATGTTTTTGGTTGGAGGGGCAGTTGTCCATACTCCTCTCACCACAGTTTCTGCAGGGGGTTTTTGGGTGTGCGTTCCTGTGGTTTTGTTCCTCCCCCTCTTTGATGTGTTCTGATTGCATTGACTGCCTCTGTCTTGATTGTGGGCTGTTTGTTGGGTTGGGATGGATGTGTGCGCTAAGTCCATTTCAGCAGCACGTGCTGCTGAGAGTTCATGGTACTTGGCCAGGACCAGGATGTTATCAAGGCTGATGCCCAGGTGGGGCAGGATAAGGCCTCTGAGAGTTACTGACTGGCAGCTTGGATCATTTGCTCACGCACATGTTCTTTAGGTTGATCGTCATCAGTACAGGTGCTAGCGAGCTCTCATAGCTGGGTGTAGAAGTTATCAATAGACTCCTCTTCGAGTTGGCACGCTTGTGGTAAATTGTACCGCTCAAAGTCTGGGTTGATCTGGGAGCCGAAGTGGGCATTCATGGCTCTGACTGCTGCATCCTAATCATCATCTGCATCTGTCCCTGAGAGGTGTTTGAACGTGTATATTTTCTCCCCTGCGAATTGCAGTAACAATGACCTCTTAAGCACTCCATCACTCTCTATGGTCACTTAAAAGTAGTTGTTAAGGTGGCCTACCCAAGTTTTCCATCTTTGTGCAGCAGTGGCGAGGTCAGTGAGCTCACTGAATGGTTGCAGTGCATTTCCTGTGTTTTATGAGTGGGCTGCAAGTGCTGGGGGTGCTGCGGGTGCAGGGACTTGTGCTTTCTCCTGTGCTGCAGTAGCATCATCCATCAAATTGTGAGTTCTATCTCAGCTGTAGGAGCCTGGGCTTCTGGCGAGCCTGTCTGTGGCTTCAGGCGAGGGGCGTCTGCAGGTGCAGGTTCTGCCCTGATATGGAGGGCTGTTGCAGCTATGCATTATCCATCAGCTTGCCACAGCAATGTGGATAGGGCGACTGGCAGGCTGTTGTTCCAGTCCTCCAGCACTAATATAGTTCATCCTTCGTGTGCTTTCTTGGTGTTGGCATTAACCAAAATGTCCTCTATGCCCCTCCTCAAGCTCAAGGTGATGTACCCGCTGCCGATAAGGGCCTGTCCTGTGTCAGGTCATGAGCAGGGCCTCGTTGAAAGGAGGCACAATGGTGCATGGAGCCTTGTGCCTGTTGCAAACAGGCTGTGGTCACAGAGTGGGTTGTGCCCTCATAGGTCGCAGGTAGAGAACTCCACAGAGTCGCACTACAGCTTGTGATACGCGTGTTACACTGTGCACTTCAGTCCCATGGGAGGGTGGAATGAGGGGCTCCTGGGCGTCATGGAATGATTATTCTGAAACACCAGTGACTCAAGAACATGGTGCTTTCCTCCTGAGGGATGCTTGATAACTGCAAACAGCTCACCCCACACTTTACAAGGCTGCAGATGTATAGAATACATGTGTCAACTAACTATGCCACATGATTCAGTGCTACTAAAGTCTACAATAGATGTGTTATTGATTATTTGTGCAATTATGCTCATGGTTAGATATTAGTTAGGGGATTTTGAAGGTTTGAAGGTAGTGAGTGTTATCCATCGGTGAAGCTCCTTTTGACAAGTGCTCTAGATCGGTATTGATAGACAAATGCTTCAAAGTTACAATTACAGGGAGGGAAGTTAGAGTAGTTTACAAGATAAAGAGCACAGTATATATCAGGGGCACAAACTCAGTCCTGGGAGTTAACTCTCCCACCCTGAAATCTTACTGAGACAGGTGTTAGCATATGCGCAGCCCCCACACCCTAGTGAGATGCATGTTATGGAACGTTAATGGTCTCCTTAATAAGACCAAGAGCGAAGCTGTGCTCAAAGTGGCATCTCAAAGTCACCAACTGTGGATGTTTCTACAGATGTGAATTCATATCGCTGGTACATGCCAGGCTCTGTAGAGGTCCTTGTATACATCTGGCTTTCCTACAGATATGTTGTCTGTGGATAGGCAAATGTGGGAGAAGTGCCATAATGAGGGGCTCACTATATGGAAAACAAATAACTCTGATTACAGCATTTGCCCACTCCCCCTCTCTAAGGCCTTTCTGGATTCAACAGGCTCAGCCCTTCTAGAAGTAACCAACAATCTTGCAGTAATTGGGGAAGATTTTAAATAGACACATGGACTATTTCATAGGTAGATGTGGTCCCCCAATGATTGTATTGTATTGTAATTGCATTTATATAGCGCTTACTACCCCTGACGAGGTGTCGAAGCACGTTTTTCGGCCAGTAGCACGCAACTTCGGGATCCATAGAGGATTAGTGTTGAATTAGTTTAGTGTAACATGCAAGTATATTTTAAGTGGTGGATAGGTTAGTCAGTTATTTGGATTTGGAATGATAACAGAAGGATAGAGGAGGACAAAGGTTTGTTTCTATATAGCGCTTGTTGACGCACGCTATTCAGGAAGCCTATAAAGGATTAGTGGTGAATTAAAATGGTGAAATATGAAGTAATATTAGTGGTGGATATTAGTCAGTTACCTGGAGTGAGAAGGATAGCAGAGGGATAAAAGGGGAAGAAAGATTTGCATTCATATAGCACTTGTTAACCCTGATGGGTGTTGAAGCGCTTTTCTGGCGAGTAGCACGCCACTCTGGAACCCATAAAGGATTAGTGTTGAAAATTAGTATAGTATAAATATGAAGTAATTTGAGTAGTGGATATTTTATTCAGTTATTTGGGTAGTATATTGTGGCTCAACGGTTAGAGGCGGAAAACCCAGAGGCAGAGGTCGGCCCGGGACCAGGGTTCAATTCCTGACGCGGCCGGGTGCAGGACCAATGTCAGCGGGCCCGATAAATCTCGCCTCGGTGCCACTCTAACCATGGGGTCCCACGCTGCAACTCTGGGCAATAGCTTGCTTAGTCTCCACTCTGGGCCCATCACTGCCGGAGATGCCTGGCTGCACCTTGGGGATGCCCAGTAAAGGACCATCTCACAGGGAAAGCCAGGACGGGTTCCCCAGTAGTACAGTGCTGGGACGCCTCAGGGTAACAACGCGCTCTATAAATCCAACATTTATTCATTCATTCCAACATTCATTCATTCATTCATTATATTAGTATAGTTGAATATTGGATTTGAGAAGTGAACATGTTAGTCTGTTAATTTTTATTGAAAAGGATAGTGGAGGGATAAAAGAGTGAAGGTTTTTTTTTTTAGGTCTTAGCAGTAGGAGGAGGCTTTTGGATGAGTAAAACGGAGTTTTGGAGGCGAGGAGTCAGAGGGAAGAGTTTAGAAAGGTTTGTTTTAGGGGATCGGTATAGTAAAAAGAGGTGTCAGATGATGCAAGGAGGGGTAGAGTAGGAGAGAGTCTAGAAAGGGTTATTTTGGCGATCATAGTAGTGGTATGGAGTTTGGGATAAATGAGAGAGTGAATGTAGAGGATGTATTGATAGATGTATAGGATGAGAGACAGGGTAGTGCATTGGAAGGAGTAGTAGAAAGAAGTTTGAGATGAGTTGGGGCGTTAAGTTGCGCATGAGCAGCATGGCCGCACATCTGTAACGGCTCCTGCAGCCTGGCTAATTAATCTGTTATTTATCCTGCTTGATGGACCATTTGGGGTGATTTATTGCTGCCAAATTGCTGCTGGCAACTTGCTGAGGCTCTGGTGCGAGTTTCAGCTTCATAGACCGTGCCCCGCTCCCACCGCAACACTGAGTGAGTTCACCGACGAGAGGCGTGGAGCTGCCGAGTGAGTGAGCTGGCGCTGAAACCTGCGCGAGCCCGGGGCTTGCCACACAGAAGCTGGGTCCAGAGAACTGGCCTCCCTGCCTGCCAAGGAGAGCGGGCCCTACCTGTGTTTTGTCTGACCCCCCTCTAGAAGAAGTAAGTGCGGGTAACAGCCTACGGGACGTAGTATAGCAGCTACGGAGCTCTTTTAAAGCAATATCGGGGGAAGGAGAGGAGCGCCTGACGAGACTGCGGCGCTATCCCTGGGGCAGCTGCCATTACCCGCGCATCAGTGAACAACGTTGCCGAGGGAGGCCCCCGCTGGGGGTACTTTTCGTCCCCCGCTGTTGTTTACTTATTGAGACACCCGTGGGATATTCCTCCCCCCCCCCCGCTGCCTCATTGCGGTGGAGAACTGGGCCTGGGCCGTGTCAGAGCATCATCACATAATTGAAGGCGCGATTGTGGCCTACTGCGGAGCTGGAGGAAGAAGCACTTACACAGCGGGGCACCTTTGTACGATCGCAGTGCTGTGGAAGACGACCACTCGGCGCACACTGAGAGTGCGACTGCCCCTGTGCCGGCTGCGGGTGTCTGGGGGGCTAAGCACCTTGAAAAGCAATGGAAAGGACATCAGAGGAGCCACCAGGCCCTCTGGGACATTGATGCTCAACTGAGGGGCCAAGGAGAGCTGCCGTGGAACAGGAGTTTCTGGGGCGAACGCTCCCCTGAAAGCCTGGTTCGGGCCCCTCAGCAGAAGTGCCTCTCTACCTTGGGTGGACGTGGAGGTGGGGAAACCTGCGAGGGAGTTGGCAGGCCCAGTATTACTGGGCTGAATATATTTAGCTGCACTGCCGGGAAGTGTCACAGAAGAGCAGTGAACGGATATTGCATGGCGCACACACTCCTTTGAAACGCTGGCTAGAGACCCCCCACTAAACATGCCTTCCATCAACGGGTAATACTGGCGATGGCAGTGTAAAACTGGGGCCTGCAGGGAAACATCCTTTACCACGCAACCGTTACAACGCGGTATGTAACAACGTGGTTTTAACAACGCAAGTCATTATGTCGACTTGCACTGGAGGGCGCTCTAGACTAAGGAATAGTGTGAATTACTATTCCAACACCTTCCCTACTGTACGTAGGCTGGAGTTGGAATAGTAATTTGCAATATTCCTAAATCCAGCACCCTCCAGTGCAAGTCGACATAATGACTTGCGTTGTTAAAACCACGTTGTAACATACCGCGTTGTAACGGTATGCGTGGTATCGACATACATCCGGGCCTGCAGTTTCTTTTGGAAGTTCACATATTTGGGGCCTACGGACACCGCCCTTCGAACTTAGCGGACGACTGGGATTCACTGTAGTGTCTTCGTTGCCTCTCCTGGGATGATAGCAGGTGTAACTGCGCACAACGCTTAATGAACTGCGGCGATCCTCCATTTTTTATATATTTCTAACTGCGCAGTCACTGGGGACGTGTGCGTTACAGTGCAGTGATGGGCAAACCAGACACCTGGCAGCCTAAATTAAACTTTGAAACGGCGAAACGAGGCCCACGTGGTCCGCAGGAGACTCGAGAAGGTGACAAAGGAGATGAAGCACAGCGAGGTCAGGCAGACCAGGCGACAGATGTTCGAAGCATCCTGCAGGAAGTGCGCCATGGGTTCGCTACTATTGTAGATAAAGTTGACAAGATGTCTTCAAGAATGGATGCTATAGCACACAAACTAGAAGGGCATGACGACCGTCTAAAAGAAGCTGAACAACGCATATCTGACAACGAGGATACGAGTGCCAGGGCTACAGAGCAAATTGCCCGCATGGACAAGCTACTGAGATTGATTGGCGCTAAAAATGAGGACTTGGAAGCTTGCAGTAGGCGCAATAAGATACACATCAGTGGCATTCCAGAGTCAACCAACATTGCCAGGATGGAGGAGTACGTAGAGCAACTATTATTGACCTCGATAGGGGTGGAGACTCTGTCTAAATAATTTATAGTGGAACGGGCCCATCGCTTCTTGGGGCCGAGGCCTCCCCCTGGCTCCGCACCGCGACCAATATTAGCCCGGCTGTTGAATTACAGGGACCGAGATGTGACATTACATATAGCAAGGAGCAAGCAACAACTAACATATGATGGAAATAAGTTCTCCATATACCCGGATTTTACCCCGGTGGTCAAGGAAGAGCTGCGGAAATTCATGGACATCAAGAATAAGCTGAGGGCGGCCCAAATTGATTATGCACTGTTGTATCCAGCGCGCCTCAGAGTCACACATCAGGGGAAGCAACGGTTTTTCACGAAACCACAACAGGTGGAAGAGTTTCCTAAACACGTAAAACATACCCAGTGTAGAGATGGAGAACAGGCGGCGTCGCAGCAGGCCCTATTGGAGGAAGTGGAAGAGGACTCATAATGACCGGACTGTCGATGGGCAAATAAGTCTACGTATTGCAATGTGATGTAATAATGGTGGGACAGTGCAAATTGAGTTGTTGTATATACCATTTGCCCAATGGTTTGAATGAAGAGCACGTTTTGTTGATAAGCCAGGCACCTTTGTCCCTCTAGGGCTCGGACGCACAAGCTCCGTTGGTCTCTGGGGGAAAAGGATAACCATGCCGACACCTAGTAGTAAGACCCCCACCGGGTGTTCCCCAACTGTTAAATGAGGGGGGGGTTCTTTGTTGTTCTTGCAGGTTAATCAGCATGTGGATTGGATGCTGGTTACTGGCCACTGAGTGGAAAACGCATGATGGACCTCATTTTTTCCCTTTGGTTGTTTTTGTTACTGGTTGAGAGTTGGCGGGTGATAATTTCTGGCAAGTTGGGGCTCGCTTCAGTGGGTAGTGGGGGGAGGGAGGGCAAGTTGGAGGGTGCACATGGTAATTAACTTACAAGATTGTATTTTGTGGGGAGTAGTCAGAGTGTTGAGTGATTTCGCTGTTTCCCAGTCAGTACTGGATCTGGTGGTCCGCCTGGAAGTAGACTGGGGCCTGACCTGTGATATTGAGTTTATAACGGCATGGATGGTACCTTTCCGGGCTCATGACTCCTACTAACGTTGATAGGCTGAACGTACTCATGTGGAATGTGAGAGGGCTGGGAGATCCACGTAAAAAGCGCCAGATATTAGCGTATCTCGATAGACATCAGGTACATGTAGCAATGTTGCAGGAGACGCACCTTACCCCACAACACTCCAGTACATTTGCTTGCAAGTGGGCAGAGCACAGAATCTTCTCCTGTTATTCCACGTATATGAGAGGCGCAGCTATCCTTATAAAAAGGCGTACACCATTCACGCTACCTGGGGCAGCTTGGGATACACAAGGGAGGTACTGCTTAGCCTGGGGTAGATTCGGACCTGATTCAGTTACTCTAGCTTGCTGTTATGGGCCGAATACAGAAGATCCGCAGTTTTATGCGGACCTGTGGGCGAAGATTATAGACATTGGCTCCAATCACATTATATGGGGTGGAGACTTTAACATTTCATGCACGCCGAACATTGACAGATCTCACCCCGCCCCCCATCACTACACCAGGGCACGTGCGATACTACAAGCCACACTCACTGAGTACCTCTTGATAGATGCCTGGAGACATATGCATCCCAATAAACTGGAAGGTACTCACTTCACCGCACAGGCGGCATCCTGTGTGCGCCTAGATTACATATTCCTTTCTGAGGGACTTGGCCCAGCAATCTCACAGGTGCATCATTTAGCTCGTACCTATTCCGATCATGCACCTGTCAGGCTCTCCCTGTCTTCGGCGGACTATGGCCCGCCAAGAGGTAGTTGGAGGTTGCAACCTAACATCCTATTATACACAGTATTTCAAGAGGCGCTTCGAGAGGAGGTACAGGATTTTTTTGTGCGTAACAAAGAAGACTCTGTTAACAGTGTGGAAACAATTTGGGAAGCGTTCAAGGTCACACTACGGGGTTTTTGTATAACGAAAGGAGCTGGCGTACTCAAAGACATCATGCACACGCGTAAACTAGAGGCACAAGTTACTACTTGTGTAACGATATATCTGTAAGAGAAATTAGTTAGTGACAGATTCCTTACCTTAGAATATCCCCAGGCGTCAGACTGGATCCGGAAATTTTTACGTAGCAGTACCCTTGCGCGTCGGTATGCGTTGTCTGCGGCTCCACGTCCGTCGTCAGCGTCGTGGGCGCCGTGATGATGTCGTCGGAGTACTTAGACGCCGCCTCCGCGTGCTGACGTCAGTTCTTAGACACAGCTTTTCCGCCCCAGAAACGCAGAGCTATGCTAAAAACCAACAATGGTGCCTTGAAACTAGGGCCCTGAAAGGTGATAGTTCCGTAGTTTGAGGGTCTGGTTTGGTGGTTCCGAACCCGTTCAATAAAGGTCATCGGAAATAGACGATTTTGGTATCAACGGACCGCAAATCACGAGTGCGGTATGTACGAGTGTTTTCGCATTAATCGATCAATGAGAACATTATGTATTTAGGGATTTCATTTGAACCTTCGGGTTCCATTTTGTGTGCAGCAGCCATTTTGTGTGGTTGCCCTCACATAGGCCGATGACTACGGCCGAACGAGTCCTTGAGACACGTACACCTTAGCTGACTTCTGAATGACCTGGCTGAACTGACTCCTTGCTCGAGGCTGACCTCGCTGAGCCAGTTCCTTGTTAAGCAGCTGGTCAGATAAAGATCAAAGAGCAGGACGTGCTGGAGTTTACAGTACACTGCACCCACCTTTCTATCTTGCTTCCAATCTGTTTCTGCTCCTTCCTTTACGACATGATTACTGATTTGGGTCGAGGGTTTTATGATGGGTTTGTCCAGCCTGACCGAACAAGAAATTGGAATTTGCTTGGTCATTTCTGGTGGGCTGGACAACGGAAAGAGGGATTGTCGTCATGTGCTACTTTTGAAATGTCACAAACTGATTGTTCCGTTTGTATGTAATCGATGCCACCTTTGGAATGTGATTTTTGGCATAAAAGACCATGCTCCGCTCATTGAATTTGTGCAGTCTCTAGCGAACCACCCGTGTTGTGCTTCGTAGACCTCTGTTCCTGGTTGCAGCCAATAAACTTTGGTCTTTGACGTCATCAAGAAGCGTCCCGTGTCTCTGTTTGCCAAGGCAGGGGAACTCGAAGGCATCGGGCGTTTTTCCCTGGCGCCGCTAGGTTCTAAAACCTGGTCCTTCAGTTGGCGCCCAACATGGGGCGACTTCAGCGGTACCAGTCCAAGCCCGAAGATCGTGGAGAGCTTCGTGTGGAAATTCTGGATTAAGGCCAACCACTTCATCGACCCCTGTATGTCGTGGTGGTCCGAAAGTCTTTGCTGCGAGGTTTCCTGCTTTACAACGGCTGCGAAGGACTGCTGCCCTGCATGTCGCCCTGTCTTGGAGCCATAGACGATTTGTAGAGCGAGACGGTAGATGGGTCTTCTGGTGACGCCATCGACATTTCAGTTAAGTATGAGTTGAGCGTCTCCCAGTCCTTAGTTTGTTTTGGTATCCTTTAGTGGATCGCTTTGACTTGGTACCTGCAGGCCCCAAAGCCAAGGGACTCGTGTATTTACGAGACTATCGTTTTGAGATTTCCCTTGTAGTTTGAAGCTAGACTAGTGAGCGACGATGCCTGGTTTTAGCAGACTTGGAAAAATATTTAGTTGTGGTTGTTCTAAGGATTCCCGGTTAGAGGATTCGTGTCCGGTTCCTCCGATTGGAACTCCTACATATGATCTCTTGTGAAGCATGGTGTGGGCCCCATTAGTTATAATGACATCTGGGTAAAATATACAAGAAAAGACGGTGTCCTACAGTGGCCCTGTTATGGTAGTTTTGAAACTGAGATTCTAGATAATCTCGAAGTTAAACTGTTCAAGAAGAAAGCCCGGTCGGCAATGTTTGACTCTTTTCGCATATGGCGCAAAGAGGCCAAACAGAAAGAAATTAAATTAGCGAAGAAGAATAAACGAGAACGAGATTTGTCAATGGTGCAAGCTGCTATAGCGTATAGGGATAATGAGGAAGAGCAAGAGAGCGAGCAGATGCTTAGAGTTAGGAAGTTAGCGGTAGATAAATGCTACCCAGTTTTGCCGCCTAAAGAGCAAGAAGAAAAGAAAGATCTTGCGAAAGATCCTTTAATGTCGCATCTATTGAGTTCGCCACCTCCTTATGCACAGAATGCTACGGCACCACCGCCACCAGTTGTAGTTGTGCAACCTCCGGTTGCTTTGCCACCTGCAATTCCTCCACAGCCAGCTCCTCTTCCGTTGGCTACTGTTCCTTTGGCGCAGCCTCCTCAGGGGCCGCCAACTTTGCCTCCTCTTTCATCTGCTACTCCTATGCCTATCTATAATACTCCTTCTATTTCGACTTTGGATTCTTCTACTATTGTTCCGTCTTCTCTTATTCCTTCACCTTCTCCTTCTGCTAGACAGAGAATGACTGCTGCTTTTTCTGGTTTCCTTTCTCCTTTGTTGGGTCAATTGGGTATGTCTCCTGTTAGTGAGCGTAGACAATCGCGTAGTCAGTTGCCTGATACCAAAGGAACGTACAGTTTTGGATCATTTGGCACGTAAGTGGATTACATACGCTTCTCAGTATGATCTTGAGGGTGTTATGGATGTCTTCCTTCAATGGGAAGCACCAAAGCAGCGGTACGTCTTTGAGATGATGTGTGTGTTCCTCCATGAACAATGGGTTTAGGAAGTAGGTAAAGCTCCTGATGAGTCGTAGTGAATACGTTCTGAATTTGTGAAAGGAACCATTGTGGGTCCGAGTGATGTAGGTAGAGCAGTTGCGACTATCTTGTCGTCAAGTAGCGACACTCCTTCTGAGCGATTGTTTGAGACTGATTAGTCAGTTAGGAGAAAAGCGCGTCAATATCCGATGCGTGAAGTTGCTCCACTTTGGAGACCTCAAAATGTTGCTGCACATTTCCATCGAGTATGGGTACATGTTCCTTGGAAGCGTGTTGAAGTTTTGGCAATTAAGCAGTCTTTGCCTGATCCGCGCAAAAATCCAGCAGGATATTACAAAGAGCTCACTCAGACTGGATTTGTGCATCATGAATTTAGCAGACATAGATATGTTGTTTGGAAATGTTGTCCCACAGCCCATTTGGAGTACGATTCGACATACGGATCATGACCAAGAATTAGGTGATACATGGGTTAATATTAGTGCTGCGAATGATAGACAGGTTGGAGGTGCTAAGCCTGAAGATCTCATTACTCAACTTCCTGGTAGGATAATTAATTATATGAAGACTTTGATGCCTGAAGTGCATGTTAATTGGGACAAGTTGTCTGCTTGTAAGCAGAAGAAAGACGAGACGGTGTCCGACTTTTTCACGCGGTTTGAAGAGACCTTTGTGGATCATAGTGGTCAGGATATGGCTACTGAGGGTGGCCAGAGATTGTTCTGATGGACCCCAGACACTGTCCTTGATTATCAACATCACCATGCTCACGGCACCACTCGGGTAAAGTTAAACCAACACCTTTTGGCACCCCCAATGCACTGCGAATCCGAAAAATGTAAGTATTGAATGTGACTCGGTTGACCTCGAATCTTTATCGCAGAATAGTGATTAAAATCTATTGCTTTTCTGTTTCCTCCCTGTTTTTTCCCTATAGGCTTATATTAAATTGTAATACCAGGCAATAAAAATACTAAGTCCGGATGATGATCCCAATGTAATTAGAGCACGGGATCGAAACGCCGTCGACTTTGTTTAGTAGACATACAGCTTAACTTGTGAATATTATTTTGTATGGACTACTCTGGGGATCACTGTTAATTCTGATGTAAAGCAGTACCCAGCTCTGCTCACTTGTTCTTGCCTGAAGTAAACTGCTCTTCCTTTATATCCTTTCCTTTTCATTTTTCCTCTACCTTTCAGTACAGCACAGGCGTGTGCTTTACTTCACACGGAAATGTTTCTTGTGAAATTGTATTTCAAACCTTAAATTTGATATATTCAACAAATAAATTCCTTATCCGGCTGGGTATAGGAAAAGAAGATATAGTTTCCGATTGTGGTCTATATATCATTGATTGTGAATAATGTTCTAGGCTTAGGACCTTTGTTTGTTGAAAATACTTGATACCCATGGTCCAAAGCTACCCAATGGGTCCCCCTTGTTTTGTGTTAAAACCAGAGATTGTTCGTCGACAAATTTGTACATAATCTGCTTCCCGAATTGTGTACTAAGCTGAAAGATTCTGAGAGTGCTTGGGCTGTTTCCAAGTCAGCGCAGATTTTAGCTACGGCCCAGTACTATGAAAATAGGCGCAAAGATGAGTTAGAGAAAGCGGATAAGAAGACTAAGGAATTGAAGACTAAAGTTCTTCTACAACAAGCTTATCCACCTCGTACTAATAATCAACGCGATTATCAGCAGAATCAGCAATATTCAAGAAACTCGCAAAGGAACGAGTCTTCTCAACAGCGTTTTCCGTATGGGCCTAATCAGTGTGCGTATTGCAAAGAAGAGGGCTATTTCAAGAATAGTTGTCCGGTTTTGTTACAGCGCACGAATGGTGCCTTTGGCGTAAGAGGTCGAAGTGCTCAACAAGTGCCTAGAGGTAGAGGTCGAGGACAGAATGGGCGTTCTTTGCCTCCACAGAATTCAATGAATAGTTTTGATCAACAGCAAGGTTCGTCTGGTAGGACAGCACAGTACTATACGGATGATTACTATGTTGAAAGTGAGGGAGTGGATGGTAATGATTATTAGGACAGCCATGGACAAAGAGAGGGAGTTGTTTCAGTTCCAGTAGATCAGAGTGGACCTTATGTTGAAGTGATTGCATCAGGTGTGTCAGAGCCTTTTCTGTTAGACACTGGTGCTACGAAGAGTTCTATAATACACTCTAAACTCCCTGGCGCACCTTTGTCTGGCTTTGAGAACGTTTCAGTAGGGTTTTCTGGCGCCCCGGTTACAAATCCGATTTCTGCTCCGTTGTCTCTTTCTGTTGGACCTCGTAAGATTGAAGCACCCCTCATTTTGACTACAGGTTGTGGTGAGAACTTGTTGGGATTGGATTTATTGAAGAGATTGTATGCCACGTTGTATTGATCTCCGTCAGGAGTACATCTTACATTGGGAGATGGAGTGATCTCTCCGATGTACATATCGAAAGACAGACTTCCACCTGAATTGTCTTCTTTACCAGATTCATTGTGGGCTGTAGGTCCGAATGATGTAGGTCTTTTAGAGATTCCTCCATATGTTATGACGCTGAAGGCGAATGCTAAGTTACCGCGCATTCCACAATACCGTATCTCGAGTGATGGTGAGCGAGCACTTTTGGCGATTATCTATGATCTGATCGATAAGGGTGTGATTGAGGAAACGAGAGGTACTGTGTGCAATAGTCCCGTTTTGCCTGTTCTAAAGAGAACAGATTCTTCATAGCCTCCTGTATATAGGTTTGTGATCGATCTTCGCGAAGTGAACAAGATTGTTGTTCCACAGTTTCCTGCTGTACCTGATATTACTGCTTTGTTGTCTCTTATTCCGGCTACGGCCACATGGTTTTCGGTGATTGACTTGAAGAATGCTTTCTTCAGCATCCCGATTGCCGTGGAAAGAAGAGATATCTTTGGATTCTCTTAAGGAGGACGAAGTTTCCGCTTTAAGCACGCTCCTCAAGGCTATTGCGAGAGTCCATCGATCTATGGCCAAGCTTTGAAAACACAACTTGATCTGTTGGTTTTACCTGATGGTGCTGCCCTTATTCAATATGTTGACGATTTGTTAATCGCCGCTGACAATGAAGAGATTTGTAGAGAAGCCACCTTGTCGTTGTTACGCCACTTGTCTGATTTTCATCACAAAGTTTCTCTCTCCAAGTTGCAATATTGTCGACAAGAAGTAACCTACTTAGGTCACCTCTTATCGAAGGAGGGAAGGAAACTGACCCCAGAAAGAATTCAAGCTATTGCGAAAATGAGTGTTCCTACAACACAGAGAGAAGTACGTGCGTTTTTGGGTATTACGTCGTACTGTAGACAGTGGATCCCTAATTTTTCTTTGTTAGCAAAACCTTTGATAGCTCTTACTGTTAAGGATACTCCAAATCCTATTCCTTGGACTGACGAATGTCAGAAGAGCTTTTCCGAATTACGTAATGCGTTGTGTTCGGCTCCTGTGTTGGGTACTCCCTACTACAGTAAGCCTTTCACATTGTATGTCCACGAGAGAGAGGGATGTGCATTGTCAGTGTTGACTCAGCAGTTTGGCGATAAGCAACGTCCATGTGCGTATTTTTCGTCGACTTTGGATCCGGTAGCTAGAGCATTGCCGAGTTGCTTGAGAGCTACGGCGGCAGCGGCTGTTTCAATTCGACAGTCTGCTGGTTTGGTTATGGACAACATGTTAGTCGTAATGGTTCCACATGCAGTGGATACCTTGTTGAACCGTACCAAGACACAGCACTTAACTAGTGCTCGGTTGTCGGGTTACGTGTTGACGTTGTTAGCGAGTCATGTGCACATTAAACGATGCAACGCGTTGAATCCAGCCACGTTGTTGCCAATTTCAGTTGAGACAGATGATAGTGAAGAACAACGGTGCACAGACATAATATGGAGTCCAAAATATCGTTTGGACATAATATCGAGTAAATAATATAGACTGGACAAAATATCGACTGGACAGAATATAGACTACAACAAAAATATCGTTTTTAAGGTAAGTGAAGTAATATCGACTGTATAAAATATAGATAGCAAAAATATCGATTTTTTAATAATATATAATATTTTATAGTGTATTTTTATGTAATAATATTTGTGAAAAGTGTGTATTTATGTTATAAATAATTTTATTAAATGATTTTTGTTTTTATAATTATTGCGTAATGTAATTCTGTAGCGGGTTGTGGGTTTATAGAGGAATAGGGTGGGAAGTAATTTAATTATAATTAATTAAATATGTAAATGTATTAATTGATATTCATTTGTAATTAATTGTTAATTAATTTATATGTGTCAATTAATTTAGTAGTAATTGCAAAATAATTAATAATAATTGATTAATTGGTAATTATGTAAATTTTACTAATTTAATGCAGTAGCGGGTTGTGGGATTATAGGGGAATAGGGTGGGAAGTAATTTAATTAAAAATAATTAAATATGTAAATATATTTAGTAATTAGTAATTAATTGTTAATTAATGTATATGTGTTAATTAATTAATAATAATTGTTAATTATTTTATATTAATTGATTAATTGGTTATTATGTGATTTTTACTAATTTAATTTCTGTAGCGGGTTGTGAGTTTATCGGGGCATAGGGTGGAAAGTAATATAATAATAATTAATTAAATAATAAAACAAAATACACGTTATTTATTTGGAAATAATAGTGAAATAATTTTTAATTATTAAAAAATTATTTGTTTATGTTTAATTAATTTGTATTAATAGGTGAATAATTAAAAGAATTATTGTTAATTATTAAATGTCAATTATTATTTATTCTATTACATAACATTTTTATTTAATTTTTATTAATTATCATGAGATATTTCTTGTTAGATTTTTGATTTATATATGAAAGATTTACTTTCCCTAATGTTGTATTCTCTGGAGTGTGAATTGTAATTTTTACAACTACGCTTTCCAACGCTTTCCTTACTGTTGCACCCACTGGAGTTGGAATAGTAATTTTAACCCCTACGCTATCCAACGCTTTCCCTACTGTTGCACCCACTGGAGTGGGAATAGTAATTTTAACCCCTAGGCTATCCAACGCTTTCCCTAATGTTGCACCCCCTGGAGTGGGAATAGTAATTTTAACCCCTACGCTATCCAACACTTTCCCTACTGTTGCACTCTTTGGTGTGGGAATAGTAATTGTAACCCATACGCTGTCCAACGCTTTCCCTACTGTTGCACTCTTTGGAGTGGGAATAGTAATTTTAACCCCTATGCTATCCAACGCTTTCCCTACTGTTGCACCCACTGGAGTGGGAATAGTAATTTTAACCCCTACGCTATCCAACGCTTTCCCTACTTTTACACCCACTGGAGTGGGAATAGTAATTTTAACCCCTACGCTATCCAACGCTTTCCCTACTTTTGCACTCTTTGGAGTGGGAATAGTTATTTTAACCTCTACGCTATCCAACGCTTTCCCTACTGTTGCACCCACTGGAGTGGGAATAGTAATTTTAACCCCTACGCTGTCCAACGCTTTCCCTACTGTTGCACCCACTGGAGTGGGAATAGTAATTTTAACCCCTACACTGTCCAACGCTTTCCCTACTGTTGCACCCACTGGAGTGGGAATAGTCATTTTAACCCCTACGCTATCCAACGCTTTCCCTACTGTTGCACCCACTGGAGTGAGAATAGTATTTTTTTCCCCTACGCTATCCAGCGCTTTCCCTACTGTTCTACCCACTGGAGTGGGAATAGTAAATTTGACCCCTACGCTATCCAACGCTTTCCCTACTGTTGCACCCACTGGAGTGGGCAAAGTAAATTTTACCCCTACGCTATCCAACGCTTTAGCTATTGTAGAATTCACTACAGTTGTTGCAATAATTGTTAACTATTTTGCTATGCTACGGTAAAATTATTATATATGTTTATTTAATATAAAAAAAATTATATAAATATATATGTATTATTTCTTTAGATTTATTTTTAAATTAAAATAAATATTTATTAATATAACATTATTTTAATAATTTAAAGTAAGTTTAGACTAAATATATTTATTACTACATTAGTATTAACTTAATTTAAAGACATTTAAAAAAAACGATATTTTTTACAGTCTATATTTTAGTAACTCGATATTTTAGAGTCGATATTTTTGTAGTTACCTGTTTACAGATAGCCAGTCGATATTTTGTCCATCGATATTTTGTCAACGATATTTTGTCAACTCGATATTTGTGTGGTCGATATTATATCAGTGATCTAAGAACAACATGATTGCTTTCTGAGAACTGAAGAAGAAACGAAATGAAGAATAGACCTTAGGGATACTCCTCTTCCAGAGTGTGATGGTACTTTGTGGGTTGATGGTTCGTGTTTTAAGTTGCCGAATGGTGATACGACTGCGGCATATGCTGTTACGACTTTGCATACGATTGTTGAAGCTGCACGTTTACCGCATAATTCAGCGCAAGCAGCAGAATTGATTGCATTTACGAGAGCATGTGAGTTGGCGAAAGGTAAACAAGTGAATGTGTATACTGACAGCCAGTATGCGTTTGGTGTGGCTCATCGCTTTGGACATTTGTGGCGTGAACGTGGGTTCTTGACTTCGCATGGAACGAAGATACAACATGGGCAGTTGGTGAATGAACTCCTTGAATCACTTACTTTGCCGTTGCAAGTAGCGATTGTGAAATGCAGTACCCATAAGAAAGTTACGGATGATGTTGGTCGCGGAAATGAGTTTGCGGATGAAGTTGCGAAAGAAACTGCGAGAAATGTGATGAGTCGAATGTATGTTGCAGGTTCGGCGAGATGGGTTTCAGAGAAAAGTATGTGTGAAGATACGATTGAGAGTGTGAAATCCATCCAAGCTGAAGCTACAGAGAAAGAGTTGGATGACTGGAGAGAAAGTAAGGGTAGATTGGACTTGAATGGTTGTTGGACTGATTTGTCCGAGCATCAAAGATGGTTGTTGCCTGACGCGTATGTGCTTCCAGTTGTTACAATGGCTCATGGGATGGCACATATCAGCGTGAAAGGGATTTGTACGTTGTTGGCTCCAGTTTGGCAGAATGTGGGGATCCCCAAATGTGCAGAGAATTTGGTTAAGAACTGTATGGTGTGTTTGATGTACAATCCTGGTAAGGGTACTCCAACACCTGCTGGTCATTTTGCTCCTCCTACGTATCCGTTCGAGGCTTTGCAGCTAGATTTCATCCACATGGAGAGGTGCAACAACCTGAAATATGTTCTGGTGGTTGTTTGCTCCTTTTCTAGATGGGTGGAAGCTTATCCTTTGAAGGACAATACTGCCTTGTCCACAGCGAAAGCCCTAATCAAGGAATTTTTCCCTAGATTTGGCTTGCTGAGAATTATCTGGAGTGACAATGGGAGTGAATTTGTGGGTCAAGTAATGAAGAGAGTATGTGAAGGATTAGGAATTCGGCAGAAGTTCCACGCTGCAAATCACCCCCAATCAGCTGGTTTAGTCGAGTGCTATAATGGCACCTTGAGGTTAAAATTAGCCAAAATCCAAGCGAGCACTGGTTTACAGTGGCCAGATGCTTTGCCTTTAGCGCTCCTTTCCACAAGAATGACTGTGCATTCGCGAATGGGTTAGAGTCCGTATGAGGTTGTGTTTGGTCGCCCGGCGAATATTTGGGGTGTACCAACACCAACAAAGTTTAGTGACCTCGAGTATGCTATGTTGCTTGATTACTTGCACGAACTGACGGCTAAACTGCGTGTTTTATACCAACAGGTTTACGATAGCCTGCCACAGACTTCCGAAGATCCAGGCCATGCCATTGAACCCGGTGCCTGGGTTTTTGTGAAGAACTTTCAGCGGAGCAAGAACGAGCAGCTCCGCTGGACAGGACTGTATCTATTGCTCCTGTCTACACGTTCTGCAGTTTGAGTGCAAGGCAAGAAACACTGGATCCACGGCGTACATTGCAAGCGGGCAACATTGCCCTTACCGTACAGCCGGTGGGTCCAGGAAGGACTCCCAGACTCTGAAACAGAAACTGTGCTACGATTTTTGCCATTCAGCGATGCTCGTATGATTGAAACAAACTCTGAGAAAGAAAGTGGCGATCTCTTGCAAGAAGCTGTGCCTCCTTTGAATCGATTGAACACTACTGAGCCTGAACTCTTGTTCAAAGATCAAGAATTGCCTGGAAAAGATCGTTATAATTTGCGACCAAGAGTCGTGGGACAAATAAAAAATAAATGAAGTTTTTATGATTTTTCTGTTTGCAGGTTAACTCTCCACCGAGGATCTACTCATATTTGTTTTTCAAACCGCCATCCGGGTTCAGCTGTAGGGTTGCGGTGCCAAGTCTTTGGAGTGCAAGCCTGAGACACTAGGTCGAAGGTTCTGGTTGGCCTAAGGGAGTTGCCCTGGGTTGACAGAGGCATTCCGTAGCATAGAACACCCTACCATCGCGAGCAGCATATTTAGTTAGGATGGATTTCTTCGAGTTGGAGAGATCTGTAAGGACAATGAATTTTAAGAATAAGATATGCAAGCTAATCACACAGAAAAGATTTGTAATACTATGTTTGTTTTTGCTATTGAGTTTAATGATATTTTTAAGTGAGTATCTGACATTCTCTTTTAAAGTGACGTTTATTCCCACTGTGCAACCCACACCTCCACCTACTATTTCTTCTCATTCTTTTCATCCTTTGCCTGAACATGAGGTAGTTAGACGACTGGAATTTTCCAATAATTCCTTTATTCAACTTTTGCACCAACACCAGTTAGTGATGAATACAACGAACTGTTGGATTTGTGGCCTAATGCCCCATACGACTGATAAAGGTATTCCGTACTTGGTTTTGCCTTTTGGCTTAAATGGTTCTATTTGGGCTTATAAAACGATGTTTATCTATGCCCATAGTGTCTATCCCCAATGTTCTGTGAAAGACAACCCAAAGAATAGTGCTCTGGTCAAGGGTATAATCGATATGATTAGAGGGATTAGTTCGTGTGAGACTATTCCGAGAGATGAGACACAAGCATACATTGGTTGGAACGTTACTGGATATGGAGTTAGTCTGAGCGTTAACCAGCGAGCGAAAAGTTCTCCACCGATTTGGATAGTGCCTCATCAGGGTCGCTATTGTCTGCAGGGTAATGGCAAGAATCCGAGAGCTCAGCTAGGGAAGAGCGTTTGAACTGACACCTATGTATTTACGTCTCAGTCTTCCCCAGCATTCCTAGCCGCTAAGGGTACTTATTTTGTCTGCTACGACAAAGCATATACATGGTTGCCCCCCCCCGACTTTTCGGGCAAATGTTTTGTTCCCTTCCTGTTGCCTCCCACTTTTACAGCTACGGCAGATTACCATGAGACGAGAGTTGCTAGAGGTGTCTTCAGCCAGGAAGACACTGCAGGCAAAGAGTTGGGAGATTTCTTTAAGGGTTTTCTGCCGTTCTGGGGACCGATGGCTAACAGCAGGAACAATCGCCAGTTGACGAGAGTGGTTGAGTCCACCATGGTCGAAACTGCCGGTGCCCTTAGTAACTTGACTGCTGAGCTCCAGTCGGATAGACTTATGACACTTCAGAATAGGGTTGCCCTTGATGTCATACTAGCAGACAGAGGTGGAGTATGTAAACTGATTCAATCGAGCTGCTGTGTTTTCATTCCAGACAACGCTCCGTCAGTCTTCCAGGCCATTTCCAAGCTACAGAAGATCTCTGATTCTGTCCATTTGGATAAAGGAGATTGGTCGTTGATGGGATGGTTATGGGGATTGATATCCACTTGGGGATGGAAGATTCTGATGGTCATTGGGATGATCTTAGCTATCCTTTTCCTGTTCTTTCTCTGTGTACAGTGTGCTCTTGCTATTTGTGGCGTTTGTGCTACTTCGAGTACAAGGAGACCTGTCCGGAGAGAGGTACTAAGTACTAGGATGATGCAACAGCAACATATCAATGATTTGATGAATATAGATCCAGATTCAGACTGACATGAGTTTGGGTTTGTTGCCTATGTAAGGGCAAAAGGAGGTTCTGTAGTTCCGTAGTTTGAGGGTCTGGTTTGGTGGTTCCGAACCCGTTCAATAAAGGTCGTCGGAAATAGGTGATTTTGGTATCAGCGGACCGCAAATCACGAGTGCGGTATGTACGAGTGTTTTCGCATTAATCGATCAATGAGAACATTATGTATTTAGGGATTTCGTTTGAACCTTCCGGTTCCATTTTGTGTGCGGCAGCCATTTTGTGTGGTTGCCCTCGCATAGGCCGATGACTACAGCCGAACGAGTCCTTGAGACACGTACACCTTAGCTGACTTCTGAATGACCTGGCCGAACTGACTCCTTGCTCGAGGCTGACCTCGCTGAGCCAGTTCCTTGTTAAGCAGCTGGTCAGATAAAGATCAAAGAGCAGGACGTGCCGGAGTTTACAGTACACTGCACCCACCTTTCTATCTTGCTTCCAATCTGTTTCAGCTCCTTCCTTTACGACATGAATACTGATTTGGGTTGAGGGTTTTATGATGGGTTTGTCCGGCCTGACCGAACAAGAAATTGGAATTTGCTTTGTCATTTCTGGTGGGCTAGACAACGGAAAGTGGGATTGTCGTCATGTGCTACCTTTGAAATGTCACAAACTGATTGGTCCGTTTGTATGTAATCGATGCCACCTTTGGAATGTGATTTTTGGCATAAAAGACCATGCTCCGCTCATTGAATTTGTGCAGTCTCTAGCGAACCACCCGTGTTGTGCTTTGTAGACCTCTGTTCCTGGTTGCAGCCAATAAACGTTGGTCTTTGACGTCATCAAGAAGCGTCCCGTATCTCTGTTTGCCAAGGCAGGGGAACTCGAAGGCATCGTGCGTTTTTCCCTGGCGCCGCTAGGTTCTAAAACCTGGTCCTTCAGGAGATGACCTTAACCCTAGATATCGGTTCGCAGAACGGGGAGGATGGGTAAGGAATCTATCACTAACTAATGTCTCTTACAGATATTTCGTTACACAAGTAGTAAATTGTGCATCTGAAAGAGACACGTTAGTGATAGATTCCTTACCTTAGAATAGATACCCCAGCAATACCAACCCTGCGAGCCAATAATCACACCAGAAAGTCCTGGAGGACGGAACGGCCAAAGAAGCCATCTCTCCGGACTTGGCTGTCCAGGCAATAGTGTCTTGCAAACGTGTGCAGCGAGGCCCACATAGCTGCCTGGCAAATGTCCTGTAGGGGCACTCCCCGGCCCAGGGCAGTAGTAGTTGCCGTGGCCCGAGTGGAATGAGCCCTCAGCCCAACAGTGGGTTCCTTCTTAGCCAAGGAGTAACACGCCTGGATACACAAGATGATCCACCGCGAGATGGTCAGCTTGTGCACCGCCTTTCCCTTCTTAGCGCCCACGTAACCAACAAAGAGTTGGTCATCCACCTGGAACTGGCATGTGCGATCCAGATAGTAAGAGAGCGCACGTATTGGGTCCAGACGGTGGAGCCTCTCTTCCTCTCTCGAGGGATGCGGAGGCGGAAAGAAGGTGGGCAAAGTGATGGATTGCCCAATGTGGAAGGCTGTGACTACCTTGGGCAGGAAAGAGGGCCTTGTCCTCAACACAACCTTGTCCGGATGGACCGAAAGAAAAGGAGGTTTACAGGATAGAGCCTGGAGCTCACTCACTCTCCTGGCAGAGGTGATGGCTAAAAGGAAGGCAGTCTTCAACGTAAGAAGGCAGAAAGGACAGTTGTGAAGTGGCTCGAAGGGAGCGCACATCAGAAAAGTAAGAACAAGGTTCAAGTCCCACTGAGGCATCACAAAGGGAACAGGAGGAAACATATGAGTGATGCCTTTCAGGAATCGATTAACAATAGGGGACTTGAACAAAGAAGTTTGATCAGGGAGCCTCAAAAAGGCTGAAAGAGCAGAAAGGTAGCCCTTGATAGTGCCCAGAGCAGAGCCCTGCTGGGCAAGAGAAAGAAGGAAGAGAATAACCTCAGAAAGAAGGGCAGAGAGAGGATCCACAGCCTTTGCTGTGCACCATGCCACAAATCTGTTACACCTGCAGGCGTATACCGACTTTGTGGAGGGACGCCTGGCTGCCAGAATGATGTTACAGACCTCAGGAGGCAAGTCAAATGGCCTCAACTGTCGCCGCTCAATCTCCAAGCATGGAGGTGGAGACCAGATAGGTTCGGGTGGAGGACCGTCCCCTGCTGCTGCGACAGAAGGTCCTCCTGAAGAGGCAGAGGAACCAGGGGATCTACTGACATACTGAGTAGCTCGGGATACCAGTACCTTCGTGCCCAGTCCGGAGCCACAAGGATGACTTGTGCCCGGTCATGCTTGATCTTCTTGAGCACTCTGGGCAGAAGTGGTATAGGCGGAAAGGCGTACAACAGACCGCAACTCCACTCGCGACGAAAAGCGCCTCAGAGCAAGCGCCGCCTTGGAAATTCCAACGCGCAGAACAGAGGACACTGCGCGTTCTCTTCGGTGGCGAATAGATCTAACCAAGGCTCTCCCCACTGCTAAAAGAGGCCTTGCGCCACGTCCGAGTTCAGACGCCATTCGTGATCCATCATGCACAGTCGGCTGAGTTCGTCCGCCCTGGCGTTCAGAGAACCTGCCAGGTGTTGAACCACCAGGGTCACACCCTGATGTTCACGCGACTGCCAGCGGGTCGACGACCCCACCCCGCCCTTCTTGTTGCAGTACCACATGGCGGTGGTGTTGTCCGTGAACACCTGCACTACACTCCCCCGGACAGAGGGGAGGAATGCCTTCAGTGCTAGACGAATCGCCCGCAGCTCCAAAAGGTTGATATGGAGCTGGGACTCCGCCGGAGACCAGAGGCCTCTGATCTCTGCCTCTCCCATGTGGCCTCCCCAGCCCTGGAGGGACGCGTCCGTCACAACTACGTGCTCCGGTTGGGGAAGGGAGAGGGATCTGCCGCTGCCCAATCGCGGTCAGTGAGCCACCACTGCAGCTGTCTCGCAGTGCCCGCCGAGATCAGGACATGGTCGGACAGGTTGCCCTGATGCTGGGCCCACTGAAACTCCAGGTCCCACTGCAGAGCCCGCATCCGTCAACGGGCGTGATGCACCAGAAGGATGCAGGAAGCCATCAGCCCCAGAAGCCGCAGCATCAACCTGACGAAACTCGGGATAAAGGCTGAAAGATTGAAATCAGAGCCTGTATATCCCAAACCCGCTGTTCGGGTGGGTAAACCCGAAACTGCACCGAGTCGAGAAACGCTCCGATAAAAAGGAGCTTCTGAGAGGGGCACAAGTGTGACTTCGGCACATTGATGGAGAACCCCAGCTGGTGCAAGAGGACTGCCGTCGTCTGGAGATGGCTGACGAGTGTCTGGGGCGAGCCCGCCTTCAACAACCAGTTGTCGAGGTAGGGGAAGACTGAAACCCCTAACCTGCGCAGATGAGCTGCGACCACCGCCATCACTTTCGTGACCACCCGTGGGGCGCTGGTAAGGCCAAAGGGGAGCACGGTAAACTGAAAGTGCTTGTGGCCTACCATAAACCGCAGGTAGCGCCGGTGGGCCGGCAGGGCAGGATGTGGAAATAAGCATCCTGCAAGTCCAACGCTACCATCCAGTATCCTGGATCCAGGGCAGCTAAGACCTGAGCCAGAGTCAGCATTTTGAACTTCCGAAGGAAGCCGTTGACGTTCCGTAGATCCAAGATAGGGTGTAGGTCCCCTTTGCCCTTCTTGGGTACCAGAAAGTAGTGGGAGTAGCAACCACATCCTACTTCTGGCCCAGGAACGCGCTCGATGGCCCCCTTGGCCAAGAGGGCCGAAACTTCCTCCTGCAGAAGCCGCAAATGATCCCCCGATACGCGGTGGTGTTGCGGTGGCATGGCTTGAGGGGTCGTCTCGAAGGGGAGTGAGTAGCCCCTTCGGACGATCTGCAGCACCCACCTGTCTGATGTGACAGTGCGCCAGCGGGATTGGTGATGGCGAACCCTACCCCCCACTGACGTCACATGGGCCAAAAACCACGGACTAGGAGGGTTTTGAGGCGGATGCTGCGGGGGAGGGTGTGGACTGGCCTCGCGCTTGTCCCCGACCGCCTCCACGGCGATTTCCACAGCCGCCCCGTGCTGTACCGTAGTCCGCGGTGCGTGGCTGGCAGCACGTGTGGGGGCGCCCCTTCCTTGGCCACGAAAGGAGCGAAAGGCACCCATTTGCTGGCGCGGGGCCAAGAGGCCCAAGGACTTGGCCTTAGCCCTGGAGTCCTTAAAGCGCTCAAGCGCATGGTCTGCCTTGTCACCAAAAAGGCGACAGCCATCAAACTGCATGTCCATCAGTGTATTTTGGGCATCGGACGAAAAGTTGGCGGACCTCAACCAGGCCTGGCGACGAATCGCCACCGTCGTTGCCATCGCTCTACCTAGTGAGTCGGTGGTATCCAGCCCACACCGGATAGAATATTTTGCTGCATCCCGGCCTGCCACAAGGGCTTGGCCGAGTTTGGCCCGTACCTCCAACGGATACTCTGGCAGCAATTCTGCGACCGTGTCCCACAGAGAGTGGGTGTAGAGGCCCAAGAGGCATGCGGTGTTGGAAGACCGCAGACCCAAACTAAGGGAGGAGAATATTTTCTTTCCATAATTCTCATACCTCTTGGATTCCCGATCAGGCGGAGCCGACGGGAATGCGGTCTGGGAATTAGAGGCCTGGATGACCAGGCTCTCGGGGTGGGGTGGGCGGACAGGAAACCTGGGTCACCCAGGGCCGGGCGGTGGCGTCTGGCCACGTTCCTATCTACGGGCGAACTCGTAGCGGGCCTGGACCAAGTGCCCAAAAGAACGTCTGACAAGGCCTCATTAAACGGCAGCAGAGGCTCGGCCAAGCTTGACTGCGGTTTAAGGACCTCAGCGAGGAGGTTAGTCCAAGGCCTTGGCTGCCCTCATCAACACCACACTGTAGGTTGCCCCCTCCTCCGTAGCCACGGTAGGAGGCCAGATAAAAACCAGTGTCTGGTGATGTGTCCAGACCACTGGCATCCCCAAGGTCACTGTCCAGTCCTCTTGAGACTGACACTCACGGGTCAGAGGGTCCTCATACCCCTCCCAATACTCCTCTTCACCCATCCCCTGATAGTCAGGGTTGTCAAACGATGAGGCCGGTTCATAGAAGCTAAACTACCCAAGCGGCGTCGAAAGCGGCGCCCAGCGGCGCCGTTCCGACGCCGGAACCGGATCGAGGGAGGCATCGGGGACGGCACCGGGAGTGACACCTGATGGACCAACGCCGGTGAGGTTGTTAGGTCAACCGGAGACGACCTGGATCCCGAAGCGGTTCCAGTGGGGCCCTGCGGCGCCGGTGGCGTCGGGACCCTGGGGCCATGCGGCGCCGGGCCCGAAGGCGCCGTCGGCTTCGGGGCCGAAGCCTCCGACCCGCTAGGGGCACCAGACGGGTCCGCTGGGCCCGAAGGCGCCGCGGAGCCCGTCGGAGGAGAATGGGACCTCATGGCCATGAGGAAGCGCTCAATCTCTTCCGGCGTCGCATCTTGCCCAGGGACCGGAGGGTGTGGAGCAGGACGCGGCGCCCGTGACTCCGAGGGAGCCGCGTGGGCGGTGCCACCCGAACCCCCGGCTGCATTGTGCGAGCGTCGGGGGGAGTCAGAAGAGCGATTACGCCTTTTCGACTTCTTGTGTTTCTTACCTGACGACGACTTCGACATGGAGGAGTGATGCCGACTCTCGGAGCTGTGATGGCTCCGACCCCGCGACCTGTCCCTTGACCTCCCGTGGGACCGGGACCTTTCGCGGCGTGGGGCAGGTCTTGTCGTCGTGGTCGACGCTGAGACAGAGGAGACACAGGCGGTGAGGATCCGTGACCGACATTGTGCTGTCGCAATCCTCGCAATGCTTGAAACCAGGCATCCCTAGGCACCGTCCGGAGTCGCAAGACTCGAGAAAGATGATCAAAAGAGATCAAAAAGACTAGTCAAAAAGTGACTAAAAGTACTGCTTTTTCCAGATCTGCGCTTGCTGGTGCGGAAAAAAGAAGAACTGACGTCAGCACGCGGAGGCGGCGTCTAAGTACTCCGACGATGTCATCACGGCGCCCACGACGCCGATGACGGACGCGGA
The DNA here is from genome assembly GCF_964263255.1 of Lissotriton vulgaris. Lineage (NCBI taxonomy): Eukaryota > Metazoa > Chordata > Amphibia > Caudata > Salamandridae > Lissotriton > Lissotriton vulgaris. The sequence continues at coordinate 1,843,172,958 of NC_141687.1, forward strand.
GCCGCAGACGACGCCTACCGACGCGCAAGTGTACTGCTACGCAAAAATTTGCGGATCCAGTCTGACGACTGGGGACATTCTAAGGTAAGGAATCTATCACTAACGTGTCTCTTTCAGATACCGAACTCAAAACACTAGAGGCAACAGTCTCCACAATGCCAAATGGTACCACAGAATCAAAGATTAGGGAAAAGCTTACAGAGTATTGAGGTAATATGAATTTTTGGTCAATTGTGTCCCCTAACGTGAACCCCACCGTCTCCATGTACGAGCTTAAAGTGCATGTAACTTCCCTCCTCGACCAGTTATGAAGACGCAAATACATTTGCGTCCAACGTTAACATGTCCTCTTTCAGATTCACCATGAATGGATCGATAATTCAGTTCCTAAGTATGCCTTGCCAACGTCTTTTCATTGTGCACTTTCACGTTTTCCTAGCCCTGCAGAGCTAGGCCCTGATTTCTGCCATCGAGCCCTTTCTGCTCTCTGCCTCCTGAAAGCTGCAACGTGGGATACATCCCTGACCTCTGTCCTACTCCCTGCGTGGCGAGCGGTGCCCGGCTCGGCCTGCTTGCCTGCCAAAGACAGTATTTTGCCTTCAAGTTATCAGTATAGCCGAGCTCAGCTCCTCGAAAACACATTCCAGTCTAGCAGAATAGATAAACAATCCCCCGGCTGCAGAGCAAAGGGCCCGGCCTCTCTGTCTCCATGCAAGTAATTCATTGCTCCCGTTACCATGGTAGGCCCATGGCCCCTCGCATTACACGCAGACACGTAGTCACATATGCACGCATTAATAGTCAGTATAGAGTAGCCTCTGCCCAAGAGACCTTTTCCTTCTAGATAATATAGTTCCCCAAACACAAGATATCAGATATGATTTAGGAACGAGTCGATCTGACATGCCAGACTTCTGTCTCTTTCCTCTAGTGCTAAATGTCAAGTCCCCTGCACCCTCCAGCCTAACGTCAGTCACACGTCATGCTGCTGCGCGCGCATCCTTGCTACAGATTTCTGCTGACACTGCAGGATTCCTCTATGAATCCACCCACTTGTGACACTTTCATGTGACGTTTCTAGCACACACCTCTGTGTACGCCCTCGTGCATGCCTTTCTGTTACGCACGTGTGTTCTTATCTCGTTTCTCTCAGCTGTTACGCCTTCTGTATCCATCACCATTGTATGCATTAACTATATATATTGTGCTCTGTTAATAAAGTATTGTCTATCCCTTCCTGATCCTTAATGGTGAAAGGAACATGATACCCTGGTTCGAACCATTCCATTTTATGGAATAAAACCCTTATAAACTCAGATACCACGGATTCTGCCTCTCATTTCCGATTGAGTTATTTTATTGAACTTTACCGCATAGAAATTCCGACGGTAAATATTTATTTACCACATTAATTTGGCGCCCGAACAGGGACCCCTCCCCCACCCCACGCGCCGGTAGGTGCGTCGCAGGCTTCGGCCCCTGCCACAGCCGTGACGGACAATTACGCGTACCCGCAGGATTTCCTGTATCTCCCTCAGGCCTACGGAGGTGACGGAGACTGCGATCAGCATCCAGACGAGGCGGTGAGGAGTGCGGAGGATCCCGACCAGAGCCCAGCCGAGAGAGCAAGGTCCGAGGTGTCTAGAGGCCCACCAGCTCCGACGTACCTGTGACGTCAGTCGAGTCCAGTCCGGTCCAGTCCAGATGAGTTTCCGAGGCCTTCCGTTCCGTGCTTCCCGGTGAGTACCATTGCTGGGGACGCATCTAGACGGGTGCATTACTATGTATCCGGTCAAGACGGGTTTGGGTACACAGACCCGGTCTGCACTGTTTTAGCAGTGTATCTGTACTGTTTAGCAGTATATCAAGTAATTCGTGTCTTCAACGGTTCGATTTTGTTTTCGTTATAGAATTCAAGCGTAGTCAATATGTGTTCAAAATGTTTCTATGCGATTAATGTCGTGGTATGAGTGACTGTTTGATATACATTACTGTGTTTCTGTATAAAATTGTGTTCAAGTTCGAGTAAGTGTCAAGTGCCAAATATCAAGATGCCATTGTTTTCAAAGTTAAGACAGTTAGGAACTAGGAAAGGGATACTAGAGGAAGCGATTCCTATCCCACCTAGGGACACTCCAGGAAATTTTATGTATCATAAACACGGCTTAGATGCCATATTATATCTAGATTTATGGGTTGATTATACTAAGAACCTAGACGAGAAATATAGATGGCCCGTTACAGGGACATGGGATGCAGATTGCATCATGAGAGTAGAAGAAGCGCTATGGAAAAAGAAAGCCAGACAATCTCAGAAAGACGCCATAGAATTGTGGCGTAAAGAATCGCATAGACGAACAGAGAAAGAATTCAGAAAAGCAGAAAAGCATAGAGAAGATTCAGATAAAGCCCGAGAAAACGTACTAGTTGAAGAAGGAATACGAGTTAAAGCAGAACAAGTAGACCGACAACGAAACACTCTTGTGAATGGTATGTATCCTCTTTTGGCCGAGGGTTTACCTAAGGCCACTCCGGAAATACCAAAAGATCTGCCCCCTCCATTGGTTCCGACTAAATTACGTCACAAGACCGCAGCAGACATTTTTATTTCTTCCTATTTAGACGATGTAGCTCCTACATATACTACTGCACCTGCCCATGTACCCGCACCACCTGCACCCGCTGACGATCTTCTACCCCATCATCATCAGCCCCCAGGTCCGCAACAGCAGATCCCTCCAGGTCCGCTACCCGCACCCGTTCCCGTTGTTCCCCCCGGTATCCAACAACTGCATCCATTAAATCCTTTTGGGACTGGCGTGGTCCAGGACCCAACCCAGCTACAGCAGGTACCGACCCTACAGCCAGATTATGCTCAAGCCTCCGCTTCAGGAGGTGCTACAGGAGGTTATCAAACACCCCCACAGTTACACCGAGTGACAATGAGAGATCTAGCAAAGGCTCGGACACCGAAAGGCGCACCGGCCGAACAACTTAGAAGAGAACTTACAGACTGCAGATATGACCCAGTGCCTGGTACGTCAGGACCCATGTTGTTAGCGTCCATACGTTTGAGACGCGTTACAGATTATTTGATATTACTACCAGGAATGCCAGAACATCTAGATAAATTGTATTATTTTATTAGAACAGGAGAAGGACCGGAGTCTGTTGCTGAAGCCATGTCACGTCAGAAAGTTGAGACTAAAGGTTTAATAATGCGATTTTTGGTTAATTGTTTAATAAGAGAACAAGATCAGGCAGGTTTTCCGCAAAGTGAGATGAATAGACTGATTAGATGGAGCCAGAATATGTCGGAGGGTAAACATGATAAGGAGAACAGTGTACATCATATGGTTAGAAAGGTCCGTAAAGAAATAATAGAAATACATGCCCAGCGAGCACCTGAAGAAGAACTTGAATTAGACGATCCAACTTCCTCGCAAGAGGAGGATGATATAGAGGATCTAGCAGAAACCTCGCAACAGTCAGACAAAGAGATGATAGCATATGTAGGTAAGGGAAGATACCTTAAGAAAACAATACGTCCAGAAAGCAAAAGACTTTTTCTCTCTGCTATATCAAATCCGAGTTCTCCTGAACATATGTTTCAGGCTACCGATAAAATACTTCAAGATCGAATGGGGTACCATGTACTCAATTCCATGGATGAACAAGAACTAGCCCGGTCCGCAGTATAATGGGCTAACAATTCTAGTACATATAATGATGATACAGTAGCACAGACGTTTTTGAACCTTTCCCCTGATGAACAAAAATTAGCTGGTATATACATGATTCAGCATCTCATTACGTTGTTCAAAAGCCAACACTCTGATCCAGGTCCCTTACCGGATATATTAGTAGAACTGCTCTCGAATAGATGGAGAGGCCTAGGTACTGATTTAATTAAAGAAATTCTAGAACATAGACACAAATATAGTGCTTTCCTGAAACCACAGTTTATTTCAGCTCCACCACCCTCAGAAAGAAAAATGTTTTACTTTGACAGACAGAATCCCTTACGGGAAGTACATCCGGTCAGAAAGGACGATAACACACTAGAACGTGTATTCGTATACACACCTATCACTAAAATGGAATTATTGGAAATGAAGAAAATAGTGCCCAGTCATGATAAAGACCCTGCAGGTTTTCACCGAGAAATTAAAGTTATGTTACTCATGGGCGATTACACGTATTCAGATATTATGAAAATGTTAAAGGTGTTATTGCCTGCTGGAATTTACGAGAAATTAAAGGAGAAAGAATGGGAGGTGGGAGACACAAAGATCGATTGGGCTGCATTAGAAGTCGAAGAAAATGGTCGTACCGCAGGTTTAGGCCTTGGGGATAAAGCTAAAGCATTACCAGGTTTATTAGTACAGGTTTTGCCTAGACTGTTAACAACTAAAAAGGAAGACTGGGACGCAATCTCAGCCTGTAAGCAGAAACACGATGAAGACACTAGTGATTTTTATTCTAGATTCGAGAAATGTTTTATTATTAACAGTGGCCTGAAAACAAGTAGCGAGTCATACCCACACCTCTTTGTATCAAAATTAGTCGAGAATTCCCTGCCTCAAGTTAAGAATCGTGTTTTGAAAGTAGAAAGTACATGGCAAGCAAATACGCCGTCCCAAATGTTACAAATGTTACAGTACCACCAGAATAGAATTAGGGAAGAACAAGATCACGAACAGAGACGTATGAAAGATACGAAAATGAAAATGTTAGTTGCTCAGTCAGTTCCAGCTGACGGTCAGAAAAAGGGTATGACACAGTCTAATAATACTGCGGCTCCCGTTAAAGGGACATGCAACTATTGTAAACAGCCAGGTCACTATGTGAATGAATGTACGATTCTGAAATACAATATAGCAACAGGAAAGACTAAAGAGAGACCACGTCAGCCTAGATAGGACCAGGTCCAACACCAGGTTCAGCAACATATTCCACAGAACGTACAGCCTATGCCTGCTCCACAACAGACAGTACAAACAGTAGCGGTACCACATCCACAGCCCATTGCCGCGACACAGCAAGTTTCACAGCAGATGTACCAGAATGCACAATCTGATTACCCCGACTATCAGCGATACTCATGAAAGAGCCTAGAGAGGGAGGTTGGCTTGCCTCTCATTGAAGTTCCTGTAGATCAAGAGGATCCTTATGTACATAGTCAAGTATTAGGAAAAGATAGAAAGTTTTTGATTGACACAGGGGCAAGTCGAACAACAATAAGTCACGACGAGGTTCCAGGGGCACCCCTCTCAGGCTCACAGAATGTCTCCCTTGGATTTTTGGGACAGCCTATTGTTAATGAAGTATCAAAACCTGTTCCCCTAGCAGTTGGTCCATTGTCACGTACTACAGACTTATTGCTCACGAAATCATGTCCAGAAAACTTGTTAGGTATCAAAACACTGAAGGCTCTAGGAGCTGTGATATGTTGTTCTCCGGAAGGAGTTAGACTGTTTTTGCGTGACTTTAAGGGTCACTATGTATTACGAGATTTTGATGTCAGATTGAAAAATGTACCAGAACATTTGTGGGCGCAAGGCCCAACTGATGTAGGTTGTATGCACATTACACCATACCGAGTTACACTCAAGCCAGGAGTTGTACTACCCCGAATCCGACAATACAAGTTACCACCTGATGCTGTAGTGGCTTTACTGGAAATCATTGAAGAGCTCATTGCACAGGGAGTGGTTGTAGAAACCGACTCCAATCTATGTAATTCCCCTATCATTCCGATTCTTAAACGTACTGACCCGAATGCACCTCCAGTTTATCGGTTGGTGATTGATTTACGAGAATTAAATAAATGCATTGTACCACAGTATCCTGTGGTCCCAGACATCTCATCATTATTGACTGCTATTGATTCAGAGGTGACGTTCTTTACTGTAATTGACCTCAAGAACGCCTTCTTCAGTGTCCCCATTGATCCGGAAAGCCAATATCTTTTCGGATTCTGTTTAAATGGCCGTAGCTTCAAATTTGCACGCGCACCTCAAGGATTCACAGAAAGCCCCAGCATCTACAGCCAAGCATTGAAAAGACAACTTGACAGTATTCACATGCCAGTTAACACTGCCCTACTCCAGTACGTCGATGATCTGTTGATCACCGCCCGTAGCGAACCTGAATGTGAACAAGCATCACTGACGGTTTTGCATTTCTTGGCTGACAAGGGACACAAGGTGTCCCCTTCAAAGTTACAATTCTGTGTTCAGCAAGTGGTGTACCTTGGGCACTTGCTGTCCAAGAGGGGGAGACAGCTAACACCTGACCGCATTCAGTTAATTGCACACTTACCGCAACCCAAGACACAAAAGGAAGTGCGGGCCTTCATTGGCCTCACCTCTTACTGCAGACAATGGATTCCCCAGTATGCATTTCTAGCCAAGCCACTTATACAATTGACAACACAGGAGGCAGCGACTTCGACTGACCTCCCTTGGACTCAGGAACACACACAGGCTTTTGATGAATTAAAGAAAGCATTATGTCAAGCACCAGTTTTAGCAACACCATGTTACAACAAACCTTTTACACTTTTCGTAACAGAACGTGATGGCACAGCATTATCTGTCCTCACACAAGACCAAGCAGGTTCACATAATCCTTGTGCTTATTTTTCGAGTACATTAGACCCAGTAGCCCAGGCCCTGCCTGCGTGCTTAAAATCAGTTGCAGCGACAGCCTTAGCAATCCGACAAAGTGATTCCATAGTGTTAGGACATCCCGTGACAGTACAAGTTCCACACTCTGTGGAAGTTCTTTTAAACAGAACACAGACTCAACACTTGACTATAGCACGACTGACAGGTTATGAATTGACTTTGTTCCAGCCACACATAGAAATCAGACGCTGCAATATACTCAATCCTGCCACATTGTTACCCTCGAACATAACAGATCCAGCTCCACATGACTGTATAGAGATCATTAATGCAGTAACAAAGCCCCGACGAGACTTGACAGATGTTGCACTGACTAACCCAGACCTGACACTTTATGTGGATGGTTCATGTATGAGAACAAGCACAGGAGAATTAGTGGCCGCATATGCAGTGACCACTGAAACTGAAGTCAAAGAAACACACCGTATTGATACACTGTCTGCTCAAGCTGCAGAGCTCATTGCTCTGACTCGAGCCTGTATAGTAGCCAAGAACAGGAATGTTAACATATACACAGATTCACGTTATGCATTTGGAGTCGTACACGACTTCGGTGTACTCTGGCAAGAAAGAGGTTTCTTGACCTCTCACGGATCCAAGATCCAGCATGGTCCCCTCATTCAAGCATTATTAGAAGCAATACATTTGCCATCAGCCATAGCTATCATGAAGTGCAAAGCATATACTAAAGTTACAGATACTATTTCCCGGGGTAACGACCTGGCCGATCGAACCGCGAAACACACAGCTCTGACTCACACACATGCAGCTGATATAACGAAGACAATAGTTCAGACACCGACACATTGCATGACAGTTAAGGATCCCGCACTAGATGTAATAGACATACAGACACATGCTACTCCAGACGAAATAAAGAAATGGACTGAACTAGGAGGGATCCAGACAGACCAGGGATGGATGACGAAGGGAAAAGCCACATGGTTTCTCCCCGACTCTATGGTTCAAGTTATGATTAACACCGCACACAGTCCAGCACACTTAGGAGAAAAAGCCATGTTAGACAGTTTACAGAATCTCTGGTACAATAAACATTTACGAGCAGCAGCAAAACAGAAAGTGCGTACTTGCATGATCTGTTGTCAGTTCAACCCAGGCAAAAGCATTCCTGTAGAGCAAGGTGGATTCAATCTTCCCGATTACCCTTTTGAAGTCCTCCAGATGGATTATATCCAGATGGAACGATGTCGAGGATTCAAATATGTCCTCGTAGTTGTATGTGCACTTTCCCGTTGGACAGAAGCATATCCAGTCCCAGATTACACTGCTCCGACCACTGCCAAACAGTTGGTTTGTGAATTCTTCCCACGGTACGGTTTGCCTCGTGTCGTGTACTCAGATAATGGTCAGCCATTCTCGTCCCCGCTAATGAAGCAGGTATCACTCCTGCTAGGATATCAGTGGAAATTCCACTGCGTCCGACATCCCGAGGCAGCAGGCCTCGTGGAACGCCACAATCAGACACTGAAAACACGTCTTGCCAAGATTTGTGCCGAGAAAGGGGTAGACTGGATAGTCGCCTTGCCAGTTGCATTGTTTTACATGAGAATGGTTGCACACTCTAGAACAGGGCTATCCCCGTACGAGGTGGTCTTTGGTAGGCCACCAAATATGTGGGGGACGCCTCTGCCTCGTAAGATCACCGATGTTGACTGTAATATGCTGACAGATTACCTTGCTTCCTTGATGTCTGCACTACAATCATGTCGTTCACAGGTGGCTGCAGCCTTTCCCGACAACACCGAGGTGAAGCCACACGAGATCGTCCCTGGTGATCACGTCTTTATTCGGAATTTCGACAGGAGGAGTCCGCTGGAGCCCCGCTGGCAGGAGCCGAAGCTTGTTTTATTAACCACAAGGACAGCAGTGAAGGTGGAGGGCCGCAAGGGCTGGCTCCACTCGAGTCATATCAAAAAATGCTATGGACTGCCGCCAAAGTCAGACTCCCAGCCCTGCCCCGTTTCAGAGACTGATACTAAACTCCCCCTGGTAGAGAAAACTCCTCAGCAGGAGTATCGCATGAAATTGAGGTCTAGCAAGTCAGACAGTTTAATTGTTTAAGTCCTCCCCTAGGTGAAGCGGTTAGACAGGTTCCTGACATGTACAAGTTAGACCCCAATAGAGAGAGAGATAGACAGAAACAGCTCAAGAAACGAGAATATTGTAAATCTCTCCGTAGTCACTGCATCGTGACATTATTGATTATGTTTTTTCTGAGTCTTACGATTATTGCTGAAAGTTTATTATTACACATGTACTTTCCTATTTCCATACATGCACATTTTTTTCCAAATAGCACTGTCGAGCATACTTTCAGCGAATTGCCCCCGCATGAGTTATCTTACCGGCTTGCGCTGTGCAACAATACTTTTATCAGTATGTTACATCATTCCCATCAGACCAGCAATGCTACCAATTGTTGGATATGTGGCCGACTCCCTCCCTACCAGAAATACAAGGGAGTCCTGCCCCTCTTCCCGTATCCGTTCACACACAATGGTTCCTGTGGTGCCTGGTTTAGTTTAATAAATTCCTTAGATTCTGATTCCATAGTCTACCAAGGTGATTGGGTATGGGGAAATCTGAACACAGTTATGCATAAAGCATGTTACCCTAACAAGGAGGGTCTTCCACAAAGGACAGGGACCGATCTAGAAAATGAAGTATATGGATTAGGTAATTATACACTTAACCTCATGATTCTGAATGTCCAGTCCGATACAGGACCAGACTTACCCTCTATGTCAGTGTTACCAGTAAAAGGCGAATTATGTGTCAGAAAGAATGGTTCGGTACCCCTAGGTCATAGTAAATGTACTACTGTGATCGAATTCAGTGATAAAGGCAAGTCTACATTCAAAGCTACCCGCCATTCCTATTTCATTTGTGGTCATACAGCCTATATACGTTTGCCACTAGATTGGGATGGGACATGTTACATTGCATTCCTTCTGCCACCTGTTTTTCTAGCTCCACCTGATTATCATAAAAACTCCCGTCTAGTACCTAATAGACCCAAGAGAGAACTCCCAATTGTCGACTATACTGAAACGGCATGGGAACGATACATAGATTTCAATAAAGGTTTCTTTCCCTATTTAGGAGCTATCTTCAATAGCAAATCAATACGTCACTTGACCAGAACCCTTGAAGTAGTGGTAAATGAAACTACTTCCGCCCTAGGCAACTTAACAGAGGAACAGTCTGCTATGAGACTTGTTGTCCTTCAAAATCGCCTTGTTCTTGACGTCATCCTGGCCGATAGGGGCGGAGCCTGTAGAGTCATCGGATCGAGTTGCTGTGTTTTCATTCCAGAAAACGCACCGTCAGTATATAGAGCCATAACCCGTCTCCATAAGATTGCAAGTCAGATACACCAGAATCCAGGCACCTGGACTTGGTCCGGTTGGTTCTGGAGCGTGTTATCAGCCTGGGGATGGAAAGTCCTATCCTTCCTCGGAATAGCCCTTCTCATAGTATTCAGTTGTTGCCTATGTATACAGTGTGGGCCAGCGATTTGCGGCTTGTGCGCCACATCATGTTTTCCCCATCCAAGTCCACGTTCTAAATCCTGCCTGAAAAAGGAAGAGCAAATGATGTTATACGAACAAATAGATGGACTAATGAAGATTGATATATCATGAAGGGTCCGTAGGGGACAAGGAGGGAATGAGGTAATATGAATTTTTGGTCAATTGAGTCCCCTAACGTGAACCCCACCGTCTCCATGTACGAGCTTAAAGTGCATGTAACTTCCCTCCTCGACCAGTTATGAAGACGCAAATACATTTGCGTCCAACGTTAACATGTCCTCTTTCAGATTCACCATGAATGGATCGATAATTCAGTTCCTAAGTATGCCTTGCCAACGTCTTTTCATGGTGCACTTTCACGTTTTCCTAGCCCTGCAGAGCTAGGCCCTGATTTCTGCCATCGAGCCCTTTCTGCTCTCTGCCTCCTGAAAGCTGCAACGTGGGATACATCCCTGACCTCTGTCCTACTCCCTGCGTTTCGAGCGGTGCCCGGCTCGGCCTGCTTGCCTACCAAAGACAGTATTTTGCCTTCAAGTTATCAGTATAGCCGAGCTCAGCTCCTCGAAAACACATTCCAGTCTAGCAGAATAGATAAACAATCCCCCGGCTGCAGAGCAAAGGGCCCGGCCTCTCTGTCTCCATGCAAGTAATTCATTGCTCCCGTTACCATGGTAGGCCCATGGCCCCTCGCATTACACGCAGACACATAGTCACATATGCACGCATTAATAGTCAGTATAGAGTAGCCTCTGCCCAAGAGAAATTTTCCTTCTAGATAATATAGTTCCCCAAACACAAGATATCAGATATGATTTAGGAACGAGTCGATCTGACATGCCAGACTTCTGTCTCTTTCCTCTAGTGCTAAATGTCAAGTCCCCTGCACCCTCCAGCCTAACGTCAGTCACACGTCATGCTGCTGCGCGCGCATCCTTGCTACATATTTCTGCTGACACTGCAGGATTCCTCTATGAATCCACCCACTTGTGACACTTTCATGTGACGTTTCTAGCACACACCTCTGTGTACGCCCTCGTGCACGCCTTTCTGTTACGCACGTGTGTTCTTATCTCGTTTCTCTCAGCTGTTACGCCTTCTGTATCCATCACCATTGTATGCATTAACTATATATATTGTGCTCTGTTAATAAAGTATTGTCTATCCCTTCCTGATCCTTAATGGTGAAAGGAACATGATACCCTGGTTCGAACCATTCCATTTTATGGAATAAAACCCTTATAAACTCAGATACCACGGATTCTGCCTCTCATTTCCGATTGAGTTATTTTATTGAACTTTACCGCATAGAAATTCCGACAGTAAATATTTATTTACCACAGTATAAGGATGCGGCGCGCAGGAAATCGCACTTTAGGAGGAAGTATTGGATAGCCTGCCGCTACGGGGAGGGGAGAGACCGGGCAGGGCATTGGCAGAATCAATAAGGCGGACGTGGGGTTCCAATGTTGTTCTGGAGCTGGAGGGGTTGGATGGAATTGTGTACAGGGAAACTGCGAGCATGTTGAAGACTTTCATTGCACACTATACAACACTCTACACTACTACGCGGACGGACACGTTTGACTTAGATGCTTATTTGGGGGATGTGACCCTGGGGTGGCTGAGTGATGTGCAGCGGCAATTTCTCTGTGCCCCGTTTGAACTTGATGAGGTAAGCGAGGCAATCATGTACATGCAATCTTGGAAAGCCACGAGAACAGCTGGCATCCCCATAGAGTTCTACAAAACCTACATAGATCTGATGGCCCCCATATTACGGGAAGTCTACGAAGATGCACTAGAAGTGGGGCATCTTTCTCCCTCTATGAGAGAGGCCCTAATTACATCTCTTTTAAAACCGGGGAAACCACCACAGGAGTGTGATTCTTACAGACCACTGTCGCTACTCAATTGTGATTTGAAGATACTCGCTAAGCTCCTCGCCACACGTCTCAGTCTGCTCATGGAAAATTTCATTCTACCGGATCAGTCGGGTTTTGTCCCTGGCAGGGCGACATCCCATAACTTGAGGACACTTTTCACAGTCTTGAATATTGTATCATCGGAATTGCCTTTGGCGGCTGTCTTTTTAGACGTTACGAAGGCTTTTGATTCAGTAGAGTGGGAACACGTCTTTAGAGTAATGACACGCATGGGGTTCCCCCCTCTTTTTCTTTCATGGATGTATGACGGTACAACGCGTACCATTACAATGCGTATCTTTACGATGCAGGTGTAACAACCAAGTCGTTAGAACGACTTGCGTTGGGGGGCGCTGGATAAAGAATAGTTTATTTACTATTCCAACTCCAGTCCCCGTGGATATTAGGGAATGTGTTGGATAGTAAATTAAACTATCCCCTATCCTAGAGCGCCCTCCAGCGAAAGTCATTGTAACGACTTTCGTTGCAAATCCTGCGTTGTAACGGTACTGTGTTGTAACGGTTCTGTTATAAAGGATGTTTCCTCTCTTTCATGGATACGATTGCTCTACTGCTCGCCAGTGGCCAAGGTGATCGTTAACAGTAGAGTCTCCCAGAGTTTTTCAGTCACAAGGGTCACTCGGCAAGGCTGCCCCTTATCGCCCTTACTTTTTGCGATGGCAGTTGAGCACCAGGCGGCAAAACTGAGACAGCATCATCGGGATCGAGCATTAGGATGTAATATGAGGCAAATATTGGTCTCACTGTACGCCAATGATATCACGCTCTATATACGTGACCCACAGCAAAACTTAAACCCCATCCTTAGGGAATTCATATTGTTCGGGAAGCTCTCGGGGGTCCAGATAAAGAGGGGTAAGTCCTGTATATTCCCCCTCACTGATGCTACGACTCGCTTCCCATTGGATTATCCAATGGAATGGTGCGAGGACGAATTGAAATATTTGGGCTTCCGCATAAGAAGAGATAGGGGCGAACTGATGCGTCTTAATTATGGGACCACTATGGTGCGTATAACAGACAATATATTGCGTTGGATAACGCTCCCCCTGCCTATGGCGGGGAGAGTCTCACTGATTAAAATGGTGATACTGCCCCAACTGCTTTACTTGTTTCTGAATATCCCACTCCACCCGGGAACATATTTTTTTAAGCAGCTGCAGTCGGAACTGATGCGGTTAGTGTGGGGTGGGAAGCACCCAAGACTGCAATGGAAAGGGCTTATTAGGCCTTATTCCCAAGGGGGGTTCGGTATCCCCAACTTTGAATTGTATTATTATAGCGCACAGGGGCATTATGCCTACTTTTGGGTGCATCAGCCATGTTACATGGCTCAGGTAGCTGCGAGGACTGGCTCACCCAGCCGGTTCCCATTGATGGCGCACTGTATGGTCCACTTCCCAGCAGGGATGAGATGCCAACTACTGTTAATTACACTACCACAGCATGGGCTCACATAAGTAATATGCTGAATCCGCCTATACTGTATTCACCATTATTGTCATTTGTGTTCCATCTCGATATGCCTCTTCTACAGGAAGTGCTCTTCCATAACTTTAAAGAGCACCCACACATACATACCTTGGGGGACTTATACCGTCACGGGAAATTCTGCTTGAGTGATCATATCTTCCAGGGTTTACAACGTACACCTTTGGATACTTTTTTATACATCTGTCTTAGGCATGGAATCCGTTCTATAACTCCAGATTTCTCTGAGGAACCATCGATTCTTGCACCATTGCAAATGGCACTTCAAGGCGAGACAGCTAAGAGCCTGGTGTCGGTGATATACAGAACAGTGCACACAGATGAACAATGGGCATTCTGTTCACTGCAAACTGAGCGGGTCTCGGCCAGTAGTAGGCTGAGAATAATTCATTATAAGTTTCTGCACAGATTATAGTATACCCCAGCTCGGATGCACAGATACAAACTAAGGGACACTGACACATGTGACAGGTACCGAGCCCCTGGTGCTGACTTTCTGAATCTTGCATGGGAGTGTACGGGGATATACGCGTACTGGCTGCTGGTCTTTGAAGCTTTGTCCTCAATGGTAAATGAGCTGATTGAGCCGACACCGCTGATGGCTTTGTTGGGGGATGTTGTACCATTACGAGCGGAGAATGGTAAGTTGGAAGCCTTGGCACTATTACTAGCTAAGAGGAGAGTGGCATGTCGTTGGGGCAGGGGAAGAGCACCAAAATTCAAAGTGTGGCTTAACGATTTAATATATTGTCAGGAGCAACTTGCAACTTAAGGGGAACTCTTACCTGTTACATCCAGACCGCAGGATATATGGGCCCCACTGCAATGTTACTTATTATCGCGTTCTCAGACAGATCCCTCACAGACGATGGGCTTACTCACACACCTTAGGGTGCCTCGCCCTGGTAGAAGTGAACTGTTGGGACGTTGAGTTGGATGGGGGGTGATAGCAATTGCTCATTTTTGTTCAAATATGACCGAAATGGGATACGGTGGGGTACTGTGGCAATGTGCATATTATTGCTGTATGATGTACATAATCCCCCTCCTTTCTCTTTTTCTGTACCCTAATAATCCGCAGCACTTTTTTGACCATGTACCTGATTTGGGTAGCGAGATGCTGGAACTAATAAAGGTGGGTTGATTGATGTCTCTGGGAAGGTTGCTGGAGACTACTGACTACGGCTATGTAGAACTCTTACATCACATTATTATGAGTATGTATGACCACATGTGTACCATGTTTGAGAAAAATCAATAAAAAGACATTTAAAAAAAAAAAGTTTAAGATGAGTCAGAAGGTTGGGCTAGAAGATACATTGAGCGAAGTATAGGCTGAGAAATAGGGTAGTGCATTGGAAATGCTAAATTATAAGAAAGTGATAAATATATAGATCCATAAGTACATGGAAAGTATATAGATACATAAAGGAGGTAAGTATATGTAGATTAGAGATATTGATAGAGGCACAGGATGAGAAATAGGGTAGTGCATTGGTTATGTTTTTTTCAGAAAAAAAGTAACAGACACACAGATCCAAGTACATGGAAGGTACATAGATGCACAATGGAAGTATGTACATGTAGACCAAAGATGATTTTTATTTATTTATTAGTATTATTATTTTTTCTCTTAACAAAATAAAATTATTTTACATGTTTATGCAAAGTAATACACAAAGATAGGTACATATCTACAGTGCAAACAAATGCTTATATACAGAGGGATATGCTGTAAATTTCTGTTTGCGTACGGTGCTTATGTGGGGAAGAGCCAAATCTTGAGTAGGTTTCTGAAGATAAGGTGGTTGTCAGTGGACCTTATGTTGTGGGGTAAAGAGTTCCATAGTTTGGCTGCTTAAACAGAGAAGGATGTGCCACTCAGGGTTTTTTTCTTGCATGGTGGGATTTTGAGGCGAGATGCTCCTTTAGAGCAGAGGTTCCTTTGTTGAATGTGTTTGGTGATTTTATTCCTTATGAAGAGTGGTCCTATTCCATGTATTTCTTTGTGGGTGATATAAAGCAGCTTGAACGTGGATCTTCTGGCAATCGGTAACCAATGCAGGGTTTCAAGGCAGGGGATATGTGGTCTTGCGGTTTGATATGCAAGAGTAGTCTGGCAGCCGAGTTCTGAATCCATTGTTGTCTTTTCATGGTCGTTAAAGGAGAACTGTGGTAGAGGCTATTGGCGTAATCGAGTTTGGACAGAACAAGGGAGATGGTAGCTTGGACCTTTTGTGGAAATCCCAAATGAGGAAAAAATTTGTTGCAGCGTTTTTATAGTAGCAAAGCTTGATCTTGCTAGTTTATCCACTTGGGCATTCATCGACAGCTTGGAGTCCATGGTCATTCCGAGGTTTCTTCCTTCCTTTGATACTTTAGGCAGTGATCCCAGTTCCACAGGCCATGTGGCAAGCGGGTTGTAATGTTTCCAATCACCGAACGTGAGTATTTCAGTTTTTGAAGTATTCAATTTGAGATGGCTCCAAGTCATCCACTGATCCACGGCTCTGAGACAGCTGAAAATTGGTGATTTTCCAATGTCTTTGGGGCATTCCAGTTGAAGATGTATTTGCGTGTCATCTGCATAGTTATAGCACGTGAGGTGAAATGTATTGATCAGTACTGGTAATGACTTCATGTAGATGTTCAAAAGCATGGGCAAGATGATAGAACCTTGAGGGACCCCTGCTTTTGTGGAATACGGTTTGGATGAGAAAGGTGGGGTATGGATGACATTAGTTCTGTTCGAAAGTAGGATGTGATCTAGTCTAGAGCAGTTCCCTCTATGCCGGCTTCATAAAGTCTTTGTTTCAGAGTGTCATGGTCAACCGTGTCAAAGGCAGCTGAGAGGTCCAAGAGAAGTAGAGCAGCAACCCTGTTGCCGTCAACTGTATTCTTTAGGTCATCCCAGATGGCAAGGACGGCAGATTCAGTGCCTCTTCCCGGACAGAATCCTGTTTGGAAGTCTGAAAGTATGTCATTCTCTTCAATAAATTGTGACATCTGGGTGAACACTGCTCTTTCTATCAGTTTTCCCACGAAAGGTCCATTTGTAATGGGGCTGTAATTGTCAGGGTTCAGCGGGTCCAAGTTTGTTTTCTTCAGTAAAGGGCGTATGTATGACTTTTTGAGTTCTTCTGGAAATATTCCAGTAGTTAAGGAATCATTGATGATTCTTTTTACTGGAGTGGCAGCAGAGGTTGTTAAAAGAATTGTCTTGAAAGTTTGTGGTGGACAGGGGTCAGAAGGTCTGCCGGCAGGCCTGCTTGCTTTGACCAGGTCCATAAATTCATCGTGTGATATGTGTTGGAAGGAACTGAGAGGCTTGATTGGGGAATTCTTGGATTGTTGTTTTGTACAAGGGTTAGTGCTAGTGCTTTGTTTCTGTTTGAAGTACGAGTCCATGTCCGCTTTATCCGTGAAATGATTTGCCAGTTTGTCTGTGAAATCTTGAGTAACAGGATGAGTTCCTTCTAGGCAATTTGGCTTGCGAAATTTATTGAGTATTTTATAGAATTCTTTATTTGCGCATTTAGCGTTTTGAATTCTGTCTGAATAGTACTTTTTCTTAGCTTTTTTGATAGCAGACTTGTATAATCTGTTAATTTTCTGTAGGTGAAGTTTGTTTTGTTTGGCATTTGTTTTGAGCCAGGTACGTTGCAGCTTTCTAATTTGTTGTTTTATGTCTCTTATTTCTATGTTTCTCCAACACGCTTTTTTTCTTTTGTTCTGTTGTGTGGTTTTGGGTGGTATCAGGTTGTCAAAAGCTTCCTGTAGCCACTCAAATAGTAGATTTTGATCAGAATTTATGGTTTCCAGATTTGTACTCGATGTTAGTTGTGTTTCCAAGTGTTCCAAATTGAGTTTGTTCCACGGCTGATAGGTGGATGGATGTAAGGTAGTTTTAGGTGAGTTGCTTAGCGTTGTTGTTTAATGTTGGAAAGCAAGCAAGTGGTGGTCAGACCATGTGACTGGAGTTATAGTTTGAAATGTAACTAGTTCAGTATTAGCAAAAATGACATCTAGGATATGTCCAGCGGAGTGTGTTGGATTGTGGACAATCTGATACAGGTTCAATTTGTCTAGGCCGGTGATTATTGTTTTTGGATGGGTCATATTGGGTTTATCAAACCAAATGTTAAGGTCACCCAGAACGCATAGGTTGGAGTGTATTGTTATCAGGTTTGAGACTGTGTCTATAAGTGCTTCTGGGAATGTTGCCTTGCTAGATGGAGGTCTGTAAAGGAGCAGGAAGTTCCAAGAGGAAGACGGTATAGGATTGCATCTTGTTAGAAGAGCCTCACAATTCTTTATGGAGATGTTGTCAATTTTAGTGATATGTATTGTTTGCCTGAATACAACAGCTAGACCACCTTCTTTTTTGGCTATACGATTTTGGGTGGTTATTTGATAGCCTAGAGGAATGGCTTCATGCAGGACTAGAGCAATTGTGTAGCTGTTCTGTATCATGTTCCTCATCCAGCATGCTAAGAAGGCATTTTGATGGGTCTGCGTGTGTATGAGTTGGAGATGGTGTTTGAGAGTGAGTTTGAGTGCTGTGTTGCTTTTGTGGTGTAACATTGTTATGAAGTAGACATGAGGAAGCAAAGTTGTGAGGTGTGGCATGTTGCTTATATTTTTTGTGTGTGTCCTGACCAGTCTCGAACAGGCTCAACCAGGTAACTGCCCTTGTCCTCTCTGCCCTTCGCCTCGACACCCTGGCTGAGTCGCCCTAAGCCTGGCCTTTTATATCCCTAGTAATCAGGTGACCCCTTCAGCCAATGGGAACCCTAGCCCTAACACTATCCAATCACATACTAGCCCTAAAATATAGAACCAATAGGAGACCAGGACCTTACACTCAATCTTATCCCTAGTCCAAGTACCCAATCAGTTCAAAAATCCTGATCTCTACATCCAATAAAGGCCCTAACCCTACCAGTAGTCCCAACCCAAGTCTAAGCAACCAATGGCACAGGTATCCCTAGTCCCTACTTCCAATAGAAAGCCTAACCCTACTCTTAGTCCCAAAACTAGTCCAGCAGCCAATCACACCAGAAGCCCTAGACACTACTTCCAATTAAAGGTCTAACCCTAGCCCTAATCCTACCCTACTCCCAATAACATAGGAAGTCCTAGTCCCTACTTCCAATAGAAATCCTAACCCTAGCTCTAGTCCCAACCCTACAATGAATTAATCACAGACCCAGAAACCATTAAGAAGCCTCAAATACCCAACCAATGAGAACATTAACCCTAATCCAATAGAAACACCAGATACAACCACCAATCATTGTAAAGATGTACCAACCACTAGCAGACCATATAATGTCCCAGACACCTCAGAAACGGTTTGCTGGCCAGGGAGTTGGAAGCTGCTTTTCCTGTTCAGAATCTTATAGGAGACAGACAGGCTCAATCCACACTTTGGACTACTGCAGGTAAAGGCCTCACTAACTTGAAATCTAACAATACTGTTTGAATAAAACGTTACCCCCTCTGCTGGCCAAAAAAACGAAGTGCGCAGGCCCTAGTAAACACAGTTTAAACATCTCACAGATGCACCCTCTGATGTAGAATATCCCTGTTGCTGGGGGTGGGGAGGGGGGGGACGGAGTAAGGGGGGCTGGTTTCACTGGCTTGTGAACACAAAATGGTGGCTGGGGGGTGCACTGTTTTAACATAAAGGTCTTAGCACAGAGCAAAGGAGAAATTTGGAGGGAAAACAGAATTGTCACCAAGGAATGAGAGGGATAAACTACAGAGGTTGGACTTCAAATCCCAAAATTCAACACGTTAAATGGAAGCAATCATGGGCAGGGAAAACCACAAGTTTAAAACACAAAATAGGTGATAAAATATGCAATTACAGGCAGGTCAAAAATAAAATTTTAAACTGCAACAACCACAGGCAAAGACAGTAATCACAGAAAGGGAAAATCGTTTTTTAAACAAATTTTGTTTTGGGAATAGACAGCACTAGTCTGTCTCCTTACAACTTCCTGGGCTCTGCTCACTGCAGACTGGGGCACAGGAAGGCTGCAACTCACAAGATGGAGTAGAATGATTTGGGGTGCACCCAACAAGACCTAAAGGGGCCTGGGCAGGTGTGAGAGGAGGGCTCAGACTTGCCTGTATTTGGCTTTCATGTGTTAAGTAAGGGACAGGCTTGTGTCCCACTTTCTGTATTGTTTTCTACATAACATCTTTATTTCTAAAAGTAAATATTAGACCTCTGTCCGGCTGGATATATCAATTCAATATAGCAACGACTGAGTCTCTATTCATTGCTTTAATACTCTCCCTTCTCCAGGGGCCACTGTTGTATAAAAGAATTAACTCCCAAGGTCCCTGGTCGACTTGTTTGGGTCCCCTTGTTGCCTTAAAATATTATTGCATAATATGGCGCACTACTTTGAAGTAAACTATAAGGCTGTGGACTCCCCCACAGCACTATGGAAAGCCTATAAGGTAGTAATGAGGTGGAACATTATAAGCAGTGTCACACACCAAAAAAAGAAACAGGCCATTAGGCTACATGAGCTAGAGAAAGTGGATATACTGGCTGAATAAATAGGATATTAAACTCAATAAAAGTGAAGGAGATCCACACAAACTCACTCAGACACAATTACAACATTAACAGGTACGATTGCAGGAAGCTCATAAGGCATGGATGACGTCCCTAAGTAGATTGCATAATCAGGTCTACAAAGCTGGGAAACTAATTTACTGGCTGAGTCAAAGAGAGAACTAGACCCAACACATTAGTCAGATAGAATATAGAGACAGAGGGCTATTGTCTGAACTGGAAGACATCATAAATTAATTCTCTAGATATTATGGGATGGTATACAATTTCTCGGTGTCCTACCCAATGCAACAACTTCAAGACTACTTTGGATTCAACACTACTCCTGGCTCTGTAAAAACCAACAGATCAACATTAAACAAATCTGTTACACAGGAACAAATAGCAAAGGACATTGGTAAGACACTAGGAGCATTAGTTGACGGGGTGAGACCCCAATTCAAATAATAATCGCAATCCTAATCTGGGTGAACCACAAAAGTCACTAAATAAACCTGTCCTTAACACTCTAGTAGCTCTAGTAGAAGAAGTGAGGCTGAATTTACAATGTGCTAAGTATTTATGCAGTACTAAAAAAATTATAAAGTCAAAATGCCAATCAATTAAAATCCCCAAAACAAATATGAAAAATAAAGTAAAATGCATAAATAAAAATGATGCCAAAATGACAAAAATCAAATAAAAGATTCTAGAGTCATTAATTTTTACAGGCTTAGGAAAAAGTGGAGCCCAAAGTACAAAGTGCTAAAGGTAGTCAATGGGAGTGGTAGAACAGGACCTAGACGCAGTTTGACGCTGACGGCTGAGGAGTGCAGGTTAGATAAGCTAACTAGGTTTGTCCTGGTCAAAAACGTTACCTTCTGATTTTAGTTCTTTAAGTCCCAATCCACCACAGGAATACACTTCTAAAGACCCCCAGGACATTAGGGGCGGCAATTAGAGAGTCACAGATGGGAAGGTAGAGGCCACAGCAGGGTACAGTCCAGATCCAGTTACCATGCTCAGCTGGGCAGTTGCAGGAAAGGCCCTCTGCAGATCAATTTGTCTCTGTAGCTTTAACAGAACAGTTTTATGAACTTTGGAGTTCACTTCTTTGACCTGGGTACATGAGGCCCAATCTTCTCAGGTCACAGGAAGCAGGACAGTCCTCCTTCTGTTCCTCTCAACTTGAAAGAGTGTTCTAAAGTGGTTGCCTGGATATGCCACAGTCATGCATCGCACAAGCTAGTGGGTGGGTATGACCCCTGGGTTTTCCCTAATCAATGGGATATAGGTTTCTGGGGCTTACTCTATGCACTTTGGGCATTTTCAAGATAGTAGAAGTCTTTGAACTCACTAAACATGGGCTTTAAAAGCTGGGGGGGGGGTGGGGGAGGGAGTGCACTATGGTAACCCTAGTATCCTCCCTCAGCTAACACCAAAAATTGAGGAAATCCTTGCATCCCCAAGAAACGCAGAGACTTCAGTCTTGTAGAATAAAAGCTCGCCTTTTAGCAGCTTAGCAGTAAATATGCAAAAGATGTTTTGGTATGCTGTCCTTGCCCCTTTGAAGTGCACCCGAAGTGCACCCAAGTGTTTTATGGAAATCTCGAGCAGACCACTGGAGTGTCAAAAAGAGGCTACTGTCATTTGAGCCTTCCTGGCTGGCTGGACAAAAGAGGATAGAGGCATAGGCATAAATTGTATCTACTGGGACAGAGAGGGGTTCATTGAAGTGTATCTAGTCCTGCAGCACAGCCACTATGCCATCCTGTCAAGGAAAGACCAGCACCTACCCACACCCAAGCCCCCAGGTCTACTGCCTGGAAAAAATACACATATTCCCAAGGGGAGCCATTAGGGGTTTAGTGACACCGGACACTGGCAGGACATCCTTTCTGGTTTAGGCAGGAAAATGATAACTTTCTAAAAGTGTACTTTCCAGAATAGTAATATATATCTGGCTTTGCCATTAGGTTGGATATTAAATTACTATTAAAGTGAGTCTTTGGAATATTTATCTACAAAATGTAGGCCTTAATAAATGTGATATGGGTAAACCAGTGTTGGACTATGGGAGAGCCAGCCTGACCACAGTGAAAAATTACTTTTGGGGGGTTTCAGAGCCAGGACATGTAAAACATTAAATATACATGTCCTAGTGCTTAATTTGAGCCGGTGGTTGCCGGTGGGGCCCCCCAGCACTCATTTACTGGAACGGCCTTTATTTTTCCTTATCAGATATTGACTAAGATCAAGAAAGGGAAAACACCCAAACAGGAAAGGAGGAGGAAGAGAAAGACAGTAAAGCCATCACAACGGGAGAATGTACAGACTGGCAAAAGGGAGTATGCAGTATCTGGAAGTGGATTCAAGAGGCCTAGGGTGAATTCAAAACTACAAAGCCTTGGTATTTAAGGCACCAACATTTAATAGCATGGGCCGCAGGCTTCTGAGCAACACTTTGGGCACCAACTGGCACTCATTCTTTTACAAATTAAGCACTGGCATTTCCTAATTTTAACTATCATTCACCGGGCCCTATTAGCATTTATGCCCTACCTTAGGCGTGACTTATAGGTATTAATAAGTAAGATCTGGCAAAAGGTTTATTTTGCCCGGTCAAGAAGGCAGTTTTAAACTGCACACCTAGGGCTAGATGTAGGTAAATCTTATTTACCGATTCATAAATACCGAATTTAACCGATTCGGTATTTATGAATCGGTAAATAAGATGTAGGTAAAAATTCGGTAATTTTTACCGAATCGGTAGGATTCGTTCCGAATCGGTATTTGCCATTGATTCCTATGGGCCTTGAAGCCCATAGGAATCAATAGCAAATACTGATTCGGTAATTACCGAATCGGTAAAAATACCGAATTGCCAAGGGGGACAGGGTGTCACTTTGACACCCTGTTCCACCCCTGTTTCTGGCTTGTGTGCCATGTGGCACACTTATATGCCCTAAGGGCATGTATGTGTGTCACATGGCACAGGTGTACATGCACAGATGTGCATGTACACAGGAATTCGTTATTTACCACCCAATGGTATTAGGTGGTAAATAACGAATTCTAAAGGCCCTGTAGCACTGTTTAAAGTGCTACCTACATAAGAAATTACAGATGCTGTAATTTTATCAATCAGTAATTTTACCAATTCAGTAAAATTACCGATTCGGTAAATTTACCGAATCTGTATGTTTTTGCTACCCCTACATACTAATGTCCAAATACTGGTCGGAAACTGCCGAAAATCTGTATTTTTGGCCGTTTCCGACCGGTATTTGGACACCTACATCTGGCCCCTAGTCTCTAACGGCAGGCCTGAGACATGTTTTACAGTCCTACTTTAGTGGGTGGTACAAAGAGTGCTGCAGCCCACTATTAGCATTTAATTTACAGGTCTTGGATAGCTATTGTGCCATTTATTGGGAATTTATAAGTCATTTAAAGGTACCAATCATGTGTATTCCAATGTTCCCATCTGTAAAAGGGAGAGCACAAGCGCTTTACCGCTGGTGAGAAGGGGTAAAGTGCACAGAGCACTATGTCCAGCAAAAAAAAAAGTTCCAGCAAACAAAAAGGAAAAATCTGGGATGACCCTGTAGAAAGGGCAATTTCCCAACATTATCCAACTCAAATCGGGTAAATCACCAGGCTTCAATCACACGTCAATTTTTTAAATGCTTTGCCTTCCAGTTAACCAGATATTATGTAATCTCCTCAAAGAAGACATGGAAGCCGGTACATTGCCACAAGACCTGGGAGAGGCGCACATACTTATGATAGCTGGAATACTGGAAAAAGTATTGGTGATCTGTCTCTACAAAGAAGTAGCGGGCCTGGTCCACCTGGACCAAAGGGGTTTCATGCCTCAATGGGCCAATTGATATAATATAAAAATAGCAATCAATGCAGTAGCTCTAACACATAAAATTACAGACCCATTAGCATTCTTAATTATAATTGTAAAAAAAGCTTTCAATAATGTGTGTTGGAAATGCTTAATACTCAGACATTTGGGATTTGACCTGAGATATATAGCGAACACACCTGGCCTCTATGCGAAATCGGGCCTATTGCAGGCTAAGCACCGGATCGTGTTAAATTGGCTATCAGCGAGCTGCCCCACAGTCTCAAAGTGGGGTCAAGTATGGTGGAATGAGCGCTAGCAGAGGAAGGGCAACTGAGGAGGGTGTGGACAAACGAGGGGGCAAAAGGGGACTTGACATGCTGGGCTGATGTGTTGCACAGTCACACTCTGGCGAGTAAGCAAACAGATGAAAATGGCGCAGCCACTGATACAGAGCACCTGCATGCCCAGGTAAATGATGACTGACGTAGGACGGGTAAGTCAAAAGGGGTAAACACTACAGGTAAAGTACATAAACTGAAGAGTCGGAGGTGGAGTATGGAATTGGGACAGATTGTGCAGAGGAGTCAGCTGATTAGACCAACATCACAGTGGAAAAGTACTAATGGGACTTCATGTGCAAATTTAACTGGGTTCTGTGTTAGAAACCTCATATTGGGTTGGTGCGTAAAGATGCTGTTTCACTGTTGCTACTGTTTTTGATGACTTTAAAAATGTAAATAGAAATTATTTTAAAAATTCTTCCTCAGCTTTACCCTGTTCTCCTATCTTTCTTTTTCCCTCGAACTTCTCACAATTTCATTGTACAATTTCATACTCCTCTTTATTCAAGCTACACACATACCCCCAATGATCATTCTAATTTCATGCTCAATTTGTGCGATTTATTTCATCAATGTACAGTGATGAAGGCCCTTATTAACACCTTCATCTTCAGAGATAGGTAAATCTTCAAATGAAATGTTGAAATCCAAACAGATAAGGAGATAAAACTAATTTTCTTTAAATATACTTACAAGCACATTGCAGGTTAAACTATAAGAGATCGGAAGTTTTAAGTAGGCACCACCTGCAGAACAAGGCAGAAAAGTGCATACGTATCAATGTTTAACATTCTTTATCTTAATATGTTCATCCAACATTATGGCATCTATATTATCATGAAATTACCTAACTAAACTCTCCCTATGTATTATAGAGAGTGTGTGTGTGCTGCATTTAATTTGGCATTCCAGCTAAAAGTTTGTGGATTGTAGTGCACTGGGCGCTGCTTCGCCTCGCTTCTGCTGCAATTGTATTGTATTGTATAAGTTTGTTTGTATTGTAGTGCACTGGGCGCTGCTTCGCCTCGCTTCCGCTGCAATTAATTTAACTTTAGTGTGCGTTTCCCCCCGGCGCTGTGCTCTGCCCTCCCCTCCGCTGCCATTTTGTTTATTTTATTTTGTTGTTGTCCTCGGTCTGCGTCCTCGTGAGCCCGCCCCGCCTCCCAGCTGAGCCGCCCTCGCCCCTCCCTCTTTCCACTTTCCATATATGACAGATGAGCTTCCGCGCAGCGTTCACTCGCAGCGTTCGCGCCCCAGTCGCGCCGAAGGTGCGCCAAAGGTAAGCCCGTCTACGCCCGTCCGCGCCTGGACCGCGCCCAGCGCCAGACCCCCTGGCCCTCGCAAGCCCAGCCCTCCCGCATTACTTACGACGCCTCAACCCTCTTAGCCCTTAACCCCGGCCATTCCCCCAACTGCGTCCAAGCCGCTCCTGGACACACCCATGGACCCTTCTATTGCAACTCCTGCAAGTTTGACGGCACCAAGAACAACTCCTCATCTACGAACACGAAACAGTTATCCGACCCCAACCACCTACAATGCATCCTACTCAACACCCGCTCGGTCCACAGACACGCCATCAACCTCTGGAATCTACTAGACACCATCTCTCCGGACGTCGCCTTCCTAACAGAAACATGGATGAATGCCACATCAGCCCCAGACATCACCATTGCCATCCCGGAAGGCTATAAGATTATTCGCAAGGACCGTACCGGCCAAACAGGAGGAAGCATCGCTATCGTCCATAAGAAATCCATCCGCATCTCAACCAGCTCAGACGTCAATCTCGCCAACACTGAACACCTTCACTTCCAGATCCACATCGACCCCAAGACCACACTCAGAGGCACCCTCCTCTACAGGCCACCAGGACCCCGCGCACAATTTAGTGAAGACATCACGGACTTCATCACTCCACACGCGCTCCCCTCCGAGGATTACATCCTTTTGGGAGACCTCAACTTCCACCTTGAAAAGAACAACGACCGCAACACCACCACCCTTTTGGACAACCTCGCCAACCTCGGACTTAAACAACTTGTCACTACCCCCACCCACATCGCAGGTCACACACTCGACCCTAACTTCACCTCCAGCAAACATATCTCCTTCAGCCACACCACAGCTCTCCTTTGGACTGACCACAGCTGCGTTCACTTTACCTACAACAAGTCCACATCCAACTACCACCCCCAACCCACTCTGCGAAGAAACTGGAACAAAATCACCATCGACCAGATATCCTCATCGCTTCTTCAATACCCCCCCGCCCACTCCTCAAACCCCGACCAAGCAGCCACTAACCTCACCCAATGGTTATCCAACAGCGCCGACATCCTAGCACCACTGAAAAAACGACAAATCAAACTAGGCAGCAAGAAGGCCTCCTGGTTCAACGATGATCTTAAGAAATCCAAGAAACTCTGTTGCTCCCTTGAGAAGGCCTGGAAAAAAGACCCAAACTCCAGCACCAAGGACGCCTTCAAAAACGCCACCCGCATACACCACCAACTGATCCGGAATGCCAAGAAAGCCGCTTTCAAGGACCGACTAGATAGCAACGCCCACAACAGCAAGGAATTATTCAACATCGTCAAGGAATTTACCAACCCCTCAGCCAACTCCAACGACATCACCCCCTCTCAAGCCCTCTGCGACTCCCTATCCTCTTTCTTCCACAACAAAATTGCAGACATCCACAACAGCTTCGATAACCGACCCGATGACCAACCCACCCAACCCTCTGCAGGACCCTCACCCCCCTTGAACATCCTCAATGACTGGAACCCAATCTCCACCGAGGACACCATCCGTCTGATGAACTCTATCCACTCAGGATCCCCAATTGACCCATACCCTCACCACATCTTTAACAAAGCAGACTCCATTATAGCACCGCACCTTCGAGACGTCATCAACTGCTCCCTCAACTCCGCAACCTTCCCGGAAAGTTGGAAGCATGCCGAACTCAGCGCCCTCCTGAAGAAACCCACAGCTGACCCCACCGAACTCAAAAACTACCGCCTGATCTCGCTCCTTCCATTCCCGGCTAAAGTCATCGAGAAAGCGGTCAACAACCAGCTCGCCGCCTTCCTCGAAACCAACAAATCCCTCGACTCCTCACAGTCCGGCTTCCGAGCCAAACACAGCACTGAAACCGCCCTCATCGCAGCAACAGACGACATTCGAACTCTTCTGGACAATGGAGACACAGTCGCCCTCATCCTCCTCGACCTCTCCGCAGCCTTCGACACAGTCTGCCATAGCACCCTTTTACAGCGCCTCAGAAACGTCGGAATCCAAGGAAAAGCACTGGAATGGATCACCTCGTTCCTTACCGGAAGAACCCAGAGAGTCCGCCTCCCACCATTCAAGTCAGAGGCCACTGAAGTCATCTGCGGCATACCACAAGGATCTTCACTCAGCCCCACCCACTTCAACGTATACATGAGCCCCCTTGCGGTCATCGCACGCCAACACAACCTCAACATCATCTCCTACGCCGATGACACTCAACTGATCCTATCACTCACCAGAGACCCTAACACGGCCAAAACCAACCTACATGAAGGAATGAAAAAAGTAGCCGACTGGATGAAACACAGCCGTCTGAAACTGAACTCAGACAAAACAGAAGTCCTCATCCTAGGCACCTCCCCCTCAGCCTGGGATGACTCTTGGTGGCCAGAGGCTCTTGGAAAAGCACCCATCCCGACGGACCACGCACGGAACCTGGGCGTCATCCTAGATTCCTCACTCTCGATGAACAGACAAGTCAACGCCGTTTCTTCATCTTGCTTCAACATTTTTCGCATGCTCAAAAAAACATTTCGCTGGATCCCCTCCGAAACTAGAAAAACGGTCACCCACGCTCTGGTCACAAGCCGCCTGGACTACGGAAACACCCTATACGCCGGTACCACCGCAAAACTCCAGAAAAAACTCCAACGCATCCAGAACGCTTCAGCCAGACTCATATTAGACATCCCGCGTAAAGAACACATCTCTGGTCACCTGAAAAACCTCCACTGGCTCCCCGTCAATAAGAGGATCACTTTCCGCCTCCTAACCCACGCACACAAAGCACTTTACGAAATTGGACCCGAATGCCTCAACACACGACTGTCCTTCTACACCCCCTCCCGCCAGCTACGTTCCTCCAACCAGGCCCTTGCCACTGTACCTCGCATCAACAAAACCACCATGGGAGGCAGATCCTTCTCCTACCTGGCAGCTAAAACCTGGAACTCACTTCCCACTCACCTCCGCCTTACTCACAACCACCTAGCATTCAGAAAGCAACTTAAAACGTGGATATTCGACAAATAATTCCCCACCCTTCTTCAAGCGCCTTGAGACCCTCTGGGTATGTAGCGCGCTATATAAATTACCTGACTTGACTTGACTTGACTTCATTATGTACCGTAGTTAATTCAATCTTTGTGGTGTCATGTACCACCGGAGAAAGTAAATACATCAACCCAGTTAGGACTAATAATATCATTAATAGGGCAATCAAACTAATCATTTTACATCATTCGATGTATTCCATTTTCTATTGACACAAAATGCAAAAAGTCATGGAAGAACAAAAATGAAATCGGTAAACTCCTTTTTTTCTTATTTCTTTGAGAACAATAATCAAAAACAGAAAACTTCGGGGGCGTGGCCTGGCGCCAGCTAAGATGGCAGCTTAGGAAGGGTGCTCCGCCAGAGCCGCAGCAAAAGCCCCAAATTATCTGTAAACTATCCGTTCTTGACAATGCTGCCACAATCACTGTGCTTGCGGAACACTCACTGCACTGGCAGGTATGAAAACTTTGGTGCAGCTGCCCTTGCTTGATCTTGTTTCCCCTTTTTAATAATAACAAGGGAACCCAAAAGGTACCTAGGGACCATGGGCAAACTATCTTTTTATGAAAACAACGGTCCTTAGGATGAACATCATGAACAATACAATGAAATATAGACTGGAATCAGTACTATATCAAACAATTTCAGTGCCCAGCCGGGCCTGAAAAACTTTATTCAAATATATACACAGGTAAGCAAGACCACCAGGGGGGTCAAATTCACTATCTGATAGGGTACAAGCCTGCACCTATCCAGAAATCAATCAAAAAAAGGGTTCAAGAGTGGGGGATAGAAAAATAGAAAAGGAAGAGACAAAGAATATCAGGCAAGAAGGACGTGGGAGCCAACTGTCCCTTGCATTCACATCAACTTTAAGCAAGTTCGGACAGACAATTACTGTAATAAAATAAACACAATGGCAAGAATTACAGAATTGCTAAAAGTGTCGACGGGGTTTCGATCCCTGGCTCCTAGTGAACTGGGATCATCATCAGAACTTTGTGTTAAGTTGCCTGTTTTGCTATTGGAGCGCCTGTCAAGTTCTCTTTCAATGCGAGAGTCAAGGATGGTGGTGACGTTGGCGCTGGATGAATTGAGGATGTTTCCTCAGAGACTGTGAGTCAGGACCTCAGGCTAATAGTTGTAAGTCGCTCGACTGGGTTGATGGAAATTATTCCAAGTGGGGGCGTGGGCTGAAATTAATCCACACGCTCTGTTCGACAATCTTATCAGTCTTGCTCATGGATCGAGCAGTGATCAATCGGCAGGCTCAATGTCACTGTTCCGACGGCACGGGAATCCGGCTCTCAAGATGGAGGACCAGGAGGGGAGGGCACAAAGCAACAACGTCCGAGTGGTTGGGGTTCCAGAGGCGGCAAAGGGACAGATCGTGAACCTTTTCCTCGAAGATCTAATACTGAATCATCTAAAACCAAAACGACTCTCCGCCTTCTTCACTGTGGAACGGTCGCCTAGAGCCCCGATCCCCCGCCAAAACCGGGGGCAGCCCCCAGTACGATTATAGCCAAAATCCTCAATTACAGAGATTGCAATGCACTACTGCAGGCGGACCGCCTGCATGGAGATCTCCGGTATTAAAAAATCGCAACCATCAGACTTTACTCTCAAGGTCCAGCAAGAACGCTGCTCCTTCGACGGAGTGAAGCAGGCACTCAGAAACAGAGGCATCAAGTACATGATATTTTTTCGGCGAAGCTTAAGGTTATAGCAAATGGGAAATCATGGTTCTTCATGACCCCGTCGATGTGCAAGCCTGGCTGGATGAAGGGACCTTGCGGAAGAGAGGCTGGCGATCGCAGATAAATGGAGGGATTCCCGGGTGAGTCCGCCGAGCTCCCAAGGTGGCCAAGCGGAACCTGACAAGAGAAGCCTGCGATCCTGGAGATCGAGATCCATGAGCCCAGCTGCCTCGGCGACCGGCAGAGAAAGAACTCCTCTCATCTGACAACAGACTCTGGGACTCATTGCACCACTTAGTAATGTTTACCATTTGCTCTTTTACGAAGGGGTAGTGGCTACCAAGTAGGGAGGGCACAGCAAGACTAATATTGTACTCCTAGTGAGGGCAGGAGTTGGGCCCTGTAACAGTTGACAAGTTATTTGGGCGATAGGCGCTCTGCTAGTTGGGGATGTGGGTAGTTTCGAGCCTATGCAGCAGGGTAGCAGGGAAGGAATGAACATTCATTGGACTTCTTCTTTTGTTGTTCACATATTCTTCTTCAACATAATATGTTGGCCTTTACACAGAGGAACTTGGGACTTACTTTGGACCAATGAGTACACAATGGGACAAATGTGCTAAAATATTGAGCTGGAACATCAATGGGCTTAGAGATAAAGTCAAACGTAGTGTCATCCTTCAATACATTAAGCTGCAAGCCCCTGATGTTATTATATTTCAAGAAACACACTTGGTGGGAAACTCCTGTAAGGCACTCAACAGGTGGGGCTACAAGGGTTCCCGACGAGGTCACGAGGAGTAGGCATTATGGTAAAAAACTCCTTTCCCTTGCTTTGAGTTTAACCTGGACAGACGATCGAGGCATGTACATAGGAGTCACAGGTTCATGGGAAGGCTACACGCTAACTCTTATCTCAGTCTACGTACCACCTGGTCTCCAGAGTACTACATTTAAAGATCTAGGCACTCTTTTACTCTCATTACCGGAAGGTCTCCTGGTTATTGGGGGGGACTTCAATTCTGTGGCCTTGGGCACACTAGACAGGCACCCACCACGTGAACTTCAGCTACAGATGGCTACCTGACTTCCTGGAAGCATTGGGACTGGTTAATGGGTGGAGGATGTACCACCCAGGCAAATCCAACATACTTGTCACTCTGGGGCCCATCACAGCCTCTCCCATATTGACTATGTCCTGGCCCCAGTTTCACAAGCTGCTAACATCCACAAAGTTAAACATTTAGCAAGGAGAATCTCTGATCACTCCCCGGTTTGGGTTCAGTTAGTACTCAGCCAGGCAAGGGTGGGGAGGGTTGCCCCCATCAACCCGTGGTATCTCCGAGATGCTGGAGTTCGGAAAGCACTACTAACAGCGATTGACAACAGACTCTGTGTGAGGCGTCCAAATCTGTAATTCGGGGACAAGCACTGTCACTAATTGCTGGGATTAAGAAAGACAGGCATAAAGAGATTGTGAAAGCAGAGGCAGAACTCGGCAGACTGGAGGACGAATTAGAAACAGAGGTCACACACAGGAAACTCCGCACACTACACCTTAAACAGGATGAATATAAAGCTCTAGTAACTGATAGGGCCAAAAGTCTTGGGATGGAAAAGATGGGCAGATTATACGACCTGGGAGACAAAGCCAGAAAACGAATCGCCCGGCTCGACAAAAGGGAATGGGCTAGTCGATTTGTAGCTGAACTAATAGGTACAGATAACAAAACTATAACCAACCCAAAAGACATCGCAAACCATTTTGCAACTCATTTCAAGACAGTATATACGACTAGTGCACCATACACGGAAGATGACTCACATGACCGGCAGCGTGACATAGTGCTCCCCACCTTGTCAGAGGACGACCAGCACTTCTTAGACAGTGCTTTGACAAATGTTGAGATTGTACAGGCTATTAGATCACTGCGCTCCGGAAAGGCCCTTGGCCCCAATGGCCTGCCTATTGAATTGTACAAACTTAAGTCCAACAAATTAGCCCCATACCTGAAAGCCCTGTTCGAAGAAAGCAAAGAGCTAGTGACACTGCCATCGGATCAAAGAGTGGTCTCTTTGGTCACTATACACAAGGAGGGTTAACCCAAAACCGACTGTGTCTCATAGAGGCCAGTCTCCCTTCTAAATGCAGAGCCCAAAATTCTGGCCAAGTTCCTCGCAAACCGTCTGGTCAAAGTAATTTGTGGTCTAGTCCATCCTGATCAGTCAGGTTTTATGCAGCACCGCAATATGGCGCTGACCTTACGTAGAGTGCATGGGGTGCTGGGGAGAGCAGCTACGATCCGAGAAGAAGCTATAATCGTATCATTGGACGCAACCATGGCGTTTGACATGATTGAATGGCCCTACCTATTCACAGTTCTTTTTAAACTGGGGTTTGGCCAGGAATTCATCCAGTGAGTACGGATCTTATATTTGGAACCCCTAGCACAGGTCGTGGTCAACAACAAGAAGTCAGACAAATTCACGTTGAGTCGGGGGACCCATCAGGCATGCCCTCTCTCTCTTCTCCTGTTCACCTTTGCCCTCGAACCACTCGCTGCGTGGATTTGTCAAGGCCCAGTAAGGCGAGGTCTGTGATGGTCCCCCGAATGGGAGGACCGTATCTCTCTCTATGCCAATGATATCCTGTTATTCCTAGCCTCCCCAAGGAAGTCATTGGTTTGTGTCTTGGACATCATGGCAATCTTTGGTAGATATTCTGGATTCTCCATCAACTTGAATAAATCCCTCCTGTATGTATTCAATGGAGACCAATCCACTCCGCCACCTGGCTGCCCAATCCAAATTAATATAGTAGGCTTCAAATATCTGGGTATTTTTATTTCTTTGGACCCAAACCTCCGCTTTAATCATAATTTTCTCCCACCGCTGCAGAGGCTTAAACATGATATAGCAAGTTGGAAAGCTCTTATGCTCACACTATTGGACAAAACAGCCCTCTTCAAAATGATGTCGCTGCCGCGTTTTCTGTATGCATTGCAGAACACACTATATCCTGTTCCAGCGGCATACTTTAAAGAGGTTGAGAGGCTACAGAGAGACTTGTTGTGGGATGAGAAGCCTCGCATAGCACTGCCCAAGCTCACGCTGAATTGGTATCACAAGGGGATTATCCTCCCAGATATAAAAAAAAAATACTACTGGATGGTGCACCTGGCAGCCATTATTCAGGGCACCTATGGTCGACCGGATGATCCGGGCTATGTCATATACAGATGGCTTCTATCGTCAGGCAACTACAATAGGGCACTCTATTCTAAACCTAAACAATACGATACCCCTTGACTGGACCAACTGACCACTCGGTCCACATTTGGCACGTAGTTAACAAAACTCTGGGCTGGAAGCGAACACTCACACTATGGACTCCGAAAAACTGGGCGGACTATGGAGATCAAAGGGTTTCAACAGATGGGGCCTCAACGGGATCTCACAGATCAAAGATATGTGGGAGAAGGGTGAAGTGAAAACATTTGCTTCTTTGCAGCAACAGCATGAGTTAGCTAACTCAGAGCACTTCAGATACACTCAAATCTATCATGCACTACAATCGTACTTCCCGAAAGGCTCCTCCCCTCCAGAACCCTCTCCACTGGAAGATAGGTTGCTAGATGGACACTTACCTGAGAAAACCATATCATTGACCTATAAAAAATTGATCAACAATATGGCAGACCCCCTTGGGCCACAATGTTAGAAATGGGTGAGGGAAGGCCTTGAGTTAGACGATGAACACTGGCAGTAGGCAGTGACCTCCCCAAGACTGGTAGCAATCTCGTCTAGGCTCAGGCTAGTTCAATTCAAAATCCTTCATAGATAATATGTCACAGGGCCTAGTCTAGTACGCATGGGTAGGCGGACAGAAGGGATTGTTGGAGACAATGCGGTCAAGAAGACACATTTCTACACATAATATGGGAATACGAATACATACAATCATACTGGCGCAAAATCCACAACATTTTAAGCGAGGTGCTCACACTTGTCCTACATCCGTAAGCACATAGATGCCTCTTAAACATATGAGGACCTACTGATTTGAATAGCCACCATAGGCAACGGGTCACATTAGGATTAATGCTGGCAAAGAAGAACATTGCATGACTGTGTGGAGCTTCACAGCCACCCAAAGTAGAGGCCTGGAAAGAAGACCTTGACTGGTGTATGTGTAGAAAAAAGACAGTTTATACAGCCCAGGGCTGCCCCAGTAAGTGGTCCAAAATATGGAACTCCTATCAAGGATATATTTGCAACCCTCCACGAAGCGTTGACCTAGATGAACCCCCCCACCCCATAGCCAGTACCCATAGTGCTTGGACATGGAAGACTGTCTAATGTTACCTTCGCTGATTGTAATGTACTTGATTCCTCTGTATTGTATATCATATGTCAATGAATGTATTAAAAAAATTAAAAAAACAGAAAACTTCAAAAGTGTTCTGTTAGTTTATTTTGTTGATTTCAGTTCATGCTCTCAAAATATTGTTTTACTTCTTTTAAATATTGAATGAGAATTCTCACAATTTACTTATGTCTTTAACAGCCTTTCCAAAACTTTCAAGGTGGTTCTTCTGATTCACTTTTGGGTTCACATTCAAAGTGAATTGGCAATGGTTTATTGGACTGTAGATCTCTGGTTCCAACTCTTCTTCACCAACAGACACCGTTGCTAGATATACCTGTTCAGATGATGCATACTTTATGTTTGGAGTTCTTTTTCTAGCTCGTCTTTTAGCAACTGGTCAGTCTCTCTCACTATTTTCTGAATCTAATTTAATTACTTCAGCTTCTTTGTTGATTGACTTCAGTCTCGCTTGGTGTAATTTCTTTCTTTTACAGGTTCTTTTCAGTGACTCCTTTGCTTCAGACCTTTCTTCGTTATTAAGAGCTATTGCTACATTTCCTCCCTACTGATGGACTTGAATTCTGATCAGCATCAGCAGCATGAATCACTGTGAACTGCTTTCTTCCTCTAGGTGTTCTTTTGACTCAATTTTTCAATTGGAGTCTTTCATTGTTTGGCTCAGATACTACTTCTTCCTGCTGCCATCCATGCTTTTGAAATTGCAACAGCTCTTCACTCTTATACTCACCTAGTAACTGGACGATACTACTGGTACTTTCAGCAGAATCTTCACTTTCATCAATCTGAACCTTTATAACTGTGTTGTCTTGACCAGTTTCACCACTTTCACTTTCAAATCTTTCACCTGCTCTGGATTACGCTGTGAAATTGAGTTTTATGCTGTGAATCAATGGCTGTTTTCATCACTTCCTCATCCACCACCTTCACTTTATCCATGTGAGCAGCATGGATCCACTTTAGGATACCAGCACACTTTACAGCTGTGTTTGTTACTAATATTACCCGTTAAGGACAAATCTACATCTCCTCCAAACAACTCTTCCTCACATGTCTATGACAACTACCCAGTCACCAGGGCTTAGGTTGCAGCACTGAACTTCTTTAAATGCTTCTGTTGTCAAGTTCACCTGGTGAGATACAGATTTCACCATATCAGCCAGACCTTTGCAGTAACCTTAAACAATGTCATAAGTGACTGAAACAAGTGTAGCTTGAGGAGTATAAGTCAATCTCATTATTCTACCCATCTGTACATCATGGAAGCCAATTTTCTTGTCAGGAGCACATTTAATGCTCATTAAAACAAGAGGAATAGTATCCAGACCATTTCAAATCAGTCGAAGCACACACTTTGGCCAATTTGTGCTTGAGAGTTCCATTCATGATTTCGACCACTCTGGAAGATTGAGGATGGTAGCTAAAATGGACCCTCTGATTTGGAGAGTTGTACAATTCAATTTTAAAATGGAATTCCTAAAATAGGAACCACAATCTGTCTCAGTAGAAGTCAGGAGGCAAAATCTAGATATCAACTCCCTTAACAAATGTTTTGCAACAATCAGGCTGTCTGATTTCCGGGTGAGATAAGCCTCAACCCATTTAGAAAATAGGATAACAATTGCAAAACTGTATGTCAGGCCATTTTAAACTGGCATAACAACAAAGTCTGGTGTCTTGGAAATGGGCCTTCTGATTTGCCAATGTGGTACATTATAGTGTTAGTTCATTTTTCCTGATTATTCTTTTGACATATTAGACAATATGTACATATATATTCTGCAGCAGAATTTCTAAAATGTGTATTCTCCCATTATTGTTTTAAGGTTCTAATCACTGAATCTCTTCTTGAGTGTGACTGGTTATGGAAATAATGTGTGCTGGGATTCAGGACTGACTCAGGTAGAATAGATTTATGTTCAGGGTTAACATGCAAATCCTAATGATTTCTCTTGTAACCCACTCTTACGCATTTCCTTTTCTGATCTTCTGTGACTTCAACATGAGGTTCTCTGAATTCAGTCAAGTAAGTTTGAATTGCACTTAACAAGAAATAATTTACAGTTTCTGTATTTTGTATTGAATGTATTCTTAATTCATCTTATTCAGATTCTTGAACACTGTTTCATTCTCAAGTGCACTGATCAGCATGCCTGTTTACAAGAGCGACCATATCTTTTCCAGCTTTGTAGGAAGCACAACTGACTACAGTAATCACTTTTGGCTGCTGTATTGCTTACAAAAGGTCAAGTGTGGAGCTGTTCTGATGGGAGCTCCAGAAAGATGTAATAAAACGTTTTTGCAACTACAGTTGTCCAAAATCATGGACCTCTCCAGAAATATACTCGCTGTCTGTATAAATTGTCAAATTAAAATTTCCTGACATGCAACAAGCTCTTATCAATGCAACCACTTTTGCAGAAGTTACAATTGACAAATGTGATGCTTCATAAATTTCAGATTAAGAGAATACTACATAGGCAGCCTTCAATGCTCCACATTGGTCCTTTAAATAGGAACCAGTAACAAACAAAATAAAATCAGCTATTTCAAGAGAAATATCTTTAACATCTAGGCTTGGCTTGGTACATACTTCTGTAACACTGGTATAGGACAGATGCAAGCAGGCTCAGGTATATCATCATTGCCATCATTTCGGTCCTTGTCCTCACAGCTTTTAGTTGATATAGGAACCGATGGTTTTGCTGGGTTTAAAGAATGATTTCTTCTGATTGACATATTTTTAGCTGCCAGTATGACTTGTTCATTTCAGGTCAGACAGCTATTTGTCATATGCTGAGTTCATGCGAACAGAATGTGGGATAAATACAATTAATGTATGGTACATCACTATCTCTTCACTTAGCTCAATTGCAATGTACACAGCTGCAACCAATTTCAAACAACTAGGAAGACGTATGGCTACTGGATCCAATGCAGCTAACGAGTAGGCAACAGGTCTTATTGTTGCTCCATGTTTTTGTGTCAATATTGAAAAAGCACAGGCACCTTTTTCATGACAATAAACGTAGAAGTTCAAATTACCCAAACTTTCTCTCAATACCCAGAAGGCCTCTGAACATTCTTCGTCAAATGGCACAGAATGTTTTATATAACTATAGGTCAACCTACTAAAGGTTTTGCAGTCAAGGAAAAGTTGGAATCTACTGACAACAGTATCTAAAAATTACCAGGAATATTGGGTGGTAAGAGGGCTCATTTTCAGAACTGCAGAGACACATTCTTTCAAGGCTTTCCTTGTTCCCTGTTCAATGTGATGACCAAGATAAATCACTTTTTTACAGTACTCTATTTTTGATCGGATAACATTATGACCACTGTCAGGTAAATGATTTAACAAGGCAATAGTATCAAGTTTATAATCTTGTTTTGTCTTGGATGTGATGACCAAGATAAGTCACTTTTTTACAGTACTCTATTTTTGATCGGATAACATTATGACCACTGTCAGGTAAATGATTAACCAAGGCAATAGTATCAAGTTTATAATCTTCTTTTGTCTTGCATGCAAGCAGTAGATCATCAGTGTACTGAACCAACAATAAGTTACAGGGCAATTTCATACTTCCTAGGTCTTTGTTCAGAATTTGACCAAAGATGTAAGGACTTTCGGCATGCCTGGTGGAATCCTTCACAAAACAAGAATTTTATTTTGAACTTGAAATGCAAATAAAAAATGACTTTCTTTCGTAGAGAGGAATGGAGAAGAACACTTGGCATAAGTAAACTAATGCATATAATTCCGCCTCTGATAGGATTCAGACCAGGATTGCTGCTGGAAGTGTTCCCACTGGACAACATTGGATCACTATTTTATTTATGTTTTCTTAAATCTTACACTCTTCCGCATTTACCACTTGGTTTCTTAATTACCATCACAAGAGAGTTCCAAGGAATACCTACCACTCGCTAAAGATTTCCCTGCTCAATCATTTTTCAATTACAGGTTTCAGTCTTCTGCTTCTCTTGAAAGTCTGTATTGTTTAGTTCTGGGGGAAACAGCATTTGGTTTTACATTGATTTTCACCAGTTTGGGACTTTTTATTAGTCCTATCTCTTTACCAGAGAAATCTCACACTTCGTTGACAGCATGTCTTAAATCCAGACCATCTTTAGTTAGGACTGGGATCAGTTGAACCCGGTTATTGAAACACTGACACTTCATCTAGAGTTTCAATTGCAACACCATCAGGTGTGCAATAAAATACACAGCTCATCTTGAAAAGCAAGTCTCTGCCCAACAAATTTACAGGACTTGAATCATATAGAATGAACTGGTATTTCTTTTCCATTGGCTATATATTAACTGGGATGTCTGCTCTGACCTGATTAACAATTAGTTTGTTATTGATTCCCACAACTTGGACTTCTCTTCCTGAGAGGGGTACGTTTGGGACTACCTCAGAACACACTGTAGAACAGGTAGCTCCCATATCTGTAAAGAAAGACACGGAGTGGCCAATAACTTCATTGTCAATGTATTGGCCTCTTTTGTCTATAGCCAGGACTGCTCCAAGTAGGCAACTCTTCACCCCCTAAGTAACTGTCATTGTGAATCATTTTCTTAAGAAAACCGAGGAAAATCATTACGCTAAATCAATGGATTCTGTTGGTACCCTGGATTACATGGCTTATTGTTTTTAATGTTTTGCTGTGCAATGCTGGGCCTGTAGGCAAATGTATGCAAACTTATTTCTGATCATGTATATTAGCGTATGGTTCCTACAATTTTAGTAAGACTATGCGTTTTGGTCAACATAAGTGTCACCACTATGTAGGACTGAATCAGCGCATACAATCAGAATATGTTGACCTAACAGGGTACCAGATGGTATCTGCAACCTCAGAACATGACAACCCTAATTCCCCCAAGGAAATTGTGCAAACAGATCTTACCCTAACGTTAGTAACTCAGGCAAGCCCACCGGGAGATACAAAAAGTACACAGATTTAGTATTTCAAATATTTATAGAAGCAAATAGACTCTTGTATAAAATAAAATATGTGCTCTGCTATGATTGATAGAAGGAAACAAAACAGAGTAACCAACATCACGAGAATAGTGAAGAAAAAAAGCAGTTCAACCATTGTGCTGTTGCATTGAATACATGGATACATATAATTGTACTTTTACTGCTACCTAGAACTTCCTAGCCTAATAAGTATAGAGTGTGTGGGTCTACCATAATCCTTAGAGTGGTCTAACTCCCCATTTATCGGTGGGCGTGTGTCATATGGTAGTCAGTCTTGTCAAAGTGCAGGCTGCCTCCCTCTCAGGATAGTGTTGGAATTCAGCTGGCATAGAATTCAGGCATGGGACGACCATTGACAATCCATTGAGATGCTCCTCTGTCTAAACAAAGGTGTAATGCAGTTTATATAATAAACTGGACCCATTTGTTTTGCGTCTGAGTTCTGGTCCTGCTGTTATTGTTGATTCTACCCACCCAGAGCTGTCACCAAACAAACAACAAACAACAACATTTTGCACAGAGTACTAAATCCTTGCAGAGAATGTTCAAAGCCCTGATAATGTGCCTATAATGAAGTGTAACTGTAAGCAAACCATTTTGTGAGTATCTAAAATGGAAGTGTTTTGTGCCTGGGTCATATGTATGTAACCTCACAACAATACCTTGGACAGAAGTTGGCTGGGCTGGGGCTAATTATTGTATGTTTCACTGGGCCCGATTCACAAAGGGCCTCTGCATTCATGGCGGAGGCCCCACAGTTGTGGCAGGGGGCCCGCAATAGCTGCGGAACCTTCGTCCTACAGATACCCATTGCATAGGTCCCGCTACACGTGCTGGCCCATGCCATGATTGCGGGACCTCCACCAAGAGTGCGGAGGCCCTTTGTGAATCGGCCCCTGTACTTGGGGAACAAATTTGTTCCCCTATAGTAAACCCTTCTTCTTCCAAAAACCAGGGGAGCTTGTTGGACATGTTGTATTGAGAGGCTTTGAACATGCAGAATGTTAACCTTAAGCCTTGCCATAAAATGACGCTCAACCATCACTCACGCTCCGGTGCCTCACTATATGATAATATTTAGCTGACCCTCAATGGAGCACCTGAAGTCCAGTATATTTTATTTGTATTTATTTATAAAGTTTTATATAGCGCGAACTAGATCCCGAAGGATATCAGAGCGCTTTACAGTTAGTGGTAGAGGAAGGAAAAAGATCACAACAAGCCTAAAATGGTGAAACAATATGCATAGAAACATATGGTTATTAACACTATTGAAATGCACATTTCTTGCCCGTGAGGAAGGAGTGTTTTACTCCGAAACGCGTAGGTCCTTGTGCTCGCAATAAACTGCACTTTGAATCGTGGCCACGGCTCCTGTGTGGTTTCTTCCCGGGACTGGAGGAGGGAACCTGCTGGCGAAAACTGTGTTAAGAAACATATGGCGCAAGCATAACAGATCCTATATAATTCAGGATTAATGCAGAGTGTGCTAGTCAATGATAAGATGATATCAAGGGAGTGAAGATACATAATGATGTAAGGGGGCGAATACAATTGTAACAAATAGAATTATTAGCCAATGCTGTAGTATATACAAAACGATTAGTGACCATCGTGTTAAGGTAAGAACTTGTTCATGAGGAATCTTTTAGCTTCCATTTTGAAAGCAACCCTGGAGGAGATTCTGCGAATTTACGGTGGAAGGGAGTTCCAAATTCTTGTTGCAGCACCAGAGAAGGCTTGTTGGCATGATCTCTTTTTGCAGAAGATCTGAGGTTTCAAGAGGAGGGAGTTAGAACTCCTAGACGGTCTACCCCCTCCTGATAGTACTAGTTTTTGCGCAAGGTAGTTGAGGGTTTTGAAGTTGAGAGCTTTGTGGGATAGGCAGGCAATCTTCAATTGAATTCTAGCTTCAAAGGGGAGCCAGTTTAGAGATTTTAAGACCGGGGAGATGTGGGCATTTCGCTTGGTGTTCGTGATCAATCTGGCCGCCGCGTTCAGTGAAGCCTTTAGGGGGGCCAGAGTGTATTTGGGGAGGCCACATAACGTAACACTGCCATAGTCCAACTTCGGTAGGACGAGAGCTTGGACCACTTGCTTGAAGTCAGATTGAGGTAGGAAGGGTTTGAAATTCCTGAGTGTTCTCAACAAGTGATTAGCACCCTTACACACGTTGCTAATGTGGGTCTTCATTTTCAGATGCTTCTCCAGGGTGATTCCTAGAGATTTAGCTGAATCAATAATGCGGGGGGAGCAGTTGAAAGCAGTGAGTTGGTTCATCCAGAGGTCTATTTTAGGAGTATGTTTCGGGGGAGAAATGAGGAGGAATTCTGTTTTGGATGTATTTAACAGGAGGTGGTTCTCCGTTAACCAGTTTTGGGTAGTCAGTAGGGTGGAGTTGAGTGAGGAGATGTCATCCGGGGAGGAGATTTTCAGATAGAGTTGGGTGTTGTCTGCATACATGTGGAAGCGAATGTCCAAGGATTTTTAGAACATTAGCTAAGGGTTCAAGGAACAAATTGAAAAGAATGGGAGATAAGGAGGACCCTTGGGTAATCCCCATGTTGACTGGGGATGGCAGGGAGAGTGAATGGTTGGCTTTTACTCTTTGTGACCTGT
Source organism: Lissotriton vulgaris (assembly GCF_964263255.1). NCBI lineage: Eukaryota > Metazoa > Chordata > Amphibia > Caudata > Salamandridae > Lissotriton > Lissotriton vulgaris. The sequence goes on from NC_141687.1 coordinate 1,843,215,468, forward strand.
GCTGCAGGAAGGATGAGAACCAAAGAGCACCTGACCGGAGAGGCCCATCCTATGTTCAAGAATGAATAAAAGGTTGTCATGATTGACAGTGTTCTACTGTATGCTAAAGCATTTTTACTGTACTGGCACAAAGGCAAGACAATTACCTTGGATACTTGATGCAGAGATTACAATTCAAGCACATCAAAATATACAATGAACTGTGGGGCATATACCCTTGAAAACGAAGAACCAATTCAAATAATTTCTGAAGCCGGCAGATTAATCGTCCATCTTGTTTCATAGGTGGACTCTGCTGTTGCTTCTTACTGCCCTTGTAAACCTTGTAAAGAAAAAAACAGCCAACCAGGTCAGATTGAGCAGAGGATTTATAAAGAAAAGCCTTGCAGAATGAACCAGTGTTAATTGTCTATGGACTACAATAAGATCTTCAATCTGGAGCAAGAAATGGCAGTGTTTTACCAATGACAGATCATCTGCAATTTCCAGACTTTTAATTTTTGTTTTCCTGATGCTAAAAGCCAATTTGGTGGTTGAAATGAGAGTTAGCCTGCAAGGTGATGATGATGGAGGCCTTATGCTTCTACTTATTGAGCCCACATTTTTTAACTAATCAAGAATGGTTTTGGCAGCCAGAGACATGCATGAAGAACTTATCACAGGATGGTTTATGGAATCAAATTCAATTAATGTCTTGCAAGAAAGAAATGTGTCAAATCAATGTAAATTTCCTATTCTATTTTTGTGATCAATCAGGCCAACCAGAGAGGGAGTGTATGTGGTGATGGGAAGGATGGCCCTTTGCTCCTCAGCTCTAATTTCTCTAGCTGTACAACAATCAAAGTGTCCTTTGCTCACTCTCTCAAATCAGTGGTCTCTGTTTTCTCTGATCCCACTCCCCATGCCATGACCCTGCATTCATCTGGTCCCGCTCAGTGCAGCAGTTTCATTCTTCTCTGCTCCCTCTCCCCTTTTAGTGGTCCTCAGCTTTCTTATTCAGCAGCAGCTTGCTAACTATTTTGTCCTCTGCCCATGAAGTAATCCAGCTCCTCTTTCTATGCCCCTCGTAACTCAGCAAAAGCTGGAACTGTGGTATTAGATGGGAAGGAGATGGGGATTTACATATACACGGGTCAGGAACATGGGAACCAGATGGATTGCACAAATTGGTTGCTAACAGCTTGTGATTGCCAATCCCATCCTTGGAGGCATCTACTATACACGCTAGCAGGCCACTCTAGGATACCGGGGGCAGCAGGAGAAAGATGTAGGAACCTAGTATTAAACAAGCATTGGAAATGCAATAAGTCTCGCATTAGGAAAGTTTGAGCTATTGGTCTTATAAATGAAATTTTTATTTTCTTTATGTGTTTGTTAAAATAGCTAAATTAATAGCTTTGTCATTTACAATGCCAATAGTTATAACTTTTGCAAATGTGACACCTATAGCATTTGTAATGCAACATGTTTTTTATTTACGTGACTTAGATGTATTGATATTACAAATAACAATGGCTTTTTTTTAATTGTTAAATAATTTATTTAATTTGTAATGGCAATAGCTTAAACTTTTGTAAATAACTTTTGTGAAGATTATATTCAGTGTTTTTTATTGTGACGAAAATCCAAGAACAGAAGTGAAATATTAACATCTTTTTGTGATTTGTAATAAAGCTTGAAAGCTTGAAAACAGCTTGAAACATTGAAAGAACATATTTGAACCAGTGATGCTGTGGTGGTGCTGAGTGATGCTGTGGTGGTGCTGAGTGATGCTGTGGTGGTGCTGAGTGATGTTGTGGTGGTGCTGAGTGATGCTGGGGTGGTGCTGAGTGATGCTGGGGTGGTGCTGAGTGATGCTGGGGACAGGTGCTGAGTGGTGCTGTGGTGGTGCTGAGTGATGCTGTGGTTGCGCCGAGTGATGCTGGGGGTGGCGCCGAGTGATGCTGGGGGTGGCACCGAGTGATGCTGGGGGTGGCACTGAGTGATGCTGGGGTGGCGCTGAGTGATAATGTGGTGGTGCTGAGTGATAGTGTGGTGGTGCTGAGTGATAATGTGGTGGTGCTGAGTGATGCTGCGCTGAGTGATGATGTGGTAATGCTGAGTGGTGCTGTGGTGGTGCTGAGTGATGCTGAGTGATGATGTGGTGATGGTGAGTGGTGCTGAGTGATGCTGGGGTGGTGCTGAGTGATGCTGTGGTATTGCTGAGTGATGCTGTAGTGGTGCTGAGTGGTGCTGTGGTGGTGCTGTGGTGGTGCTGTGGTGGTGCTGTGGTGGTTCTGTGGTGGTTCTGTGGTGGTGATGAGTGGTGCTGTGGTGGTGCTGAGTGGTGCTGTGGTGGGTCTGAGGGTGTGTGGGGTGTGAGAGGGTGAGGGGGTGTGAGAGGGTGAGGGGGTGTGTGAGGGTGGGTGAGTGTGTGTGTGAGGGTGTGTGAGGGGGTGTGAGGGTGAGGGGGTGTGAGAGTGAGGGGGTGTGAGAGGGTGTGTGAGGGTTTGAGGGTGAGGGGGTCTGAGGGTGTGTGGGGGTGTGAGAGGGTGGGGGGTATGAGGGGGTGTGTGAGGGTGTGTAAGGGTGAGGGGGTGTGTAAGTGTGAGGGGGTGTGAGGGTGGGTGAGTGTGTGTGATTGTGAGAGGGTGGGTGAGAGGGTGGGTGAGGGTGGGTGAGAGGGTGAGTGAGGGTGAGGGGGTGTGTAAGGGTGAGGGGGTGTGAGGGTGAGTGAGGGTGGGTGAGGGTGTGTGAGGGGGTGTGAGGGTGAGGGGGTGTGAGAGTGAGGGGGTGTGAGAGGGTGTGTGAGGGTTTGAGGGTGAGGGGGTCTGAGGGTGTGTGGGGGTGTGAGAGGGTGGGGGGTGTGAGGGGGTGTGTGAGGGTGTGTAAGGGTGAGGGGGTGTGTAAGTGTGAGGGGGTGTGAGGGTGGGTGAGTGTGTGTGATTGTGAGAGGGTGTGTGAGGGTGAAGGTGGGGGAGAGGGTGAGGGGGTGTGTGAGGGTGAGGGGTGTGTCAGGGTGAGGGGGTGTGAGGGTGAGGGGGTGTGAGTGGGTGAGGGTGGGGGAGGGTGAGAGGGTTGTGAGGGTCTGAGGGTGTGTGAGGGTGTGAGAAGATGAGGGGGTGTGTGAGGGTGAGGGGTTGGTGAGGATGGGTGAGTGTGTGTGAGGGTGTGAGAGGACGTGTGAGGGTGAAAGGGTGTGTGAAGGTGAGAGGGTGGGTGAGACGGTGGGTGAGGGTGGGTGAGAGGGTGAGTGAGAGTGAGGGGGTGTGTGAGGGTGAGGGGGTGTGTGAGGGTGAGGGTTCCATGTTCAAATATCGTTAACATAAATATCGTCTGATAAAAATATCGTCACTAAAACATCGCTTACATAAATATCGTCATCCTATACTTAAACTAGAAATCACACAAATATCGATATTTTTTTATCGACAACCCTAATATCGTTCACACTAATATCGACTACTTAAATATCGACTACTACATTATCGACTTTATTTTAAATAACATTACCTTTGACATATATATCGACTACACTAACATCGACGACCTATGTGCTCTAAAAAAATACAAAAAATATCGTCTTTTTGTTTAGAACTCGAAATACACTATTCTTGATTTTACTCTTTTTTTTTGCTATTTTTTCCACAAAACTATGAACACATACTTTTTTTTTGTTTTCCTATTACTTATTTGTAACATAAAATATTTATATAGGGAAACTTTTTTTACTTTTACTAATACTATATTACACTCCAATGGCCTAAATATGATAAACATTTCTTTATTTTCAACATATAAACGATTTAAATATTACACAAAAATGTAACTTATAACACATTTTAATACATTCTTTTACAAACAAACAGTGAAACAACATAGTCTTACGAAAATAACGGTTTTCCCATGCCAAATAAAGTTCTCAACCAATGAATTTGAATTTTCACTAATTGAACCAATCAAAAAGTACCATTAATTAACTCACTAATATAAATACAATGACACACTTAACGTAATTTACCATTTTTGGCCCAACCGTGGAGAAAAACGGTTACCTTGCTGAGAGAAGAGAATACAAACAAACGACTACAACTACAATACATCACACTACACTTCAAGTAAGTTAAATACCATTTTTCCTTCGAAGTTACTATAAGTAGATAAAGTCCCTATTTTTAAAACTGTTGATCTTTAGAGTGAAAACTAAACATGTTGAACTTATCAACAACGACAATACAGTTAGATGTTAAAACATTTATAAACTACCTTATCCATGTCTATTTAGATAGCTGATAAAAATTATTTAAACTTGCTAAGTAAATGTACAATGTAAATAATATGTATCCAACTATTATCATCCAAATACTACAAGTAACACAATGATAAATTTTTCCACAGACTCTACAAAATTATTTGCCTATCTACAACTACACTACCAACATCCTCTACTACATCAAGTAAGTATAGTCAGTATATGTATAACAATTCAGAAAGTAAAATGATACACCTATTACACTAAAGTATTTCTTTCTATTATTCTTTAACACTACTACAGAACTTAAAAGGGAGACAATTCTGAAAAAGAAATAAGAATAAAAGGTTTACCAGTGAAGCCACATAGTAAGTATATGTTCACACTTTTGCCTAGTCTTATACACACCTCTAAAATGGTGTTCAATGTTCTAAAAAAGACATATATATATTTCCACAGATCTACCTTAGACATGGCAACTGGAGCTACTTTCATTACTTCGCAAAAAGGAAAACTAATGCTGAGCTACATGGGTTACACCTACACCCAAGAAAAAGTGAAAGCTAATAAGACCCATTGGAAATGTAGTAAATATTACTCAAATGCATGCTATGGTAGAGCAACAACTGTTGATAACAATGTGGTAAATGTACGTGAGCATAACCACTCACCAAATGTAACTGAAGTGGAAGTGAGAGAAGCACTAGAAACATTGAAAGATGCTAGTACAGGATCACAAGAAACAAGCACTAGCATTTTGAAAAATGTTTTAAGCAAAGTGCCTGAACATGTGACAGGACAGCTACCTTCTATTCCCAACTTAAAGAGATTAATTGCTAAAACTAAACGTGCTTCTGATCCAACTCCACCAACACCAGAAAGTTTTCAGGATATAAAAATATATCCAGAATATACCATTACACATAATGAGGAAAAATTCTTAACGTATGACAACAACAGTCATGACAAAAGAATTTTACTTTTTGCTACTAATAGTAATTTGCAAAAGCTTAAATCATGTGAAACATGGATGATGGACGGGACTTTTAAAGTTTGTCCCAAACCTTTCTATCAACTTTACACCATTCATGGGGAATACCAAGATACAAATATCCCTCTAATTTATACTCTGCTGCCAAACAAAACAAATACTACCTACGTTGAAATTTTAACAACGATTAAAGAATTAACTGATAATTACTATCCTCAAAGAATTGTAATTGACTTTGAAATGGCCATGATTCAAGCTATCCTTAAAATATATCCCCATACCTCCATACAAGGTTGTTATTATCACTACAACCAAAGCATATGGAGGCACTTACAAAAATCAACTTTAAGCATTGAATATTGTACAAACAGTAACTTTGCTTATCAAATAAAGAAGTTGATTGCATTAGCATATGTACCAACAACAGAAGTAGCTAACTACTACAATTTATTAATTGACAGCCCTTTCTACCGCACCAATGAAAAAATGCTAACTCCCTTCTTAGACTACTTTGAAGATACCTGGGTTGGAAGATTACATCGTTCAGGCCACCGTAGACAACCTAAATTTCAAATTCCATGGTGGAATGTCTATGCTAGTACAATAGCCCAGAAAGCTAAAACTAATAACGCAGTTGAAGGATGGCATAATGCCTTCCAAGCCACTTTAGGAAGAAGTCAACCAACACTTCACAAACTGATCCAAAGCATTAAAAAAGAGCAAAGCTACCAAGAACTCAGAATAGAGCAATCACTTTCAAAAATTGGCCCTAAACTAAGTAAACAAACATTAAACATGTACGAATATCTGCAGCAAAAAACTAGAATGTACCCAAGTATAGAAGGTCTAGCATACTTAGATCTAATAGCTAAATCAATCCTTTAAATATACATTCCCAAAAAGTGAGCAAATTTTAATTAAAGATAATATGTAGTTAAATGTCGTAATATTATGTCATGTAAAATGATCAACAATATATTTTTACAAGACATAATAATATAACATTTAACTAAACAGTAGACTATACCACAATGCAACTCAAAAGTAAATATCACTTTTACTTACGGTTCTGCTGCTGTAGAAAATGTTCCATGGTGATGATTTCCACAGGAATAATACCAAAAGCTATCCATATCCAATATCGAAAAATCCCAACAAAATGCAAAAAATACAACTGTTTGATAATACTCCCGTTGCAATCCTCTCGAATTTGAAACCATGAAAAAGGTGATAAATCTTCACGAATAAAAAAAGTAGAGACCCCGAAAATGCAGGACATTTTCAAAAATATGTACCTGCTTTAAAAAAAACGTCACAGTCCATCTGCTCACCAAAACGAAGACCTGTAAATTATCGAAAAAAAAACAAACCTCAAAACATTGGAAATACGCATAGCCTACACATAACATATAAGACATAAAAACAATATAAAATCATCCATTGATACAACAGTAAACGTTACTTTTGTTCGAACTACCTCACAAAGTATGTTCTCCATAACGACGCTAAATAACACGTAATTCGCACATAATATGTAAAGTACTACACATATCGACACGTACACACTACAACTATCACTAAACTTAAGTTAAATATCTTTAAAAGTAAAGTGAAACAAACTTACCTTCACCAACAAGAAACAGCTCCCAACCGCGAGCTTCCGTTTTCTAAAATGACCCAAACAACGATGTTGATAGAATAAAAAGTGAAGTTCCAAAAATAAAATGGCTGCATAATAAAAACTAAAATAGGACAAAATATCCTTTAACTAAAAAATAAATTGTATTAAAAGCATAATATATGCAATATGTATTAATAAATATTTTTTTCTTGTTAAAAAACATATGAATATTGTAAAAGAGACATTAATATGTTTAAAAGAGTTATGTATTAATTGGTTATTATTCCAAAAATGTATTTCATTGTTAAATATTTTTCTCAGATATTACAAAATGTAAAATTATGTTATGTACATATCTTGATAAAAACAATGCCATAATAAATATGTAATATATTAAATTTTAATAATAATTATAAAAATTTAATATAATAATTTATGTATAATACAAACAGTATTTATGTTAAAAAATGCTATATAATTTGTGACCAAAAATTATGTAAAAAGTTTTTTGAAAAATTGTAATATCTTTGCAATACCAAATTAAACTCTCAATAAAAATATTTTTTTTAAAATGTGTTTCTTAATTTAGACTCGTCATATTAATGTAAAAATGTTATAAAAATGTTTTTAATGTATATTTATGAAATTAATATTACTACATAACATATATTATTCTTATTAAAAATAATAAATAGATACTGCTGAATAAAAAATAATAATAATTGTGCTGGATAGTAAACCATAATAAAATACTATTCTAACTCCAATCCAACATAACTCAGGGAAAGTGCTGGATAATAAACCATAATAATTTACTATTCTAACTCCAATCCAACATAAGTCAGGGAAAGTGCTGGATAGTAAACCATAATAAATTACTATTCTAACTCCAATCCAACATAAGTCAGGGAAAGTGCTGGATAATAAACCATAATAATTTACTATTCTAACTCCAATCCAACATAAGTCAGGGAAAGTGCTGGATAGTAAACCATAATAAATTACTATTCTAACTCCAATCCAACATAACTCAGGGAAAGTGCTGGATAATAAACCATAATAATTTACTATTCTAACTCCAATCCAACATAAGTCAGGGAAAGTGCTGGATAGTAAACCATAAAAAATTACTATTCTAACTCCAATCCAACATAAGTCAGGGAAAGTGCTGGATAATCAACCATAATAATTTACTATTCTAACTCCAATCCAACATAAGTCAGGGAAAATGCTGGATAGTAAACCATAATAAATTACTATTCTAACTCCAATCCAACATAAGTCAGGGAAAATGCTGGATAGTAAACCATAATAAATTACTATTCTAACTCCAATCCAACATAAGTCAGGGAAAGTGCTGGATAATCAACCATAATAAATTACTATTCTAACTCCAAACATAACTTAACTCAGGGAATGTGCTGGATAGTAAACCATAATAAATTACTATTCTAACTCCAAACATAACTTAACTCTGGGAATGTGCTGGATAGTAAACCATAATAATTTACTATTCTAACTCCAATCCAACATAAGTCAGGGAAAGTGCTGGATAGTAAACCATAATAAATTACTATTCTAACTCCAATCCAACATAAGTCAGGGAAAGTGCTGGATAATAAACCATAATAATTTACTATTCTAACTCCAATCCAACATAAGTCAGGGAAAGTGCTGGATAGTAAACCATAATAAATTACTATTCTAACTCCAAACATTACTAAACTCAGAGAATGTGCTGGACATTAAAATTAAAAAGAATTACTATTCTAACTCCAATCAAACTTATATCAGGGAATGTGCAGGATAGTAAACAATATACATATTTCAAATAAAATTTTGTGACAATTTCAAATTTTGATTTGTAAATTTCGAATTCTGATTAAATTTCTAAATTGTTCTTAATTTTCTATATTTTTTAATACATATTGTCTAATTTACTACCCACCCTTATCCCCTATTATACCAATAACCCGCTACTAAAAGATTATTATGAAATTTTACACTATCATTACAAAAAAAATTCGTAAATAATTCTAAATTTTATTGTTAAATTTCTATTTCTGTATTATTTTCGATTATTTTATTATGTAACTTTTTATTTTATGTTTTTTTCTAATTACTACCCACCCTTAGCCCCTAAAATACCAATGACCCACTACTAAAATTTTATTTTGAGTTATTAATTAATGATTACAAATAAAATTTCGTGATAAATTCTATTTCGAAATTTTAAATTTCGAATTCTGATTAAATTCCTATTTTGTTCATTTTTTATATTAATTTTTAAATTACTACCCACCCTTATCCCCTATAATACCAATAACCCGCTACTAAAATTTTAACAAATCTTTTGTAAAAAAAAATTTTTTTTAAATTATTACTAAAATTATTTTTCTAAGTTTTTTAAAAAAATATGTTTTTTTTTTTTTAAACACATTATATATATTTTTTCTATATTATATACAACGATTTTATTTTTTTGTCGATATTATATACAACGATTTTTAAGTCAACGATATTCTATTCATCGATATTTTTGTTTGACGATATTTATGTCATTCTAACAAAACGATATTTTTTACAACGATATTTACTAAGACAATATTTTTTTCTTCCGATATTCTTACCACGATATTAATGCTAGTCGATATTTTCCCGTCGATATTCTATCTTAATACCGAGGGTGAGGGTGTGTGAGGGTGCGTGAGGGTGAGGTGGGTGAGAGGGTGTGTGAAGGTCTGAGGGTGTGTGGGGGTGTGATAGTATGAGGGTGTGTGTGAGGGTGAGGGGGTGTGAGGGCGGGTGAGTGTGTGTGAGGGTGTGAGAGGGCGTGTGAGGGTGAAAGGGTGTGTGAAGGTGAGAGGGTGGGTGAGAGGGTGGGTGAGACGGTGGGTGAGGGTGGGTGAGAGGGTGAGTGAGAGTGAGGGGGTGTGTGAGGGTGAGGGGTGTGTGAGGGTGAGGAGGTGTGAGGGTGTGTAAGGCTGTAGGGGTGTGAGTGGGTGAGGATGAGTGAGGGTGAGAGGGTTGTGAGGGTGAGTGGGTGTGTGAGGGTGTGTCAGGGTGAGGGTGAGAGGGTTGTGAGAGTGAGTGGGTGTGTGAGGGTGAGGGTGTGTGAGGGTGGGTGAGTGTGTGTGAGGGTGAGAGGGTGTGTGAGGGTGAAGGTGTGTGAGGGTGTGTCAGGGTGAGGGGGTGTGAGGGTGAGGGGGTGTGAGGGTGTGGGGGTGTGAGTGGGTGAGGGTGAGTGAGGGTGAGAGGGTTGTGAGGGTGAGTGGGTATGTGAGGGTGAGGGTGTGAGGGTGAGAGTGTGTGAGGGTGAGAGGGTGTGAGGGTGAAAGGGTGTGTGAGGGTGAAAGGGTGGGTGAGTGTGGGTGAGAGGGTGAGTGAGGGTAAGGGGTGTGTGTGGCCTGGTGTCCAAACTTCTTAAGCAAGGGCATGCTGGCTCATACCCATTGAGGCCATTCTGGAACTAATGAAAGCTGTTGAAGTTAAGAATACAGGCAATGCGGGACTAGCCCGAAATTACAACTTGGTCCCGAGCATGGGGGGGGAACTAGAGAGTGCTGTTCCGTGGTGCAGCGAAGTGCACTGGAGTGAGCGGGCAGTCAGCTCACTTACTATGGTGGTCCCAGCATGGTGACCTATAGGTGTGAATGAGTTACCAAGATGGTGTATGCGCTTGGAGTGGTAATTAAAAAATATAGATAAACGGTATGTGAAAGGGCACATACAGAAAAAAAAAAGTATAATGGTAGCAAAATGAAACCGACGAGCACTCCAAAGAAGTTTTTAAAAAGTGTGAATTAAAAAAATGGGAAGGGCCGTGCAGCAAGGGTTGGCAAATACGGATGGGGGAAACAAGAGTGGGTTGGTTTTTAAAAAAAAAAAAAAGCCAAGCAGGGTGGGAATGGGTAGAGGAATAAACAGACTAGCTAGGTGGGGTGAGAGCAACATGGAGAGAGTGGGTGGTAAGAGGTATGGGTGCGCGTGGAGAGAGAAAGAAAAAAAGCATGCAATCCCACAGTGTTAACAATTTCCTGAATGTAAGCAAGCACATACTGAGAAGAAGACGTGCGAAGTACGTGGGTGGGGCTTTAACTCCAAGTCAAGCAGCAAGGGTCCAATTATGTGTTTTTACTGTGAAAGAGAAGTTTAGAATGAAAAAAAGAGGCTTGTAAATGTTTTGGCTACAACAAAACGGACGTTAGGTCAGACAATAACGTAGTCTTAATTTAAAAAAAAAGCTTGTGTGCCGAGGAAGCACATAATAGCTGGAAGTAAAAATCTGGTAATAGAAAACAAAAATACTAGGCTGTTGGTTAAAAGGCACAAATGTAGCAGGGTTATAATATTTTAGTGCTAATATACTCTATAATTGTTAATAAGAAACAGAAATGCTGTGTTTGCAGAGCGCACAAACTGCTAGCAAGCAAGCACCAATGTAAAGGGCGGTGGAGATGTAGCTGAAAGTGAAACATTGTGTTGAATGAAATGGGAAAGTAAAGCAAGTATCTTTGTAACCCCGCTGCCGAGGTGTATAAGTATAGAATCAATATCGGCAAACACAGAGCATCAATGTAAACAAGAGGGGGGATACAGAGGGGGTCAGTATAGTCAGACGGGACAGAACATGCACGAAGATGAACGTGGCCCCTATCGGAGGGACCAGATTCACACGAAGCCTGATGCCAAATATTAAATCGCGTGCCTTATGCAGGAGTGATGCACGTGGTTAGCATAAGCTCGCCCCGTGGTGCAGGATGTTGGACTCTTTCTACCCCAGCCTTCATGCTTCGGAGGACGGTAAACTCCGTGCCATTAAATGATGCAATAGTTGCATCTGATGGTTACAGTGCTTAGAAATGACAGAAGCGCATTATGAAGCGCTGAATAAATAAATATGTTTGTGGAAGGAGCACAACAGAGGGAGGAGAGCCGAGTACCTGAAACACATAAAAAACATAGCCACGAAATAAATGTTGCATATGTGCCGCTGGCAATGGAAGCCCAGAGGTTAGTACTAGCGCCGCAGTTGTGTTTTTTTAAGCTCCGTTAACTGGACATGCACTAATAATGCAGACAGAGAAATGCCGTTGCGAAAACTGAATTAAAAACACGGCAAAAGCAAAGCATTGGTTATAGTGGAATAAAAAACACTGATAATGCGGAGGAGAAAAGCTGTAGCGAAAACACAATGAAAAATACGTGGCAATCAAAGTAGTTGTTATTGCGTAAAAAATGCCAAAGTTAAACAAGAAACACGCAAGAAACACAAGGGAGGAATGTTGGGGTCATTAAAGTTGGCCGAGTGCGCAAAAATGCATTTTTAGATGGTGAGTTTTTTTGGGAAAAAGAAACAGGATCAGAAACCGTAATTGGCACACTTATTTTTTAAACACCACGAAGTGTGGAGCAGGCAAAAGCTATAAATAAGTGCCACGATGCTTCGAGAGATTCTTAGTGCATGTTTAATTTGACTGGTGCAGTCTTAATGTACAAAAACGATGACCAAAATACCCCAAAGGAGGACACATGTATAAATAATTTACAGACTGTGTAAAAAAATGTCCAGAAAACAATACGCAATAACTTTTGTTTCGAAGTAATCCAAGGGGGGCTGGTAAAGATGGACTTGTGTCACAGTCGGGATCCACAAGTCAGCATGAGGCGACACTTAATCACCGATTTAGCAAGTCAAACCAGTCCAAAAGGGCAGGAAATGAATGCAGCTCAAAATAAGGGCATCATGGAGGGGGCATGGGAGAGAAGCGCACAGGCAACAGAACGGGAGGGGGAGGATGGAAAACACAGAGAACGGGAGGAGGCGTGAACAAAGGGTTGGGGAAAACAAAACAGGAGCGAGGGGGAACGGATGAAAAGCAGGCACCTCTTTTAACAAATATAGGTTTCACAGATACCAAAAATGACAAGGTCAATTTTTACATAATAAAAATGAAGAAAACCTTTGACGATTATCGAAAGAGTGGCTCGGATGCAAAATCAGTTATGCAGCAAAAGAATGCAAACCCAGGATGGATCCATATTCACGGGCTGGAACATCTTTGTTTAGTGGTTATTGCTCGTGGGTGAGCAGCTGCTTAAGCAACAAGACGGAGGGACGGCAGAGAAGGGGAGGGGGGAGGAGAAATGCGACACGGCGGGCAGGGGAGGGGCGGAGCGGGGAGAGGGTGTGAAAGCAGCAGGGGCCTGGCAGACGGCTGAGGGAACTGAAGAAATGCGACACGGCAGGCAGGGGAGGGGGCGAAGCGGGGGTGTGGGAGGAGTGCAAGGCAGGCGGCTGGGGGCATGTGCACGCGCTTTTAAGCTCAATGCGCATGCGCATTGAGCTTGATTTTCACGGGCACTGCAAGGAATCGCCACGATTCCTTGCAAGTTGGTTAAAGACTGTTTAAGCCCCCATAGTCTCGCAAGCTCGATGCGCATGCGCATCGACAGGCGAGACCTAAAAAGGATGAACAGATCATTGAGAGAAGATGTGTGTAAATGAGGATGGGGTATAGGTATACATAAGGACCGGGAGATGGGTAATGATCAGTATAATTGCATTTACATTTACATTTACATTTATTTCACTTGTAAAGCGCGTAATTCACCCGAAGGTCTCAGAGCGCTAGGAGCAGACAAGATCCTTAGATTCAGCAGATTCAGAGGGGTTTGAAGGTTGGGATACTAAGGGTTAAAGAGGCAGGTTTTGAGCAGTTTCCGAAATCTAACGTGATCTGGCTCTTCTCTCAAAAGTATGGGGAGGGAGTTCCATGCTTCTGGGGCGGTTTTGCTGAAGGCTCGGTCCCCGTTCCTAACCGTTCGGACTCTAGGAACGGATAAGAGGGCTTTAGTAGAGGAGCGTAGTGTCCTGAGTGGGACATGGGCCTTAAGTTTCCTTTCCAGGTAAACTGGTCCATGTCCATTTACTGCCTTATGAACCAGACAGCAGAGTTTGAATTTTATGCGTTTTTTAACGGGGAGCCAGTGCAACGTTCTGAGACAAGCTGCTGACGGGGTTCGAGGAGGAAGGTCCAGTACTAGCCTTGCAGCAGTGTTTTGAAGAACCTGAAGTCGGTTCAGTAGTGACTGATTGATGGCTGAGAACAGTGCGTTTCCATAGTCCATCCTGTTTATAACCAGCCCTTGGACTAGGGGCATACGTGCTGAGAGCGGAATCCATTTAAAGATTTTCCTCAGACTACGTATCTGGCCATAACTACTTCCAACTATTTTTTTTATGTGTTCGGACATAGTGAGCTTGTTATCCAGGATTACGCCCAGGTTCCTGACGTATGGTTTGGGGGCAGGGCACATGCCCAGGGCGTCAGGCCACCAGTCTGAAGACCAAATTTGGTCAGCTTTGCCAAAGAGCATGACTTCGGTCTTCCCTGCGTTCATCATTAGGTAGTTTCTAGTCATCCACTCTTGTATATTAATCATACAGTTTCTGAACCTATATTTAGCATCTTCGTAGTTTTGGCTAATGGTGACGAGAATTTGGGTATCGTCAGCATAGGATATTGTCCCAAAACCGCATTCTCTAATGATTTTGGCCAGAGGGGAAACATAAATATTAAAAAGGGTCGGGCTTAAAATAGATCCCTGTGGGACTCCTTTATCATTTTTATAGGAGATAGAGGTGTGGTCACCGATTTGGACGCTTGATTGTCTATTTTCAAGATAGCTTGATATCCATTTAAGAGCGTTTCCTTCGACACCAATCTCGACAAGGCGCTCCAACAGTATGCGATGCGAGATGGTGTCGAAGGCCGCAGATAAATCCAGTAATATCAGAATAGCTGATTTTTTTGAGTCCTAATGCATGTCCTAATAACTACAGCTCTTGCTTGAGTCTTAGGTGCCTGAGATCAGCATTGTGGTGTTCTAATCCGCGCTAGCGCTATGTGTAGCGGCGCTATAAGGGCAAAGAACACACGGAGCCGGTTTCAGTATTACTCGTGGCTCTGGACTGACCCCCCCGGCCACGCCCCTTTATTTTTTGTAGCGAGCGCGTGACGACACGCGCTCGTGCTAACGTGTCCTAGCAGGCGCGGGTAGGCTAGAACGCTAACCTGTGCCGCAGGACACTACATTCCTTCTAACCTTTATTTGAACAAAACACAAACAGCATCATAGAAATAACGAGGGTCTGTTACCAGTCTCTTGATTTTCAGTCTCTGGGCGGTCACACCATGAAATCAGATAGCTGGGACGACGGTGCTGGATTCCGGCGCAACCCATACCTGGATTGCTCCCCTCGTGATAGTGGCACGGATGGTGTCACTCGCGGCGAGGTCCCACTTGTCGGAGGTTGGGGTGTCATATGGATACTTCATTACATATATTGTGTTAAGTTAGCATGAGTGTATTACATGTTTAAACAGCCGTTTTGCCTTCGGCTTCAGTTTTGCACACGACACGTACTTGTTGTTGTAGCTTTCACCCTAGAAGCGGTGAGGTGTTTTATTTGAGAATAATATGTTATTCCTATGCTATCAGCTTTGCCTCGTACACTTGGTACAACTGTCTGCACACTGAGAGCTGCACACTCTAAGATTAACCTAACACAAGGTTGCTGGGAAGTCTGATCCTCGCACCACATTAGACATTAGACATAACACAAATAATGTTGATGCCAACATTTTGGGCTCTACGCGGGTTTAAGATAGAGTTACACGGAATGAACGCAGACACTTGGTGCTGCGCATGGAGAGAGCTGGTAGCTGTTGATGTGAACTGCTCCTACTGACATTGAGAGGTATGGGGCCGCCCTGCTAAAGCCCGAATGAGACCTTCTTAGATATAAAATAATATACTAGATAGGGTGCGCGAAATATAGGTGATATCGATTCTATAGGTTTTGCATTATAACATGCTAGCACCTTTTGCTTACTATGGATTAGTGACTATGCTGCTAACTCTGATTTTTATAATCTGCATTTTGGTATTATACAAGATACTGCGTTTGAGAACTTTGCATTGAATAATAAATATTTCAAACTTGCATGTGTGTTCTTTGACTCCCAGTTTTGGTTTGAAATGATTATATAACGAAAGAGTGTTCATGTGTTCCACGACTCCTGAGGTATTCTAAAGATCATGTTCTGGTTTGTCTAAGACATGGTTCATTCCATAATGATCCATGAGACACTGTAGCTAGCTAGGTAAGGAGATTCCTGACACTGAGATGAGTTTTGGATCATCCTAACTCACTAAGGTTCTAGATCTCTATGCACAGTTCTGTGGGAGAACGGAAACCCTGCTACATGGCGCCCAACGGATTGGTTGGCCGTATTTCATGACACTCGAGTAGTACATCATTCAAAACCTTGACACCTTCATACCCGTTTCCGGTAAACGGTGGTGTCGGAAAAACCTACCTATTTTTGAAATAGGTCTTTTCAAGCTTGAATTCTTCTGTAAACGGTTTCTTTGAATTACTACCCAGTTGTGCTACAAATTGTTCTTTGTCTCTTTTCGCTTCCTTTGCTACCATGGCCGTGGAAATTGCGCAGCATAGCCGCATCGCGGTTCGCGACCACTTGCGGACATACAATGTCCCTGTGGACGGCTTGGCTGTGGTTCTAGTGGTGAGTGCGGAACATGCGTACCCGTACGAATTATTTTATTCCTGGGTAACATTTCCGGCTGTGGACGCTAATTCGGGCGTCTTCCATTCATACACTGCCTCGGCAGTACCGGTGGCTTATGCTCCGTACAGGGCACTGGAAGTACCTATAGACGCTTGGCAGCACGGAGTTTGGTTTGGTGGCGCCCTACCCCATTCTTTGAACGCTACGAGGTTAGGTCCTTTGTCCATTCCGGGCACAA
The DNA here is from genome assembly GCF_964263255.1 of Lissotriton vulgaris. Taxonomy (NCBI): domain Eukaryota; kingdom Metazoa; phylum Chordata; class Amphibia; order Caudata; family Salamandridae; genus Lissotriton; species Lissotriton vulgaris. The sequence continues at coordinate 1,843,232,148 of NC_141687.1, forward strand.
ATTGGCCCGCCTTGGGTGGATTTACTCCTCATCCTAATCGCGCCACTTGTAACGTAGGTGACCTGAGGCGTCTTCATGAGGTCTCGGTTGGCGTGATTAGGGCGCTTGTTCATTACATTAGTCGTAATATTCAAGGCGCAGCTCCCGCAGGTACGCAGCTTCGAGCAGAACAGGCTGGTTTGAAAATCAGTCCTGTCTTGGTGAATTCCGTTATGGGCAGAAAGCCAGAAAGTACGGATGAATTTCCTTACTGGCTTGCCGAGAAATTCGACCAGTTAGAGGCTGTGTTTCCTAATACGACTCCGAGTGAAAAACACCGGATTCTTACGCTTAGTTTACCGAAGGAAATAGCCCCGGAACTTGCTGACTGTGAGACATGGGGTAAGACTTTTGCAGCGGTTTACTCGAGGTGCTTTGGCACACCGTCAGTTTCGAACCTGTCTGCGATCCTCAAACGTGTTCAGGATGATCACGGACCTGAGTCGGCGGTTGAGTTGGGTATGCGCCTGAACGGTTCATTTGAGACAGTTTGCGGTATTATCCTTGCCAATGTAAAAGGGGATGCGGTGAACTTTCAGGTGGCCAATGGTCTGGCGTTAGTACCCGATGCCGAGAAGCCCCGTCAGCTGGCAAGAATTATTGTGGCGGCTTATAAAACGGTTGGCCGCAATTCTAAGGGTGCGAAGGTTTTTCTTGAAAAAGAAAAGAAGCAGCCCCAGGGGCAGTCTTCGGAGACAAGTGGACAGCCCAAGTCCAATAAACAAACTTGGCCCAAAAAGCAGAATAAGGGTAAGCAACAACAACAACAGACACAGGTCTCTAGTCCGGCGCCTTCACAACCTGCGCAGTCAGAGCGTGTTTATGAATTGCGCGATCGCGCTACGATTAAATCGCCTGAAAGATATCAGGCATCTGACCAACGCTCTCCTCGTTCCTTTCAGGACTCATCGGCTCCGTCAACCGGTGGTGGAGGGGGCGGCAGGGGCAGGGGTGGTCAGCAAGGACGTGGCCAGCCCCGCACGCGAAGTGAAGGGGACCAGCGGGAAGACTCTACGCCAAAGAGACCGCAGTTTGCCAAGAAGAAAGTCGCTGCCTTAACGGCGCATCGATATGCCCCAGATAGTGAGAACGCGGCTTCGGAATCTGACGTGGGCTCTGACCTTGCTGGACAGCGCGGCGGAGATTACCATAGTGAGAGAGGCCCTCCGTCCACTGTTGAAGGTGACAGCGACTGACACTTATGTTGTAATCGAAACGGCTGATACACATGTTGCTCCCCCTGAAAGGCTTTTTGACATTGTCCTGTTAATCGAAGGTGACATGCAGCGAACTGTAAAAGGGGTATTTTGGGAAAATCTTTCAGATACGTATGACATTTTGCTTTCGGAGGCTGACTGGCCCCCACCTTTTGTTCTCGCAGCTCCGCGAGGGGAGGAGGTAATCCTCCCCAGTTTCGCGCACACTGTCTCGAGAGTGGAAGCGCTGCATTTTGCAGAAGAGTGGGCTCTGGCGCTTGCGCCGGCTGTGTACCGAAATCAGTGTGGCTGGGATAAATTGTCCCCTAGCCATGAGATTCCTTTAAGGTCACAGCCTCAGCCACAACCCCAGTATCCCATACGACGTGAAGCTAAAGCTTCGGTCGCGGCTATCCTTGAACAATTGGAATATCAAGGTGTAATTGAAACATGTGTGTCACCAATGAATAATCCCCTTTTTACTGTTAACAAGCCGGACGGCTCTTATCGTCTAGTTTTGGATTACCGGCATTTGAACTCGCATTGCCGTAACTGTGCGGTACAGAATACTCACGGCTCTGCCCTAGTGAATAGTCTTGAGCGTAAACGGTTCAAAACCACGCTTGACATTTCCAATGGTTTTTATGCACATAGATTAGATGGTCTAAGTTCCCAATGGACCAGTTTTACGTGCGGCGGCGTACAAAAAATGTTTAAACGACTCCCAATGGGATATAAGAATAGTCCTGGAGTGTTTTCCGCCCGCATTGTCTCTCTTTTGGAGCGATTCGATCCAGTTGCATGTTCGTATGTGGATGATATTTATCTCACAGACGACGAGCTTTGGGTGCATCTGTGTCGAGTAAACAGCATAATTTGTAACTTTGCAGACATGGGTTACAAATTTAACTTTGCTAAATCACACATTGCGGAGTACACAGTGTTGTTTCTAGGTTATGAACTTAACCATGAAGGAAAGGGGTTAGCACCTCACTTCCTGGAGAAGTGTGCGCAGTTGCGCTCTCCGACAACGCTGAAAAAATTACAGTCTTTACTGGGTTTTTTGAATTTCGGGAGAACATACATTCCGGAATATGCCCAGCGTATCAAGCCTTTATATGCCTTGGTACAACCATCTTTTTCCAAATCATGCTGGCTGCCTGAGCATTCAGCCATTCTGCAGTCATTGCAGGCTGATTTGCTCACTTCTGACTACTTACGGACCCGTGATAACCAGACTAACCTAGTGATAAGAATTGTCCCTGGGACGGTGGGTTTCACGTACCTGACTTTTAATGAGGGGGATACTGTACCTATTGCTTACAAGTCACACTTGTACACTTCGGCTGAACTGCGTTTTTCCACTGTGGAGAAAGTTTTAACGGCTGTGCAGATGGCAATTCTTAAAGAACGTGCCCTGTCGCAGGGAAAGCGCATATTGGTTGTTACCCCGTGTCCTGCATTGGAGGCGGTCACGAAAGCCAGTGTACCTAATTCTAAAGCTTTGCACCCTCGGTGGATTCAGTGGGCTACATCCTTGACATCTCAGGATGTCACGTTTATTTTTGACGCCGCTTTACGGTCGCAGGAGTATTTACAGTATGAATTTGTTCATCCTGCTCCTTTAGCAATGCGGCCGTTGGAGGATTTCCATTGTATCATTTACACGGATGGTTCGGCGCATGGCTCTAAACATGCCTACGTTTCCGCTTGCGCCATTGTAGTCGGTGCAATGGTGAACGATGAGTTCAAGTCCAGTGTCGTGCACACACAGACGCTTGGAGACTGCACCGCTCAATTAGCAGAGCTCCGTGCTCTTATGCTCGCATTGGAGTACGCTGATCCTAGTGTGACGACTTTAATCGTAAGTGATTCTTACTACTGTGTCCAGTCTTACAATGAGAACTTGTTCTTTTGGATTCAGAATGATTTTCGTGATTCCAAAGGTAGTACAATAAAACATAAAATGATCTGGGTCCGAGTGGCGGAACTTAAAGAGAAACTGCCACTCGTGTTTGTGATTCATACTCTCGGCCACCAGCGCGTGGGAGTCCACGCTGTTGGCAATTCGCTTGCTGATGAGGCGGCGAAGTCTGCGGTATCAAAATACTTAGTTGCAGCGGTCACGAGGTCCAAAAGCAAAATAGATGACGACATCTTGGCGGCAGTTGCTGCCACGGCGAAGGGAGGTAAATATCCTGCGGGGTTCCCTTCGAAGTACACATACCACTTAAGTCCCGATAAGGTTCCTTATGTGAAAATTCCTGAAGTTGGAGAGCGTCTGGTTCCCAACTCGGATCGCAGAGCTTCTCTGATTACAGCGGCTCATGAAGGTGTGGCGTCTGCGCATGCGGGCGTCTCAGCCACTGTATCACAGCTACAACAGAGGTTCTGGTGGCGGGGACTCTACAAACAGACGCGCGACTATGTCCTTATGTGTGACATTTGTCAGCAGATTAAGCCTTCTACTGCTGCGCGTCCGCCTCAGACACAGTTGTACATCTCTAATAAACCGCTTGGTTGTGTTTATTTGGATCACTGCGGTCCTTTTTCTTCTGATACTGCATGTAAATACATCTTAGTAGCAGTTGACTCATGCACACGCTTTGTATGGGTATGGCCGCATCGAAGCGCTGATTCGCGAACTGTCATTAAGGATTTGCGTGTCTTTGTGGGAATCTTTGCTTGTGGTACTTTCCATTCGGACCAGGGTCCGGCTTTCGCCTCTAAGGCGTATAAGGATGCTATGGTTTCGTTGGGAGTACAGGTGAAGTTTTCAAGCCCCTACAGGCCTGAGGGCAATTCTGTAGTAGAAAGAATGAACCGCGACTTAAAGCAATCTTTGACAGCCCGTGTTATAGGCACTGGTAGAAACTGGCTGACCCACCTCTATGGCGTGCAGCGTGCGCTTAATAATCTCCCTAGAAGGTCTCTGGGTGGGCGGACCCCATACGAAATGCTCTTTGGTATCAAGATGTACGTCCCTGACCTTGATGGTGCAGACTGCCAGGCCCAGGCCGCGGCCTTTGACGTAGATGAACATTGCAATGTTTTACAGGATCTACAAAAGACCAGAGACAGTCTTGCAAAGGAACACTTGCCCTCCACGTCGGATGATGCGTTGCAGATCCCGGTAGTTGGCTGGCTACCCCAAGTTGGAGAACTGGTTCGAGAGAAGATCGATAACAGGAAAGAGTTTGGTCCCTCATTTAGAACGCCGGTTCGAGTCCTTGGAGTGAAGGGCACAAGAACAGTCATTTTACCACCACTTCCAGGTCGTAAAGAAAACAGATTTATTTCTATTGACAATGTCAAGATACACAGGGTGGCCGATTCTTCATAGTATGACACCGGCTACATCCTGTCCTTCCATGGTGAGGAACTCTGTGCTGGCTATTACATCTGGTGCAGATCAGGAGGTGTCCCTCGAGATGCCTGCTTTATCCAATCCTTTATTAAATACAATTCCTCTTGCTAACATTGATGAGCGGACATATGCAGATCCTGCTGATTTATCTATGTCTGATCTAAATGCTCGTTTGGCTAACCAGTCCAGATTCTCTTTTGACTCTGTTTCGGAACTTTCAAAGAAACCATCGACTATTGCAAAATATGCCACGTTATTTAAAAAACATTTTTTAATTCCTCCTTGGACCTACGTTTGGCTGATACTATTTTCATTTTATCTTTTTATGTCAATTGGTTTTGTGTTTTATTTTTTCCGCTTGATTGATGGCCATTATGTGAAAGAAAGAACAGGAATTCGGTACCTTAATGGAACATTGGCCCCTCTATCCTCCTCACATTCAGCACACAGGCTAAGGAGAGACTTGAAAACAGTACAAATTACTGCTTGGCCTGTCCTTGATGGGATTGTGTGGGATGCAGTTAGGTTTCAGATACATGGCCCCACAGAAGTTATTAATGTTCCTAATGTGCTTAGAGTAAACATGGGAGATGTGGTTAAGCAAAATATTCATTCTGATGACTGGGATCTTCAGGCCGTAGAAGCATTGTTCTCTGATTTAAAATATTATTCGGCCTTTGATGCTGAGGATTTGTACTTAGATTCTGTCAATTATGGTGATTTGTTTTGTTATCAACATTATGGAAATCATTTCTTACACAAGACCATTTCCAGGAGGGTTCCTGTGAATTACACTCAGTGGGAACATTGCCCTGCTCCTTTACAGGGGAGCTCAAGTACGTTTCTGGGAAAATACTCTTATTTTACAGACTTTAATCAGTCAAATCCTGAGTCGTTTTATTTTAAAATAAACCAGAAATTCATGCCCAAAGTCAGACTTACTGATACAAAATTGCTGTATTCAAAGTCCTTTCTAGAAAGGTTATCTGTAGATGGCTATGAGTTATGGAAGGATACTGTTGACCTTAAATCGGTTTGGGGTACCAAAGATTGGCAGGTACAAGGCACTGAGGCTTTGCATCGTGCATGTCTCATCCCGAATCACATGTTGTTTTTAAATTCAACTATTTCCCAAACAACATGTTTTGGATTGGCTACATCTAAAAAATTAAATACCCCTACTATCCCTGATTTGGAAGAATATTCCGGTTGGAGTAATTTCAGTACATCGTCCATCAGTGAGATACAAGCACTTTTGCAGAACTCCTCCTTTAATGTTTCCCATTTCGACCCGGAGGGTGGCTCTTGTGGCAAAGAAGCTCTGATGCTTGCCAACGTCGTTTTTTGGGTTTGTCTGAAGGGTTTACGCACATCAGGCCAGATCCCAGGTTTGAAACAGATCACACTGTTACTACTTATTCAGTAGGAAAATTGTGTCAGAACTGGTTACAACATTCCACTTTGGCTGCAGTTAAACTGCATCTGTCCCAGTTGAATGAAAATATAGACCTAAATGATTTTATAAAAGGCCCAGCTAGGGGTAGATCTAAACGCTTTCTTTATGCTATATACAATGAGATTTGGAAATTTTCACAAGTTGAGGCAGCAAAGCGCCTGAGAGCTATTGATCAAGCAAATTTGGAAAAAGTGCTTGCAGTGGTCGATAACAGTATTAACATGCTTTCGTCCAGAATTTACACATTGGATAATATTGTTTCTTCTGTTGTTGATATTGTACATGATGAAGTGTCCACGTTATACCATGGTCAAAATCAATTGCGTTCTGTAATGCAGTTTGCATGGACGCTACAGACTCTTAAGGCTGGTCGAGTTCCCTGGACCTCATTGAACGTTTCATCCCTTTTTGCTCCTTTTAATCTTACTGAGAAACAGCGCATGCTTTCAATGCGTGATGCTTCATTTTCTATGCTACATATTGAAAAGCTAGAGTCCTTGCCTTTCTCTGTTGCTGAAACCACTACTGCCACATGGCTCATTCATGGATTAATTACATTACCATTCCCTTTATATAAATTTGCCAACTGTATGCGTTATATTGCTATAGGACGATATGAACCACTAGGTAATGCATTCCTACATGAGGCATGGTCATTACCATACACATACAGATGTCTGAAAGATGGCAAAGAGGTTAATCTTAATGGTGAGGAATGCACACAGTCACCGGACCATTCATTAATATGCAGACACATTCAGTTACATGGTTCTTGTAATCAGGACCGCCCAAATTTAGCATGTGTTTTAAAAGGCACGCCAGTTCCAGCAGTAGTGCCCACATTTACATTATTAACTAATGGTAGTTATTTGCTTTTAAACAACGAATTATGTTGTGGTTTATTAATTGGTGTGGCTTATATAGTTACTGTATCAGAGCGTGTAGTGTGCTGCAAGAACGTGCTATACCCACCCACGCATGGCTCCTCAGATGTCTCCATCTGGCCACGGATCCCAACCTTGGAAGCGAAATTCAATGGTTTGAGCAGAATAAGGGCCCTTTTGTCTCAAGAACAAGTGACCCTGACTTCGGCCCGGGAAACTTATGTCCTTCACATAGCCAACACCCGCACAGAGGTGCAGGCGCTCTTAAACACTGATTTGCCATTTCATTTCTGCGAGCTGGTACACCAGATTTTTAATGCTTCTTCAACGAATGGCCTTGCACATTTTTTTAAACTAGTAAGCAGTGGCCTCGTGACTACTTTTGAAAAAGTTTTTGGTATCATTCCCACGTTTTTCCACACTATTTTTTCGAGTTTGTTTGGTGGAATACCTGTTTTGCTGGCTGTGGCCGCAGGCTTTCTGTTGGTGTTTTTCTTCATAAAACATGGATGCCCATCCTGCGCAAGACGCCGTTCAACGCCTCCTGACCCTGTGTCGTAATCGGATGCTCAATTACTATGGAACATTGCCGCTTGCAGCATTAAGCACGGCCTATAGATTGTCATTTCGGTTCACCGACTTCACGTGTGTCCAACCTGTGTTTCACTGCCTGAGCTGCGAGTTCGATTGGGCCATTGATTTATGCCTATGCTTGAAGACTGCTCCTGACGTCGATTTTGATCAGCTAATGCGTCCCGTTGTGGCTCACGAGCTGATCTGTTCTGGCGAGAGAGTTATGGCCTTGGCAGCGATAAATGGAGTTCTGGGCCAATGGGAGATCTCTGCAGCGGCGAATGCCTTTCTGACACACAGCGATCTGGTGAACCCACCGAGTTGTCCTCTGACGTTGCAGGAGGATCCGATGCTGGAGGAACACGTATGTTCTTTCCCATTACTAAATTGGATGGCTGAACTATTTTCGGATGATGGCAGTGATTTCATACTGGAGGCTGTTGCGACTTTCTTTGCGTATACTTTCCAATAGTGAGATGCCTACAAGGAATGCTTTGTTGTGAAATATAACTTTCCCCTCGCTGAATTGGAGGGATGGACTATGTTCAGCTGATGGAGAGTTCACTCACGTGATGTCGCTGGAGATAACGTCTAGGTGGCGCATTGACTTTGGATATCGGATAAGTGCCTTGCTTTTTTCTCTTACAAACAATTGAAAGGATGCGACCTGGTCATGCATCTCATTATTTTTGGACCTGGTGGAAGACTTTTGGTTCAAGACTTTTGCTATTTTTTAGATTTGAGGCCACTGTAGGCATTCATACATATTCATACATACATATTCATTCATACATATTTTTAGCTTATTTTAGCTCAAGATTATTGAATTTTGCTTTCAATTTTTGTATCTGATTTAGTATTGCCTTTTCCCTTATGATTGGCGGTGCTCGGACCAATGGGGGGGTGTCATATGGATACTTCATTACATATATTGTGTTAAGTTAGCATGAGTGTATTACATGTTTAAACAGCCGTTTTGCCTTCGGCTTCAGTTTTGCACACGACACGTACTTGTTGTTGTAGCTTTCACCCTAGAAGCGGTGAGGTGTTTTATTTGAGAATAATATGTTATTCCTATGCTATCAGCTTTGCCTCGTACACTTGGTACAACTGTCTGCACACTGAGAGCTGCACACTCTAAGATTAACCTAACACAAGGTTGCTGGGAAGTCTGATCCTCGCACCACATTAGACATTAGACATAACACAAATAATGTTGATGCCAACATTTTGGGCTCTACGCGGGTTTAAGATAGAGTTACACGGAATGAACGCAGACACTTGGTGCTGCGCATGGAGAGAGCTGGTAGCTGTTGATGTGAACTGCTCCTACTGACATTGAGAGGTATGGGGCCGCCCTGCTAAAGCCCGAATGAGACCTTCTTAGATATAAAATAATATACTAGATAGGGTGCGCGAAATATAGGTGATATCGATTCTATAGGTTTTGCATTATAACATGCTAGCACCTTTTGCTTACTATGGATTAGTGACTATGCTGCTAACTCTGATTTTTATAATCTGCATTTTGGTATTATACAAGATACTGCGTTTGAGAACTTTGCATTGAATAATAAATATTTCAAACTTGCATGTGTGTTCTTTGACTCCCAGTTTTGGTTTGAAATGATTATATAACGAAAGAGTGTTCATGTGTTCCACGACTCCTGAGGTATTCTAAAGATCATGTTCTGGTTTGTCTAAGACATGGTTCATTCCATAATGATCCATGAGACACTGTAGCTAGCTAGGTAAGGAGATTCCTGACACTGAGATGAGTTTTGGATCATCCTAACTCACTAAGGTTCTAGATCTCTATGCACAGTTCTGTGGGAGAACGGAAACCCTGCTACAGGGGTCTTGGTCCAGTTGGTTCTCATTTTCGGTGGGGTACTGCCTCGGTAGTTCATAGTCGTCTTCATCTGCTTGCTGGCTGGGCCTGGCTGGCAGGCAGTCTAACTCCGGAAGATCTGATGCTCCGGGATGCGCCTTCTTGAAGAACGAAACATTTCTTGTGACAACTTCAGATCCTCTCTGTGCATTCACCATGGTGCCAGTCCAGCATAGCACAGTCCAGGGCATGTGCTCGAACGGGAGCTGGAATTTGCTCCCAGGATATCGGTCTCTGATGAACACGCTGTCTCCTTCTTGGACGCCTGATTCTCTAGCACCTCTCCTGGCACTGGCTTGGTTGTTGGATTGGGTCCGGTTTGCCAGAGTTCTGCCTCTATCCACTTGGGCGGAGACCCAGTCCGGGTGGTTCGGGAGAGTGTCCTTCACTACTCGGCCCATGGATGCTGGTCCTGGGGCTGCTTTGGCAGTGAGATGGGGTGTCTGCCGGTACTCTCTCAAGAAGCTGTAGATGGCTCGTTCCACGGGTGATCCATCTGCATGTGCAATGCGTATTGTTTTGTTGAGCGTACGCATGAACCTCTCCACTTCCCCGTTGGCTTGGGGCCAGCAGGGAGTCACTTTCCGGTGGTTGATTACCCAGCTCTTTAGGTAGTCCGCAAACTCCTGTCCCTGGAAGGGTGGGCCATTATCTGCTTTGACCACCTCAAATATTCCATGCGTGGCAATGGTTTTTTCGAAATTGTTGATGACTTCCGTGGCTACCTGGCTCGCCAAATCTCCACCTCTGGATACTTCGTGAAGTCGTCGATGATCACCAGTGCATAGCGTCCATCCGGAAGATGTCCAAAGTCTGCACTTACACATTCCCATAGTCTTTTGGGGTTTTCCTCCGTGATGACCGGGTGTGGGTGGTCAGGTTGTCCTGCTGCTTGACACCAAGTGCAGGCCCGGACTGTTCCACCATCGCGTCCATTCCTGGGAACCACACTTTGGCTCTCAGCCTGCTCTTGGTTTTTACCATGCCTTGGTGTCCACGGCGTGCTAGGTCAATGGCCTGCTGGGCCAGGGTGAAGGGCATCACCAATCGCGGTCCTCGCAGGAGGCAGCCTCAACTGTCGACCGACAGTTCGTCTTTGACTCGCATCATGGATTCTAGTGCCCCTTTTGCTTGTGATGTCCGCCGGTTGATGCTGGTTTGGATCGGGCGCCAGTCGTTTGCTTGGACAGCTTCGGCGACCAATTGTAGACACTCGTCTCCCCCCATGTGGCTTCAATGATGGCCTCCAGACTCATTGGCAGGGGTCGAGCCCGCTCCAGTACCAGCCGGACGTATTCTTCAGTATCTTCTGCTTCCTCTCTTTCCGCTTGGGTGGCCGTCCGGGGGTGTCTCGAGAGGTAGTCTGCAGGATTCGACGATCCGGGTTTGTACTCTACTCTGTAGTCATAGCCTTGGAGCTGGAGTATCCACTTCTCAATCCGTGGTGGGGGCTTGGACACCGAGCCTTGAAACAGGGGTATGAGCGGCTAGTGGTCCGTTGACCCGGTGAAAGGGTGACCATATACGTACACGTCAAAGTGTTGACTGGCCCAGTGGATGGCGATTGCTTCCCGCTCTATCTGCGAGTATCTCTGCTCTGTGTCCGTCAAGGAGCGGCTGGCAATGCAATTGGTGCCCATTCTCCATTGCCCTGTAGTTGAGTTAGGACTGCTACGAGCCCATATGGGCTAGCGTCTACTGCGACGTTGGTGGACTGGGAAGGATCAAAATAGGACAGGGTAGTGTCCGCTGACAGAGCCTGTTTCGTGGCTTTGAAGGCTTGATCTTGTTCGGGGCTCCACTGCCACGTCGTGGTGGACTTTGTCAGTTCCCTCAAAGGTTTGGTGAGGTTGGAAAGATCGGGGACGAAGCCTCCACAAAAGTTCACCATGCCTAGGAAACTTCTGGTTTCCGAGATGTTGGTAGGGGCCGGGGCTTCTTGGACGTCCCTCACTTTTTCAGGGTCCGGGGTAATTCCTTGATCCGAGAATGTGTAACCAAAGAAGCTGATTTTATTTCTCAGAAATTGGAACTTCTCCCGGTGTAGGGTCAGGTCGGACTCTTGGATCCTTTGCAGCACTCCCCTTAGCCTCTGGTGGTGATCTTCCACCGATGACGCATAAATGTGCAAGTCATCGCTCACATTTAAGACTCCTGGAAGCCCACTGAGGACCTCCCGGATGGTGTTTTGGAACACCTCAGCAGCACTTGAGATCCCAAAGTTGAGGCGTCGGTATCTTCTGAGGCCTACATGCGTGTAGAAGGGGGTTATATATCGGGAGTCCGGGTGTAGTGGTAGCTGGTGATACCCCGACCGGAGATCCATCTTGGAGAACCATCTCGCTCCGTTCAACTCCCCCAGTATGTCGTCGATGGTTGGGGTTATATGTCACTCCCTCTTTACGGCGGTGTTGGGAGGCGCATGTCCACACAAATCCGGACTTGTCCTGGTTGTTTCAGCTTCCGAGCCACCACAATCGGAGACACCCATGGGGTGGGCCCACTTACTTTTTGGATAATGCCCTGTTTCTCTAACGCCTCCAGCTCTTGCTCAACCTTTTTCCTCAAATGGAATGCGATGCGTCTGTGTCTCAGTGCCACTGGTTGGATCGATGGGTCGATGTGGAGGGAGACCTCTTTCCCTTTCAGGCATCCAATGCCTTTGAAGGCGCCCCAAAATTCTTCTAGAATGGCCTCTAGCTCGTCCTCCAGCACTGCCATGGCGAACGATATGAGCCTCAGCTCTTCTGCTGACTGTCCACTAATCAGCATGCCGCTGCCTTCTTTGGTGACGTACACAGTGGTAGGGACTTTGAGGCCCTGGTGTTGCAGATCTGTTTTGAAACACCCTATGAGCGAAATTGGCGTCTTTTGCCCATATGCGAATACTCTGATCCTTGCTTCGTGGAGAGGGGGCTTTGTACTCAGTTAGTTGTACACGTTGGCTGCCATCAGCCCAATGGATGCTCCTGTGTCGATGGTGGCCCTCACCTCCTGCTGATGGACTTTGATTCAGCATTTTGGTAGACGTCGCTTCTTCCGCCGCGGTTGGTCGATCGCAAACACGTAGTGGACCGGATAATCACTTGTGTCGTCGTCCATGTCTCCGCTGTCTCGCTCCTCCACTACTGCTTGTGCAGCTTCCTTCTTTGATTTCGTCGACCGGCACACTGCCGCATAGTGATTCATCCGCCCACAGGCGCTACACCTCTTTCCTTTTGCTGGGCAGTCCTGCATGGGGTAGGGCGGTCCTCCACAGTACCCACACTCTTTACGCTTGTCCGGCTGTTTCCTGCTAGCGTATTGGCGTGCTTATGGCCTGACAACGTTCGCTTTCTCCGCCATGTTGATTTGCTCCGTCTTGATGGGACAGTGGAGGGCTGCTTCCATGTGAGAGGCTCTGGCCTGCGATAGCTCCTTGGAGCGCCCCAGCTTGAGGATGTCAGCTAGCGGCTTGCCGTCTTCCTGGAGGATGGTGACCCTCAGTTTGGAGGAGTAACATCCTTGAATTATCTGTCCTCGAATTTCCTCCTGTTCATCACGGAATCTACACGTGCTGGCCAACTCCTTCAGTCTCCTGTGGAAGGCGTCCAGTGACTCCTCTGCTTCTTGCTTAGCCTGGAGGAAAATAAACCTCTCATAGTCTTTACTTGCCATGGGTTCAAAAGGCGCGTTTAGGGCATTGAGGAGGGTATAGTACGTCTTTGGCGTGGCTTCCACTATTGTTTTGTATATACGGTGGATATCCTTTCCTCCTAGGTGAAGAAGTAGTGCTCTGCGCTTTTCTCGGGCCGTGCCTGCTCCCTCGAAGTAGATTTGGAGACGGTCAACCCAGTCCCTCCATCGTGGAGCGAGGGACGGCAGGGTTCCGTCGACGACAAATGACTCTATAGCGGGAATCAGCGCCATCTTGGCGCGTGCGTGGTGTGCTCCGCGGCACGTGTTCTGCTCGCCCACCTCACGGGCGCGTTGGCGGGCGCCTGGCCGGGGTCGGTGGAGACTAAGTTGGGTAGAGCTTGAGTGGTCGGTCCTCCCTCCCTTTTCTGCAGATGGTTGCCTGCGTGATGTACAGCCCTGGCCTCAATGATGGGCTCACGTGGCACTCCCCGGTGGGCTGACTGCAGGGTATGGCGATGGTGTGTCCCTCGTGGCTGTCGCAGTGTCATGCCCACAGAGGCAGGCTGGTGTGGGGCTGCACAGGCCCTCTGGGAGCAGCAGGTAGCACCAATGGGCCAGCAGTAGGCTCGCACGAGGCTCTCGTGGTCTCACTGGGCCTGGACACTGTGGCACAGAAAGCAGGCTCACAAAAGTCTCAGGGGGGGGGCACCCAGCACAGCATGGGGTCGATAAGCCCCTCGTCGCCAATGTGGTGTTCTAATCAGCGCTAGCGCTATGTGTAACACACGGAGCAGGTTCCAGTATTACTCGTGGCTCCGGACTGACCCCCCGGCCACGCCCCTTTATTTTTATTGCGAGCTCATGACGACACGCGCTCGCGCTAACGTCTCCTAGCAGGCGCGGGTAGGCTAGAACGCTACCCTGCGCCGCAGGACACTACAAGCATAAGTAAGAAAGAAAAATGGGTGAGGAATGCTTTGAAAAAAGAAAACGTCTCCCCTACACTAGTCCTAATCCCTCAAGATGGGTTCTATATGTGTACTCGTTGGGTACCAATATGTCGGTTGTCTGCTGAGAAGTTCAGGTTCTGTACTAATTAAAGGTATGACGTAATTGTCTGATGACCTTTGGTATCTCCCCGTTAAATATACAGCAGCCTCAAAGACAAGTGCTGGGACTGTCTCATGAAAGGCTTAGCAGCCTTGTTAGGCAGCATTTGCACATCTGCCTCAAAGGTATTACAGAAGTAGTGGTAGATTCTCACAATTCCACCAGCATACACTATGCTCGGCCAGAAAAATCAATGATACACCCCTATAATTCAGCCCCAAGGGGTGAATGTGCACTTTACTACTGCTTAATTTGAGCCGGTGGTTGCAGGAGTGGCCCACTGGACCTCACTTTTGGGGACTTATTTTTCCTCATCAGCCTTTGACGAGCGCAATGGTGTGAAAAACTCGAAAGAAGAAGAAAAAGACGTAAAATGTGACAAAGGCTGGAAGCAGGAGCTTGCAAGAGCTGGATAAAGAACCAGGGGGTGCCCGGGGTGGATTAAAGAGACATTAGGTGGAATCAAGACTAGCGGCCTTAGGGGCATATTTACAAGCCCCTTGCGCCGCTTTTGCGCCGCCATTGCTTCACTTTTGTGATGCAGCGGTGGCACAAAAGATGCGCCATGGTGCAGGGTATTTACAACGTGACGCATCTGGGAGATGCGTCACGTTGTAAAGCTCTGCGCCAGAAGGAGGAGTTCCAGCGCAGGGGGGGGGGGGGGGGGGGGGGGGGTTGTTCCGGCGCAGGAACGCCTCCTGAAAGTGGCTGAGTGAAATCTACAAGATTTCACTCAGTCACTTCTGGGCCCATGCTGCGTCAAAACCCTGCGCCTGCTTGAAGCAGGCGTAAGGATTGACGCAGCATTGGAAGAATAGGGCCCCCCAGCATTGCTGGAGCTGCGTCATGCTTGCAACGCAACTCCAGCAATGCTACACTTTTACGGCACAGATGCGTGACGCATCTGTGCCGTTTTTTGCCCCATGGTGAGCCGCATTGTAAATGCAGCGCAACCATGTTGGTGTAGGTGTGGCGCACAATAAGTGGCGCATCCCTGCTGATATGCAGGGATGCGCCACTTATTGTAAATATGCCCCAAAGTATTCAGCACGCTGAGATATACTGAGCAAAACTTTAAGCCCCGGTACTTACTCTTTCGAAATCAAGCACGGCAGTTTACAAACACACAACTGAGTTTGGGTTGAAATTTCTAATTGATTTCAGCAATCTCTTCACACACACAGTGTAACTACGCTGTGTGGGGAGGTGTTGTCTTCACACAGCAGGTTTTCACTGTAAAAAACAAATTCTCTTTGACAATGCGAGCTATTTGTCAATGCGAGCTTGTCAGGTAGTGCTCTATTCCTCATCTGAAATACAGTCCCAATTATCGTATAAGCTTTTAAATGTATTTCTTTTTAACTGCTGCTTCCCCTTTTCACGAGATACAAACATAAGAAGCATGCTGAAAACCAGTTTGTAAAATAAAGGTTTCCCTCAAACAGTTCTGCTGCATTTAGATCAACCACAAGGTTCCTGTGGGGGATGAGGTTAGCGCTGAAACCAGCATTTCTCATGCAGTGGCTTCTGGGCGGGACCAGGGCTTTTTTTTCGATTCCACCATGATGTGTAAACTGCTGTTTGAATTGCACATACATCAGAACTGCTTAAGCGCTACAGGTCTTTCGCAGCAGAGGCCTAAAGCACACGCCCAGAAGCAGTCAGTCTGGGTGTTTTAAGTCGGTGTTTGTAATTGTCATTTCTTTCCAATTACAAAACCATTAAAACATAATTTTTTAACAAAAATCTCTTTTCATGTAATGCAATTATCTAAATATTACCTTTAAAATTGCGGGTAATTATGTGTCTCGGTGAGAAGTCATGGCCCATTACTGTCGTCTTCCTAAGAGAAATTATTCTTTCTCAGTTTGTGACGCAGTTCCCATTTCTGCACCAAAGGTGGGGTTGGGGTTCTTGGCGGGAGGAGTGTTGGGGCAGGCGGGGGAAAGGCTCCCACAATCAGAGTAGCTTGGGCTGGAAAATAAGTTTGGCAGGTTCAAGGGAATGAGGCTAATTCACTGCTTTCTTGAACACTTTTGCTTATTAGCCATTGAACTTGTAAACGTTGTCTTTAGGAATATTTAAAGGGCAAACACTGACATAAAATCCAGCTGCTCTTCTAAAACATATGAACATTACAAAATTCGTAAAAATTGAAGTGCATCTTGACAATTGCATATGACCTTTTTTTTCACCCTCCACTATTCCCCTCATTCTCTGTCAGTTTTGACTTTAAGTTCCTCCAACTATTTGTGCAGGAACGAGCTATTCACCCAATCCGTAGCATGTTTGGGAACCAAGAACATTTGTAAAAATAAAAAAATGTCAGTTTGAAAAAGTAAGGATTTTACCAATTGGGACAAAAGCTGGGCTGGGACTGGTAGCTAAACACTCTCATTAGTGATGCAACTTGAACTTCCGGGGCGTATTTTCGTCCGCCCATCTTTCTCTGCTTTCTGTACCCAAGTTTAAACGTGTGTGTCAGGGGGGCCGCCGTTTCGCGGTCTTGCCGCCTAAAGTTTGGAACTCGTTTCCGCTGGAGATTCGGTCTTGTAACGACATCATGCAGTTTAGGAGGCTCCTCAAGACCTGTTTGTTTTGGCTAGCTTATAACTTGGGATAATTGACAGTTGTAGTCTGTTCAGTTCGCCTTCAGTACTTTTCTGCTCTCTGGTTAGCGCCATGAAGTCACCCGGTGTAATGTGCTTAATAAATTCCCATTAACATTAACATTAACAATTGGGGGATGAAGTCCCCATGACTCCTGAGGGTCCTTGGGGACCTACTACCCTTCATTTGAGATGTCATCAGTGATGTCCCTGACCATGTCATGAGTGATGTAATATATGAGGTCATAAGCAGTGCATTGCGGGGCATAAGTTATAGTTATCTCAGGTAACTATAACTGCTCAATTTCACTGACTTTGTATCAGTAAAATCTGAGCCTAACTATAACGTCCCTTTCACCTTTGGTTTTTTCAGTGAAAAAAAAGATATATTGTCATGCAATAAAGAACTTTGTTGCATGAAACATGTTGGCACCTGCATAAAATGGTCTGCAACATGCAGTGTTTTTAAATTTTGAGTAAGCCCACAAATTGAATAAAATTGGGATTTGGTACATGAGAGCCTCAACTCAATTTTAATTGGAGGAATACTTTATTCTTGCACTTTATGGGGTCTTTCTTTCATGTAAAGAAATCACCATTTACACCTATTTCTTTCAAGACTGGACACTTCTTTCTTTCTTTGGTGAGAAAGTCGCCGATGATGAGAAGACGTGGGCACACTGATGAGAACCTACCAGTAGCCCCAGTGGGGAAGCACATGTGAGGTACTTTCTCACCTTCACACACATTTTTTTGCAGATATTTCTTGCTTGTTTATATACACCTTTTCAGTAGGGGATATGTCTATATGGAGTTGACTGATCAATATTTGTTTTAATAGAAACATTTGAGCATTTAGGACTAGATAAGACTGGTAAATGTTTATAACCAGTAGTTGGGTTGAGGTAGTAGCCACCCTCCTCTGGTCCTGCAAAGAAAATTTGTGTTTGCCCTTATCAATCAGGTCCTTGTTGTCTATTGTTAGAGTTTATACGAATGCCAGGAAATTTGATGGCACTTCTTAGCGATGAGAAGACAATCAATATGAAAAAAAAAGAATACTACTTTAAGTGAACCTCCAGTATCGGTTTAAGTAGCAGCGAATCTGATCTTGAAAGAAATAGTTCAGGAGAACAACTGTCAGGGACAAGACCTTCGCCTTTTTTAAGGGAATTACAGAGGATGCAGCGATTACAATTTCAAATAGGGGGGAGAGATCGGGAACAGGACAGAAGAGAGGGAGATGTAATAAAGGAATGGGTGCCAAATCCTTCCGGAGGAGACAGAAACAGAGATGGAGTAAGAACCAGACTACAGTTACAAAGGGAGATAGAGCCGAAGAAGTAGATAACTTGGTAGTGAACTTATCTAGCAATGTTTTAACAGATGCTGAAAAGATTGTCCTTAATAGAGGGTTACGTTTTGCACCCACACGCTGTTGGGATGATTTGAATGCCAAGATTGATGTAAATCGTTTTGCACGAAAATTGAAATTGAAAAAGTTCTTTCTAAATAGACCTGAGAGTAAAGAAACTGTACAGATCAAAAGAGATTTGAGTCATGTATCTATCAGAGAATTGATGGACATTGTGGATTTGGTTAATTTGGATAACAAAACCAAATGTGATATTGATGATATAACTCTGGAACTAGATATTGAAACTGATCATTGTTTGTAGAGTAATTTGAAACCCAAATCTAGATTTGTACATCCCATGAAAGGTGAGAATACGTTGGATGTTTTCACTAATCTTGTGATGCAGGATTTTGACAAACATGTACCGATGAAACATAACTTTAGCTTGAATAAAGAAGAATTTAAAGCAATACAAGACTTGACTGATGACAAAACCATCATTATAAGACAGGCAGATAAGGGGGCAATGTAGTGATTTTAAATCACTGTGATGATCACAATGAAGCATTACAACAACTAAGAGATCAAAAGAGTTATGAGAAAGCAGCCATGACTCGGTTAGTTAATTCAAAAGATTTAATAAGGAAGAAGCTCAATTCTTATGTAGATAAACAACTGTTAGACATGGATGAATATGATTATTTGTGGGTTGAGAATGCTAAAGTGTCAATAATCTACTTTCTGCCCAAGATACATAAAGGAGGGAGGTTACCACCAGGAAGACCTATAATATCAGGAATAGGAAGCATGACGGAACATATCTCTGAATATGTTGATATGTATTTGGTACCATTTGTGAAAACGTTAGTTCCATACATTAAGGACATAAAGGATGTTTTGAAACAAATGAGAGATATAAGCTTGGAGGAAGATATGTGCATGGTCACAATGGATGTGAATAGTCTTTACACTACCATAGAACATGAGAAATTGATAGAGGCTGTAGATACTTTGTATACGCCAAATCAGCCAGCTATCTACAACATTCAAATATGATTTTAGACTAAGTAGAATTAGTCCTTAAGAACAATTTATTTTTCTACAGGAAAGACCCATTTCATCAGGTTACAGGAACAGCGATGGGTTCAAGATTCACACCCTCATGTACAAATCTGTTCATGGGCTACGATGCATGGAAATTTGATGAAGTTTATGAAGAGAATCTTATATATTGAGGCAGATTCATAGATGATATTTTTTATAATTTGAAAGGGAAATGAGGAAAAATTAAAATCATATCATAAATTCCTGAATAATAACAAATATAATATGACACTAACCTTGGAGTACAGCAAAGAAAGCATTGTTTCCTTAGATGTAGAACTGTATGTTAGAGAGGGACGTCTGGAATCAAAGTTACACAGGAAATCTACATCAGTGAACTCAATATTGCATGCTAGGTCAGGACATCTTAAAAGACAAATTGAGAATATTCCTTATGGATAATTCCTACGTGCAAAAAGGAATTGCAGTGAACTGTAAGAGTATGATATTACAGCCAAGGATATTATACAAGGATTTCTGAGAAAGGGCTATGATAAGAACAGCGTAGATAGAGCCAGAAACAGGGCTCTAAAAGTTACGAGGGATGTATTATTACAGGATAGGAGTAAGGTGAAAAGTGGTGAAGATGATAGAGTACGTTACATTGCTACGTATAGTGAGGGAAATAGTAGAGTGTTTAACACTCTATGTATACCCTGGGATGCGTTAACCTTAGATAAATATGTTGTTAAAATAGTACATAATAAACCCACTATGGTATATAAGAAAGCACCTACTCAGGAGCTTGGTGAGTCCGAGTGACACTGTGAATTATGAAGTTCCGAGTGGTGGAAGTAGAACAGTAATTATGTCAGTAGGCACGTTACCATCAGGTTCTTATAAATGCAACAAATGTATTTGCTGTAAACATGTAGTAGGAAAGACCGAGGTTTTCTTTGACAGCAGACATCATAAGGTTTATAAAATTGCTTCATTCATCAATTGTGTATATGAAATGACATGTATATGTGGGAATATGTGGGAAGATGCGCGTAGGATCATCTGTGAGGAAATTGAAATTGAAATTGAAAACCCGATGGATGGAACTCCATTGTGCTATCAAAAACTGTGACATGAAATACTCCATGGCTGTGCACCTCAGAGATTTTCATAAATTGACAGCAATAGGAGGAATCCGGTTTATTGGGATAGAACAAGTTACCCTAGACAGGAGAGGGGGTCGACCTTGAAAGTAAATTACGCACAAAAGAAATCTTTTGGATCAACAAATTACAAACTGTTCAATGCGGTTTGAATATTGATAGGGAACTCTACACGGTAATTTAATAATATAGGATGTGAGCAGTAAGAGAGGGCGAATATGGTGCTCCTTGGCATGCCAAGGCAATGCTCTATCTCCAATGCTATCCACCGCCTCCATTGGCTTCCCGTTGCCAGGCGTATTGAATTTAAGGCCCTTTGTATCACTTTCAAAATTCTCAACTTCTCATCGCCCAGCATTCTGTCTGACCTGCACTCTTTCTATACTCCCTCCCGTCAACTCCGCTCCATGGGACAGAACCTGGTGGTTGTCCCTAGGGTGAGGAGGGCGCGTGCTGGTAGCCGCTCCTTTCGAGTGCTGGCTTCTCGACTCTGGATTTCCCTCCCCATCTTCATCCGTAGTCTCCATCTTTGGATGTATGTCGATACGACGCATACCGTTACAACGCGGTATGTTACAACGTGATTTTAACAACGCAAGTCATTATGTCGACTTGCACTGGGGGGTGCTGGATTTAGGAATAGTGCAAATTACTATTCCAACTCCAGTCTACGTACAGTAGGGAAGGTGTTGGAATAGTAATTCACACTATTCCTTAGTCTAGAGCGCCCTCCAGTGCAAGTCGACATAATGACTTGCGTTGTTAAAACCACGTTGTTACATACCGCGTTGTAACGGTTGCATGGTAAAGGATGTTTCCCTCCATCTTTATTTGCCATTTCGCTAAGCGATCAAAACATTCTTGTTTCCTTCATTAAAAGTTGTTCTGTTGTCTCCAGCGGTCCTAATCTGGGTTCAGTGCCAGGATGACACTTTGCAGGGGCAGCCGCGCGCTTTATACAAATCCCCCTAACATAACATAACATATGGTTACACTAAGTTTTAATTGGGAAGACCAATAGGTAAACTGAATAAGAGAAAGTAGAATCATATTTCCCCGTAACGTAGTATGTATTTTTCTCCCTCTGTAATATGGTGTAACATGGTGTATTGTGAGGCACTGTAGATTTGGGATTTATTTACAAGTAAATTATTAGAATAAATAAAGATTATTATAGAGCAGATCACAGCACATTATATTTTTAAAGCCTTTTTTTCGAAAGATTGAGGAATATAACAATAAATTAACTCCTAATCATGAGTAAGGACCTGGATGTATCGCTAAAATCAGGGACAATAGCGTGGTAAATGAAGTAAAGTAGCTATGAAGATTTGGAGTCTGTATGTTAACACAAGGGAGCTGCTGCACACACTGTTAAGAGAGACGTGACTCTTGATCTTCCAGTAGATTGATGATTGCATCCCTTTGTCCTTTCGTAAGATTATCCTTTATACGATAACTGTGATCGTTTCTCAGTTGGACCAGTTAATGAATCATAACTGAATGGTACGATTTAAGGTTATCATATGCAACGTTCGGGTTAAATTAGGATTTCATCTTTGAACCACTTCTGCACAGTGTGTCAACAGGGAAACCTAGATTCTTTAAAGTTATCATAAAACCCTCTAATAAAGGGGGGAACATTGCATTGATGGATGTTGATAACTATAAAATGGAAGACATACAACAGCTCAGTGACTCTAAATCTTATGAGATAATCAATTGGGATACATATGAAGAAACTATGACTATATACCATAATTTGCTGAGTGATTGGTGGAAAAATGGACTTCTGGATGATGATGAACACACATTTCTAACGAATAACAAGCCAAGAATACGCTGTTTGTATTTTTACCCAAAGTGCATAAAGATCATACCAGACAACCTGGGAGGCTGATTGTTCCTTCGAATGGGGTCTCCTTCACAATACATCTATATTTTTTGATCACTTTCTGGCCCCATATGTCACTGACTTAAGATCCTATTGTAAAGACAGCTCTGAGATCTTAAAAAGAATCCATATTGTTGTATATGAATTTTGGACACGTGTCATTTTCCTGATTCATGCCCATATATAGGTATAAATCACCCTATCCTTATATAGGCATAGAAATCATAACCATATTTAGATTTAGCCTATGCAGTCCAAATACGGCATGGCTACTTCCACTAGTTCTGAAAATCCACAACGATTTCTTGGAAAAACCCGCCTTCAGCAGTCAGGGACTTCCCCTTGCTTGAACATTGATTTAACCAAGAACTCATGGAGTTTTCAAAGAACTGAGTCTTTGATGATGTTATTATGTCCAACCTTACGTCAAACTTGGCACCTTCAAGATATAAATATGCCCTCACTTGCCCAGGCAAACACACAGTGGTTTGGAGCAGTTCGACTATCTACCTACACGACACAGCTCGCCGCAGTAAGTGCTGAAGTAAGCTGACCCTCCAGCAGACGCACTGAGAGAGACACTGTCTTTTCTCTTGCCGAGAAATCCCGCTCCAGTGTTTCCAAGCTACCCTTGCGGGTTGTTGGGAAATCGAGTCCTGAGAGAGAGATACCAGACCTCCTTCATTCTAAAACCAAGGTACGGAGCTGATTAGACCCTTAGAGAATTCTTGGATAGGTTCTTGGCAAAAGAATACCGAAACTAAGCTACACCTCACTTACTTCTTCCCTTGTACTAGACTTAGGTTAGGTACACCGGGGTAGGCGTATTTTAGAAGCAACAGTTAAGTACTTTTTAGTCTTAATTTATTAATGTATGCATTCTATGTATTTTATGGCTTAAAAACCATATCATGTTTTTACAGTATTATTTTATAATACTCTTCGTACTGTACGCATTGTACTTTGCAACCAGTATTACGATTGTAGCAGTTCATTTCCTCTGCATGAGAAAGAAGACTGTTCAATAAATACTTTTTAGTGACAACATCTGTCTCTCTATTTCTCTGCACCTCTGGTGAAACGAAGCATGCACGATTGACTGAGTGAAATAACTATCTATGGTTTCCGCGCTAGAGATTCTAGAGATACATTTCTTATTCTTGGGAAACAAAGTTGTCATATTTATGCGGTTGTCAGAAACTAATCCCTTCTTGTTCATTCGAGAAAGTTTCTAGTGACCTCTGAGCTAGCTGGCACTCACAATTAAGTCTAATTTATTCGATAGAGACCTAGTCGACCTCAGTCCTACGTCTAATCTATAGTATATATTATTCCAATGCGCAGAGCCTATTGGGAATATAGGAACTACACTACAATTTCAAATGGGAGAAAAGTTATGTTATGATCTCCTGAGATGTATGTTCTCTTTATACATGTATAAATTAAGTGAAGGGGGTCTAAGCATGCATGTATTATCTACAGAGGTACGCATTGACAAGTTGGACCACAAAATGATGCTTAAACAAATTATGTTATTTTGTTTACAGGAGAATATTTTCCTATTTGACAAAACATTATAAAGGCAGAAGTCTGGAACCGCGATAGGCACTTGCTTCGCCCCCAGCCTAGCAAATCTATTCCTGGGCTAGTGGGAGGAACAAGTGGTATGGACAGACCGAGCAAGTGGTATGGTAGACCGAATGTGTGCCTTTATGGCTAAGGTCTATAGATGATCTTTTTATCATCTGGGATATTGAAAATGATCAGGCTGTGGAATTCATTGATTCTCTGTCTAGCAACAGTTTAAATTTAAGTTTCACCCATTCGATTAGTGACTCCTCCTGAGAATTTATGGACATCAAAATCATGGTAAAGCGGAATAAGTTAATAACTAAATTATTCAGGAAAGATACTTCAGGCAATACTACCTTGCACGCAGTCATCATTCGGCCTCCCTACTGAATAGTATTCCTTATGGGGAGTTTTTGCGTGTAAGCAGATATTGTAGCACTGAGGAGGGATATGTTAAGGAGACAAGATGCATGAAACTACATTTCAAACAGTGAGGTTATTCAGAACAAATTCTGACACAAGCTAGCAATAAGCTGTTAATAGTAAAACAAACGGATGTTCTCTTTAAGAATAAAGAGACATCACAGAAGAAGGATTCATCCAGTAGCCCCCGCCTGATAACTACCTTTAACGCTAAATCAAACAGACTCAGTGCTATCATGAGAAAACTTTCGGGCCTTATTCAGGCAGATCCAATAATTGGCAAAACTGTATGTAATTCCCCGGTAATAACTTACAAACGACCAAAATTGCTGAAGGACAAATTAGTACAAAGCTATCAGCAGTCAGAACCAGTTACATCTTGGTTACTAGTCAACAGGGTTTCTATAAATGCACTTCTTACCAAGCCTGTAAATTCACCACCAGCTGTAAAATCTACAAAACTCATGATGCGGAAGATAGACCAATTGGCAAATGTATTATCTGTACCGCGAAATTCGTAGTGTATTTACTAGAATGTCAGTGTGGTCTTAGGTACACAAGAAGCACTAAACTACAATTAAAGAAACGCATCCTGTAACACCAAAGGGCCATCACAACCATGGATTTCAGTTTCCCAAGGCAGCAATAACAATCTTCTCAGTTTCTGTGGCATTGACAGAGTCCTGAAAAATATAAGGGGAGGTGACAGAGAGAAGCAGCTACATATTGTTGAATCCAAATAAATAATTAACCTCAGTACAAGGATGCCCTTTGGACTGAACAGGGAGGAAGAATTGTACACACATATAGGTGTCTAATGGTCTAACGTTTTAAATAATTTCCACATGCATGATTAACTCTTTTGGACTATTGTCCTTTTAATATGATGTCTTCTGAATCTAAACGCTATCTCTGTCCTTATTTTCCAGTTTCCTCTTTTCTTCTTTTTTGGTAAGGATACTTACCCTCAAACTCATTTTATATTGGGTGCACATACACACATGGTCAGAAGTTGGGGCTATAGATACTTACACAATTTTCTTTGGGCCCTTATTATATATATATATATATATATAAATATACATCTTCAACGACCCTTCATGATTATTGAATTTAGGGTTCCATGTTAAATGTGAAAATATCGATAACAAAAATATCGACTTCCTATACATAAACAGGTAAGGACAATATTATTGACACAAAAATATCGATGTATAAAATATAAAAGTAAAAAATATCGACTTAAAAACATTACATAACTAACATAATTAACACATTAAACTACTAAAAAAAGAAAAAAACATACATTTAATAACAAAATAAACACAACAGTATTGGAAGTGTTGGATAGCGAGGGGGTAAACATTACTATTCCCACTCCGGTGAGTGCAACAGTAGGGAAAGCGTTGGATAGCGTAGGGGTAAAAATTACTGTTCCCACTCCAGTGAGTGCAACAGTAGGGAAAACGCTGGATAGCATAGGGGCAAACATTGCTATTCACACTCGAGGGAGTCCAACAGTAGGGAAAGCGCGGGATAGCGTAGGGGTAAAAATTACTGCTCCCACTCCAGTGAGTGCAACAGTAGGGAAAGCGTTGGATAGAGTAGGGGTAAAAATTACTATTCCCACTCCAGTGAGTGGAACAGTACGGAAAGCGCTGGATAGCGTAGGGGTAAAATACTATTCCCACTCCAGTGAGTGCGACAGTAGGTAAAGCGCTGGATAGCGGAGAGATAAAAATTACAATTCCCACTCCAGTGAGTGCAACAGTGGGGAAAGTGCTGGATCCCACAACAGTAAAAAACAAAAACATCAACATTTATATTAAATTTAATTTCCAATATTAGCATAATTAATATATAAATTTAAATATATTATTATTAACAAAGATAATACAAAATTAATTAATTACACATGAATTAACACTATAATATCCACAACACACACCTAAAATTAATTACACAATTACAATTAATAATTACTAATTAATTAATGGAAATTCATTTAAAACTATTTAACAATAAATCAATACAAAATTAATTACTTACCACCCTTTACACCATTTACACATATACGCCCAGACGCCGACGACAGACGGCAACCTCCTCCGACCCAACACCGACCAAACACACTGACCTTCTGCTCTCCTGGATCAACATCAATAACGAAGACACCATCAACATCATGAACACCATCCACTCCGGAGCACCTTCCGACCCCTGCCCCCACCACATCTTCAGCAAGGCAAGCTCCCTCATTGCACCCAAACTCCAAAAATTGATCAACAGCTCCTTCGACACCGCCACCTTCCCTAAGAGCTGGGAACACGCTGAGATCAACGTCCTCCTCCTCAGGTATGCGTGCCTGTATGGATGATTCGGTGGGTGCATGACTGACTGTATTAGTGAGTGATTAGGTGTCTCAGTGCATGTATAGATGAGTGACTAGGTTTTTAGAATGTCTGTATCAGTCTGTCAGATTGTGGCTAAGTGGCTGTATGGGTTGGTCAGTGGGTATGTGAGTGGCTGTATGGTTGATTGATTGGGTGTCTGAGTATCTGTGTGGGTGGATGAGAGGGTGTGTGAGTGCCTGCAAGGATGACTGAGTGGGCGAGTCAGTGGCTGTTTGGGTTAGTGAGTGCATAAGTGAGGGGCTGTATAGGTGACTGCATGTGTGTATGGCTGTGTCCGTGAGTGAATGGATGTGTAGCTAACTATAACTGCTGAATTTCTCTGGTTTTGTATAAGTGAAACCTGAACCCAACTATAACGTCTCTGTAACCTATGCTTTTTTTGAGTGAATGTCTACGTTTTATTTTATTCCATTTCCTAACTATAATGTCCCTGTAACCTTTGGTTAATTCAGTTAATTTCTAATGTTTTTTAAATGCTAATTCTTAACTATAACGTCCTTGTAACCTTTGTTTTTTTCAGTGAATTTTTATTTTTTTAACTAGCAGTCGCGTTTGCAGAGTGGTGGTGAAAGGGAGCTGGGCCTGCAACCAGCTCTCAGGAATCCTTCTACGTAGGACTAACGTGGGGTACCAGGAGGGCATCTTGGCCTCCAAGGTCCCTCAGAAGTAAAGTGGACTTCATCCCCTAACCAGCAGTGCACCCCGAGCCGCATTTGCAGAGTTGTGGAGAAAAGGGGTGTGGCCTCTGAAGACCTCTTAGCAATCCCGCTGTGAGGGACTTATTGGAGATAACATCCTTGGGGGCCAACTACTCCATCTGTTACCTCCAGTAAGTCCCACACAGCAGGATTGCTGGGACATGGTAGGAGGCCACGCCCTCTTTCTCCACCACTCTGCAAAGGCACCTCCTGGCACACTACTAGTAGGGGGATGAAGTCCCCTTGGCTATTGAGGGTCCTTGGGGGACAACTACCCCTCCTGTTACCTCCAGCAAATCCCATAGAGTGGGTGTGCTGAGAGGATTTCAATGGCCCTGCCCTCTTTCTCCATCACTTTGCAAACACACTTCCTGGCGCACTACTAGTTGGGAGATGAAGTCCACTTGGCTCTTGATGCTCCTTTAGGGCCAACTAGCCCTCCTGTTAACTCCAGTAAGATCCAACCAGACGGTTTATTGAGACGTCATCAGAAGCCACGCCCCCTTTCTCCACCACTTTGCAATCATGCCTCCTGGTGCACTGCTGTTTGGGGGCAGAAGTCCACTTTAGTCCTGATGCCCTCAGGAAGCAAGTGGACATCACCCCCCCATCAGCAGTGCACCGAGAGGCACGTCTGCAGAGTGGTGGAGAAAGGGGGCGTGGCGTGGTGTCTGACCACCTCTCAGCAATCCTACTGTGCAGGTCTTAATGGAAGTAACAGGAGGTCTTGTTAGCACTTAAGAACCCTCAGCAGTCACTGGGACGTCATTCCCCAACCAGCAGCGGGCCAGAAGGCGCATTTGCAGAGCAGTGGTGAAAAGGGGGCAGGGAATCCGGCGAGTTGCTGACTTTTTAAAAACAATTCTATTGGGGTTTTTTTAGCAAGGGGGTGCCATGTGGCACCTCCTCCTTAGACCATTTTGGACCCCAGCGACCCCATCCCCGGGGCCTGCCCCTTTATATTTTTTTATCAAAAAATTAGAAGGGGGGGCCACGTGGTTCCCCTCTAGGTCCATATTTGGCCCCGGGGACCCCATTCCCCGGGTCCTGCCCCTTTTTAATTATTATTTGTTTAACCCCTTGGATGCATGCAAAATTTTCGAATTGTCCGAATTGCACACGTGCGAAAGTGCGGGTAAATTTCGAACGTGCGCAATTCGGACGGCTCCCGGCCATCTGATGCATCCGAAGGGATAAAGGGAGGGGGCCAAGCGGCCCCCCTCTTGGGCCATTTTTGGCCCCAGGGACCCCACCCCCGGGGCCTGCCCCTCTTTTCCTTTGTGTTTAAACCAAAGGAGGGGTGCTGAGCCCCTCCCCTCCCAGGCCAATTTTGGCCCCGGGGAACCCACCCCGGCACCAAGCCTTAATATATTTTTATTAAAAAGGGGCAGGGGGCCGTGCGCCTCTCCTCTCCAGGCCGATTTTGGCCCCGTGGACCCCATCCCCTGGGGCCAAGCCTTCATACATTTAAAAAAAAGATGGGAGGGGCGCCACGCGGTCCCCCTCCCTGGGCTGATATCGGCCCAGGGAACACTATCCCCGGGGGCCAGGCCTCTTCTTTGGGGACCGTGGGGGGAGGCTCCAGGCCCACTGCCCGTTCCTCGCCTCCTGCCAGCTTACATGTAGCTCCCTGTATCCCAAAACTATTTCTGTTTCCCTGCTCCCTGCTTTGCTTTCAACAAACAAGAACATTTTCTGCTCTCACTTGTTAAATTGCGCCAAGCCATAGCAAACAGAAATATCCTTGGGGTGGGCACCCTGGGACATTGCTGGAGCTGGCCCTTAGGAGTGGCAGTACTCAGGGCCATGTGGGGCTCCACGAAGGGGGCACCCCCTCCAATTGTCCTGAATTGTTTTTAATAAATAAGATATGTGACCCGGGAAGGTGGCGGTTCCTGGGGCTTAGGAAAAGCCTAGGAGGGGGTCCCCATGAGCCCCCTCCTTGTTTACCTGCATGCCCCCGGGATTTGGTCCATCCGGGTGCTTTAGAAAAAGGATACCTGGGAACCCACGGTTCATTTTTAGGTTTCGACCTGGCGAGGGGAACGCAGTGCCCCTCCCAGATTGAAAACTTTTGTCTTCAGTAGGGATGTTTGGACCGCCTCTGTTTCCAATTAGCTAGCTCCATAAATGGAGACTAGCCATTGGGAGACAGAGGCTGTCAATCACGCTTTCCCCTGAAAACGCGATTCGGGGGCGTTTCTCTGACTTTTTTTAAGCCCCGCCCCTTTGTCCTGGGCCGCGCTGTGATTGGCTGCCGGCCCGGGACACCCCCAGGACGTCATTCCCGGGCCGCGCTGTGATTGGCTGGCCGGCCCGGGACCTGACTTGTTGGGTGTGTTACAAATTAACAAGTTTACGCAAGCGATACATGCAAACACGTATTACTCATGCGAGAGGTTCCCAAATGTGTGCCTTACCTCCCACCTCCCGACCGAGATATTTTAAAAACCCGGGACTCGCTGCTTGGCGTTCGTATCTAACCAAACAGCGTTGCCAGGTTGAAATCTAAAACGTGCACAACGCCCTTTGAAAAAAAATGCAAAACAAGCCCGACCCCCAATTAAAAAAAAAAAAGAATGTTAGGAAAATTATAAACAACCAACTATTGGCTTGAAAGCTATGCAATAAAATCAATTAAGAATTATTAAGTAAGACAAAAAGAAACAGATATCATTTTAAAATACCGACATGTCACGGTACAAAGTACAATTATTTGCGCCCTCCGGTTTCCCCCCATCATTTAAACTAATACAGTCACTAATTTCAACATTCTTACTCGTTTTCTCAATTGAGTTCATTCCATATCTAATAACCGAAGTAAATGCTCTATTCCAAGCTCCGTTCGAAGATGGCGGCTATCGTGCTTGCTTAGTTTGATAACTTAACGCGGCTGCTTTTGTCTGGTGCCTACGCATCTTATTGTAAAGGCGGGGATATACTAGAGTTGACTGAGCTAACCAGCCATACAATACACTTCAAAAGCCAGCTGTCGCGCAAGTGATACGCAAATCCGTAAGAAAACATCGCAGGTCATAAGAGTTGGAAGTACATGCTTGTTTAAGTGGTTGCAGTTGTTAGTCTACAGGCAGTGACTGAGCGGGTCTGGAGCAAGATCCGTACGTGAGAGAGCATGTGGGCGTCACACTCGGGGAAACTAAAAGGTGTGTTTATTTAACTGTTAATAATTTTAAATCTTTTTTTATGTAAGAGGAAAAATTTAGTGTATCTGAATGTGTAATAAAACATATAAACTTCTAGACTTTTACAAAAATGCAAGCCATTATTATGGACATGACATAACAACATGCTGAATAAATAAATGTCTGCTGTGCATGTGTTTTCTTTGCAAACGTGCTCTTTTGCAGCCTGCCTTTTGCTGCTGGAGGAAGCCTCTCGGCGCCATTCTAAATGGTGAGCTAATTAAGAAAAGCAAACGTTCAATGTATTTTATTAAGCAAGTTTAGAAATGCTTGTCAGATTCTACAGCCCATTGTGCTTGGACTCGTGCGATGAATCCGCGCGGCAAGCTGGCTGCAATACGAAGCGAAACCAAGCGGCCAGGAGCAAGCGCTTCAGCGCGCCCTTCTAGGCACTAATGGGAGCCTAGCATCGTAACCAGCAGGCAAGGGCTATCACATAAGAGCGAACGGAACTTAGCAAACGTTCTTCCTGTCCTGAAATGAATTGTAAAAAATTGCTTTTTTTTAGATGACCCCGGCCCTCGCGACCTCTTTCAGCTTCTGGCTGGCTATTAAAAGAACCTTACTAATAATATTAACTGTAAATCAGGTAAAACTAATTAAAAAATATATTTTTACATAAATGTCACCCTTTTACAGTCTGATCTGTAGCGCAAGGGTGTTGGCAATGCATGTCAGGAATAGGGGGAGGAGGGTGGGTGGTTAGGGAGTGTGGTTGAGATTGTGTGCACCATTTCCTCTTCACACTTGTGAGGCGCGCACTTCCGCTCCATCCTAATTACGGACAATTAATCAGGCGCCGAGCTTGCCTCTTTTACACATTTTTCTGCATATCAAATGTTGATCGGATAATAAAGAGAGACAAATCTGACAAGCAGCTGAGCATAACATCTAGCTGTTTTAAAAATGTAAATACCTTTTTTAGGCAATAATTCACTCGAGTGCCACTAAGATTAGCAGATGGATGCAATACGCCTTTCCGGGGTAGCGCCATGTGCAAGGCGCGGCGTGTGAGCTACATTCTCGCGATTTCCACAGGTTGCAGGAGATTCCTTCTTTGCGCCAAACTTTAAGCACAAAGATTCAAATCTGGTTACAGGGAAGTCAGCAAATAGCTGCCCTGGCATAGTGTGTTATACATACATCTATTTTCTCTGGCAGCCGGAAAGCAGCCTGGTGTGCCCTGGGCCGCTCAAATAGAAACTCACTGACCAGCTGGTAACATTTATGTTTTAATCAGCATGCAATGACAGCCGGCCTCCCCCCTGTGCCAGTTCTTCACTTACCTCTCACCCGCCCAACCCTTTGCGGCTCGGAACAGCAAAAAACCTATCAGAGGCTATTCCCAAACAAGAGCTGCAGCTAAGCCACGAAATTGAAAGCATTTGTAACCTGACCCAAACAGATGACAGGCTGCGCGCGCTGCTGAAGCTGATGATGTTGGAGCTGGAGAACAGGGTTCGATCCTCGGCGTGGACTGCATTATTTAATTATTAAAAAATAAACAGCGATCTCGGAGGAGGGGTGGGGAGAGACTAATAAAAAAAAAATATATACATGGAGGGCTACACAGATACAATAAAAACAAACACGGTTAAGAAGGACAAATGTAGCATCTGAAACTAAGTCCATCAAACGGTGCGAAGAGGTGGCTCAACACGTAATGCTGCTGACTTAAAGCAGGAAAACAGGGTTCGATCCTCGTCCTATGCTGCATCATTTAAGTGTGATTTAATTATGAATAAATTAAACGTAAATAAACAGGGGTAAATGCAGGAAGCTGCCAGATGTGGAAATGCCAGCAGCAAAGGAAACCAGCACTGGCGTTGCCAATAGGTCTCGCAGTAGGAAAGTTGGAGCTATTAGTTTTGTCAATGACATTTTATATTTATATATCGTTATTGGCATTGGCAATAACAATATATAAATATAAAATGTCATTTACAAAACCAATAGCTCCAACTTTCCAAATGCGAAACCGATTGGCAACGCCAGTGCTTGTTTATTTTGCCACAAATTCACAATTATTGCAATTTTGCTGCAATTTGTTTTTTTTAATGCTTTTATGTGGTGGGGGACCCCAACACCATGGCCAGGGGATGAGGGTTTTCCTACACTGTCCCCTTTTCTTTATTTTCCTTTTTTTTAGGTTGGGGGACTCAGTGAAGCCAAGTCCCAATATGGCTGCCAATACTTTCTGGCTTAAGTGTTTGCAGTCAATCAGAGCTGTGCATTTCTCTGCACAAGCTTGTCTTTTTTTGCGAAGGCTTTGTGACCAGAGATATGTCTATCTTTTTCAGAAAGACACACATTCCCTGGATGGTGTCATCAGTGATGTCATGAGTGATGTCACTGACCATGTCATGAGTGATGTATTATGTGACGTCATCAGCAGTGCATTGCAGGCGCGCAAGTTATAGTGAGTCCAACTAACTATAACGTGGGAATTTCAATGGTTTTATGTCAGTAAAATTTCCAGCTAACTATAACTGGTGTGAAACCTATGGTTTTTTCAGTGAATTTAATAGGTTTTTTAAATGCTAATTCCTAACTATAACTAGTGTGAAACCTATGGTTTTTTCAGTGAATTTCAAAGGTTTTTTAAATGCTAATTCCTAACTATAACGTGTGTGAAACCTATGGTTTTTTCAGTGAATTTCAAAGGTTTTTTAAATGCTAATTCCTAACTATAACGTGCATGAAACCTATGGTTTTTTTCAGTGAATTTCATAGGTTTTTTAATAGCAAATTGTTGGGATACATCTGGCTGATATTTGGGCTACATTTGTTTTTTTTGTCTCTGGTGCCCATCTTTGGGCTACATTGGGCTACATTGGGCTACATTTGGGCTCTAACATATATATGGCCTAATGTAGCCCAATATATATTTTTTCAAAGTTAATTTTCATAAAAACCACTGGAGCATATATCTTGAGACATAGCAAAGGCCCATCGGGGTACCAGTCCTTACAATTTTGCCAAGTTTGGTGGAAATCCATTCAGCCGTTCGGGCTAAAAGTGAGTTTGACCGCCCTATGGAAATTAACATGGGGAAAACACGTTTTGGGACCCCCCTTTTATCTCGGCCCCCGCTTGACGAATCCCCCCCACATTTTCAGGGAAGGAGCAGAGTGGAGCGGGCCACGAACTTTGAGAAATTCGCGAAGATTCGTCCACCGGCGCCAAAGTTATTCCCAATAGAATGTTGCGGATTTCCTATGGAAAGTAGATCCTAACTATAACTACCTACTGGCGACCGCCAGTAGGTAATATATATATATATGTATATATATATCCAACGTAGAATTGCCTGCGCAATGAAGGAGCCCAATCAAGTACTTCTATTCAGCACATGATCTTTAATGGAGGACGGCAAAGGAAACAGCTTGTTTTAAAGTTCAGCCCGACGCGTTTCGTGCCTGGTTAGCACTTCCTCATGGGCACTTGCAAGCAAGGAGATTTGACAATTTCCAATAGCACTCTTTTAAATGTCTGACACCCCGCCCAGATGGACGTGACCACCCCCTTGGCCCTCTGGTAGTCGTAGTGCCGCAATTCTATCTCATGTGAGTTGTCACGCCTTACTTCTAGTTCATGCCAAATTAGTAATCCAAGTGGATTTGCAGCGGGTACTTTCGCGGACTCAGATGCCTGATTGCACCCCCATTAGCTCGTACTTGTTCCTTACGCTTCAGCGTCATGTGGCGCTGGAGCAGGTCTTCACAAAAATGAAGCAGGGCTCTCTCCGCGGCTTCAGGCGGAGCCGCAATACATCAGCGTCATGTGGCGCTGGAGCAGGTCTTCACAAAAATGAAGCAGGGCTCTCTCCGCGGCTTCAGGCGGAGCCGCAATACATCCAACGCAATACATAAAACTGTGCAAGTACCAAGCTGTTTCCTTTGCCGTCCTCCATTAAAGATCGTGTGCTGAATAGAAGTACTTGATTGGGCTCCTTCATTGCGCAGGCAATTCTACGTTGGATGTATATATATATATATATATATCTATATATATATATATATCTATATATATATATATATCTATATCTATATATATATATATATATATATATAGATATAGATATATATATATATATATATCTATATATATATAGATATATATATATATATATATATTGATATATATATATATATATATATATATATATATATATATATATATATATATATATATATATATATATATATATATATATATATATATATATATATATATATATATATATCAAATTTTATTATTATGATGATTTGGGGGGGGGGACTGCCACCACCCTTGCTTTTAATTTACTATTTACTCATAACCTCTCTTTAACACTACCCACCTCTAAACCTAATAATGTACTTTACCTCCCTATGCCCTTACCTCCCTTTACCACTGCCCAAACGTAAACTCTAAATTTACCATTACCTCCCTTAATCACTGTCACCCCTACCCTTACTGCCCTTTACCACAACCCACCGCTAAACCCTAAATTTACTCTTAATACCCTATACCACTGTCGAGCCCTAAAGCCTACATTTACCCTTACCTCTCTTTACCACTGCCCAAACCTAAACATAAACAATTACCCTTACCTCCTTTTACCACTACCCACCCATGAACCTTTAGATTACCCTTACCACCATTTACCACTACTTAAACCTTTTTTTACCCAATCACATAATAATTATCTTTTTTTTATTTTTTAAAAGACTTACCTATGTGGTAAAGGCATGCATGGAAAAGGTACAAATTCTTACCTGTGTGGTACTTACCTGTGTGGTAAAGGCTAGGTGGTAAAAGCATTGCATAGTAAAGACTTTGTTGTAAAGGCTGGGCCCCTGGTGGAGTAGGTACCAGGGCATTCAGTTCTCGAAGGTTGTTGTTGGGATAAATAAGGATCACTGGGTAGCTCTGGCCAGTGTGCACACCTGCCTCAAGTTCACCTTAGCAAGCGCTAGTATTTTTTACCACCCAAATACAGTGTGTGTGCTGTGGGTGTGTGTGTGTGCCAGGCCCTTTTACCCGTCGCCTGCCAGGAAAAAGGTGAACCATCATCATGAGAATTTTAAAATTAGTCCCTAGTCCCCTTCATCCATTTATTTGAGATGTGGATGTCGCGTTTATCAACTTGTATGTTTATCTAGAAGATGTGCATGGAGTACTTGTGGTGCACACTGGCTTCTATCTTCTATGTGCAAGATCGAAGAGGTACCTACGATGGAGGGATAGAAGGCACCTTCTATGTGATTTGGAGGACTCTTTCAGACATTCCAGGGATGTTTGAAGGGGGCCATACTGGAGACTGATTAGGAGATTAAACAAAAGGTCTCTATGAAGCTAGGAAGACTCCCTGCTCCAGTTCACTTTCCTGCTCACACATTTGGCAAAGGCCATGGCTCGACCAGTTGGAGTGGAAACAGCAAAATTCAGAACCAGCCAGAAATAGTCACAGACTTGAACTGATAAATACGCAAAGTTGCTCTTCAACTTTGGTATAAAAGATGGTATCCAAACGTTACGTCTGTATGCCTAGATCTCATGACCAGAAGCCTAAGTCCCTAACTTGAGAAGACATGGAATATTTTTGAGCACCTACTTGGGTACCTACTGACAACTCCCCTTTTCCAGGTCGGGACTGCAAGCCTAGGGAGAATTGGTCAGTCGCCCTGGAGGGGCTGTCTGACCACTGCTTTGAGGGAGAGAGCAGATCATCTGCTTAGGAAGTGCACTGCTGTACTCCTTGCACAAGGAATATGCTCCTCTGAAGAAGAAGGGCTACAAAGGGAACTATAAAAGGCTCATCAGCTCCATCTCTGGACTAGGGCATGAGACCTGCATCATTGTGATGTCTAAAGCCTGGACGTGTTCTTTCTATAAAGTGGGTTGCTTTTACACCTGAGTCTGAAGGTGTTCAAGAATTCAGCTGAACTTCATCTACCACCAAGGATTGCCTGAAGCGCCAAGAAGACTTGACCACTATCCATGGTCACAACTAAAGAAAATGTTGCCATCAGCAAATCAACGATCATCATGGAGTTGTCCTGCTGAAACCCGGGGTCTGTATGATTGAGTGTTTTTGACACTGGGCCCGAGGAAGAACTAAAGTGGCAAGATACCAATAATCACAAGCACCACAACCCTTGTGCCCTCTCGTCTGGGCTGGAACTCCTGCAATCTACCTAAGTTTCTGGGTGCCAGTGCCCCTTTCTGTGAAGCTCAAGCTTGTTGAATGGGTTAGGGCCAGGGCAGCAACATCACTGCTTGGTGGGTGGGCCACCTCAAGCGGAGTGGCTACCTACAACACTGCAGGCATAGCCTGCCTGAAAGGACTTCACAAACTTTCCAAATGCATCCGGGTGCTGAGCGAGTGCACCTCAAATAGGGTGGAAGAGTACATACTCTGTATTAAAAGTTACATTCCACCAACAAACTCTCCAAGAATCCCTTTACAAGTACAGGATTCAAATCACTTTACCACTAAAGACTGTCCTACAATTACTGTAGACATTGTCCCATTAGTACCTAAGATAAGTGTCTACTCTTAATTGTGTGTGGTACATTTATGCTGTGTGCAAAGTGGCAATAAGCTCCTCTTGTTTTTCCTAAATTCACAATATTGGCTGAACACTGATTTAATAATAGTTACTTACTGGTTGTTGTTTGTTGAGTCCTGAGTTTCTAAATCCACAACACCTCCCTGTGTAAGACTCGGCCTTCAGGCCCTTACTACTTTCATAGTCAAGTGGTGAACAGGTGCAGATGGTGCTCCGTTTTGGGTCTAAAGGTGAGGTTAAGCCAAAGGACACCAGTGTTCAAGACCCTGAATCACACAGCCTGGGCCTAGGGACCCCTTACTGCCCCCTCACTCCTAGAAATGTGCCCAAAATCGTTAGTGCGGGTACACGGAGAGAGTGAAGTAGGTTATCAGCTGATTTCCAACCAGAGGAACTGTAAGTAGAATCTGCCTTTAAAGAAATACCTCAGATTCCGAACCTCTTTTCAGCTGCATAGGAGGGAAACATACGATACTGGATACTCTCCTTTGAACCCCTCTCCATGTTCCCTTATCTCTTTTACACAGAATACGTTTCGAACTCTGTAACTTCCCCTCAAATCCCCGTGCAGCAAACTTTTCTCCATTGAGGAGTAAGTGTTGTTTATTCCTGACAATATGTGTGTAGTGTGGTGTTTTGTTATATGTAAAATGTGGTTCTGGATCAAGTTGGCAATTTTTCACGTCGGTAATCCCTGACACTAATGAGTTAGAATTATGACTGAGGCACACACAATCAAGTTTGTGATAAGAGTGGTTTAAAAGATAAAACTACGCATGCGTGCTCACTTTCACACCAATATTGATAGGTGTGCCCTCCTAAGGAACATTTGGTTCTAAATATAGAAAACTATGCTGATATACCGCACCATGGTTTATTCGCATCACTGAATGTGGAATGAGTCACAGACAGAGCGGACTACATCACTTCACTACGTTACAGGCACGTAAATAACCTTTATGAGTGATAATTTTCTCTCTTTTACAGGTTTGTTTCCTTTTTTTGTAACCACATCTGGGTTACTATTATTTTTACCCATCTAGCGAACCGCTATTTTGGGTTCTGAAAGGGTTGCAGGTATGGCAGGGTGTTAGTGTACCCTGACCACCCAACTCCTTTTACATCATTTTGGTCCTGATGAAAAACCGGTAACTCCCATATGGTTTGAAACATGTAGACCCAACACATATCACAGATACACTAGGTCTCATTAAAGCCTTTATTGTATCATCACTGTTTTTAATATTGTCCAGTAGCTTTAGAATAAATAATATTTGGTCAAGTTATACCAGGACAATTTTTAACTCACTGACTTTTTTTCCATTTTTCACATTCATCACTCACATACCCGCTCCACTGTATCCCAGGTGTTGCAGCACACCTTGGCGGCATTCGGCTGTCAAGGTGGCCCCGATGATGAAGCATGTCACCGACCAGGTCGGTGAGTGAGGGGTTCCTTAAAAACAAAGGAGGACTTCTTCTTTTACACTAGTGTCTCATCCCACCAATATTGGCTGTCTAGCCTTATCTTTGGTGGTACTCCTTCGTACTATTACTCCAGGGCAACTAATGTTAGGGCACTCTCGTTATTCGACAGAGTCTGGAAGGGTATCGCTGATGCTTAAGGAAGCATCCGAGGCGTAAGTCACAAACTTCTTGTCAAGCAGTCATGCGTGACTCGCAGTAGCATGGCCGGTCCTAGAACTCCTGGGGCCCCGGGCGAAAGAGAAGATGTGAGGCCCTTCTCATTTGCATGTATCTTCCAGTCGCAGCCGGCATGACTCGTGGGTGGAGGGTCTCGCGGGAGTTCGGAAGGGGGGGAACAGGAAGCAGGCAGCCTCCCTCCCCTAAACCAATCATAATGCTGCAATGGCAGCGTTGTGATTGATCAGGACGCCGACCAGCCAGGCGTCTATGGGGAGGCCATTTTCCCCATGTAGGCTGCATGGCAGCCTACATAGAGAAAGGCCAGAGCGCACAAGACTGGTTTGGTCGAACAGTCAGCGCCCTTAGCAGTTGGCAAGGCAATCCTGCCCTGCCCTAAAACAGACCCACCCGCCCCCAACGAAACACTTCTGCTTCCTCGCAGAGCTAGAAGCAGAAACATAAAATGGTCATTTTAGTATTTTGTGTTTCTGCTTTTGCGAGAAAGTAGTGGGGATTTGCTCCTCCGTCCTAGTGAAGGAGCCGCCCTTGGTAACATCACAAGAAGTGACATCATAGAAAGTGACATTGCAGTACTATTGATCTTATTTGGCATCCCTGAAGAGGCCTAACGTGGATATCAGTAACATGGACAAAAAGATAAATATACAAATGAAATAAGTCCATATATTTTAAAACTGTTAAATGGATTACATTTGTCTCATTAGATGGAAAAGCTAGGTGCAGGTCTCACAAAGATGTATATTATTTACTCCTCGTTAACAGATTGTTTCCAAATGAGTGCATGATACAATTTCCAGTTCTGCCTCATAGAGGGGGGAGATCCTGTTGAGGTAATGAGGGGCGGGATCGTTCAAAATATAAAATTACACAAGAGAAAACCTCTCACACCATGGATATAATTGCACATTTCAAAAGGCTCCCTTATCTTTCTGTGCCATTATTGTGCTACCTTAGGATGACATTAATACTTCGTAATTTGTTTTAACGTAAGTCCTCTCACCAGAATCCCACACTCCCATGCTAAGAAACGTAGGACAATCTTTTTTGTGTGTGTGCTCTTTACTCGCCAGAATTATGTGAAGTGCAAAAACACAACACATATAGTACAAAATTACAAGACACAATTGCAAACAAATAAAGATTGTACATAAACAAAAAAAGACTTAGAACAACCAAGACCACTGCTAAACCATACAATGACTTGAAGGTATGCTACAGATTCAAGGGGTTAACAAATCAATGCTTTTGATTTTGTGTTAGAACTGTAGGAAGTAGATGTGGCCAGATTTAGCACTGGTGGAGCCCTGTGCGACAATGTAGGTGCCCCCAATGACTTGCTCAGCCACGGATTCCCTGACTACCACCCTTTAACAGTGCCCCTCAAGTCTCCATGACTACACTCTCTCTCAGATGCATTTAATTTGATAAACAGCACCACTGATACCAGTTTAGAGTGTCAGAGAACTTTATATCACACATTACACAGAGATAATCAATCGTATGTGTGTTAATCACAATAGGTCATTTTACATAAGTCAAAGGACTAGGAGTCACATGACAATCGTACTAGTAGGCAGTATAGTTTAATAGTGATTGATCTGGAGAAACACAAACTCTGAATTTAGAACGTAATACCATGGTTGGAAGTTCTCTTCAATAACCAGAATTGATTTCTGTTCAAGTGAACCCTTTTCGCAACATTTTGTTAATCAAAGACTGGGGAAAAAAAATAACGATGTAAATTATACCTTGCAGTTGGCATGCAGCTCTTAGATGACAGTTAATAGCTCATTGTTCTATGTTAGGATTTTGACTTATAAACTGCAAGTACCAATAGGATCTCTCTGACAAAAGCAGTAATCCACTGGCCTTTACATTATGTGGACTTAGTGATCTGCATGGTACATGTTCTTTGCAGCGAGCACATTAACCCTCTGCGCTACCTTTCCATGAGTCAAAACTTCCACTTGACAAACCTCCATCTCTCTCTAGGAAGAACATTGATCACTGGAGTTTCATGACATTTTTATTGTTACCGAAAATTCCTGGAGGCCAGGAAGGAGGCAGCAAGTGCTTTTAGAAACATAATATACTCGCAAACATGACCGCACTCAATGCGATCTCACCGTTTGCAACGCCCTATAGCCTCCCTACTCAAGGGTCCTGTGACCTCAATGACAGAGTAACTGTTGCTCTAGGGTGTGCTGCTTCGTAGGCTTGCCCAAAAGACGTGCGGTGGGCTTCAATAGGGATTGTAATAGACAGGCCTTCAAGGTTAACCCACACTTGCAACTGCTAGGGTTCACCTGCTGGTGCTAAGACACCAGGGCTTCTAAGGTCTTGCGGGTCCTTCCAAGGTCTAGCATGGAAATATGCTCCCTCAGGGAGATTGGTCTGGTGGACTGGTCATGAAGGCTGAACCTGGTTCCACAGTTCTAAATTCGGCAGCTCTGACCATAGTGCCACATCCTCTCCCCACTGAACACCATACTACCCCACTGAAAGAAACTCGCACTGCCTTCAACTGCAACCCAATTGTGCCCCGCTACAAACACCTAGAGGCGACTCATGTCAAATGACGCACTAGACAAGAGCAATATGCTGCCTAAAAAAAAAGTGACAACATTCTTGAAAAAGCAAACACTCATAAGGAATGTAAGATTAATTAAAGCATGTGAAATCTAAGCCTGAACAACATGGTTACCTTAACGCTTTTGCACTTATTCAGAAAGAATGAGTGTTTTTGAATGAAAAGTTAAGGCCATGACTACAGGGCCGGAACGGACCTGCTTCAATGCCCATTGATTATATCCTTACAAAACGAAAGCAATATGGTTTAAAAAGACCACATTTGTTAATGCAGAGCAGCGGTATGCACTTTATTTTCCAGTCCACCCATCAAGCAGGTATTGCAGTACATCCAGAAATGGTGCACTTCCCCACCTGGGGAAAATAATGCTGTTCAGAGAAAGACAAGAAAACAAAAGTAGCGCTTCACTGGTAAACTCTGTGTAGTGGCACTAATGTGTTTTGGGTGTGAATAAAATCAATCTGGCCCCTTTTCAACCCACTCTGTCTTGCTTTAGTTATTTTTTTACATTTTGAATTTTTTATTTCTCTCTTTCTCAAGGCTGCACTTT
This sequence comes from Lissotriton vulgaris, assembly GCF_964263255.1. Classification (NCBI taxonomy): domain Eukaryota; kingdom Metazoa; phylum Chordata; class Amphibia; order Caudata; family Salamandridae; genus Lissotriton; species Lissotriton vulgaris. The sequence continues at coordinate 1,843,274,024 of NC_141687.1, forward strand.
GGAAGTGAAAAATGTCACAAAAAAGATAACCTTTCTTTCCAGCAAAAAAGTTTTCCTTTTTTGGATTCATTTTACAGGGGAACAAATAAAGGAAAGGAAAAAGAAAGAGGAAGTAGTGGCTACAAGGCCCTGGGCAGGGGGGCCCAACACACCCTGACTTTGCAGATTTCTATGGTGCTTAGAGGCCCAGGGAAAGGGGGCCCCACACCTGGACCTTGCAGCTTTCTATAGTGCTTAGAGGACCAGGGAAAGGGGGCCCCACACCTGGACCTTGCAGCTTGCTCTAGTGCTTCGAGGCCCAGGGAAAGGGGGCCCCCTCCCCTGGGCCTTCGAAGCAGTAACAATCCCTTTCTTAAAACACTGCCCCAGCACCAGTTGATATGGCTGCTCCCTCCTCCCCTCACCCACTGCTCCTTACCTGTGTCCGGCTGGTCATGGATACAAAGGGGCCTTCTGTCACCTAGCAACAAAATGCAGACAGGGAATGGCCGGTACTTAAGAAAGGTGTTGCCTCCCCCCTGACACTCTGAGCCCTAATTGCTGGCCCTGCCGCTTTGACTTCCCCACTCTGTTAGTCCCTCTCCCCCAACCCTGCCCCCCCAAGAATGCCACCACGCAGTTGACACCAGACATCTCCGATGTGTATTGTAATTGTGTGGGGAGGGGGCCCAGGTGGAGCAGTGGGGCAATCTGTGAAAGTGTTTCATTTCACAGTGAAGGGGGGGTCCCCTGCCTCTCACTTGAGCGCGAGGCCCTGGCAAGCTGCCCATACTGCCCATACCTAGCGCCGGCCCTGCGCAGTAGGAGACAGCTATATCTTCTGGGTCAATGCTTAAGGTTCTTGTAAGGTAGCTGTATCTTCCAGATGCAGTACAGACAGCCAAAGGAATACCCATTGCAATTGAGAGACCAGATATTAATAATGCTCAAAATTGTTCACTACCAGTTCCCATTAGGGAATCGGATGCCATATCTTTGCCAGGGCATCCCTTTGGTGGCCGCTGCCCCAGATCAGGTATCTCAGCAGTGTAGTCAACATTTAAAAAAGTTTCCTGGTGAAGTAATTTGGGAGGTTGGTAAAATACTATAATAGTGTGGGCAGCATTGCCATTCCCGTTAGCGCTACGTTCCCAATGACCGATAAAAGGAGCGTTCTCCAAAAGGCAACCTGGCTCTTAATTGTTCTTGCTGGCCTGATTAAGTTACCATCGAGCAGGTCACAACTATCAAAGGCAGTGGGGTTCGGTGACTTAAATAAACAGTGGGGTGCAACCTACATTAAAACAAACAAACATGCATTATAAAATTACATTAAAATAATAATTACAGGAAAGAAAAAATAAAACTGTTACTAGCCTTCTGCAGCACAACCTCGATGCTCTCCAGTCCCTCTCTCCTGTCTGCTCCAAGCGCGAGGTGATATCAGATATCCAACTACCTTATCCAATCCAGACGCTGCTATCGTGCTGCATGTGTGATGCATCTGCATTGGCTGGAGCAGGCTGTTCAGTACTCCAAAAACTGCTCTCCAGCCCAGATGTCTTAAATAGCTGGGTTGGAGAGTATGAATTTGTATGTCGGTGTGGCCACAGCAAGGCAGCCAGACAGCCAAACTGACATGCGCAAATCATACTGAAGGGGCCACTCCTCATTGCTGCTAATCAATTGGCAGCAATGATGCACTAGCGCCACTCTCACATTCATTTCCGCAGAAAGTTACAAATAAACTGGTAATAAAATAATTTACTAGCATTTTATTTTCCACTCTTTCTGCAGGAGTGTGTGTGGGGGTGGGGGGGTGATGCTCCTCCGCTCCTATGGAGGTACCACTGCTGACTGATAGATATAAATCCCAAGATAACAGAACTCTGTGGGCTTCCAACGTAGGGGCTTCCACCATAATCTCATGTCCTCTGCCTCTGTGGTGGTGGGCAGTAGGGGAAATATGCAGGATTTTTGACGATTAACCTTTAGGCGGATACTCGATGAAAACCATGCAGGGCATTTGCTACCACCAAGTGGTCGACTGTCACATCCTGCAGATACAGCAACATGTCATTGGCAATATGGAGATGACGTGGGTTTCCCTCACTTAATGGGATACCTCTGGTCTCACTTCGGCATGCAAATAGATAGCGATAGGCTCCATCACCAAGGTAACAGTAAGGGGAGACAGGGGACAGCCCTGTCTAGTACCAAAGTGCACTATAATAGGGAGAAATGTGATTCACCCTGGGGGCAGCCGTGCAACCTATGGTGCAAATACAGACAGTTGCTGAAAACATCAGGCATTTCCTTCCTGAAGGGAAACCCTGAAATACTGTGGTTAGACAATAAATGGACTGTCATCACAATTTGAAGGCAGTGACGGAGGCAGTGTATGACAAGTTGAAATGTGCTCACAACTGGGACAGTTTTAAGGGTCAAAAATCTTTAATGTGATTTCAACAGCGAGGACTAACAGTAAACGAGAGGTTTTGATCCTTCATCTTTCTACCCCTACAGCTGCTTTCAGTTCTGAATTGATAAAGATTCTTCACCCTTCCCCTGTCTTCTAGCTTCTTGGACCCTTCTAATTTGTGCATTCATTTTCTTGTGTTCCATGTCCAGCCACAGGTGTCATGAAAAGTGCCTGGTGTCTAAGTCCTTGGCATCTATTCCTTTCATATAACTTCATCTCATTTCCTTTAACTCTCCAATGGCTCCTTTACCCTCAACCCTGTTGCCTATATTGTGAGCCTACACTCCTGAAAATTTGCCCCTCCCAAAGTAAGAATATGCCCCCTTTCCCCGCTCCAGGCTGTAGACGGCTGTACAATTCCTCCACCTCCTCACAGTCCAGCCATGGTGCTGTCACAACTTAGTGTACTCTGGTCTCCCAACACACTCATTGTCGGGAATCAAAAGGTGAACACCACACAGCCAGACTCTACTGAATCTGAAGATGCATGAGCACATAAAACCACCAATCATAGTTCTACACTGGACAGCAGTCGACACCAGGATCAAGTTTAAAGTCCACAAGATCCACTTGGACAGGGACAAATATACCTACAAACAACCCACTACACACTTAACATGGCCCTGGTGTCGGCAAACGTACATCTCCTTACCCAAAGAGCATTCAATCAGATCAAACATAGAGAGTTCAGACCTAAAACTGTGGAACACACTGACCCTAAGGTTGAGTGCGGAGTCAGCTGCATTAATTTCTGCTCCTTCAATTAATAACAGCAATGAAGAATATTGGTATGGGCCATCCTAACTGACTGGACTCTAGTTGACCCGTGATCAAACTCTGTTATACCTAGTACCATTCTGAAGTAACCGAAAAGCGAAACACAGCACCATACACAACTCATAAAACAAAATACCTTTAAATGTATAGAAAAGTCATGCGATGACTAAGATTGTGAGAGCCATTGGTGCCAGCTGCATTCACCAGAGTCGCGTGGCAGCCAAGGCTGTCAGCGAAGACGGTGAAGGCTGCCAGTTCAGGAGCCGCATGGCACTTTCAGCTGCCTAAGACAAATATGTTTGTGAAGGCTGTTCTGCAGCCTTCTCTGTTGGAGCTTTCTGACCTTGGTCAGTGGTTGAGCACCTCTTTATGAGTAACAAGTTTGGTTTCACATTATTTGTTCCTTTTGGTAAGGAGGTTAACCTCAATAGGCTTCCTAAGGTGTAAAACCTGAACGATGTTGCCTGAAGAGTAATGTTTTAAGTAATCCCAGAGTGATAAGTAGTGAGCGAGCGAGTCTGATAAAGAGTGAGTGGGAGTTTCATAGTTATTTCTAGTTTCTTTGCCTTAAGCAGCACTTCTTCCATCAATACAAAATGTAACACTTTTCTACCCTTGCGTAAAATACTTACAAAAATACTAAATAATACAAATAAAATATTATATGACTGAAGTTAGACTAGTAAATAAGCCTCCTGGACTATTTTGTGAAAAGTTGCAATACACCAAATATTTTTGGACTAGGGTAAAAATAGTAAATTTAACCTCCCAGGGTCTGCCCCGCACATGAGTGCATACTTGGAGAAGGATTGATTTGGCTCTTTTTCTTACAATGGAATAGGGAGTTCTAGTCTGGAGAGGAATTGGCTTTCAGTGGAGCAAGTAACTCTAAAGATGGCAAGTTTGTTGTTGGTCAGGTAGACCAGTACCCTGATTTTGAAGGCCTTCAAGATGATTCAGAATACTTTTTAAAGAAATGTGTGCTTAAAATGGCAGGTCATGGGGGGTGACCAATGCAAGAGTGATGTGATCCTATTTCTAAATTGCTGTGATGGGCTGGTACATGGAGGACATCTCTCAGAGGGGTTAAAGAGTTGTCGGGGAAACATTTAAGGGGTAATTGGACACCATTTACAAACTAGATGGTACAGCACTGCCCTGGATGTTTTATACTTAGAAGGAACAGCTTTTGGGGATGGGATATTTCTTAAAAAGTTACTTCTGTGCCTTATAATAGTCAAAAACTTAAATGTCAATCACGGAGAACGGTACGACTAGCTATCATTTGTTAACCAGGGACACTAACATCAGGGCCCCGAGGCATGAGTGACCCTCTGCATGCCAATTGTGGCAGTATTTCCCTACCTGAGGACATGGGGCCCATTTTCCTCTGCTGAGGGCCCAGGGTAACTTTGCTAGGCCACTGGAGAAGTATATGGTCCTTCAGGTATGCTTGTAATTGCTTGCTTACGTTTGTCACCCTTACCATGATCTTAAATAGGAAAGTAAGTTAGCGATCAGGCAGTAACGGGTCATGCTACTGGGCTTAGATAAAGCTTCTTCAACATTAAGTTGACAATTCAATTAAATTCATGACATTTATAGAGTGCACTGCTACCTCCAAGGAGGTGTACCGGCACTAGCGGAAAGCTCACTAATGTGAGGGGAGAACTGTAAGATTACACAACTGTAAGAGATGTATCAAAACGGAAATATTTTAAGATTGAGTCTGAAGATCAATCTTGAAGGCTATAGCGCAGACTGAGTGGCAAGCAGTTCCACAATTTGGAGGCCAGGTATGTGGAGGAATGCCACGTCTTCTGGCTTTATGTATGCGTGGAACATGAAGTAACTTGAGGTTGTTGGAACTAAGAGCTCTGGGCTGGAGGTAAGGCTTTTATGAGTGAAGGTGCTGAAGACAAAAGTAAGTGCCTTAAACTAGATCATCTTGATGACAGGAAGCCAGGGAAGATACTGCAAGTGAGAGGACACTGATGATCGTGGGGGAATCTTCAGGATGAGGCGTGCAGTATAGTTATGGATAATTTGGAGCCTTTGGATAAGAGAAGCTGGTAGGCCCAAATATAAACTGTTAGAATGATCAAGTGTTGCTGTAACCAGAGCATGGAGTCCACTGGAATGAGGTGGAGCATCCTTCTGAGAGATCTGAGAGTGACTTAACTTAGGTCTCACAGGTAAAATTTGTGTCAAAATTTACCTAAAAGGTTTATGCCTATCAGAGTTGGGAGAGGGGTGGCACCCAGCTCAGGTGGCTACCAGAGACTAGCCACGATGAAAGACTTAGTGCCAAAAATAAGGATCTCAGTTTTATCTGACTTCAGCTTGAGTCAGCTTCCCTCCATCCATTCCACCACTGCAAATGCTTCACTTGTTCTGCGATCTTATCCTGATCTTAATCACTTCTGAGATCCTGTTGGTTAATATGGTAATTTGATTCCCTGAGCTGTTTCTTCTCCCGGGGATGTGATCCCTTCTTTAAATGCAGAGAAAGAGGCTTGAATCTTCAAGTCGGGCTTAGCAGCGCAGCTGTCTGCAAGATGTTTTGTTACCAATTCTTTAGTATGTACAGAGTGGGTTTTGGCTACACCTAGAGAAGTATTACTTTCTCCCCTCATGCTATTGGCTCTTTTGTGTATCATTCTGCCTTCCAAGATGTGCCTATACTGGAAGGTATTAGGGACTATTCTACATCTGAAAAATACATTCGATCATCACGGTGTTCTCTATCTCCTGTCTGTATTCCATACTGAAATCAATACTTTTTCCTATTTTTTCACAGCAGTGGCAAAGGCAATAGGGCACATTTTGAAGAAATAAGTAGCATTATGCAAATGATGCATGTAAGTAGCATTTGTGAATGTCTGTGTTTATATGTGTTGGTGAATTAAAGCCGGTTCAACTAACTTTGCCAATGCTTGTTTTCTTGGGTCATGGCTGATGCTTTCAGGGTTTCTCAAATTTAGATATATGAAAGTTTGGAGATCTCTAGAGTGACGCCTTGGGTGAATTCTTTCAGATATCTGATTGAATAGTTTTGAAGATGTTTCTAAATAGATTATTTCTAGGGTTTCACTAGAACCCGAAACCTATTTGGGCAATATGCCGTTTTGATATGTTTCAGTACTCCATGAAATCCTTTGAGGGAACTTGTTCTTTCACACAAGAGCTGCTCCATTTTCCATCCTATTCTCTTTAAGCTGGCCATTTCTGCTCAGCATCACATTTTATAGCCTTTGCTCTTTATTTTTGCATTTTCTCTCTTAAAGGTGTGATCATATTGCCTTGATGCTGCTCTACAAGGAGTAAAAAGTAAGAGAGTTGGTCTAGAAAGATATTCAAATCCAGTATGGACTTCTTGCATGGAATGTGGCCTTGAGTAGAAAAGGAGAGAACATTGAGGCAGAACTGTACAGGTCCAGCATATCTGTTTAGTGCTCTGATCATGCTAGTCATTGGACTGCCAGGCCATGTATTTCAAAAATTTGAGAACACACTTAATCCAGCATGAGTGGGAGGTTTAGCGTGTTGAACAAAGTCTACTTGGTCCATGTTATCGATCAAGTCTGCGGCCATCTTTTTTCCTGTCATCGATCAATGAGCAAATTGAAATCTCCCACAGTAAGTATTTAAAGACTAGTTTAATGAATCAGCCTCTGAATTTACCACTGACTATTCCAGGAGCTGAAGCACATACACCCTGGCCTATAAAAAGGATCAGTACGTTAAGGGTACAGTGCTGATATCTGTCAGTGGTCTCCAGATCACTGGTTGAAACTAAAAAGCCTAACAAATGCTTTATCCTTCTGCGGTTGACATAGCACCGATAAACTGAGTAATAATAACATATTTTACTCACAGCAATTAGGAACGGCAAAATTGTGGCATTAAGCGTTACATTAAAAACGCATTGCTAATATATTAAGGTCTCCTCCATAAAGTACTACTTAAGAATCATGGCAGGGCAATTGCAGAATCTTAAAACGTGAGCAGTTGGTGGTAATTTTTCTCTGGTACAAGTGGCAACCTTAGAAAAGACGTGGTAAAATTTGTTTTCTCTAAAAGTAGTATACAAAAGATCCTCAAGGTGTCCGTGCATTTATTACTTTTTGTCTAAGGCATTGTGCTCTGATACAGAAAAAAACGTAAGGTTTATATTTAGTAAGTATTACATTGAAATTGAAAGTCATACTAAATTGCTTTTAATCCCGATTATTGAATACCAAATGTTTGATTGGGACCCGAAGAAAACAGTGTGGGCCAAAAGTAAGACACTTTTAATTAAAGAGGGCAGTTTAGCATCTGGAAAAAGATAGTTTGCATTTGCATACTGGTTTATATTGGAGTACGAGATAGAGAGAAACATTAAAACTATCAAAATATTTACTTGGTGGGAATGGGTACAATTCAGGAAAGGGACGGATAAGTCCCTAAACCCAAACCTAAACACAACATCAAGGAAAAAAAACAAAATCTGATCCAAGTTAGATGTCTTCATTCTTAATACATCCCTTTAAATCTTGCTAATCTGCCTTTTTCTACACATGGAATCACATATACTCTTTAATCTGACAACTCTCTCAACAAAACATATTATGCTGCACTCGACTGCATTGATGACGCCCCCTCCAACTCCACGTGTATTTATTTCTTCGTATATATAGCTTCTATGTACACTTTTACTCATATAAAATCTTAAATAAACTGATCTGAATTGGAAAAAATTAAAGAACATAAAGAATTAAATGTTTGGTTAAAAATCACACACTATGTCTCATAATAAAAAGTTCCTGTGCGCGGTGTTCTTCCTCGGACCAGTACGGATAAGTCCATCTGTCCCGGTGCCAAATACTCTGGAGTCCGGGACAACTCCCATCACAGATGCAGACGTCTGTCTAACCGTGAGAAACGTCCATTGTGCTGCAGGCCCCTGTGACAGCAGGGTCATAAAGCTCCGCCTACCCGCCTATCCAATCCGCGGCCCCCCGGATCTGACTAAGCGTGCGTCTCTCCGTCTTGGTATGTTTATCCGTGTGCACGAGCGACGCTTTAGCACTTTTCAGCTGTCGAGGCATGCCCGCCCCGCAGGATCCTACAAGGATGGAATGCATGGAATTAGTGCCCATTGCACACAAACCTGCCGCCAAAATAACAGACTCTACAGTTTGGAGCTGTGATAAGAAATGTAAAATGATTTACAGCATATTTATTGCTCTTGTCCGCCCTTTAGCCCCCTCCCTCCCCCTCCCTGAGCAGAGCTAGCCATCTGTTCATGCTTTCTATATCACAATGCAGCAGGCCCATTGCTATTTGTCTGTAATGGCAGAAAGAAAGTGCATAATTTCAAAGCTGGCAGTTCCCAGGCCTTCCCACATATAAGCTGCACGAAAGCTACCAGACATGCAGCTTTTTATTAAAGAACCCATTACAAAAATTGGGTCATCTAAAAGTGATCTTGGACCTGAGTACAGATTGATACAAAAAACAATGGTCCGAAACCTTATTATGAAAAGAGATCAATCAGTTCTCCTCTTTGATATATTCTGTAAATTGTTTCCTGAGCATGCTAAAGGACAATATGTCTGTTCACAATACTTAATAAATTATTCAAACAGAAAAACAGAAAAAGTGCAACAAACCAAAGTCTAGTTCACCATACATTTTATTTCTATGTCAATGGTGAAACAATCAAAAAACTATTATTTCTCTACTTTGACATTTACATATTTAAGGTTGCTCCAAGGGGAACGTGCGTAAAGGAAGGCTGCTCAAGTGTGAAGTGGTGAGTTGGAATAATCAAGGTGGTGACATAAGAAAAATAATTTGTACAATTAAACAGGTGGACTGGTTGTAAACTACCGTCCTTTTTGGCCTGGCCACATTTCTAATAAGAACTTCAATTTTGTTTACAATTTTACATTGAAAGCACGTTGGGTTATGGAGTTGGGGTCCAGGCCATTTAGAGTGGCGTCGACGTTTTGACCAGTCTTATGGCCCTGAGGCTAATTTAGACCATGGCCTTGTGGGTCTTCTTCAGGACAGGGTGGGGCAACCAAGGAGGAGTGATGGGCCTTCTCATGAACCTATGGAGTGAATAAGGAGAATCAGGATGTTGCACTTAAGGGTTAAAATGAATGTGCCAAAAGTACATCCAAACGGTATGTCTAAATTGGCTTAGCCCCTAGGACTTAGGGGGTTGGATCAAGATTGAGTTTGAAAGGTGGCGGTCCACATGGTTACATGTCCGCTTGGGCGAAACCTCTGCTGGTCGCGCTTGCACTGGTATACAACTGGAAATGAATTAGGAAAGTGAGTATCCCAATAACCTGAAACTGTGCATTGAACCTAAAAAGGGGGTAGCGCTAGTACATTCAATTTATCTTTAGTAGGCTACCAATAGTCAGTCTCCACAGTAGGTAGAGAGATGGTCCGCGTAGTTAGGACGATCCTCATTAAATCGGAATTTAATTCCAGAGCTGGAAATCAAAGGAAATTGGAGTGAGCCTGAAGTTCAAAGTAACAACGACAGACCGATAGATAGGCCTGGGCATACTAATTACCTTGAGCCGTGTTTGTTCTGCATACCGGTTACGCTTCGTCCGGCAGGATACTGAATGCGCGTCTGCCTCGAGGAGGATAAAAGGCGATACCACCTCCGGCTCCCACACCCCGTGCCTCGTGAGGGTAGGTTGACTGACGCATCGTGCTCTGGCACCAGGGCACCTACTTTCGAAGTGCCCGGTTCATGGGAGGAGACCGTTGAAGCCATACACCGTACACTTTAGGGTTCCACTGAGAAGTGGTTGGACCATCGGCCTACCCTTGAATTCCCTGTGGAGTAGGTAATCTTTCTCCTTCCACAGCGTGTAGATAGTCTTATAGCTTTTAGGTCCTTATGAATTGCGCTGTATCCTTCAGAACATATGTATGAAACATGTTGACCAACCACTACCCAACCACCCGGTAGAGTATACTTCTCTGGATCTTTGAACCAGGAAGTCATCTCTCCCCACTGTTTTTATAAAGGTAAATAGCCACACCATTAACAACACACAGTGGACTACCTAACCTTTTTTAATCACCACCACTTCTTCACATCTACACACCCCCCTCTAGGGCCCTCATACCCACATGCACCAACTGGCAGGGACAGAAGATCTCTGTTAAAGAGCCCTATCTGGGTGCCCGTCAGACATTGCACCGTCAGTTTGACGAGGAGCAAAACCCAGATGATGAAGCATGACACCTAGCTTGCTGGGTGTGTGAGGGTTTTAGTCCCGAAAGGGAGGATTCCCCTCCCCCTTTCTTGTATTTCTTTCTTACGTGTGCACCTGGCTCCCCCTACTTCACTCCTTGGGTATACCATACTTGGGGAACTGCGTACCTCTCTTTGTTTACAGCCTCCGTTTTTTTCTCTTTTCTTTTTCCCCTTTTTGCAGGGATATTCCTTATCGAGCAGTTTCGGCAGGATCAGCTGGAGAGATCGGGCAGTGGCGACGATGGCAGAGGTGAGCCAGGGAGGACTCACTGAAGCCTTCGGTGTTTGTTTCTCCCCTGTTCTTTGCTTCTCTTGCCACACAGGTTCCTCGCATCTCTCCCCGTGACCAGAGATGTTGCAGCTTTGCAGCAGGGGCAGATATCGTCTGTTTTCATAGCAGAGACAGCTGGGGGCCTTAGTCTGAGCATGAAGAAGCCTTCTGAGGACCAGGATTCAAGTTTCTTGCACCCCTGGTAAACAAGCACTTTCACCGCAGTCAGGAGCCACTCAGGTTTGAGGATTACTCACCCGACCGACAGGATAAGCCTGAGAGAGTGGCTCTGGCTCTGGGGGTGTTTGTGGTTGACCAGGGGATTGCTGCAGAGGTGAGGGTTTTGGGCATCGTCCCAGACCAGGCTGCAACGTGTTGGGATAGTTGTATAGCGGTTAAGGGTAGACTACACATAGGTGGTATTTAAAGTGTACCCTGAATGTTGTACTTGTTATCGGTATATCGTTTAAGTTTAGGAGGTAGGAGCTAAAGCAGACCGCCCCTAGGTTGTGTTTAAAGTGTGCCCTGAATTTTGTGCTGCATTGGTTCCTAGTATTGGTGGGAATTTGAGGTCCTAAATCAAGCCAGTGGGTCAGCCAGCTGCAATTTGAGAGTTGAAGGTCCAACTTAATTTGATACAGAGGTTTTAGCAATGGCACCCAAAGCAAAGAGGGGGCAGGTTCCAAGTAGGATGGAGGAATGGAAGGCTGCAATTATGCACACTATGAGCGACTTGGGTCAGACTGCAGAGGGGCTACGCAGGAGAGTGGAGGGGCAGAAGGAGGATGGGGACAGTACCAGGCATTCAGGGGTGGCACCCAGGGGAGCGTTCCCTCCGGTACTCCATAGATCAAGGAACAAACGGGGGGACAGGCCCCTGCAGGGTTACCAACCCCAACCTTGCCAGTCCCCGCGGTACCGGTATTCCCAGGGCCTGTAGTCCACCCCCCCCAGAGCCTGTAGTCCCAGCCCTTCCAGGTCCGTCAGTCCCAGCCCTCCTGGTGCCTGTAGTTCCGGTACCTGTGATCCCAGCGGGGGGGGGGTGGTGGGGGTGACACCATGGGGAGTGATTCCACCAGCGGGCATGGGAGGCCCAGGGCAACATAGCGTGCTAGAGTGCCCTATTTTAAATGGGGCCCGGCTCAACCAGTTGTACCCTCCGGCAGTACCACTAACATGGCTAGCTACTGCAGGGGCAGTGATTCCATCTGCGGGCAGTGGGGTCCTGTTAGATGAAGGGGATGCAGTAGAGAGAGCCAGGAGCTGGGTAGCGCAAGTTGAGAAAGCTAAACAGGTGGTGATGCCACCAGATGAGGGCCAAAAAGGCACAGGGAGCATCATGGGTGGCCCAGAACCCCCAAAAAGGCCATAGCTGCAGGACCTGAAGACGCAAGCAGGCACATCTGCAGGTACAGTACAATTGTTGCCAAGTTTAGGATTGGGGGAGCTGCGCTCAAACAGACAACGTCTGGCAAAGCACATAGCACAGGACGTAAAAGAACAAATTTGGAAAGGGGAATACATGAACATGTTTTGTTTGTTGGTAGACAAGGATGAGAGGGGGGAGGCCAAAAAGCTAAGGGAATGGGCCCATCCAAATGACTGGGCCAATTGGCCTACTAGGAAAAAGATTGAGGAGACGTTAATTAACTGGATTAAGGCATTTTCAAACTTCTATGCGGTGATGGTAGAGAAATTCCCAGGGCTGGGCACATAATTGGTGTGCTACCAGAATAGGATCACATGCACACATGATGAGTATGGGGAAATGTGTTGGAAGGAATATGACAAGGAGTTTAGGAGGGTGAAGGCCTCTGACCCAGCACTCACATGGGACCAGGTGGATGTGATTTTGTGGTTAAGGCACATGAACTACCAAAGCAAGCAAGCGCCAAAAGGGCAGTCCTTTCTGTCAGGGGCACCCCAAAGTGGGCAAGCAAGAAGGGAGCGTGTTGGGATTTCAACAAAAAGACGTGCACAGCCCAGATTTGGTTGGAGGGTTTCAGGGATGGGTTCAGGATTCCTGCCCCGGTTATTCTGGGGTTTCTTACTGCCGCAATCAGAAGTCAGTGAAGGATAGCATGTCTGTGGCAAGAGACAAGGTTTTGAAGTAACTGAGATTGGCCTGTCCTTTTTGATTCAATTCCTGTAGATGATTTTGTCTTTTCACCACTGGGGGTGGTACCCAAAAAGGATCCAGGGGAGTTACGCTTGATCCATAACCTATCTGCTCCCAAAGGTCAGTCACTAAATGCCATTGATGGAGCCCTGTGCTCCAAGAGATACACATCATTGGATCAGGCAATTGCAATGCTGCAGTGACTTGGCCCAGGCATTCTGCTAGCGAAATCTGACATAGAGTCTGCTTTCCGCTTACTACCAGTCTATCCACAGGATTTCCATCGTTTTGGGCTTGAGCTAGAGGGGAAATTCTACATGGACAAGTGCATGCCAATGGGGTGCTCAGTCTCTTGCTCATATTTTAAGAAATTCAGCTCCTTTTTGGAGTGGATTTTCAGGCAAGTCACCAGCCACTATTTGGTATTGCACTATTTAGACAACTTCTTATTGTTAGGGCCACCAAAGTCACAGGATTGTGGCAGGGCATTGGAGGCATTCTGCATACTCATGGGGGACCATGGGGTCCCTCTGGCAAAGGGGAAGACAGTTGGTCCGGCCACACAAATTGAGTTCTTGGGCATTGAATTGGATTCTATTGAAGGTGTGTCACGTCTGCCATGGAGCATGGTAGAAGGCTTCACGCTGGCACTAGCAGACTGCTTGTACAAGGAAAATTCACTTTATCCAACTGCAAAAAAGTAGTGGGTATGCTGAACTTTGCATTGCGAATCATCCCTATGGCCAGCCCCTTTTCACGTTCCATTGTACAGGCGATGTTAGGGCTGAAAGAAAAGCATCACCATACTGGGTTGTCCAGCGAGGTTAAGCAGGATATGCAAATTTGGATGCCGTTCCTGCGTGACTTCAACAGCGCAGTAGTGTGGCCCAGCCCAGCCAGGTCCTGCCCTGAGCTTGGCCTCATGACGGATGCTGCAGGAAGTGAGGGGTTTGGAGCCATCCTGGGTTCTCAATGGGCACAACATTGGCCAGCTTGATGGATTGACTCTGGTGTAACAAATAACATTTCATTTCTGGAACTGTTCCTCATTTTGTTGGCCGTTAGCATCTGGCCACACCAGTTTCGCAATCAGTCTGTGGTTTTCTTGTCAGACAATATGGAGTGCATCAACCAGCAGTCAGCCAAATGTAAGATGATGCTTCGCCTGCCTAAAGAAATTGTATTGCAATGCATGAGATTCAATGTATTGTTTAGAGCTACGCATGTCCCGGGAATACTCAACCACGCAGCTGACGCACAGCCTCATTTTAAGATGCAGGTTTTCCTGTCCCACCATGCGGAAGCAGCAGACTGTCTCACACCTTTTCCGGAGCATCTGTGGCAGCTTGGTGCCCTAACCTACCAAACCTCGTGGCAGCTAGCCTAGCACCCAGGACTAGGCAGGCCTATGAGGGGCCATTCACTGAATACTGCACATCGCTAGGGCAGGGCTGGAAAAGGGCGTGGCATGATCCAGCATCTGTTATATAATTCTTGAAGGAGTTGAGGGACAGTGGGCGTTCTGTGGCATGTTCAAAGCGCCACATGACTGCAATAGGCTTCTATGCGAAGATGATGGGACATAGGGATCCCACAAGCTCATTCTTGGTTCAAAGGGCTCTGAAGGGGTGGCAGCACTTACAAGGGGCCCAGCCGGACATTAGACACCCGATTAGCATTGAAGGGCTCTCAGCCATCATGGAGGCATTGGGGAAAGTCTTTAGTTCCACCAGTGAGGTCCAATTATTCAGGTGTGTCTTTTCCCTCACTTTCGATGGTGCCTTTAGGGTGTGGGAATTGCTTGCTTCTACGACTGGCAGGGTGGGATGCAAGTTACCCATGTCAAAATGCAGGCAGGATCAGTATCCTTATCAATCCCCAAATCAAAAAGGGATCAGAATGGTAGGGGGATCACATCATCTTGCAGAGAGCTCTGGGAAACGTATGCTACCCAGTCGGCAACCTGGAGACATATATGGCCTGCAGGCCACGGGGCGCAGGGGAGCTATTGTTGATCCACCAGGATGGCACCCCCATTACGAGGTTTCAGTTTGGGAGGATTTTTGCATCACCACTAGGGGCAGCGGGCCTAGATGCATCCAAATTTGGTACTCATTCCTTCAGGTTCGGGGCAGCCACTGAAGCCATGGCTCGTGGATTGTCGAGACATGAGGTTCAAAGAATAGGGCGTTGGTCTTCGGAATGCTACAAGCGTTATGCTTGCCTACATTTACTTTAGGTATCATTACTAATGTGGTCTTGTTTCACTTCTCTTCAGTTTCTACATCCTGTCCCGCAGGAGAGGAGCTAGCCATCATCCACCGGTCATCTGCTCCTCGCCCACGCCATGTACCCGTCTGAGAGCTGGGCCACACGAAAGTCTGGATCATAGGCCATTCATATGTGAGCAGGTTGAAGCAACATGTTATCACAGGCAATTATGCAGACAGGGCCCACCAGGTGGGTTGTCATGTTTCAATGCATGGTCAAGGAGGATTGAGTCAGTTCCAAAAATGTGTTGGCCCTTTGTTGCTTAGGTCCCCAGTGGCACCTGCTGCGGTAATAATACATCTGGGAGGCATTGACTTAGTGCACATTTGTAGGAAGGGAGTAGTGGAGGCTCTAATCAAAGAAGTAGGATGGTTAGCCAAGCAGTACCCGCAGGCAGTTCTAGTATGGTCTCACATGATCCTGAGGTTCCAATGGCAGGAGGTGAGTCTATTTGGGCCTTACATCACTCAGTAAAGAGGATTAACAACAGGATTGACAGGCTTTTCCTCTCTCCTAAACTGCAGACAATTGCGCATGGTTGCATCCGGGGGAGCGGTTTTTCCTACAAGATGGGGTTCACCTGTCTAAACTGGGTAATGATCTCCTCATGGAGAATGTGCTAGCCTGGATGGCGGGGGCAACACAAAGGGCATGGCTTGTGTGTCAACAGTGGATGGGCGGGGCCAGATAGTCGGTCAACTATACTGGCCAGTGGTGGTAAGGTCATGATTGCTAGGTGTAATTTTACATCTCTTAGTAGGCATCCCATTGTTTAATGGGGACGCCAGGGGGAGGACAGTGGTTCCCCATCACACTCCATGGTGCGCTTACGGCCGGTAGGTCGAAGGGTGCGGGGGTAGGAAGTTCCGCTTCCGGCAGGCCTCTTGGGCCAACCCCTGTGCAGGCGCATTGGGCGCCAATGTGGCATAACATCAGCCCCTGGGAGATAGTATAGAAGGGCGTAGGGGGTGCCCACTGATAGGAGTCTGGTGGGCACACAGGCCTCCTGCGCAAGGTCACTCCGATAAAGGGGGACCTGGCAAGTAGTTGGGAACAGTCATGACCTTGCGCGTAGGCTCATCCTGGATACGCAGAAAACAAATGTGTACATATTTCAGTTTTAGGTTAAGTATGGCTATGTATTAGACTCATGTTAAGGTTAGCCATAAAATGTGTAAATATTTGTATTTGAAATGTGATTGAATATGTTTGGGTTTTCTGCATATAAAAATGTTTTGTGTTATGTTTTTTTAATTATCATTTATTCATTGTAATAAAATACAGCTGAGGTTATCCGACCCCTAATCCAAATCTTGTGTCTGGATGTGTTATTATCAATGCCTCGGGGGAGAGAGGTTTTGAGGAAGGAGTTTGGGGATGTGGTTCACAGATCATATCATGGGAGGGGACTCAGCAATATCAGGCCATATCCTTGCCTTCTAGCCCATAATTACAAGTTTTTAGTAAATCTCAAATCAATCAGTAAGGAGGAGAAGTATCTGAAGAATTTGGATTTTAGGTGTTCCTGTAAATTTGACATCTTGGGTATTCCTCAGAAAAAAAAATCAATCATGATAAGCAGCGTGAATTTATGCTCGGAAAAGTTCCCAGACAGAAGAAAAACATACAGAATCAGTGCATAAACACCAATTTCAAAAATAACGCCTCATTCTGAGTGGGAAAACAAAATTTCAATGGTTCAGTATCAATGCACCTCATACTATGTATCACATGATCCCTTTGGTAATTCCAATTCTGGTATTACAGTTATCAATTTTCCTATGAAACTCCTACTGAGCACCTCAGCGTCGTTTGATCCAAGACTATCTCTCCTTGAGGATATATCTTAAAACCTTTCTTTTCTCTTTGCCCCCTGTTCAGATATTTCGTTCAGTGTATTGACAAAGGTGCAGAGTCAACACAGTGGCTAACACTATCTCCACAATGTTTTTATATTGTCCCAAGCTGTTATACGGATTTGTAGGTCTCTCCGAAGACAGTGCATGCACGCAGTTGTCTGTAGTGATCTATTGGTTCTTAAAAAAACCTCTAAAAAGGGACTTTTGGCTTGCCCATTAGATACCATTGGTTGGCTCCATTGTCAGTTTTACTGTCTTCCTTTTCATTGGTGAGCACATGCCGTAGCTGTCTGCTTCACTTCATCTCTGTGTATTTGTTTTCTTCCCTGCAGCATGGACTAAGTACTGATTTCTTTCTTGATTACTGTTCTCCCGCTTTGTAGGAAGCTGGTTCTGTATATACTATTCCAAAGTAAGGTATAGTGTAGACAGAGTCCAGTGGATCCCCAGAGGCTTTACAAAGGTTAAAGTAGATAATACATTACTCTCTTTTGTGGTAGTGGTAGTGTGGTTGAGTAATCAGGCTTATTAGGAGGCTGTGATAAGCATTTTTGTACACAACCAGGCATGAAATGATTACACACACTCAAAGACTGAATCCAAGACCAATTGTTTGGTATAAAAAGTTATTACTATTGTTATTTTATTTTAGATCCATGAGGAACTCAGTTGCAGATATGCAACAGTTTCAAGAATAGCATTACTTTTCAAATACAGTAGGTATTGTGGTGTAAAGGCATAGAAGTACTTTACAGGAGTATAAAAAATACTTTGATAATATCCATCAAATCCTAGCAAACTTAGCAAATGTACGAGATAGATATTTAGTGCAATAGGCAGAAATGCAATGCAATCCTATAGAAGGAAAACAGTTGTGCACATTTACAGGTAAGTAATAGACTTACACATCCGGTCTTCGGGGGTTTAGACCACAATGGGCAAGGGTCAGATCAAGGTGGGTACTGCACCACCAGCGGCACTGGGGCTACCGGTGCAGAAATCAATGGGACCAATGTTAGTCAATGGAGGCTGGGGGCACCTACAAGCGGTGCTGTTTGCAGGCAAGTACCTGTGGTTTCTGGGCACAGGCCCTGGGGATTAAAACAAGCACAGGGTGCCACAAGGCAGCATCAACCATACAACACCAGTAACACAGGGGCGGCCGGGCGCAGGGTGCAAATCAGTTAGGCGCCCAATGCAGGTAAACAGGGATCTTGGTCGCACAAAAAGGCTGCAGGCTCAGACCAGGAGGCAGGACAAAGTTGACCACCAGCTGGCCAGGTAAGTTGAGATGTCGGAGAAGGCCTGGGCACCGACGGCTGGGATCCCCAATGTCGATGGGCTGTGGATGCAGGGGAGCCTTTAGTTGTCGGATTCTCTTTACCAGGCCCTGTCGCGGTCAGGGGAACCTTGCCTGACGAGGCTGCAGGTGTCTTTGTGCAGTCCAGGAGAGATCAATCACCAATGGAGTTGAGGTCAGGATCGCTGGGGAAACTTCACTGAACAGGTGAGCCACTCATACTTGGGCTGTAGGTGTCGGGTGTAGAGTGGGCAGGAGAGTTAGATCCGGCTGGATCTGGAGTCCATGTAGTTGGATTCTTCTGGACAGGGCCGCTGTCCTCAGGAGATCTGGTTTTTGTTGAAGACTGGCAGTCTTCCTCATGTGTCTAGAAGTCGCTGGCCACAGGACAGGTGTCGTCTTTTTTGCAGGTTCTTTAAACTGGAGACAGGCCGGTAGGGCTGGGGCCAAGCTAGTAGTCATATTCAGGCATTGCTGCTCGGTATCTTCTTCATCCTTCTTCATAGGTTGCAGGAATCTGAGGATCAAGGTTCAGGGGTGCACCACAGTACTGAATTTAGGGGTGTTACAGGTATTGGCAGAGATGGTAGCCAATGGGCTACTTGTCTTTAGGGCGACTACACCCCTTGTATGCCCCCTCCTTTTATGGAGGGGGCATCCCCTAACCTGATTGTGTAGAATCCTTCCTCGTTCCAGGCACCTTAGGGGTGGTTCTTGGAGAGAGGTGACGTGCCTCTCCTGGGCAACGGACCTTGCAGCCAAAAGTGGGGTTTGGTCAAGGGGGTGGGCATCTCCATTAGCTGGAGAGGCCTTAACCAGCAAAACAAAGGGCAGGAAGCCTTTAACCCCTTCGATGCTCATGACAAGCTCAGCTCGTCATGAGGTACACTGCTCGTGTGCTCATGACGAGCTGAGCTCCTCATGAACACACCCATTACTGTTAGTGTCCAGCACAGGAGAGGAATATCAATAGCAGCGATGGTATTACGGCTCACCACCCTGAATGCTGTTCCTGCTTGGGGGTAGGTGAAAAGAACTTCCACACAAGCATGTTTTGTTACTGGCCCACAAGAGCACAAGGGCTCCCACAGGGATTAGAAACATGTCTGAGTGTGGTAGGCTGGTGCAGACCAGTCAGCTGCACACTAGTGAGTTGGTAGTTTTTCAGGGGCCATCTCTAAAAGGCTCTCTGAGTGCATTTTGCAATGAATCAAACACTGGCATCAGTGTGGGTTTATTATGCTGAGAACGTTGATACCAAACTTCTTAGCACTCAGTAAAGCCATCATGAAGCTGTGGAATTCATAATGACAAACTCCCATACCATGTACCCAAAATGACTTCATTGCACTTACAATGACTAAGAATGGACTTAGACACTGTCGGGGCATATTGCTCGTGCAGCTGTGCCCTCACTTGTGGTATAGAGCACCCTGCCTTAGGGCTGTGAGGCCGGCTAGAGAGGTGACTTAACTATGCCACAGGCAGTGTTTAGGGCATAGCGCACATGGAGGTGTGCCATGTCGACTCTTATGTTTTGTCTGCACCAAAACATACAGTCTGCAATGGCAGGGTGTATGTTTAAGTGAGGGGTCTCTGACGGTAACACAATACATGCTGCAGCCCTTAGAGACCCTCTCTGGTCACAAGTACCTTGGTACAGTGGAGTAACGAAAGTTTAAGGCCCATCCTGCAATGTACACGGGGGCCCACCACTTCAGATTTAATAGTGAGCGCTCAGGCCTAAGTACTGTGCTGAGGGGGCCCCCTGCAGCTCGGGGGTCCTTCTGCACCACGGGGGATGCGGGGGCCTGTGTTACGCCCCCGCCTTGGTACCAGTGGTACCTATAACAAGGGACTTATATGTGGGCTAGTGGTGTGCCAATTGTGGAAACAAAGGTACAGTTTTGGGAAAGAACACAGGCACTGGGAACCGGAGTACCAGGGACTGAGTGCACATTCAAAGTGCATCAGAAATCTAGCAAAAAGTGTGTGGGATTACTGCAACAAAAACCCACTTTCCTACATCTGTTTCTTGTGCTTGAATGTGGTGTTTTTTTATTTGCTATTGCTTGCAAGATAACTTAAAACCATCAAAGTTGTAGCTTGTACTTCCCGGTATGTCCAAGAGCTAAATGCAAACAACTAAAAATAAAGTAACTTTGTTGCATGTGACCAATGTCTGAAACATACATTTTGGCCCATTGTCACCTAAATTATTGATGAAGCTATAAACATATTTACTTTGTTAAAGAGTGTTGGTTGCCATACAGTATGTAATAGTAATAGTAATAATTTTATTTCGCATAGTTACTTAAAACCATTGCAATACAAGAATAGGTTAAGAACAGGGAATAATAAAAGTACAATTCTAATAAAAGAGAATAAAACATTCACATTTCCTTAGTTCGAATGTGCACGCAGCAACTTCGTAAGCAGTACGTTTTTTTTTAAAGTTCAGCTTTATAATTATAAAATATTTCCACTTTCCTGATATCCCCATAAACTTCTTTGAGTCAGTAATGTCATTCGACAAAGCGGTAATAGATCAATAGTACAGGGACCGTTATAGATTTATTTCAGGCATCTTTTTTTCCACCGCCTTCATAAATTTTACGAAGCTACAGCTCAAGCGAGAGTCATGGGGAGAAAAGCAAGCCAGAACTGCCTTCCTTCGTGTGCGAATTCCTTGCCGATTGAAGTGTTGTTTCAACAAGTATTTCCGTTCATCGTGTAATTTCTCACAAGAGCATATCAAGTGCAGCATGTCCTCTTGCCCCAAGCCACATAGCCTACAAAGGGGATCAGCTTTTATTTTGACCCAGCGCGGGAGATTTTGAATACAGGGTAGCAAGCCCAGCATATGCTTTAAGAAACGCATTTTGACGGATTTGGAGTATCCCTCGCCAAGGTAGCTCTGTGGTGCCTTAGTAGTGTACGAGTTTAGGGTCATCCAACCATACAGTATGTGTTTTTATGAATTAATGTTTGCCGCTGTCACATTTACTTATTTGTTGTTTGTCTCTTTTATAATTTAGAAGATGTTTTACTCATCATCAAACATGCACTGATTTCAAAAGGTTTATGTTTCATCCGTTTATCTTTACCACCCAACCCCATAAATCACCCTTACCTCCCTTTATCTCTACGCAACTCTAAAACCTAAAAGTATCCTTACCTCCCTTTACCTTTACCCAACCCTAAAACCTAAAATCACCCTTACCTCCCTTTACCTATTCCCACGCCTGAACCCTCAAGTCACCCTTACCTCCCTTTACCTTTTCCCACTTCTGAACCCACAAGTCACAACTACCTTCTTTTATCTCTACCAACCCTGAACCTCAAGTCACCCTCACTTCCCTTTACCTCTACCCACCCTTGAACCTTCAAGTCACTCTCATCAGTAACCTTCACTATCCTTTACCTCTGCCCACTCCAGACCCTGAAGTCACCCTCGCCTCCCCTTACGTGTACTTACCCAGAATCCTCAAATCACCCTCACCTCCCTTTACCTCTAACAATCCTGAAGCCTCAAGTCACCCTCAACTCATATTAACTCTATCAACTCCTAATCACTCAAGTCACCCGCACCCCCCTTTAGCCCTCAGGTCACCCTCACCTCTCTTTACCCCTACCAACCCCTGAACCCTCAAGTCAATCTCAACGCTCTTTACCTTTAACCACACCTGAAGCCTCTAGTCACCCTCATCTCCCTTTATTTCTACTCACCTCATTATGGTTAGGCCACCATCACCTTCCTTTACCTCTACCCACCTAAGCCCTTAAGTCACCCTCACTCCCTTTATCTCTTCCCACTTAGCCCTCAAGTCAACCTCACCACTCTTTACCTCTACCACCACTGAACCCTTGAATCACCCTCACCCCCTTTACCTCTACTGACCCCTCAGGCCACAAGTCACCCACACCTTCCTTTACCTCTATCCGCCCAAGCCCTTAAGACACCCTCACCTACCTTAACCTCTACCCACTCCTTATTACTCTTCACCCACACCTTCCTTTACCTTTACCAACCACTGAAACTTCAAGCCACCCTCACCTCACCTCCCCTTACCTTTACCCACTTCTGAAACCTCAAGTCACCCTCACCTCCCTTTACCTCTCCCCACCGTGAACCCTAAAGTCAAACTTACCTCCGTTTACTTCTACCCATCCCTAAACCCTAAAATAATTTTTTTAAATGACATAAAAATAATGTATCTCAATAAGAATACCTGTGTGGTAAAGTAGTGCATGGTAAAGATACAAATATTTACCTGTGTGGTACTTACCTATGTGGTAAAGGTCCTGCACAGTAAAGGCTGTTTCCGTACAGACAGGATGCATCACTGCCCCTTCCTTAAACACTCTCCTGCCTTCACTCAAGCACCCGCTAAATGTTTTGGGGGCACCGTTCGTGACAAAATCAATAGGTCTTGCATGGGCAAAACCTTCTAGCTTTGCCAATGCTTGTTTTTTCAATACTGTCTATGATTGGGGGCGGAGCCGGACCGGCGACCAAGATGGCTGCTCGGGGTCCCGGCTCCGCCGACCTTCTTCCCTCACCGCCCGAACTGGCCGCCTGTCCCGCGCAGACACGGAGCTTCTGTGTGTCGGAGGGGGCACTGAGACGAGGCGCCTGACTTTGGGGTATTTCCGAGCTCCGGGGACGGAGATGTGGTCCTTTGCACGGTGCGGCCTGCCCGATGCTAGCAGCCGGGACCTCACGCTGCACTGCTTCCGGCCACCAGTTGCACAACAGCGGCCATACAGACCCGGAAGACGCCGGCCGCCCGTCATGGAGGTCAGCCCGCCCCCCGACAGCTTACTCCCAGCGCGTGACCACTGGAGCCTGCTACAAGTGTAATGAACCGTCCCTCTATACCGTTCGCCCTCTCCCCCCCCCCCCCCCCCCCCCTCGAGCACATTTCATCGGCAACGGGACACTGGAAACTGCTCTATGTTTCCCTGGCGGTACATTGTTTGATCTGGGTACATTAGTCCGTAACCTACTCTCCAGTTCACCGGAGCCGGTGGAGGTAAAACGCTGCTGTGGTACTTTTTGCGCTGGGGGGGCCCGTATGTGCCTTTCAGTGGTGAGTGAGGATGGCATTTGTGTGGTGCATTAATGTTGAGGCTCTGGTGGACTACGCTCCTCTATCTGGCGGGGGCCGGCGGCTTCGATGCTCGTCTGAGCTGCGCCTAGGTGGTGATTCCTATGGAAGTGGCGCCTCAATGGGTACTAACTGGTCATGGCGATGGCTGTGTGAATTAAAGACCGGGGGGAAGTGATTGAATACCCCCTGTGTGCTGGAGGGTCACATTCTGGACGTGGTATGAGGATGTTCCCGGTTGCCTTTGGACCGGATGACCAACCCGAGGCGGCACCAGCTCTGTAAGTCACTGTTTGTGGGGCATATGCTACAGTTCCCCGTGAAGGAGCCGCGGTCGGGGGTGGAGGTGACTCTACGGTGGCTGAGAGGTGAATATGCTTATTTAAGAGACTCCCTGGTAGTTCTGTGTGGACCGATGAAAGGATAACTGGCTCCCTGTGTGACGATGGACAGCTGCCGAGCGAACCGCGCCGTGGGACATCGCAATAACTCTGGTTTCTCCCGGAATGGCTTGCGTGCTCCAGTTGGTACTTTGCTAGCCCGACCCTGCATTATATAAACGGTGTAATTTGTGATTCGAGTCTTGTGGGTCTGTGGGAGTCGAGGGCGCTCAGGGCGCCATTGTTGCTGCATGGGGAGATTTACATCTTCACCGTGTGGTTTGAGAAGCCGAGCGGCTACTACTATCCTGATTATGTGGGTGCTTCCGATGTTATGGCTCTACTTCCGTAGTAGTTGAAACGCTGTGTGGCGGTGGGGGTGGGGGGGGTCGGGGAACCCGTAACGGGAACCCTCCACATATTTTCTTTCTCCTACCGTGGGGTACTAGTTAACTTCTTTCCTTTCCCCTCTTTCTTTCTTTTACCTTAGTGTGAGTTATTGTCTCTCTCTCTTTTCTCTTATTCTCTCTTCTATATTTCGGGTTCATATACAGGGCGACAGGCACGCTGCTAGGGGGGTAGGCCATAGCCATACGCAGGGGTGCAGGGTGGGGGATGTGGGAGGGGTGGTGTTGTTTTTCTTCCTTTTTTTTTTTTTTTTTCGTTTCTATGGCCTTCTTTATTTTTGTTGCTCTTGGCTTGTCTTCACTTTCCTCTTCTCTCCTCCTTTTCTTGGGAACTGCGTGGAGATAATTCTCCGCATGTTTTTCTTATCTCAGACAATGAGGGTGGATTTTTAAATGCTTTGCTTACTGCGGCCTGGAACTGTCTTGGTGGGAAAACTGCATTGCTTATTGATTATCCTGGTTATGTATTGGACCGCAAATACCTTACCTACAGTATTCCTGACTGAATATCCTGCCTATTGAATATCCCTTGATTTGTTATGTCTTAAGTGTAATGCACCAGATCCTGTTCTTTCTATTTAAACCTAAAAATGAACCTTCTTTAATCCTGTTACCTCTATGGTAATAATGCTCTCCTGTGTTACAACCGAGTATTTGAGGAGCAGATTCTTGTACTGCAATGGACTACTTGTTTTGCTTTAACCGCTTCTGTCTTGATGGCCGACCGTGGTGGTCTGAAATGCTTTTGATTGTAACTGATTTAAGTACCAATAAAGGTTTACCAAAAAAAAAAAAAATACTGTCCATGATTGCTGCAGATATGCTCTCTCTAATCGTTTAAATTCTATGGTAAAGGTATAGCTCTCATTATGACTCAGCACTTGCTACAGAGAGTTGGGCGATGAGTGACACCCCACTTTGGGACCTCCTGTACAGCAGGGTGGGGCTGGGCTTTGGGCTTTCTTCCCCCTGTGACTCAGGTAGTTATATTGCAATGGCTGTGCTCTTTTCGGCGGATCGGGTGGTGGGGGAGACTGACATGGTAGACTCCCTTTTGGCATGGTATCCTTCTTCGTCAGGTTGCCCTACTAAAGGTGTTTAAAAAGTGGGATGACATAGGGGTGTCCACACTGTGAGATGTTATGAGCTGTCCAGTCTTAAAATCCTTCCAAGAGCTGCAGACCCTGTTCCAGCTTCATCATAGCCAGTTCTATAGGTATCTGCAGCTCCGCAATGCCATATCCCCCTATTTATGTGGTCTGGAATAGTGGTCTTTCAGGCCAGGGGTTGTCCTCAAAAACATCCAAAGATATGGCAACAGCGGGCGGATTGTAGAGGTATAATTCTAACCCCGGTGAGCACTCTCTATGCCCAGTTGGACACTGTGATATGAACATATGGAGATACCACATTAGGGAACCTGCCATATGTTATGTTATGTTATGTTATGTTATGTTATGTTATGTTACGTTACGTTATGTTATGTTATGTTATGTTATGTTATGTTATGTCATGTTATGTTATCTTATGTTATGTTATGTTAAAGGCACTTGTTAAGCGCACATACACCAAACGGTTTCATGGCGCTGGAGTCAGAGGGGAGGCTGCAACAACAAGAGATTAATTTAGTCATACGCCTGGGAGAACAGCCAGTTCTTAAGCTGTTTCCTAAACTGTACATAAGAAGTCACAGACCTCAGCTCCACAGGAAGCGAGATCCAAAATTGCTGGGCCAAGACTGCGCATCTTAGTCCTCCATGCTTCTGGCGTTTGAATAATGGAGTAGCCAGGAATTTAAATGTGAAGAACGCAGGTCCTGAGAAGGGCTATAGCGCTGGATCCTAGAAGAGATGAATGCTGAACTACTACCAGAGAGGGCTTTGAAGATTGTGCATCTAAGCTTGAAGGCGCAGCGTTTAGCCACAGGAAGCCAATGTAGACTCTTCATCAGCGGTTTGACGTGGTGCCATTTGGGCTGGCGAAAAATCAACCTGGCCGCTTGGTTCAACACCAGCTGCAAGCAATGTAATTGATATGCTGGGATACCAATATACAGTGAATTGGCGTAATCAGCACAGGAGATTACCAGAGCTAAGATGACCAGGGTCAGGACTTCAGTGGTCAAGAATCTACTGACATTCAGAATTCTTCGCAATTGAAAGAAACAAGTAGAGACCACTGAGCCAATCTGGGCTTTCATAGATAAATCGTTACTGATCACAATACCCAAACTATTGATAGAACCTGCTGGGAGTGGGGGATTTCCCAGCAATGGAGGCCAAAAGCTGGAATTCCACAGGTTGGCTGTCCCACCCGTAAGAACAGCTTGGTTTTATATGGATTCAATTTTAGTTGATTGCTATTCATTCATTCGCTGATAGAATTCAGAGTGGATTGAAAGTTAGATACAGAAACTGCAGATTAATTGATAGCAAATACCAACTGTTGGTCGTCAGTGTAGTTAAAGGTTCCAACCTTTCTTTCTTTCAGAGAGCAAATCAAGGGTAGTAGGTATAAATTGAAAATAAGGGG
This sequence comes from Lissotriton vulgaris, assembly GCF_964263255.1. Classification (NCBI taxonomy): domain Eukaryota; kingdom Metazoa; phylum Chordata; class Amphibia; order Caudata; family Salamandridae; genus Lissotriton; species Lissotriton vulgaris. The sequence goes on from NC_141687.1 coordinate 1,843,300,788, forward strand.
TGAAAGGGAAGAGCCCTGGGGTACCACACAGGTCAATTTCATTTTATTGGAAGAGAAGTTGGCAAGACGAACCGCTCGAAATCGATTGCTGAGAAAAGAAGAGAGCCACTTCAGAGCCAGACCCTGGATCCCAGCATTGCTGACACGGTCAATCAGGAGATCATGATAGACTGTGTCAAATAGCTCTCATTACGACTCAGCATTTGCTACAGAGAGTTGGGCTAAGAGTGACACCCCACTTCTGGACCTCCTGTACAGCAGGGTGGGGCTGGGCTTTGGGCTTTCTTCCCCCTGTGACGCAGGTAGTTATATTGCAATGGCTGTGCTCTTTTCGGCAGATCGGGTGGTGGGGAGACTGACATGGTAGACTCCCTTTTGGCATGGTATCCTTCTTCGTCAGGTTGCCCTACTAAAGGGGTTTAAAAAGTGGGATGACATAGGGGTGTCCACACTGTGAGATGTTATGAGCTGTCCAGTCTTAAAATCCTTCCAAGAGCTGCAGACCCTGTTCCAGCTTCATCATAGCCAGTTCTATAGGTATCTGCAGCTCCGCAATGCCATATCCTCCATATTTATGTGGTCTAGAAATAGTGGTCTTTCAGGCCAGGGGCTGTCCTCAAAAACATCCAAAGATATGGCAGCAGCGGGCGGATTGTAGAGGTATAATTCTAACCCCGGTGAGCACTCTCTATGCCCAGTTGGACACTGTGATATGAACATATGGAGATACCACATTAGGGAACCTGCCATATGTTATGTTATGTTATGTTATGTTATGTTATGTTATGTTGTTATGCTATGTTATGTTAAAGGCACTTGTTAAGCGCACATACACCAAACGGTTTCATGGCGCTGGAGTCAGAGGGGAGGCTGCAACAACAAGAAATTAATTTAGTCATACGCCTGGGAGAACAGCCAGTTCTTAAGCTGTTTCCTAAACTGTACATAAGAAGTCACAGACCTCAGCTCCACAGGAAGCGAGATCCAAAATTGCTGGGCCAAGATTGCGCATCTTAGTCCTCCATGCTTCTGGCGTTTGAATACTGGAGTAGCCAGGAATTCAAGTGTGAAGAAAGCAGGTCCCGAGAAGGGGTATAGCGCTGTTTCCTAGAAGAGATGAATGCTGAACTACTACCAGAGAGGGCTTTGAAGATTGTGCATCCAAGCTTGAAGGCGCAGCGTTTAGCCACAGGAAGCCAATGTAGACTCTTCATCAGTGGTTTGACGTGGTGCCATTTGGGCTGGCGAAAAATCAACCTGGCCGCTTGGTTCAACACCAGCTGCAAGCAATGTAATTGATATGCTGGGATACCAATATACAGTGAATTGGCGTAATCAACACAGGGGATTACCAGAGCTAAGGTGACCAGGGTCAGGGCTTCAGTGGTCAAGAATCTACTGACCGTCAGAATTCTTCGCAATTGAAAGAAACAAGTAGAGACCACTGAGCCAATCTGGGCTTTCATAGATAAATCGTTACTGATCACAATACCCAAACTATTGGTAGAACCTGCTGGGAGTGGGGGATTTCCCAGCAATGGAGGCCAAAAGCTGGAATTCCACGGGTTGGCTGTCCCACCCGTAAGAACAGCTCGGTTTTATCTGGATTCAATTTTAGTCGATTGCTATTCATTCATTCGTTGATAGAATTCAGAGTGGATTGAAAGTTAGATACAGAAACTGCAGATTAATTGATATCAAATACCAACTGTTGGTCGTCAGTGTAGTTAAAGGTTCCAACCTTTCTTTCTTTCAGAGAGCAAATCAAGGGTAGTAGGTATAAATTGAAAATAAGGGGTGAAATGGAAGAGCCCTGGGGTACCCCACAGGTCAATTTCATTTTATTGGAGGAGAAGTTGGCAAGGCGAACCGCTCGAAATTGATTGCTGAGAAAAGAAGAGAGCCACTTCAGAGCCAGACCCTGGATCCCAGCATTGCTGACACGGTCAATCAGGAGATCATGATAGACCGTGTCAAATACTGCTGAAAAATAAAGGAGTACCAGGGCCTGGGTGATACCCTTGTCGGCCCCCCTTCTGAGCTCGTCCATGACCGTATGAATAACTGACTCGGTTGAGTGTGCAGGTCTGAAAACCGCCTGATGAGAGTCAAGGTAGTGAGAGTGTTCAACGAAGGAGGTGAGGCAGTTTGTTACATGAGCTTCTAGGATTTTGCCTAAGTAGGGCAGCAAAGAGATGGGACGATATTTGCTGAGGACCAGGGGGTCATAGCTAGGTTTCTTTAAAATCGGAACAATTTCCGCACTTTTGAATGTATTAGGGACAATACCCAGCTTGAGAAAATTGTTCAGGAGTGAAAGAGGGGGTTCGGGCAAGTAGGAAAAGCCTTCTGTAGAATGTGAAGGGGACATGTGGCAAGCATTCCAGGGTTATAGTGGATTTGGAAGGATTGTGCCTGTTTTTATGTTCTTGTTGTCCAAGGGTATGTACCCTATTATTTGCTGCCTAATTATTCAGACCTTAATGACATGTCTTATTGTAAAAATGCAATACAATTTGTTGTGAAATATAAATCCATGGTAAAGAGCAGGGATTAGGGATTTTCAAAGTATTCAAGGGGGCTGCTTGAAAGTAAGCAGGGATGCAGGTTGCCATTTTCACCTCTCAACCCCATCCATTATAAAGAACAGGGATACCCCCATAGCAGTCTCACTACAACAAAGAGCATACATATGTACTCATGACAAGGCAGTTAAAAGGACCGTGCTCAATAAATTATTGGTCCCTTTGCATGAAGTGATGGCAGGAACAGGTGGATTTGCTGGCCGCCACCATATCACAGAGGAATACTCGGAGCAGGTTTTACACTTGCTTTTCCTACAGTTCCAAACTGCTGTGGAATGCCATTTCTGGCTGCCAAGCACCTCTCTTAAGAGGCACGAAGAATAGGCAGGGTTTTCTTTTGCTACCGGCACACTAGAATGACTTGCGTTGTGGCATTCATACAGGTTATTGGCGTAGTAGGTCCCTTCATACGAAATAAAGGTTGTAAATCCATGCATATGTTGCATATACACCAGTTGTACCTGCTTTTTTACCTGCATTGGTGGCAAATACTTCCAATACACCTTCTTGGAGATCCCAGAGCTGGGTCATAGCTGATGTGCATGCCATCGTTTGTGGAGTCTCTGGGTCATGGTTATCTCCATTCCCATTATCTCCATTTAAAACATTTTGCTCCTGAGGTTGGTCTATGGTCCCTCCAGATTTGTGCCTGGGGTGTTGTTGGGTTTTCGGAATTTGGCAACACGCCTTCTTCTTGGCTTAAAATTCCTGACGTGGTCGCCACACAGTTATCTACAATCGCCTGGCTTATGGTTGACAAGTGGAACAAGTTCCAAGTACTGTCAATGGTTCATTGGGCAGTCTATGACACTGACCCCAAATGCATCTAGAGTAAATTCCATCACTGTTTCCCTAAAGCTCCCTGCGGTCATTCTCCCAGGCTCTTCTCACTGTGCCACCTGTGTGTTGGATGCTGCATAGTGGCTATTCCTTTTCCTGCTGGCTCTGTCTTTCTCTGGAGCTCACTTTCTCAAGCTCTGTGTACCACGTCTGACCACCTTGCTTTCAGGAAGATGCTCCAAACATATTGCTTCCGTCTTTAGGTTGGTGTTTGCAATTCAGCCCCAGGACAACCTTGGTAATCATACTCATTACAAATGTATTTCATTATCGCTCATAGGGGACTAAAGGAGAATAATTGGCTGCTGGATAAGGGGAAGGAATGTCTGAGAGGAGAAGGGAGTTGAATGACTATGGACAAGGAAGGGAAAGTGTTGATGGGTGAAAAACGTGGACAAAGAAATAGACGAGCATGGATCTGTGGAGAAGGAGGAGGAAGAGCTTTGTGGTATTGTATAACAGTCAACATGAACGGAGAAGGAGGAGGAAGCCAAAGACTAAGGGAAGATGGATAAGGGGCGAGGAACCCTATGTGATTGTAGGATGATGGGCAGAGTATTGACTGTGGAAGAGCTGTGTGGTGCTGTTCAAGGGGATGATACCCTTTGTGGTGAAGGGTTGGGCAGTGTGTGATTGATGATAATAGAAGGGAAGAAGAGAGTGCATGTTCATGCTCAAATTCTCCTGACTCACACTTTTGTTAACAATCAAAGCACCCTGCAGAAGCCAACATGGGTCGTTGAGAGGGATCACGAGAAAGAGGGCCAGCAAGAGAGAAATTCAGAGAGAGAGTGAGAGAAAGAGAGACAAGGAAAATTAGATATTGAAAGAAGCATAGAAAGAGATACCCAGAGAGAGAGGTCGAAAGACACTGTAAGACCCAAATAGAGACACCCAGGGAGTGAGGGAAAGAAATCTACTAGGGATTCAAAGTAAAGTAAAATGTCTACTTTAAATTTGATTGCAAAGAGACTTTAGTTATTGGCTTCAGGTGTTATGCTGCTTATATGTGTATTTCTTTAAGCTATCATAAAATCATATCAAAGCACGGAAGATATGGGGGGACATAAAAGACGGACAAGGAAGGAGGACGGAAGAATTCAAAGAAGGGGCTTCAGAAAAGAAATGGGTACCGCTTGAGAACATTGTTATCTCACCGGATACAGCAGCAGTGCTTTATTAGTAAACAACCTAACGAATCTGACCAAAAAGAAAGAAGTTGAGAAAATGAGAAATACTGTGTGGCAAGAGGGATTGAGAGAAGAAAATGAGATTGTTGCATTTGAGGTCACTGTGAGAAGCATAGGGGTGACAGAGCATTGGAAATCACGATACACAATTTAAGAAATACTAAGAAAGGTCAGGCAGAGCCCCACAAAGACTGGGGACTAGAGATCATTCTACAATTTCTAAAGAGCTCCTGATTGGTATATTTCACTTTGTGCCCATTGCTGAAGATTAAGAGCGGAAGGAAGGCCTGGCTTCTAGGAGGACAGAGGCCATCAGGGTTTGAGATATTATGTCTTTAACAATGGCTTCTTGCTAAGAACAGACATTATTGTACAACTCCGGCTTCGATTACTTCCATTCATCTAAAGCCCTTTTCCAACTGTTCTGATTTAGCCTTATCACTCCTATAAAAAGCCAGTCTGCCATTAATTCCGGAAGTCTTGCTGTGCTGCTGCTGAGCGTTGCCTCAAGAAGTCTTAATCCTTTTTCCTCGTACAAGAATTCCACTTACGTATTTTCAACACTCTCTCTGTAAAGCATATGTAGAAATTCAACAAATTCAAGTTGTAACAGTTATTGTTTGTGCACTGCTGACAAGTATCTTCACAAAGTGTTACTATATAATGTTTTGCTGCTACTCATGGTCATGGATGTGGTGGATGTTTGGTTATCGAGTGTCCGCTATAATGGACATCAAATCACTAAAATGCCACCAACGATAGCGAAAGTGACACTGGCACACACTTTGACTATCATCACACACTCTATGACTACCAATGACTCCTTAACCCTCTTTACACTTTCACCCACTCAGAAGTGCTGACAGTGCTTTGATGTATGCTGAGACCAGGGTTAACTACGGCAGAGCCAGGGGTACCAAATGGCAGGAGAGCATTAGCAGCTGATACCTTGGATACCACTAATTTGAATCCAATTATGCTGTAGGGGAACCAAGGGTAATCACATTTGTCATGTATGCATGTATCTATGCACTGTTTATATAGTGCAAACCTACCCAAAATACAGCGGAGTGCCGCATAGGACCCAAGGCAGACACACTCAACATGTACTAGGCGGGATCAGGGATGGCACCTCCGTATGAGCGGAGGACCATCGCCCCAGGATTTGTTAGGGGAAGTTGTCTGGGTCCCGCATGGGAGCCTGCCTTGACAGAAGACTGAAGGAGGAGGACGCTGCGTCGTGCAGGAAGTTAGGTGTATTTATTTATTTATTTGTTTATGTTTCTGTCACCCATCCACCACCCTCGGTACATGCCAGCCGCCACTGGGAGGCATATCTGGTTTCTAAGAGCTCTGTTTCTGTGCTTGGTGTGTTATTAATGCCACACTCTTAACAAACATGAGTTGCATTTTAGGATATGGGTCTGCCTAATCATATCAATACCACAAATACATAAAAGATGCTGAAACACACAGTTTCCAAGTAGCCTCAAAGCACCTTTAAATACACTTGAACAATCACTGGTCTGGAGGCATTCTTCAATTCGTAGGTACATAGTAGTCGCCCTGTAATAACCTTTTATCCTGGAAATAACAAATATATTGTGAAAGTACTAATAGGTGGAAACCAATACCAATGGCTCAGTGTGTTTTTGAATGTGTTGTTTGTAACCCTGGGCGGAGTTCGCAGAGTTCCACTACGTGGAGCTACGCGAAGTGCAAAATAAACTCTGTCGCACTTAGTGGAGCTTCGCAAGCGGCGGAGTTTCATAGAAAAATTCCGTTCTCGGTGAATGCACAGTGCAGATGCTTGTCCGCACTATGCAATAATTGCGAACGGTACAATGCACAGCGCAAGCGATCCCTTCTTTCTCTCTTCTGCCGCTCAAGTAGGTTTTTACTCGAGCAGCAGCTTTCTCAACGCGAACAAGCAGTTTCTCATTGCGAGCGGTCCCGAGCATACACAACCACTCGCAATGAGAAACCTGACCACCCCACGTTGAGAAATCTCGCTGGGATGTTTATTTTCCACGCTCATGCCCGCCAACTTCATGTTGACGATCGCTAACTAGGAAAAATCTCCCCAGGAGGTTGATTTTCATTGTTCGCGCTCGCCAACTTGACATTGGTGAACGCGAACGAGGAAAAAAATTCTGCTTGGCTGCGCGAAGTGGAGTTTTTCAGAAATCTGCGAGCTGCGCGTATATCGGAGTGCAGGAAACTCCGCAAACTCCAAGAGCGGAGCGGAGTTTACCACCCAGGCTTAGTTGTTTGCCACTGACTGTTCCTAGAACCCGAAACTGAAATTCCACATTCTACTTGGATTGCTGGCCCAATATGTACTAAAATGCTGCACCCATATAGTGTTTAGAAAACAGACTCCCCTTATTACGTAAGGTATCATGAAAATTATGCCCAACAATCTCTCCTATAACCCTTTGCGAACATTAGAACAAGTGAGTTATGGTAATTATTGGCACACCTGTCATTAAGATTACCAGAACTGTTCATCTACATTTGTTAACACGTTTTTATTGAGGCTTTAAACAAGTATACTACAAAGGTAGGGCATACATTTTCAATATTTATATCTAGTGGTCCCAAATGTCCCATGCCTCCTAGTCTTAAAATGGACACAGTTGATGGGTTCAGTGCCCCCTCATATAGCTAGGTCCAGTGGAGGCCAGTAATTTTACCAGGAAGGGAGTTCCGGGGGTGGAGGGAGGGGCACACATACATTTCAGTCACAGCCATGCATTCACACACGAACACATATCCACGCACAACACTCACTAACAAATACACATACATTCATACATACACCCACGTATGCACCAAATATACAAAAACACATAAAACTTGCCTTAACTGCAGCTCTCCGAGAGGAAAGCCTCGGAGGTCCCAGGAGGGTTAGGACTGCTGCCTTCCCTCATTGGCTGACATTAGGAAACTCTCCCGCCGTCATGAGGATGACCAAATCTCCGCAAACAATTTGCAATGCAATAGGTCGAAAACAGGCGATCACACCTCCAGCCACCAGCTAAGATCCCACGATGCCAAGGACAAACAAATAGGCCATGTAATCCAGGGAAGCAGTCTGACGAGCAGTGCTGGCATTCAAGGGCTGCCCCCAAAGGGCCCTCGCAAATCGGTGACAGGGAAGCGAGCAGCAGGCCAGGTCTGAATTTAATACACAATTTTGGGAGGGTGGGAGACTACTTCCTAAAGTTTTTCTGTTCTACGACTGCAGTGACTTTGAATCTCCTTCACACCTAGTGTTCATACAGTAATCCCCATCACAAGATCTTTTGGGAGATCTGAGCCCTTTTAGGGATACCCTTCCCAGCCAGTGAATAGTGCATCCAGTCAAATGATGACCTCCTGAAGGTCAGGCCAAGAGTGTTGTGTTGCACTTGCGTCACACAAGGTAAGGTAAGGACAACGCAACACTAAAGTCAGATTTACCAGGCAACAAAAGGCCATCTTGCATGGCCCTGTAGTGCTTGGTAAATCTGGAGTAAAGTAAGGCAGGGCAAGTCGCGGTGTTGCATTACTCTGCAACAGGGAGGCAATCCATGGTGGCGCATTGGTGTTCCCACACATTCACCCATGGATTCTGACTTGTTCCCAGATGTAATATGAGTGGTAGACCTGGGAATGCGCCGAAATGCTACGCCTTCCCAGGGGAGACGTAATGAGGAGAAATTTGTGTTTCTCCTTGTTTTTCCTCTTTCTACATGTGCTGCATTCTGCAGCACAGGTATAAAGAGGAAAAAGCCTCATAGGATTGTTTTTGTGCAGGAAGGCATCCCTTCCTGCACAAAAACAATCTTGCCTGCAACGCAGTCACCCATGCACCATGACGCAAGGGTGTTTGCATTGGTGCAAGGAAGCACATTGGACGCCAGCACAAGAAGAGGAAAGGAATGTGCCGTGTAATGTTAAATATAGTCCATTCCTGCAATCTCCCTTTCACACAGCACAGCAGGGTGTCGTGCTCCATTGGTGAAACTGGGCCCAACTCCCTAATGCAGGAAATTGGCAAATAAGTTTTCAAACCGAGCTACCCAAACTCACTGGTCTAAAACCACGGCCTAGAGCTATTACTGAAAATTAATAGAATGCACAATTCCGAAGCCTTGAAAAAGCCCCAGACGGAATGAAATGCGTGTTGGCTGCCACGGTGACTATGTTCATGCACCATAAAAAAAATACATAGTTGATTTATTATCTATTAATGATTTGCTTGTTGTTCAAATACTAATGTTTACTGTACTAATTTACAGTATCGGCTGGAACCAAAAAGTACAGTTGGGGCGGGGTGGGTGGTAAAAAAATCAATAAAATGATTTACCGGGCTGCTCCGACTAATGAAATACTGGCCACCTCCTCGCCTCCAACCTCTTCTGTTCCTGCCGGAAACAGGAAGCACACACAGGTTCCCCTAACTCAGTTATGATGTTGCTTTCACCAGCACAGCAGCATCGTGATTGGTCCGAGCGCCATGGTTCGGCGCTCAGACGGGGACTATGAGCCTGTGCATGTTCTCCACCCAGGCTGTACAATACAGCCGGTGGAGAGCATGCAAAGTGTGCATGACTGTGCCTCTTCTTCCCTGCTGACTGTAACGACAGCCCAGCCCCGCTCACCCGTAAACCTCCCTCCGTATGGGAAAATAAAATGATAATAACGCTACGTTATTACTATTTTATTTTTCCTTTTTCCACTGCTCAAAGAGCAGTAGGGCGGGGCTCCTTTGTCTTTGCCTTAGTGGAGGAACTGCTGCTGCTAATTTCACAAAGGAAAGTGAATTGCGAAAATAAACCATTGCTACTCCATAATACTATTCCTCCTACAGGTCGCAATGCAGCTTACACAGGAAAAGGTGATGGAAGTCCTATTTCCCAGTAACAAGGAAATTATGACCGAAATTATGGCAGAAGGCCTTACTACTCCATCGGGTCCCAGACTTGAGAGAGCAATTTATATACAATATACAGTAGAAGTACTCAATATAGATGGAAAAGAAAAAGAAGAACAAATCACAAGTACAATGTTTTTATTCACAACGCACTTATATCAACCTTTTTATAGTTAAACGATTTTTATCACAACAGACTTTTATGTTTTATCAAATTATTTCGTGCCCACATAAGAAAAGGGGAGGGGAGTGCTGTGTGGGGATTTGGTGAGACAGTTGAGACTCAGTATTCATTGATATGCAACATAAACAGCATAAGTCAAAGTTCATGTACACATTCTTGGGATTGTTCCCAATAAATCGGGGCCACACGTAACATGCATATGTCAATACATTATGTACAATCAAACTCCTAAATAGCTGTACAAATCCTGCTGATGATAGAAGTTGATAGGGTAGGCAAAAGTGGTCTACGTTTCGACCCTAAAGACATGTAGGTTGATTGCCCTTACAGCACGGGTCTTCATCAGGTCAAGCGGGGGGCGGGGCATGGGGGGTAGGGCCGATGGGCTGGCCTCCTAGGGTAAAAGAAAGATTTGAAAACTAATTAGGCTCAAGGGTCTGCAATTAGGCTCAAGGGTCTGCAAAGGGTTACCTTGCTGAAGTCGCGACTTCGGCAAGGTAACCCTTGTTTGTTGATATATCCATTTGTTAGGAGCACATGTAGTCCATTGGCTCCTCTTTTCTTGTATTTTTTTTTCTTGTATAGTCCTCACTCAGTGTATGTATTTTAATGAATTTGCCGAGTGGATTATCCGCTATGGCACAACAGGGACTCTTTGCAGACCCTTGAGCCTAATTAGTTTTCAAATCTTTCTTTTACCCTAGGAGGCCAGCCCATCGGCCCTACCCCCCACCCCCGCCCCCCGCTTGTCCTGATGAAGACCCGCACTGTAAGGGCAATCAACCCTTGCGTGGACACCCCAATGTTTTCCTACCCAGAATCCCCTGCAAACCTCAAATTTAGTTGAAAGAAATCACATTTATCTCAAATTTCTGTGTGGGAAAGTTCTGGAATCTGCATGGATCCACAAATTTCCTACCACCCTGCGTTCCCCCAGGTCTACCGATAAAAATGGCAGAAAACCTGTGGCTATTCTTTAGGGGGGTATTCTTTTAATGGCGTGGGGGTATTGGGATGCCTATTCTGGGCAGCCCCCACCTCTACATATAAAAAAGCCAGCATAATCGCTTGTGCCTAGTGGACTTTCTGCCCCCCCAGGGGCCAGATCGGTGGGGCATTGGCATGCCCATTCTGAACAACCCCCACCCCAAACTTTGAGAAAAAAATCCTTGTTGGCTAGTGAGCTTTCTGCCCCCCCCCCCCTCACCCCCCTGGGGGCAGATCAGGGGCTATTGCGCCATCAGCCTCCTGAAGGGGCAGAAAATCTTTTGTTTTCTTTGGGGGTAGTGTGGGGGCATTTGCATGTCCATTCTTGGCAGCCCCCACCCCGGACCTATAAAAAAATCCCTGGCGTCGAGGGTGCTTTCTGCCTCCTGGGGGACAGAAGGGGACCACTGCCCCCATCTCACCCCCAGGGGCAGCAGAAAGACTGGTATTTTGTGAGGGAAAGGGGTGGGGGCATTGGCATGCCCATTATAGGCAGCCCACACCCCTAAATTAATCATTAAAAAAACCCTGGAGTCAAGCTGGCTTTCTGCCCCCCTAATTTACTTTGACAAAATATCCCTGGTTTCTAGTGGGCTTTCTGCCCCCCGGAGCAGATTGCGGGGCTACTGCCCCCATCTGTCCCCCAGAGGGGGCTGAAAGACTGAATTCACCAAAAATATTATGGGGGAGCAAAGCCTCTTGCCTAAAGGGCCGCTACCCCCTCCCTGGTGCCTAGTGGGTGGATCCCTGCTTGGGGAGCGCCCTCCTGGGCCTTCAAGCTCATTTCAGTTTTGGTTTCACTGAAATTATGTCAGCTCGACGTCCGCGCTGATCGTCATTTCAGTGAAACCATCTACACAAAATGGTAACCAATCCTAAGGAAAGAGAGGACAAGAACTCCACAACCAAACTATGGTTCTGAGTGACTTGTGAGTGTCTCCAAAAAGCGGTTGAGTGTGCTTGGTGTGGAGATAGACCTCCTGATATCTTTTGTGCCCTCACACACTCTTGCGAGTATGTAGCATCATCATTGGGCAATGCTCCTCATGGGGGTGGTGCTGCAGTACCTCACGGGCCCTACAAGAGGGCTCTTGGTTGGAGATCTTTTTAGGAGGTGACGTACTTGTGCATGAGGGTATGTGGGCCAAGTGAGTTTGTGCAAGTGGAGTTAAAATTACCTCTAGGTACCCAGATAAGTTTAATAATGGTCCTCCGTAGGGTAAGTTAAAAGGGTAATTGGGTTTGGAGACTCTCCTTAAGACTAAATAAAGGGAGGGACCGGTGTATTCCCACAGCCCTCAAACCGCGCCCTCTGATATCTTTCAGTTCATCCGTTAAATGTTATGTTATATTATGTTATGTTAAAAATGATTTATTAAGCGCACTGACACTGATTGGTTTTCTGGCGCTGTCGAAGAACAGAAGACGTGACCAGAGGTTTTAATGCGTGCTGGGGTTATTGATATGCTTGTCTGTAGAGCCAGGTCTTTAGTGCTTTCCTAAATTACATGAGGTCCGGACAAGCCCGGATCTCAAGGGGGAAGGCATTCCACAGGCGAGGAGCCAATGTAGCAAATCTGCAGCTGCCCGAGCGCTTGCGTTTAAAGGAAAGTGTCTGAAGGAGGCCCAAATGGGCTGAACGCAGATTGCGGGACGGAACATACTTCGTAATAAGTTTATCAATGAATTTAGGACTTTTACAATGAAGGGATTTGAAGATCGTGCAACCTGTTTTCAAGGTGCAACGCTGGGCCATGGGGAGCCAGTGGAGTTTCCTAAGCAGTGGGGTGGCCGGTTGCCATCTAGGTTGGTTCAGAATCAATCTGGCAGCGTAATTTTGTACCATCTGAAGGCGTTTCAGCAGGTAGAGAGGTAAGCCTAGGTAGATAAGATTCGCGTAGTCCAGGTGGGAAAGCACAGTGGCGATCACCACCTGGATAATGGCCTCCGGGGTGAGAAGGCGCGAACCTTCCGTATTTTCCTAAGTTGAAAAAAACACTCCGAGAACACCTGGCCCACTTGTGTTTCCAGTGAGAGATCACTATTCAAGGTGACTCCAAGTGTCTTTGCCGAGGAGGAAGGAGTCGGAGCTTGGCCCATGTCTGGTGGCCAGTAGTGCGAGCCCCAATATTTGACACTGTCTCCTGTGAGAACCAGCTCAGTTTTTCCCGGATTTAATTTTAAATGATTTTGGTCCATCCAAGCTTGGATGAACCTCATAGTGGACTGAAAGTTGGAGTTGGAAGTTTCAGAGTTGTCTATTGTGAAGAGCATTTGCAGGTCATCTGCATAATTAAACAACGCCACCTGTTTATCTCTAAGGGCCTGGATTAAGGGGAGAATATAGAGATTAAACAAGTGAGGTGATAGGGAGGAGCCCTGTTGTACTCCGCATGTGATGGTCTGTTTGGTGCCAACCAGATCTCCAAGGCAGACTGCCTGGGATCGGTTCTCCAGTAAGGACTTCAGCCAACTGGCTGCTGTGCCCCGGACGCCGGCCTGGGTGACACGGTCGATGAGGATGTTATGGTCAACTGTGTGAAACGTGGACGACAAATCCAGAAGCACCAAAGCCTGTGGGGAGCGTTTATCTGCGCAATCCCGGAGGGTGTCTAGTACCGTAATTACCACCGCCTCCGTTGAATGGGCGGGGCGAAAACCCGCCTGATGAGGCTCAAGGCAGTTTGATTCCTCTAAGAAGTTGTACAGGCATCTCGCTACGTGGGCCTCCATCACCTTTGCTAGGAAGGGGAGTAAGGAAATAGGGTGGTAATTTGCCTTGCATGTTGGATCAGTCCCAGATTTCTTTAGGCGCGGTATAACCGTCGCGTCCTTAAATGCAAGGGGCACTAGTCCCGAAATCAGGGAGTCGTTCAGGAGAGTGCAGGCCGGGTCAGGGAGAACAGAGAGGCACTCTTTTAAAATATAAGGGGGACATCTGTCCGACGGGGCGCCAGATTTAACTCTTACTAGCAGCTCCTGAAATTGCTCTGGGGTGATAGGAGGGAAGCTGCTGAGTGTGCTGATGTTGTTAGTGGTGGGCGTTACAGAAATGGAAGAATTCAGGGATTGTGGGATACCAGCTTTGATATCCGCAATTTTCTCGATAAAATAGACATTAAGTGAGTAACAGAGGGTCTGGGTCACACTTAGGCGGACACTGTCTAAATTTGTTAGCTCATTAAATATGGAAAAAATGTCCTTTGGTCTATTTGTTGAGTTAAGGATGCAGGAGGAGAAATAGGCAGCTTTAGTGGAAAGGATGGCCTTCATGTATTCTTTCGCGGCCGTGGTAAATCTAAACTTTAGGTCGGGGGAGTAGCTGCGGCGCCATTGTCGCTCCAGTTGGCGCAAGGCCAGTTTCTTTGCTTTTAGATCTAACGAAAACCATCTTTGGGCGTCTGTGCACCGGGCCAATTTGACTTTCTTGTAGGGTACGTGAATGTCACTTGCTGCTTGTAGCCAACCAGAAAAGTTGGATTCAAATAGGTTAATATCAGGGTGGGGGGATGGAATGGTGTTAACCAGTGTTTGTAAAAAGACTGTTCTATCTCGGGTATTCCATTTCCTCACTCTCCCTCCAGCTGCTGTGGCGGTTGTCTTGGTGAGGGGACAGGCAAGGTTAAATTTAAGGAGGAGGTGGTCAGACCATAGGCAAGGGATAGTTGCCGGGTTGTGACTAACGAGGAGTTGGACCAGATCAGGTCCAAAATGTGACCTTTGCAGTGGGTTGGCGAGGGCACTTGTTGTGAGAAATTCAAGTTCGTGAGAAGCTCAGTGAGTTCGCTTGAGTGAGGGCCTTCCAGGGGGTCGTTAAACCAATTATTAAAATCACCTACCAGAAAAATCCTGGAATGGTCCATGGCCAAATTAGCAATTTGCTCGCTTAACATGAGAGGGAAATATGGCATGGGGTTCCGGGGTCTGTACAAGAGGACACATGCAATAGTGGTATGAGGGGTTTCAAACTTTAGCACCAGATGCTCCGTGTCCGGTAAATTGAGGCAAGTCAGGGTGGTAACTTTCAGAGTGGAGCGAATAATTGCAGCGACACCCCCACCGGATTTGCCTGACACACGGTCAGCATGTATAATATAGTAGTTCGATGGGAGTGCTGCTATTATATCAGGGGCAGAGTCCGGGGTCAGCCAGTTCTCGGTAAGTAGGAGAATGTCAGGTTTGTCAGTATCTAACAGAAGAAAAATGTCCATCTGGTGTTTCACCAGGGAACGAGTGTTTAGATAGAGAATGGCCAAGGAGTGAAAGTGAGAGCCAGGCTCCGCCTGACTGTTGGGGTCGATGCTCAGCATATTAGAGGGATCTATGGAGGGAGTGCAGTCGACTAGGATCCCTTGTCTCCTGGCCCGGTTGTACGCATCCCTTGACAGATGACCCTGGCCTCTGTTGTATTTCAGAAGGTCATTACAGGAGTATGAGAACAAGCAGGCAGCATGGCTGGCCCTAGGTTCCGTCTGAGCGCAGACGGGCGCAGACGGGCTCGCCTTCGGTGCGCCACCGGCGCGCCCGCTGCGCTTCCGAGACGGGGGAGCCATTTTATGCCGGCGAGGGCGGGAGGGGCCGAGCACTGGTCCACTCACCTGCTCCTCACCCAAGATGGCGGCTAGAGTGCTGGACCCCAGGCAGTGCCTGATCGGCTGCGATGGAGACGAGCAAGCAAACAAGGTGGCCAGTTAGGAAATTAAGCAGGTCAGTGCCAGCACAATGAGTGCAATAACATAATTTTTTTAAAACAATGTGAGTCCCAAAATACGGTCGCAAAGTGCAGTTTAAAAATGATAGTAATCACTAGGCACACGCTCACACACAAGTCCCGGCTTCCGCCTCAGGACATCCACGTGCACACTGTCAATCGGTGCACGCGAAGGGTATTGAGGTTTTTATGCCGGCGAGGGCGGGAGGGGCCGAGCACTGGTCCGCTCGCCTGCTCCTCACCCAAGATGGCGGCTAGAGTGCTGGACCCCAGGCAGCGCATGATCGGCTGCGATGGGGTTGAGCAAGCAAACAAGGTGGCCAGTTAGGAGAATAAGCAGGTAAGTGCCAGCACAATGAGCGCAATAACACCATTTTTAAAAACAATGTGAGTCCCAAAATACGGTCGCAAAGTGCTGTTTAAAAATGATAGAATCACTAGGCACACGCTCACACACAAGTTCCCGGCTTCGGCCTCAGGACATCCATGTGCACAATTCTGGGGCCCCTCTGGATTTTACAGTACCTCCTCCAATCGCCCCAAAATCCCACCCCAGAAGTGAGAGAGAACAGGACAGTGCCAGAAAGTGTGAGAGTTCCCTGTGAGTACCCGCATCTCCAGGACCCCATCAGATTGCAGTCATTAGTCTTGAACTAAAGTAAATGGTAAATGTAGATGAGCAATTCACCGTCTGAGTCTTCCTTGGAATCCAAAGTCTTGCACGCTTGAGGGCTAGCTGGTAAACACCCCCTTTTCATTGGGCCACCCCAGCTCTAAGACTCATACATTTCCTTGATGCTAGAGGTACACTTTCTGACTCCCTTCTCATCCACCCCCTCCCTGCATACCCAGCTGGTCCGGATTTCCTGTCCTAGCCAGTAGCGGCCCGTCTGAATGTGGTCGGAGATACTATGGGCCGCACTCAACAAAACCAGGGAAGTCGCACCCTGGGGCACCTCCCAAGAGGGGATCAAGCAAGGCGAAAGTGGTGGAGTTACGTTATCATTGGATAGTAAATTTGATAAAATGTTGGCAGCGATAGATGCCTCTGGGGAATGCCTGGAGGGGAAGATCGACTATATAGCAGCGGAACTCAGCCTTATCTGTGAACAATCTAGGACACTGTCAGAGAGAGTCACTGCATTGGAGACCACGGGCTATCTCTAGCACCCGCTGCACAGGCTACGGGCCTTTGTCTCACTGAGTTTGAAACCCAAATGAGGCTTTTGGCTGCTCGACTGGACGACCAGGAGGGGAGGGTCTGCTGAAAGAATATTCGAGTGATGGACCTGCCAGAATGCATCAAAGTCGATTCTTTGTTGGCCTTTCTCAAGGATTGCCTCCAGAAGGTCGTGGCCCCAGAGGGCTATCCAAGCATTATGCACTGGGGTGGTCTCACTCCATACCAATGCAGCATCCTCATCTAGTAATAGCTCGCTTGCTTCACTTCCATGACAGTGACCACCTTCTACGACAGGCCCATGCATATGGGTCTCCTTATTTCCTGACTTTATGCTTCAAATGTAGACCCAGAGTGCCTTGTTTCTTGCAGTTAATAAAAAGCTGTGTGACCTGGGTTTGCTCTATTCCCTGCAGTTTCCGGCACGGCTGAAAGTCCAGGCAGCATACCAGGTATATTTCTTCATGGATCCAGCGGTGGCCTGAGGTAGGTACAGTACAGTACACCCAGTTCTGTCGGAGAGCAGGAAGCTCCCAAGACCCAGAAGCAGAGATCCCGCCATAGGGGTGCCAACCAATCTACCAAGCAGCAAGCAGAATTAGGACAGACAAGGGTGATGGAAACTGCAGCAACCCTCTGGGTGACCAAGGACTCTTTGCAGCGGCTATCTTCAACCTGACGCAGTTCTACTACTGACTCAGGGGACTCTGTGGTGCCGCAAATTGAGGGTATACTGTTGGGGGTCACTCCGGGCATGACTGAAGACTGGTCTGACTGGCATCTGGTGGGCTTTTCTGGAGGAGTGCACTGGGACTGTGGAGCAGCAGCAGCTGCATAATTCTTATTAGTGTTGATTACGACGGTCCTTCGATTTGCATGGCTGAGGGGTGCTGGATTGGGGAGTCTTCTGAATGTCGTCCCAGGGTATTGAATTGCTTACATTCTCTATCATTCTCCCTCTAGAGGTGGTTGTTCCTGCCCCCGTATTATAAACTGTTACATAGTTTGTCTTCATGTTGGGAATGGGTTGGCTCCATTGTGGGCCCTGTGTTAGTCATGGCTTTGACAAGATGTTGTACATCACAGTCTTTGGGGGGGGTGTTGGGAGTTTATGCTTTGTGTTTGCATGTTTGTTTTTATTGTGTTGTTTTCTTTTTCTATTAAGGTACATGTAGCGCAGAAACTCTGGTATGTACTTTGTATGAGGGTCCCAACATGCCTGTTGGGGGTGGTATCGCTCTGTGAATATGTGCCCACACTGGCCCTCATGATATATCAGAGTAAGCTGATCACGTGGAATGTGTGGGACCTCTCCATCCCATCTAAATACTATGATGTTGTCTATTACCTGAAGCACAGGGGGGCACAGATTGCGTTCTGCAGGAGACGCACCTTACTGGCTCTGAAGATTTGTCCTTGCGTAGAACTTGGAAGGACCAGCTCTATGCTACCGCTTATTTGGCTTTTGCGGGGGATTATTGGTTTATATTCGGCCTGGGTCCCTTTTCACGCACAGTGTTATCAGACCCTCATGGACGTTATGTTTTGGTGAGGTAGGTTGAATGGCAAGGACATTGCACTCTTGAATATCTATGCTCCGAATGTGGACCAGCCTACCTTCTTGATTAGTTTGGCCCACCTACTACCGTTGATGAGCTCCTATTTGAGGATAGTAGGGAGTGACTTTAATTGTGTGACCAATCTGTAATTAGATAGACCTCACTCCCCATTGTGTACAGTGCCTGTGCATAAACTTGCAGAGGCTGCTCGCTCCTGGGTTGCACAGTGGGCCCTCATTGATTGTTAGAGGGCACAGCACCCAGACGCCTGTGAATGTTCCTACTGTTCTGGCTTATACGCCCTGGAGGTACGGCTTCAAAGAGTTTACTGTTGTGGGGTGCCTTATGGTAAGCTGGTTTCTGCAGAATATTTAGCGAAGATGCATTCCGACGACTCCCCTTTGTTGTGCTCCTTCCTATGGTCCCCACCCAGACCAAGGGTTCCCACCTGGTGTTTGTTTCCTACATTGCACGAGGACCGGGCATTTCAGACCTCCTTAGGTGAGCAGATTTCTACCTATTGGCTTGATAACGAGGGATTGCCATCCACGTCAGGGCTGGAATGGGAGGCCATGAAGGTGGTTGTTCAGGGTTTCTGTATTTCTAGTAAGCTCAGGGTATGTGCTCAGCTACATTCAGACATACAGCAGCAGGAGGCAGGAGGCAGTCCTTGATGGATTACCCCAGATCCTTGAGGGGATTCCGGAGGGTAGGGGCATATTTTAGAGGAATGTGAGTCACTAATTGCCCTTATTGACCACCTAAGGGACTTTGATTATAAAACCGACACGAACAGTGCTCACACCGAAAGAGACAAGTCAGGCAGAATGCGTGCCTTGTTTTCACAGAGCGAGGAGGGAGGGCTTACCTTTCTCAAAGTGAGGGAGGACTCAGGGTTGGTGATGTATTCACGCAAGAGGGGATTAATGCTGCATTCCTTAAATATTATCGGGACCTGTACTCCGCTAGAACTGAGGTGAGTGAGGTCGATATGCTTAACCACATTGCTGACTCCTCACTGGTGGCGCTGAGACTGGGAGTGGCAAAGTGTTTGTGTGTGGACATTATGGTTTAGGAAGTCTAGGGTGCAATTAAGGAGATGGTGAGGGGGAAGATCCCAGGGGTGGGTGGTCACTCCAAAGAATTGTATAATGACTCCTGGGCATGGGGGTACTTCCTACCTCACTGCGTGAGGCCTCAATGTGTCATTGCCAAAGAAAGACCAGCTCCCACTCCTCTTGTACTCATATCGCCCCCTCTTGATGCTAAACGCTGGCTATAAGATACTAAGTAAGATACTTACTGACCGGTTATTACCGCATATGTGTACCCTGGTCCACCTTGACCAAACTGGCTTTATCCCTACTCCTAGCACCATGCCTAACATCCGTCAGCTATTACTCACCCTGAACCATTGGGAGCACCTTACACCGGACTCTCTAGCCATATCCATAGATATCAGGAAAGTGTTTGACTCTCACCGGCGGGAGTGCTTATATCTCACTTTGTTTGACATAAGTTGCGAGTTACCCTTCGTTAAATGGACAAGACTTCTTTATACGGGCCCGCTGGTTCAGGTCTGTACCAGTTCGAGGATTTTGGAACCATGTGCAGTGGAACGGGGCAACAATCAGGGTTGCCCACTACCACCATTGCTATTTGCGTTGGCCCTGGAACCATTTGCGTGGACAATACAGCAAGGGGCTTCCTATCAGGGTTTTTATTCAAACTATTTTATTGATTTTTAAGCCACAAACTGAAAAAAGCTGCACTGTGTCCTATCAGAGTTTACAATTTTTTTTCCTATTGCCACTACCTTTCATTGTATGTGGACAACATGCTACTATACATGCGAGGTGAGAACTCAGATCTGAAAGGAGCTGTAGCAGCTCTAATGGAGTTTGGCCGCTACTTGGGGTTGGAGTTGAGCTGGAATAAATCCTGTATCTACACTCTCTGGAAAGATCATGTAGGGCATAGGCTCAAATCAACTGCCCCAACATTACGGTGGAAGCAGGTGTCTATTTGCTATCTGGGGGTGGCAATTTATTGTATAGTAGATTTGCTATATGAGGGGAACCTGTGCTGTGCTATAGCTGCCCTGAGATGCTCTCTGACTTTTTGGACCTTCCTTACGCTCTCGGTGGGCAGCAGTATAACAATTTCTAAGATGGCAGTTTAGCACTGTCTATTCTACTTCTTTGCTGCTCTCCCCATCGAAATCTAATGGAAATTTTTCAGAGACTTGGATAGTGTCATGCTGATGTTGTACTGGGGAAACTCACGGGGTCGCGTAGCGCTGCAATTTTTCAGGTGGAGGGAGAGGATTTGGCAGTACTAAATATTGAACTTTATTATTTAGCAGTGCAACTACCTTCAATTTACTCTTGAGATCTGCCCTATGGGATGGAGTGCTATATCATGAGCCCAGGCCACCTTCCAAAGTGCTTTTGACCAATATCTTGTAGAAACCTAGACCAATTTCCCTAATCCGTAGAGCCATTCTACTAATTCGAAAGGCGCACTTTGTTTGGGGCAGGGCACTGAAACGTACGAGCAGTAAACTCCCCTATACCTCTGAGTTACCATTGCTGGTTACTCGACATTTGGGATAAACAGTGGGTTGGTCAGGAATAAACCGCTGGGTGGAACTGGGGTTCACTATCTCAGGCGATTTATTCATGAAGGGAGACTTCTGTCTCTTCTCAGCATTGCGAGACATATGACCTGTCGGTAGGACATTTCTTACTCCATGGATCTCTGTTGCACAGGGCGCGTGAATGGTGTGGCCAAGGCACTGCGGAACCACCAGATCATGAGTGCCTATTTTCTATCTTTCTAATAACAGGCTGGACAAAGGCAGTCACTTTACTTTACAGAGCACTGTTGAAGGGAATGCAACCAGATCTCACGCCTCTGAGACACAGTTGGGAAGAGAACCTGGGAACGCCACTGACTGACCAGGCATGGAGGGGGATGTTAAAATGCTCCCCCAAAGTGTTCATAAATGCACGTTTCAAACTCATTCAGTTCTATTGCCTTCATAGGGTGTGCCTCACTCCTCGAAGACGCCATATTATGTTCCCTGGGGCATCATCGGCATGTTCCCATCAGCCGCAGCCCGTGCAGGTAAGAGTGGCAGTGGGAGGGGGGGGGGGGCGAGTGGGGGGGATTTTGTCAGACAATGATGAGGGAAAATTAAATAAATAATTAATTTTCCCTTGTTGTTGTCTGTCGGAATATCCCCCCACCCGGCCCCACAGCTTTTACCTGCACGGGCCGCAGCTGGTCCCCGTTGTCTAGCGGAAGATGTGGCCTTATTTCACATTTTATTTTATTTATTTTATTTTGAAAGTTTTATATAGCGCGGACAAGATCTTTGCAGATATCAGAGCGCTTTACATAGAAGGGGTACATGAGGGAGCATAGTCAAACAGATAAGTAAAGCTAATAGTACAAATAAGTGGATGCAAAGCCAATCATATAAATCAATAAGACAAGTAATACAAATAGGCAAAGGGGTCAAACATGTAGTACAGATCGGTGCAGAGTCAGATAATTAGATTCACACTACTGCTAGTTAGGGTACCTGCAGCAGTCTACAGCAAGCAAATTAACCTAACAAACTTTTGGGATTCTGCAACCAAAATAAAGATCTATAGAGCAAATATCATTATATCACCAGGCTATTTTTCACAACAGGCCAGTGCAGGCTGGAGCAATGTCAGTCAAATGTAAGTCATACCTGATTTGTGATGACTCTGCCCCAGCACATTAGAGTAATCAAAGTACTATGCCATATTGGAATCTGGAGTTTCCTGATTGGACATTGCTTCTGAAAGGCTGGTAGGTTTAGTGAGTGACAATTACTTATGTATCAGGAATAGGAAAGGACATGACAGTTGATGGATTAAGAACAACAGGACTCATGTCCTGTACAGTTGTACAATATTTTCACGCACAAATTCTTGTTTGACATTTCATATGTGAAAGGTGAAAAAGGAGTTCAGCTAATGCCCACTGCATTATTGACCTCTCAGCTGTGACTTTGAATTAGTGATTGTACCACCTTTCACTTCAGCTCCTCCACACATGGTTTGGTCTTGCCCTCTGTTGTCCTCCAGGTTATTTTTCGGGCCACCGAGAGGACTTTTGAAATAACCCCCCTACTGTGTTACTGGGCCTTCATGCCCGTAGCGTAGCCCATAAGGTGACAGACCGATTCCTAGATTTGGCACTTCCTGGCTCACAGGCAACTGACCATGTGTTGAAAATCGTCTGGGATCCCGACGTGTATAAGTGGGAATTGGTGCTGAGGACGTGGCAGACTGAGAGAGGGAGAGTGATACAGTGTGAGGAGGCCAGAGGTGTACGCCAAATCCCTACTTTGCCTGAGTTGGATTCTATATTGGTGGCTTGCCCCAGGCTGGGCCCAAATGACCAGTTTGTGGAACTGGAACGTTGTCTGGGGCCCCCTTTCCCTCCTCCACTTAGTGAGCAGTAGGGCTGAGCCCACAGTTTGACTCTTGTACAAATTGGAGTGTGATGATCTGATAAATTGTCGGCACTGGGTCTAGGTTGACTGCATAGATGGCTATCCAAGGTGGTTCAATGTGGTTGTTGAATTCTGTGGGAATTCTGCATATGTGTCCGAATTACGGTTACACTGTCTCAGTTGCTACCTTCCAGCTGATGCACCAAATGTCCTAGTACATTCATGCATATCACTATATACAATTTCTTCTGATGCCTATAGTACATTTGCTGATTCTTTTGTGATTTCTTCTTTCATTCTATTTAATAAAAATAAAAAATTAAACAGGAAATGCTATGTCTAACCCTACCCACCCTCAGCTAAGAGCTATAAAGAATAGCATTCCTCTTGGCATTTCCTGTAGTCTCAAAGCTAGTCAAAGGCAGTTACTCCATGAAGGGCAGTTTGGATTCTGATGACTGGAACAAGGACAAATAGTACCAAGAGTAATGAAGATTACAAATAAATAATCGGACCATTAACTCTATGTCCCTTGTCTTTGGCCTAGTCATAACCAATGAGGAACACCCGAGCCAAGTCTATTAGAATTATGCGGTGGTGGACAACCAAATTATGCAGCAGAGTTGACTAAATTATGCTGCTAAAAATGGCAAATTATGCAGCATAGTGTGGCACATTTGGTGATAGCATTACTTTGTTACTTTGTGATTTACCTGTGGTAAGACTGCCAGGGAAAATATTTCTCCTCATTAGAACCTGTTTAAGAACCAAATATAGCAATATGTCAATTTTTGTGATGCGCCTTCTGCTGCGTTATAACACGTCGCCCTGTTTTTAGTAACTCTAGATCCATTTGTTCAAGAAACAACATTTTTTGGTAACAATCTGCAGATTATGCATCAGATGATAGATTATTTGGCAAATGTGACATATCCTTAATCTGCAGCACAGAACTGTATAATTTCAGTGTCCCTGACCCAAGTCAACAAGGCCTTTGACTTTAGTCCTTTAAACATGGGTATACGGTTAAACAAGTTCAACACACAGTAACTGTTGGGCCTACCTAATTGTTACTGAGGGCTTTATTGGTACAGTAGAAACAATGCCAAAAGACTCCCATTTCAGAAAGCACAATAATGCCCAACTAATCCCATTTTGGTTTTCTAATAACTTTGGTGTAATTTGATGAATCTTCACAAAACTATCCAAAAAAGTCTCATCCACCTCATCTCCTTCCTGGAAAGTTTCAGGTGATTCATCAAGTATGGGCCAAGAAAAAGGGGGAAAGGGTTGCAAAACGCATTTTCTCATGCAATTTTTCATAGGAAATTTGGACACAGCTACAGCCAAAACAGCTGAATGGAATTACACCAAATTTGTCAGAAATATAGGCACTAGTCCAGAAAGTGTGCTTTTTGTGATGTGGTGTAAATCCATTCAGTAGTTTTAGCTAGAATAAGGTCAAAAACATATGTATTTTTCACACCACAGAGTATCCGTGGAGTTAACCGATCTCAAGATAAGATCTGATTCACTGCCACCACATAAACAAAGATGTGGTGGAATTATTTCAAGAACTCTGGAGCTCAGTCCCCTGTCCTGTAAAAAAAACAAAAAACATATAGGGGGCAGTGTAGTTATACCATGTCCCCCTAGACCTGGTGGACACTTCGGGTCAAAAGCTTAATTTATTTTTAAACAGGAATGCAGAACCACTCCGGATTCATGGATATGCAGTTCCATTCAAAATCAAAAAGTGGGTTTCCACTCTTTTTATAAATAAGCCCCTGTGGGTGGGGCAGTAGAATTTCTATTGCATTTTCAAAGTGTTCTATATCCAGTAACTTATTTCTGAAAAGTATTTAATGCTTACCTTTACCAGGCTTGCTTCGTTCTAAAAATAAACAACAGTATATTTTTTTTATACAAACACAATTAGCCTAGAGTTCAGTACTTGAGTGTGTGTATTCATTTGCTGACTGACTGTGTACATCAAATGCTTAACACTGTCCTCTGATACTGCCTTACTGCTCGACCAAGCTACCCCTATTAGAGAGTAAGGTCCTATCTAACTTTAACCTCTGCCTACCTCTGGGGACACTTGGACTCTATACACTATACCTCATTTTGGTGTAGTATATATAGAGCCAGTTTCTTACACCGGTCAGAGCAGAAAAAAAGGTTGTCAAACCTGGGTGGAAGCAAGATACTAGCTGACTCCCGCCAGAACCAGGTATGAGTGCTGGTTGGGGAGCCAGCAAAGTCTGCAGGGCATTGTGGTTCAGCCCAGGGCATCCAATGAATGTGCAATTGTGGATGCCCCAGCTGGGCACTGGTGCACCCACTTTAAAAAGCAATCCCCTGCTCCCATCGGCATCTAGCATGGGTACCAACTGGGGAGCAGGTGGGACCTTGGGGCTCCTCCTCGCAGACCCCCGCAATTGCGGCAGCTGTGAGTGCTAAAGTTGGGCACTGAAGCACCAACTTTAAAAAGAAAATGTACGGCTCTTGCTGGGACCACGATGGGTGCTGGCTGGGGATCCAGCAGTGGATGCGGGGGCCTAGCAGCCCCCCCCCCACGGCACCCAATGATTTTGCCTATTGTGGGTACATTGGATGTGCACATTGGCACACCATTTTTTAAAAATAATCCCTGGAAGGGGCGTTGCCAGGATGGCAATTGAGCGGTAGCACATCTTGTGAGCTCTGCTATTTCTTTCAGCTATTTTAATGGTGGTCCTCAAGCCCCAATCACCTGTCAAAGGGGTTTCTGAGCTCACGGGGCTACCCGGTGAGGAAGACATCACAAGAGGCTTGCCATGAGCGGCACCGGAGTAAAAGAGACAACATCAGAGATCAGGCCCGAGAGGGCCTAAGATGGCACGGCCCATGCTTTTGAGTCAATAGCAGTCACAAGCCTGGAACCCAGGGGTCGGCTTGTAGCAAGAGAAGAACAGTGACTGCAGCAGGTCCCGGGTGGTGTGCCGTGCCCTTGCCTCCACTGGCCGATCGGCTAGCTTATACCTGCACAAATGAATGACGACTGAAGCATAAGGGGAGACCCAGCCTGATTGTGGAGCGGGCCAGACCCCTCCCCGCCCTGGTGAGACCAGTGGTGTAACAAAACTTGAGGGGGCACCCCTGCAAAGGACATGGAGGGGGCTACCCTTCGCCTCAACAGTCAAGAGCTCTCAGACCAGCGACTCACCATACTGCAGGGGCTCACCCCAGCCATAAAAAGGATTCTGGTTCCTCCATTGGTCACATCCGCCCTTTCATTGGGCGATTTACATATATCAGTAAATACTGCTGCTGCGCCCTCCAACAAAGTTACATAACACTGCCTCCAGCCAGTTCACCAAACACATCCTCCTACTTGATGACCCACTTTCAAGCCCGCTCAGGAAACCCCCTCCAAACAAAGACCACTGCCTTTGTGCTACTAACACATCCATTAACTCTACTCTCACCCCTACGAAATCCACAGTTATGCTTTTCCACCCGCCTTTAAACCACCCCTCTGATGTCACTGTGAACTCGTGATCTCCACCTTCGGGCCGGAATCTCTGCCACCGAGCCGGAATCTCTGCCACTGGGCCGGAATCTCCACCACCTGGCCGGAATCTCCTGCCTGAGTGCAGACGTAAAGTTAGTAGTCGTAAATCCATTCTGTTAATACCAAATGTAGTAATTGCATTCTGTGAATACCAAAAGTAGTAAGTACATTCTGTGAATACCAAAAGTAGTAAGTTTAGGATTTTGTCTTAAGTTAGTTCTGTGAATCGGGCCCTAAATTATTTTTACAAAGAGAAATAGACAAATGTTCCCTTTATACCCATGACATAAAAGCCTTAGTGTGCACAGCTTGTCCAAATCCAAACCACCTAATTCAGCCCTGCCAAGTACCACGTATCTGGTGTTAGACTAACGCATTTCAGTGTGGTGATCCGCATCACCGCACTGAAATGCAAAATCAGGCATAACAGGCGGTAAACAGCCTTTACAACGAAACTTTTACAACGCACTACCATTACGACGCAACCATTACAATGCAAACCATTACAACGCATTGCGCTGGGGGGCGCTCTAGGATAGGGAATAGATTTAATTTACTATCCAACACCTTCCCTACTATCCACGGGGACTGGAGTTGGAATAGTAAATTAAACTATTCACTATACAGCACCCCAAAGCGCTGTGCGTTGTAATGGTATGCGTTGTAAAAACTGTGTTGTAACGGCATGCATGGTAAAAGCATGCGTTGTAACGTCATACATCCATAACAGGCATCGCACCTCCTCGGGTACCAGTGCTCCTAATCAATGCTGGAGCCATTCACCGGCAGCCCAACGATGTCAGCCAGTTCGAGTTTGACATATGCACGGACTGGTTCCTGACGGTAGCTAGGAGCTTGAGAAGGGCACCAGAGCTCTGGAGTGGGTGATGTGACCCGGGATAACCCCCGCCTCCCTGCGGGGAGTGATGTGCAAAAACGGCCGCTCTGCATGGAGGAGCCGGGATCTAAGATTCCAACACAATGACACCACAGCGCTAAAGTGCCCAATTTTTTTTTTTTCTTTTTTAAGTTTTTTTTTTTTTTTTTTGTCCTCATATGCCACCTAGGTTCCGATTGTACAAACTGCCGGTGAGTGCAACATGCTGCCTCAGTACTTTCGACTGGTGGGGATAGACGAAAGGAAACGGGGTGCTCATCCCTCAGCAGTTGCGCCTAGACCTGCAGCTATCGCCAAACAGAATCCTATTAAGGTGTCAAAAAATGCAGCCAAAATGCTAGGTTAGCATGTTAATACGGCTCTACCCAAGAATAGGAATGATGGCTTAATCATTGGACCTGGGGGAAAAAAAAAAACAGACTCTCAATGATTCCACCTCAGGAGATGCCAAAAAGATCTTTTCACAGGGTTCCCGGCTCTGGCCAGATCCAACTTGGAAGCCTGTAAGGCCGAAGTGTACCTGTCATTAATTGAGGGAGATAAAGAGTCTTTCCATTTTTTACATATCTCCCTCCTAGCGAGAAGGATAGAATAGAAAATCAGCTTCCTTGCCGAAGAGGGAACCCCATCTACAAGACCAAATATTACGGAAGTAAGGTCAAGAACAATATTAGTTCCAATTGAAATTGATAGAGTCTTACTTATGGATTCCCAGAATAAACCTAATTGGGGGCACTCAAAGAACATGTGGGTATCAGCTGCGGCTATGAGACCACATCTTGCACATGCTACTCTTTTCCCCTGGTCAAATTTGGACAGTCTCAGGGGTGAGTAGTAAGCTCGATGTATAGTAAAAATATGGTTTCTACGTAACCATGCCGGCTTAACAATATCCCACAACATGTCACATGAAGTAGTCCAAAGGTCTTGCAGGTTGGGGTTGCTCAGATGCGATGCCCAAAGCTGATCTGGTAGCAAAAATTCTCCATCCAGTTCCTCCAGAATTAAATTGTACCAAAATGAAATTTCTTTTTTAAACGGGGGCTTGTCCAGTAGAAGGGTGATAAGATAACTGTGGGAGCCCAACGGAAATTTAGGTCCTCGAGATGGTAAAATACTGTATGATCTGGACCAGCTAGATATTTGTAGGTATTTAAGTCTCGCAAAATTCGGACCTATTGTATTTCGTAAAGACTCCCAGGGTAAGAGATCACCATCAACAAACAGATCTCCCCACACCAAAAGGCCCGCATCTCTGATAGGTTGGGCAAGTAAATCATCCAACCAGGTCGGACTGTTGGGAAGACCCCACAAAGGCGCTCTACTACCATAGTACCCTATTTTGATAGCTTTTGTCAGCTCAGCCCACATTCTTGCCATTCCCCGTAAAATCTTCAGCTTGATTTTTTTTTTTTTAAATTTGGGATCTCCGGGAGGAGCCAAGATGGCGGACGGGACGGACGCTTGAGCTCCCGGCTCCGTAAGCCGTCTGGCCTCTTTCGATAATCCTGACCACTTATCCTGACCTGCGCCGCTCTACCGCCGTGGACCATCGGCGCTGAAACGACTGGCGTTCTCCTGGTGCCTTTACCGGCGGATTTGGTGGCAGACTCGGTGTTTTCCTCCTACCTCCGGCGCTTCCCCTGGACCCGGCGTTGATGGCCGCTGCTGGACGCTGAGGGACGTGGACGGTGAGACGGGCGGGTGCACCGCCGAAGATCGCGGGAGAATAGAGCGCTGCCCGTGCGGCTGGAGGCGGACCCTTCATCCGGGTCGGACTTTCTTTCGCGCTGATGGCGCTGTGTATGTCGCTGAAACCCCCCGCTGGCAGCCCTCCTCTGCCACCACTCTGATGAGAAACGGGCAGCTTCCATTTTGTTGCGTCTCCCTGCAGTGGACGGCCGGTGTACACAGGAACTGTGGAGGGCTCCTATTCTGCTCTGCTCCCGAGTTTTGCACGGATTCCCCCGGCACCTGCACCCTTGCATCAAGGGCCACCGTGATCATCCCCGTTTCGCCACTACTTGCCTGCTGTAGATGGAACATAGCGCCTGTTCTCCCTGCCAAGACTCTGGCTGCTCCCGGGTTTCCATTGCTAGCGAGCCCATATGCCCCTGAGATGCTGACCGTGTCGGGGGAGCAGCGGGACGGTGCGGACCCGACCTGCGGCGACATCCTGGCCGCCCTCGTGGAATTGAAGGCGGTAATGCGGAGCTCTGCCCGAACACTGGTCCGGAGAATTGATGAGGCACTGTCTGATGCGGCGCGATCCCGGCTGGAGGATCCCCCGCCGCCCTTGTACTATCCTGGAGGGGATACATTGTTGCCTAACGAAGAGTCGGTGGTGAGGCGTCCTCCTGGCTACAATGTAACACGTTTACCCGTCATCGATGACACAGTTGCAGAGGCACCCTCTACTTTGCCCGGCTGCTCGCTTTCCTTGTCTACTGTCCCCCTCGCTGCATCTATCACTGGAATCCCTGTGACATGTTATTGCTGTGTTGGAGACCCGGTGACACGGGGAGTCTTTCTCGTTCCCTTTCCTCGTGAGCGGCCATCTTGCTTCTTTGTCCTGAAAGAGGGTGGCTCGCAGCAATGGACAGGCCTGAAGAATTTCTGCCGGACCGGACAGGGTTGATGGACTGCCTGTTGTCGCTTTGGTTGGACTGGCTGGCGGGGACCTGGACTGAAACACATTCTATAACATTGGCTGAGTAATTTTAAGTGTCATGTTTTTTCCGCTGCTCGTCACTATTGATTCCTCCTGATACTTACTTCTCCTGCTGGGGGGTGGGTTTGTGTTGGACTGAGGTACTGGGTAATACTGGTTCTGGTCTACCGGGTTTACCGTTCGTAGGCATTGTGTTGTGTATGGCGCAGGATACATTGACGGCGAGGGAGGCGGGGAGCTCGGTTGCTGGGTGGGCTCCTCCCCGCTTTTCCTTTTCCTGGGAGTAGTGGGGTAGTGTATTCCTCTCTCTCTCCCTGGGTTCAATCGTGAATTTATGACCTTTTTCTTTTCTTTCTTTACTTGCTTCTACATTTCGGGTTCTCTTTTGGGGCGACAGACACACGGCTAGGGGGGGGGGGGGGGGGGGGGGTAGGCCATAGCCTCGGCATGCGTGTAGGGTGGGGGGTCTACTTCGGTTCGGTTTTTATTTCTATGGGCCTTCCTTTTCTCATTTTCTGTTTCTCTTTCTTACGTGCTTTTTCTTGGGTCAGTGGGTGGGACTGATGGTAGGAGGGTAACGGCTAGGGGGCACGTTTGGTTTCGTTTCATTATCCTGGTATTTTAGCTTTGTGCCGCCATTTTGGATATGTTACTGTTAGTGGACTCTCCTGATAAACGTTGCCCATTACTTACTTAGATATATGCGCTGTACACTGATCCGTTCTAGCTTCTGTATCTCCTTATATAAATTTTTTTTTAAATTAACCTTACTATCTCCTGACACTTGGTGCACGTAGAATTACTGTGACGTATGTTGTATGCTTTTATGTACTGACGTGCTGCCGAGTGGACGTATAATTTGCTACCAAGCTTCAGAAGTGTCGAGGCCGGCCTGATGGTTGTAGGCCCGTATTTGTCTTATGAACAGAGCTAAATAAAGGTTTTCAAAAATAAAAAAAATAAAAAAATAAAAAATTTGGGATCTCCAAATTTAAAAAGGAAGCATGACTGGCTTACCCCCTCTGCCAACAACAATGTAGAGT
Source organism: Lissotriton vulgaris (assembly GCF_964263255.1). Classification (NCBI taxonomy): domain Eukaryota; kingdom Metazoa; phylum Chordata; class Amphibia; order Caudata; family Salamandridae; genus Lissotriton; species Lissotriton vulgaris. Next base: position 1,843,331,608 of record NC_141687.1, read on the forward strand.
ATATATAGCCTAATCGAAGATCAGTTGGATTCCTTAATAACATCCTAGCATGTGCTAGCTGAAAAGCCCAGGCATAGATCTGCAAGTCTGGTGCAGCAAGACCACCCTTATCCCTACGTCTCCTGATTTTTTTCCATGAAATTCTTGGAAGATGTTTATTCCAAATAAAAGAGCTAATGTCGGCCTGTAATTTTTTAATCAAGGAAGGTTCAAAGTGTAAAGGGATAATATTAAATAAGAAAGTTATCTTGGGTAAGATGGACATTTTGATAAGATTCACCCTACCCAATAAAGATAATGGAAGATGAGCCCAATTTTGAAGCAACTTGCGACATTCCATAGCCACCCTCGAAAAGTTATTGGAAGCAATCTGATCAATATCCCCCCCAACCTCCAGTCCTAAATACCTCATCCCCTTGCTCGGTCGTACATCAGGACTTAGGGAATTCTGGTCAATATTCCAAATCATCATCTCAGTCTTTATTGTGTTAATTTGATAGCCCGACACCTCACCAAATTCTGAGGCCAACTTAAAAATTACCGGAAGGGCCAAATTAGGTGCAGAAGTGAAAATGAGGATATCGTCCGCATACATGGCTACCTTTCTCTCCCAACCCCTACATACAAAACCCCTGATGTTAACATTATCCCTCAAAGTCTGAGCAAAAGGTTCGGCATATAGATCAAAAAGGAGTGGGGAGAGAGGGCAGCCCTGCCGGGTACCCCTGGAGATATTAATAGGGTCAGATAAGATCCCATTGACCAGAACGCAAGCAGTAGGGTGCTGGTACAGAAGACTAATTGCCTGACGAAAACGGCTCCCCACATTGAATTTAGCCAAGGCCTCCGACAGGTACAACCAATTGACCCTGTTGAAGGCCTTGGTGGCGTCCAACATAAGGGTAGCCAAAGGAAGGGATTCCAAAACAGCTAGATCTATTGCTCCCAATAGATCGTAAGTTAATTCAGAAAGCTGTCGCCCCCTAACAAACCCCCTCTGATCTGGATGTAAAATTGTGGGAGCAACTGAGGCTAGTCTATCCGCAAGAATCGAGGAGAATAGTTTATAATCTCCATTTAAAATCGAGATTGGTCTGTATGAACCACATGCTGATGATGGCTTTCCAGGTTTTAATATTACAGTAATGGAAGCATTATTCCATGATACTGGAGGAGGCACCCCATTCAAGAGAATCTGATTAAACAGGATTGTCAAAAAAGGGACAAGTTCTTGTTCCAGGTTTTTATAGATTTCAGCAGGTAGGCCATCTGGCCCGGATCCCTTCCCCTTCTTGGCCTTCCGAATAGCTGTCATCACTTCTCCTTCGGAGATTTCTCTATCCAGTATCTCTCTCTGAGCAACAGAAAGGCGTGGGAGAGAGATTTTATCGAGCCAATCTTCAATTAAGTCAGGATCCAATACCTTGTTCTCATGATATATGCCCTGAAAATAATCTCTGAAGGCTTCTCTGATATCACTATCAGGCATAACAGGCGGTAAAAAGCCTTTACAACGAAACTTTTACAACGCACTACCATTACGACGCAACCATTACAATGCAAACCATTACAATGCATTGCGCTGGGTGGCGCTCTAGGATAGGAAATAGATTTAATTTACTATCCAACACCTTTCCTACTATCCACGGGGACTGGAGTTGGAATAGTAAATTAAACTATTCACTATCCAGCACCCCAAAGCGCTATGCGTTGTAATGGTATGCGTTGTAAAAACTGTGTTGTAACGGCATGCGTGGTAAAAGCATGCGTTGTAACGTCATACATCCATAACAGGCATCGCACCTCCTCGGGTACCAGTGCTGCTAATCAATGCTGGAGCCATTCACCGGCAGCCCAACGATGTCAGCCAGTTCGAGTGTGACATATGCACGGACTGGTTCCTGACGGTAGCTAGGAGCTTGAGAAGGGCACCGGAGCTCTGGAGTGGGTGATGTGACCCGGGATAACCCCTGCCTCCCTGCGGGGAGTGATGTGCAAAAACGGCCGCTCTGCATGGAGGAGCCGGGATCTAAGATTCCAACACAATGACACCACAGCGCTAAAGTGCCCAATTTCATTGCTGTTTTGTTGTTGGGGGAACAGAAATAACGATGAGTAAGTATTAAAGGAATAACATGCGGGAGTCTGTTTCCAGGCTCATTCCTACTTGTTTTCTTCGAAAACTTTCATATGGCGGTAATAGCTAATTTCAGCAGCAGGGATACCGGAATGAAAAACAAAAGCGCTAATTGTGAAGGTCCCGTAACTCCTGTTACCTATGTGCAGTGGTAATTCTTACCTGTGTGAGAGCGTTGATTTCTTCAGATGCAAGATAGATACATAGATGCACCAATTACGGGTGCTACATTGAGTAATTGCTAAATGAGTTACAACGGTTTCCGAAAGCGTTACTGTACCCAGGTGACATTGTATTGATGCCGGTCAATACACTCTGGGAGTGCATAGACATAACCTCTCCTCCCCTTACTGCCATGAATTATTGCTCCTCAGAGGATTAGCGCATCCATTCATCTCTCGTAGTTCCACCTGTTACTGTGGTCAGTCACCTCGCAGCCATCCAACGCCTGTTGGCCCTCCAGCGGTCCTCAATGCTCCTCTTTTGACTAGAGTCCATCAAGAGGCATTCTCTAACAGTCTACTATATTGCCTCATCCAGCCTCTCAAGTTCGGGCCTCTGCCTGCTGATTGCAGGCCTGTGAGGCCCAATTTACACATACGCAGAAGAGGCCTCTGGTCCCCCTCCGTCCAGCAGGTGTTGTATTAATGCACCTACGGACCTTGCTCTGCAGACGAGCTGCTTGCGTCGAGGGTCTAGGTGCCTACCGTGTGCAGGGAGCTGTGGTCTAACTCTAGTCTGGGAGCACTAGAGGCACCACTGCACATACTGCTTCAGGCTCAGATCTCCCCTTCTCACACTCCTGGCAAATGGACGAAACACTTCAGCCCAGGGCAGTCTAGACCACATAATACTAAAACATGTTAGATCCCAGTTGCACTGTACCTCATACAGAAGATCACTGAAGAGGCACTAGAGGGTAAGTCACTGGGTCTTACTGTGATTTTAGCATCCCAGAAACAGACTGATTACTCATAGGTGAAAGCAGCTATTTTTGGAAGGTTTAGTGTGACCCCAGATTAGCATTTAAAAAAAAACTTTGGATCATTGCTACACAGAGTAACCAGACATGATGGGCGGCCTGGTAGGACCTTGAATAAACTACCACTTTTAAAGTGCTGGAGTAAGTGTAACCTGTCGCAGGCAAACCTCAGATTTCTGCAGAGAACATCCTATGTATTTACTTTGTAGAGTTACATTACCATGTAGCTGATGGAAAAATACTTGGCGCTTGCAGTTTGCAAAGACACATGGCAGGCTGGCCACCATGAGGGTGCCAAGGAATGCACCTCAATTAGAGCACATATTCACACTGATTCACTCATAGATGCCAAGGTTTCAGATTGGTAAATGTGAATTTTCATAATCTAACTGTAATAATGGGTGACATTCACACAGTCTGACTCAGTTTTCGGTAGCCTGCTGTTTGCGCACTTTAGTTCAGTGACTTTCCTAGAGTTTCTAGTTGTTCAAATGGGCGTAATTTCTAATATTTATTTGTTTCTCTCCTCTTCATTGCTTAATTTTTCCCACGAGAAAGAGTCATCTCATAATTCCATGCCACACAATTCAACTATAAATAATTTAACCCTAAAACATTCCATACCACATAATTGCAATCCTAAAAATTTTAAAACACATATTTCCACTTCATTCCCTACCACATAATTCCACATCACATAATAACATTTCACACAACTTAATACAACTCCAAACCACATAATTACACTCTACACAATTCAACTACACATAATTCCACTTCAACCTATATAATTATACTTCACACCACATATTTACACTCCACTCCAAAACACATAATTATGCTCCACAAAATACAACTCTGCAACATGCTGCATAATTCCACTCCACACATTTATACACCCCACAATGCCACATAATTTCACACGTCACACAATTCTACAATTCCTCCCTACACAATTCATCACACAACATAATTACACTCCACATAATACCACTCAGCACCACATATTTACCTCCACATAATTATGCTCTACTCGATTTTGCATAAATACACTCCACATAAATCCAGTCTATGCCACGTAGCAACATTCCACATAACTGCACTTCACACCATGCTTCATAATACCATTCAACGTAATTTTCATTCAACTGCGCACACTTCCATGTCACACAAATTCAAATCTACACATTTCCATTCCACACCATATAATTCAACAACAAACTACATAATTCAAACCAACAACACTATTACACAACACACCACATACATCCAATCTACACCCCAAAATTCTACATCATGCTACAATATTTAACTGCACACCACATAAGTAAACTCCACTACATACCACTCCGCATACAAAATACCATTCCAGATAATCTCTCTCCAAAACACACAATCCCACTCTATGGCACACAATCCCACTCCACATAATTGCAGTACACTAAATACCACACAATCACTATGCACATAATTACACTGCAGACCATGCCACATTATTTCACTACACAGATCCAATCCAAACAACACAATTCCACAACTAACAATTCCAATCCAAACCATATATGACTTGCATATATGCAAATACATATATTGCAAAACCATATATTGCAAATGCTTGTTTACCTTCCAATGCTTCCCAGCAGATCCTGTTCCTGGAGGGAGCTGCAATCCTTCTCCTGCCACTGTCAGCTCTGTGCTGCCTCGTCCCTTCTAGTGCCCTGTGGCGAATGCTGTTTCCGAGAGCCCCCACCCCCATCCTCTTTCCGGGCCTGGCTCGTGGCTCTGACTGAAGAGAAACAACATATCTTGTTACTTTGTTTCTCTTCAGTCCTAGGTTAGCACAAGGAGCTCAGAGCAGGCTGCAGAGCAGGCTGCAGACTGCAGCTGCTTTAGAGCAAGCCTCTCTCTCACAGCTCTGTAACGAAGAGCTGAGGGGGCCCCTTCACCTACAGAAGACTGTGGGTCCCCGGCACTGCGGGGGCTGCAGGGGTGTTTGTTATGCCCCTGGGTGAGATGACGATACAGACGGCGGCTGAGGGCGCACTAGTAGTCCAGGTGGGGAGCCGAAGATTTAATACATGCTAAGTGCAACCTAGAGTGGAGGGTGTCATATCGGGCTAGTGCTACCGATGACAGTGACAGGGGAGAGACCCGGCTCACTGGTTAATTGGACAGCCTCTCTGGACCGCACCTGATGACCAGCCTTAGCAGATCAGGGGAAGTAGCAGGAGGAAATCCCCCACAACCGTGCCGCACCAGGTTGATAAGCCCCGTCAGAGTGCAGTACTGGGGAAAAAGTACTGGGCATTGGAGACTGTGAACGTTAGACATTGGAGACTGAGCGGTGCTCTTTGGTGGGGCATTGGGACACCGGAGTGGTCACTGTGTTTCTCAACGGTGAAGTCAGCACTGCTACATGCCTGGGTGGCAAGGGCCCCCCATTGAAACCTGCCCACGGCTGTATCCATTTTACTTGGGCCCCATATTAGAGGGAGTAGCAAACAATCTACGCACTGACAATGGCTGCCCCTCGGACCTCCACCAAGAAGGAATGCTCCACAAAAGAAATGCTCACTAAACCACCACATAAACACAGCCAGTTGGAGATATGAGCTCTGAGTCCTCTGAGGTTGCACCGGTGGCCCGGGATGGAGAGGAGGCCCCAATTACAAGATCATTCCAGAAGGCCCTCTTTGACACACCGAGGTCAGATTTTGCACCTCTTAAGCAGGAATTTGCAGCGAAAAATCAAAGACCTCAGGAGAGAACTTGGCGAATTGGAGCACAGATTTGATACCCTGGAACACACTAGCGACTTCTGGGATGAAGAGCTGGATGTCCATCGGTGTGAACTTCTAGACCTTTAGGACAAGAACGCTGATCTGCAATATCAAGAGGAAGACCTTGAAAACCGGTCCAGGAGAGCAAACATTTGCATTAAGGGGGTTCCATTGCAGACCGCTACAAACAATCTTGAAGGGTATGTCCGCAGACTGTTCCACCATTTTTGCACCTGCTCTGGCACCACAGGACATTATTTTAGATTGCACACATAGCGCAGGCCAACCGGCAAGCTCCCCGGGGATGCCTCAGGACATCCTCACATGCCTCGGTTACTATATGCAGAAAGAAACGACTATGAGAGCAGTACGGGACCACGATGTCATAGATCTTAAAGGTACTAAGATATGGCTCTACCAGGACTTGTCACCTATTGCATGCAAAGGCGCTGTCAATTAAGGCCACTTACGGAATACTTGCAAAAAAAGGTGATTCGCTACCCATGTGGACACCCCTTCCACCTCACCTTCGTGTAGGACAATGAGATCCAATCCGTTCACACCATGGATGACGTCAAGGGCTACATAGACCTCGACACCGATACTCCATGAGATCATTGAGACACTGGAATCCACAAGACGGCCTCCCCTGCTAAGCAGCCACACCGCTTTCTTAGACCGAAGCGGAAGAAGTCGCTCAAACTGTCCAATGCTGAAAGCTGTAAAGAAAGGCATGCGCTACTCCGTCAACTTCAGTGCCAGGACACAGTAAGAGAGCCCGTCAGCGGGTGATTACTGCATTCTGAATTAGAGAGATAGGTGGCCACCAGAGTGAGAAGGCCCACAGACAGTTTTCTTTTCGAATGCATGGGCTTTCGAATACCTGCAATCTTTCCTCCAAACTGTAATTGATGGATGGCAGAGTTTGCAACCTCAGCGGCCTGATGGATCCTTGCTTCCGGTGCTGGCACCATGGACCCTCTTCTCACTGTTTTAGGCATGTTGGAGTGGGGATCGTCATCATACTCCAGTCAGATATTTGTTATCATTCTCTTTCTTTAGCTCTCCCCTTCGGTCCCTTAGTCTTACTAGATTGGTTCCTAATGTTGCCAACGTTTATATCCCATACATATACAATTTCCCCAGGGTGTCAAAGGGAAAGCGAGACATGATTCCTTACTTTTTCCCTTTCCTTAAAATTGATTGATGGTTCGGATACTCAGCTACAATGTAAAAGGCCTCAATGCACCAGCAAAGCGCATGGCACTCTTTTCTATGCTAAATAAATTCAAATGTGATATCTGCTAACTTTAGGAAACCCACCTGTTTAAGACAGACTGGCAACGAGTAAGGTTGTGCTGGCTTGACCGCCAGTATTTTTCTGCAGGGGTTGGAAAGAAAGTGGGAGTGCTGATCCTTATAGCCACTCACTTTGCAAGTAGATCTTGGGACGTCTCCTGTCCCTCCACATAGCACTAGGGTCCTATACATTTACCCTAACTAATCTTTACACTCCCAATAAACACCCTGGATCCTGGAAGATGTCGGCCTAGTGATGGAAACTTCCAACACTTATGTCCTCCAAGGAGGGACTTTAGTCTGGTCAAGGGCTACATAGACCTCAACACCGATACTCCATGAGATCATTGAGACACTGGAATCCACAAGACGGCCTCCCCTGCTAAGCAGCCACACCGCTTTTTTAGACCGAAGCGGAAGAAGTCGCTCAAACTGTCCAATGCTGAAAGCTGTAAAGAAAGGCATGTGCTTCTCCGTCAACTTCAGTGCCAGTACACAGTAAGAGATCCGGTCAGCGGGTGATTACTACATTCTGAATTAGAGAGATAGGTGGCCACCAGAGTGGGAAGGCCCACAGACAGTTTTCTTTTCGAATACATGGGCTTTCAAATACCTGCAATCTTTCCTCCAAACTGTAATTGATGGATGGCAGAGTTTGCAACCTCAGCGGCCTGATGGATCCTTGCTTCCTGGGCTGGCACCATAGACCCTCCTCTCACTGTTTTAGGCATGTTGGAGTGGGGATCGTCATCATACTCCAGTCAGATATTTGTTATCATTCTCTTTCTTTAGCTCTCCCCTTCCGTCCCTTAGTCTTACTAGATTGCTTCCTGATGTTGCCAATGTTTATATCCCATACATATACAATTTCCCCAGGGTGACAAAGGGAAAGCGAGACGCAGATTCCTTACTTTTTCCCTTTCCTTAAAATTGATTGATGGTTTGGATACTCAGCTACAATGTAAAAGGCCTCAAGGCACCAGCAAAGCGCGTGGCACTCTTTTCTATGCTAAATACATTCAAATGTGATATCTGCTAACTTTAGGAAACCCACCTGTTTAAGACAGACTGGCAACGAGTAAGGTTGTGCTGGCTTGACCGCCAGTATTTTTCTGCAGGGGTTGGAAAGAAAGTGGGAGTGCTGATCCTTATAGCCACTCACTTTGCAAGTAGATCTTGGGACGTCTCCTGTCCCTCCACATAGCACTAGGGTCCTATACATTTACCCTCACTAATCTTTACACTCGCAATAAACACCCTGGATCCTGGAAGATGTCGGCCTAGTGATGGAAACTTCCAACACTTATGTCCTCCAAGGAGGGACTTTAGTCTGGTTATGGACACAGAGTTGGATCGCTCGATGCAGAGGGTGGGTCACGTAGGCACATTATCACCACTGGGCCAGCGTCAACTTGCCAGCCAAGGAATCATCGACACTGTGTGCAAACACCACCCAACAGAAAGGTCTTACTCCTTTTTTTTGCTAGCCCACCAGACATACACACAAATTGACCTCTTCTTAGTTACATGCTCCGTAGAACCTTCGGTATAAGACATTGACATTGGGGTGGCCGCTCTTTTGGACCACTCTACACATTGAGGTACGTGTGTCCAACCTTCCCCAACAGGGTGTATTAGATGCATTTGACAACATTTATGATACTACCATACTTAGGTTCCTGAGATACGTTCTACTGGGTCTTCCTAACACTTTATATTACCCCCTCAGGTCGGGGGTAATGAGGGGACGCGCATTAACACTGGCCCTATGCGCAGCCAAGCAAACCCTCCTCAGCAGGTGGGGCACTTACAGGGTACCACTTCACCAGACTGGCTTCACAAACTCTGGGACCTATTGAGCATGGAAAAGCTCACAGCAGCTTGGGAGAATCAGCTACCACTATTTGATAAGAGGGAGGACCCTGTCTGTGATACCTAGGAACAGAATTTAGGGAACTAACATGTCCACTTACCTCTGTGTACTGCGCTTGATACCAGATGATACTCCGCCCACCTTGTGAGCCCTCACTAAGCTAACACTCCCTAGACATGACCAACCATCATCATATATCAGATGGAACTCTGTGACCCACCCACAGATCAGCAACACAGTCCACCTTCGGACCATTCTCTGGACTTTCTCTTATTTCTACCTCAGTTATCCCTCCTTCACCGGCCATTGGATGTAGGCGAGTTTTTTGTATTGAGTATCTTTTCCTGTATGCAAAATCAATAAACATGCTATAAACCAAAATATGACTCCTGGATCCAACCAGCACCCAGAATAGGTGCCAACTGGGGAGCCAGCAGGGGCCACAGGGCCATGGGGCCATCAATGATTTGGGCAGTTGTGTATGCTCTGAGTAGGTGCATGGGGACCCACATAAAAAATGTTGCTGGCTCCCAACAGCACCCAGTATGTGTGCTGGATGGCAAGCCGGCAGGGGCCACGTGGTCCTGGGTCTCCCCCTCAGCCCCAACCTTTCTCCATATTGTGGGTATTCAGAGAGGGCACGGGGGAACCCTTTAAAAAAAGGCAAAAAAAGAATAATAAATTACCCTCGGGAGCCGTGGCATCACCACACATTTTTTTATGCTGTGGATGGCTGCCGCGAGAGCAGCAGCCACTGACCAACATAAAAAAAATAAAGTACGTTTCCTTGGCCATTGAATCAATGACACCAGGAAAGCTTACCATATTGTTTTAAAGTACACCAACCTGGAGCTGTAAGCTATTCAGCTGGAGTGCACATACTCCTTTTAGTTGGTCATATATGCTGCATTTTGTGGCCAGAAAAATGTTTTAAAAAAAGAAACATCTTTATTGAAATATTTATGACAATCATTCTTATTAAACTTTGCTCTGTGTGAATGTATAATATAAATATTTTATTATAGCTATTGGTGACTTTTAGACAAAGATAGGAGATGCGCTTTATATATGTTGATATGCTGAACCCTCAATAAAGCCAATAGGCTCGCTGTTTATATTTTGGTGCTGTAACTTATTTACAAAGTCAGTAGGTCTGCTTTACTTAAAATAATGATGCCTCACATAGTAAGCATTGCCGTCAGGCCTTGCCCCCAACCCCACACTAACCACAGCCAAAGGCTGTGCGCTGTGGGGGTGTAGAGCACTTGCCCGTGGGGTTTAGGCACAAGGCCTGACCACAGGCAAGGCCCCGCTCCCAACCCCATGCCACACATGGCCAAAAGCAGTAAGCTGGGAGGATTGGGTCGAAGGCCAGACCCTGCGCCCAACCCCACACTGTGCACAGCCAAAGGCTCTGCAAAGCAGGGGGTAGGATGTCCATTGGGATGAAACTAATGAAGGATTCAAAAAGTGATGGATAGACTACTTGAATTAATCTCAACCACTGGTAATTACTTGAGGCCGCATCTCAGTCCATCGTTTCTGAGCTCCCAATTCTACCTCAGATATGACCCAGCCATCTGCAAATCAGCCTTAGTCCTGCTCTAGTGGGAACAATTCAGCTTGAACTGCAAAGCCAGGTCGTTTCTGAACCTTACCACTAGCCGTCCAAGAGAAGGCCTTTAGGCATGTCTGGCATGCACTCTCCCCATACCCAGTACCAGTGGGGGCTGCTAAGGGGCAGTAGTGGTGGAGCAGAGGGCGGTTAAAAAAAGAAAATTGCACTTACCTTCCAGCCACCACCTCCATCCTTCTTCAGTCCTTCTGTCGACCACTCACGGTCCCACGGAAGCACACATCTCTCAGACTCCCTAGCCAATCACTACACTGCTGTCACCGGCAAGACAGCAGAGTTGTGATTGGTCTGAGAGCCGTGGTTCAGCGCTCAGGCAGGTAGTGGGAGGTTGTGCATGTTCTCCACTCAGCCTTGCAATACAGCCGGGTGGAAAACATACTAAGTGGACATGACTGTTTGGCCGGCTCAAGACAGCCGGCCAAACCGTCATACGCACTTAGAAAGTACCCACAACTTCTCCCCCTGCTGGCTGACAGCCTAGCCCTGCCCCGCACCTAAAACAAAACTGGGTTAGTACAGTAAAGATAAAAGGATATTAACACTGTATTTTTATCATTTTATTTTTCCTGTCGGGCGATGTTCCTCCACCTTAGCAGAGGAGCCGCCGCTGTCTAGTACTTGCTGCTATGCCCTTCAACTATTCTCAACAGGTACTGGGGCATGGCACGGTCTTCAGCCATGCTGGGATCTTGAATTGAATGCCACACCCCAGATGGTATTAAGCACATGTATTTAGAAGTATTTACCCACAGCTTGTCTGTGCAGGGTTTTTCCTTTTTATATCAAATAGGATTCCTTCTCAAAACAGTGATTTCTGTGCTCATTTTTAATTGTGAGTTACTAATCCTTGGTTTCTTTTCTTTTATTCATCTCTCCTTGTGTATCTATCGCTCGTTTTTTCCTCTCTAGTCTAGCTGAATATGGCCCAGCTCAAAACCTTCGGTTTCACAGACGAAGAGTTCGCCCTATTGGTAGGTACCTCAAGTTCATTTGGTAATGCCTCAAATGACAGCACAAGGGGTCAAAACGATCTTAGAAAACTAATTGAACTTAAAAAGAAATTACGGAGAATGGAAGCTCATGGGGAGTTTATGTCGGCTTATCTCAGATCAGGCATAATCCCCATGGGACTCTGTGTCCGTAATATCCCAGGCCTCTTCGTCCATCATCATGCATTTTTAGAGAAGTGGAGCATGATTGCGAGCCGATGCTCGCGTGATCTTATGATCCGATAGTTGAAACCGCCAAATAATTAGCAGTTGACATTAAAACTGAGACTGAAACTTTAGAAGAACAAATCAAACAAGCAGGTAGTGCAGATGAGGCCATGAAAAAATTAGAAGAGGCCAATAAAGAACTAGAGTAATTCGCCAGCTATCTAGAGAAACGTAAAAATGACAAGCTTAACAAAGATAAGCGGTTCTATTCTATAGAAGCTACCTATCCATATCTTAGAACAGATTTCTACAAGCAGAACCATTATACAGACACAAATAAAAACCAACAACAAAGAGTAAATACTTTTTCCGAGACCTCAGAATCAGGAGGCGAAAGGGATGATGCCCTCTATGAACTTGAAGGCAATTACAACTCAGTTCAGTCTAAGCGAAATCAACCCCAGCCTTTTTTAGGCAACCGTGGGGCGAATCGCGGTCGCCCACGAGTACGATTCCAACCACAGAACAGAGGAGGCTACAAGCCCCAACACCATTACCAACAAGAGCCTCAACATCACTACCAGCAGGAAGAGCCTCAATTTGTCAGAGAGACCAGGAATCGCCAGTATTGGAAGGCGGGAATGTGATTCCCATTTTTAACTTATCTAAATCTGTATTGAATGAATCTAGTATTAGTCTCCTTTCTAAAGGTCTATCATTCGTTCCTCATTGTGGTGCCAATATTTTTGAATTACATAGTGATATAATTTCCTTCTTTCGTAAGATCCGTCTTAAAAAGTATTTTCAAACAGAGGGCTCAGATAGTACAGCTCGTGAATCCAACTGTTTGCGCTTGCCATCAACTTTCCGTCCCTCCCTTGATCAACTTGGACCAGAAGTGGCCACATTCGAGCTGGTGGTCCTAAAGAAATTAGAACAGTCTATTCAGTTCATCCCCAAGCCTACATATAACATCAATAGACAGGAACATGTTGCCTTGAAATCTCTGGCATCCAATAAATCCATAATAGTCAAAAGTAGTGACAAAGGGGGTGGAATCGTTATCATCGATTCCGATATCTATAAATGAAACATACTAAGAATGCTGGACGATCCTATGTTTTACGTTGGCATCACCTCAAATCCTTTAAATAGAATAAATAAGGAAATTAATCATCTGACCACTCAAGCACTACATCAAGGGTATATTTCCAGAAAGGAATTCGAATATTTGAATTTCAATGCAGGGAAAACTGCATGTATATACGGCCTTCCGAAAATGCATAAAGATCAAGTAAACCCTCCATACAGGCCGATTGTTTCAACCATAGGCACGTCAACTGAACCTTTATCTAAATTTGTCGATTCATATCTATGCCCACATATTCCCAACATACCCTCATATGTAAAAGATACAGGAGCAATGATTGGGAAGGTTGAAAACATTTCTTTTAATCCAACACGAGATCTCCTGGTGACTCTCGATGTTGAATCCTTGTACAGTAATATTCCTCTGACTGAAGCCATGCAAACTGTAGACTGGTTCATTGATTTATATAAGATATCGTGCCCTAAAACTTTCTTGTTGGATTGTCTAAAGATTGTTCTGACTGAGAATATTTTTGAATTCGGACCACGTCTTTACCGCCAGATTAAAGGGGTAAGCATGGGAGCCTCTGTGGCTCCCTTGGTCGCGAATATCTATATGGCCGCTTTTGAGGCCAAATTTATCTACAACGACATTGCGCCCTTTTTTGAGTCTGTCTCCCATTGGTCAAGATATATCGATGATATCTTCTTTGTCTGGACCGATGGGAGGGAGACTCTTATGGAGTTTTTGGCTTGGTTGAATGCTGGTGATCTGAACCTCAAGTTCACCTCACATATCAGTGCTAGTAAGATTGAATTTCTAGACATTATGATCTTTCCTGATGACGGCAAACTGAAGGTAGACTTATATGTCAAACCTACAGCTAGGAATACCCTATTACACTTCCAAAGTTTCCACCCTCGTAGCCAAAGACAGAGTATACCCTTTTCCCAGTTCTTACGGGTTAGAAGAAATTGTACTAACCTCAAAGACTTTGATAGACAAGCAATAGAAATGAAACGGAAATTCCTCGAAAGGGGTTACCCTCACAGGCTTGTCAGGGAATCCTACAAAAGGGCTCGCTACTACGACAGAGACCACTTGCTAAAATCCAAACCTGAGAAAGATTTGAAACAACTTGTCTGTATAACAAGGCATTCAACCTTGGATGCCAAAGTGAAACAAGTGATTAATTCCTCGTAGCACATCCTGAACAGTAACAGTACTGGAAATCTTAACCTGGAGAAGCCTTTGTTCGCTCATAAGCGAAACAAGAATATAAAAGATCACATAGTGCGCTCCAGATTTCAAGGCCAATCCAACCATGACTGCTTAGTCCAGAGATCTTTACATATAAATCAGGTCCTGAAAGGTACATTTAAGTGTTCGAACTGTAAATCTTGTCCTAATATTATAGAAGGAGAATCATTTGTTCGCAATGGCTATACAGCTATGGCTAACAACATGTGGAACTGCAAAACTACGAATGTAGTATACTTCCTATTATGCCCCTGCTCCCTGGGGTATGTGGGAGAGACTGCACGCCCCATCCAGGTACGCCTAACCGAGCACCGCTCTGCAATTCGAACTGGCAAAATTTCGGCACCCATGGTGAAACACTTTTTGGAAGTCGGACACGGCCCTGACGATTTTAAGTGGCGCATTTTAGAAAAGGTTAATGTACCAGACAGTAAAGGTGGAGAGAAGATCCGCAAAAAACGGGAAGTGTTCTGGATATTTTCCTTGGACACTTTCCGCTCAGGTCTGAACAGCGAAATCCCTTGGGAAAACGCCATTACTTAAATGGAGTTACCATGGGCTCCTTGGTCACTGTACGCCTTGCCATATGACCTTGAGTGTCTGACTGTGACTTGGTACTTAACTGCTATTGTCTTTCGAACTTTAATTTGGATCCAATCATTGTGCCTCATCACAAATGTACACTACATGACAATTTGGTTTCATTACCATATTGCGACACACTATAATTAAATGTGTGTTAAATGTACACATCAATGCGAACGTGTATCCAAGTATGCCATAATTGGAGGAGGAGCTTCGCGGGCAACCAAGATGGCCGCGTGAGCTCGGAGCTCCGAAGACCCTCCGATCCTCCGTACTAATCCTGTCACATATCCTTATCAGTGTTCGTGGAAAATTAAAGATGAACCGACGCTGACACGGGACCCGTTGTCCGATCTCAAATCCGACGTTCCTTGGCGCAGTTACACCGTGTGGAAGTTCGCGGACTGCAGTGGGACCAGTATCCGGACCGGGGCTGGCTGATGCGACATAGCCAGACGGAGGTGACGAGATGCATTACTGGCTGTTCCGGCCCACAGCGGAGCTGGCGTAGTGGCGGAGTGAGCACGTACCAGACGGAGTGCGGGGAAGCTAATCCCTAACATCGGTGAGCCGTGAGGCCTGGTGTGTGGACGGAAGAGGTGGCCCGGTGGCTAACCATGGCTGGCAAAGGAGACCCGATAGATCAAAGTCTCGGATCAGCAGAAAGTCTACGTACTCGCAGTCCAACAATATGGAGCGATACACTCAGCCTAAAGGCTTGCCTGGTGTCTCTGCGAGACCCAAGCACCTACATCGGGAAGTGTCGCCTGAGGCTCAAGACCCCACGCTCTGAGATATAATGGGCGCCATTGAAAGCATTAAGGACGAGATGCACCAGCAGCACGAGGTGATGGCGCACAAGGTGGACACCCTGGCAATTGAAGTTAACCTGATTAGAGCGGACTTGGGCAAAACAAATGAGCGAGTCAAGTCGCTAGACATCAAGACCTCGAGCCTCACCACGGACGTCTCAGATCTGCAAACCGAGGTCCGTAACTTGAAGTCGGCCAACAACCTTTTTGCGAGGAGGCTTGAGGATTATGAGGGTCGGGCCAGGCGGCAGAACGTCCGCATTATTGGTGTGCCGGTAGGGGCCGAGGTTTCGGCTGTGGACCTTTTCGTTGAGGACCTGGTCCAGAACCATCTAGCCCCTAAGGGACTTAGTAAGTTCTTCTCCGTGGAACGGGCGCACAGGATGCCTGGGGGCCGGCCGAAGGAAGGTGCCCCTCCGAGACCCATCATTGCCCGAGTGTTCAACTTTAGGGACCGTGACTCCATTCTACAGGCCTCAAGGAGCGGTGGGCCTTTAAAGTTCCAAAACGCGGCCATTAACTTCTTTCCGGACTTCACTCAGTCCGTGCAGAGACGGAGACAAAGCTTCATGGGAGTGAAACGGCGTTTGCGGGACATGGGCATGAAATATGCTATGCTGTTTCCTGCAAAACTGAGGATCGAACATGACGGCCGGGCTCTGTTCTTTGACATGCCAGAGGTGGTATCGGACTGGCTCGACACCTTACCCCAGCGGCGTGAAGACAACGAGGAGCGGTCAGAAGAAGCTACAGGCGGCCACGACCGGCAGGAGTGATGAATGGCTACAGGACTTTTTGGACGATGGGTCTATTCTCAGCAGTTTGGTTTGGTAATCCTGTACTCATGGGGGGGTTCTCCCTGTACTTTTCTATTTGGAGGACGGGGGGGGATAGGGTCACCACCTTTCTCCTCGGGGGCTTCTTGTAGATTAGTTTTCTAGGGGCGACAGGCACACTGCGAGTTGGGTGGGCTTTTTAGTCTAATGCAGGGGTGCAGGGTGGGGGGTGGACGGGTTTCTTGTATTCTTTTTTGGGTTGTTCCCCTTTTTTCTTCGTTCCCTTTTTGGCAAGGCAATTGGTGGTTTGATTCTGATTATGTAGCGACTATGCCCGCGGAGGGTGGGATGGGTGTGGATTTCGATGATGGGGGGTAGGAAATTGAATGTTTTAAGCTGGAATGTCAATGGGTTGGGGGACCTTATCAAGAGGGGTATTGTACTGCAAATGCTCAAGAGGTGTGTGCCTGATGTAATACTGTTGCAGGAAACGCATTTGGTAGGGAACACGTGTCACGCACTTAATAGAAAGGGCTTCAAAATGGTGGCACACTAGGGGTTCTCCTCCGGGTCCCGGGGGGTGGGGATTATGGTGCGCTCGACCCTCCCCTTGGAGATTGATTCAAGAGTGGTCGATGAGCGAGGACGTTACGTTGCCGTCACGGGGAGGTGTGAGGGGCGTACCCTGGCTCTAGTTTCGATTTATGTCCCCCCTGGGCTACAGGCGGACACCTTCAATGACCTTGGGGGCGCCATTTTAGGTCTTCCCGAGGGGCTGCTTCTTATGGGAGGCGACTTCAACGCAGTAGGTTCAGGGACGTTAGATCGATACCCATCCAGAGACCTCCGAGGCGCGCAGACCTGGCTTCCCGACTTTCTGGACACCTTGGGACTTGTTGACTGCTGGAGGCTTCTGCATCCTACCCAGCGCCAATACTCGTTTCACTCAGGGGCTCATGGTAGCCTCTCCAGAATTGATTATGTACTGACACTGGCGGCCCACGCATCGGCGATCTCTGAGGCCAGATTGATGGCGAGGGGCATTTCGGACCACTCTCCGGTCTGGGTGTCCTTCGATTTTGATATTGGGGTAGCTGAGAGGGTGGCGCCGATCAACCCGTGGTACTTTCGTGATCCCAAGACTCGTGGACCCCTGGCCAAAGCCATGGAGCTCTACCTCTCCGAAAACACAGGCTCGGTTGCTTCCGCTGTCTCCTTGTGGGAGGCCTTCAAGACCGTCCTGAGGGGGGAGGCGTTCTCCTTAATAGCTGAGGTACGGAGACGCAGAGACGTGGACGTGGTGACAATCGAGTCCAACATAGCGGAGATAGACTCTCAGTTGGAGGTCGGCCCGACGCTGTACCTCCTACACGCTCTCTCACTCAAACAGTCGGAGTACCGAGCTACTGTTACAGAGGCGGCGAAGGCCATGGGTAGGGAGCAGCAGGGGCAAATCTATGAGGTCGGGGACAAGGCCGGCAAATTCCTTGCCTGGCTTGATAAGAAGGAAAGAGCCAGCCGCGTGGTCCCGGAAGTGCTGGGGGGAGATGGCACGGTTGTCACAGACCCTAGCGCTATTGCTCTGGCCTTCGCTGAATATTTTGCGTCCGTTTATGCCTCGGCCTCGAAAATTTAAGAGGAAGACTCCGGCGTCTTGCTGCGAGACATAGAGGTACCGTGTTTGTCGGAGACTGAAAAAGAGGACATGGATAGGGACATCGCGGTGGACGAGATCGCTCAGGTGATACGCTCGCTGCGATCTGGCAAGGCTCCCGGCCCCAACGGTATCCCAGTGGAGCTGTACAAGATTAAACCGGATCTCGTTGCTTCGCCACTGCGGGCTATGTTTCTTGAGGCGCGAGAGGCGGGTACACTCCCCCCCGACCAGAGGCTGGCCACCATTGTGGTCATTCATAAGGAAGGGAGGCCCAGAGATTTGTGTCGGTCGTAACGTCCTATCTCGTTATTGAACGCCGAGTCCAAGATCCTGGCTAAATTGCTCACCAACCGACTGGTTGGAGCGATTGGCGACCTGGTGCACCCGGACCAGTCTGGCTTTATCCCACATCGTAACACCGCCCTCAATTTGAGAAGACTTCACGGAGCCCTTGCGAGGGTCCGTACCCTCCAGGAGCCGGCCATCTTGGCGTCCTTGGATGCAACGATGGCCTTCGACTCCCTTGAGTGGCCATATTTGTGGGCGGTGCTGGAGAAGATTGGGTTTGGTCCAGGGTTCATAGGATGGGTCAAGCTCCTATACGCCAGCCCGCTTGCCAACGTGGCGGTTAACGGCCGCGCATCGGCTCCATTTGCCCTCGGCAGGGGTACCAGGCAGGGATGTCCCCTGTCGCCCCTTTTGTTTGCACTGGCACTGGAGCCATTAGCGGCGTGGCTGAGAGGGCATCCGGACATCAGGGGGATCAAGTGGTCCCTGGGCTTTGAGGACAGGGTGCCTCTGTACGCAGATGACATCCTCCTATACCTCACCTCGCTGTGCATGTCCCTTATTGTCGTATGTGATGTACTACGCACCTTCGGTAGACATTCTGGCCTCATCATTAACTGGTCGAAGTCTCACCTGTATGTCCTGAGGGGTGAGGTCCCGAGACTCCCGCGGGACTGTAACATACAGGTCGAGAGGCAGGGGTTTAAATACCTGGGTATCTACATTTTTGCTGATCCCAATGTACGGTACGCGAACAACTTGCTTCCCCCACTTGCGCGCCTTCGGCGTGATGTGGAGGGGTGGCGGAAGTTGCCGCTTTCCCTGCTTGGACGGGTGGCCTTGTTCAAGATGATGTCCCTGCCCCGGTTTCTATACGTGCTTCAGAACACCCAGGATTTGGTCCCGTCTGGATATTTTAGAGAGGTTGAGGGCCTACAGCGGACCCTGCTCTGGGATGGTAGGCCGCGCATCGCCATCACTAAACTGACCCTCCCGTGGTATAACGGAGGGATTGCGCTGCCCGACATCCGTAGGTATTATTGGGCGTCTCAGCTGGCGGCCCTTAATCACGGCTTCTATGGTCCAGCCACAAATCCAGGCTTTGCCATGGACCGGTGGCTCCTGGGTGATGGGAAATACTACAGGGCTCTGTACTCGAGGTCTCTGGATGGAAGAATGACAGGTCCCACTAAGACATCGGTCCACATCTGGAGAGCGGTGACGAAGGCACAGGGATGTAAAGGCAAACTCACGATGGTGACTCCACTCTATGACTCCGATCTGTTGGGCAACTTGTGGCATACCAAGGGGTTTGACCACTGGGACTTGATAGGCATCTCTAGGGTGGAAGACTTGATTGCTAAGGGACAGATCAAACCCTTCGAGGTGCTGCAGAGAGAGTTTCAGTTGGGGGAAAGGGAGTTCTTCAGATACGCCCAGTTAAAACACGGCCTTCTGGTAGCTATGCCGGAGGATGGAAAGATCCCTGAATCTTCCCCGTTAGAGGACAGGTTGCTGGACGGCTACATGCCCGACAGCGCGATCTCACTGACCTACAAGAAACTGATTAACGTCCGTACGGACCTTCTTCTGGGGGTGCGAGATCAGTGGACCTGTGATGGCATTGAATTGGACGACGAGGATCGGCAGTGTGCGGTCTCGTCTCCGAAGGAGGTGGCAATTCCGGCTAGGCTGAGGCTGGTACAGTTGAAAATCTTACATAGGGTTTATGTCACTGGCCCCCGACTGATTCATATGGGCCACTCGGAGGATGGTCTCTGTCGAAGAGGGTGTGGTTCCCTAGCGACCTTCATGCACATTATATGGGAATGTAGGGCGGTGGCTGCATATTGGAGGCGTATACACATGGTGATGGGTGAAGTGACTGGAGTTGACTTGCTGGCAGAAGCCGACGCTATCTGTTAAATGTGTGGGGCCCCACAGATTATACCAGTTCTCAGACTCAATGGGTCACTCTAGGCAACATGGTGGTGAAAAGGGACATTGCACAGAAATGGGGAGCGGCTCTGCCCCCCACAGTAGAGATGTGGAAGGCTAACATGGACTGGTGCATGTTCCGGGAGAAGACGGCGTATGTTGCCAGAGGTAGGCCCAAAAAATGGAATAAGATTTGGGGGCCCTGGAATGAGTATAGGGGTGATATCTGCCTCCCGCCGGACACAGCGCCCTCGGAGGAGCGACTGTCCCCTTAGCCCTTGACTCCGGTGAATTACTGGTATGCAATGTCCTGTCTTCCTTTCCCCCCCCGATATCCATGCATGTGACCTGTTCACGTATCTTATTCCGCATATGGGCCCATCCTTCCCCTGAAGTGGGGCGATGCCGCATTCATGTTCCTTTGCCTTGCCTTCTTGCACCGTTATAGGTGCCTTTCCGTTATTGCACTGTTTTTTCTCTTTTTCATAAAATAAAATAAACCTCATATGATTTTGTACCGTATTCTGTGTGCACCACTTGTGCTACGTAACGACTTGCTGCCTAGCCTCCGGGATGTATGGCTGAATAGCTGTGTACTACTGTGTCGTAAATAAAGGTTTTCCAAAAAAAAAAAAAAAAGTATGCCATAATCATATAACATCTCCTACAGAGACTCGCTCGAGTCTTAAACAAATTTAAAATAACCATCTTTCATCCTATCTTTCTGAACGATCTCTGGATTCCTGAATTAAATAGTCCGCTTCGTTATTCAGATATAGTCTTTATATTCTTCTATCTCTTATCAGGGCACTTTATAAGCAAAATCTAGTGAGTCCTTCCTTTATTTTTATGATTCTTGAATCAGAAACACGTGACCAGGACACACCTATTTAAAGGCAGGTATATGCATTCGCTGGTGTTTCCTGTTTACCACGTCGTCGATCGTGACCCGGATACGCTTACCGAACTAGCAAGCCTCCACACGCTGGTCCGTCTCTTTTAAGCAGGTATGTACAAATCCCTGACTGTGCTGCCCGTTATGTGCACTATAATTAGTGTACTATATATCTTGATACATTCCTTTCTATATCCTTACTGCACTGGCGCGTTTATCCTCGTTAGCCAGCAACGCAGGAATCGGCAAGAAAATATCCTCCTAAATAAATGCATATGCTCGGAGGTATGTTGTAATCAATTAAACAACACCACCCTGGTTTATTTATATTGGCCCACTACTAGTCTCATCTTTAGGTCTAAATTTTTCTTGATCTTGGTTTTATTTTACGTTCTAGTAACGGAAAACGCGAACTAGAGCTAATCTATCTATGCCGGTTTGGAACAGTGGAGGCGAGGCCCATTTGTTTTATATCTATAGTACGTTCTCTAAATTAGTGAACAGCTTATTATTTTTTCTTCCACCCAGTCGTGTTTAGATAACACTTGTCTGATATGGTCTTCCGTTCTTTATTCACAGTCGTTCATTTGAAAAAGGACATACAGGAGAGTGCTTTTTTATCAATTTGACATTCTTCGCCAGCAAATCTTAACGTAAACTATTTCTCTCGAGGTCGGGAATATTTCTCGCTAGTAACATTAACCACTCTGAAATAAAATTATAATTTCATCTTTTAACGTTATTTCCGCCACTGTTTATCTTGCCCTTTAGAGATTTGAAATCTATAAAGATTACCCTGACTGCAACCATAATCCACTGATGCTGAACTATCCACACGCATCAACCTAATACGTCGTGTAAGTTCTCTATCCTGGTTGTCTGAATATGCTCATTAGGAGCAACCTACTGCCTCTTGTAAACTGTGAGAAATGCAAGGCATTTTAGGTTTTATCATAGAAGTGTGTTAAACAAATTAGTTAGTACAATATACTAGGAGAGGTTACCCTCTCCCCTAATGTTGCAGGGAATAGATTACTGCCCTCTGCGTTAATATTAATTGCTACTCTTAATTAATAGCATCTTTCCATTTTTCAGAGGTTTTTCCCTTATGTGAGAAGTCGTGTCAAACAATACAAATTGTGTCTATGTATTAGCTCACAAGTAAGTATATCTGTACTTGTCTGTTATTACTTGAACCTATAAGTAGCTGATTAGATTAATATACTGTATGTAGCATTTAGCATAATCTATTAAGAAACAATCTAGCCTGTGTAAAACATACATCAATACATCGATTTACAATTATCAGTCAGAATATACTGAGAGAAAAATGAACTAAAGCCTTGGTATCCTCCCTATACTCTCTTTATCTATTGATAAACCTACATGCACCTCTGTGGATCTGTTTATCATCAATTGTTCACTATGAGCCTATCATTACTGCCTTATTTTTGACATTCAAACCTTGCGATAACTTCCCTAAATGAGCACCGAAGTCAGTATTTACCATTTTCCTCCCCAATTGGGGTATTACTTGCTTATCCGTTTGGGTCGCATTATGCCTCCACCTACTTCTGTTTGTTCTGTCTTGACAGTTAACATAAGATGTTACAATATGATGGTTGCTTTGATTATTGTATTGAACTATAAATATGAGTTACTGTCCTTCTTTCTTATGAAGTAAATGAATGCACTTCTGGATCAGTAATTATGTTTTTATATTTAGGAACCTGAAAATCTGTTTGTCTTGAAGAAGGCGCTGGTCGCCGAAACGCGCGTCGACAACATATTTTATAATTAGTTCAAGAACTGATACTATGTTTTTATGAAATTTTGACTGTTGTGTCTTATTTGGACAACATATTTTATAATTAGTTCAAGAACTGATACTATGTTTTTATGAAATTGTGACTGTTGTGTCTTATTTGCTTTTATTGTATTTCCTTATCTGTTTATGTGCATTGTATTTTTTTACATATTTTTTAAATCTAAAGACAATTGCTTTTGTAGATTTTTATGTATTTTGTTTAATTAAAATAAACTGTATTTTCTACAGAAGTAGGTTGTTGCGTCCTATCACTACTATGTGGGCAAGTTTTGTCTGTTACCACCTGGGTTGATACCTACACATTAAGCACATGGTGTACAGGCTGGCCATTTTCAGTGCCCATTCGGTAAAAGTTGCAGACTTTGACTTTGCTCTACATTAAGGTGCTTATGTATGACCCGGCTTGCATCGCTCTTGCACCACGCAACATGGTGCAAGAGCAACGCAAACCTTAAGTCAAATTTTTGAAGCCACGCACAGCCACATTGTGTGGCTCTGAGTGGCTTCAAAAATCTGAAGTGACGTAACACAGAGCAAATAGCTGAGTTGCGCTACTCTGCCCTGGAAAGGCGTACCACAGTTTAGACCCAGCTATATGCAAATCAGTCTTGAAACCGCTCCAATCAGAGAAATCCAGCCCGAGGTGTGCTTCAGGTCCTACTTAAACCAGAACACAAGCAACCCAGGACTGGTTTCACCCTAGTTATGGGCTCATCAGCCGGATATAGCTTGGTTCCAGTGACACGGTGTGCATAGGACACACTCTGGGCATACCTGTCACACTTAGGGCGACACATTAAAGTTTACAAAAAAGTGATGGTCACATCCCAATCCATGGTTTTATTTCTCACCAGGTCACCTCAATTTAGATCCAGCTATACGCAAATCAGTCTTCACCCTGCTCTAATCAGAGCAGTCTAGCCTGAACTACCAGGCCAGGTCCTCCTTGAACCAGAGCACAAGTAACCCAGAACTGGTTTTGCCCTAGTTATGGGCTCATCTGCCGGGCACAGCTTGGTTCCAGTGACACAGTGTGCATGAGACCCACGTCTGGGTCCCTAAACCGGAACACAAGCAACCCAGGGCGAACTATGGCAAATCCGGTCCTGAGTTGCTTGTATTCCAGTTTATGGAAGTCCTGACTTGGCAGTTCAGGCAGGACTGTTTCTAATGGAGCAGGGTCAAGACTGATTTGCATATAGTTGGGTCTAAACTTAGGTGGCATAATGTGCAATATATTGATAGATTGGATGCATCCCCAAGTGATTACCAGTGACTGTTATTCATTCAGCCTTCCTTGCATTATTGTTTTGTATACTTCTTCGTTTGTTTTATAACACTACTCATGCTAGTGTAGGGTTTCATATCCCTTTACATCATACACACATTAAACAGAGACCATTGATCACGTGTATGCAAGTTCATAGGAAATGTTACATAAGAAAAAGTGGATTAAATGGTGCAGGTGTCACATCATCCATACTGGTAGGCAGTATATATTAAGACTGCTTGATCTGGAGCAGCGCAAACTTGCGTACTGGGGTGAATGTATAACATTGTTCTGCTTTGTGTCCATCAAGTGTTCTTTTTGCATTTGTCACCCCGAGTGGGACGGGTATGCCCAGACGTGGGTCCCGTGCTCTCCATGCCACTGGAGTCAAGCTATCCTGGCTGATGAGGGGTAAAACCCCACAAATGGTCGTAGGATGCCTGTTTCCAGTACAGGGAGGACCTAGCCTGGCAGTTTGGGCTGGACTGTTCCCATTGGGGGCAGGCGAAGACTAATTTGCATATAGCTGGGTTCAAACTGGAATGGCATTGGGAGCAAAACAACGATGGATTTAGGCCCAGATATCTGTACTGGGGTGAATGTATGACTGTAGGAGAGTAGGGTCTGCTATCCTATGGTCACCCCAATTTTTGCTTTTTGCTTCACTGGTTTTTGACTTATTGAGGCTGTGGGCCTGCTAATCAGACCCCCAGAATGCTGTTCTCTCTCTAAATTCACATACATGTACTATAGATACATAACCCAATTGGAAACGGACTCCTTATCAGCCCCTGTACCATGCACTATAGGTGCTCAGGGCATAGGTGCCACCAAGGCCTACCAGGGGCTGCAGCATAGCTTTTGCCACCCCTGGCTGGTTCTTAAATTGACACAACTGGCTGATCTCTCAGCTGGGGCAAGTTGGTGTAAACACCCCTTGCTTAGATATAGTATACCTATATCTAAACCTATATCTGGACACATATAAACCTGTGAGCCACTCCTCTGGAAGGCCTTATCAATCCTGGAGGCAGAGTGCGTGGTTTAATGTGAGATGGAGCTCGAGCATGAGCTGAGCCTGTCTGCAGCTGTCGGGAACAACTCCCTAAGCAGTTCCGGGATAATGCCATAGCATATACTATTAAGTGCATTATAATCCTCGCGGTTATATGTCAACTTTGGTTTGGCTTTATCAAAACATGTCGTGTAAGGTGTCATACGATTTGGAATACTATCCCCTCGACAGTCCTGTTGACGGGGATAGCATTCCACCCCTCTAGATGGAGAAGACATGTTACTTTACTGAAACGCGGTTGATTTTTAAAAGAGCCTCAGATCCACAAAATGGATGCTTCTGCCACAGACACAAGTCTGACCTCCTGCTGCTGACCGAAACTTAGCCGAGGAGGCCTGGACAAAGGCTTTCCTGTCGCAGGGAGGTGTTACACCACCCCAGACAGGATATAGTGGATTGTAGCAGGGAGGTTTGAAAGAACCCAGACAGTGCCTGGGGAGCACAAGGCTTCCCCTTGCATAATCCGGCCAAACCGGTTCTGGGGCACACCAGCCCCAGTCCCAGCGCGGCCTGGACAAAGAGAAAGGGGTGTATCCACCCCCTTCCTGGGTCCCACCCATAGGGGGGGACCTAGCAGGTAATCCAGCCCCCTAGATTGGTATAAGAATGGGAGCAGTGCCAACGCACTCAGATTATCCTGATGAAACATTTGAAATGAAACTCTGGACCCTTCGACATCCTACTCGACGTAGAAGACTGACGAATCTCCCTTGTGGTCAAGGAGAGACCACCCTGTGCAAACAGGCACCATCCAGCACCTCAACGTCTGCTTTGTTGCAGTTCCCGCCGGAACTCGAGCAATAGAGATTGACAAGATCAAGCTTGCCTGCCTTCTACTAGCCAGATCCATAGTCCTTGCATAGCTGAGACCCGTGGAGGTGACCGGAAGTGTGGGGCCCGCCATCTTGAAAAGACCACAAGACGCTGACCGTGCAGCCCACGAGTGACCCTTGAAGCTGTACAACGGGGTTTGAGAAGCCCCAGCCCTGAGCCACTTTTGTACCGAAGCTCACGCCTCTACACTCAACGAGTGCTGCGTGGGGCCCTTCTGCATCTTTTGGCTCAACGCGTTGGCCTGGTCACTTGCCCGCTGGCTTGTGGCCCCTGTGCCGACGAAACTTGAAATCCAACTTGTGATTCTGGTTGCTCCAGACTTGCACTTGCTCCTCTGAAAAGGAGCACCCGCTCTGACCCTCCTGGTCCGAGTGAGAAGCAATCTTCCAGTCCTGCGTGGATTGCTCTTGCCAAGTGTTGTTCACTCCAATCTTGAAGCCAACAGTGCCAACGGTGAGAGCCTTTGTGGGACAGCTCGTGACCCGCTCCTGGACATCGCAGATGCCCCAGAGCCCACGTGGCAGCGGAGAGAAGCTCCTCGACAACCACCTGATTGCGCCCGACATTGCCTGGTTCCGTCCTGGTTCCACCCTGGTCACTGCTTAGTGACCCAGACTCTGTCCCCTCTGCTTTCAGGTACTCTACGACTCTGATCCACCCTTGGATCACACCGGACACTTCTCCTTCACATCGCCTGCAGCATCTTCAGCTTCAAGCACCAACAACCTGCGTGACGAAACCCGACGCCACTTCGACCCTATACACCCGCTTCCTGTGGGTAAGGTAACTCAGCAAATCCGGTGTTCCAACACTGGTACACACCTCTAGGGCCTGTGTCTAAATTTTTATCCTTCTAGGTTGAGCGGAAGTATCCTTAAACTCTAACTTTGTAACTTTTACGCACCATTGACTTTGCATTGGTGCATGCGTGTGCTTTAAGCGCTGCACCCGAATCCCGCGGGCTTTTCCCGACTTCAGCATTGCTAGTCCCGACTGCTCCCAGCGATTCCCTAGGCCCTAGGCCTAACCACTGTTCGATTGGTATCTCTTATACCACTTTCTTAATATATGGTTTGAATGGCCACCCGCCCTCATCCATAATTGTGCAACTTTCATATGTTATACTGTTCTTTTGTTTAAACGCTTGTGCCCCTTAGCTCATAAAGAGTACTGGGGATTATTCTAGTAATAAATACATATATTTTTATAATATATACTTGTGTGGTGTCCTTTCATTTGATATTACAGGATTGTGATTGGTAAAACAGCTCGCTTAACACGAGCTCTTGAGTTTAGCCTTTCAGGCTGCTTAGTCCATGCTACCCCTAGGATAGCTTGTCTATAAGGTTGACTTACAACCAGACACCATAAGGGATTGTTTGGACTGATATAAGGTGGTTCCAGAATTGGAAACATCATATATCAGGCCAACTTCTCACAATGACATTGTAATGTATTCTGTCCATCATTTGTTCTTTTTGCATCTGTCACCCCAAGTGGGACAGGTATGCCCAGATGTGGGTCCTGTGCACTCCATGCCACTAGAGTCAAGCTATCCTGGCTGATGAGGGGTGAAACCCGAAAACTGGTCCTAGGATGCTTGTTTCCAGTCCAGTCCAGGGAGGACCTGGCCTGGCTGTTCAGGCAGGACTGTTCCTATTGGAGCAGGGTCAAGGCGGATTTGCATATAGTTGGGTCTAAACTGAGGTGGCATAGTGTGCAATATAACAATATATTGGATGCAGCCCGAGTGATTACTAGTGGCTGAGATTCATTCAAGCATTCCTGGCATTACTATTTTTTATACTCCTTCTTTAGTTTTATATACTACTCATGCTAATGTAGGATTTCAGAACCCTTTACATTACACACACATTAAACATAGAACATTGATCACGTGCATGTAAGTCAGTTAATAGGAAATGTTACATAAGAAAAAGTGGACTAAATGGTGCAGGCATCACATCATCCATACTGGTAGGCAGTATAGTTTAAAAGTGCTTGGTCTGGAGCAGCGTAAACTCAGGATTTAAAACGTAACATGATGGTTGGGTTGATTTTACAAATAAAAAATAATTTCTACCCAATTAACCGTTTTTAACAACATTAGAACAATGAAAGACTGGGGAAAAAATCATAACGCTTTAACCTGTACGTTGCTATCATATGTAGCTTTTTCATGACACTTAATGGCTCACTGTGCTATGTTAGGATTTTAGGGTTGTATCAATTTTTATTGTTTTACGAGAGAAGTATACAGAATCTTTCACCTACATCCAATGTCTAGCCAAGAAAGAAAAGGGGGGCGAAGAGCAGAGGGGAGGGAGGAACAAAGGAGGGAGGGGTAACAATTGTATTTTGTTAACAAAAGGTTATCAATGAAACTCAATAAACAAAACATGCCATGCCCGTGTGTAGTAATGTGTCGTCAATTCTGTCCCAGCCCCCACCACACAACTGTTTATGTGTCAGGTTGTGTACTAGCTGTAAGGCGCAGGTCCCTTAGGTATATTGGACAAGTGAGTTCCGAAAAGGTGTTGGATAAGTATTTCAAGCAGGGACCCCAGGTTTTCTCGAACTTAGGTAGGGATTGATTTACTACCGCTGTCAGCTTTTCCATACTTAACAAGTCCCAGAGTTTGTGTATCCATTCTATGTTATGTTATGTTATGTTATAAGGTCTTTTATAGCGCACGGCTGCCCCAGCAAAGGGGCGTCCCGGCGCTTTACAGAAAAGAAAGGAAAGTAAGCCACAGCAGATGGAAACCTAGAATTCACACACATAGATGGTTTAGCAGAAGAGGTGGGTTTTTATGGCCTTTCTAAATGACAGCAGGTCATTGAGACCACGAATTTGGGAAGGTAAAGCATTCCAGAGATTAATTGCGAGGTACCGGAAGGAGCGGCCGCCCATCCGGGCCAACTTGAAACGGGGGACAACTGCCAAGTTTTGGCCTTCCGATCGGAAGACACGTCGGGGTGTGTATGATGTTAAAAGTGGGCTCAGCATAGGTGTAGAGGCAGTTTTCAAGACCTTGAATGCGAGACATAAGGTCTTGAAATGAATCCTCTTCTCTACCGGGAGCCAGTGGAGTTTAGTGAGCGTGCTTGTCACTGATTTAAATCGAGAGAGACCTGTCAAGGCTCTTGCCGTTGCATTCTGGACTCGTTGCAGTCTTGATTTTTCAGCCTGGTTCACCCCTAAAAGTCGGGAGTTTGCGTAGTCCAGCCGTGAGACAATGGCTGACTGCACCACAAGCTGGCGCGTCTGGGGGTCGAAAAACTTTAGGATTGGCTTGAGGTTCCGAAGGATCCCAAAGCACGTTGCTGCAACCTTTTTAGTCTGGTGGGTAAAGTTAAGGGCAGAGTCCATCCAGACTCCAAGGTTTTTCACCTGGCTTTTAGGCTCAGGCAAATTGCCAAGTGCCTCGGGCCACCATTTGTCACCCCAGTCCGCCGTCTCTTTGCCCACCAGTAGGACCTCAGTCTTGCCAGCGTTAAGCTGTAAGTAGTTTGATGTCATCCAGCTTGTAATGTCAGTGAGGCCCTGTTTAAAGCTCTGTGCACTCAGTCCATCCTCCTCACTTAATGTTACCACTAGCTGGGTGTCGTCAGCATACGATACTAACGACAACCCCCATCTCTTGGCCACCTCAGCCAGTGGTTGGACATAAATGTTGAATAAGGTCAGACTGAGTGCAGACCCCTGCGGCACTCCTTGACTGATATGGCGCTCTTTAGACAGGAACGGGGGAGTGGAAACCCGGAATGACCTGTCTGACAGAAATGCTTTAAGCCAGTTCAGGGCCTGTCCCGATACTCCTGCCTCCTCTAGCCGGAATAGCAACACTTCGTGTGACACCGTGTCGAAGGCAGCACTGAGATCTAAAAGTATCAGTGCTGCCATCTTGCTGGAATCCAAAATGGACCGGAGATGTTCCGTGACACTAAAGAGTGCTGTCTCGGTGCTATGTCCTGCACGGAAGCCATGCTGGGATTTATCTAGGATGGAATTAGACATAAGGAATTTCGTCAGAATGGTATTGACGTGGGACTCGGCCCCTTTGGCTGGCGAGGGGAGCAGCGAGATGGGTCTAAAGTTCTCGGGCAAAGAGGGGTCTAATGTAGGTTTTTTAATGAAGGGAGATACCCAAGCCTGCTTCCATCTGGTGGGTATATTGGCAGTGGAAAAGGATAAATTTATAACGTCTCGTAGAGGGCTGAGTACTGTCCAATCATTTGCTCTAAATAGCTCGGGTTTTAGAGGGTCTGCAGGTGAACCTGTTTTGATTTTGTCACAAAGATTGAGAAACTCCTCTTGGTTCAGCAAAGGAACCTCAGTGAGTTTAAGGGTGGCCATAGTGGCTGAGGCTTTGAGACACGGCATAGCTGGGAAGGCATTGTATATCTTCTAAATCTTGTCAATAAAGAAGGATGCCAGGTTCTCGCAGTGTGTCGGGGAGGTATTTGATTCCTCTGCTGTTTTTTTTGTACTTAGCTCTTTTAATATTTTAAAGATAGTTTTAGAGGGGCATTGACTACAACTAATCTCCTTAGCATAGTATGTGGCTCGAGTTCTACAGATAGTTCTGTGGTAGTTTTTTGTAGCTGGACATATTGTGCCTTCAGCACAGGATCATAGGATTTCTCCATTTGCGCTCGGCAATTTTGCATTCTTTCCTGAGGGAGGTGAGCTCTTCGCTGTACCACGGGCTTGACTTCTGGGAGCGTGCCTTGATCCAGCTAGCCGGTATAAGAGCATCTAACGCCTGGGTGATCCAGTTGCAAAAACCCTCATAACTCAGTTCAGCGTCTTTGTTAACTTAGTGGGGTCGGCTTTGAGGAGTGCATGAAATTCTTCAAGGCGAAGCTTTCTCCAGGGTCGTTTTAGCACTCGCTGGACAGGTTTTTAGTTGGGTGCGCCCCTAATGGGCATAGTCATAATCACCAACAGGTGATCTGTCCAGGTCATGGGGATAGGGGCCTCTACTGTCACATCCTCCAAGTTGGAAAAGATGGGGTCTAGGAGGTGACCGCCTCTGTGCGTGGAGCCGCTGACTAACTGGCAGAGCTGAAACGGGCCAGGTCTGCGAGCAGACTGCCAATCTTCTTGTCCGTAGTGAGATCGAAATGGATATTTAGGTCTCCAAGAATATTGAAATTGGCTGCCCGTTTTACCAGAGAGCACACAGTTTCAAGGAGGGCCTTGATAAAGCTACTGTCCTGTCCTGGGGGTCTGTAAATCAGGATACCTGATAGGGTTAGCTGAGGGTTTATTTTGACGCTATAGCGGGCGCTTTCCCTACCTTCAATGTCCATTTTGGTGAATAGGCATGCGTATGGGATTTGGCCATCATCGCTATACCCCCACCCCTTGATTGTCTGTTTACCGTGTATGCAGAGTATCCTGGTGGTGTGGCTAGATTGATAACGGAGTTCATGTCTGCTTGCATCCAGGTCACCGTGAGGAATAAGATATCTAAGGCGTAGTTTTTGATTAGATCCCGGATTTCCAGATGATGTTTTGATAGGGATCTAATATTAAGTTGTGCAACCATGATTTGCTGCTGAAGAGGGGGGGCCGCGAGGGACGGAAATGTCAGAGGTCTGGGAAGGCTATAGTCACATGAGCATTTAGAGCTGCCTTTCCAATGTATTAAGGAGAATTTCTTATATGTGGCACCTGGAACGTTAAGATTCAATAGATCTCCTTTGGAGTAGACAGCAGAGTCCCCCCTCACCAGACTAGGGTCCCTGGCGAGAGGCGACGTACAGGCGCGGACGGGCACAGACGGGCTTGTCTTGGGCACGTCTTCGGCGTGCTGAGAAAGCCCCCGGCACTGTCCGCTGCGCTCCTGTAATGCCATCCTCTATATCCGGGTGGGGGCCCATCTGACTGGTGCAGGATGCACAGCGGAAGTCTGTGTGTGGGTCTAGTATCTATGTGTGTGGGTCTAGTATCAGTTCCCCATCTAGATAGCAGGACTTGCTTTGCTGCCCATAGCGCCAGTGTAATGGCCCTCCCCCTGAGAGAATGTAGCGGGTATGTTAATGAGTTGGGTGGTCCCAATCAGATATAGCTAGGGAAGCGGGGTAACTCGGTGTTGAACATTTGGTCAATATCTGCGAGCACCTCTGACCAGTAGCAGTGTTGTTTGGGGCAATGCCACAGCAGGCAAGAGAGTGTACCAGAGTGACCGCAATGGTGCCAACACTTATAATTACTCCCTTCCTCCACCTAGCCAGACGTGAGGATGTGGGGTACCAATAGTGCACCAGTTTAAGGAATGTCTCCCTCCCAGCAGTGCTGCAGGCTAACATGCGAGCCTGATGTAGAATGTCCGTCCATTCCTTATCTGTGAATATGCGTTCACACTCCGTCTTCCACCATGTCTTGGCTAATGAGAGCAGGGGATTAGCACAGATGTTAAAAAAAGTAGAAATATCTGACCGTAGGCATCGGTCATCCCTCCATAACAGGAGCCAGCGCTTGAACGGGGTAAGTGGCCTGCTTGTGAGGGGTTGCACCCAGTGGCAGAATGCTGCGTATCGCCATCGTTCAGAGTCTGGGAGCCCGAAGTCCTGCTGGATCCTAGTGAAGTCCATCCGGCCCTGTTCATCAAAGAGATCACCAATACGTTTCCAATTGGCCTCCTGCCACCAGGAATATGTTGGTCCGTGCATTGCTGGTGCAAAGTCTGCATTTCCCATAATTGGGGTGAGGGGGAAAACCGGGGTGGTGAGGCACTTAGAAATGCACAGTCTGTCCCAGGCCCTGATCGTGACCTTTACCACCGGGGAAATGTACACTCCCGTGGGAGGGGGGGGGGGGGGGGGGGGGGGATATGCAGGAGCCATGGAAGCTTCTATAAATGGATGCCACTACTGCCTGATCCAGGAAGCCCAGTGTTTCTATGTGAGTGGATGTTGCCATTACTAAGTATGGGCGTAAAATCCGTTCCGCTCGCGGATTTTGCGGATTTGTGGAAAATTCGCAATCCGCGAGATTCGCGAATTTCCCACAAAATCCGCAAATTCGCACGCAGCGGATTTTTTTTCTTCTTGGTGATACAATTTTGCGGCGCGCGGCGTTTACTTACCGTCATTCATCGTTTGGCGAGTTATTTTTCTTGATATTTTGCGAGTGCTGCGCCATTTTGGATCTTGCTGCGGGATCCCGCGGGAATTTGGCAAGCGTGATTACGTCATCGCGGCTTGCCAACTTGTACAGCGAGAGTTTGTCAACGCGAGTACGCCATGATCACGTATTGCGGTACTTCGCAATTGCGAGCTTGGAGATGCGGCAAGCCGCAACAATCTCGCACTCGCGAAAATACAAAATTTGCAATTCTGCACAAGAAATCCACCAGCAAGCGGCATAAACCTTCTGGAAATGATGATTTTTATCTGAATAACTCCTCAGCTTGACATTTGCCTGCACTTTTTTTGCGAGGAGTCCATTTTGGGGAGGGGGGGTGGGAGGAAGGAAGTGCCCCACAGTCTTCAACTTCCTGTTCCTGTCCAGCAGGCTCCTCCCAGTGCTTTGTCCATCTCCTGGTCACTTTTCATTTGGATCTGGAGCTGGAAGGATTACTTTTTGTGGATGCTGCTGGATATTTGGATTTGAGGCCTTTTTGACTTTCTTTGGATCACTTTTGGATTAGAAATTTCACAAGTAAGTTTGTTTGGGGCATTACAGTTGCTGCAACTACAATTTTGGAATTTTCGATTTGTGGGCTGTTTCGGGGCCTTTTGCCCAGGGGTACTCAGTGGTGGGTGCACTGAGTCTTTCTGTGGGGTGTTTTGAATTTAAACATCATGGAGGGGCTGGATGGCTTGGGATTGTGCTGATTTTTCTGTGATTTTCGTTTTTTTGGCCTGTTGTGGCCTTTTCACCGGGGGTAGTGAGTGTTGCATGGGCCTAGTCTTTCTGTGGGTTGTCTTGAATTTAAACATTATGGAGGGGCTGGATGGCTTGGGATTGTGCTGATTTTTCTGTGATTTTTGTTTTTTTGGCCTGTTGTGGACAGGCCATGTGGTTGGGATCATTTTGAGTGCTGCTACAGGCCCTGGCCATGTGCTGGGAGCGAGGGGGCCATTTTGAATGCATGCAGTGTTCTCAAGCCTGAATCCATTTTGCCTAGCTTTCATCCAT
Source organism: Lissotriton vulgaris (assembly GCF_964263255.1). Lineage (NCBI taxonomy): Eukaryota > Metazoa > Chordata > Amphibia > Caudata > Salamandridae > Lissotriton > Lissotriton vulgaris. The sequence goes on from NC_141687.1 coordinate 1,843,365,935, forward strand.
TATGCCCAGGGGTAGTGAGTGTTGCATGGGCCTAGTCTTTCTGTGGGTTGTCTGGAATTTAAACATCATGGAGGGACTGGATGGCTTGGGATTGTGCTGATTTTTCTGTGATTTTCGTTTTTTTGGCCTGTTGTGGACAGGCCATGTGGTTGGGGGCCATTTTGAGTGCTGCTACAGGCCCTGGCCATGTGCTGTGAGGGAGGGGGCCATTTTGAATGCAGGCAGTGTTCTCAGGCCTGCACCCATTTTGCCTAGCTTTCATCCATTATCCCATGGGTAGTGAGTGGTGCATGGGCCTAGACTTTCTGTGGGTTGTCTTGAATTTAAACATCATGGAGGGGCTGGATGGCTTGGGATTGTGCTGATTTTTCTGTGATTTTCTTTTTCATGTCCTGTTGTGGACAGGCCATGTGGTTGGGGGCCATTTTGAGTGCTGCTACAGGCCCTGGCCATGTGCTGGGAGGGAGGGGCCATTTTGAATGCATGCAGTGTTCTCAAGCCTGCACCCATTTTGCCTAGCTTTCATCCATTATGCCCAGGGGTAGTGAGTGGTGCATGGGCCTAGTCTTTCTGTGGGTTGTCTTGAATTTAAACATCATGGAGGGGCTGGATGGCTTGGGATTGTGCTGATTTTTCTGTGATTTTTGTTTTTTTGGCCTGTTGTGGACAGGCCATGTGGTTGGGGGCCATTTTGAGTGCTGCTACAGGCCCTGGCCATGTGCTGTGAGGGAGGGGGCCATTTTGAATGCAGGCAGTGTTCTCAGGCCTGCACCCATTTTGCCTAGCTTTCATCCATTATGCCCAGGGGTAGTGAGTGGTGCATGGGCCTAGTCTTTCTGTGGGTTGTCTTGAATTTAAACATCATGGAGGGGCTGGATGGCTTGGGATTGTGCGGATTTTTCTGTGATTTTTGTTTTTTTGGCCTGTTGTGGACAGGCCATGTGGTTGGGGGCCATTTTGAGTGCTGCTACAGGCCCTGGCCATGTGCTGTGAGGGAGGGGGCCATTTTGAATGCAGGCAGTGTTCTCAGGCCTGCACCCATTTTGCCTAGCTTTCATCCATTATGCCCAGGGGTAGTGAGTGGTGCATGGGCCTAGTCTTTCTGTGGGTTGTCTTGAATTTAAACATCATGGAGGGGCTGGATGGCTTGGGATTGGGCTGATTTTTCTGTGATTTTCATTTTTTTGGCCTGTTGTGGACAGGCCATGTGGTTGGGGGCCATTTTGAGTGCTGCTACAGCCCCTGGCCATGTGCTGGGAGGGAGGGAGCCATTTTGAATGCATGCAGTGTTCTCAGGCCTGCACCCATTGTGCCTAGCTTTCATCCATTATGCCCAGGGGTAGTGAGTGGTGCATGGGCCTAGTCTTTCTGTGGGTTGTCTTGAATTTAAACATCATGGAGGGGCTGGATGGCTTGGGATTGTGCTGATTTTTCTGTGATTTTGTTTTTTTGGCCTGTTGTGGACAGGCCATGTGGTTGGGGGCCATTTTGAGTGCTGCTACAGACCCTGGCCATGTGCTGTGAGGGAGAGGGCCATTTTGAATGCAGGCAGTGTTCTCAGGCCTGCACCCATTTTGCCTAGCTTTCATCCATTATGCCCTGGGGTAGTGAGTGGTGCATGGGCCTAGTCTTTCTGTGGGTTGTCTTGAATTTAAACATCATGGAGGGGCTGGATGGCTTGGGATTGTGCTGATTTTTCTGTGATTTTCGTTTTTTGGGCCTGTTGTAGACAGACTATGTGGTTGGGGGCCATTTTGAGTGCTGCTACGGGCCCTGGCCATGTGCTGTGAGGGAGGGGGCCATTTTGAATGCAGGCAGTGTTCTCAGGCCTGCACCCATTTTGCCTAGCTTTCATCCATTATGCCCAGGGGTAGTGAGTGGTGCATGGGCCTAGTCTTTCTGTGGGTTGTCTTCTTGAATTTAAACATCATGGAGGGGCTGGATGGCTTGGGATTGTGCTGATTTTTCTGTGATTTTCATTTTTTTGGCCTGTTGTGGACAGACCATGTGGTTGGGGGCCATTTTGAGTGCTGCTACAGGCCCTGGCCATATGCTGTGAGGGAGAGGGCCATTTTGAATGCAGGCAGTGTTCTCAGGCCTGCACCCATTTTGCCTAGCTTTCATCCATTATGCCGAGGGGTAGTGAGTGGTGCATGGGCCTAGTCTTTTTGTGGGTTGTCTTGAATTTAAACTTCATGGAGGGGCTGGATGGCTTGGGATTGTGCTGATTTTTCTGTGATTTTTGTTTTTTTGGCCTGTTGTGGACAGGCCATGTGGTTGGGGGCCATTTTGAGTGCTGCTACAGGCCCTGGCCATGTGCTGGGAGGGAGGGGCCATTTTGAATGCATGCAGTGTTCTCAAGCCTGCACCCATTTTGCCTAGCTTTCATCCATTATGCCCAGGGGTAGTGAGTGGTGCATGGGCCTAGTCTTTCTGTGGGTTGTCTTGAATTTAAACATCATGGAGGGGCTGGATGGCTTGGGATTGTGCTGATTTTTCTGTGATTTTTGTTTTTTTGGCCTGGTGTGGACAGGCCATGTGGTTGGGGGCCATTTTGAGTGCTGCTACAGGCCCTGGCCATGTGCTGTGAGGGAGGGGGCCATTTTTAATGCAGGCAGTGTTCTCAGGCCTGCACCCATTTTGCCTAGCTTTCATCCATTATGCCCAGGGGTAGTGAGTGGTGCATGGGCCTAGTCTTTCTGTGGGTTGTCTTGAATTTAAACATCATGGAGGGGCTGGATGGCTTGGGATTGTGCGGATTTTTCTGTGATTTTCGTTTTTTTGGCCTGTTGTGGGCAGGCCATGTGGTTGGGGGCCATTTTGAGTGCTGCTACAGGCCCTGGCCATGTGCTGTGAGGGAAGGGGCCATTTTGAATGCAGGCAGTGTTCTCAGGCCTGCACCCATTTTGCCTAGCTTTCATCCATTATGCCCAGGGGTAGTGAGTGGTGCATGGGCCTAGTCTTTCTGTGGGTTGTCTTGAATTTAAACATCATGGAGGGGCTGGATGGCTTGGGATTGGGCTGATTTTTCTGTGATTTTCGTTTTTTGGCCTGTTGTGGACAGGCCATGTGGTTGGGGGCCATTTTGAGTGCTGCTACAGCCCCTGGCCATGTGCTGGGAGGGAGGGAGCCATTTTGAATGCATGCAGTGTTCTCAGGCCTGCACCCATTTTGCCTAGCTTTCATCCATTAGGCCCAGGGGTAGTGAGTGGTGCATGGGCCTAGTCTTTCTGTGGGTTGTCTTGAATTTAAACATCATGGAGGGGCTGGATGGCTAGGGATTGTGCTGATTTTTCTGTGATTTTGTTTCTTTGGCCTGTTGTGGACAGGCCATGTGGTTGGGGGCCATTTTGAGTGCTGCTACAGACCCTGGCCATGTGCTGTGAGGGAGAGGGCCATTTTGAATGCAGGCAGTGTTCTCAGGCCTGCACCCATTTTGCCTAGCTTTCATCCATTATGCCCTGGGGTAGTGAGTGGTGCATGGGCCTAGTCTTTCTGTGGGTTGTCTTGAATTTAAACATCATGGAGGGGCTGGATGGCTTGGGATTGTGCTGATTTTTCTGTGATTTTCGTTTTTTTGGCCTGTTGTAGACAGACTATGTGGTTGGGGGCCATTTTGAGTGCTGCTACGGGCCCTGGCCATGTGCTGTGAGGGAGGGGGCCATTTTGAATGCAGGCAGTGTTCTCAGGCCTGCACCCATTTTGCCTAGCTTTCATCCATTATGCCCAGGGGTAGTGAGTGGTGCAGGTGCCTAGTCTTTCTGTGGGTTGTCTTCTTGAATTTAAACATCATGGAGGGGCTGGATGGCTTGGGATTGTGCTGATTGTGCTGATTTTTCTGTGATTTTCGTTTTCGTGGAGAAGTGTGGCTCAGGGGTTAGAGGCGGCAGACCCGGAAGCTGAGATCGGTCCTGGACCAGGGTTCAATTCCCCGCCTCGGAGGGTCTTGGGCTCAAAAATTCCACAGACTCGATAATTCTCGTTCCGGTGCCTACTCGACTCACGGGTTCACACTCTGCGACTCTGGGCAATAGCTTGCTTAATCTCCACTACGGCCCCTCGCGGCGGGATGCCTGGCTTTCACCTTGTGGATACCCTGCTGGGGTTGTCTCACAGGGGAATACCAGGACGGGTTCCCAAGGCAAGCGCCTTGATGCCTTCGGGTGATATGTGCGCTACATAAATCGCAATACATTTACATTTACATTTACATTTTTTGGCCTGTTGTGGACAGACCATGTGGTTGGGGGCCATTTTGAGTGCTGCTACAGGCCCTGGCCATGTGCTGTGAGGGAGAGGGCCATTTTGAATGCAGGCAGTGTTCTCAGGCCTGCACCCATTTTGCCTAGCTTTCATCCATTATGCCCAGGGGTAGTGAGTGGTGCATGGGCCTAGTCTTTCTGTGGGTTGTCTTGAATGTAAACATCATGGAGGGGCTGGATGGCTTGGGATTGTGCAGATTTTTGTGTGATTTTCGTTTTTTTGGCCTGTTGTTGTGGCCTTTTCACCAGGGGTAGTGACTAGTGAGTGTTGCATGGGCCTAGTCTTTCTGTGGGGTGTCTTGAATTTAAGCATCATGGAGGGCATGGGATTGTGCTGATTTTCCTGGGTTTTTTTTCGATTTTTTTCGGGTGTATAACTGAACTGATGTTCCTCTGTCTTCCATTGCTTTTAGGTGCACAGGACTCAAGAGAACCACCAGTGCCAGGAAGAAGTCCTGCAGCGGTGTGTGTGTGCAGCATAACGTCAAGCGACGTCACGTCTGGCCTCAGACAACTCTGCAACTCGTGCAACTGCGGCCTGCTGTTCTGACCTGCTCTGAAGAAGATGGCCCCAAAAAAAGTTCTCCGTAGCTCCTCTAGCAAGAAAGTTGCTAGTAAGGAGCAGAAGAAGCAAGTTACCAAGGATGCTGGTGTGCCGTCCGCCGCGTTTTTTGGGAGTAAAAAAAAAAGTACGCCTGCAGCAGCCGCGGGATCTGCTGGGGACCAAGCTGGGAGCAGCACCCCCGCTCCATTGGGCTCAGTGCCTCCACCACCACGCCAACTTAAGTCAAAGCCCTTGAGTGCTTCAGAGGCAGTCAGTGTACTTCTTCAATCACCATCGACCAGTGATGTTGGCTCATCGCAAGAAAGTAGCAGCAATGTCCCTGAATCAACACAGGTTGTTGTAACTCATCTTACAAGTGTTGAACAACCACAGCCGCAACAACAACAACATGTGCAAGTACAAGCCCAAGTACATGTGGAAGGAGAGGCAGCTCAAGGAGATGCGCAAGCAGAGGTGCATGGAGGGTCACAAGTGCCCACAATAGTTGTTCCTCCCGAAGTAGGGGCACATCAGGAAATTGACAATCAAACCGAGGTATCATTTGAGGAAGCCACTCCTCCTGATGATCATTCATTGTCTTCCACATCCCTAGCAAGGAAAAGATCAAGGGGGGTGTCTACATCTTCTTCAAGCCCACCTCCTTCTGATGATCTGGATGAAGATTGGGAACCATCACGGCAGTCTGAGAGTGAGGCACACCATGATCTGACAAAGATACCTAAGCGTAAAAGGAAGGTCGTCGAAAAACTCATAGCTATGGAGTGTGATGAGGCTGAACAAGAAGTGACGGATACTGCTGCTGATGAAGCCTCTCACGACGACGAGCCAGTCATCATAAAGGTCACTGCAGCCCCAGCGGGCATGCAGCAAAGAGACATTTTGACCCTATCCCGAGAAGCTGCTGAGCGATGATGATGATGTCGATGAGGAGGCAATGGAAACACAACAATCATTGGAGTTAACTAGTACACCAACACCTACCGCTTCCATATTTCTTCCTCGCAAGAAGGGACCTCCATCCACCTCGACCTCAATTAGTGGTGGTGAAAGTGCAAAACGTACTGAAGTTCGGCAATCCACATCCTCCACTTCATCTGGCATTAGCAGCAGGACCACCACCACCAGTATCGCCGCCTCCTCCGGCCCCCAAAGACATTTCAAGTCTCCAGTTTGGGACTTCTTTAGTGTTTTCCCAAAAAATGAAAACGTAGCCATTTGTAGCATTTGTAAGCTTCGAGTTAGTCGTGGTAAGTTTGGTACCAACTATGGTACCGGAGGCCAGAGAGGTCATCTTAGGAGACAGCACACTGTCCAATGGTTTGCGCACCTACAGGCGATCAAGGAAGCCCGAATTGCACGTAATGAAAACGTTGATGTTTCATCTGATGATGACGAGGAGGAAGAAGACGTGTCAAACACTTCACTTACACCCAGTACCCCTGTCAGCAGCACACCCCATGTGAGCCACACTAAGAGTGTGGGAGAGAGTGATACACCAATGCGAAAAAGTTCATCAGCGAGCGTAACTGGGTCGAAGATATCATCATCATCATCCCGTAAATCCTTGGTCCAGGGCAACATTAAAAAGATGTTGTTTACAGAAGCGCAATATGAACGCAACCACCCACTGACGCGTCTGTATAACACTAAGCTGGCTAAAATGCTAGCTCTGGACCTTCTCCCTTTTTCTTTTGTAGAAGGGGTTGGTTTTCTAGAATTAGTGGCAGCGCTCTGCCCTAAATGGAAGGTTTCTAGCTGGTTCTATTTTGCCCGAGTTACGGTTCCAGCACTACATGAAGATGTTCTGGAGGTGATTGGGGCAGCTTTGCAGAAGAGTGCTGTTCACACTATACATCTGACAACAGACATGTGGACCAGTGGGCAGGCGCTGATTACATGTGCATCACTGCACACTGGGTCTCTTTTTCAGGGGTTAAAGCAAAGCTAAACGCAGGTGTTGACCCGGACCAAGTTTTTAAAGCTGCTCTGAAACATGCAACACTAGCCATGTTTGGTTTGGAGAAACGTCACACAGCAGAAAACATTTTGGATGTGTTTAACACAAAGGTCCTTGACTGGCTGTCCCCAAAAAAACGCAAGGTTGGTTAGGTTTCCACGGATAATGGCGCCAATGTAGTTAAGGCCATGGAGCTGGGTGACTATTTCAGAGTGCCGTGTTTGGCACACTGTATAAACCTGGTTGTCAAAAAATTCTTGAGTGATAAAGACAGTGCAGCGTACGGGGTAGTGGACACCTGCCGAAAAATGTGCAAACATTTCAGCCATTCTTTTAAGGCCCGGAAGCATCTGAGGAGCCTGCTATATGAACGTCAAATGCCAGTGAAAGCACTCATCCAGGAGGTGGCAACACGTTGGAACTCAACCTTCTACATGCTTGAGCGTCTGTATGAGCAGTATACGGTACTCGATCACTATTTCTTAACACAGGGTACAGCTCAGAAGGAGGACCTGAGGATGGGTGCGGCGCAATGGGACATAGTTAAAAGCCTGACACGCATGCTTCGTCCTTTTGAGTTCTTCACGCGTACAGTCAGCAAGGAGGACTGTAATTTGGGAAAAGCTATCCCATTGTTGTACATGCTGGAGCACCAACTGAAGGAGGTGTGTTCTGTGTTTCAAAAAGATGAAGAAAACCAAGACCCTTTTGTTCTGGTGGAGAAATTATTAGAGCGCCTACAAGGTGATGAACGTCTTAAAATGATCCACTCAAACCAGCATTACATTTGTGCTACTATTCTGGATCCATGCTACAAAAAGGCGCTGGCAGGCCAAGCATTCTTTCCTTTTGCTGATGAAGATGTTACAAAGTACAAACAGTGGCTAGCCTCCTCAGCCAAGAGGTTTGAAAGAGAACGGCAGAAAATTGAAGGAAAAGGCAGTACATCAGCATCAGCAGGCCATCCCCAGTCATAACAATCCACTTCTGCACCTGTGGCTGCGGCACAAGTGACCTCTCAGCCGTTAAAGAGACAGGCAACCGGATCATCTGCACCACCAGACACAAGAGTAACATTGGAGGCTGAAGAGGATTGGCTAGCTCGGCTTGGGTTTGGTTCTCAAAAGGTCACAGCAACAGCTAAGCAAAGTGGAGGAACCTTGGAGGAGCACCTTGAGTCGATGGTGAAGGACTATCTGAATGACTCAACAGAGGTCTATGTTAATGCTGACCCATTGGCGTATTGGCATGGGAAAAAGAATTGTGGCCACAGCTCTCCAACCTGGCTTTAAACTACTTGTCTTGCCCACTCGCAAGCGTGTCTTCTGAACGTGTTTTCAGTGCTGCTGGTGGCATTGTAGGATGGGTAGAGTTGCCTCCAAAGGAGTTTGTTGTGCTAACTCAGTTATTTTACTTATGTAACTAGATTGAAAAAGATAACTTAATTATCCTGGGTGAAATTAATTAAACAAGCTTAAATGAGCATTCATAAACTAAACTAAACAAAACAATACTTAACATAAGACAAAAACGAATAGACATGTGTATAGGCAAAAGGTGAATTTTATCAAAATTGAATCATCAAGGGAAAAATACAAAACATAAGGAATCAGCAAAACAGGAATACAGGACAAATATAATGAAATAAATCAAAGGAATCTCTGTAAAGCCTGTAGGTGGCCTATCCAAAAAATAAAGATTATGAGAAAATCTTCTTTGGATAAGGTTGAGGTCGACGTTTCGGTCTTTATGGATAGCTCTGCAAGACCATCATCAGGACAGTAGGCAATTAATATTTGTAAATCCCTAGTAAAATAGAATAAAACAATATAACTATAACATAATAGCTGAATTAAACAGTCATTATTGCGCTATACACATATATACACACAGCAAACATATGCCCTAGCTATATACACACAGCAAACATATGCCCTAGCTAAAATGTAGTCATTGTACTATATGACCTGTACTAAAATATACAACAAGTTGATTACAATTAGACAATAGTGACATGAAAACAACACAGTGAGAAAAATCTGTACAGAGATAACAATGTATCCATTTAAATGCAACATGAAATTCAATTTACGCACCAAAATGTGATATAATTCACAGTACAGTCTAGAAATCGATTTGTCAAATTAATAGCAGTCTAGTATTTTGATGGCCATTTAACACAAATGAGACAATTCACTTACGATACATTGATTAAGAGATGCAAAAACACAAGAAAGGAATCGTGTGCCTCGAATTTACAAAGCATTCTTTAAACGTGTTTCATTACTTAGTTGATTCAAGTAGAAATGGTACCTTAAATCAAAGACTTTAACTCCCTATGTTGGAGACAGGTGATTTGTTATGCCGGGACAGAGGTAAATCTGTAATATTAACCAATGGGGGTTGTCAATGCCTGCTATTCACCCCATTAAAAAATGGTAATTTGACATTAAGTATGGTTATGTCATTACCTCTGAATTCACAAGGAAGTTAAACTTATTGGTGTTTATTCATAGTTGATTGTTCAAGTCGCATCAACTAACGTGCAGCGAGTCACAGAGAGAATTCAAGTTGTCTAGGTAGGACGATCTATAAAGATAAATCGGGTAAAGAAATTCAACAAATTAGGGCCCATAGTTAACATGAGGGTCCCGAGATATGGCACATAAACCAACTGCATTTACCTGCAAATGCGCTGGGCAAGGCAGGAACGCGAGCAAATCAATCCTCAACAGTTTGTAGAGGAGATCCCAATTAAACGCCAAGTCGCCAGAATTGCGCGATCTAGGTGGGTGAGAATGGTAAAAGAATTACATCCCAAGTCAAGCGTGGCAAAGTTGGACCAGATTAGAGGGGTCTGAAGCACACGGATAGGGAGCAATTACCTGTAGCAAGTTCTCAATCCCAAGGTAGTAGGTAGTGCGAACCATCACTCTCGAAGCAAGAAGCTCCACTGAGCGATCGCGTGAATTTAAACTAAAAATGTTTGGAGATCGAAATAGGACTTTGATGCCAATTTGGGCGCCATCTTGTAGTGGTGAAAAAGTCCGAGTGAAAACAAGCGTTCAGGACTAACAGATATTACTATCTGTTATTGGAACTAAATATGCTTTTACTAATCGGTATTTAGTTGCGATATAAACGCGTTGTAAAGGGCAACATTGTGCCACCTTGATAGTGTTCAAGGCAGACAAAGTTTTACAAAACATATTTGTTCATTGCATTTTTTGGACAACTTGTTCACATAACACTTCATAGCATTTCATGGAGCTTGAAGGGCAATAAGCCAAGGTTATATCTGTTATGTGTACGAAAATATCTAAAACATTTATTAAATTTTCATCTAGACAGAACATGTTGGTTGGAACAACCTGAATTATTGAGCGTCATTATGTACTATATCCTATAGACACAGACACTTACAGCATATTGACAACATTACAAAATAGCAGAATTATATATAGGTGAGGGGAACCTATGTTAAGCATGCTAGTGAATGCCATTCTGTGGACGAATTAAGACCCTTATTCACAGTATCTGTCAGACATATCAATTTTCCTTCTCTTAAAGAGAGTGTTCTGTCCAAGTTATTATGTCTTCTGTTAGGTTTTATGACCTCAAGCTGGTGGCATTGTAACTTCCAAACGGAGCCGCCTCTCACCCAAAAATGTGGAGAGGTTAACAATGATCAAGATGAATCAGCACCTCATACCACCAGATTACAGAGTACGAGAAAGCACGCCGGATGAAGACGAGGTGGACAGCAACATAGATGAGGGAATTTCTTCTCTGTCAGGTGACACTGAGCTCACCCTGCCTGAATTCGCAGAGTATGATGACGAAGCCTTATTCTTATTTGTGGACCGTGACATCGAGCCCTGAAAATGAGACAATGAATCAATAACTTTCTTTTTCGTCCTTATTCACTTTTATTCCTGTGTGTCTGTCTTTGTTTGTTGTGCACAGTTAATATAATTCAAACTTTAATCACCTAATCACAAAAACAAGCCCATCAGCAGAACTGTCTTCACTTGTTTGCTTATTGATTTGAAGGTGCCGCAGTCTGCATTCCTCAGGTTCACAAGTTCAGAAGAACATGCTCCTCTATCCTCCTCCTTCAGAGTCCTTTTTCCATCAAAGCAGAGGGCTGGTTTACGCCCAATGAAGAAAGACTCAGCACTTGTGGGGGTGTTGTTCTACCTCTTTGCGGGTGAGTTGACGGCTCTGGTGCCATTGCTGGGAAGCTCTAATACCGGATAAAAGTGGTTTGGACCAAATCCGAGGCGGAAATTTTTTGGTGTTTTTGCTGACTTGCTTGCCTTTGAGGTGGTCTTTGGGGGGGTTCCGGCTGTTTGTGGGTGAGTTTCGGGGTCTGGGAGCACTGCTGGGACACTCTAATCTTGATTGCATTTGCTTTTCAGGAAATCCGTGGAGGTAAACCGGAGTTATGGCCTAGCTACACAGCGCGTTTGGACCGAAGGCCGAGAAATATTGTAAGTATGAGATTTTGCTTTTGACCTGTTTGGGGGTGTTATGCTTTTTGGCGGGTGGGTTGGCGGGTCTTGGGGCATTCCTGGGAAGGTCTAATACCGGATAGAAGTGGTTGGGACAAAATCCACGCTGATTTTTTTTTGCTATTTCTGACATTTTGCTCAATGTAGCGTTTTCGGGGGCCTGTTTGGGGGGCTTCCTGGTGTTTGTGGGTGGGTTTCGGGGTCTGGGAGCACTGCTGGGACACTCTAATCTTGATTGCATTTACTTTTCAGGAAATCCGTGGTGGTAAACCGGAGTTATTGCCTAGCTACACAGCGCGTTTGGACCGAAGGCCGAGAAATATTGTATGAGATTTTGCTTTTGGCCTGTTTGGGGGTGTTATGGTTTTTGGAGGGTGGGTTGGCGGGTCTTGGGGCATTCCTGGGAAGGTCTAATACCGGATAGAAGTGGTTGGGACAAAATCCACGCTGATTTTTTTTGTTGCTATTTCTGACATTTTGCTCAATGTAGCATTTTCGGGGGCCTGTTTTGGGGGCTTCCTGGTGTTTGTGGGTGGGTTTCGGGGTCTGGGAGCACTGCTGGGACACTCTAATCTTGATTGCATTTTCTTTTCAGGAAATCCGTGGTGGTAAACCGGAGTTATGGCCTAGCTACACAGCACGTTTGGACCGAAGGCCGAGAAATATTGTAAGTATGAGATTTTGCTTTTGGCCTGTTTGGGGGTGTTATGCTTTTTGGCGGGTGGGTTGGCGGGTCTTGAGGCATTCCTGGGAAGTTCTAATACCGGATAGAAGTGGTTGGGACAAAATCCACGCTGATTTTTATTTGCTATTTCTGACATTTTGCTCAATGTAGCGTTTTCGGGGGCCTGTTTGGGGGGCTTCCTGGTGTTTGTGGGTGGGTTTCGGGGTCTGGGAGCACTGCTGGCTATGGATACTTTACTTTGCAAGAGGTTTGAAGCAAATCCATGGTGGCAGAGGGGAGTTAGGGCCTAGCTGCAGAGCGCGCGCGGAGTGATTTGGGAAATTGGCAAAAAAATGACTAAGTCCCCATTTTTGTACTTTTGCTTTTTGGCTGTTTGGGGGTCTTCTACTCGTTTTCTCCTGGGTTGACGGCTCTGGGGCCATTGCTGGGAAGCTCTAATACCGGATAAAAGTGGTTTGGACCAAATCCGAGGCGGAATTTTTTTGTGTTTTTGCCGACTTGCTTGCCTTTGAGGTGCTCTTTGGGGGGGTTCCGGCTGTTTGTGGGTGAGTTTCGGGGTCTGGGAGCACTGCTGGGACACTCTAATCTTGATTGCATTTGCTTTTCAGGAAATCCGTGGTGGTAAACCGGAGTTATGGCCTAGCTACACAGCGCGTTTGGACCGAAGGCCGAGAAATATTGTAAGTATGAGATTTTGCTTTTGGCCTGTTTGGGGGTGTTATGGTTTTTGGCGGGTGGGTTGGCGGGTCTTGGGGCATTCCTGGGAAGGTCTAATACCGGATAGAAGTGGTTGGGACAAAATCCACGCTGATTTTTTTTGTTGCTATTTCTGACATTTTGCTCAATGTAGCGTTTTCGGGGGCCTGTTTGGGGGGCTTCCTGCTGTTTGTGGGTGAGTTTCGGGGTCTGGGAGCACTGCTGGGACACTCTAATCTTGATTGCATTTGCTTTTCAGGAAATCCGTGGAGGTAAACCGGAGTTATGGCCTAGCTACACAGCGCGTTTGGACCGAAGGCCGAGAAATATTGTAAGTATGAGATTTTGCTTTTGACCTGTTTGGGGGTGTTATGCTTGTTGGCGGGTCTTGGGGCATTCCTGGGAAGGTCTAATACCGGATAGAAGTGGTTGGGACAAAATCCACGCTGATTTTTTTTTGCTATTTCTGACATTTTGCTCAATGTAGCGTTTTCGGGGGCCTGTTTGGGGGGCTTCCTGGTGTTTGTGGGTGGGTTTCGGGGTCTGGGAGCACTGCTGGGACACTCTAATCTTGATTGCATTTGCTTTTCAGGAAATCCGTGGTGGTAAACCGGAGTTATGGCCTAGCTACACAGCACGTTTGGACCGAAGGCCGAGAAATATTGTAAGTATGAGATTTTGCTTTTGGCCTGTTTGGGGGTGTTATGCTTTTTGGCGGGTGGGTTGGCGGGTCTTGAGGCATTCCTGGGAAGTTCTAATACCGGATAGAAGTGGTTGGGACAAAATCCACGCTGATTTTTATTTGCTATTTCTGACATTTTGCTCAATGTAGCGTTTTCGGGGGCCTGTTTGGGGGGCTTCCTGGTGTTTGTGGGTGGGTTTCGGGGTCTGGGAGCACTGCTGGCTATGGATACTTTACTTTGCAAGAGGTTTGAAGCAAATCCATGGTGGCAGAGGGGAGTTAGGGCCTAGCTGCAGAGCGCGCGCGAAGTGATTTGGGAAATTGGCAAAAAAATGACTAAGTCCCCATTTTTGTACTTTTGCTTTTTGGCTGTTTGGGGGTCTTCTACTCGTTTTCTCCTGGGTTGACGGCTCTGGGGCCATTGCTGGGAAGCTCTAATACCGGATAAAAGTGGTTTGGACCAAATCCGAGGCGGAATTTTTTTGTGTTTTTGCTGACTTGCTTGCCTTTGAGGTGCTCTTTGGGGGGGTTCCGGCTGTTTGTGGGTGAGTTTCGGGGTCTGGGAGCACTGCTGGGACACTCTAATCTTGATTGCATTTGCTTTTCAGGAAATCCGTGGTGGTAAACCGGAGTTATGGCCTAGCTACACAGCGCGTTTGGACCGAAGGCCGAGAAATATTGTAAGTATGAGATTTTGCTTTTGGCCTGTTTGGGGGTGTTATGCTTTTTGGCGGGTGGGTTGGCGGGTCTTGGGGCATTCCTAGGAAGGTCTAATACCGGATAGAAGTGGTTGGGACAAAATCCACGCTGATTTTTTTTGCTATTTCTGACATTTTGCTCAATGTAGCGTTTTCGGGGGCCTGTTTGGGGGGGCTTCCTGGTGTTTGTGGGTGGGTTTCGGGGTCTGGGAGCACTGCTGGGACACCCTAATCTTGATTGCATTTGCTTTTCAGGAAATCCGTGGTGGTAAACCGGAGTTATGGCCTAGCTACACAGCGCATTTGGACCGAAGGCCGAGAAATATTGTATGAGATTTTACTTTTGGCCTGTTTGGGGGTGTTATGGTTTTTGGCGGGTGGGTTGGCGGGTCTTGGGGCATTCCTGGGAAGGTCTAATACCGGATAGAAGTGGTTGGGACAAAATCCACGCTGATTTTTTTTGTTGCTATTTCTGACATTTTGCTCAATGTAGCGTTTTCGGGGGCCTGTTTTAGGGGCTTCCTGGTGTTTGTGGGTGGGTTTCGGGGTCTGGGAGCACTGCTGGCTATGGATACTTTACTTTGCAAGAGGTTTGAAGCAAATCCATGGTGGCAGAGGGGAGTTAGGGCCTAGCTGCAGAGCGCGCGCAGAGTGATTTGGGAAATTGGCAAAAAAATGACTAAGTCCCCATTTTTGTACTTTTGCTCTTTGGCTGTTTGGGGGTCTTCTACTCGTTTTCTCCTGGGTTGACGGCTCTGGGGCCATTGCTGGGAAGCTCTAATACCGGATAAAAGTGGTTTGGACGAAATCCGAGGCGGAATTTTTTTGTGTTTTTGCTGACTTGCTTGCCTTTGAGGTGCTCTTTGGGGGGGTTCCGGCTGTTTGTGGGTGAGTTTCGGGGTCTGGGAGCACTGCTGGGACACTCTAATCTTGATTGCATTTGCTTTTCAGGAAATCCGTGGTGGTAAACCGGAGTTATGGCCTAGCTACACAGCGCGTTTGGACCGAAGGCCGAGAAATATTGTAAGTATGAGATTTTGCTTTTGGCCTGTTTGGGGGTGTTATGCTTTTTGGCGGGTGGGTTGGCGGGTCTTGGGGCATTCCTGGGAAGGTCTAATACAGGGTAGAAGTGGTTGGGACAAAATCCACGCGGAAAAGCCTTTTGGCACTTTTTGTAACTGAGGGTTCGTTAGGGTTAGCCCTAGCAGCAGGATTGCATGTGTTTCGGGGTGTTCTAGATTTTTGCAACTGAGTTCTGGGGTCTTAGAGCACTCGTGAGAATTTGTAATTTTGGGTGCAAGTCATTTGAAGAAAATCCATGGTGGGAAAGGGGGGATTTGGCATAGTTAAAGAAAGCCTTTGCCACTATTCTTAACTTAGGGTTCGTTAGGGTTAGCAGTATTTCTATTGCATGTGTTTGGGTGGGGGGGTTTTCGAGTCTTGGAGCGATGCTGGCTATGGATACTTTTGCTTGGTTGCTTTCAAGTGGTTTGAATACAATCCACGGTGGGTAAGGGGGTATTTGTGCCTACTTTTACTTTCAAAGTACGTTTTGTCACCAGTTTTCTGCTAGGCCTCGTTTTTTGAGATTTGATTGGGGGTCTTCTACATTTTTGCGACTGGCTTTAGTAAGGGTCTGGGTGGGAGCACTGCTGGGAAGATCTAATTTTGTTCTAAAACACAGTTTACAGTACACCTAGCTTGAGGGGAAAGATCCGCTACCTTAATTTGCCCATACTTATTTATGATTCAAAAGGTGACTCAGACAGAGTACGCTCTTTCAAAAATATTGTACTGTCTACTAGGAAAATCAAAGTGTGACTTTTTGCACTCCACAGCCTACATACCATATATTTATTTATCAGTGGTGTTGCAATATTATATCACTTCCTGTTTTTCGTTGAATAATTACAGGCCGGGTTTCAGTCTGTGCAATGGGGAAAAAAGGATGGAGTCAGGCTTCACATTAGCGAGCCGCAATTCAGCATCCGCCAGGCAGGCAGTGGACAGGGTGTCTTCTGGTCACCAACATTGATGGACGAAGCGTCAGATGGAATGGAGGAGTGCCGCTAATAAGAGGAATTTTTTTCTGCATGCAACTTACTTACCAAATTCAACAGGACAACTACAACAACATACAGATACAGTATCCATTGTTTTATTCTATGACTGTAACTGCATTTCTTGGATTTCTCTCTGCTTCTAAATTGATCCCTACAGCCATTCTATAGGTTTTACTTCGGCTATTTTTTAAACCTAATTTAATGTAAGAAGTGTTTCTCTGAGTGCAGAGATAGGCAAGTGAAAACGCTGCAGCCCTGTACTGTTGCATTCTAGTACTACTTACTTTTCAGTAACAATGCATGCAGTAGTGCATGCACTTCCTTTATGTCACTTAAAAGATTTATGGTTAGCTTTGTACCCAAAGATTTCTTTATCTTCAATTATTGTTTGTCCATGCTGTGCTTCTTTTACAGGGTGTCTTCTGGTCACCAACATTGATGGACGAAGCGTCAGCTGCAATGGAGGAGTGCCGCTAATAAGAGGAATTTTTTTCTGCATGCAACTTACTTACCAATTTCAACAGGACAACTACAACAACATACAGATACAGTATCCATTGTTTTTTTCTATGACTGTGACTGCATTTCTTGGATGTCTCTCTGCTTCTAAATTGATCCTTTAACACATCACTTAGTCCACTCCACTATCACATCTGCACCACACATAGTCATTTGTAAGTGCTCCTACGTAATTCGCAAGTCGCAGCACGCCCCAGCCCGGAGAGGACTGGGATGGCCCCAATGATGAAGCATGTCACCAAGGGGCAACAATGGTGAATGAGGGGACACCTAGAAAAAGAGCAAGTTCTCCTTTTTTATCTACTATACCTTCCAGACCAACCCCATTGAGTGTTGTGAATGGATTTATAGTGACCAGCAAGGCTCTCAGGTATCTGGAAACAGAGACCTTATGTTGAATATAGTTATCAATAATTCCACACACTTGCTGGGGAGGATAAGGTCATAGCAACAGGCTGGTGAAGGAATCCGAGGATATATTCTAGACTTACTCAGCTTCAGTACTATTTCTTGGAGTAGTAGCCAATGTCAAAGAAATCCTAGACAAGTACAAGTTATACTATCAATACTTTACCATTTGTTAGGCTACATTGTGGCACTGTTGTAGTCTAGTGTACTGTCACCTGCTATATTCTCTATCTTACCGTTCTAATGCTACAGTAAGGACAAACCAGGTTTCATTTTCTTTTTTTCCATAGCCATGCAACTGCCACTGTGTCACAGCACTAGTACCACCGCAATGAGGAGGAAATTTCAGCCACCCTGGATTGTAACCTTCATCGCCATTTCCCGTGGAGCCAGCCCTGGGCCTAGCCCTACTTTCAAACACAAATTACAGGTAAGATAAGCGTTTGGTGGGAGGGAGTATAATGGAGTATTAGGAGAGACGAGAGACTGACGGTAGTACTACTAAAGTCCTAGGACTCTTGTTTGGGCATTTACACTTAAAGGAAGAAAATGGAACTAAACTTTCAGGAAAACAAAGTTACTGTTAAACCCCCACCCACCAGGCAAGCAGTAAAAACAGGTATGGTCAGATAAAGTTTCAAAAAGTATATTTTTAGAGCCCTAACAAAATAATCTCCCGCAAGACCCTCCCTAACTCCAACGGTTGTCCTTTAAAAGTCCCAAACCCAACTCCCGATTCCCACCCCCCAAAAGTCTCTAAAAAGGGGGCAAGGGACACTATGGGTGGATGCTGTTGACTTTTTGGGCCAGGGCATCATACTCCTCGCGGAGCAAGGCGTGCTCTAAGCGGAGCCCCTCCAACACGTTGGTAAAGTGGTGGAGCTCCTGCTGAAGGTGGGACACCCTCAGGGTACTGCGGCGCAGGCGTGCCTTGCAGTTGCAATGGCTGTGAGAGGCAGCTGTTGTCCTTGCTGCTCGGCGTCGGCGTTTGGCTTTGGCAGCCCGGCTCGGTCTGGCTGGAGCACTGTGCTGGGTGGCAGCCCGTGGGGGCACGGAGGCTGATGCAGCCGACGTTGTTGTCGTGGTCGAATGCGCACTTTCGTCGTCCTCCAGGGCCACCAGTCGCCGATATTCAGCAACAGTGGCATCGATCCTCCGTTGCGGGGCCGCTCTAGCCAGCTCCTTCCTCCTTGTTGGTTTGGAAGGAGCATCTATATGAAGAAAGAAAGACATAGTCTGTAACCAATGCTCTTTAAGATTAACTCAATCATTCAGCAGAAATTTGTGTTACAGTACAACTAGCAACTTGCAAGCGCATTACATAACTATTTAGGCCAGTATCTATCTAACCTCCCACTTCTTCATCCTTGCTCTAACATTAGTGGGAGTTTAAGGAACAAATTCTACAGCACTATGGACTTCCATTGGAGTCGACTATGAAAGTACACCAGTCTTATTCTTCTTCTTGTCTCTTGTTTAGGAAAATTGGTACGTTATCTTCTGCAAGCCGGCATAATGCCAGCGCAGTGAACTTGCACCCGAGAAAAAGAGACGCACGCCATGATGAGTGACCTAGAGTCGCGTTACTGTACCGGTCCAGTACATGCAGGTGGTGAAGCTCTTACTTTTCTATTACGGGTGGCACTGAGAATACTCTGTTACAAGGGCTACTGCTTAATTAATTTAACTTTGACCCTACAGTGCAAATGAGTACTAGAAATGGAAAATGAAGAAGATAAATAATCTGATTATCTATCACTTCACATGGGATGTTTTTGCTTACATATGGGATGACTTTAGGTGCTTTGCTTTTTATTGAGTGACCAGTGATACATCCACACATGAATGACTGAGTAATACTAAACTTATTAAGAGAGGTAAGGAGTGGCCACCGTAATAACCGGATCTATGCTGTGCTTGCAATACAAACTACTGCTACTATTGATGGTAGTATTTGGACAAAATTACAACTTCTTTTCCTTGCCTTTCCTACACTGGAACGGACGTGCGGGTGCAGTGTTACATGCTCTTCAAAGTTACACTTAGTTCATCCACTGACCGTCTACTCTCTCTAGATCATGGGTACTCGCAAACTTTCTCTCGGGGGCTAAATTTACAGTGTAGTTTGTGGCCGAGGGCCGCACTGGTGGGGGCGGAGTCAGAGGGGGCGGGGCTAAAGCAAAACGAAAACTTGTGACCATGAGGTTGCACACAGGTCCCTGCAGCAGATGCCTTCATCCACTGAGCCACCAGACCCAGCATTTACATACATCTCTCTCCCTCCTGCTCTCCCTCCTACCCTTCCTCTCCCTCCCCCTCTGTCATCTCACTGTGTGTGTGTCTGTCTGTGTCAGCCTTCACCCCGGGCTGAGACAGCTTCCTCAACGCGCACACACAGACAGCCACACCAAAGTACTTAACAGGTCTTTAAAAGACCATTAACATATTATTGAGGCTTTGTTTGTTGTAGAGCCCCTGCATCTCCACCCTGACAATCACTGCTCGCCCGGCCCCACAGAGCAGAGGCTTTGTTCTATTTCACCTCTTTGTGGCCCTGCATCTCCACTCTGCTCTGTGGGGGCCGGGGGAGCAGTGATTGTCAGAGTGGAGATGCAGGGGCGCTAACAGGTGAAATACAACAAAGCCTCTGCTCTGTGGGGGCCGGGGGAGCAGTGATTGTCTGCAAGGTCTGCGCACCGCCACGGAAGGCTTGCCGGGCCGCCACCGGCCCGCGGGCCGTACTATGAGTACCCCTGCTCTAGATACACATATGCTATCTAAGAGTCAGATAGTAGCATGATCCAGGTATATGGACACATACAGTTTCTGTGTCACCCACCCAGGCTGTTGTCCTTCCACCCATCATTGCTTCATCATTCACCCAGCCATGCATCTCATATTCTTTCCTTCCCAGCCACGTCTTCAATCTCAATAAGTAAGGAATATATAAGAGCTTACCTCTGCCCGCCACCACCACCGTCTCAACTCTCACAGCCGGCACTACAGCCGCCGCCTCCTCCCCTGAAGAATTGCCCTCCGCCTCCGTGTCGAGCACCACCACCTCCGCGCTGGCCCCGCCACCAGATGTTCCACCTACAAAGTACATTTAAGAATGTTAGAATAAACCACTCACTAGTATTTGGTCTAGGAATGAAGACATGTGAAAACAATGTCATTTGTGACTGTCTACTCTAAAGTAAAAGAAAATGTCCCTTTTTCCAGGGAAGGGTGTTGTCTTGCTGCACTTTTTGGCACAACTGATGAAGGCTGGCTTTTTAACACGCACCATTTTTCTCCACACAGACAGAAGATGGACTTCTAACAACAAGATCAAGTTGAAACCAGGTGAGAGCTCGGCTCGACCACAAGAAATGTCTTCAATTAATCGTCAACACTAACCACTTTTCCATTATCAGTTAAACGTTTAGTTTTATTATGACTTCATTTTAATAAATGTGTTTACTTTTAATAAAGCTTTTAAACTTAAATAGACTCTGTGTTTTTTGGTCCAGACTAGAGTGACTGAGCGAAAGGTTTTGCAATTTTTGCAAGCATGAGTCCGTGCCTCTGACACTTCTTGACTCTGACTCCGTACTCTTGAGCTACGTTGGATAATCATCATTGGGGATCAATCATCGATGAATTCGGGAGGTAAATGACTGTGCCACACTATGTAGTCAGTCAGTAAGGACATTGGGGGTTCAAAGTCTGTTATCACAGAGGTATGTGGAAACTCTAACAGCGCCTATTATAATTGATAAGCAATGCACTATTTATTGTCCATAGTTCTGTTTCTGCAGAAGAATTGTCCCCGCAACAGTAGTGGTATGGATTGTCCTCCTATCCAAACCAAAAGGTAGTATCTTATTCTTTCTTGGTGGTCATTCACATTTTATAGTTGGGAATTTTCAAAGCAGATAGAACACTTCAAAAGACATTATGGACAATCCCAGAGGACTGCACTAAGTTGATAGAGCTATTGCTGACTAGAATGGGAGTTTCGCCAACCGTGCAATCTTAGTTAGCTACACAGACAGACTAATAAGAATAATCTAGTAATACCACAGGGAGTCATAGTAGAGGCAGGATAAGAATTTAGATACAGTATACAATAAGATCAAAGACGATTTTGAAAAAAATCAAATGAGGAACGCTAGGAAAAATAGGTACTAGTCTAAAATGAAAACTTATTGGGGCCAGCAAAGGAGCCCTCGCCTGGCCCTGTTGAACAGCATCCGCCGCCGCCTGCTGCTCCTGTGTCCCCTCGCCCCTAGGGGGAGCTGACGTACAACATGAAAGAAAGAACAGAAAACATGGATGATTGTTGCTTGTCAATGTCAACCAAATCAAACATTTCAAAATAACAATAACAAAATATTTCCGCGAAATTATATTGATTAGGGTTAGTTTTCATTGATTTGCGGACCTGCGACTTCGAAAGTCACGTAACTCACTAAACAAAGTACTGAAAGGTTCACCTAGGACTGGCAGGCAGAAGTCCGCAGGCAAGACGCAAAGTGACAGACAAACTCCATTGTGATTTCAGTCAGATCAGTGACAACACTAACAGTTGCCTGCTACATAACCAGTCATTTAAATAGTCAAACTATCAATCCACCGCCACTATTTTTCTTATTGTCAGGGGTACAAAGGAAGGGGCAGATTTAAGCCCCTTGCGGCTCTTTTGCTCCGTTCTTGCGTGACTTTTGTGACGCAGCAGCTGAACAAAAGAGGCGCCATGGTGCGGCGTATAATATTATAACAACGTGACGCATTTGGGAGATGCATCCCGTTATAAAGCCCTGCGCCATAAGGGGGCGTTCCGGCGCAAGGAAGGGCATTCCTGCGCTGGAACATATCCTAAAAGTGCTGAGGGAAATCTACAAAATTTCAATCAGTCACCTTTAGGACAATGATGAGTCACACAAACCCTGCACCTGCTTGAAGCAGACGTACGGCTTGACCCAGCATTGGGGAGATAGGGTACCCCAGAGCATTGCTGGAGCTGCACCATCGTTGCGACGCAACTCCAGCAGTAAAGCTTCGGTGACGTTTTGGGCCCATGGTGCGCCGCATTGCAAATACGGCGCACCATGTTTGGTGGTGGTAGCGGGCCGCACAATTACTGGCTCTGCAGGGATGTGACGGTAATTGCAATTCTGCCCCTTAGGGGCATACTTACTTATGCGTTCTGGCGCATCTCCAGAGATGCGCCAGATCAAATGCGTCACGCAAAACTACCCTTGCGACACGGCAGATGCGCCTCATTTACAATGTGGCGCGCCCTGGCGCAAGGGTAGGCACTTGCGTGAGGCATCTCGTCACGTAAGAGCGGCGCATCGCTGGAGTCATGTCGCCAATGCAATGCAACTTCAGTAATGCTCAGGGCCACCCAATACTTAACATGCTGTGTCAGTCCTAACGCCTGCTTCAAGCAGGCATAAGGAATTGAATTGACGTAGCATTGTCGCAGAAGTGCCTGCGTTAAATCTTGTAGATTTCACGCAGGCACTTTTGCGAGGCACACAGCCGCCGGACCGCCCACCCTGCGTACTAGGAACGCACCCATTGTGGCGCAGGCCCATGGCTTTATAACGTGACACATCTCCCTAGATGCGTCACGCTGTAAATGACTCGCAGGGATGCGCCACGTTTACGCCGCTGTTGCGTCACGCAAGGCAACGTAAACGTGGCGCAAGGGGCTTGTAAATGTAATCTGCCCCCTAGTGTCTAGCATTACGCAGTTCTGTAAAGTACACTCATACATAATAGTTACTCAGGCCAATGAGACCACAAAATAGAAAACAAATAAGCATAGTAGCAACGCCACTGAGAAGGAGAGAAGTGCACCTGAAATGCACAGAAGATTTTGAAATATAATTTAACTACAATGTAATCGTCAGCAGCATTATTGGCTTGCTCCATATAAAAAACAAATATTTGCAATACAACAACACAGAGCAGGAGAAAACATAGTAGTGAGTGATGAAATAGCTACTACTACTCACCAAGCCCGGGGATCTCCAAGCCGAGCTGGTCCAGCAGGTCGCGCTCCCGGTCCAGGAGGTCCGTCCAGCGGTGGGTGGCCTGGCTGTAGGTGCGCTGGACCCCGGAGAGTTGGGACATGGCCCAGCACACCTTCTGCCACCGCTTCCGGCGCTCCCGGATGTTGTAGCCGGCCGCGATCCTGCCACCTCCCGCGATGGTCCTGGGCAGGCGGCGCTGGACGAAGTAGACCAGCGCGCCCACTTCCTCCGGGCTGAAGATCTCCCGTCGCGTCACCAGCTCCCCCCTCAATCGCCCGCATGCTGTCCTGGCACGGGGTCCAGGACTCCTCCTCCCCGCCGCCGCTGCGGCCCTCAAGTGCCTGGGCAGCTTCACGGCGCCTGGCTTCACCATGGTCTGGGCAGGTAAGGTAGGAAGTAGAAAATTAAGAAGGAATAGGATAGGGAAGAAGAAAAGAAAAGAGTTTAAAAAAGTAGTTTAAAAGTAAACAAAAATAGCAGAAAATACAAAAATATACAGCTAGGAAAAGAGAGGGATAGATAAGAAGCAAAATCGTTCGAAAAAAACTGAAAACAAGCAAAGGATGGCAAAGATAGCAAGAGGATAAACACCATGCCCAGACACAGGAAAAACATGAAAAACAAGATGGCCGCCCGTTCACGAGCGCGAAAGTAAGTTCGCACGCGATTTTCCTCGCGATCTCGTGCGAACTTGTACTCGCAATGCGCTTACTTCGCGAGATTATACATAGCGGGCGGAAACGGAAATACGTCACGCAAACAAAATGGCCGCACCCGTACTCGACCTTGGGGTAAATTTGCGTGTTGCGCTGCAAGCGGCTCGCGAATACTGCAAAAAACATTGCGAAATAACACGCCGCAAAAAAATATAAAGCTCATTCGCACGAATTGGCGGCTTCCTCGGTCGGTTTCGCACGACGCCGAGCCTCGCGAATAGCGCGAAATTACCGAAAAACGATTTTTGCTAAAGCAAAACCAATGAGCACGCTCCATAGCTATCCTGGCTTTCTTACCGTACCAGATGAAAGACTCCAATGAGGATTGTAGTTTCTTCATCATGGAAGGGGCAGATGTAGTGGCATCACATGCATGAGATATAGAATCTTGGGCAGGAGGGATATTTTAATGGCTGCTATTCATCATGACCAGGAGATGGGACCCCCATGCCAGGACTGGATGAGTGTGAGCACAGTGGCCAGCACGGTGTACTAATTATGTGACAGGGATCTGTCGATAGTGGGGAATAGTTGAAAGCCCAAGTGAGAGATTCCATGTGTGACCCATGTGAAGTGAAATATTTTTGCTAAGTGTTATATCTCATCTCGTGGAATATTGAGGTTAAGGGCTTGGGATTTGGTGGCATTCATCTTAAACCCCGATGACTCCTCGTATGCTGCAAGTTCCTCCAGCAATGGAGGCTGAGACTCTGTGGCTTTGTGATGGTCAGCAGCACATCATTCGTGTATAATGCGATCTTGTGTGCTTAATCACCCATTCAAACTCCTTCAATGAGTGGGTGTCTCCGGATGCGTTCCACTAGCGGCTCCAGAGCGCGAACTGGAGTGGAGAAAGATGGCATCCCTGTTGCTTGCCCCTTGAAATTGGAAATTCGGGATAATTAATTGTTAATGCGAACTAGGGCCCTGGGTTCTGCATAGCTGGCCCAGATCCATTAGCGAAAGCGGGGAGCAGGCCAATAGCCTCCAACACCATCCGCAGGAAGGGCCAATGCATCCGGTCAAATGCTTTCTCAGCATCTATTGGTAGGAGCAGTGTGAGTGTGTGTGAGTTATTTGTTTTGTCTATTAGGTGAAAAAAGGCGCTTTGTGTTGTCCCCGCATGTGCATCCAGGAATGAAGCCAAATTGGTCTGGGTCGACCAGACCAGGCATGTACCATCCCTGTCTGCTGGCAAGAATCCCCATAACTACCTTTGCGTCCACATTCAGCAATGATTTGGGGCCATAAGAGGCGCATTGCTGAGGGTCCTTTCCCGGTTTTGGTAGGAACGTTATCAAGGCCATTCTCATGGTCTCTGTGAGAGCACCGATAGGTCCAGAAGCCTTATCCAATTGGAGCCTCCCTATTGCCTCAAGGACTTCCTGTGTGGTGTTGTCTGCCTCTAGGGGTGTTGCTACAGGTTCCGATAGTATTGTTAAGGGGACCAGTTCCATATATGTAGTGCAGTGTGTGGATATTGGGGGTTCTGCCCTATATAATACCAACTGAATTGCACTGCAATCTCCGTGTCTCATGTTAAGGGGTGTTGATTTTGGTCTACTAAAGCGTGTAGGCTGCTGGCTTGCATCTGAGTGCGTAGCCTGTGGGCAAGAAGTAGAGTACAGAGTAGGGCATATTCTGCTGTATCCATGTCCAGGGCCCTAAGCTGTTTCCTAGCAATGATTAGTTGTTATGGTGCCCTGTGGGGACCTGTCCGTCTATGTGCCTCCTCCATGTCCCTCACCCACACCTCCAGCTCAGCTTATTTAACTCTGTGCTCCCCATTGAGCTGTGCCGCTATAGCTATGTAGGTTCCCCTCACTACTGCTTTAAGGGCGTACCACAGTGTTAATAAGGATATGTGTGGTGTATAGTTGGGGGTGAGGTAGTCCATGATTACTTCCTTAACTTCTTTAGTGGCAGAGTTATAAGAAAGCAGCTTAGGGTTAAGGCACCACGTCCTGGAACTTTTGCTATTATTGGGAAGGCACAGCGTAAGTAGGATGGGGGAGTGGTTTGAGATGGAAGGAACCTCAATGTCCATCTGCATCACCTCCAGGAGTAAGGAGGCAGAGACTAAAAAGTAGTTGAATATGGCATAGGACTGGTGAGTGGCCGAGAAAAAGGAGAATGACCAATGTGGAGGGGTGTAGCGCCATCCAGGCATCAACCAACCCTGCGTCCGTGAGCCACTGGAGTCCCTGCAAGGTGAAAGCTTCTGCGGGGTCCGATACAATGAGGTGTCTGCCACTAGGTTGAAATCTCTCCCTATCAGGATATTAATATCTGATGTTGTGATAATCGTCCCAATCGTCTGGCGGATAAAGTGTTCCTGATGGTCGTTGGTGTTGCATATAGGTATGCAACTGTAAAAGAGTATTGGTGAAGGGAGATCCGCACAGATAGCATGTGGTCCATGAATGTATTTGAAGGACCTGTCCTTGGAAGTGTGTAGCACTAGAATGGCTACCCCTGCTTTCTTGGCGGCCCCATATTGTATATGCACATGTGGCGATGGTTAGTCCAAGCCTGACTTGCAGATGCCTTCCCGCCCTGTGAATGTGTTGGCTTGGGACAGTAGTGCATGTGGGTGGCACATGGTACACATGCTAAAAGAACCAAACAATGAAACATGAATAACAACTTTACCGATCAGTGAAGAACCA
The DNA here is from genome assembly GCF_964263255.1 of Lissotriton vulgaris. Lineage (NCBI taxonomy): Eukaryota > Metazoa > Chordata > Amphibia > Caudata > Salamandridae > Lissotriton > Lissotriton vulgaris. The sequence goes on from NC_141687.1 coordinate 1,843,392,395, forward strand.
TTAATTACATGGTAGGGGTCCATGTCTTCGGCTATCTGTGTATTCATCTGCAGGAGTGGAGATTAGTGGAGACCTCCGCTGCTGCCGCCAAATGTTCGATCCAAAGGCAATGCAGATAAAGGGGCCGTTTCTGCCCGGCCGGACAGCTAAAGGGCCGGTACCACCTCATCGATGCCAGTCGATTTCAGGGGGGACAAGAGCTCGCAAACAAGTGTCCATCTCCAGGGCAGTCATTCATCCTCTCTCTTAGGCGGGTGGTCCCTGTGAGAAGTTGGCCTGGCATATGCTAGCCACTATTCTAGTGGGCACCTTGCACCAGTCCAAACGGCCCTTATTGATGGTAGGTTTAAAGACAACCTTTATAGAAAGCTATCCTAGTGGTAGCTGTAGAAAGCAGCCTTTAGGCTAAGTCTTCAAGGAATGTAAAGCAGCTTGTTTTACCAGTCTATAATCTCATGAATGATCAAAAGAAAGGGGAACCACACCAGGTATATATAAAATATATATGTATTCATTCTAAACATACCCCGCTAGTCTCTTTATGAGGCTAGAGGTAAAAGTACAATACAATTACTTAATTAGCACACAGTAAATTAGCACAGTGTACGTTTTGCCCTAGGGGCCTCACAAACCACATACTAAGAAAGTAAAGTGGTATAAGAAGCACAAAGAGCATAGAGACAAGGCCTAGGGCCTGTAGTACCTCTGGGTAAACTAGGAACCACCCAAGGTAGGGACGCAGGAGACTCACGGGGGATGCGTGCAGTGTCTAAACACAGCCGCGAATCACCATTGACTTCTATGGAGAAAGTTGTGGTTAGATTTTTAAAGATTAAGGACACTTGGGAGTGGACTAGAAACAATCCCCTTCAATACTGGACATTTCGAGAGTCAAGACCCATGGGAGCACCAAAGTACTCGTGGTACCTCACCCAGGGAAGCCGGGTGCATAGGTGTCTTTTCGTGTCAGGTTTCGTCGTCGTTTCCTATGGAGAGCTGCAAAGAAGTGCTGCAGGCGACCAGAGGAAGAGTGTCCGGATAGATCAAAGGGTGGATCGAAGATCTGAAGAACCTGAAAGCAGAGGGGACAGAGTCTGGGTCACTTGCCAGTGACCTGGAAGGTAACAAGAAGATGACAACCGATGTTGGGTGATTTCAGGTGATGTAGGTGAAGCTTGACTCTTCAGTCACGAGGACCAGGAGGCATCGACAACAACCAGAAGCTGGATTCGAGCTGTCATATGTTGGATACCCAGTGCTGCAGTGTCGGTATCCGGATTGGACCCAACAAGCCTTGGCAACAGCAACCCACACAGAATAGAAAGATTGGCTTCTTGGCAGAGCAGCATTGTCTGAGGGACTCACCCTTTGTAGGGGAGTCAGGGCATGTCTAGAGCAACCAGGAAAGCCAAAGAAACAAAAGAGAGTCCTTTGTGAGGACCCACCAGTCAACGGACCAGGGATTACAAAGGGGCCTCAAGCAGAAATGCAGGAAGCGGGCCCACGGAACACTCGTGGAGTGTGTAGGCCCACAAGCTTCCGTGCAAAAGATGCTCAGGGCTTGGACTATAAGAAGCCCAATGCAAAACTTCAGGAAAGCTCAGGAAGTTGATGCACTAGCAAATGTGCTGAATGTCCAGGAGTTCCCGTCCCACGTCTCTCGTGATGGCTACAGGTCTCAGCTTTGCTGGGGACTTGTGTCGGCCTCTGAGATGTCCGGAAGTCCATGTCCTGTGTCGCAGATTCTTCAGGATCCGGCAGGAGCCTCAAAAATGCAGACTGGCAAGATGCTTCTTTGGTGCCTGTTTGAACAAGGGAGTCACTCCTTGACCCCAAGGGAGATTTCTTCAGTCTTCTAGTTGAAACAGAATGTTGAAGGTCCAAGATATATGTTGCAGAGTTTCATCCAGGGTAATCTAAAGTCCTAGGGACTGGGGTCCCATGCTTATACTAAGTTTAGGGGATGGACTAACTCTAAGGTTCCACCTATGGGAGGACCTGGGGAGGGGGTGGTTACACCCCTTCCCCTTTGTCTAGTTTCATGCCAGAGCTGGGGCTGAGTGCCCCAGCAACCAGTTTGAACTGGGATATGCACGGGGATACCTTGTGTGCCCCAGGCACTATCTGAAAAGCATTCAGTGAATGCGCCCACCCTGCCCCAATACACCTCCCTGGACAGGAAACCTATTGTCCAGGCCTTCCCTGCTGGAGTTTCATCCAGCAGCAGGAGGTCAGACTCGGGTCTGTGGCAGCAGCATCCATTTTGTGATGCTGGGGCTCTTTAAAACTATTACCGGTAAAGTAAAAGTGTACATGTCTTCTCCCTCTAGAAGGGTGGAATTCTACCCCCGCCGCCAGGATTCCAAAGTGTTTGACACCAAACATGACATGTTTTGATGCAGCCATTCCAAAGTTAGCATTTACCACGAGGTTATAATGCACTTAAGAGTATATGGTATGGCTGCATCACAGAACAGCTATAAGGAAGGTATTCTGAAAGCTACAGAGGGCTCAACTCATGCTAGGGCACCCTCTCACACAAAACCAAACACTCTGCTTCCAGGATTGTCAAGGCCTGCCATAGGAGTGACTTAAAGGTTTACATGTGTCTGTATATAAAGGTAGATATAGGTATACTATATCTAAGTAAGGGGTGCAAACACCACCTTACCCAGGCTGCAGTAGCAGACCTGTGGTGTCATTTTGAGAGGCTTCCCATGGGTGGCATAATACATGCTTCAGCCCTGGTAGGCCTCTGGGGTACCTAGCCCTTTGTCCGTAAGGTACCATATACTAGGGACTCACAAAGGTAACCCAGTAACCAATTCGGAGTGTACCTAATGTACATGCAATCAGTTTAGAGAGGAAGGAGCTAGGCTGGGGTCCTCGTTAGCAGGACCCCAGCCAGACTAAAGTCGATAAATCAGTGAAACACAGCAAAAAGTGGGAGTAATGGGAGTAACCATAGTAAGCAGATCCTACTCTCCTACAGTCCCACTCAGTGAGGTGTTGCAGCAAAGACGAGCTCTCCCTGAGGCTCTCTGTTGTGGTCGGTTTGCTCAAATTCTTGCATGGCTGAGCCCTGAAACACCTCCAGCCACACCCCCAAGAGGATGGCGAGGAGCCCCGGGTGCCTGCCTGTTCGCATTGATCCATGTCTAATCCCAGGATCGCTGCTGTCTCTGGGGGTGTGCGAGTCAAGCTTGTTTCACCACTCCATGCAAAGACAAGGCAGAAGGGATGTCCCCACTTGTTACGCACCCTGTTGTCCCTCAAAAAGGCATGTGAGAATGTCTTGTGGAGAGCCGGGCATCTGGGATGGGCGACCCGCTATATGTGTACCGTCCTGGGGGATCTTCTTTCCTTCCAGCTCTGGGACAATCTGGAGTAGGAGTCGCAGGACAAAGTCCTCCACGTGGCCGGCATCTGCCTGTAGTGGAACGTCCTTGATTCTGATATTAGATCTCCGAGACCTGTTCTCCATGTCCTCCAGGTAGTAGTTGAGATCAGTGATGCATTTCTTAAGTTCCAATATTTCGCTGCGACATGTCTCCAGCTCCTCTTCTCTAGCATCTCAAGACCTTTCTACAGAGTCTATTTGTTGTTCCAGCTCTCCCATTTCATGGTGTATCACCTTCATATCTTTGGTCATCTCAGTTTTCAGGGTCGCAATGTTGTCCCTCAAGGTGCTGAAAAGTTATTCCATAAATTCACGCTTGACCGGCCGTCTTCTCCTACATCTTGGTCCTGGGTCGACCCCATCGACGGGCAATCCGGCAAGGCTAAGTCTGGAGCCGGTCCCACACGTTTGGAGGAAGTTTTCGCAAGGAGATCTTTGATGGCCAGGTCTTTTTTTGTTTTAGTGTTCGCCATTCAGTCCTCCCCCAACGGTGTCAGTTGGGCTTACTCCTGGTCGTGGAATCTGTATCCACTCCGATGGCGGGCTGTTCAGCCTTCCAACTGTGTGAGAGCAGGACGGGAACTGGTGCAATCATGGGAGGCACCTCAGAGAGACCCAATCAATCAGGTGCTCCAGCCACAAACAGGGCGCAAGGCGCCTGCCTGGAGTTTCCAGGCCACTTATATGGGCATGATGAGAAGGAGCAGGGGGAGAATGACCCCCACAGGCACCAACCAAGCCCTAGAGCACATGTGTTCAATGGGCAGGCCTCTTCTAATATGGCCGCCAAGGGTTTCTATATGCCTCCCACAGGCGCCTTCCATCCCGGGCGCGTGGGCAGAGGGGGGTCCACACTCACCAAATGATGCTAGTGTCAGGGATTGGGGTGTGACTCTACACCTCCACCCCACAACTGTGGCCCTTAGCGGGGTGAAGCCGCCTCCTCCGTCTCAATCAGCCAGTTCCGACTGGAGGACTTCAAACCCCTGCTGTTCAGTGCGGGCGGCGCCAGCCCGCCACTTTCGCCATCGCCTCCAGTAGCAGTAGGAAGCGGGTTGAGCTCGCTTGGCGGGCTGCCAGTCGCTCTGTGGTTTGGGAGGGGCGTCCCCCAGCAGTCGCTCCGCTACTCCCCGGTGTAATTTCTTCTCCGGGCACAAGTGCTACTCCTGGGCCACCGACCCCTGTCACTCGCCTGTTGGGCTCACGGGGTCGGGCAGCACGCTGCCACTTCTCTGGTGCCTAGGAGCCGGTCCGCTCCTCCCCGACTCCTCTGGCAACCATTTTGACGCCCGGCTACTCGACCTCCAAACCTCACTACTCTGCCCCAACACTGCCTGTCAGCTGTAGGAGCAGCCGGCAGTCGCCACCGACCACCACCTCAAAGCACCGAGGCCCAGGACAGACCAGACCCCAGGAATCTGCCAGTTGGAGCTCCAGAGATAAGCTCCTACACAGCACCATCTTGGACACGCCCCCTATGTTAGGATTTTAACTTTTAAACTACAAGTAACCCATGCAGCTCTCCGGCAAAAGCAGTAACCATTGAACTATCCACATTAAATGCATTTTTGTGATCTGCATGGCACACTTTGTGTACAGCATGCATATTAACCCTCTGCACTACTTTATGATGAGTCAGAACTTCCACCAGACAAAACTATGATCTCTCCCCAGCAGGTCCATTAATTACCAGAGTTATGTTGACATTTTTGTTGTTGCCTGCAAAATTGCTGAAGGCAAGGAACTATGCAGTGGGTGCTTTTAAATTCACAATATGTTTGAAAACTCGTCGCCCCCGGGGTCAGCGAGGTGGCACCGCCCTAAAGCCAGCTCTGAGGACCCCTGTTCCAGTGCACAGCCTTTGCATCTGCTAACTGGTAACTGGGCACAGACTATGGCCTTCGACCTTTTTCTTCTACCTCCAATATCCAGCAGTTACTGGTCACACCGTGTGGTACGGCCCAGCCTGGTTATAGGCCTTAAGCAATGATTTTTTGGGGGTTGTGTAATTTTGGCCAGAGAACAAGGTAGAAGAAACATGAAATCTATGTAAGAGTTAAACCATCTGAAGCCGGTTTTGCAATCTTGCAGGAGTTTTTGTAAAGTATCCACGGAGGGCAAGCAGGGACAGGAAAACGTTTAATCATTTGGATTCGGATTAAGTGGGAACACATCTGCTTTATCGGTTGCTTCAGGAGCAAAATAGATTTGTGGGGAACATGACGTTCCTATCAGGTATTAGTTTATAGTTGTTAAAGTACAAGCGTTATCTACTTCAAATTCGGTAAATAAATAATGAAATGCATTGGCAAGTGGCTGGCGGGTGTGGCTATACTAGCGGGAATGGAAATGAAGAATGCTAAAGATCATAAATCTATAACATGCTGAAGCTTAAATGCACATCGGAGGAAATATTTTTCAAACAACACCCGAAAACAAAACTTCCGCGGCGAAAGAGTACGTTACCATCTAGTGATAGATCCAGCTGTTGATAGCTTTGATAGTTACTGTCCAATGGAAAGGTAACACTACAAGAATGAAGGATGCAACACCCTCGAAGAAGGAACGTGTTTAACATTGAGATAGTGGGACAGGAATACATGCATTAGTCAACTTTTACATACAATTAGCCTATATATTAGAATATAGTGTGTCAAGTGGCTCACACAAGAAGAGAGGACAAAAGAGTAACAAAAGAAACGAGGGTCGTACTAGCTCGTGCATAGTAAATAGCTATATGATGAAAAACGTATTTTACGTTTATTCACAACTGTACGAAGTTAAAACAATATCTGACCCCCAGAATTGTTAGTCTGAGCTTGTCATATGTATTTTTCTCTACTAAGTACCCCCGTAGTCCATAGAAAACAAGCAGCGAATCAAAGAGAGTTGTAGTCTGAGCCCACCTCATTCTGATGTTGGTACACAACTTTGAGGATTTGTTCGTATATATGTACATGCAAAATTTCTGTTGTGTGTAATGAATGTATATTTCTCGCCTTTATGATTCCAACAGCCTGTCATTTTTAGATTGACCCTACTGAACAACTCGACCTTCCTAGTGGCAAAAGACCTATTGTGGGCTTACCACGAGCTTAGAGGGGATCACAGTCCCTCATTACACACGACTGGTTGGATTTATTGCTGCTATTTATGCAACTCTTTCCTTGTCCCAGCATGTCTATCTTGCTTGCATTCCCCTGAAGCATAGCCTCATTACCACCTCTACGATTGGCTGGCTTCTGTCCATCCACTGCTCACTTTTAGAGAACTACTTTTTGCTTAAGCACTCCATGAGAGCGCATGTGTTTTTTGCAGCTCTCTTCCTCGTGTGCTCCTCTCCTTCTCCTGGCAAAACCCACTTATTCACACTCCACGTTGCAATCTCCCTCATATTGCAAGCTCTGTTTGTCTTCCCCGCCAAACTCCTCGCACCCTACACTTTGCGTTGCTTTGTTGCTTGTGTGCTTCTCCCCAAACCCCCTCTGTTGATCTCCCGTGGGTGCTGCTTTCTCCTCCCCACCCACTCCCCGTGGCTTCCTCTGCTCCTTCGTTGCTCCCACACCTACTGTCTGGTTTCTTTTACCTGGGGGTGGGGGGGAGACGACCAGGAAGCAAATTGCTACAGGCCTATCCGCCTTAAGAAAAAAGAGCATATGCACAAATCCTTTTGCAGTTTGTTTTTAATTTACTGATCCATCTGGGATCGGTAAATTATAAAATGACAACCACATCATTTTGTAGGTCCATGCCTGACGCAGCCATGTATGACATGGCTGCGTCATCATGCCTTTTTTGCGCATTTTATTTACTTTTGGCTATGCTGTAAAGCAACTTGTAAATGCTGTAAATGTATTAACAAAGCCAAAAGGCGCCACTTGCGAGAGATGTTTGCTTTCCGAATGCTCACTTTTTCCGTCTTTAAAAACAGTGGGTCGCTAAGAAGAGGGACCAATGACATTTCCAAAGGCACCCTAGAGTCCAACAAGAGTAACTGTCACTGTTCCCATCTTTTTCCTGCAGCGAGGTAGGCGTTTTCATATGTCTAGTTCTAGTGATATAACAGTTGTCTCGGTCATAAGGAATTCGACCATTTGAGGATCATGTTAGTAAATACAGCAAATGGTCTCCCTGCTCCCAGTCTCACTCCTTCATTTATTGATGCATTAATTGTCTTATTAATTCTCTGAGTCCGGGCAAACTACTTTACAGAGTGAAAAGTGCAGTCATCTTCAAAATGGCGCTGCTCTGGTTAGTGTTACACTGGAGGCTGAAGCACTTGTAATCTGCATGTGTAGATGCTGTAGGCCCTCTTTATGAGGGTAAGCATGTACTTTACCCTGGTCCTGAGTGCCAGCTTTCTGAGGGCTCATTAGCATTTTGCAGCCCTAACTGCTATAGTTTCTATTTAGAAGAAAACGATGACAGAGCTTAAGATGCTGCTGGCGCAGATTGTCAAACAATAATCTGCAAGTTGTTCCTGGCTTTTCAAAGCATGCCCAGTCATTATAGGATAAGGAGCCACATTAGTTATATTTTGGGGACAAGACCCATGGAGTCCCACAAGAAATGGTGGCATAACAGAAACAGAAGTTGGGAACACAACCTGAAGGCCTAAATGATAAGATCGCTGTGGCCCTAGTTGCCTGTGTTGGATCCACGCTGACGGTCCAGTAGTGTGCTTCTAAGTCAGTAGATGTCGTCCTTACTAGTCTTCCAAAGGTTTCTCAGGTGACTCTGACATGCGACTATCTCTGATTCTGGCCTACCTTCTGTTCAGATGCACCAGCCCTCTGGAGAATCTCCCAATTCCCAAATAGGGTGGGCCTCCTCTGCATGAAATTGTTCCCTTCATTGCTGTAATAAACAGCAGCACGTGAACTTCCTCGCATGTACAAAATGTGTCATATATGAGGTTCACACCCTTTCGAGCTAGCGGGGGTGGAGGGTTCTGCTAACCACAAACCACCCTGAGCCCTCCTGAGGGAAAGAGAGCTCTGTTCACACCCTACTTAAAGCTCTGTAATGCGCGCGCTCAACTTCATCTGGCATATAAAAAGCACAAGTTATTTTCCAGGCGGGGGGAGGGGGGCATACATGTCTTTCACTCCTGGCAAAGGCGTTGGGGCCGAGTGATTAGGAAAGTACAGCATCGCATGCTTTGGAGTTCTGGACTTTTTGGTTCCGTCCAGAGGTGTCAGGGTACAACACCCGAAGACCCCGGAGTTCCACCTGCCTTGGTGCACAAATGAACAGAAACACGGGCTTCTCGATGGTGGCGTCAAAGACCAAAGGTTTATTACTGCAGGGACACAGAAGTCACAGAATCTACACACGGGCAGAATCTAGGAGACTGTTCGATTTGTACAAAGTGGGTTGCTCCTTATATACCAAAAATTGTGCTCTAGGCAAATATTTCACATGTCGGTACATTCCCAAACCTTTGTGTCTCTAAACAATAAATATTTGGCGTTACACAGGAACTGTCGATAATATCTGATACCAAAACATCACGAAGAGGGGTTCCCACCAGTCCATCACAATCCCTTGTCAATATTGCATTCAAGACCCGGACCGCCTCATCGTAAAGTTCGTTACCTCCCCCTAATAAAGGCCCAGAAGGAAAGGAGCAGAGCCAGGTGTAGAAGATAGAAAAGCGGGATAAGAGATGTTTGTGGGTTGTAAATGGGCAAGGCTACCGGCTTCGGCCGCCTAATCATGATCAGGTACAATGGACAGGAAAACCAGTTCAGGTGGGCTGGCCTCGGGCAGAGGAGGCAGCCTTTGTCGAGTCATGCAGCTTCAGCGTGATCTGGTTTAAGGTGCACGTGTCACGTAAGAGGTGAATCTCCGGCTAAGGCTACGTGTCCTTAATCAAAGTGAAGTGAATGAAATGATCAGAGGCTATTGCATATGTGAGGGCAAGGAAACACAAAATGGCGGCCACGATCTAAGATGGATGCCGTGGGTATATCAGAAATATGTCAATGGAAGGAGTGCTCTTGCTCGTAGCGTAGTGAAAACACTAGGATATACTAAATGGATCATTTGCGGTTCGCTGATACTAATTTTATGTATTTCCGACAAACTTGAAAACACGGGTTCAAGTCGTCACGGAACCGTCACGGAACCTCAGACCCTCCTTTTGCCCTTACATAGGCAACTACTCAATCTATGTCTGAATCTAGTTCTATGCTCATCAGGTCAGTGACATGCTGTTGTATCATCATCCTTTCTCGTGTCTTTTCTCCAAATGCAGGTGGTTTCCTAAAACAGGTTGTAGCACAAAGACTACACAGAGCAGGACCACACTGGATAATCAGACAACATGAGAATAGGAATACTAGGATGACACCAATGACCATTAGAACCTTCCATCCCCACGCTGAAATCAGAGTCCAAACCCACTCCATAAAGGACCAGTTTCCCTCATCTACATGTATGGAGTCCGAAATTTTGTGCAACTTAGAGATCGCCTCGTAAACTGTTGGAGCATTATTAGGAATAAAGACACAGCAGCTCGATTGGATCATTCTGCATACCCCACCTCGATCTGCAAGTATAACATCTAGAACCATACGGTTCTGCAATGTCATGAGCCTATCCGCCTGAAGCTCAGCTGTCAGATTGCTAAGGGCACCAGCAGTTTCGGTAATAGTAGATTCAACTACCCGTGTTAGCTGACGTATGTTTCTACTATTGGCCATAGGCCCCCAGAACGGAAGGAAGCCTTTGAAGAAGTCTCCAGCTTCCTGACCAGCTGTATCTTCCTTGCTGAAGACACCTCTCGCTACTCTTGTTCTGTGGTAATCAGGTGAAGCAGTGTATGTCGGAGGCAATAATCGAGCAATATAACATGATCCTGAGAAGTCGGCAGGCAACCATGTATAAGCTCTGTCTCGACAAATGAAATAGGTACCCCTAGCAGTAAGAAAGGCAGGGGAAGAGTTAGCTGGAAACACATAAGTCTCTACGCACTCACTCCTCCCTAGCTGAGCTCTCGGATTTCTCCCATTACCTTGCAAACAGACCTGACCTTGGTGAGGTACGACCCAGATTGGAGTTGAGCTTTTACGCTTGCTTTCTCCTAAACTAAGGCGATACTCTGAAGTATTCCAACTTAAATATACTCGCAATTCGTCTCTAGGGTATGATGGAGTATTATTGACGTCTTTGACCATGTCAATAATTCCCTGGACTAAAGCTTTGTTGGCAGAGTTATATTTAGTGGAACGTGGTGGACGTGGAGGATAGGTCTCAAGAGCATAAGCAAAGATGGTTTGAAGGGCCTGAAATGATCCATTGTAGCTGAAAGGCAAAACCAGATAGGGAATACCTTTATCCATAGTGTGGGGTATCAAGCCACACACCCAACAGTCTGTCGTGTTAACTACCAGTTGGTGTTGGTGCAAGAGCTGTACAAAAGTATTATTAATGAATTCTGAGCGTCGAGCTTGCTCATGTTCCGGAAACGAGTGAAAAGAGTGTATAGAAGAAACAGTAGAAATAGCAGGATCAAGGGGAGGTACTGTAGATACTGGCACAAAAATCAAATTTATGCTAAAGACAATTCCACCCACCAGTGTTGCTAAAACAATCAAAAATGTAATGGCACATTGCATCAAGAAACATTTGCTATGAAGAATTCTATTTAGTCTGTTTCTGCGAACGTAAATCACATTTTCTCGTTGCAGCGCAGGAAGTTCCATCTTCTACAATCCGCTCGCGACCACTGATGATGTGTACGTAGATGAAAATGCCTCTGTCAGCCCTGGGAGTTCCCAGTACTAACAGAAAGATCGACCTTGTGTCAGACCCCTGCAAATTCAAACTAGGCACACAGCCACGACCCTACGGCTACCCAGACGGCAAGGCAATTTATTAAAAACAATAAACAATAGCAAACTTCCTGGCTGAAGGCAAAAGTTCAAAATATATATATATATATCAAAATCACAGTATGCAGTTGCCTGCTTTATTAGTCCTTTTTATGGCTTCTAAGGTTGTATTTCTGATTCGCTGGTACTGTCTGATCGGAAAATAGTGTATCACTAGCAGCTGTTGCAGAGTTTACGTTCGCAGATGGCAAAGTTTCTTCTGATGCTGGAGACAAATTTTCAATGTTCAAAGTAGTCTTTTCAGGAGGAGAGTCACGTTTCAAAGTGTCAGAAATCAAATCGGCATCGCTGAAAGGGACAAATTTCGGAGTTGTTTCAGCTTCGGAGGCACCAATTCCCTTCTTCACCCAGTCGTCGTAGGGCAGCGGCAGTGGAACACGCTTTACGTGAGAAGCGTGGATCCAGTGCTTGCGACCAGCAACACGTACAGCTGTCCTCGTCGCCAGCAGGATTTGGAAGGGGCCGATGTAGCGAGGCTGAAGATTCTTTGTCCTCGCAAAATTTCTGACCACCACGTGGTCGCCGGGTTTCAGCTGATGCCCTGGACTCTCCGGAGGTTTTGGCAAAGCATCAAAGACCTGTTGATGAATAAGACTTAATTTAGCAGTCAAGTCGTAAAGATAGTCTATCAACATAGGATATTCAATGGAGCAGAATTGTTTAGGCCTTGGCACACCCCAGACATTTGCCGGGCGGCCAAATACAATCTCATATGGAGAAAGCCCTATTCTAGAATGCACTGTTGCTCTCGTTGATAACAAGGCCAAAGGAAGTGCGTCTGGCCAAGCCAAACCTGTGGATGCTTGAATTTTGGCTATTTTAAGCTTGAGGGTGCCATTGTAACCCTCGACTAAACCAGCAGACTGGGGATGGTTCGCACTATGAAATTTTTGTTTCAATCCTAGACCAGCACACACACTCTGCATAACTTTCCCTATAAACTCACTTCCGTTATCTGACCATACAATCCGTGGCATTCCAAACCTAGGGAAAAATTCTTTGAGAAGAATTTTGGCAGTTGATAAAGCAGTGTTGTCCTTTAGTGGGTATGCTTCTATCCACCTGGAAAAAGCACAAACCACCACCAGGACGTATTTTAAATTGTTGCAGCGTTCCATGTGAATGAAGTCTAACTGTATTACTTCAAAGGGACAGGAAGGAGGAGCAAAATGACCAGCTGGAGTTGGAGTTCCCTTGCCAGGATTATGCATCAAGCACACCATACAATTTTTCACCACTCTCTCTGCACACTTACTGATTCCCTCATTCTTCCAAACCGGAGCTAACATCTTACATATCCCTTTAGAACTTATGTGCGCCACTCCATGCGCCATCGTCACTACTGCAAGCACATACGCATCAGGCAACATCCAACGCTGCTGTTCTGTCAAATCGATCCAACATCCATTCGAGTCCAATTTGCCCGTACTTTCTCTCCATACGCGTTTCTCTTCCTCAGTCGCTTCTTTCTGAATCTCTTTCACACTTTCCATTGTGTCCTCACACATTCCAGACTCAGCAATCCATCTTGCAGACGTAGCAACATACATTCTACTCATCATGTCTCTAGCTGTCTGTTTAGCGGTTTCATCAGCAAAGGCATTTCCCCGACCAACATCATCCGTGATTGCTTTATGAGCACTGCACTTCACAATCGCAACTTCAATCGGTAAGGTTAGAGATTCTAACAAGTCGTTAACTAGCTGACCATGTTGAATCTTAGTCCCATGGGACGTAATGAAACCCCTTTCTCTCCACAACCGGCCAAAACTATGGGCCACGCCAAATGCGTACTGACTATCTGTAAACACATTCACTCTCTTTCCCTCAGCTAAAACACACGCTCTCGTAAGAGCTATTAACTCTGCAGCTTGGGCAGAATTCTGACTCACTCTTGCAGTCTCCACAATCGTCTTCAAAGTCGTTACCGCGTAGGCAGCAGTCACATCACCATTCTCCAATTTAAAACATGACCCGTCCACATACAGCGTACCATCCGGGTCGGATAGAGGAGTATCTCTCAAGTCGATACGACCTTTTGTCTCTTCCTCCGTTTTGAAATAACAGTCATGTGGCTCAGAATCACTCGACTCTTGATCAGTCGGCAACAATGTTGCTGGGTTCAATACATTGCATCTTTTGATCTGAATATGACTCGCTAATAACGTCAGCTCGTAACCAGATAATCTCGCACTAGTAAGGTGTTGTGTCTTCGTTCGGTTCATGAGTGTGTCCACTGCATGAGGAACCATGACCACTAGCATATTGTTCATCACCAAACCAGCAGATTGTCGAATGGAAGCTGCAGCTGCCGCTGTAGCCCTCAAACAACTAGGCAATGCTCTAGCTACCGGATCTAATGTTGATGAGAAATACGCACAAGGGCGTTGTTTATCACCAAACTTCTGTGTCAAGACACTCAACGCGCAACCTTCTCTTTCGTGAACGTAGAGCGTGAATGGCTTACTGTAATCAGGTGTGCCCAATACAGGAGCTGAACACAAAGCTTTTCGTAATTCAGCAAAACTCTCTTGACATTCATCAGACCATGGCACCGGACTCGGAACATTTTTCCCAGTCAAAGCTACCAACGGTTTTGCTAAAAGTGAAAAATTTGGAATCCACTGCCTACAGTAGGAGGTAATACCTAGAAAGGCACGTACTTCCTTCTGTGTGCGTGGAACACTCATTTGCATAATTGCTTTTATTCTCTCTGGGGTCAACTTCCTTCCCTCCTTTGACAAGAGATGACCTAAGTAGGTTACTTCTTGGCAGCAATATTGCATTTTGGAAGGTGACACCTTATGATTCAAATTAGACAAATGATGCAATAGTGAAATTGTAGCTGCTTTGCAAGTTTCCTTGTCATCGGCAGCCACCAAAAGATCATCTACGTATTGTACTAGGGCAGAACCTGGAGGAAGGACAAAAGAATCTAGCTGACTTTTTAAAGCTTGACTGTAAATAGATGGACTTTCACAGTAGCCTTGTGGAGCGCGTTTAAATCTGAAACTGCGACCTCCTAAACAGAAGCCAAAAATATCTCTGCTTTCCTCGGCTATCGGAATGCTGAAAAAGGCATTCTTTAAGTCGATGACTGAGAACCAATTGGCTGTAGCGGGAATCAATGTTAATAAGGCAGTAATGTCTGGCACTACAGGAAACTGCGGAATTACAATCTTATTAACTTCTCTAAGGTCTATGACAAACCTATAAACTGGAGGCTTTGTAGGATCTGTTCGTTTCAAAATCGGCAATACAGGACTATTACAAACATTTCCTCGCGTTTCTTCAACCACACCTTTTTTAATCAAATCTTGCACAATCAATAAGAGTGCACGCTCACCTTCATTCGATATTTTATATTGAGGAATTCTTGGAAATTTCACATTCGCTTTCAAAGTTACTACATACGGTGGAATCTCTAGTAGACCTACATCATTGGGACCAGTCGCCCAAAGAGAAGCAGGGAGTGAACGTAGCTCCGGCGGGAGTTTGTCCATTGACAAGTACATCGGAGAGGTGAGGCTTTTACCCAAAGTAAGCTGTACTCCTTCCGGAGAACAGTACAATGTCGCATATAGTCGTTTTAACAAGTCTAAACCAAGCAGATTTTCATTACAACCCGTCGTCAAAATTAAGGGTGCTTTCAATTGACACGGTCCAACAGAAATAGACAAAGGACCAGATATCGGGTTGTACACAGGGGCGCCTGAAAAACCTACGGAAACATTTGTTGAGCCAGACAAAGGTGCGCCAGGGAGTTTCGCATGCATGATAGAACTTTTTGCGGCACCAGTATCCAACAGAAACGGTTCGACTACACCTGATGTTGCTACTGCGACATAAGGCCCACTCTGATCCACTGGAACTGATACTACTCCCTCTCTCTGTCCATGGCTGTCCTAGTACCCATTTTGTTGAAATCCCTCTTCAACTTCACAATAATCCTCAACAAGATATTGCTGAGATCTATTTTGCTGAACAGATTGTCCATTTCTCTGATCAAAGTGATTGGAAGGACGATCATTCGTTTGTGGAGGCATAGCACCTCGTCCTCGTCCTCTAGAATTCTGCGCATAACCACCACGACCTCTCTGAGCTGCTGCCGCATTATTTTGCGCTAAAATCTGACAATCATTTTTATAGTGACCCTCTTTCTTACAGTACGCACACTGATTCCACTGGTATTGAGGCCTGGTCGAATTATAATCTGTCTTTTGATACGAATTCTGTTGCATATTAGTCTGATTCGTGCGAGGCGGATACGCCTGCTGTAAAAGAACTTTAGTCTTTAAATCTTTCGTTTTCTTCTCTGATTTCTCCTTTTCCTCTTTATCCCGATTTTCGTAGTACTGTGCAGTCGCAAGTATTTGCGCTGTCGTAGATACAGCCCACGCGCTTTCTGAGTCTTTCAATTTATTGCATAATTCGGGTAACAAATTATGCACAAATTTATCGACAAACAATCTCTGTCCTCCTTCAGTGCTCATGTCCTGACCACTATGATCCACAAAAGTCTCTTCGAACCTCGTGAAGAAGTCGGAGACACTTTCGTCTTTCTTCTGCTTGCATGCGGATAATTTATCCCAATTAACACGCAATGCTGGCATCAGAGTCTTCATTAAATCTATTATTCTGCCTGGCAGATTAGCAATTAGGGGTTCGGGTTTCGCACCACCTATTTGTTGAGCATCTGCTGCAGTGATAGCTGCCCAATCACCACCTAAAGCAGCCTGATGATCCTCTCTACGAATTTTAGCCCACACTGGTTGTGGAACTACATTACCAAACAACATATCAATGTCGGCTAAGTTCATTATACAAGCCTCAACTGTCTGTGTCAATTCCTTGTAATATCCGGCTGGATTCTTACGTGGATCTGGCAAGGCCTGTTTCACTGCTAACACTTCTGCTCGCTTCCACGGAATATGTATCCATACTCTTTGGAACTGTGCTGGAGCAGCTACAATACCCGCATTATCATCACGTTGTACTGCTTCGCGCCAAATTGGAGGAACTTCCCTCATAGGATATTGGCGACTTGGCTTCATTCTACCTTTCTCTAAATCTCTCGGCGAACGAAGAGATGGATCATTCCTAAAACTCAAAATGAGTTCCATCGCTTCCTTTATATTATCGCCCACTATCATTCCAGCAGCAAACTCTTTTTGAATCTTAATTAAATCTTCCAAATCTGATTCGACATCGTCTTCTTCTATTTCCTCACGCAACAACGAGCACATCTCATCGAAGACGTATCGCTGTGTTGGCTCTCCCCATTGCATAAATGTCTCTAACACATCTTTCGTACTATATCTTCTAACTTTTGTAATCCATCTGAGAGCTGTGGAGTCTAAAACTCCCCGTTCCTCAGTACTTGGAAGCTGACTCCGTCTCTGAACAGAGTCAGGAGTAGGAGTCTTAATCAAGGTTTTATATATAGGCGACAGCATATTAGTAACAGAATCAGTAATTCTTCGACGAACAGAAAGTGGAGTTAGTACACTCGCAGACATAGAGAACGCAGTAGAGGTAGGAATAGATGACGAAACAGTAGGAGTATCGAGGAAAATAGTTTGAGGACCAATAGGTACAGTGGTAGGTATAGGAGCGGGCAGTGCAGGAAGAGGAGGAGCTGTAGGAACATTTACATTCACCACAGGAGGTATAAGAACTTGATTCTGAGGAACAAGGACACCAGGTTGTCCAGCAACCGGCAATTGAACATTCGGGATCAGTGGAGCCGTAGCACCTTGTGCATACGGTGGAGGCGACCGTAACAGATAAGATAGCAGAGGATCGTTTTCGGAATCCTCCAGTATCTTAGCCATTTTCGATGGCAAGGCAGGATAGCACTTGTCAATCGCTAAGTTACGCTCTCTAATGGCTACATCTATGGCTTTCTCACACTCGTCAGCCTGCAACTGCTTAGTCGCTTGCTCTAGAGTTAACTCTTCTAGTTCTTTTTGCTCTTTTTTCAACCTTTTCATTTCTCTCTGTTTGGATTCTTTCCGCCAATAACGAAAAGAATCAAACATTGCCGGCCGGGCTTTCTTCCTAAACAATTTCGCTTCTAAATTGTCGAGAATCTCTTGTTCAAAACTACCATGCAGTGGCCAACTAAGGACACCATCCTTCTTACAATAACGGACCCATATCTCATTATAAGTTATAGGACCCACACCATACTTGCAATATAAATCATAAAGGGGAGTCCCAATCGGAGGAACCAGACAAGAGTCCTCTAATTGTGAGTCACTGTTGCAACTAAAACAAGACAACATTTTCCGACTTACCATTCTCAGTCCGGAACACAAAACAAACAAAACACGAAACAAATTGTGCACTTGAACCAAGAACTTAGGCCTACCAAAACGAACTGATGTATCGATACCCAAAACTGAACCAAATAGATTATCGTAACCAGAACAACTAGTGATAATCTTACAAAACCAAACCAAACCAAGAACCGATCAAGGATTTTTAACAATCCTCACAAAAGTAACCAGCTAGCTATCACTAAATACTTAACTGAGGCACTGAAGACGTCACCAAGGAGAAACCCGTCACGTTTCGCCGTACTAAGGACTGCACCACTTCGGGTCCAAGACAGGGCGACGGTCAAGGCAACGGCCCACTGCAGCCGTCCTGAACGGGAACCCTCGTGGAAGAGAACTTCAGGGCCACTTTTGCGATATGCCGGGATCGATGAAGTGGGGCGCCTCCCTCAGGAATCTTCACACGAAGCTTCTCGAACTCTTCAGGCTTTTGGACCGGTACCGAATGACGTCGCCCCACGTTGGGCGCCAATTGGAGTTCTGGACTTTTTGGTTCCGTCCAGAGGTGTCAGGGTACAACACCCGAAGACCCCGGAGTTCCACCTGCCTTGGTGCACAAATGAACAGAAACACGGGCTTCTCGATGGTGGCGTCAAAGACCAAAGGTTTATTACTGCAGGGACACAGAAGTCACAGAATCTACACACGGGCAGAATCTAGGAGACTGTTCGATTTGTACAAAGTGGGTTGCTCCTTATATACCAAAAATTGTGCTCTAGGCAAATATTTCACATGTCGGTACATTCCCAAACCTTTGTGTCTCTAAACAATAAATATTTGGCGTTACACAGGAACTGTCGATAATATCTGATACCAA
Organism: Lissotriton vulgaris; assembly: GCF_964263255.1. NCBI lineage: Eukaryota > Metazoa > Chordata > Amphibia > Caudata > Salamandridae > Lissotriton > Lissotriton vulgaris. The sequence goes on from NC_141687.1 coordinate 1,843,410,851, forward strand.
AACATCACGAAGAGGGGTTCCCACCAGTCCATCACAATCCCTTGTCAATATTGCATTCAAGACCCGGACCGCCTCATCGTAAAGTTCGTTACCTCCCCCTAATAAAGGCCCAGAAGGAAAGGAGCAGAGCCAGGTGTAGAAGATAGAAAAGCGGGATAAGAGATGTTTGTGGGTTGTAAATGGGCAAGGCTACCGGCTTCGGCCGCCTAATCATGATCAGGTACAATGGACAGGAAAACCAGTTCAGGTGGGCTGGCCTCGGGCAGAGGAGGCAGCCTTTGTCGAGTCATGCAGCTTCAGCGTGATCTGGTTTAAGGTGCACGTGTCACGTAAGAGGTGAATCTCCGGCTAAGGCTACGTGTCCTTAATCAAAGTGAAGTGAATGAAATGATCAGAGGCTATTGCATATGTGAGGGCAAGGAAACACAAAATGGCGGCCACGATCTAAGATGGATGCCGTGGGTATATCAGAAATATGTCAATGGAAGGAGTGCTCTTGCTCGTAGCGTAGTGAAAACACTAGGATATACTAAATGGATCATTTGCGGTTCGCTGATACTAATTTTATGTATTTCCGACAAACTTGAAAACACGGGTTCAAGTCGTCACGGAACCGTCACGGAACCTCAGCTTGGCGGCCCCCCCCCCCCCCCCACGTTTTGTGTTTCTAAGAAAGGACCCTGCGCAATACACAGTAGTGTCATGAAAGTAAAGTGAGATTTTACGTTCTTTGTTGTATTCTTTAACAAAGGCCCTCCCTTGCCGTTCTCGTCACCAAGTAGGGGCGATGATTGGCAGGCGTCACCCAGGAAGGAGGTGTCAGGGAATCAGAGGCTTCGAGAGAAATATGGTAAACATCACGATCTGTGTATTTATTGTTCCCCAGGGCAACTGAGGTGCGCCATATTGCAGCGTGAAACTGCACCAACGGTGATTGTTTTCACACAGGCCATACTTTATTTCCATTAATACTTGGTCCAAGTGTTTCGCAACAAACGTGGGCGCTCCCATGAGTTGTATAAGTGTTTAAAAAGCTTATCGAGGAAGGAAATGATTCAATAGTCGCTGGCTTCTTTAAATAAAGTAAAGGGGTTAGAGCACACACGGGAGAGAATGAAAAAGGCACAGAAAGGGTCAGATTCCACAAAGCCACCTGCGCCCAACATTACGTGTGCATTTGGCTGTATTTACTTGTGAAAGATATTCACAAAAGATGACAATGCACATCTGAATCTTTTCACTTATGCGCAATATTACCTCATGAAGGAGTAAAAAGGTTAGGGTGACCAGGCGTCCCGGATTTGCCCGGACAGTCCCGGATTTCCCCCGTTGTCCCGGCAGATTTTAGGAAATTAAGCTCCTGTCCCGGTTTTTAGGTCTCGGACGAGCGTCCCACGCAGTGGGCAGAGTCCGAGATTTTATGTTTTGGCAGTATGGGGGCTTGAACCCGCCCCTCTTCTCCATTGGCTGGCCTCGTAAATGCTGGCCAGCCATTGGAGGAGAGGGGCATCACTCGGTTCAAGCCCCGTCTTTTTGCAATTCGGGGGCGTGTTTTTTGCAGTTTTTAAGGCGTATCGTCATCCGTCACTCACCTGCTAAATACACGCCCCCGAATCGCGAAAATGGCGGCGCTTTTGTTCTGGCATTTCCCCCCGACTGCCGCCAGAAGAAGTCTCTGAGTCCCCCGCCTCAGCTGAGTTTTCTTTCTCTCCTTTCTTATGGGGCAGGTAAGCCATCTTGTCTTTTATCCGTAATTTATACTTGTGTTTGTTTCTCGTTTATTTCTGTCTCTCCATCTCCGTTGCTTTCTCTTCCCTTCTCTCCGCTCTCTCGCTCTTTCTTTCTATATCCCTCTCTTAGTGTAGTCTCAGCACTCCTTGTCTCGGTGGTGCATTCATACCGTGAGCGCTTCTGGCTGAGAGACTGCCGTGCTCGCCTAGAAGTATCCAGGCAGGCACGAGCGCCCACTGCCCTGGAGCAGAAATCAACCTTTGCGGACCCCGCACACTGTCACAACCCGGCAACTCGGAAGCAAGAAGCGGCGGCGCTGACTTTCACCCTCCTGACTGTGCCTCATTAAACTGAACCACCATTTGGTTGGGCGCGGGGAGGGCACCTTCAGCGTTTCCAGGGTTTTATCTTGTGATATTTTTCCTCGTCTCTCGTACTATCCCAGTGAGTTAGAATTAAACTCTTCCACTAGCTGCAATGTAGCTGTGACAGAAACATGCACCGCCGCCTCTCACCTCAAAGTGATCCGAGCAGGTACGCAGCCCAGACCCTGCTGCATCGTGTGACCCTGGGGCAGCCATCATCAGAGTTAGGCGTGCCAAGGGAAGGCTTCCGCTATCTGTAGCACCTGGACTCGGGCATCAAACAGTGTGTATTCCTCTCCTTTGCTGCCTACATTTCACCAGTAAGTGGCCATGTTTTGCTACCTATTGGTGGAGGGTCACTGGGCAATGCTCACAGCCTCTAAACCCCCCACTCTCACCTAGACTAGAATAAAGGGAGCGTGGTGTATTTCATTTGGGGGCGAGGTGATACTACGTTTTAGGGATTACGGCGTGTACCGGCGAAGTATAAATCATGTAAACATATGTGTGCGCTTCTTTGTGGGCACCGTCTCACAATTACTGACAGTCTGTGAGGCCTGTGGTTAGGCAAACAGTCATGTGTGTTAGAACTTAGAGAGATTTGCGTTTATCTGTTTGTTATTCCCACCCTCCATCAAGTGCCTAGACTGGCTGAGCCCATCAGATGGCTCTGAGTGTCGTGAGTCCCTGTTGTTTGCCTGTCTTCTAAGATCACTGGAAGTGCAGAGCGAGGGCAGGCTTGCTCGAGGACTGGTGACGTCAATGAGTGACGGAGATATAATATGGTCGGAGCAGGTCTGTTAATAACCAACAGCAGCCGTTATTGACCCTGCAATTATGAGCTCCTACTGGAGGCAAATTAACATGAGGGGGGGGGGGGGGTGGAGTAAGGGCAGGCTTGCTTGAGGACTGGTGACGTCATTGAGTGACGGAGATATAATATGGTCGGAGCAGGTCTGTTAATAACCAACAGCGGCCGTTAATGACCCTGCAATTATGAGCTCCTACTGGAGGCAAATTAACATGAGGGGGGGCGGGGGTGGAGTAAGGGCAGGCTTGCTCGAGGACTGGTGACGTCATTGAGTGACGGAAATATAATATGGTCGGAGCAGGTCTGTTAATAACCGACAGCGGCCGTTAATGACCCTGCAATTATGAGCTCCTACTGGAGGCAAATTAACATGAGGGGGGGTGGAGTAACTTAAGTTTTTATGCCCCCAAAGCACACTAAAGAGAAAGGTCAACTAACCACTGTTAATGCCCAAAGGCATAATGAAGTGATCATCAACACATTCACCAGTGAGGGTGATAGCGTTTGTGTGTGACATTCATTCCCACTTATTTGTGACTCACTAAGCCTAAAAACCTGAGCTGCACTCATATAGTCACCTGAAATTTTTGAATCAACGCCCACCCTCTCTACACCCCCCCCCACACACACACAAGAGACTGACCTAAGCTTGCGACCAGGAGCTGCTTCCATGAGAGTTGTCACTGAGTTCCGAAGGCTCTTCAGCGCTTTTTGCAGGGAGGGGGGTGACCCACTGACATCGTGTGTAGCCCCCAGGACATTTCGGATGCATGCGAGGCACAGGTGGTGTGGCGGGCTCGAGCTCCCCGTGCAGTGTGAGCCTGCATTCAAGAGGAGGGTGAGAAGGACGGGGAGGATGTCGCCTCAGGGCTAGAGCTACCGACTTTGGAGCTGGTGAACCAGGTCGTTCTAGCCTCCGTGTCAGCTCAACATCCTGTGATTCTGTGCGAATCACTTAATCTCCCCGTGCCTACCAAAAATGAATGTGTCCTTGAGTAACCTAACTGGTGCTCGCGAAAGCGTTCCAATACCTTAGGTCGAGTTCACACTATATAAAATCTGCAAATATTAAAATAAAAATAAGGTCCCCAAAAAAATCGAGATCAGCAGCACCAACGCTTGATACATAGTCATAGAAAACCAGCACAGCCTTTATAAAGAATACGAGGGGCGAAGTGAACGCTGCGCTGGTTCAACAACCTAAAAACTCGTACTGATGGGGGGACTCTGCAGTCTTGTTTTCAAGCAGCACATGGGGAGCGGCGGCGCAGCTAGAGATGTAGGAATCAAGAGATCTGGTTAGGAATCTGCCCACACTTACCCACTTAGACAGCGGGCCCCGCGCACTGGGTATTGTCTCATCTGTGTTTACCTGCTGTGGTCGGGGTTTGCAGTTTCCGCCTCACCTCCATGTATTAACCAGAAAGCCTGAAAACGACATCACACTGAGGAACTCCAAAACAGAACTCACCTCGAAACACCTGTCTCTGAAAGACAAAGGCTTGTTCAAAGTGACACCAACCAAGCTAAGCTTTTAATTGTAGCCCGAACAGCTAAAACCGGGCGTTCCTACCTCAGATCTGTTTCCCTTTAGCTTCTTCCACTCTTTAACGTGAGGGGATCTAGTGGTTATGTTTTAGTTGAACCAATTGGCCCCACACACCACAGGAAAATGATGTGTAATAGGAATGGCCATGACTGGATACAAGTGTCATGATATGGGGTAATCTGGCAACACTTGAAATCACTTCTGTACTTTGCACACTTTGGGCTCACTGTCACTCATTGTCTATGCCGTGTATAAATCTTCTGTCTGCTCTCTCCTGCACCCCTTCCACCCTCGTGTTTTAGTCCGCGAGCTCCCTGACTGTTCCTCCTCCCTCGTCCTGTCTTTGTGTTAACCAGCCCCCCATGTGTGTCACCTGCCCCCCCCACCCACCATGTGTGCATCTAGTGTCTCCTGTCTGCATGTCTCGGTGCCCGGGTGCATCGGGACACATGGCACTGCTGCAGCAGGGAGCGGTGCCGCTGCACGTCTTGGGCGGACCTTGCCCCCTGAGTGGAGGATGTGTGTGGGTAGAGCCTGGTACCAGCCAGGACAGCCACGGTCTCCCATTTAATGGTGCCACTCTCAGTTGCCAATAATGCCCTCTCCGCATCTTCCTGGGGTCTGAGGTGGCGGCAGCGGCTGCCCGCGCAACTCCGAGATGACAATGACATCAGCCCTGTGCCAGCCACTCCCGGGCTCCCAGACGCACCCCTCCCATGTCTCTCCCACCACACTCGCTGCCTTTACCAATGTTTCAGCAGTCACCTTTGTTTGGGAACATTTTTGGATTTTGATTCTTTCGGTTTGGGCCTCCCACGTTCTATTTTATCTGTGGTATAAGTTTATGTTTATTTGTCCTGACCTTTCACTTATGTGTTTTACCCTTTAGGCTCCGACCTTTGAATTTGACTTTGAACTTGTGCTTCTAACCAACCAATGCGATTTGCTTTCTGTGATCTGGTTTTGATTTGTGACAGGCGCCTGCGTTGTCCTAGTCGCTACTGCTCTGTGTGTGTGGGGCTCTGTGTGTGTGGGGCTCTGTGTGTGTGGGGCTCTGTGTGTATGGGGTTCTGTGTATGTGGGGCTCTGTGTGTGAGTGCGTGGGGCTCTGTGTATGCGTGTCTGGGGCTCTGTGTGTGTGGGGGCTCTGTATGTGTGTGTGGCTCTCTGTGTGTGGCTCTGTGTCCGCGAATACTCTCTACTACTCTCTAATGCTCACCTATTGCCATTGTAGATGACAATACCATTTATGTTAAAAAAAAATGGAAAAAAATGTCATGAGCAATGCCAATAGCTCTACCTTTAATAATGCCGAGACCATTGCATTGTAAATGCATGTTAGAGAAGGTCGGCTGAAAACGGTGGGAGGTATATTTTTATGTCTTGCAAAGCAGGGATAGTTAGCAACTGTTATAAAAAAAAAGTAATTTCATTAACAGGCATGTAACAGGCTTTAAAATTGCATTTTATGTATGTTCTTACTGCCTCTTCGGTAATTCTCTGCTAAGGAGCACTGTCACTCTGTGCGCTGGGTTTAAGTAAAAGTGTAGTCCTTCTTTTTTTGGAAAATATTCCGGTTTTTGGCTTTAAAATTATGGTCAACCTAAAACAAGTGAACGAGTAAAACCCATTTTGGGGTGGAGAGAAGACATTCCAGGGCAGGGTTTCCCTATAAAGTTTGGGGACCCTCAAAACATCGAGAGTTTTTGAATATTTTTCCCTCAACCCATCCTTCCTTAGAAATGGTCGAATATTTACTCTTGCATACCTCTGGCAAAGGCAGAAGTAAATCCCTTTCCACCTTGGGAAGAAGAAGACAAATCCACAATTGGTGGCGATGTGGAGGAAGGGGTTTCTTTAAAAAGAAAATAGTGCCAATGTGGAAATACCTCTGCACTGATATAAGTAGGAATTTACAAGTGTTTTTCAGGAATATTCCTGGAAATGTACCCTGCCACAGCTTTTCAGGTGTATATTTGAAAAGTGTGAAGTTCTGAAAGTCATAAGGCGGCACTCAAGTGAGTGGCAACTCATTACTTTCTTTGTCTCTCTGGACCAGGTTTCTGTTTGTGACCGAGGATGTGGTGCTGAAATAAAGTGCTTACGCAAAACAATTGTAAAATATGTTGTAAAGGACTACACAGTTGCCAGATCGTCCTTGATATGTGATTTATTAAGCACAGAGATCGGGCATGACATCCCTCCTTGCCAGCTCCTCCCAACTGTCAATGATGGAATGTCACTGCTCCCTTGACAACCAAAAGAACCTTACAGTATATACCCAAACCAGAACAGCAACCGTTCTTTCAACCCTCATTTTGTTGACTACCACCAACTGAATGGCCCCTTTGACCATATGGTTGGCCCTTTCCACAATTCGATTCGCCTGGAGATTGTATAGAGCTGTGCGTGAATGCTTTACTCCACATGCCATCAAAAACTCTCTCACCTCATGGTAAGTTAGTTGTGTGCCATTACAGTTATCAACATTCTGGAAATCCTTCCAGCTAAAAGATTTCTACTAAAACACCTATAGTGGATGCCGTTGTTTTCTCTGACATGATCTGCACAACTAACCATCTTGACTGCACATCTACTAAGACAAGCGTGAACCTTTGATCATGTCTAACAGCACTCATGGGACCAATAAGGTCTCCACACACCGTATGCCACACCTGGCCCGGATCACAAATAGCGCCAAAGTCCATTTGACTTCCCACCTTCAACCTCTTCTCACTATCCATATATACGCCACACCTCTCCACCCAGTGCACAAAGTCTTCATCAATTCCTGGCCATGAAAATTCTGCTCTAAGTCATTTCTTTGTCATTTCTTGTCGAAGATGTCCTTCGTGAGCTATGGAAAACTGTTTTTCCCTGACTCCAACCAGTGATATAATATTTTCACCTCGTACTAAAATTCGGTCACCATTTAGGGACTATTCATCCAACACTTTTCCATAAGTCCCTAATGCTTCGCCCACTTTCAATACCATTTTAACCACACCTCTTAGGACTTTATCTTGTAGCTTGGCCTCCCTGCATTCTTCACTACACTTTGCACCCAATGTCCACTGCACTATATCATTTACGCTTGTCACAGCACCCTTTTTCTCAATCCTGGTTACTGCTTCCTTGTCCCCTAATTCCCAGTCCAAAGGTAAATGGGGGAGACACTCTGCATGCATATTTTTCCACCATGGTATGTACTCAAGTGTATTGTACTGTGGAAGATGCACTGCTGCTTTTATGTCAAGTTGATCCTATAGTTAAGAAGTTAGTGATTTTTAGTGGTGCTCAGCCTGGAGGCGTCGAGGGTCCAACGGCGCCAGTTAAAGTATTTACAGACGTGAACCTAGAGGTACTCTAGTTACATCCCATGGCTGGCACTCATCATTCATCGTCATTCCTTGTGATAAGAAAACGACTTTCATTCAATGTTTCCAAAAGTAGTTGTTTATTCAGTTTTTTAGTTCAAGAGTTCCATATTTGAAAATTCAGTTCAATTTCATTGCAGATCATGGTGACCGTTTATACAAACTCAAACATTGTCATTTATGTGGGTCCAATGCATTTCGGGCATTGATGACAAGCCCTTCGTCAGGGAATAGACACTACAAATGACAGTAAAACCATAAGTTAATCTGGGGCCAAAAGATGTCTGCAGAAAACAATATAACACAAACTCAACATTAAATCATGTGAGTTACTAATTGTCACAATGGTACATATTAATAAAGTTGTGCAAGCATAAAAGTGCAATAAATGATGTTTGTGTAAGTAGCAATTAGGCTTCAGGGTAAGTAAGTGAGAGCGGGTGTAGTAGTAAGCGTATATATCTATGGTTGACATGGGTGGTAGTTCACTTATATAAATGACTGTTAGATTTGGGGTTGAACTTACATGTCTGTCAGTTGATCAGGATCGCGTGATCTAAAGAAGACAAAGTGAACAAAAAGAGCCGTCAGCGCCCGCGGGCGTGCGGACCTCAGTAGCGCTCGCATCTACTAGAAGTGGATTTGTGACCACTCACCTGAGAGAATCTGAACCGCAAGTAATCGACCGGAGCTCGTCTGCTCGGTAACGCCGGTGACCGCAAAATTTTCCCGGGTCAATTTCATACGAAAAGTCGCGATCACGTGGTTGGTCACGTGTAGACAATATCGAGAACAGACTAAGGAAATGTAAACAATACGGGGGGAGTCTCTGAAGAAAGATTCGGGTTTAAAAGGATATAATATAAAAGTGAAAAGTGAAATTGTATTAAGGGTAACAAATTAATTAATTAATTCAGGGTGAAAAATTAAAATGGAACGTGGTAAGCCACGATGGTACAGTATTTGGAGAGGGGGATGTTGGTGGGGGCGTGTTAAGTGTCCATGGTGTGATGAACATACACATTCACAGTCAATTCGATAATCAGAGCAAAATACTTTACAGGTAGCATGCAAATTCTATTCTTTCATTCAATCCTGTTGGATTCTGGGTAGATAATTTCTGGATCCAATAATTTTCTCTTCTTAATAAGAATTTGTTATTGTCTCTCCCTTCTTGTTTGGTTATCGTCTCAAGGACAATGAATTTGATTTGCGATATGTTGTGGGATTTCTCAACGAAGTGGGCTGATAGTGCTGATTTAGAATTTTTTAATCGGATGTTAGATTTGTGTTCCGTAAGTCGGACTTTGATGCGTCGTTCGGTTTTCCCGATGTACATTTTCCCACATGGGCACTTAATCCCATAAATTAGGTTGGCAGTATCGCAAGTTGCATTCACTTTGAGTTTGATGGTGTAACCTTGACTCGGGTGGTTGATGGTATTTCCTTTAATTATATTATTGCAGTTACCGCAATTTAAGCAAGGTTTAGTGCCAGTGTAAGTTGTGTTGTCTTCAGGTTTCTGTTGGAGGATTTCTCCCAAGTTTTTAGCCCTAGTATATGCAAATATAGGTGGTTCGGTAAATGCATTTTTGAAGTCTGGTTCCAAATTGAGTATAGCCCAATGTTTCATTATGGTTTGCTTGTATTTTTTGCTACTCGTAGAGTATTTAGAAACCACTACTATGCGTGTTTGTTCTGTTTTAGTGGTTGGTGCTAAAAGTTTAGGTCTGTCCTGTTTATCAATTCTCAATCTGGTTTCCTCAATTAGGGTCTTGGGGTACCCTCTCTTTGTGAATTTTTGTGACATTTCCGTTAGTCTCTGTTTAAGTGTTATAGTGTCTGAAGTGATCCTTTTCACTCTTGCCATTTGTGAATACGGTAAGTTACGTATTAGATTAGGTTCATGGAAGCTCGAGTGTAACAGTAGATTATTCCTGTCGGTGGGTTTTACGTGTAGGTCTGTGGTGAATCCATTCGGTGTAATGGTAACCTTCACATCCAGGAAGTTAACCGACGTAGCTGAAATGTCCCAGGTAAGTTGGATCCTCTGGTCAATACTGTTAAATTTGGTGAGTTCCGATCTCAAGGATTCCTCTGTATCTGCCCATATGATGAAGTAATCATCAATGTATCGGGTTAGCATCTTGAGATGATTGGTCCAGTTTATGTTCTTCAGGATATGTTGTGTCTCATACCACTGCATAAACAGATTTGCATACACGGGTGCGGCCGAATTGCCCATAGCCATCCCTGTGAGTTGTTGATACCAGTGGTCTTGGGTTTTGAAATAGCTGTGGTATAAGGTAAAATGCATAAGTTCCATAAGAAACAGTTGAAAATCCTGGTCTAAGTCAGTGTTCAAAAGAGCTGATTCCAAGGCTTCTATCCCCATATCATGAGGTATGCTTGTATATAAGCTACAAACATCCGCAGTACATAAGATTACTTTATCCGTAGGGTAAAGTTTGACTTGCTGTAGTTTGAGTAGAAACTGTGTTGTGTCTTTGGTATATGTGACCATAGCTTGAACTGATGGTTGTAAATATCTATCGATCAATTGACCGATCGGTTGATGTAGGCTACCTACCGTAGAGACAATGGGTCTCATAGGGGGATTCATGAGGTTTTTGTGAATCTTAGGTACCATTTTCAATATTGGACTTCTCGGGTTGGTTGTAATGAGGAAGTTTTTTGTCCTATCATTGATAGTCCCTTGTTTGTGCGCCTGATCAATGATATTTTTTAAGGTATTGGAGTATTCCATGGTAGGATTAGAATCCAATTGTTTATAGGTTGCCATGTCCATTACGTGTTCAGTGACTTTGTCATTATACATTGATCTGTTCATGATGACAATTGCTCCCCCTTTATCGGCTTTGGTAAAGGTGATTTTGTTATTCTTTGCCATTTTATGCAATGTATCCCAATCTTTTTGTGTAAGATTTTTACTTTTGGGTTTGGTATGTTTGATCTTCATGAGATCTTGTTTAACTAGATTTTCAAAAAGGTCGAGTGTTTTATGGCTGGTAGGGGCTTGAAATGAACTTTGTGGACGTAATCCCAGTAATTGATCTTTGTCCTGTTGTGGACGTTCCGGTACCACGTTGTCAAAGAAATGTCGTAGTTTGAGCTTTCTCATCAGCTTAAAAAAACTGACTTCCAATTCCAGATGGTCTGTGGTGGTGGTGGGTACGAATGAAGTTCCTTTCTCCAACAGTTTCATTTCGTATGTATTGAACTTTTGATCACTAATATTAATTATTAGATGTTCTGTGGTTGATTTTTCTTGGGTTTCTTCTCCTTCTCTTTGGTTGTTGTCGCGCTCCTGGTGTTCGGAGGATCCCTTTCTTTTTCTTTTTCCTTTTCCTTGGCTTCTCCTGGGTCTCCTTTTTGGGCTTGGCCCTGGTCTAAAAAAGGACTATTCTCATGTGTTTGACTGGTAGTTGGTTCCACTGTAGGTGTGAGGTCTTGTGGAATTCGTGTGGTTTGTGGTTTCCGTGGTCTTTGACCTGTTTCACTGTCGGTAGATGAAGTATCTGTGTTAGAAGTGTAAGGGCGATTTCGTCTCTTTTGGGCGTAAACATCAGCCCAGGTGTAAACCTCTCCCAGTCTATAGTCCAAGGTGTCCCGCTTGAATTTTCTGATTTTACGTTCGTTGATCTCTCTGGTGTGGCGATCGATTTGGTTTTTAATGTCTTCCAAGGTGGTTTTGAGTTCTTCTTCTGACATCATTTTAGATAATTCAGTTGATGTTTCCTCTATTTCCTTAGAAATTTCTTCCAGGATGGACGAGAGTTCCTGAATGATTAAAAGAATGAGATCCAGTGAGCACTTATTGAGTATCTCATACCAGCGTTCCTGGAATTTTTTAGAATGTTTGCACAGAGATGGTTTGAGTGCAATTCTTAGTCCCCGGGGTATGCGTTGATTTCTATGATATTTAATAAGGGTACTTGCATGTAGTTGTTGGTTAGTCTTTCTTTTTGAAAGGTAGAGTAATTGTTTTATATTTTGCTCCTTTGATCGAGTTGAAGTTTCCTGTGTTAGTTCCTCCCTGATTAGAGAATATATTTGGTCCACATCTTTGGCTTCGAAGGCGAATGTAGAGGCTCTGGCCTCTGTGCTTTTGGAAATGTCCTCGTAATTGCTCATGTTGTACTGTTTGTGCTTCTTGGTTTTAGGTGCGTGCTATCAATCCAATGGACACTGTGAGGATAATAGTATTGTACTGTGGAAGATGCACTGCTGCTTTTATGTCAAGTTGATCCTATAGTTAAGAAGTTAGTGATTTTTAGTGGTGCTCAGCCTGGAGGCGTCGAGGGTCCAACGGCGCCAGTTAAAGTATTTACAGACGTGAACCTAGAGGTACTCTAGTTACATCCCATGGCTGGCACTCATCATTCATCGTCATTCCTTGTGATAAGAAAACGACTTTCATTCAATGTTTCCAAAAGTAGTTGTTTATTCAGTTTTTTAGTTCAAGAGTTCCATATTTGAAAATTCAGTTCAATTTCATTGCAGATCATGGTGACCGTTTATACAAACTCAAACATTGTCATTTATGTGGGTCCAATGCATTTCGGGCATTGATGACAAGCCCTTCGTCAGGGAATAGACACTACAAATGACAGTAAAACCATAAATTAATCTGGGGCCAAAAGATGTCTGCAGAAAACAATATAACACAAACTCAACATTAAATCATGTGAGTTACTAATTGTCACAATGGTACATATTAATAAAGTTGTGCAAGCATAAAAGTGCAATAAATGATGTTTGTGTAAGTAGCAATTAGGCTTCAGGGTAAGTAAGTGAGAGCGGGTGTAGTAGTAAGCGTATATATCTATGGTTGACATGGGTGGTAGTTCACTTATATAAATGACTGTTAGATTTGGGGTTGAACTTACATGTCTGTCAGTTGATCAGGATCGCGTGATCTAAAGAAGACAAAGTGAACACAAAGAGCCGTCAGCGCCCGCGGGCGTGCGGACCTCAGTAGCGCTCGCATCTACTAGAAGTGGATTTGTGACCACTCACCTGAGAGAATCTGAACCGCAAGTAATCGACCGGAGCTCGTCTGCTCGGTAACGCCGGTGACCGCAAAATTTTCCCGGGTCAATTTCATACGAAAAGTCGCGATCACGTGGTTGGTCACGTGTAGACAATATCGAGAACAGACTAAGGAAATGTAAACAATACGGGGGGAGTCTCTGAAGAAAGATTCGGGTTTAAAAGGATATAATATAAAAGTGAAAAGTGAAATTGTATTAAGGGTAACAAATTAATTAATTAATTCAGGGTGAAAAATTAAAATGGAACGTGGTAAGCCACGATGGTACAGTATTTGGAGAGGGGGATGTTGGTGGGGGCGTGTTAAGTGTCCATGGTGTGATGAACATACACATTCACAGTCAATTCGATAATCAGAGCAAAATACTTTACAGGTAGCATGCAAATTCTATTCTTTCATTCAATCCTGTTGGATTCTGGGTAGATAATTTCTGGATCCAATAATTTTCTCTTCTTAATAAGAATTTGTTATTGTCTCTCCCTTCTTGTTTGGTTATCGTCTCAAGGACAATGAATTTGATTTGCGATATGTTGTGGGATTTCTCAACGAAGTGGGCTGATAGTGCTGATTTAGAATTTTTTAATCGGATGTTAGATTTGTGTTCCGTAAGTCGGACTTTGATGCGTCGTTCGGTTTTCCCGATGTACATTTTCCCACATGGGCACTTAATCCCATAAATTAGGTTGGCAGTATCGCAAGTTGCATTCACTTTGAGTTTGATGGTGTAACCTTGACTCGGGTGGTTGATGGTATTTCCTTTAATTATATTATTGCAGTTACCGCAATTTAAGCAAGGTTTAGTGCCAGTGTAAGTTGTGTTGTCTTCAGGTTTCTGTTGGAGGATTTCTCCCAAGTTTTTAGCCCTAGTATATGCAAATATAGGTGGTTCGGTAAATGCATTTTTGAAGTCTGGTTCCAAATTGAGTATAGCCCAATGTTTCATTATGGTTTGCTTGTATTTTTTGCTACTCGTAGAGTATTTAGAAACCACTACTATGCGTGTTTGTTCTGTTTTAGTTTGTTCTGTTTTGTACTCAAGTGTATCATTATACTTTTGTAACCTGGCAGTCAACCTGGCCAGTGTGGCCGAACACTTGCCAGCACCTCCTGGAGACAACAGTTTCATTCGAGCCTTGTGATCTGTGCGCAGTTTAACCTGACCTCCCCACACATTTGTCCTGAAATGCTCCCACATAAACCTATCCTCAACATTCCTGCACAAGTGTACTAAATGGGCTATGCAGATTCTTGGGAGTAAGGCCCATTTTCTATTAGCACATCGTGCAATCTCTGACACATTACTGCACCTCTGTATGAGCAAGTTACTCATATGCAAGCTAAAATGAGGATTTCCTCACTGTGGTCAAAACTCCACCTGATCTGGGAAAAAGTATTTTTCGAAATTATATATAAATCCCTCACACATACCTCCCAAAAGCTGCTTCTGGTCGTTACTGAACATTAAAACGAAGTATACTTACCGTTTCCTACAAATGTTCACATCTAAATATTGAACACAGTGGGTATACAATGATTAAACAAATCATATGTAACACTGAATCCTGCTGGGTGACTCAGTGGACTAATGCATCCACTCCAGTGTTTGCACTTATGGTCACAGATTCAAAATCTGGCAGGTTTACTCAGCCTTTCATCCTTCCACGGTTAAAAAAACGATTACCACTGAGTTGGGTAACAATTAACATCTGTTATTTCAGTGCCCAGAGGTCCAACTCTTGGTGAAGTCGCGCTTTACATCCCACTCACATGTACCCTCGAGTTGAATTTGAGTTTTACAAGATGGCAGCTTTCAAAATGGCAGATTAAGAGGCAGCCCTTCCATATCAGGACCAGTGCATAATGTGTAAAAGAATAAGTGCTGAAGCCCAAAGCTTAGATCAGGCGCCCTGAGCCAACGCTATTGATTATCATTGTGTCAATTACAAGGCTGCATAGTCTTGATTCCAGGTTATGCCTCTTCAATCCACCACCGGACAACTCCTTTATCTCATAAGTACATGTCCCTGCTTTCTTTCTTGGTTACAGCTTGTATGCCTTTCTCGTCCTTCTTCTTTCCTCTTTGTGTGCTTTCCCTGTCTTGCTATGGGTAACGGTCTGATAAGGAAAAATACGTTCTGGGCCCCCAAAATGAGTGCTAGCAGTCCCCACCTGCAAACCCCGGCTCAAATTAAGTACTGTCATGAACCCTTAAGTCAACTGCCGTTTGGTGCAACAAGTTTGCCAAAGTTTGACATATTTGTATAAAGCAATTTATTTACAGAGGATACTTCGTAAATACACATGTACCTGTGACTCTGATATTGTGCTCCTAATATACAAACTGGGCGAGTAAGGAGCACCGCTTGGAGTGTTGACCAGGATAAACACTAATACCTGACTCCCTGCTCGAGTGTTGCAATGCTAGAGCCGCTTGCCAAACTATGACTATTTGCACCGGAAGCGCTCTTGCGGTTCTCTATCTAATCTAAGGAAAGTATGCAAAGAAAACAGTCCAGTGATTCACGTCGGCCATTCCCAGGCCGCTCCTGGTCTCATGATGTCATAAAGGAAGAGAGCCTTTGATTAGAGGAAAGGCACAACAGAGCCTAAGAAAGAGTCCTCTTCTAGATAAAATAATATAGTTGTGGTCGTTTTGGTGCTCTGGTCTAGGCAGCGGGGGCACATTATCATAAATAATATAAATTGGTAATGCCATATTATAGTGCATAAGTGCGCGTGAAGGGTCTGGTGGCTCAGTGGACTAATGCATCGACTGCAGGGGCCTGTGTTCGGCCTCATGGTTACAGGTTTAAATCTCAGTGGGTCCGCTCAGTCTTTCATCCATCTGAGGTCGATAAAATTAGTACCATTGAGTTGGGTAACAATAAACATCTGTTATTCAGCGCCAAGATACCCAGTTTGGGGTGAATGTGTGCTTTACAAATACACGTTATGGTGAGGGGACCTGCATTTCCGACATTCACATCAACATGTTAAGACAATTAAAATTCGACATATTGCTGGCAGGAAGTTCTTTCACACAAGCTAATTTCACTATAACTTGAGGACGTCGAATAACATTTATGGTTTTATTAAAGCATTTAGTTCAATGTCCAGTCTGTATTTCTAGCTTCTACAGATCACTCTACAGAATTCTATCATCCGGCCACCACCCTTTTCTCTTGACACCTAAGTTGGTTTGGGTTTTGTATTCAATCCCTTTTTTTATTTTTTTATTTCAAAGTATTTTATTAAATTTTATACATACAATTATCATCGCTTTACCATTACAGGGTAACAGCCCAAACTGGCTGTCCTTGTCAAGGATACAAGTAAGTGGTATGTATGTTTGGCTGTCCCCTTTTCCACTGTCTTGCTAGAAGAATAAGAATGGATGAAAAGGGGAAAGA
This sequence comes from Lissotriton vulgaris, assembly GCF_964263255.1. Taxonomy (NCBI): domain Eukaryota; kingdom Metazoa; phylum Chordata; class Amphibia; order Caudata; family Salamandridae; genus Lissotriton; species Lissotriton vulgaris. Next base: position 1,843,427,168 of record NC_141687.1, read on the forward strand.
TAGAGAATAGAAGAAAGAAAGGATGAGATAGTATACAAGATTAGATCAGTTGTGGGTCTGTTCTGGGCCTGTGGGAATATGCTTGTGGGCAAGCGCCCTTCTCCAGCTGAGTTCACGGGGGTTCGTAGGGGTCCAGGTACTCGTCCAGTGATGCCCACATTCCCCTGGTTGCTGGTCTCCAGGGTGAGTTCCGCAGGGTGGTACTGTCTGCGCCTCTGAGGTACGTCTCCCAGTTGAGCCAACCCATGATTTTGTCACTATAGCTATATCCTTCCATTTGGAAAGTACCATTTTCACTGCCGCTGTCAGAAGATCTAGCAGGTCTCTGTCATGCTGTGAATCTAGTTCTGCTGTCATAAATGCGGTGACAAGGGTGGAGAATTCTGATTTTAGTGTGCACCCCAGCGCTTTTTTTTATGAAGGTGAATATTTTCTCCCAGAACCCTTTCATTTTGGGGCAGTAGAAGATGAGGTGTGCTAGGTCCCCCTTTTCATTGTCGCAGTTCCAGCACAGGTCGGTTTCCCTGAGGTTTAGCGCCGCAAGGCAAGCCGGGGTCCAGTAAGTCTTGTGTAATAGCCAGAATTTTGTCTGAGCTAGTACTGGGGAGATTTTGTTACGCGAGGAGGAAGCCCAGAGGAGAATCAGTTTGCGCTTGCTAAGTGTGGCTCCAAGTTGTTTTGTCCAGTATGCCGCCGGTTTATCATTAATTTTGGTGGTGCTAGGGCGTAGTAGCTTGTATAGATGTGAAACCTGATGGCTACTCTGTTGAGTTTCGCCATGTTTGTATAATTAATGGGTTGTGTTGTGCTAACTTTGCTTTTGACAGGGCTGTTCTGATTTTTAGGAAGTTGTATAGCTCGATGTCTGCTAGACTATGTTTCTCTTTTAGCATGGTGAACTTGACAGGGTTGCCACCCTCTACAAGTTGGGCTGGGTAGGAGATTCCTATTGTCTTCCATGTCTCTATGGATAGTGGTTTCCCCCAATACTTAATCTTGGTGTTTGCCCACAAGGATTCCCATTTCAAGTTCTTTACACTGTACTCCATTTTCTTGTCTATTTTGAGCAGGGCCATTTTTGTGTTTTTGAATATTGGGTTGGAGGCGTGTGTGTGTTTATTGGCTGTTAGAAGTATCAGTGGATCTAGGTTGTTCAGGATGGCTCGCTCGATTAATAGCCATACCAGTGTGTACCCCTGAAGGGGTGACAACCAGTAGGCTCCTTGTTTTGCTAGGAATGCGGTTTGGAAGGTTCTGTAGTCTACTAGGTTTAGTCCGCCCAGTTTTTTGTCAAGTCTTAGTTTTTTTAATGCTTATTCTCGCTTTTTTACCCTGCCATAGAAATGTATTAATCATCTTGTCTATCTTTCCGTTGCAGTCGTCAGTGAGTAGAAGTGTTAGCATGCTCAGCAGGTAGTTAACCATCAGGGAGATAATCATCTTGACTGTTTCTATCCTACCCCACCATGTTATAAATTTGGGGGACCAGGACTCTAGAAGCGTCATTGTCTTTCCTAACAGTAGCTTCTCAATTTGGTCTAGCGTAGATTTGAGGTCGTTGCTGAAGTGTACCCCATGGTATTTGATGAATCCCGTTTGCCATGCCCGGCCCGATCCCCCCCAAAGTGTCCTTAGTGGTATGAATGTTGAGGGGTTTGCACTCAGACTTGTCCTTGTTGAGTTTATACCTTGAGTTGTTTGAGCATGTTCCTATCATTTCTATGAGGGCCGCGATGGAGGTCGTAAGTTGTTCTGTCACTATGAGGATGTCGTCCGCATACGCAGCTAGCTTGACTTCCACCTCGTTGATGCTGATCCCCTTCACTTCCTCGTTAGCCTTGACATCCCTGATCAAGGGTTCCATGGCCAGCAGGAATAACGGGGGGACAAGGGGCAGCCCTGTCTTGTTCCGCGTTGTAGAGCGAAGGGGTCGGAGACCGACCGGTTAACTACAATGCGTGCTCTGGGGTCCCCGCATAGTGCCATTACTTTGCATGTGTATGTTTCCCCAAGGTTGAATGCCCGCATGCATTTTTCCAGGAAGTCCCAAGATACCCTGTCAAAAGCTTTCTCGGCATCCAGTGTGATAGCCACTGCTGGCTCGTCTGTTTTGGGGGTGCGTTCTAGTATGTGGAATAGGAGTCTGGTGTTGTCGTGTGACATACGTGTCTTTCAGAACCCTACCTGTGAGTTGCTTATTAGTCTTAGTAATACAGTGTTTAGTCTTGAGGCCAGGATGTTAGCGTATATTTTGCAGTCCACATTTATTAAAGATATGGGTCTGTAGTATTTGGGTAGTAGTGCTTCCTTGCCTTCTTTTGGGATTACAATTATGTTCGTCTCAGACATGGATTGGGAAACAAATCCCTCCTCCGCACAGTGGTTGAACACCTTTTTCATGGTGGGTTTTAGGTGCATTAGAAAAGTTTTGCAGAAGGTGGCCGTGTACCCGTCTGGACCTGGCACTTTGTTATCTTTTAGGGACTTGACCGCCAACTCTATCTCTGCCGAGCTTATTTCCTGTCCTAGCTTCTGCACTTCTTCATTCCTTATCTTTGGGAGGTCCAGTCTGTCTAGGTATTTTGCACACCCTTCCTGGTCTAAGGCCTGGTCTTTTTTGTACAGTTCTTGATAGAACTCTTGGAATGTTCTTTGGATTTCTTTATGTCTAGTGCGTGTTGTTGTGTGAGTCGGTGATTGATGAGATGGTGAATTGTTTTTGTTTGTGTTTTAGGTAGGAGGCTAGGAGCTTCCCCACCCTATTAGCCTCACGGAGATTAATGGCCTTATATTTGTTCACCCACATCCCGACCCTTTCGCTCCATATTTTGTTGTACTCGTATTTTTTGGGTGCTGGTGTTCTGTGTGTCTCTGGTGTGGGCAACCTCCAGTCTTTTGATGTCCTGTTCAAGTTGGGTCAGTTGTTGGTTAGCGTTTTTGTTGATTTTGGCCTTGATTCCTATTATTGTGCCTCTGACTGTTGCATTGAGTGCATCCCATAAAATCTTGGGATCGGTGCCTTGTGTGTCGTTATGTGCGAGGTACTCCTTTATGGCCTCCTCTATTTTGTTTTTGTTTTCTTGGTCTGACAGGACGTCGCTATTAAACCTCCACATGCAGGGAATGTCTTTGTTGTGGCATCCGCTTAGCTGTAGGTTGTTGCACAAGTCTTCTGACAGTAATCTAGGTGCAATGTTGGTGTGTTCTATTAGATGTGTGTGTGTGGTCCTGTGATTAGTATGTAGTCTATCCTGCTGTATGAGTTGTGTGGGTTGGAGTAGAAGGTATAGTCTCTAGTGTCCGGATGTTGAAGCCACAATGGGTCTTTGAGGTTGAATCTGGAGCACATGTTCTTTATCTATGATTTTAGCAAGTTCCTATGCATTTAAATATCTCTGATGATATTTTAAATCTGTTCAGGACCAAAATCTTTAACACAGTACAAAATATTCATTCTGGTCTTTGTAGTCTATTCTGTTCTTATATTATAAAAAGCCAAAATGCAAGTCAGACCTGACTTATGTACAGGGATGTCATCAATGATGTCATTTTATATGTTTTTATGTAATATATTTTATTGACAGTTTTTCAATAGCCGTTTTACATCCATTTTTGCAAAGGATATTGACGCAGTGTACATTCAGTGTATCACAATATTGTCACATTTCTGAAACTAAAACATATTCAACAACATTAATGTAAACCCACCTTCCCTTGCCTCCCTCCCCGTCCACCCGTCATTCCAGCTTCCGGTATACAGGTTAGTTCTCTAAGTCACATACATTTCCAATACATGTATGCCCACTTATAGCCAAAATTCCTCTCCAATCTAGAATTTTTTTGATATTGGAGGAATTGGCCTGGTCCAAGGTTAAAAGTCTCTTGAGCTTCTTCTCTAGTCAAAAGCCCACCGCCTAAATAGAGGTCCCCAGCGTCTGGCAGTCACCGTCTTTCCAGCGTCGGATTGACATAGAATCCGCCATACTTGCAAAGGGGCGTATCTCCCAGAGTGGCATGTCAGGAGCATACAGGACGTGTTGTCCTACTCTTTTCACCACATTCTGCCACACAGTTGCCACATGGCGTATAATGTATGGGTATTGTTTGGGGGTTCCTCCGCCCATCATCAACAGCTGTGCCAAACTGTGCCTGCCATAGGTACCTGCCAGCAATTTCTTTTCCCAATATCCCTCAGAGTCTAGCCAATGAACCACGTGCTGAAGTTAAAAGGCCATGTAATAAAACTCAAGGCGTGGCATTTCTAATCCAACCTTTTCCCACATCCTTTGCAGAGTGGTAAGCCGCACTCTTTTACGCTTTGTCCCCAAAACAGGTCTATCATTAGGCTGTCCAGTGTATGAAAGTAGGATCGCAGGATCACATACAGAGAGTGTTGTGGGGTGTATAAACACCGGGGCAAAACAATAATTTTGACTATCGCTAAACGCCCCATAAGAGATAATGGCAACTGTGTACCAAATCCGATTGACCACTGTAGTCCTTCCACTACCCGCCCGAAGTTGAGGTTAAGGTATCCTGCTTCTGTATGTGCCAGTCGAATACCCAGGTATCGTGCCCCTTCTTCTGCTCATGATAATGGAATCTGTGAGCTTGCCTCCACCTTGACCTCAGCCAGTTTACCAATGGGCACCACCCTAGACTTCTCAGGACTGATATGCAGACTGGAGACCTTTCCAAAATTGCGTAACTCTGTCTTAAGTATAGGGATAGAATTCTCTGGATCTGCCAAATACACCAGGACATTGTCAGCATACAGCGAAGTCATATGACTGGTTTCCCCCAATCGAATACCCCATGGGTCCATAATGGGTCTTAACCGGGCTGCCAGCGTCTCCATAGCATGTGCAAAAATTAAGGGTGATAGAAGGCAGCCCTGACGAGTGCCCCGCTGGAGAGAGAACTGCATTAATACCGTTTTTCCCTACCCGCACCCTGGCAGAGGGATCCATATATAACAACCGCACCCATGTTAAATATTGTTCTCCCAATCCAAAGTGCCTCAGCACCAGCCATACGTAGGATCATTCCACTGAATAAAACGTCTGCTTAATGTCTAGTAACACTGCGGCACAGTCAGTTGCGCGTGTTCGTGGAACATGGCAGCGAAGATTATACAATGTGCTCTACTTGGGTATGAATCCCGCTTGACCCGTATAAACAAGCCGGGACACCAGGGGTAGGAGCCTATCCGCCAATATTCCACTAAGCCCTTTCATGTCAATATTGAGTAGGGAGATTGGCCCGTAGGAGCCAGGCAGATTTGGGTCCTTGTCTGACTTTTGGATCATTGCCACTAATGCCATCTTCATTGAAGGTGGTAGGAACCCTTTTTCTAGTGCTTCATTATAGACTTCTAGGAGTCTATCCGTCAAAATTGGGGCAAATTTCTTATAAACTCTGCTGGTAGTCCATCAGATCCCAGACTCTTGGCTGTTTTCAGTCGGTTAATAGCTGTGGACAACTCTTCTCTAGTAAGGGGTGCCCCCAGGGCCTCCGCTTCCTCAGGTTCGAGGTGGGGCAACTCAGTTAGGTCTAGATATGCAGATACCGTTTCAGGGTGCAGGTCAGAATGTGCAGTGTATACTCCACCCAAGCGGTCCGTCAATACATCAGTGATTGCCTGCTGTGCGTACACCATTGTTCCCAGGACAGTGCTAATTTGTGTGATGGGTGTCATAGGTACCTCCTGTCACACCGAGCCGGCCAACAGTGCCCCTGTTCTATCACCCCTTCTATTGAGACGCTGCCTATGGGTCATGTGAGCATCCTTCTCTAAGCGACCTAGATCAGTCAGAAGGGCTTCCTTGGCTTTGCACCACTCCCCTAGTTTCTGGGGGTCTAGAGTGACCTCTGATTCTAGTTTACCCAAAGCAGTTTCCCAGGCTACCACGTCCCGCTCCAGTTGACATCTGACTCTGTAAGACGTTGTAATGCAAATACCACTCCGGACTACCTTCATAGCCTCCCATTCTTTTGCGTGGTAAGCCCTCGACTCCCAGTTTTCTTGAAAATATCTGCTCAACGTTTCCATCACTGTGGCTACAAATGGGGGGTCTGTCAGCGACTCAGTATTTAGCTCCCACAGTGGTATCATGGGTCTCAGTCCCTTTCCCTTCATCTCTAACAGAACCAGAGAATGATCCGATAGGTACCTGGTCAAGTAGGTAACCCCACCCACCGTCCAGCCGAAATCTATTGAAAGTAACCAGTAATCCAGTCGGCTTGAGGTTTCAGTGGCAGGTGTGTAACATGAAAACTGCCTAACAGCAGGGTGTCGATCTCGCCAGACATCTCTAAGATGCAAACCTCCCACCATGTCTTTCAATGCCGCAGTTATCTTAAGCTTAGTATGATCTCCCACGGTTCACGGTCTAAGGTACCGTCCATAACACAATTTATGTCGCCAGCCAACAACACTGGCACCCCTAAATATGGTGCAGCCGCCTCTACCAGGTCAGGGAAAATTAAGCATTACCCTCATCAGGGGCATACACATTTATTATACACACCTCCACCCCATCCAGTCGGCCATGTAATGTTACAAACCTCCCCTCCGATCAATCTCATGGTGTATATGTTGAGAAGGTACCCCAGGTGCAACCCAGATTAAAACCCCTCTTGCAAATCTCAAATAGGAAGTGGCAAACGTTTGTCCTCTCCATCTTTTCCTTATAAAAGCTATAGTGTCTCCCCAAATGTGTGTTTTTTGAAGTCAGGTTATAGTTACTTTATGCCCCTTCAGGTAGGCTAGTACACGTCTACGTTTCTCAAAGTCTGCAATACCCCGGACCTTCCACATTAACAACTTATTCATGGAGGTTGCCATAAAGTGCTCAGTTCAATCAACCATATACTCATTACTGGAATGCTGCCGTCTGAGATTTGCAAGGGAGAGGTACTTTTAAACAGACCCAAACAGTCCCAATGTCCCTCAATCCTTGGGCAATACCACATTTTCCTCCTACAAACAACAAAACAAGATGAAGGCAAGTAGGTGCCAATCCCATACCCTAGATAAAATCCCCTCCTTCCCCTATGCAGAAACGTACTACCACCCTCCCTACCCTACCCAACAATAAGTGATCATGTCTATTTAATCAGATTGTCCCTTCATCACTACTCAGTTGGAACAGTCTTACCGGACAGACACATTTACCGGCGGCGGCTCTTCAGACTGCGCGGCACTGCATCTCAAGTTTGGCGGCTCTTCGGACTGCGCGGCACTGCATCTCAAGTTCAAGGAATCACTAATCATCTGTGTCGTCAGCAGAATTACCAGTTAGGGCCGCTCTGGCGAGGTCGCCCCTGAATTCGGCACAATATCCATAGCCTGCAGCGTTCCATCAGGACATACCCTGATCCATACAGGACTTTTGTTTTCGCCACCCTCTCTCGTGGGGGAGCGACTGCCGTCTGGTGCCTGTTTGTCCACCTAATCCAGTTTTTCTAGGCGTTGCTGTAGGGGGGACCAGGCAAGCACCGGAGGGTCCACCGGAGTCCAACCAGTCGCATGCCTTTGTTGCTGAAAAAAAGAACATTGCCTTACCATTGTATTCGACCCTCAACTTCGCTGGAAATAGTAAACTGTATTTTAAGTTGATATCCTGCATTCTTCATTTTACTGCTAAGAAGGCTAGGTGCTCCTCCTGTACTTTTTGCATGTGGTCTGGAAATATAGATTTTTGGAGGCCTTTATACATTAATGGACCTTGAGAACAGGTGAGCTGTAGGATACCATCCCTATCACGGAAGTTAAGGAACCGAGCTATGATCGCTTTGAGCAGTACAAAAGGGGGTGGTGATGGACGGAGCATCTGAATCAATCAAACACTCACACCCAGTCAAAAGATCTGGGTTTAATCCATCACCGTTCTTTAGCCCACTCTGCCACCCCAGTTCAGACATGGCTATATGCAAATCAGTCTGACCCTGTGCCTCATGGGAACAGTCCAGCCCGAACTGCCAAGCCATGTCTTCCCTGGACCGGAAACAAGCTTCCGAGGACCGGTTTCTGGCATTCCAGCAGTCTTCAGTCCGGCTTGCTTGAATCCAGTGGCAAAGTGAGCCATGTCTGAACTGGGATGGCGGAGTGGGTACCACATGATCGCTTTGAGCGGCAGCACCAAAGCCTGTGTGCCCGTTCCACAGTAAAAAACGTGGAGAGTTTTTTTGGGGCCAGTAGCGCAACCAGCCAGTCCTCCAGGAACAGCTCGGCAGACGGTCCCTCCACCCACTCCGGTAAACCTACGAAGCGGAGATTGTGCAGAGGATGCAGAAGGACGATCACATAGGAACAATCGTCCAAGTGTACTACTCATTTCTTAAGATCGATCAATGTATCATGCAGGGCGGACAAATCCGTCTGCAGCGAGTCCACTGTGCGTTCCATTGTAGTGACCTGGTCAGAAACCTTCCTCAGGTCGCAGCGGAGCAAGTTCACATCAATAGCAACGGCATCAATTGTGTTGATCATTTCGTCCCTTGTGGTATGTATAGCTGACAGTACATCCGCTATGGAGGGGGCCCGGCCGTCTGTCTCCGGGACCACCTCCGCACGCATTGTCATGGCCACCATTTGTGCCCCAGAATCCAATGATAATGCATAATTGGGAATCTTGTTGGCTTGCGCCGCCTTGTTACCTTTCTCCTTCACCATCGTACGCCACATCCTCTGTACATGTGTTCGTCTGTCCAATCTAGTAACTGGGGCTGTCGCAATGTCTTCTGTGTGGCAGCCCCTTAACCGTGACAATATTGAATCCTCTGGCGATCACCAGCAGGCTGCCCAGGGCTGTAACAGGTAGGGCTTTCATGCCCTCTAGGTATTGATAACTATGTCCCCCACCAGGATTTTTGTAAATGTAGAAATATTTCCTTCAGGGATGTAATTTTACCCCCAAACGTGTGTCTTAATGAATACAGCCTCTCAGCCCGCCGTGGGCACCAGAAGTCCCACTTACTGGGACCCCACAACGGCATTGTCTTGCTCGAACCGCAGCTCATTTTAGAGGCAGGCCGGCCTCCCTACTTTAGTGCAACCCTCGGTGTTGCGTTCGTTCAGGGGCACACCCGTAACTGTGGCGTCGAGACGTGAAAGGGTGTAAGAATATCTCCGTCTGTGTCCACTCAGAATGGCTGAAAGTTCTATCAGCCCGGGGCAGTATCACAACTCAATTCAGCCATGAGGGTCTCTTCAACTCCAGCAGGACAGTCAGGTCAAATCCCCACCAGGAGCAGCTTTCATACGGCGTAGACCTCGGAAGTGACTCGGCTCATCAGCGAGGTCTAGGCCTCCGATAAGTAGTGCGCCAGTCGGCTGTTCTCCTACACTTCTCGAGGTGGCAGCCCTCCGGCAGGGACACACTGCATATATCTTTTGTAAGGCCCAGTCCACCGACCACACCTCGGATACTGCGCCTGACCGTGGGCGCTTCTTCGGATGATCCACTGCGTCTTCCGCCTGAGCACTGCGGGCCAGCACTTACTCAGGCGGAAGACGTCTCCTGGTGCTCCGGCCTTGTGCTACTTTGTGGCGCAGAGGGCCCGTTTCCCAATTATGAGATAGGGGGCATGCCATCCACGCAACCCCCAACTGGGCTCCAGATTCTCTTAGGCCAGCCGATGTCAGGTAGTTAAAGAAAAGGGGTGACCTGGTGTCCCTCAGAACCTGGGTAATTAATGGTTTAACAAAAAGGTGGTTCTGTTGGGTAAAACAAAATTGCTTTTACTTTTGCTATTAATGCAATCTGGGTTGAACGCTCTCAAAGAAAACAGTGCTTTCAACAAATACATAATACGATCAAAATGTTGTATTGTTTGTCTTATCTGAATTAAGTCATTCAATGATTTTATATACAATACATGAGAAGACCGTCTGAATTTGTGCTACAGTGCAATTAGGTGACTATCGTGTGTAGTGCTAAAAAAATGCAAGATATATACAGTGAGATCAATTACATATATACACATATATACAAATGTTGTTAGCGGCCAGCCACTAATTTATAGCCAAGGATCCCTATTTATCTTTTTGGAATCCTGGTGATGCTGGACCTAAGACAACCGTCGACGTTTCGACCCTATGGTGCCCCAGTGGGTGGTCACGACGGGTCTTTATCAAGACAAGTGGTAGTAAGGGGGGGACAGTTACATTTTCAAGGTCCTCTGCCTTCGAGGGTACAAGGCATGAGTCGATGCACCCATAGTGGAATCAATTAAGCGCGTACTTCGATCGCACGGAGGTTCAGCATTCCTTCCATCTGCTGCCAGGAGGTCAGACTGACCGCCTGGCAGCAGATGGAAGGCATGCTGAACTCCGTGCGATCGAAGAAACGTCGACGTTGTCGAGTTCGTGCTATATAATATTGCAAGGAAAAATAAAGTAGGGAAACTCGAGTTCACACACTACTGGACGCACACTCTTAAGTGCATCAGCAGTGCACTGTGAATCGGAGCGTTTCACAGGCCTGTCACAGATAAGAAATGCTATCAAAACGAAATCCTACAAAACAATATACTATTGGCCGGCAGCAATTCATACCCGGACAACGTCGGGACGGGCTGCTAGTATAAACATATATACAAATGTTGTTGGCGGCTAGCCACTTATTTATAGCCAAGGATCCCTATTTCTCTTGTTGGAATCCTGGTGATGCTGGACCTAAGACAGACATCGACGTTTCTTCGATCGCACGGAGTTCAGCATGCCTTCCATCTGCTGCCAGGCGGTCAGTCTGACCTCCTGGCAGCAGATGGAAGGAATGCTGAACCTCCGTGCGATCGAAGTACGCGCTTAATTGATTCCACTATGGGTGCATCGACTCATGCCTTGTACCCTCGAAGGCAGAGGACCTTGAAAATTTAACTGTCCCCCCCTTACTACCACTTGTCTTGATAAAGACCCGTCGTGACCACCCACTGGGGCACCATAGGGTCGAAACGTCGACGGTTGTCTTAGGTCCAGCATCACCAGGATTCCAAAAAGATAAATAGGGATCCTTGGCTATAAATTAGTGGCTGGCCGCTAACAACATTTGTATATATGTGTATATATGTAATTGATCTCACTGTATATATGTTGCATTTTTTTAGCACTACACACGATAGTCACCTAATTGCACTGTTGCACAAATTCAGACGGTCTTCTCATGTATTGTATATAAAATCATTGAATGACTTAATTCAGATAAGACAAACAATACAACATTTTGATCGTATTATGTATTTGTTGAAAGCACTGTTTTCTTTGAGAGCGTTCAACCCAGATTGCATTAATAGCAAAAGTAAAAGCAATTTTGTTTTACCCAACAGAACCACCTTTTTGTTAAACCAGCCGATGTCAGGGTCACAGGCCTCCTCCGAGGTGAAGCAAAGATGGCCGCTCGCCCTTGCAGAGCTCCGCCATTCTCTTCGTACCCTCTCCGAGCGCCACCAGAGCAGAGTCGACAGGCAATCTGGGTCGGTAAGTGGGACGAAGGGCGAAGAGAGTCAGGATTCACTCAATTTCGGAGCTTTGTAGCGCACTGGTTACTGTCGGATAAATTAGCTGACGGGAGCTTCAGCAAGGCGCGTCTAGCCCGCCACCATGTCAGGCCACGCCCCCTCATTTGTGATGTTATCAAGGATGTCATACAACATGCAATGAGTGATGTCATATTTGAGGTTATATCCAGTGCACGAAACAGGAACAGAGTCCCTGAGTACTGTAATGGGAGCCACAACATTTCTCTTCATGCTGCGGCCAGCCAATCAGAGTGCAAGCTCTTATGAAATAAGGCAGCTAACAGGAGAAGAAAGTCTCTCGGCTAATCAGATCATTCCACTATTTGAAGTTATGGCCTGTGGGACTCTTGCGAGAGTCCTGCATACCCAACCATTAAGATAGCTATACATTTTTAACATTAATTTCTCAAAAACTACTGAACAGACTTACATCAAATCCCAAAAAGCACCTTTTCTGGGTTAAAATCTAGCTTTCTGCCAAATTTGATGTAATTTCATTTAGCCATTTTGGCTGCAGCAGGGTGTAAAATTGCCTATGGAAATTGCATGGGAAAATTGTGTTTTGGGTAAGGGCAGGCAAAGAACTCCGCTCCGCCAGCGGAGTGTGCGAAGTTTTGCCTACTCCGCGCTCTGTTGAGAATACGGAGTTTAGGAAAAACTCCGACTCCGCAGCGGAGCGGAGTTAGCCAGTAGCATGATCTGTTCTCGCAAGACGTACGTCTGACGTAGGGGTTTGCAGGAGAGACACAGCGAGGAGGAGGAGGGCAGCCCGGATACACCACAGTAGAGGTAAGTCTGTTCTTTTCTTTTTTAATTCATTTTAAAATATTTTATTATTAGGGGGTGGATGCGGGGAGCGGAGCGGAGTTCCACAGAGTTTTTTCCCAACTCCATGGAACTCCGCCTAGTGGCATTACGCCAGCTCCGCCTCGAGTTAGTTTTTGGACCCTTCTTTTTTATTGCCCTCCATTTGACGAGTCCTCTCAAAGCTTTCAAGAAAGGCGCTCAGATGGATGAACTTTTCTTTGGAAAGTTTTGTGAAAATTCGTCAAATGGCACCAAAGTTTTTAGCAAAACAAAAAATCAATTTCCAAAGGTAACTAGGTCCTATTTACAACTACACAGTGGCAACTAGCACTGTATAATATATACCCACAGCCGCTTAAGATATACCTGCAAGTAATCCTGATCTTCCCTGCCTATCTGTGACAATATCATAAATAATAGCCAGTTCTGACAAAATTTCAGCAATATCGTCCTACATAAAATTGAAAAATGAAGGGAAATAGCACATCACACTGTCGGTTGACAATTATGAGTGATTTGCTCCGGATCAAAGTTTAGAAAAGAAGAAGCTTGATAAAATAACTAAAACTAATCTGTCCTTAAAATAGTGAAGTATATTCAAGGGCTTGTTAAGAAGCTACACAATCTTAAACATATAGCTGATTCAGAAGATTTCAAATTGAAACAGGATATATATACAGAAATAAATGTGAAACAGCATTTAGATCGCATGCAATAGATCGCATGCCATTACAACGCAGTCGTTACAACGACCACGTTGTAACATCGCAAACTATTACATCGCAATTTGTTACATCGACTCACAAAATAATTGTATTCTCATAAAATTTGAAAAGAAGTAGTGGAAAAAGCTCATTTGAAATCCAGAGATTTGTTACCAATTCAAATAGGAAAGGTACTTGAGCAAATGCTTTTTTTTACAACCTATTTAACAACGAGTAGCATGATAAAATCTGTGATTGAGAAACTGAATATAATAATAGCAAATGCAAAATCAAACTAAATATTTTCACAGAAACCTAAATTTACATACAGTTTGGGTGAAACATTATTTATTTTCAATGTTAATTCAATCAGATATTGTTCGCAGTTGTTGGATTGAAGGGTGTGATTGTCTTTGGCTAGGAGGTCTTAATGAACATGAATACATACGGCTTTTATGACATTCTAAAAGTGTGCTTGTTGATAACAAACACTGACTCTGATGGAAACTCAGAGATATTGGCATGTACAAATTCCAAAAATGGTGGGGAATACTTTAAAATGAACTCATCTGTTACGGATTTGTCTTGCTTTAAGTGGTAGGCTCTGGATTCATGAATAAATTCACAGGTGAAATTAAAGTTGGTTAAAAAGTGTTCAAAGCGGAGGATGAACATTGGTGAGGATATAATGTGGTTTAAGTAGTCATTTGTTGACAAAAAAACCAAATATTAGCATGAAGACTGTGATTGATGAAGGGGCGGAATTGCAAGCTGTGGTTTGGTGGCAATCGCTTGAACCCACCCATACCACCAGTAAGGAAACAACCAGCAAAGTTTTTGCACCTTCTGGAAAGCTCTCAAGGAAGATGGCAAATGTTTTAAGCCATCGATCAGCATTGACTGAAAATGTCTTTGAGTTTACTATGTGCATGTTCACAGCTGTTGTGTTACTGCTTAAAAAACAGCCTAGTGCAGTAAATATGATCTAGCCCTAAAGAGAAATTGCCATACTCTAAACCACGCTCTGTCTGGATGGACGGCACCCCTTGACCAACCAGGGGCATTTATTTCTATCAGATCTGGAAATTCAAATGCTAATGTTTTTACACATTATTGTCTCTTTACCTGTGTGCTTTTAAGGAGTACACAAACTAAACTGGAGTGTAATTGTTATTCTTAAAGAAAGAATTTACACCTGAGGTGATCGAAATTATACATAGAAAAGCAGGGCTTTTACTTGCAAAACGGTGCACTTGGACGCCAGAGATATTCCTGCAGCTCATGAACTTCAGAGGCAGGAATGTGTCCAAGGGCTACGTTGTGAACACTGATAAGGGTTGGGGAATATTTCACCTCAAGGACAGGATAGAGAAAGGAGCAGCTTACCTTAATGTCAAGAGGGAATGTAGAGTAATCATTGAAATAGTAAAGATAAGTTAAGGAGATACAGTAGTTTAACTAAGGCAACAGATATGAATGTGAAGAGCAGACTTTAGACCAGATGTAAGTAGGAGCACGTCAGCATCACTTGAGATCTCTGCATAAAAGTGAGGTAATTCCCAAGCCATGTGCAAAGAGGGTTTGTGCAAAGATAAGGATTCTGGATGTAAGGTAAATACAGCATTCCCGTACCTTTCACCAATCATATTTTTGGATAATCCTGCAACATATATGGGAGAAAATGGGTGGAAAAGGTGAATCAATTGGTAATCTGTGGTTAAACAACAATTCTGCATGTAAAAACAAATTTTCACAACGTGTCGCATTTCTAATACCCATTAAATACCGCCAAACCGGGCATCCATATTTACTTGGTGTGGTAATTACCACTCCTAATCCACAGTACATGGAAATGGTGGTGCCTTGAACCTGCTGCTGTTACTTAGAAGCACATCACATTCTTTCAAGCGACTCTCAGGTTCACGTTCTGTGCAATGTTAATGGCCGGGCTCGGAATAAAAAGCAAAAACTTCAAACTACTAAGGGATTTTTTTACAGGATTCCACTAACAGAGACAACAGGGGAAGGTCATAACTCAATTCATGTAGCTTTGTAATTCTAATGCAACACCAAGCCAGCACAATATGCATGTCCGCAAACAAAGGAATGTCAGCTTGGGCATTTAAACTGCTTCCCTTTTTATTTTCCCATGTGAACACTTCAGCACGGGCTGGAAACCTGCAGGAATGTGGGGGCACATATCTATTCACTTTGTTATTCCCCATCGTGATGATCAAAACTCGTAATCTCTCAGGTTTGCCCCGGTGAAATTTAGATTCCTGTGGCATCTGTTTCTCCCAAGGGGAAAATTCCAAGAAAGTTTTCCCAGCAGACTCAGAATGATGGCTTGAAAGTACCCGAGGTTGTAGAGTGGGATTTTCAAAGGAGGTGGTAGCGGTAATACCACCATGAACTGTGCCACTCACACCAAGAAATCATAAATTGTGCTTCCAGTGATGCAAGCACAGCTGTTTTTCAGAGGCTTTGACAGCAGACACAGGAAGTAATGTAAAGTACATACAATGTGGAGCTTGAGCAAAAAGGCAATTGATAGAAGCAACTAGAGAGCAGCAGCCAGGTGAAAATGGATCGCCAAAGCGTTATATGTAGTTGTTCGGAAATTCCATACCTTCAGGAAGTGAGGGAGGAGAGTTTGCACGCTTCACTTAAGCGGGAGTCTGATGTTTCTGCCCCTTTTGATACGCAACAGTAATGTAACTACATGCTTCGCTTTTGGCATCAAGGTAGTCAGAGTATGGCAATTAATGGAGGTGTATCCCCCTAAAATTGGTGGAGAAGGAAGTCAAATCAACCTAGTCATATTAGTCATTCCAATAAGCAAATAATAAGCCATTATATTTTAAAGTATGCTCATTTATGGTGGAAGAGAAGCAAAGTTACACAATATTAGTTACATAAAAAATGCATACACTTTATAGAAACCATGCTTCTAGTGATTTCATAGAACACATAATTGATGGACAGAATGCAGAACAAATCATAACATTCACCCCCAGTCAAGAGATCTGGGTTAAATCCATCATTCTTTTGCTCACCATGCCACCCCAGTTAAGACCTGGCCATATGCAAATCAGTCTTGACCCAGTGCCTCATGGGACCAGTCCAGCCCAAGCTGCCAAGCCAGGTCCTCCCTGGACCGGAAACAAGTTTCCTAGGACAGGTTTCGGGGTATCACCCCTTTACAGCCACGATAGCTTGATTTCAGTGGCACAGTGAGCCCAGGACCCACATCGGGGCATACCTGGTGCACTTAGGGCGAGAAAGCAAAAGACCCACAGTTGATGGACAGAAGGCAGAACAAATCAAAACATTCACCCCCAGTCAAGAGATCTGGGTTAAAACCATCATTCTTTTGCTCACAATGCCACCCCAGTTTAGACCTGGCCATATGCAAATCAGTCTTGACCCTGTGACTCATGGGAACAGTCCATCCGAACTGCCAAGCCAGGTTCTCCCTGGACTGGAAACAAGCATCCTAGGACCGGTTTCGGGGTTTCACACCTCTTCAGCCAGGATGGCTGGTGAGCAAAAAAACAATGGATTTAGGCCCAGATCTCTGTACTGGGGTGAATGTATGACATTGTTCGGCATTCTGTTCATCAATTGTTCTTTTTGCATTTGTCACCCTGAGTGGGTCGGGTATGCCCAGACGTGAGTCCTGTGCTCTCCATGCCACTGGAACCAAGCTATCCTGGCTGATGTGGTCTGAAAGCCCGACACCAGTCCTAGATGCTTGTTTCCAGTCCAGGGAGGACCTGACCTGGCAGTTCGGGCTGGACTGTTCCCATTGGGAGCAGGGTCAAGACTGATTTGCATAAAGCTGGGTCCAAACTGGAATGGCATGGTGGGAAAAAAACGATGGATTTAGGCCCAGATCTCTGTACTGGGGTGAATGTATGTCATTGTTCTGCATTCTGTCCATCAATTGTTCTTTTTGCATTTGTCACCCCGAGTGGGACGGGTATGCCCAGACGTGGGTCCCGTGCCACTGGAATCAAGTTATCCTGGCTGATGCGGGCTGAAAGCCCGAAACCGGTCCTAGGATGCTTGTTTCCAGTCCAGGGAGGACCTGGCCTCGCAGTTCGGGCTTGCCTGTTCCCATTGGGCGCAGGGTCAAGGCTGATTTGCATATGGCTGGATCCAAACAGAAATGGCATGGTGAGCAGGGAAATAGTGGATTTAGGCCCAGATCTCAGTACTTTACTGTACTCAATAAATATGGGAAAGCATGTTGTTAAGAACTATCTCCATTACATCACCACAGATAGTTGGAATGGACACTACATCAAAGTGACCATAACCTCACCAGAAACTACATTGCCATGTGTAGCTGTACTTTAAAATTTTAATTTAATTAATCAAGAAGATAACATACAGTGGAGGAAATCCGGATGAAAAATATTCATAAAAATGAAAAACTAGATGCCTTAGGAGCGTTGCAAAGATAGTTGACTTGAGGGAACCTCCTACAGAGATTTCCGCTGGAGAACGAATGATTGTGAACATGTCTGAATGATGGGTTAAACATTTTTAAATCCACTGACTTAATAGTATTTCTGCAATGATATGCATTTTACTGTCTGGGAAGATTAGCGCAAGAGCAGGGTGCGGTGGGTGGATGTTGGGTATGTTTATTTGGTTTTATTGCCGGTGTATTCATACTGCCTGTATCATTACTTTGATGCTTAGCACCATTATCACTTGTATCCTTTGAAAGCACAATAAAGAGCATTTAAAAGAAATAAAAGGATAATATGCATCATTAAAAAATATATTTAATAAACATTTTAAATAGAGGTGGCTTGGAGCCCCCCCCCCCCCCCCAAATAATGCGCTGTCTAAAATACTATTACCATTAATAGACGTAATTTAACTTTAATTAATTAAAACATTAAGAGGGTAATTTGAAAAAGATATGCAATTAATAATAAAAATGCAATTTAAAATGTAGGAGGGAATGAGTCTCCCAAATAGCATACTATTTAAATGATTTTATAACTAATAATCATAATATTTATCAATACAACGGTTATTGGTAATAATAATAATAACAATAATAATAAATGCTTAATATAGATGTTATTTTTATCAGATTTAAAAAGCCTTTCAGGTGCTGCTGCTTAAAAAAACACATAACCACATCTTTGTTCTGTGTTGACATAAATTCAAAAGGGTCTAAATGACAGATCAGAATACCCCTGAAATATTTCGGAATAGAGGGATACCTACATTGCATTTAACCATCTGGTGTGAAATCCCTAAATACGATGTGCATTTAGCCTGGGGACAGGGTAACGCGTGGCTGCAAAATCTGCAGTCTTAAAGTCAGATTTTAGCAGCACAAGAAGCCCCTAAATGTAAATGTGTTAATTGGGGGCTGGAAATTAAAAAGTTGCGATTCAATTTAAGAACAATGATCAAAAAGCAACCTGCCGAGTATACTTTCTTCTAAAGAGAACGGCACGTCCTTTTTAAGTGGCAGGAAAACAAGAGGTAAAGAAGTCCTTTATGTGTAAGAATAAAGGACAGAGCCTGAGGCTGGATTCGGAAAAAGCCAGGAATATACAGGCTTCTTTATTCTCACATTTCTACCAGTTTACTCAGTTAATGGCTATCACTAGGCATGCCAAGAGTATGGCTGAAGGGATGAGATGTAAGAATAACTATGGCTCCAGCTTTAGAACGCTGCAAAGTAGCTGGCACAATTTGGTCTGCCTCTTACCTTGATTTACAAAAGTGACAGAACATGTTATTGAAGATAACTTTTTTTTTATTTTGTGAAAAAGAAGGTCTCGTTTAAACTATTGAAATGTATTTATAAACCATGCCGGTCTGCCTTTCACATCAGTATCCTTGACAGGTAGAAGGCTAACTTTGACGAAGTTCCATTTTGTACAAGACGGGCAGCATTCATGTCGGAATTGCCAAAATAATGGTTTACTTTCCTTTCCCTTTTCTTTCAGATAAAACCCAGCAGTGCAGTGATGCTACCAAGCTGCTCCACTGAACACTTAACAGTCAGACGTCACTGGGAGTTTCATAAGATCTAGTATGGATATTTTTGCATCTGCCCCATCACATGATCCTTGCTGATCAGTGTGGAATATGTAGCTCTTTCCATTACTGACATGCTGTTTTAGACCATTACATCGGTGTAATATCCCTTTAATTTAACAATCGAACTACTGTTCCCAACACCACTGATTGCATTAAAACACAAGAATTGTGATATCCATGGATGTTTGGAGATGTGTTAAACTGTTACATGCTCACACTGTTGTATCTAAAATGTAGCTTCTCTAGGGGAGAAGATGTATGTAGTATTCTGCATAGTGATTGTATGATAGAATGTCGAGGTTTGTGTTCTGTTTATAATGTTCCTTTCATTAT
Source organism: Lissotriton vulgaris (assembly GCF_964263255.1). Taxonomy (NCBI): domain Eukaryota; kingdom Metazoa; phylum Chordata; class Amphibia; order Caudata; family Salamandridae; genus Lissotriton; species Lissotriton vulgaris. The sequence goes on from NC_141687.1 coordinate 1,843,446,613, forward strand.
AACAGGTAGTAAGTGCCACCAGCAGCTCGAAGTCGACGCTTGAATAAACTCATATAGAAAGTCTCTGCTTCCTCCTCATTTCGTTGTGTAGACCACAACATCTTTATGGCGGCAAGTGAGCTGTCAGCAGGGACTTGAGTGTGTGTGTTGGTAGGCGCTCCTTCTTTGTGGAGCTTCGATGTTGGTGGGCGCTCCTTCCATGGGGAGCTTTGATGTTGGTAAGCGCTGCTTCTTTGTGGAGCTTTGAAATTGGTAGGCGCTCCTTCTTTGTGGAGCTTTGATGTTGGCAGGCACTGCTTCTTTGTGGAGCTTTGAGGTTGTAAGGCGCTCCTTCTTTGTGGAGCTTCGATGTTGGAAGGCGCTCCTTCTTTGTGGAGCTTTGATGTTGGTAAGCGCTGCTTCATTGTGGAGCTTCGATGTTGGTAGGCGCTCCTTCTTTGTGGAGCTTCGATGTTGGTAGGCGCTCCTTTTTTGTGGAGCTTTGATGTTAATAGGCGCTTCTTCTTTGTGGAGCTTCGATGTTGGTAGGCGCTCCTTCTTTGTGAAGCTTCGATGTTGGTAGGCGCTCCTTTGTGAAGCTTCGATGTTGGTAGGCGCTCCTTCTTTGTGGAGCTTCGATGTTGGTAAGCGCTCCTTCTTTGTGGAGCTTCGATGTCAGGCTGAAAGGCAAAGGAGTCCTGAGTTGCAGGCTTTGTGCCAGTATGCTACTGCAAACCACAGAGGTTTTTTTTCAGCATAGGGCAGGCAAGTTCAGTTTTGCCTGTCCTCTGCAGCTGCATGACCAGAGGCGGAGTGACGTTACTTATGTCCTTCATTTGCAGCACAGGGCCTGAGCTTGTATGCGAAGGAACATCCTAAGGATTTTGGGGGCACTGGGCCAAACGGTTTATGGGGACCCTGTTGGGGAACAGCTTTGAATTTAGGATCCAGTTTCAGCTCATTCATGTCCTCTTTGGCCAGGTCACTAACAGTGCATAGGCACACTGGTTCAAATTCTAAATGTGTTTACATCCAATGTTCAGGGATAGTGGTGTGTTTTTTCAATATTTTAACACAGCAGCAGCTCCCTAAAGTTCCTGTAAATAATCTCTGTGACACCCTCCGATTTCTCGTATGTGAAGTCTTGTTTTGATCTAAAAGTAAACTTTTTTATGGCTGTTGCATGAAACAACAACACAATATTTCTCTGCAAAATATTTGTAATAGGCTCTCACACATCACCCACATGAAAAATAAATTACAGGAAAATGGTATTTGAAACAATCTGTTTAAGAATTATTCAAGGGTATCAGGGCAAGACTAAGGAACAGAGCTGGCTCTATCAAGGGACCCACTGAAAGGCAGGAGCCCTGGCCAGAGCCCACTTTGCCCATGCCTTAAAATATATCTGAGTAAGCATCCGGGATGCATTCCAGTGCTGACGTTGGCACACAGGTGGCTACGGCGGCCACAGAAGCAGAAGATGTGAAGGAGCACAGAATGTATGTAGTATTCTGCATACTAATTGTTTGGTAGAGTGTTGAGGTTTGAGTTCCGTGTAGAATGTTCCTTTCAATATAACGGGCAGTTTGAATTAAGACTTGTGTGTCAACAGCAGCTATGTGTCAAAGCTTAAATAAGCTCACCTGGAAAGTCTCTGGTTACCTCTCATTTACATTCATGGTTCATACAGGATTAATATGCATCACAGTTGAGACCACTTTGCCCTATGTTAATGAGAGGGGTTACTTTTTAGTGGAATTGAGAGCATCAACAGGCTTTTGAGTGGGTGAAAGAACAGTTGATGTCTTCCACACAGTATTCAGTTATTGAAAAGGAACATCTAGCCTGTTGAATGGTAGTGGTAAAGAGGACTTGAAACATTTTATAATAGCATTAGTTGATCTACCACAAGTTAGTACGTTCACTGAAGAGAACTGGCGTTTAGCTTTAAGCGAGGACTCCATAGTTTGTGCAGAGATGGGATTTATACAGTCTGGTTGACCCAAAGAAAGAAAAGTAGAGGTTAGGTTAAAATCGTTTGTTAGGACAGTCAATGAATTGACTGTAGAGGATGGATTATTGAGGAGGGATGACAAATGTGTACTTCCTATTAGTCTTAGGAATAGAATCATCGTAAAAGCGCATGATGGTCACTTGGGTTGCACAATCTTGAATAGATGCATTTGAATGTCTTTCTGGTGACCTTCTATGGACAAAGACATTGACCAAGCAGTTAATGGGTGAGTCATTTTTTGAAGCTTTGATAAAACTATGCATGTTAAATCTTTGCCTTTGTGTTTGGCTTTATTAATTCACCATCTTCTACATGGAAGAAAGTTGGGATAGACATTGTAGGTTCATTAAATCTGTTGGTGTTCAATTCACATTTTACATGGTCATGATGGATTATCACAGTAATTGGCCAGAAATAAGGGTTGTGAGTCAAATCATATTTAAAGTAGTTGTCAATTTCCTTAAAGATATATTTCTTAGAGAGAGATTTCCTGCTACAATGGTATCTGACAATGGTGTACAATTTGTCTTCAATAAAGAAAATAATTTTTGCAAGCCAGTGGAATCAAAGACCTCAAAAATTCCCTCTGTCATCCCCAAACAAAACATTTGGTGGGAGGGATAAATATGGTTTTGGTCGAATGCATCCAGTGGGTGCCTGGCAATAGTGTGTAGTTAAAAATGTAATTAATTCTGTGTTGTGGTTCTACTGCATTATGCCACACTCTTTTACTGGTGTATCACCTTTTAGAATACTACCTTGGAGGAAAGCTGCCACTAGGTAATCCCTGACTCAACAGGACAATTTGTAACAAAGTCCACAACTAGACTAGAGAATTCTCGTCTCAATTCAAGGTGATTATGAGCTGGAGTTGTAGAAAAAGGAAGGTAACACAAAGATTCAGTGACTAAGAATAGAATTGTACATAGAAATGGCATTTCAGGTTCACATAGCTATTGCAGGTTCCTCTAAGTAGGAGATGTATATGTTTATTTTGTGTTTTCTTTGTACAAATGCGACAAGCTATATAGTATTCTGTATAGTTATTATTTGGTAGAATGTTGAGGTTTGTGTTCTGTTTAGAATGTTCCTTTGAATATAACGGGCAGTTGTGTGCCACCAACAGCTCGAATCCAACGCTTTAATAAATTTACCTGAAAAGTCTCTGCTTCCTCCTCATTTCCTTTTTGAGACCACAACAATGTTACCCTAAGTGATATCTCAAATCAGTTTTTAAATGTAAACAGATTAAAGAGGTGACCTCTTTTCTCCAAATTCTACTGACCACCTGCAAGGTCTTTGATGTGATTGTCATTCAGTAAGCTTAGAAAAACAAACTGTCTATTTTAAACCTAAGTTATTTGGTTTGTAATTGGTTCTAAGTTTCAAATTATTAATTTCTTATCTGCCCTCATTTGAAAATGAGGTAGCAATTGTATGGTCCCACGGACAAGCACCAGAAGATGTTAGATAGGTGTAATTTGTCAGGTGTTCACATTTTTGGTAAAAAGACATCTCTCTCAGAACAACATTTATTATAAAGAGAGTTAACAACAGTTCTGCCATAATATTAGTAAATATTTCGCTATTTAGCAGAGTTGATTTATTTAATTTTAATTTGACGTTTTCCACAATTTGATGTTTCCGTAAAATAGCAGTTTTCTATCCTTCTATAAACATAAGTCATTGCTAAACTATATGTGTTTAACTAGCAAAGGCCCTGGGACACGCTCCAAGGCCTCTACAACTATAATTTGGAAGGCCTTGCCTAAGTTCATCAAATCACCGGCTCTATGACCCTCCGCCCAAAATCTACAAGTGAACAAGCAAGTTTGCTTAAGCCTAGTTCTTACCCAAAACAGACGTATTTTTCAGATTTTTAGCTTACTTGCAACTTAAGGGCCAGCACTAGAAGAATAGATATTTCTAGGCCATTCTAGCATTTCAACAAATTGGCACTTGAACTGTAAACTCAGCTTTCATATGTATGCTGGATATTGTGTTTATAAACCTGAACACTGCTGATTCACATTACATTACCATATTCTCTCAAGGTGCTGTGAAAACTAATGTATCATTCTCTCCATTCCATGTCAGGTAATCGCATTAGCAAAATGTCATGATCCACAGAGTCAAACCATAATGGCAGACGTCACAAGGGGATAGATACAAACCCTCCTTCTTCTCAGATGTGGTGAAGTAATCAGTCTACGTTTCCAAGACAGACATTTTAAGCAGGCCTCAGACCTGGTATTGGTACAGAATCTAAGTGAAGTCATTACTCTCCTAAAATATATTTGTAGCTATTGTGGTACTCTGGATTCTAGTGCTTTTTCCAAATAAGACTAGTTTTATATAAGGAGAAAATTCCCCAACTCTGCAAAGTTTAAAAGTTCTTATGGTTTCATTGTATTTATTAAAATTAACTCTAATTTTCTAAATTGGTTTGGGATTTTTCTTGTTTTCATTTTATTACTGTTTGTGTGCTGCATAAAATAATTTACACACTGCCTCTAAGTTAAGTCTAACTGCTTTGTGCCAAGCTACGAGAGGGTTAAGCACGGGTTAATTTAGTGACTTTTGTGGCTCTCCTTGAGTGTTTACAATTAAAGTGAGGCTTCCACCCCTCTCAACTAATAACCCAGTTTCTTACACAGCATATTTGCAAAGCTCTGAGTAATAATGATCAGCTTTTATTTAGTTTCTTTCTTTACAGAAGGAAAGTCGTTATCACCTTATGTTATTCTAGTGTTGTATTTTCAACATCTCTCTTCAAAAAAACGGCTTGTGGGTCAAGGAAGTGGATGTTGGTGCTTGGGTCATGGTGAAGAAGATGTGTTTAGATTATCTTAATTTTAAAGAGCCCGTTAATCTTTCAGGTTGTCGGATGGCAGGTGGTGAGTCTTGCTGAACAACTTTGAAAACGAGTTGTAGTCTAATAATCAAGTTAAATAAATAATTAAATAATAATTTGTCAGGCATAACTAAACTTTAAAACAGAGAACAACATTTTTACGAAATTATTGCTATTTTGTTAAGATGCAGGTCTGTTTTTAACTGTGTCTGAAAGTAAAATATACGCATCTTGTAACTTGAAACTATTAACACTGCACAATGCAGAAGAGGGCAAAAGTAGAAAGTTGTTTCAAATGTTTCTTAAATCACACATATGTATAACCCTCATTGGAAGGTAAATGAGGTGTGTGACTTCTTGGAGTGTGATACAATGTTTTTTAAGGTCAAAGCAAGGCAGAGAGGCAAGCTTCCCTGAATTTTCTTGAAATGTTTGCATTACGCAATCTTATCTAATTTTCGCCTCTGGAGGACTGGTTTTGTGCACAAAATGTCTCACTGGAAGACAGTTTCTGCTCAAGTAAGTCTTCTGCTTATGCAATTGCCTCAAGCTTAACACCGAGAAGACGGAGGTGGTTATCTTCGGGAAACTGTCACCTGTCTGGTCCAGTTCTTAGTTGCCTGATTCATTGGGGTCGATACCTCAACCGGTCTCAAAGGTTAGAAATCTGGGAATAACATTTGATAACAATCTAAATTTTGTTCCCCATGCCAACCAAGTGGTGTCCACCGCCTTCTTTAAACTTAGAATGATAAAGAAACTCATTCCATTCTTACCAGAAAGAGCAGGAAAGACTCTGGTTATTACTTTTGTAATATTGTCACTAGATTACTGTAATGGACTGTTTGCAAATGCACAATGCAGGGTGATTAACAAAATGCAGACGGTCCAAAATGCAGCTGCTCGTCTGCTTTCAGGGACCCCAAAACTTCAGCCAATCTCACATGTTATTCGGAACTACCACTGGCTAGCGATCATGAATCGCATAAAATTCAAAACCTTATGCTTTATCTATAAGGCTGTTCATAAACAGGGCCCTCAGTTTCTAATTGAACAACTGGCTTTTCACTGTCCTTCGAGAAATCTTAGATCTAAGACTGCACTTCAGCTATTGGTCCCCCTTACTAGGACAGTCTCTTGGGGAGATAGACGTTTTGTGGTGACAGCAGCAAAGCTTTGCAATACATTGCCTTTAAACATCCGTTCTTCCTCATCACTGCTTCAATTTCGTAAGATAATAAAGACCTGGTTGTTTAATCAGTAAATCTAAGCTCTAACATCCTGCATAGAATCTGTAGCGCCGAGACGCCCAGGGCATTTGTTTGCGCTTTATAAATTTCAAAAATAAATAAAATAAATAAATTCTTACAAGACTTATTTTATGCAGGGTCACACTCAAGTAAAAGAATCATCATCATCAAGATCTTTATTTCGGCCTGTATGGCCATAAAAGCACAGGTAAAAAACAGTACACAACATTTGATTAATAAGACAATCATTACACTGTGTGGAGCAACGAATTACACATAATTAGTACAACCTTACACTGGCATTACAAAACACTCTACTATCCCACAGATCTGCCACAACAAACCAGAATCAAATCTATAAATGTAGAGTTCATGGAGTGCATGTGCAATACATGGAGAGCATAAAGGACTCACATTTTTGAAGGTTGGGTTCAATAAAGTGCATATGCAATGTATAAGCAGCAATAGGATATTATAATACTCCAGTGTTATTCAATTAAGAGTATAGTAGTCCATAAGGTGCAAGTGCGGTACATGAGCAGCATGAGGGCCCTTACATTAAAGAAGAGAAAAGAATAGAAAGGAGCACATCTATTTTAAGTACAAAAGCAAACCTGATCAATAGAACATTTACACACCGACCGAATATAAAACCTGTTAAGAATATTTAAATAATTAAAATCTAGACTTGAAACCTTAAAATATAATTCATAATTCATTCAATTAATTAAAAACATAATTCTACAAGGCATGTTGTTTCTAACAAACCCACATAGTTCCGACGGTTTCTTTTTTGTAATTTGGGCCATAATTTTAAACTTATAAGCACATAGAATAGTACACTTTATAATGAAATCGTTATCTTTTTACTCTAATCTTTTTCACCACGTAGTTTTTACCATGCGAACCTTGGGTACATTATACTTATTTAGAATTTCAGTCCTGCTTTAGCTCTTATAAGACTCACATTGAATAAAAACCTACTGATTCTAAAAACAATTTTTTGGGATGTGTCTGTTTTCAATATTCTTTCTGCTTCAATGCAATTTCTAATATTCAAAATACGGCAAAGTGGTTTAATCCATGTATTCCTTGGTTTGCCATATGCACGGCAGAAGAATAAAATATGCAAATCGTTCTCCTTTGAAGCATTTTTACAGAATTTGCACCATTCATTATTGTTTTTGTTACTATTTACTGCCCATTTTGATCTATTCACATTGATGTTTAGTACACCGTATCTAAACTTCATATATAGGGCTTTAGCCAGTGGAGGATATATCTCACCCATAAACATTTCAAAGCTGGCTACTTCCTTGTGCAAAAGAAACTTTGATGTCAGTGTACCATTACCTGTGCTGTACTGCAGGTTATTTTGGATGTAAGACCAAAATGTTGCTTTCAGCAACTTTTTGCTACACCCAGTTGTGTCGGTGCTTCCCAAAAATGTTTTAGGCCTGGGGGCGTAGTCTGCAGCCGAGGTGTTTGGCCGCGTTTTAAAGGGGCTCCTCGGCCCTCGCTCGTTTATCGGCGCCTGATTCCCCCTTACACCTAGGGGTAACGGTTGCGCGACAGCCTGGCCCTTGTTGCCTGCTTCCTGGCTGCCTCCGGACCCCGGTGGCCACTACAGGCTCCCTAATCCCTGCCGTCCCTAGACCTCAAAATGGCGACCGAGATCGCTGCTGGCTACGGGGCCCGACTCCGGGCCTGATTCTATAGACCTGGTGCTGCTGGGACGAACTGCGGACGGCGTCGGAGCCCGAGGAGTCGACTGGCAGCGGCCCTGCGGGGATCCTGTTCTACTAGCACCGGTGAGTGCTACCACCTGCAGACTCCCCCTGCTACCCGGGATCCACTCTACGCGAGTCCCCGGCTTTGGGCCTGCTGCCGGGGACCGCCCACTGCTGAATGCCGGTACCTAATACACCCGCTCCTGTGACCTACCGCGGTGGCTGCCTGAATTCCCCTTGGCCCCCGCGGAGTGCAGCGGGGTCCGTGCTTGCTGGAGGGGTGCTCGGGGAGGCCGCTCAAACCAACCAACACCTCGCAGACATAACGTGACCTGTTCTTGTTGCGGCAGGAGGGGCCCACGCACCCTGGCCCTCCGGGCCCACGCGAACTGCACGAATTGACCCCGAATACAAAACAAACTATCTAACTACTTCTCAATTGAGCGGGCACACAGGGTCCCGGGGGGTAGACCGAAGCCAGGCGTCCCCCCCCCGCCCCATCATTGCCCGGGTATTCAATTTTCGTGACCGTGATGTCATCCTTCAAACGGCACAAACGGCGCCACCCCTTCGCCTGCAGAACGCTCAAATCACACTCTTTCCTGACTTCACCGTGAAAGTCCAGGCCCGTCGACGAAGTTTCCTTGAAGTCAAAAGAGCACACCGTGCCAAAGACATAAAATACGCCATGCTATTTCCCGATAAACTACGTGTGGAGTCGGAGGGCAAGACCTGGTTCTTTGTGTCTCCTGAAGAAGGCTGGGACTGGATGGAGAGATTGCGTCCATCGAAGACCGCTCCAACTCATCGCCAATGATCGCTCGCACGCATTGATCCAAGCTCGCTACCGGTTAGTCAGGACTTGTTCACCGAAGTCACTCAAGAAAACCAGTAACTTTTTCAGCTGTCCATTTCTTTTCTGCTATTACTCCAGGACTTTGCCCCGTGACCAGCCTTGTATTGTTGAGGCCCTCTACTATTGGCCGGCCGGGTTTCTGCAGGTTGGCGCCTGCCCATAGTCTCCACGTATCCTTTTCTGGTCCGGACATTATGGATCATCCAGGTGGTTTCCTTCATTATTGTAATGTGTGAATGCCATTGCTGATGTACTTTGTCTTGAAAGTGCACCAGTCTATGCAATCCCGTTAACTCAGAGCGAGGGCACCCATGGCTCTCCACTTACCCCGTCAATGTTTGGTAGGGCGACAGGCACTCTGCATAGTTCGGGAGTGGATAGTTTCAAGTCCGCAGGCAGGGGGACAGGGAGGGCGGTTGAGGTGGAAGGGAGAGGGGTTCTAGGGTGTTCTGTTTTTTTTTTTCTCTTTTGTGTTTTCAACAGAGTCTTTCTTTGTCACACTTCACTTCTCCTTCAGGGTCCAAATATGGCGGGCTGGACACCTTGGGTATCACCTTGTCCCCGAGAGGATCGGAGGCCTCCTGATCCTCTGTCCCATCCTGTCCCGTTAGACCAGCGGCACGTGCGGTCTCTCTTCCATTTCTCCTTCCATAGATCCCACAATATCCACCACCATGTCGCAGCCCATCTCTAGAACCCTCACGATAATGTCATGGAATGTTAACGGGTTGGGGCACAAAATAAAACGAGGCATAGTCCTTCAATTCCTACGGCGCCACTCCCCTGACATCGTCCTGTTGCAGGAGACACATTTGTTGGGCAACACTGGTATACACCCGTTACAACGCAACTTTTACTCCGCACTACCATTACAACGCAGGCATTACACCGCATGACATTACAACGCATTGCGCTGGGAGGCGCTCTAGGATAAGAGGTAAGTTTAATTTACTATCCAACACCTTCCCTAGGGTCCACGGGGACTGGAGTTAGAATAGTAAATTATACTTACCACTATCCAGCACCTCAAAGCGCTATGCGTTGTAATGGTATGCGTTGTAAAAACCGCGTTGTAATGGTATGCGGAGTAAAAGTATGCGTTGTAACGACATACATCCGGCAACACTTGTCAAGCTCTTCAGAGAGGCTGCTACAAACTACTGGTACACGCGGGGTTCACCTCTGGATCCCGTGGCACGGGGATTCTTGTTAAAAAGAGTCTCGCAATCACTCACACGAAGACGTGGGCTGACCCTCTGGGCCGCTTTGCACTAGTTTAGGCCGCTTGGGAGGGACGTCCCCTAAACATTATCTCTGCATACCTTCCACCGACCCTAGTTTGTGACTCCCTCAGGGAGCTGGGCGCCCGACTGCTAGGCCTCCCCACTGGCACACTTCTAATCGAGGGGGAGTTCAACATGACAATGTGTGACGAATTAGACCGCCGACCTAAGCACAGCTCTCATCGGCAGAGTTCAGATCTGTCCGACTTCGTGCATGCAATGGGGCTTGAGGACATATGGCGTCATCACTATCCAGACACACCTTACTTCACACACTATTCTAACGCATACAACAGCATGTCCCGAATTGATGATTTATTCTGTCCCACCACATACATTGGCTGCTTCATCCGCCCGAAAGGTCTTCCCCGAGGCATCTCTGATCACTCACCCCTTAGCGGGGACCTAACCTATCACCGCCAATTTATACGCGGTCCCATTATTATTAACCCCTGGCTCATGCAGATCCAGACATCAAAGCAAAGACAGCCTGATTGAGCGAACTGAATTTTATTTTGCGGAAAACGTTGGTTCTGTGAACTCGGCTGTCACGCTTTGGGAGGCATACCTAGCGGTTGTCAAGGGCGAGACACTTGCACTTAAGATGGGGTACTTACGTAAGTACAATGAACAGATTCTTCAGGCCGAATCTGACCTTCTTAGCCTCGAAATGTCCCACAATGCTGCCCCCTCGGAAGACACGGCTCGACGTCTCCGAGCCCAGCAAATGACCTACAAACCATTAGCACAGGAAAAGGCGCAAGCTCGTTTGCTCCACACGCGCCACCGCGTGTATGAGTTCGGTGACAGTGCGGGTAAGATGCTTACATGGCTGGAACGGCGTGACCAACGTTCTAGATGGGTGTCATCCATAATAAGACCGGATGGGTTCAAAGTTGTGGATCCACAAGAAATAGAGGAGGCCTTCGCCGACCATCCGGAACTCATTTATACCGCTGGAGCATGCTATACTTCAGAGGAGTCCAGACAACTTCTGGATGAGATGCGCCTACCTACCATCTCAGATGCTGATAAGGAGACCCTAGACACCGACATTGCGGCGGAGGAGTTCACTACGGCGCTCTATGCCGTCAATTCCAGCAAAGCTATGGGCCCCAACGGGGTCCCCATTGAATTCCTGAAGGGCATGGTTCCGGGAATTGTCCCCATCTCAAAAACATGTTTGAAGAAAGCCATGAAAGTGGTACTCTACCGCTCGAGCAACAACTAGCCTCCATCGCGGTCATCCTCAAGCCGAATAAACCGCCCACTGACTGCGGCTCTTATAGACCGATGTCCCTGATTAGTGCGGAGGCAAAGGTCCTGGCTAAGCTCCTGGCAAACCGCCTTCTTCTCGTGCTTCCCTCCCTAATACACGACGACCAGTCCGGTTTCCTCCCAGGACGTAACACAGCACTAAATCTACAGAGGGTTAATAATGTCTTGAGTCGACAATCTATCATACAACAAGACGCCGCCATTTTATCCCTTGATCCCACAATGGCATTCGACTCGATCGAATGGTCCTATCTTTTCGAGATCCTTCTTCGATTTGGCTTTGGGACCGATTTCATTAGATGGGTGCGGCTCCTGTACACAGACCTACTGGGCCAAGTCCGGGTCAACAACCACACGTCTCGGCAGTTACGCCTCCACGGGGGAACCCGACAGGGATGCCCCTTGTCTCCGCTGTTGTTCGCCCTCACCCTCCAACCACTAGCACACTGGGTCCGCACGGACGTCTCCATCAGAGGCCTCCAATGAATGACGAGATAACGGACAAAATTTCCCTCTATGCCGATGACATCCTGGTATATGTAGCTTCCCCCGGTCCTCTATTAACAGTTTATTCCATGTCCTCACTAACTTTGGGAAATACTCGGGCTACTCGATCAATTGGACTAAATCAACATTGTACATGCTACATGGCCCGCCGCCCCGTCTACCCCGGGGGTTTTCCATCATAGTGGCTCCAGATGGATTTAAATACCTTGGTATTTATGTCACGTCAGACCCCAAGGTGTTCCATGATCGCAACCTGTTGGGTCCCATGCGCAGACTGCACAGTGACGTGGCCCACTGGCGGTCCCTCCCACTCTCCCTTCCCGGCAGTGCGGCCTTGTTTAAAATGCTGGCGCTCCCCCGTATCCTGTACGCTCTGCAAAACTGTCCCTTTATGATCCCGGACTCCTATTTTAGCTCTGTGGAAAGTGAAATCCGTCTTCTGTTGTGGGATGGCGGGATGCCCGTATCACCCTTTACAAACTTTTCCAAGGCTGGTACGACGGAGGCATTGCCTTACCTAATCTCCACCTCTACTATTGGGCCTCGCAATTGGTGGCTGTCAATCACTGGATTCATGGCTCACCCCTGAATCCGGCCTTTCTCCTTGACAGATGTCAGACTGGACGAGAGGGCTACCTGGGGGCCCTCTACAGCAAACCAGCCAGGAATAGGTATGTCGGACCCATTGCACACACAGTCGCAATATGGCATAAGGCCAACAAGAGTTTGGGGTGGTCAGATAAACTCACTGAGGTGACACCCTTATGGTCGTCGCAATGCCTGGGTTCCCTCTGCTTTCTTCAGGGATTCGACAAATGGGACATGATAGGGATTTCGACGGTGGGAGACCTTGTTCATAGGGGTAAGCTATTGACATTTACAGATCTTCAGGGCAAATATTCCCTTGCATTGACAGAATCTTTCCGCTATCTGCAAATCAAACACGCCACCCTTGCCGCCATCCCAGACCTCACATCCATACCTGAGACTTCCCCCTTGGAGGATAGACTACTATCAGAACCCCTCGCTGCGAAAGCCATCTCCTACACTTAAGGCAAGCTTTGTAACAATCTCCCTGATCCCTTCCAGCCCTTGCAGAACAAATGGGAGGGAGACTTGGGTCCCCTATATGATGAGGATTGGCAGGCGGCCCTAATGTCCCCTAGAGAATCGGCTATCTGCCATAGATTCAGATTAATCCAACTGAAGGTTTTACATATAGCCTACATGTCCGCTCCTACACTGGTCAAAATTGGTAGACGCCCTGACGCATTGTGTCTGCGGGGTTGCGGCTTACCTGGCACCTTCTATCACATCTTATGGGAGTGCCCAGTGGTGCAACACTTTTGGGGTGGAACGATCCAAAAAATTAGCAGTTCCCTGAGTAAGCCACTCCTACCGTCGCCAAAAGAATGTGTTCTTAATATATGGGGGGGCCACAGACCTGAATGAACTGGAACTGCAGTGGGCGGCGTTGGGCTTTCTACTAGCTAAACGCTCCATTGCGATGAGATGGGGCTCCCAAGGAAAGCCGCTGGTGGTGGGCTGGATGGCTGACATGTACCGTTGCATGATTGCTAAAAAGACGGTGTACAAAATAAGAGGCTGCCCCAAGGAATGGGACAAGAAATGGGGACATTGGAACAAGTATCGAGGTGAACTCAGCGAATCTCCGACAATTGAGCTAGCCATGGTCCGAGCTGGACCCATAGGACGAATTGTATGCTAATTTATTTTTCTGCTTGATTTGTACCTTTACTCAAATGTATCGTTTTGATTGTGACTGATTCTTTGACTCTTGTTTTTCACTTTAATAAAATCTTATGTTAAAAAAAATAATAATGTTTTAGACCTAATTTCTCGACCCAGAAGGAAACATGTTTTATCTACGGAGTACCCCTAGCTTTATCAATTTCTAAGATCCCTTTGAGACCCTCTTTAAAACTGGTCAATTCGGGAGTTGACTATAGTCGCACCCAAAATAATAGTGGTTTTAGTAATGCGTGGTGGTCCATACGTTTAACGTTTAGATCCATCAGGATAGGTATTAGTGGTGTTCTTACTGGCAACCCCAGAACCCTCCCAAAAATGTGTTTTGTCCCGGTTTTTGCAATGTCGTACCCAGATTTCGGCACAGTATAATGAAGCTGCTTGTACTTTGTGTTTATAAAGCTCCAGGGCAGGGGTCATTGCTTTTGAGGTGCTACTCCCATGCATCTTTATTATTGGGAATGAGTTTTGAAGTTGGGCAATTTAATTTTTTTCCAACTGCTGTCTCCAGGATAGCTTTGCATCCAACATTATCCCTAAATACTTAAAACAGTGTACATACTCTAGCTTTTGGCCTCTAACAAATAGGTTTTGCTTAAAGGACTTGTGTGGGTTTATAGCCATGTACTTTGTTTTGCTGGAATGTATTTCAAGGCCCTTTTCATTACAGTATGTATCAAAAAGATTCAATAAAGATTGTAGACCTTTGGGGTTTGGGATATCAAGATGGTGTTGTCATCAAATAGAAGGGCTGGCATTGGATCCCACCCAGCTTAGGAGAGTCATGTGCACAGCCCAATCGGTAGCTCAGGATGTCATTAACGTAAAGAGAAAATAGGGTGGGTGCTAGCACACACCCTTGACGTACACCCCGTCTAACTGGAATTGCCACTGTTAATTCGCCCCTCTGGCCCCATCTGACTTTAGCAAGGATACACTGCCTCCTCGTTGCCTATATAGCCCTGTCAAGTGGAGAGCTGGAGCGCTAACCGCTCGCCTCCCTGGGCGTGTCCTGCTCTTGTCTGCCCCGCCCTCCGCTCAACGGTATAGGTCACCGAGTCGGACCGGGGCGGGCAGACTTGAGTAATGAGCAGGATTCAGGACTAAGTGAGTTTCCCACGCAAGTTCCTAAATTATCATATCAATTTAAAACTTTTATCAGGGGAAGTGCAGGGTATTTTAAAATTCTACAATCAATTTTAAAAACAGTCAATATAAAAATAGAGAGTGCGAGGACAATTCAATTATTTGCTCAATAATAGTCACTCTGCAGTAACAGCAGCAGCGTTTCCGTTTCGAAAATGAGGTAGGCGCCAAGCGGGGTCGGGAGATGCTGCCACCGTCGTCCCTTACCGCAAGGATACACTGCCTCCTCGTTGCCTATATAGCCCTGTCAAGTGGAGAGCTGGAGCGCTAACCGCTCGCCTCCCTGGGCGTGTCCTGCTCTTGTCTGCCCCGCCCTCCGCTTAACGGTATAGGTCACCGAGTCGGACCGGGGCGGGCAGACTTGAGTAATGAGCAGGATTCAGGACTAAGTGAGTTTCCCACGCAAGTTCCTAAATTATCATATCAATTTAAAACTTTTATCAGGGGAAGTGCAGGGTATTTTAAAATTCTACAATCAATTTTAAAAACAGTCAATATAAAAATAGCGAGTGCGAGGACAATTCAATTATTTGCTCAATAATAGTCACTCTGCAGTAACAGCAGCAGCGTTTCCGTTTCGAAAATGAGGTAGGCGCCAAGCGGGGTCGGGAGATGCTGCCACCGTCGTCCCTTACCGCAAGGATACACTGCCTCCTCGTTGCCTATATAGCCCTGTCAAGTGGAGAGCTGGAGCGCTAACCGCTCGCCTCCCTGGGCGTGTCCTGCTCTTGTCTGCCCCGCCCTCCGCTTAACGGTATAGGTCACCGAGTCGGACCGGGGCGGGCAGACTTGAGTAATGAGCAGGATTCAGGACTAAGTGAGTTTCCCACGCAAGTTCCTAAATTATCATATCAATTTAAAACTTTTATCAGGGGAAGTGCAGGGTATTTTAAAATTCTACAATCAATTTTAAAAACAGTCAATATAAAAATAGCGAGTGCGAGGACAATTCAATTATTTGCTCAATAATAGTCACTCTGCAGTAACAGCAGCAGCGTTTCCGTTTCGAAAATGAGGTAGGCGCCAAGCGGGGTCGGGAGATGCTGCCACCGTCGTCCCTTACCGCAAGGATACACTGCCTCCTCGTTGCCTATATAGCCCTGTCAAGTGGAGAGCTGGAGCGCTAACCGCTCGCCTCCCTGGGCGTGTCCTGCTCTTGTCTGCCCCGCCCTCCGCTCAACGGTATAGGTCACCGAGTCGGACCGGGGCGGGCAGACTTGAGTAATGAGCAGGATTCAGGACTAAGTGAGTTTCCCACGCAAGTTCCTAAATTATCATATCAATTTAAAACTTTTATCAGGGGAAGTGCAGGGTATTTTAAAATTCTACAATCAATTTTAAAAACAGTCAATATAAAAATAGCGAGTGCGAGGACAATTCAATTATTTGCTCAATAATAGTCACTCTGCAGTAACAGCAGCAGCGTTTCCGTTTCGAAAATGAGGTAGGCGCCAAGCGGGGTCGGGAGATGCTGCCACCGTCGTCCCTTACCGCAAGGATACACTGCCTCCTCGTTGCCTATATAGCCCTGTCAAGTGGAGAGCTGGAGCGCTAACCGCTCGCCTCCCTGGGCGTGTCCTGCTCTTGTCTGCCCCGCCCTCCGCTCAACGGTATAGGTCACCGAGTCGGACCGGGGCGGGCAGACTTGAGTAATGAGCAGGATTCAGGACTAAGTGAGTTTCCCACGCAAGTTCCTAAATTATCATATCAATTTAAAACTTTTATCAGGGGAAGTGCAGGGTATTTTAAAATTCTACAATCAATTTTAAAAACAGTCAATATAAAAATAGCGAGTGCGAGGACAATTCAATTATTTGCTCAATAATAGTCACTCTGCAGTAACAGCAGCAGCGTTTCCGTTTCGAAAATGAGGTAGGCGCCAAGCGGGGTCGGGAGATGCTGCCACCGTCGTCCCTTACCGCATGTAAATACTCGTGGTAACGTCTGCCATGGTAACGTCGGCCATAACAGAGAAAGAGAGAAAAGGTAGAACAATCAATTGTAAATCCAATGAAGATAGAACAGAAGAGGGGAATTTAGCATTTAATAATATAGCTAGACTATTGAATAAAAGTACCCCAGATTTGATCTAATTTCATTAATAATCGCACTCCTCTTATTTGAGCTAAAACGGACTCCATAGTGTAGATTTCTTTGACCAAGGACCACCATTCCAAAATATGGGGCGGTTTCGGGGATATCCATACACGGTGGATAGTCAGTTTAGTACATGAAATTAGGATGGTTACTAGATCTTCCTGTGGAATGTTAAGCGTGTGTATATCTAATAGTACCATTGATGCAGTAAGAGAAGGGAATCTTACAAGTTTTTGTTTCAACACATTGTCCAAGCCTGACCAAAACTCAGTCAAAGCTGGACATGAAAATAACATGTATCACCTTGTTTTCTTCGAGCCAATCATTTAATCTCCTTAAAATATGTCTAGAGAATTTTTTTTTGTGAAATGTCAATTAGACTGATTGGTTGGTAATTATAAGGATCATCACAATGACCTTTTTTAAAAATAGTAACAATTTCCGCCCCTTTCCATGTTTCTGGTATCGGCAAACCACCCGCAATTGCATTACAAAGATAGTTAATGTAAGGGCCCCAGACACTATCATCATGTTTTATGAGGTCTCCTGGGATTTTGTCAGGCCCTGGTGCTTTACCTGGTTTAACTGCTCTAAGTACTAGGAGTGTTTCTTCCATACTAAAGTGCAGGGTATTTATATCTGAACTAGGGACCGTTGTTATAGGACAGGGTAGTTCTACTATTTGGTTATCAGCATATAGTTTAGAGAAGTGCTCCTCCCACGAATTTGCATCTAAAAAGAGGTCCTTGGCTTCCCTAGTTGTCTTACTACCTTTAGCAATTATGCGCCAGAACCCTTCTTGGTCTTTAGATTTAGCCGCTTCAACTAAATCTATCCAGGTGTTATCGTCCCACTTTTTTTTTTGCTTGCTTAAAATTTGCTTGTATTTAGTTCTTTTCTCCCTGGTGTCTACTACATTATTCTTTTTTATTGCCAATAGAAGATCGGCTTTGGCCTCTCAGCACTCCTTGTTGTACCACAAGTTAGCCCCTGGTTTTGCTCTAGTTCCTACTCTACTTTGTTCTCCTGGTAGTTTACTTAATATTGGTACCAGTGCCTCCTGCAACCGGAGATGTGCGGCCATTATCGGAAATTCCACTTCTGGAGCATCTAAATATGGCTCCATGATGTCAGAAAAAGCATTATATATTTGCATAATGGATTCTGCCTTACCTAATATATTCAGCCACTTTAAGGCACGACGGTTGTTACTCACTATACACCTCCATCAGAAGGGATCATTATTTCTTCTTTATTCTGTAAATTGCCAAAAAGGTCTGGTTTTATTAATACATGCAAGGGTCGATGGTCACTATCAGGTCTTATATCTACTTTCATATCTAGCATACTTGGCCAAAAGTTAACGGATGCTATTATATAATCAATAAAGCTCCTATAGGTACCTCTGCAAAAGGTAGGAGTATTAGGTTGATCTGAGAATAACGGCCATTACAGGCTCTAAGCCCATGTTCCATCGTTAGTTTCATTATCTGAGCAACTGCTATAGTATAAGACACTAGCGGGTTGCTCTGTAGGGCAGGGATATTGTGGGCGGTGTTCTCATCTTCAAATACATTTTTGAGCCCCACTACCGGTTCGAACTTTCAGTTAAGGTCACCATCAACAATTATCAATGCATCTGAGACTAATGAATTCAAAAAGGTATCCAAGTGATTTATTGTTATTGACTCCTTTGTATTACATTAAATAAATATAAAATATTTTCCCCTGTATTTTTATTTTTACAACAGCCAGATCCTCAGATAATAAGAGTAGTACCATAGATTCTATTTTAAGAGTTATCCTAATCCATATGGTGAGACCTCCCAGAACCCTACCTCTTAGTGAAGGGATGGCTTTTACATTATAGGTCTTGTACCCTACCCTGTGCCGGGAATCCAGAGCCCATGTCCCTTGTAAGAGATGGATGTCACTAGTTCATGTATATTCCATCCATTCTACGTCTCTGAGATTCCTATTTAATCCTGCTACGTTCCAGGGTGTTAATCTTAACGCTTCAGCACGTTTAATTCCTAGGTTTGCTGTATTTAGCCTTCTATCACTAGTATTTGGATCAAGGGAAGCAAAAACAGACATAGATGATGTCTGCCCTTGCTCCTCCTCCCTAGCATTTATGCACGACCTACATACATTACAATCTTCTCGCTTCCCCGGTCCCTCATCTTGATACCCTGTATTAGTGGTGGATATTTTTCTCCTATTTCTATAAGGTATCTTTTTTTATAGATGAGAGTTATGACAGATGTCCTCAATTAGTTGTCATTCTACTTCATCTAGTGTGGATAGAACTTGGAATCTATTGGAGGATAGTACCGGGGGTTCAGCATGATCTAATGGCCTCAGAGTAGGTGTGTAGAAATACCCCAGTGGGAGAGCACTTAAGCTGGTATTTTGAATGAAAGTTTCTTCTCTGGTATTCAGGAGTGATCTAACCAGCTGCGGGCGATGGAAATTTACTATTATGCAATGTGCGTCTATATTCTTAAAAGAGTCACCAAACCATCCCACTTTTCGGACCATCAAAATTTCATTAATATGTTTATGTTTTGTAAGCAATGTGCGGTTTTGTTTCGTAGGGTCATCCATGATTTGTTTTGTCCTACTTTTAGCACTGGGACACCTACCAGAACTAGGACATATGGGCATGCGGCAGGCGGTAGGCCTAAGACAACAGAACTTGGGGCCGCAGAACTGTCTTTTGGATTTTTAATTCCAACTGATCCTACCCTTTTTACAGATTGATTTAAGATTCCGTTACCATTCAGGGTGTCTGTTCCCCTCATGAAGGTCTCTCTATTCTGCACTTGTTCTCGTGAGCCCATTTCCCTATTATCACTTCCTGTTGTCAATTTATGAGTAGTTATTTCTGTTGGCCTATTATTCCATCCTTTAAAACTTGAGGAACAAGGTTCATCTAGCTGCTGAAGGTTCCCGCCAGTTTCAACGGTACAGAGAGTACTTATTTTTACTTTCTCTTTAATGTCATCTACAAGTATTGTTAACTGGTTTATCTTTTGCTCCATGCAATCCGATCTTTTGTCTATTAAGCCACTTATCTGGGTTAACATTGTTTTTAGTGCTGTCTCAAGTATCCCACTGATTACTCGTTTTTAACCCTCAAAGTTGTTGTTTTCCATTTTGCTAACTAATGTAACGTCCACTTCTGTCTGTGTACTGCATGTTTTTGACATCTCCCCTTGCTGTTCCTCTATTTGCTGGTTTTTCTGCGAGTTGGACCGTAAACCCATTGTTTTCTTAAATTCCGCACCCCCCATAGCGCACTTTTGTCTCGCCCCTGGGGCCTTTCCCTTAGTCTTATCTATTTGTTTTACGGATCACGATCCATATCCTGTATTCGAGCTACTATATTCAACAGATACTTGGTTTTGGGGTGATGGGGTTAGGTTTACCGGGGCAGGTATTTCAGATCTGTTATGGATTATTTCTCTTGGTGATAGTGGTATTGTTGCTTCTCTCTGGAGTGGAAACAGTGTGGGGTCTAGGGATAGCTGTCTCTCTGTCAATTGAATCTAGTGGGACAGCAGGGACTCAGCTCTAATTAGGAAAGCATCCAAGGTGCATGCTGCAGCTTTACATTTGTCCATTTTACCAAATTACTAACTATCTATGGGAACACAGATCTTAAAGTACAGACCGCACCACTAATGGTTAGCTTACCTGACCAGCCGACTACGTGGTATTGTGGTGACAGCCCTACCCGTTAATGCCTGCCTGAGGTTCCAGTAACGCCCAGACTAGATCCTCTCACAGCTTAGAATGTATTCGCTTTGGGTTGTGTCCCCAAAGTACACAAGTGGGTGAGAAAACAATGTGGAACAATATAAAGGGAAAATCCACGATCCAGCAATCCTCAAATATTTAAGACTTATAAGACCCAGTTCGATATCATAAGGAGTATCAGCCCCGACAGTGCGTTGTGATACAGTTCAGCCAGTCAATTGATAACGTTCAGAAGTGTCTTACCCATTCGCACTTTAATGGCTTGGTTTACAACTGCCAAGGGTGCTGGCCCTGCCCGGCCTCTTCCGGCCCCAGACGGGCACGGACGTGCCTGCCCTTGGCCCAGGCACGCCCGCGTGGGTACTGCGCTGCGGGAGCCCTGGCCCCATTTTCAGCACCTTTTGCCGCCCAAAAACGCGGTGCGCGGAGTGCGTGCCGCAAGGAACTGTGGGGGATGAAGTCCCCTAGCCGGTCCGGGCGGTGCCCTGCGGTAGAGGCAGTGGATGTGAACGCCCCTAGTTCAGTGGCAGCAGTTATTGGCTCAAGGCAGGATGCTGCGGTCGGCAGACAGGTAGGCAATCTCCGTGACAAACTCGGGCTCCCGTGCTGTGGGTGCCCTGGCCCCCTTTTCAGCGCCCCCCTCATGCAAGAGCCCAGCAAACCACATTTAGCTCTGAAAAGGTAACGTCTCAACATTTTTATTGAAATTTGAATAAAATATTCAAAACCACTCAGTTTTTATATTCCTCTTTCTTAGGTATTGTCTATTTCAGTGGACACCAACATAATTACAGATCAAAAAATCACAATTTACGATATCGCAGTGATGTCACAGAAGGTCCAATGCTTTAATGGTACATCATAATTGTTATTGCTCAATGTTTCACTTCAGCATCTTTTCTGCTGTTACAGAAACATTCAGGTGTTTGTAGTTTGGGTTTTCTAAAGGGGGACACACACAGTTTTTCAATGGACATTTTAAAGTTTCTGGAGCAGCAGCTGTGTGATGACCTGTCATCCTGGGTTTTCTGGTTCCATGTTGGAACCTAGAGTTTGGAACCACATGATACCAAGGTTCAAAATATCTTGTAATTCCATGTTTGTCAGTTGTTAGCTGACTGTTGGTTGGGGCTGATTAAATATAACCTACTGAACTTAATCCAGGGTGGATCTCACTTTATTACACTGGCGACGTTTCTGGATGGGATCCACTCGTGCAGGATAGCCTCAACAACAGGTGAATAGCTGAACATTAAGAGAAAATCTCACGTGACAGCTGTGTCGGTGAAGGAAGATTAACCAACATCTTCAAGGTACAGCTGTGGCCCAGCGAAGGAAACACGGTGAAGGACGTTGAGGAAATCGAAAACGCGAAGAAAATCGGCAAAGGTAGACTGTTACAATTATTTTTAGGAAGAAAATAGAAAAATACGGAGTTTGTAACTGACGTCGATTTTCGAGGGTGATTTCCCTAAGAAATAAGTCCTTTTGTTTGAGAAAAAGGTGGCGGACATCTTGGTTTGGGCGTGTTTCATGGAAGAAAAAAACAAGCGAGATCGCCCATAGAAACTGATACAATTGTTTCCTAGCGGCCATTTTAGATTGGAAAAAGAAAAAAAACAAGCTCAAATAGCCAAAGAAAGAAACATTTAATGTTGTGGCGGCCATTTTGACTTGGTTTTGGAAAAAGAAGAAAAGAAAGCCCAATCCACCTTGGAAACAAGTCAAAATGTTTGTGATGGATTAGTGGCGGCCGTCTTGGATTTTTTTTTATCGATTTTATTCGTTTTTTCTGTCATTTCAAGAGGATTGATACAACTGAAGCAGCGGTTTGGAGCGTGGCATTATAATGGAGAAGGAGGACTGAAGGACCCGTTGTAAGGAAAACGAGTGAAAACGCGAGGGAGAGAAAAGTCGGAGGAGCTTGGCGGACAGATTCCACATTGAGGAACTTGAAGCCTGTCGACGGTGATGGGCACACCTTTTTGAGGGAAGGGAGGTGGTACTTTGTTGATAAAGATTTAATAGTGGTACAAGGGTAAGGGTTTTGAGTGGAATTGGTGCTGTAAAATGCAGAATGTAACTGCACCTCCTTTCTTCCTGATGGAACCGGGTGAACCACTGATTAGGTGGAAAAAATGGAAAAAGATCTTTGAAAATTACGCAAGGGTGTGTGGTGCAAATTTGAGTGGTGAAAGGAAGCATGTTTTATTGATGCATTGTTTGGGCGGAGAAGGCCAAGAGATTTTGGAGACTCTTCCGGTCATTCCTCAAGCAGAACAAAGAGGATTGAATGAGTATGAGGTGTGTGCTAGGCAGTTGGATTTACATTATCTTCCTAAAGTGAGTACAATCATGGAAAGGTACTATTTCGGATTAAGAGAGCAGGGTAAGGAAGAGAGTGTTGAGGAGTACATTACTGCTCTAAGAAAGTTTGCTTCAAGTTGCAAGTTTGGAGGTTTAGTGGAAGAACGAATTAGGGATCAGTTCGTTTTGAGATGTGTGAGTGATAAGATAAGGGAAGAGTTGTGGCTAAAGGATGAGCCTGCACTTGAAGAAGTAGTAGGTATTGCAAAAAGGGTTGAACATATGTTAAAATGCGTTGGGGAACTAAGCAAGGAGAAAAAGGATGAAAAACCAAGTAGTTCTTCAACACAAGAAGTGGTGTGTCAGGCTGTGAAGAGACAGGATGAGAAGAAAAAAAAAGAGGTGTGTGAGGAGGAAAGGTTGAAAGGGGAGGTTGATGGTGGAATTTCTAAAATACAGTCGAGTAAGAAATTCACAACTCCTTTTCAAGGAACCAGTTATAGATGTGGGAAATATGGTCATATGGCAAATGCGAGAGAGTGTCCTGCTCTTAAGTTCAATTGTAATGTGTGTGGCAGAAAGGGACACATTGGTAGAAATTGTAGAACAAGAGTTGGGAGAGATATGAAGACTGAGACTAAGTTGGTCAGCTTTCAGATTAATGATGATGTTGTAGAACATCCTTCTGATTATGTGTTGATTGGGGAAGCAAGTGTGTTGATGAAATTTGATTCATGCTCACATGTTACTTTTATTTCAAATGAGGTGTTTTGAAAATGTGTTTGGGAAGAAAAAAACTTTGTGTAAACCGGATATAAGACCAACAGGTTATCAAGAACATCCCATAAAAATAATGGGTTACTTTTTTGACTGCATTGAATATAAAGGGAGGTATACAGAAGCAAAAGTTTATGTGGTAAACAGGGGTGACAACTTGTTGAGTTGGTCTCATCAGGCAAGGTTGGGTGTGAGTCTCAATCCAAATGCTCATCCAGTTATTCAGGTACAGGCTGTAGACAATGTTGAGAACAAGTTCATTAAGAACTATAAAGAGTTGTTCAGTGAGAAACTAGGATGTATAAAAGGTTACAATCACAACATCAAACTGAAGTTGGGTGCGGTGCCTGTTGCTGCTAAAGTAAGACGCATTCCAATTTGTGTAAAGGATGCTGTGGGTAAAGAGATTGAGAAGTTGTTGTTGATTGGGGTTATACAACCAGTAGAAGCAACTGAGTGGCTCGCACCAATTGTGGTCGCGAGGAAGCCTAATATCCGGCTGTGTGTTGACCTTCGTGCTTTAAACAAAGAGGTAATAGTTGACAAGTACCCTTTGCCAAACATAGAGGAGTTGGTTTCTACGTTAGATGGGGCTTGCTATTTCACCACCTTAGATATGGCTTCGGCTTATCACCAAGTTCCGCTAAAAGAAGAGTGTCAAGAGCTTACTAGTTTTATTACACCAATGGGTGCATTCAAGTTCTTAAGAATGCCTTTTGGGCTGGTTTCGGCAGCCTCTGTATTCCAGAGAATTATGGAAGATCTGTTCAAAGGGATACCGGGGGTAAGATGTTACCAGGATGATGTTCTCATTTCTGGTAAGAACGAACAGGAACATGATGAGAGGGTTTGCCTGGTGTTGAAGAAAATGTTGGAAGTTGGTTTGACTCTGCGTCAGAGCAAGTGCAAGTTTGGTGTCAATGAACTAGATTATTTGGGCCACCATATCTCTAGGAAGGGCATTTGTCCAAAAAAGGATCTTGTTGAAACAATTGAGAAATTGAAGGAACCATGTTCAAAAGAAGAGGTTTCATCGTTTTTGGGCATGGCAGAATTTTACAATAAGTTTGTCAGAAACTTTGCAGATAAGACTATTAATCTGAGGAAGATCATGTGTAAAAATGCTGTGTTTAATTGGACTGAGGAGTGTAGCAGAGAGTTTGATCAGGTGAAGATGGATCTGAGGAATGCACCAAATTTGCAGGCGTTTGTTCCAGGCGATCAAACGTTTATTGTAACAGATGCTAGCAGTAAGGGTCTGGGTGCTTTGTTGTTACAGCTGAGGAAAGGCAAGGAGGTCCTTATAGCTTGTGCATCGAGATGTTTGAAGGGGGCAGAGTTGAATTACTCTGTCATAGAGAAAGAGGCGCTTGGTATATATTGGGCTGTGAATAAATTCAGGAAGTTTGTTTGGGGTTCCTCCTTTACCGTCAGGTCTGATCACAAACCGCTAAAGGAAGTGTTTGAAAAGAAGGGATTAGACTCCATCTCGGCAAGAATAAGGAGATGGGTAATTTCTTTGCAGGAGTTTATGTTCAAGTTTGAATATATCCCAGGAAAAACTAATGTCTCGGCAGATTGTCTGTCTAGGTTGGTGGATGTTGTAGAAAATGTTGAGGAGGTTTTGGCTGACAATTTTGAGGCTGAATTAAAGGTGTGTGATGTTACCTTGGGGGCGGTGAAAGAAGATGCTTGGAGAGAGGAGCTGACTAAGGATGAGGAATTGTTGGAGGTCATTAAATTGTTGGAAGATGGTAGGTCTCGTTCTTTAAAGAAGCCGTGGTCTTTGATTGCTGATGAGTTGGCAGTGGTAGATGGTTTACTCATGAGAGGTACTAGGTTAGTTCCTCCTATTAACCTCAAAAGTGTTCTGGTGGACATGTCTCATGAGGGTCACTTGGGTATTTCCAAGACGAAAGAACGCATACGAATGGACTTCTGGTGGCCAGGTATCGATTTGTTGGTGGACCGCGCTGTTAGGGATTGCTCTTCTTGTCAGGCAAGTGATAAAGTTTTGAGGACGAGGTCTTCTCCTATGGTTTGCAGGAGGTTGCCCAGGTCCCCCTGGGATGAAGTTGCAGTTGATATTGTGGGGCCCTTACATGGCGAGCATCAAACTCCATTTATGTTGGTTTTATTGGATTTGTATTCTAGATGGGTTGAGGTCAGTTTGGTAAGGGAGATTACAAGTGAATCTGTTATCTCCTTTTTGGAGTCTATCTTTAAACGTGAGAGTTTTCCGAACTACATTCTTTCTGACAATGGGCCTCAATTTTGTTCTGGGAAAGTCGAGGAGTATCTCAGTAAGTGTGGCATAGTTCACAAGAAGATTTCTTTGTATCACCCAGAAGCAAATGGTGCTTTGGAAAGACTCAACAAAACTTTGAAGGAAAGCATTCAGTTGGCAAGGGTTAACAATTTGGACTGGAGAAAAGAGTTACAGAACAGAATTTCAGCATATCGATTCTCTCCTCACTTTACCACAGGAAAGACTCCGTTTGACCTTTTCAAGGGTAGAGCACCAAATACTTGTTTGTGTCCTGCCTGGATGGCTGCAGACAAGGGTGTTAAAAATAATGGGGTGGGTGCATGGAGAGAAAGGGAATTGGAACTTCAGAGAAAAAGGAAAATTTATGTGGATAGGAGAAATTCTGCTAAGGATTCCAAGTTCAAGGTGGGGGAGGTAGTAAAAATCAGGGCTCCTGTGGGCTGTCAAAACTGGTCGCAGTTTTCTGTTCCTAGAACCATTGTGAAAATGTTCAAAAATGCTGTAAAGACGGAGGATGGTCGTATCTGGAACAATAGTCGTGTTTCTCATTTTAGTGGAAAGGGGAAATGTGATGATGCTGTTGCTGTTCCTGATCTGCGTTCTAATTATTCTCGCAAGAGTGTGAGAGTATGTAGGCCTCCTGTTCACTTGCGTGATTATGTCTAGATAGTTTCTTCTTTGCTTTACCTTTTCTTTCCGTTGCCTACTTCATTGCTGGACATGTAAACCTGTTTAGTGTTTAAGAGGGAGGAGTGTGATGACCTGTCATCCTGGGTTTTCTGGTTCCATGTTGGAACCTAGAGTTTGGAATCACATGATACCAAGGTTCCCATATCTTGTAATTCCATGTTTGTCGGTTGTTAGCTGACTGTTGGTTGGGGCTGATTAAATATAACCTACTGAACTTAATCCAGTGTGGATCTCACTTTATTACAAGCTGCTTCTCAGTGGAAGGATCAATTTACCATTAAATCATGATTCGGGTACTATTAAGAGATCATGATTTGGGTACCATCAAGAGTTGAGGTTAAAAAGACTGTACATGTTATCAAGAAATGAACCATTGGTGAAATCTAATTGCTATCATTGACGGATCTCTGTTTGAGTTTTGGGTATTATCAGAAGAGAATTATTTTGTGAGTATGTCAGTGTAATATAGGCGAGGGTGAGACCGGAGCGGCCGAGAACTCTAAGATGGCGCCCGGCGAGACGCCCTTCGACAGGGACACGAGCGGTCCAGTAGTTGAGGAAGTGGAGGACATGATGTCGGGAGAGGAGAGAAAACGTCGGTTGGGTTAGGTGGAGGTGGTCTTCAGGTGATTGCGAGTCAGGAGGAGGAAGGGGGTGTGCGAAGAAGACCCCGGGAGGAGCGGAAGGCACGACGGAGAGAGAGACCAGAAGTCTCGAGGGAGCCAGAGCAGAAGACGTCGGCGCAACACCGAAGAGAGAGAGTTCCCCAACAAACCCTGAGCCAGTATCCGGACGTCCTCCGAGGGAACAGGACGCCGCGATACCCGACGCTACGGTCCTGGAGGACCGTAGCTCAAGGCAAGTGTCTTGGGCGGAAGGGTGGAGGAGGAGGTTGTCGGGGAAGGGCTTCATGGGGCTCTGGAACAAATAGGGCACTACAGTTACGGAGTGATAACCCCTGCATAGAAACCCTTCACTTTCCCTGCCCTTTCAGTTGTTTCCTTCCCTACCACACACTGTTGGTGTCCCATGAATGATGGTGATGAGGAGCACAATATAGAATACTAAGACTTTAGTCCAGAGAGTGATGGTAATGTTGTGTTTCTGTTTCCTTTTTGGGAGTACCGGCCCTGGTTGAAGTATTGGAGGAGTACGACTGGGAGAAGAAGGCCTTCCCTTACAAGACAATATTCCAGGACTGCGGTATCCGTTCCTTGTGTTGATACTTTTGATGGTGCACTTAAACTGTTGGACTGGTAGTCTAAATAAAAGCCTCACATTGCAATATTCCCAAGGACCACGTGTCGTATCCTTAGGGGGACCCTAAGCTCGGGGGAGTTCCATCAGAGTGAGAGAGAGGAAAACTATCACAGTCAGTTATCAAGATATTAACATTGAAGAGTTCTGGGTATAATTAGAACCAGAAGCGTGCGCTTAGCCAAGCTGTTTACTTTAAATAACACAACCCTCAGTGATTCTTGGGTCCTCATTTTGAGTTGCTTCTTAATGCAGATAGGGCTTGTAACATGATTGCTGGGTCTATAAGAAATTGTGAGACCCAAGTAAATATTGAAGTTCTGTTTGGTTTGGGCTGCTCAAAGCAACCTGAGTCTCCAGGAGAACTGAGGAATTACCAGATTAATCAGATACAGAATTACATTTCTCCAGGTAATTCTTAATTTGTAAGAGGACCATCAGGCTGCAACTTGCAAATCCCCGGTAAAACCCTGCCTACCCCTTTCCCCAGATTAAATGTGCTCCCATATTACCTGGCAACCCCTAATAAGAAACTGGAGTCTGGGCAAGGAGAGGAGATGTCAAAGTGAATCTTTTTTGTACAATCAGCGCTTCAATCAGGCCCACACATGTCTGATGAGTCAAATACATCTTTAAAGATTGATACTGTGATAAGTGGTTATAATCTGGTTCTCAGTCTGTAAGACTTTGTATTGGCTTTCTGTTGGTTTCACCTAATTGAAAACAATTTCGATAGAGAACGAGCTTTCTATAAAGGAGCATTCTGTACTAAATTGAATTAATGTTTTGGGGTAAATGTGCTTTAAAAATGTACACCCTCTTTTTTTACCAAACAATATCAAGGAAGAGTTCACAACTCTTATCCGGAATGGTTGCTACTCACTACACCTATTTGCTTGATGACACCATAATTGTTCAAAGTCCATACAACTTTAGTAAAGAGGCTCAAATTGCCAGCACCCCAGCTCTGAAAATCGGTTCATACCACTGGTTGTAGATAGTCGCTCGCTGATTGGTTCTTTTGTTATAACCTTAAAAAAAAATGTTCACTACTTTATGGCTATTACTGGTGTGTTTCCATGATTACATTACTTTTTCAAATAGCTCTGCTCAAGTGTTAATGTTATGGGGCAAAAGAATGTAATGGGTGGCCAATCATCCCACATTTTGCAGACATGTCCTGCAACCAAGGACCCAGTTCAACTGCCCGCACAGAAGCACTGCAGAAAGCACATTGTCTGCATTTTGGTTCCTTACCAGTAGATATCCCTCTCAAAGGACAAACAATTCTATCTCTTCCAGCTCTTTATGAGCTGTAAAAGAGGTGGAGAAGTGTGGCTCAATTATTAGAGAGACCCTGATGCAAAGGTCAAGCCCGGGACCAGGGTTCAATTCCCCGCCTCGGCGGGTCTTGGGCTCAAAAATTCCACAGACCTGATAATTCTCGCCTCGGTGCCTATTCCAATCATGGAGTCCCACTCTGCAACTCTGGGCAATAGCTTGCTTAATCTCCACAATGGCCCCCACAACGCTAAGGATGCCTGGCCTCTACCTTGGGGTGCCCAGGAGTGGACACCTCACAGGGAAAGCCAGGATGGGTTCCACAGCGGTATTCTTGCGGGTGAGTAGTGCGCTATACAAGTATCAATTTACATTTACATTTTGTAGGTGTCATGGAGGGAAGGGCTGAAGCACAGGAGGGGTCCTGCATAATGCCGTTCAGAAGCACATTCAGCTATTGAGATGCAATTTCAGCCTCCTGCCAAGAAAGAACCATCAATCAATCAATCAATCAATCAAGGGTTTGTAAAGCACGACAAATCACGGTGAGGATTTCATGGCGCTGGAATTGCTAGCTGCTACGTGGTGATCTGTTCATTCGAATAACCAGGTCTTGAGTCCTTTCCTGAATTGCATGGTGCAATGAGGTAGTCCTGAGGTGTAGGGTGTAGGGGTGTAGAGGTAGTCCTGAGGTGTAGGGTGTAGGGGAAGGTTGTTCAAAGCTTTAGCAGCCAGGTGTTGGAAGGAGAATTCTCCACTGTTGACTCAGCGGATCCGGGGATGTCTCTAAGGAAGAAGGAGGAGAATCATAGGTGGCTGGTCATCAAGGCTGCCTCTGTGATGTGGTTGGTTCGGAAGCCGGATTGTGAAATGTTCAAGAGGTTGTTGCATCCAGGTGTTCGGTGAGTTGCTGGTTGATAGCCTTCTCAAGAACCTTCGCTAGAAAGTGGAGCAGGGAAATGGGCCAGTAGTTCTTCGGTTCTGCTGTAGCCAATCGTCTTGCTCCCGAGGTTGAAGATTTGGTGGGGACTGGGGGTCCATGGGTGCTTCCAATTGCACGAAGTTCATGATGGAGATAGTGGTATGAGCAGTGAGGGGTCCCCAATGAGTGAGCAGGTGTTCGGGCTTTGAGTTTGTGGGTGTTAGCAGACTGATACTTTTGGCAGCAGAGGGTTGTTGTTTGACTTTATTGTAGATGGCTGAGGTCTTGTTGTGGAAGAAGTTCGCCAGGGTGTCACACAGTTCTTGGGAAGGGGTGATGTCGTTCCCAGCAGCTGTAGGGTTGGCAAACTCCTTCACAATGGCAAAAGAGCTCTTTGCTGTGATATTTCCTGGCTTCAATGAGGTCAGCTAGGGCGTTCTATGTTTTTTTCAGGAGGCAGTGCTACTGGTTGAGTGCAGTCTTGAAGGTGGTATGGTCACCTGTCTCTTTGCAGGTGCGCCACTTTCTTTCTGGTTTCCGGCAGTTGTGTTTGATGGATTTCAGCTCAGTGGTGAACCAGCTAGCTCTTCTGGTAGGTTCTTTAGATTTGGCTGGCTTGGCAGGGGCGATTGTGTTGGCGCATTCAGTGATCCACTGGGAGAGGTTCTTCACAGCCTCCCTGTTCTGGGATGGATGTTGTGTCTGGGAGGTTGAAAGCGATGTTCCACTGGTCTTCTGATATCTTTTTTCCAGTTTCTGCATGTGGAGCAGGGGGAAATGGTGCCAGAGTTAGTAGGTCCTGAGATGGTGAAGTGGACGCTGTAGTGATCGGTCCGTCCAGGTAAACTGTGAGACGCGGTTGTACTTGACTCTGTCAGTGGACGTGAAGATAGGGTGAGCGTGTGGCCTGTAATGTGGGTATGGTAAGTGACAAGTAGTTTGAGGCCAATGCTGCTCATTCTTTCCAGGAGGTCGGTTGTCTTGGTGTCACTGGGTTCATCAAGGCGGAAGTTAAGATCTCCTTGGTAGATGTAGTGCTCGGAATCAATAGCGATCAGTGCGATGAAGTCAGGGATGGCGTTGCAGAAGCTGAGATGCGGCCCTGGTGATCTATAGACAAGTGTGCCTTTAATGGTGCTTTTTACGTCTGAGTGGAGTTGGATGTCGCAATGCTCTATTATCGGGGTTGAGTCATCGAGGGAGGTCGTGCAGCAGACTATGTCTTTGTAGATGTTTGTAATTCCACCTCTGTATTTGTTGGCTTGCTCACGGTGTTATCATGTAGCCTTGGGGGTGACGATGACTATGTTCGGTGCAGAGGCAGGGTTGAGTCAGGTCTCTGTAAGGAAGATAACATCCAGGTTAGCAGATGAGATTGTGCCCCAGATGTCCATGGCGTGTTTGATGAGCAATCGTGTGTCGAGTAGAATACACTGAAGGTGTACCCAGTCTGTCTAGGTCGACATGGTAGATGCAGACGTGTTTGAGGTGCTGGCAGTAGACCGGCCCTCTGGTGGTGTGTGGAGATGCGCGGCAGCAGTTATTTTTTATGCGCCCAGGATCGAAAGTTTGTATGTCTGCGGCGGTGTAGCTGTGCAGGTTGGATGGACCAGGATTCCTGGCGCAGGGTACAGTCCAGGCATGATGGGCACCGATGGTGGTGCTGGGTGGCAGGAAGCGGGAGATCAAGCAGGTGGAAAAGAAGTGAGCAGCTACCAAAAATGGCACAGCAGCAGAAAAACAACAAAGCAAGTGGGCAAACAAGGTTGCAAAAATAACTCATTAACCGAAATGGGGAAGAGGCAAGTGAAGGAAGATGAACTCAGCAGAAACTAAACAGCCAACAAGCGTCAGAATCACTGACCAGGTCAGGAAAAAAAGCTAAACACGATGCAGGACACAGGCAGCAGCTGTAAAAGTAAATGGGAAAGTAAGGCAAGAAGGAGGGAACAAACAGAAAAGCCAACAAGTGGCCCATTCATTGACAACAGTCAGGGAGACCAGCAGCAAACGGAGCTCATTGTGGATCTGCTGAATATGAAAAGGAAAACTATGCTGGGGACCTCTCATGGGAGTGGCCCAGCCCTAGGAGTAGGCCCTTGTTTTTGTTTCCATTGAGCATGGTTCAAGGTGCTATCATTGCTAGACCAGTGGACAGAGCACAGGGACAGAATGATTTGTCCAAAAAGTAGTAGACCTGGCTTGCGACACACTGCTGCTTGCTTCAAAGACTACAAATGTACTTCTGTATTACATTTTAACCGCATCCGTGCGGCGCGAATTCCCTGCCCATGCTGACTCCGCCTTGCGCGGGCGGAGTCATGACGAAACGGTTCCGTCATCAGCACACCTCAACCGACGCTGATGACGGAACCATTCCGTCATCAGCATCGAAGGGGTTAACATGAAATTGAGGGGCTTCTCCTATGCCCCATGTAATATCCAGTCCATTTGTTTCACCACCCACTTAGTATAAGCTTTTACATTGATTCTAAATACTCCCAATCTGGCCAAAAAGGGAGTAGATGAATTCATTTTGTAAACAGTGATTGCCCTGGAGAACACAGTTTGGCTAAAGGGGAGGCCAGGATTAAAAACACTGTCTCCTGGTTCCACATGTACAACTGTTTCTGATGGCAAGGCCAAGAGTCCGCCTTTTACTGGAAATGTCATTGTGTTGCGGCCCTTGCACAGCATTAGACTACAGTGTTTATTTCCAGCATATTTAGGTGAAGCAATCAAACTGACAATAGATGTCGAGTATCCTAGGATTAGGTCTTTTGGCAGTAGGTTATTAATTGACAGAAGATGCATGGTAGAGAATGATATTTCCCATTGACGCTTCAAAGTTTAGCACAATTTTATTCCCTAGAAATACCAGAATTTTTCATTTTGTAATCATGTCTCAAATGTTGCAATAGCCAGCAGTCAAGACTTACTCCAGGAGGTTTTTATTAGGAATTGGGTTTCTGGTTGGCAGAGGTATGCACCTTGTCCAAGAAGGAACCACAATCCTAGCAGAAGTGATGTGTCGATTTCTTTCACACAGTGATGGCAGTGCAGCAGTTCTGAAGTGTATGCACCAAGCCAAGAGGCGTTGGTTCTATAGACAATGCGTCATGTTTCTCCAAACAGTCAAGGGGATTTGTTGACCTTCCCAAACTGCAGCGGCAGCGATGCGTTGGTACTGATAAGTCACTTCTTTAGGTGATGCCTTGCTTTAGACTTCGATGCTCTGATGCTGCTCCCACAACAGGCTTGATGTGCCAGTTCTGCTACACATAGACTGAAGATGTGTTGATTTTTTCTGTAGCAAGTATATGGGTCCATTTATATGAGCCAGGCACAGGAGCAGGTGTAGAGATTTTGATAGCCCTGAGTCGCAAGCAACAGGAGGTAAGCCAACAAGCTCTCCTTCAACAGGGTCAGAGAGCAGCAGGCAGCAGGGCAGCACAGCAGAAAAGCATTTGTTCCAGAGCAGCAGTCCAACAGAGTGACAGTCCTTGTAGCAGCACAGCAGTTCTACTCAAAGAGGTTATTTATAGGTTCAAAAGCATCTGATTTGATGGGGTCAGAGACACAGTACTTACACCCAGTTGTGCCTCTGAAGTGGGGTGACTTTAAAGAAGGGGCTTTGAAGTGCACAGAAGTCATTTTTTCAAAGCCACAGCTTCAGACTATCTGTAGGGGGTATTCAACCCATTGTGTAGGGGCAGGACATTGCCTATTTGTGTGTAAGTGTCAGCTCCTCCCTCCCATCCTGCCACGGATGACCATCAGGATGCAGAAAGGCACTCAGACACACCTAATTTTACTGTGCGTTTGGCTTTCTAGAAGCAATGCACAAAGTCAAGCTGTCACTCACCCCAGACGTGTATTGGAGACAGGCTGCAGGCAGACAGAGCTATAAGAGCAGAAAAATGGCAACTTTCTAAAAGTGGCATTTCTAAAATAGTAACGTTACATCCGACTTTAGCAGCAAAGAGGATTGATCATTACCATTCCAAAGATATAAAACATAATGTAGCTACTCCTTTTCAATCAGGAATTACAACTTAAAATTGTAATAAGGAATTCCCAATGTTAACCTATGAAAGGTGCTACTTGACCTATCGGCAGCATTTGACACCATCTCGCACCAAATCCTACTGGAGAGACTGCAGGACATCGGGGCTCAAGGGGCTGCATTGAAATGGTTGGCAGATTTCCTAAAGGATACAACTCAGACAGTCACTATGGGCACTTTCAGATTCAAGACCACCAAAGTAACCTAGGGAGTACTGGAGGGCTAATGCTTGAGCCCTACCCTTTTTAACATATATGTTTATCCCCTGGCTAAAGTAATGAAGACACTAGGGTTCAGCCCCATTTCCTATGCAGACAACACTCAGCTCTTGCTGTCTTTCGATAGAACCAGCGATGACATCCAACCCCTCTTTTCAGAAGGCTTAAAGACCATTGCCACTTGGATGAGAGACAATTGTCTTCCACTAAACGCAGAGAAATCGGAAATTATGTTGTTTGGAGGCGCAGCTATAAGCTGCTCACCTGAGGAACTAGGCCCTGCGCCCACCCCTAAAACAGAGGTTAAGAACCTGGGAATCTGCATTGCACATGCCACCACCACGGCAGGAACTTGCTTTCATATACTCAGCTTCCTCAGAAAAGTGTTCCCCCTATTGCCATCTTTCATACGTAAAACACTGATGCAAGCTCTAGTGTTAAGCCGACTGGACTACTGCAATGCATTGTTGCCTTCTGCCAACTAGGCCTCCCTGAACAAATTGCAAGTAGTCCAGAACACCTCGGCCCAGTTAGTAGAGAATGCGCCCCCCCAGAACAGCCTCAATACCGCTTCTAAACAAACTCCACTGGCTCCCTGTGAGAAATGAGTGACATTCGAAAACTGTTGCACCATTTTCAAAGCCATCAACGGGCTAGGACCCCCTTACTTGTCTGACAAACTGTCAAGGTATATACCTTCCAGGCCTCTTTGGTCTGGATCCAAGTTACTTCTCTGCACCCCTAGAATTAAAAAAGCTTGCATGGGTGGCAGAGCGTTTATATACCGTGCCCCCACTCTATGGAACGAACTTCCCTGCCAACTACGTGAATGCCAGAACATCCCACATTTCAGGAAGCTGCTAAAAACTTCTAAGGTACGCTGGCTGAAGATCGCTGTCTCAGCGCGGAGATACCCCTGTCGGGGTGATTAGGGCACTATAAAAGCTCATTAATATCAAATATATCAAAGGGATAGGCCTCACATTAGTGAAAATTTAATTTAGGTGTTTTTCACTACCAGGACATGCAAACTTTAAAATTACATGTCCTACCTGTTATATTCACAGCACCCTGCCCTATGGCCTACGTAGAACCTACCTTAGGAGTGGCTCATGTGTAATAAAAGGGTAGTTAAGGCTTGGCAAAGGGTTTTAAATGCAAGTCGAAATGGCAGTAAAACTGAACACACAGGCCTTGCAGTGGTAGGTCTTAGACATATTTAAAGGGCTACTTGTGTAGGTGGCATAATCAGTGCTGCAGGACCACTAGTAGCATTTAAATTTCGTGCCCTGTGCACAGGTCTTGCACTCTACTTTGGACTCACAGATATGTTAACTATCCCATTTGTGGATATACCAAATGTAACCATGTTAAGGGGACAGCACATGCACTTTAGCACTGGTCAGCAGTGGTGAAGTACTCAGAGTCCCAAAGCTAACAAAAAGAGGA
Source organism: Lissotriton vulgaris (assembly GCF_964263255.1). Lineage (NCBI taxonomy): Eukaryota > Metazoa > Chordata > Amphibia > Caudata > Salamandridae > Lissotriton > Lissotriton vulgaris. Next base: position 1,843,482,378 of record NC_141687.1, read on the forward strand.
GGTAAACAGGCAAAAGGTTTGGGGAATGACCACCCTAAGGCTGGCAGGTCTAATAAGGTGGTAAAGGGATTAGATATCAGATACAATAAGAATAGTAAGCATCTATGCTACTATTATAAAGAGAGAACTGTGTCCTTTGAGCCAGGTAAACTCGAAAAGTACACCACCAATCCAAACACCCAAGACATCTTTGAAAACCTCAGGGCAAGCAGAAGGACATAGGCTATATAAAAATAAAAAATATACGTTCTTTAAAAAATGTAGGAATAAAAAAAAAGTAGTCCCTTGCAAGTAGCGTCGGCCGCGACGTGCGTGATGACATCGGGAGCGCGGGGAGGAGCGGCAGACATGAGCGCGGGGAGGAGCTGCGGACAGGCGGTGAGCAGCGGCGAGCGGCGGACAAGCGGTGAGGAGCGGCGAGAAGCGGAGGAGCAGTGGAGCGGTAAACTCAGCAGCGCAGGGAGGAGCGCGGGCTGAGGTAAGTGAAGCAGCCGCGGGTGCGCACCGAGGGACGGGCGGAGGGACGGGCGGGGGGCATGAGTGCTCGCAAGCCTTTTACTCAAAGTCGGGACGTCTAGGGAAACAGCGGACAAGAGCAGCGGATGCGCACCGAGGGACGGGCGGAGGGACGGGCGGGGGCCATGAGTGCTCGTAAGCCTTTTCCTCAAAGTCGGGGGAAACAGCGGACACGAGCATGGGCAGAATCGGCCAGGACCAACAAAACCGGAGCAAGGAAACACTGTAAGTACGCTCTGCTGCTCTCGGCCGCTCTGCTGCGCCTCTCCTGCTACGATGCTGCCCCCAGCCCCCTTCTGGCCCGGGCAACGCCGGGGCGGGCTGCTAGTATTTGATAAATTAAATCTCCAAGCTGAGTTGCATCTTTTAAGTTAGCTTTATTTAAAGGTGAGTATTTCGACTGAAACCTCAAAAATGCACTATGTGATGCATAGTCCCCTCGCTCCCCAACACATTTCTAATATTTCTGCATGTGCAGGAAATGATTATGGATAGTTGGCCACCCTGATAGGGTTGCTTTGTCCCACTGTCTCCTCCATTGTGTTTATTAGAGGTATGCTACAAACTACCTTCACCTGAAAGTCCCAGAGTCCAAATCCAAAGATGCTTTAGCACAGTGGAAGGGGGTAAATTCTAAGGTCAGTGGGGGTCACTGTCAGCGCTCAAACACATACATAAATTTTCCTGCTGCGCGCAATGGCACTGGCTTGGGAATGGTGTAATTCCTGCTGGACTTTGGTGCTCCCCTCAGGACCCGTCTCTCATAGTAGGATAGTTAGGGAAGTACAGAAGGCAGGAATATGCAATTCTCAAAAGTCGACAGACAAGAATTTACATTTTAAGATTTACTCAATTAATTAAAGTATAGAAAAGGCATAAGCTGGGCAATTAAAGTTAGATTAATAAGTATTAAATTCAAAAGAAAATACCACAAACTCAGTAGAGTTAAAAATCCAGCATAGATTCCTTTTCAAAGAATCGGGAAAACGTCTCATCCCAGCATGGAGAAATCACACCCTTTTATATGGCTTTAGATAAAAGCATCACACATTTACTACAGTAGTACATGGTTCACATGCTCGTAACCAATAGAAATTAACCAAAAGAGAAACAGTTGCAACAATATATTAGAATATTTTCTCACTATTCTAATGCATGGAGTTCTAGTTTCACATCGGGAAATATCTTTTACCATGCAGTCATTACCATGATTTGCCTTTACAACGCGGTCACTACCCTGACATTATCACCCATTCCTTTACCACGAAAGTCAATACATCGACTTGCTTTAGGAGGGGCGCTGTTGGACTAGTGTTAGATTTTAGGCCCAACACCTTCCCGACTATTGTTCAGAATGGAGTTGGAATACTAAATTATACTATTCCAAAGTCCAGCGCCCCCCTGACGCAAGTGGTTGTAACATCTTGCGTGGTAAAGAAACTTGTGGCAACTTCACAGTCGGGACAGAGACTGCATTGTAAAGGCATGCATAGTAAATGCATGCAGGGTTATGTCCTACATCCGTTCACAGCATCTGTTCTCAGTACATGAAATGTTACATAGTATGTTAATCAGTCTGGGACAGTTGTTTTGCCGTTGGGAAAGTACACTCTGCTCAGGTGGCTGAGGAGAATAATTTTCTCAGCTGGTGAAATCTATGAGTCTTTATTATGACACAGCATAAACAGCAGTTCGGGTCACTTGTTAGACAGCAATTTCATGAAAAGATGGATGACAAGGCCTATGTTGTCCTAATTTAAAGAAAACATGAATTCTTACACTCAAAGCATTGACATTTTGAAATGTAAGCCACCCAAGTTGACAACGCCCTTCTGATGATTCTTGAAATCATCCCTCTGTGTTCACCATGGTAATCATAGAACAGCCATCATCAGTGTTGGGCTCTTGTATCTAGATCTTTCTAACTCCTTAATGTCATCGTAAAAGTCATTTTGTAATGCTTCAAATTCGATATCAGTACTTTTCTCTTTCTCCGGGTTGTTTCTTTTAGATTCTTTTCCCTAGAATTTAACCCAACATTTGATGAAATTCTTTCACAAAGTTTAAAGGAGAGTTGCAGACATGCAGCACCTCGTAGAAATACACCAACATAGGGGTAAGCAACACTTTTAGTATTCCGCCTCTTACACTGCCTAGACATTCGCCTACTTTAGCAAATCCCGTTCCAATAGAGCTACATACTGAGCCCCAATTCCAACCCATGCACTGGGTTCTTCCAGATCATTCATTTTTTATGTTACGCTATTGATTTTAGTGATGTAGCTTTAAAACTGATTATTTATTTTGGGAATGTACACACAGCTTCCCTTGCATGGGTTACTTTGCAAACTCCGGTTTCTATTGCTAGCAGCACATCAAACGCAAGGCGGTTCTGAATTATCATAGCTCATGGTAAGCTGCTCAATGTTAGTTTACGGTAAGTGCGCCAGCTGTGTTAGTTGCCAATCCATCCACTAGGGTTGATAGTTTCCTAATCTTAATTGAGGGCAAAGCCTACTGAAGGAATTTATGCACCAAAAATGTCACTGATTATCTGTCCAAAACTGTGTCAGAATAATCTCAAATATATGTCAAGTCTTACGTTTAAATAGTTTGTGTGATAAATCTTTGGGAAAACCTAACAACTTCCTATCCAGCTGTGTGGCAGCCAAAGGTAACCTGATGTACCACACACATAGTATACGCCCCTAATGCTCACATCCAATTCTGTCTGAGAAACTTCTACCTGTAGCTAGCAGCTGTGGTCACTCCATCGTACATCGTCTACTGTTTAATTTCCGTTCTGTCTGTGACACCATACATAATGTCCCTCTCTTATCCCTTTCTAAGATCAACTTTGGGGGCACAACTTTCTAATCCCCTTTCTCTCTTCCTCCACTTTACCATACCTTACTTTCCCTACCTAACTTTTCGTCCTCCTCCCTGATTGTGTCATTTAGCTTATCTACAAAAATCATGAATAATTTTGCAAGTTAATCCATGCACTTCGTAAGGTTGGCGTTGGTGAATGGAGTAAGAAATTTCATCATATACTCATGCTTGTCCATTCGCTTAAAGGCTTAAGAAAAATAAGCATGGCTTGTTGCCAAAGATACAGGTTAGAATCTCTAGTAAATAGTACATTTTCTAACAGGCATTCATATATTTGAATAAAACTATTTATTTGAGCTCTGGTTGTAAGAATAGGTTGCAGGAAAATGCATAAGAGAGTAGAAGGGGATAGTAGGTCGCACCCTTCGCTGCAGAAGCTGGAAGATAGGAGCACACAAAACAGTCTGGAGCATTCATAATTTTAGTATATTCAGACAACATTAGAAAAATATATGTTATAATTAAAAACACTTTGGGCTTGTAGAATATGGGAACATCTACTGACATGGGGTTCTTTAGTAGCAGCAATAATACTGATAGTGTCCTTTTTCTTTGGCAAAGCATCTCCTTCAACAGATATAAGTCTAATATCCACCCAGCTACAGAAACAGCTATGGAAACTGCCAAGATTACCGAGACAATTTTGCAGGATTCCTGCACCATTGTCATCTTGCACCAGATCAAGTGAGGATTATTATTTATACCAAGTTTGTTACTCTTCCTACTCCTTCCCTATAGCCTCTATCCTTTCTCAAAAGCTACAGTGACTGTCGCTATGTTGATTGGCTGCCTAGGTATCTGCAGTTCTCTGACCATTGCCCCAACTTAAAAAGATGTTCTTTGTTTCATCAAAATGTATTTTTAAGTGGTCTCCTGATAACATCTCTTTAGGTCCTGGAGGCTCATCAAGGTCAGTTAAACAGTGGTCTGATCCAGCTTGCGCAAAGTAAACCCAATCTGGACCTGCATATTTCTGATTGACCTCTCTTTCTCTCTTTGATCTCTCAGATTCCATCAGTTGTAAGTTGTAATCACTGCATTCTGTCTGCTCCTGGTTCTCTTGTTGGGTGGGGCAGAGGGCAGAAGGGCACAGAAACGAGTGGTACAGAGGGCAGAAGGGCATAAAAAACGAGAGGGTGGCAGTGATTAACCAGGCAAAAAAAAAAATGCGAACACCCGCGAACACGCAAAGCGCCCCGCGAACACGCAAAAATATAAAAATACGCAAATTCGCATGAATTCGCGAACTTTGCGGATTGTGAATTTGCATATCCGCAAATTTGCGGATCCCGAATTCGCAAAATTCGCCCATGCTTAATTTTTTTTACCATTCTGTTTTTTCAACATTTTGAGTACAGCTACAGCAAAAATCTGCTTAGGGAATGCATAACTTCCACATAGCAATTACAGGATTACTGTGTGATGTTCATAGATCCAGCATCTCATTTTAGGCAGAGTCTATATGTGACTAGTCATACTTAGAATTCACTTTTAACATGCCTTAATGCTAGCAGGTCCTCATATAGTCTCGTTGATGCCCTGTAGGTGTCTTCTATGCTGCTGAAGGGAGCTTGACATCAACCATACAACCAGGGAGGGTTGGAATAGAAGTCCAAGGGAAGGTGGAGGGGAGGGGCCTACAGCGCGTAGACGGGCCGAGCTACCTTGTGGGGGTTCTCATTGGCTCAGCGCAGCTGGAGAGGCAGTGATCATATCTACTCAGCTGTCATGGGAGTACCGGGGGGATTGCCGTGGCGGCCGAGTTGGCATTTATGTAGTGTTGTAGACCCCATATGTCTCTGGGTCTGGATTGAGTGGGTATCAGGTCCCAAAATGCTGCCAGCTGTTCCTGGCAGGATGCTGCATCTTTGAGCCACATTGTTTTCTTGGGGCCTGGCTTCTACCCCATGTCATGGCGATAGGTCTTTTAGCAAGCAGTAACAGCATTGTGCAAAGCTGTCTGTCTCCCGTTGGAATGTCCTTCACATACCCTAAAAGTGCCGTTAGTGGGGATCTGTCAATGGGCGTGTCCGTCATCTCATCTATAGCGTCAAATACCGTCCCCCAGTACGTGTGGATTTGAGGGCATTCCCGCGCTAGGTGCAACAAAGTTACATTGGGGGGCTTACATCTCTGGCATCGCGTCTTCTTTGTCAGTCTGAGTCACATAAGCCAAGCGGGGGTTCTGTATGTGCGGTGGAGGAAATTAAAATGTATCAGGCGCAGCCGATAAGTCGGGGAAAAGGCGCGTGCTTGAGTGCAGCAGTACGTCCATTGTTCTGGCGTGATGGGCGTGCCTAGCGCTGTTTCCCTTTCCTGGCGGGCTGGGGTTTTGCATGCTGGGGTAGTGTTCTGCATGTCTGTGTAGAGACGAGTGATCAGCTTATGTGGGGATGGGTTTTTTAGAAACTGCTCAAGTGTCTGGAAGGTCTCCAGCACCTCTGGAAAAGATGGGTGGTAGGCGTGTAGCGCTGCTCATAACTGGAGGTATGTCATATGTTCTAGAACTGTAAGTTCCTGCCCTTCCCAGATCTGATTCATGTTAATGAAGGGCCCACACAGGTATCCGTCTCCCATTTTTGTGAGTTTCATCGCTCTCAGGCGAGCGTTGGGGCCGGACTCCACCAAAAAGGACAGGCACAGGTGTTTGATCAGGGGGACTCGAGGTGCATGCATAATGTCAATCTGGACCCTCTGCTGCAGTTCCTGCCAGCCCCTAACCGTGCATCCCACGGTATCTATCTCTTTCTTGGGTCTGGGTGTGTACAGAGTCATTGGAAGGGGGACCGGGTCCACCTGATCATATTCAGGCGCTGTGTAGGCCATGAACTGTGTGGGATAGATCCAGTGAAAGGCGAATTGCGCCTTTGCACACCATTAGTACAACTCTACGTCTGGAGCCCTGAGTCCCCCCTGTTCAAATGGGAGAGTGAGCACTTCCCACGTCACCCTAGGTTGCCTGCCCGCCCAAGCAAGTGTAATCATGTTGGAGCGCAGCCTCCGTCTGAGGCACGCTGTGAGAAGAGAGGGGTATTAGTGAAGAGGAACAGGGGTTTGGGCAACACCACCTTATTAGCGATGGCCACCCTTCCAGCCAGAGAAAGTGGGAGTGTGATCCATCTCCTTATGTGGTGTTCCAACCAGTCCATAAATTTCCGGTAGTTAGAGCGCCAAAGTTTGTCCGGGTCCCGGCTGATCCATATACCCAGGTATTTCACTGGGCCGAGCGTCCACTATAGTCGATATTCCGTCTGCATCTGTATAGTGACCTCCGTCAGCAGGAATATCACTGATTTGGACCAATTAATTACTATGTCAGCCAGGCCACCAAAGTGCAGAAATTCCAGAATCAACGGGTCCAGGTTTTCGTTAGGGTTCTTGACATAGAGTGTTACGTCGTCCGCATATAAGGACACCAGCGCCACACGAGGGGTGAACACCAGGCCTCTTCGGGCATGGTGCTGCCTCAGTCTGGCCGCCAGCAGCTCCATGATGATGGCAAACAGCAGGGGCGACAAAGGGGGCACCCCTGTCGCGTGCCTCGAGAGATTGGGATGGGAGCGGTGATCACCCCATTGACCCTTATGCGGGCCGTGGGAAGAGAGTAGAGCAGCGATATTAAGCGCAGGAATTTCAGGCTGAATCGAATTTGTTTAAGTAGGGTGAATAGGTAGGGCCATTCGAGAGAATGGAACACTTTTGTGGTGTCCAGGAGGACAGCAGCTGCTTGGAGTTGTGGATCTACCTCCTGCATTGTGGCAAACAGAGTGCGAAGATTGTGTGCAGTTGATCGACCTGGAATGAACCCACATTGGGCCAGCCGGAGCACCAATGGTAGCAGGGGCAGGAGGCACGCCGTGATCAGTTTCGCCAATATCTTGTTATCCACGTTTATCATGGAGAGTGGGTGGTATGAGTCGCATAGCAGTGGGTCCTTGTTGGGCTTTAAGATTGTGATGATAAGAGCCTCCCTGAGCGATGGGGAAAGCACCCAGCACTCCACCGAATCTTGATACATGTCTACCAGCCAGGGGCCAGAAGGTCAGAAGGCCCAGCGCCCTCCCGGCCGGGAGGGCACGGATGGCGCCAAAATCCTTCTCTTCAGTGAAGGGTTTGTAGAGGTATGCTTGGTGTCCATCCTTGAGCCAAAAGAGCTCCAGGGTGTCGAGATATTCCTCCACCCCGGCTGTATCAGACCGCAACTGTGCCTGAAAGAGTGAGGTATAAAGGGAGACCATTTCCTCCTGGACCACCATTTGGCCAGTCATGACCTCATCGTCCACCGAGCGTAGCTCAGAGATATAATCTCTAGCCCAGGGTTTCCTGAGCAGTCCCGCTAGGGTTTTGTCTGCAAGATCTCCCTTGCCATATCGCCGCGCCTTGGCCTCCCTACCTAGGTATAGGGTCTCTCTCTGAGCTGCTTCCTGGAAGTCAGTCATTTTGGTGTACATATCACTGAGCGTGTTTGTGTTTTTGCTGGTGAAGAACTCTCGCTCTAGGGCTCCTATCTCTTGTTCTAATTGCTGTAAGTCGCCTCTCAGGGACTTGAGCACACCTGCCAGCTTCGCTATGCACTCCTCCCTTATGACCGTTTTGAAGGCTTCCCATAGGGTTGACGGGGAATCCACTGAGCCATAATTCTTACAGAAGTAGTCAGTTATCGCCTGCCGTATAGATTCTCGAAATACCTGGTCTCTCAGTGCTCCCACCGGGAGCATCCAGGCGAAGGCCCTGGAGGGATAGTCCGGCATGTCTAATGTGAGAATTATTGGGGCGTGATCAGAAAGGGTACGGGTCAAGTACAGTGACTCCGTTGCCCAGGCCGCTGTGTCCCGGGGATCAGCCAGTAGTCTATGCGCAACCAGGAGGGACCTGCTGCTTTCATGCAAGTGCCGCTAGCCTCATCAGGGTGTCGCCGGCGCCAAATGTCCATCAACTGGCCATCTTGCATAATCGTCTGAAGCTGTGCTGTTGCCCGGGGATGGGGGCAACGAGAGTCTCTAGACCTGTTGTTTGGGACATCTAGTATCACATTAAAGTAACCGCCCCATATTATGTCCCCGGGGCCTAAAGTGTCCGCCACCCTCCATACTTCCGTGAAAAATAACGGGTCATCCAGGATCAGCCCGTACAGGGAGATGAGTCTGACAGGGTGTCCCACTAACGTGCCAGCAAGCATGGCATATCTACCCTGTTTATCTAGGAGTGAAATTCGGGTGTGCCAGTGAAGCTCCTTCCTGATGATGATAGCAACCCCATGCATAATTTGAGTAGTGTGCCACATGTTTTTTGCCAATCTATCCCGCTCATAGGTGCCCCTGTGTGTGCTGAGTCAGGTGAAGCTTCTGCAGGAACCCTATGTCAGCTTTGTGCCTGTCAAGTTGTGCTGCTACCATCCTAGCTTTACGCGCATCATTCAAGCCCCAGATATTCCAGGAGATGCATCTGATTCTGGTCATAGAGGTTCGTAAAGCCAGTTAATCGGAGAAGCCCTTTGAAGCGCACCAAAGGAAAGGAAACGGAGGGAAAAGGCAGGGGAATACATGGAGGAATACATGTTTGGTCGATTATCTACATAGAAACTGCAAAACAAGCCCTCCCCCACCCACACTAGCCCCCCATATAGGCTGAGCATGTTCCCCAGTGAACCATTCCCCCCAACAGAGAAACAACAATAATGCAAAGTGGTAGGGAGTCATCCCTAGGGGAAAAGACAGGAGCCCAACCCAACCGCCCACAGTGTTCATACAGAGGGAGTCTGAGCAGGTGTTTATACAGTCGCTTTTGGGCATACAGTACAGGTATTTTAACCAGTTGTAGGAGTGAAGTGCATTAGTAAAGGATACATGTATACAGTTCGATCAAGTTCTGTCAGGCAGTATACGATGGAGCAAAGTACTGCCGGAGCAGCACTCTGGTTGTCATGTGCCGCTCGCTGGCCAGCTAGTCATTGTCACTGGTCTGGTCTAACCACCTCCGGATCTGCATTGCATCGACCTGGTCACTGTGCCAGGCATACGTCCTTCACATGTCGCGCTGCCTTTTTTGGTTCTGTAAAGAAGAGTGTCTTGCCAGCATGGAAGAAATGGAGCTTAGCGGGAGAGAAGCGTGTATTTGATGTCCAATTGTTGGAGGGATCACTTAATCGGTAGGAAGGCTCTTTGGGCCGTCTGGACCACCAGGGTGAAGTCAGGGTAGAAGGAGATAGAGTTCCCTTGGAACGACACCTGTTGCATTTCTCTGGCCAGGCGGAGCACAGTGTCCCTGTCCCGATAATTGAGAAGGCGCGCAGTGATGGGTCTGGCAGACGCTCCCGGCGGTGGTCGCAGGCCCAAGGAGTGATGAGCACGCTCCATGATGCACATGGGGGATTGAGACTCACCGAATGTGACACGCAGCATCTCTTCAACGTAGTCCTCTACTCGCGCCATGGCAGTGGACTTGGGTACTCCTGTGATTCTAAGATTGTTGTGGTGCGATCAGGCCTCCAAGTCTTCATTCTTTTGATTGATGAGGTCAAGCACCTTCTCCATTTTCAGGAGCTTTTCACGAGTTGCGGATCCTACGTCCTCGAGAGAGGAGATGCGTTGCTCCACTTGCCCCAGTCGCTCTTCATGATCGGACACTTTTTCTTTCAGTCGGTCCAAACGATCCAAGAGATAGTCTATCTTGCAATCTGTGGCAGTGAGTGATTGCTTTAAGTCTCTAAACATTTCCCATATGTCAGCTTCTGGAGGGGGTGCCGCTGGTATGTCCATGTCCCGATGGGGTTCTTCTGCGGCCGAGTGGCCTTGCGGGGTTCTACGCAATTCAAACACCAGGTTTGCCTGCTTAGCATCCGGATTTCCCATTGTCGCTGCCTTGCACTTACAGAGAGCTCCAAGTCTGCTTTGGGGCCCTTGCCCCAGGAACCCAGGCTTTGTCGCTCTTCTTCCCGCCCTTCTGAGCGTGTGCTGGACATCCCCTCACCCGAAGTGCTCAGGATGTAGGCTTGCCTATGCCTCTGAGGTCCTTAGGATGTCTCTGCTGCGCAAACTCGCTGGACTGCACTCTAGGCCATACACGCGCTGTCCAGCTGCTCACCATAGGTTTGCAGTCGCGTGGGGGCCTGTTTCAGGCTTGCTCTGGCCACTTGTGTAGTCTGTGACCCTGCAATGCGTGCCCTCCACTGTGAGGAAGCACCTGTGCTCGAGTTGGCCCAGCTGTCCCAGGTCTCCCCGCGGTTTTCCACAGCGCTGCGATGCGGCGGTTTTCACCAGGGATTCCGGGCACGTTCTGTGCCAGATGGTCTCCAGGGCTCAGCAGCGGTGTTTTTGCAGTCTCAAGTTGACTGTGTACATGGATGCCTGACGGATTGATAGTCCCGCCACCGGAGCCGACCTAAGGAGCGGTCATCTTGGATCGGGCTCTCTAGCGCCCCCCACTATGTACCATTGACACAGGCTCTGCCAGATTTCTTAAACAGGATCAATAACATTTGAAGGTTAGTACCATATGTGTCTCATCATGGCAGATGACATGGAGTCGGGTAATATAGGTTTAACATTACGTGTCACCCAAATGCCACTAGCATCTTTCATACATTCTACCTTTTCCCATTTCTCTTTTTCAGTTGAGGGGCTTCATGTTGTAACTCCCTCAATTCTTTGAAAGTTTGCACTGTGCTTAGAAGCATGTTCGCAACTGTCTCTCCTTCTCTACATGCTTCGCTGAAGTGGAATGTGCTGGTCCCAAGAGCCAACTAGCGAGACATTTAGTCCGCCTTTCGGTCCCTTCAGATGACAAAAACCTTACTCCTCTTATACAAAGCAAATTTCACCATTGCGATCTGTAGTGGCAATTGAAGTACATTAAACAGATTTAGGATGTCAAAACGGGTTATGATCGGCAAGCCAGATGAACTTAAGAACCTCTCTGGGATCACAATTGGCTGAAGTTATGCACAACAAACTGACTATCAGTGTAGATGGGGACTCTCAGTCCATCAGAAGCACAACAGGCTCTCGCAAGGACAATCAACTCAGCCACTTGAGCCAAGGTTATGTGGCACAAGTGGGAAGCTTCCACAACGTCGCTCAACCTCCAGATACACAAGTATACATCTGTCTCTTAAACATGAGCCATCAAGAAACAAGATCTGGTCTACTTCATTAAGGGGCATATCAGTACTCCTGCAAATCGGTACATTGATCCCTGAAGATCAGTCGGGATTCCTAACGGGTCGTAGCACTTTCCTCAATATATGGCGACTCCTGAGGATGCTCCATGATACATCATCAGAGGCATACAAAAGGGGGACAGTATCCCTGGATATCGAGAAAGCCTTTGACACCCTCAGCTGGGAGTTTTTATTGAAGACTTTACAATATATGGGGTTCGGTCCGGGATACCTGGGGTGGATTTGCAACCTGTATTCAAACAAGATAGCCCGGGTGAAAACATGGCGGCTGATATCAGACAGGGGTGTCCGCTGTTATCATTGCTTTTCACAATTGCACTGGTGCCGCTCGTGTGTCGCCTGCGATTGTAGGCACGGAACTGGGGTTTCCTGGAATTGGAAACTTACCACATTGTGTTGCTTTATGCAGATGATACACTAGTACTCTTGAATAACGTTTGAGCGTTCCTTCCAGAATTGACGCAACTGTTGAATGCTTTTGGTTCAGTCTCAGGCCTAAGTACTGCAGGTTCCCTCACGCCTTGACCCCAGAGCCTGCAGAATTGCTCCATCGGAGCACCAACTTAAATGGTGCTACAAGACATTCAAGAATTTGGGTATTCAAATATACCATACCGAAGGAGCCCTCAAGGAGGACAATGCAGATTGAGCACTACGCTTTATACGCGGATCTCTCCCCTTCTGGTGCTCGTTACCCTTATCCCCTCTAGGATGAGTAGCCATAGTAAAACGCATTGCCGCAGTCCCAATCGTGCTCCCTATACATTTCTTTTGAGAACCGGATGGTCTTTTATTGGAATTGATGTTGGGAGCGAGTCATCTCTGCGTAGCTTTAGCCATAACAACACAGCCATTGCTTGAGGGAGGTCTGGCCATGCCCAACTCTGAGATATATTATACTGCAGCACAGCTTCAGTGGCCAATGCACTGGCTTGCGGGGACCCAGAGTACAGAAGGGGCGGTCGTCTGTGCAAGACTGTGTGCGACCAGACTGTATACCTCCTTAAATGATTGTACTTGACCTCCACAAAGGGGTTATAGTCTGATACAGGCGGCATAGACATGCTGGAGTAGGTTTGTACATGGGCATACACCTATTATACCCTACTCCCCGTCAATCTGCCTGGAGCAGTTACCAGGCATGAGAAAGCTGGCTGAGCGACATGACATGGCACTGTGGAAAACGACAGGAATAGATAGCCTAGGCCCTAGAGGATAACTACCATGAGGGAACCCTTATGTCCTATACCGACATTATGGATACCTATGACTTGGGTGAAGGCCACTTTCTGACTTATCATGTCATTCAACATGTGCTGAGAGCCACCTTGGGGGTTGGTGACACAGAACCATCCCAATAGCCTATCCTCCTCATTCTTCTCACATATGACGGACTTCGTTGAGCTATCGCAACAATATATGAGGTATTGGCCACTACAATTCGGGCAGATGTGGGGACAGCACTAGTACGTTGGAATGCAGTTCTTCCACAACCCTGATGGCTAAGACCTGGACTTGAGCACTCCAACAAGTAAAGGAGGTTTCCAGGAATCCCAAATTCTGTTTCACGCAATACAATTACACACACCATGCATATCTTTCCCCACAACGCATCAAGCATATGTTCCCTAAAGCCACACCTGAGTGCCCATGCTGTAAGCTCACGGAGGCAGGATTCGATCATATGGTTTGGGAGGCCCCACTTTACAACTGACATGGGCAGAGATCACGGCCAATATAGCTGAATTAGTGGGTCATGCCTTGCCACCTGGCCCCAAGTCCTGCCTCCTCGGGCTCCGTCCCTGAGCTAAGGGGGACAAACATTTACACAGGTTCATTGACCTTGAGTTTGTGTTGTTTAAATGACAAATTGCAATGCAGTTGAAGGCGCCTACAGTTCCGAACTCTAAATGGCTGAATACGCTGCTACCGTGGGCACGTGTGGAGGCAAGTGTATTACGCTCCCTCCAGGATAGAAAAGTGGCAGGAATGGGAGGTGGGAACTGGGACTTTATATTGTGAACACTGAAGTCAAAAAAACTACCCACCCACCTTGAGGAACTTGTAATTCAAGCTGAATACGACTGCATAGAAACTACATAACATGCCCATAGGTCCCGCACTCTCTTAAGCCCAAGTCAATACATAGCAAGAGACACACCCCGGACTCATAGGGGCTATGTCAACCATTGATAAGTCCCTCCTGTGCCTCCTTCATACTTAAAGCCTCCCGTCCTCACCACACTATCAGCTGAGCAACCACTCCTCCTCCACTCCACACATTTTTATGCCTCATGATGTGGCCTTGTTTCTGTTTATTATTCCTCCTGACTGTGTTCCTATCAGCAATGTTAATGTACTTTGTATACATAACTCTGTACTGTACACTTCTCTAATGGCTTCACTGTACGGTGACATCTATACAATTGTGGTCCTACTCGCATCTGTCTCCCTCATCTGTAGTGGGTTGCGAGGTTGAGAACATTACACATTTTCTGCAAACAGAATGATTCTCTCATAGTGGATTAGGTAGCTATTTGTGAGATGCTGTGTGTGCGTTTGGGCCAAGAGGATCTCATTAGAACGGGGTGCCATGACAGTTAAACAGGTGACCCATCACAATGCCTTCAGTTTGGTATATACTCAAACTAACTGTTGCAAATGCTGTGAAACAACATGTTAAAGCTGCAGCTACAGGATTGAGGGTTGCTGTAAGGTAGGCAAAGGCCTCTTTGAATTGCATTCGGTCTGCGTCATCATTAACAGAGTGCACCACTCATGTTCATGACACAGCAGCACAAAATCTTTGGTATAGTCTGGCATCCCAAGAACAGGTGCACTGCAGAGTACATTAAGAGCTCCTGGAAAGCTTCCCTGCCGTTGTCATCCTTTGTTACCAGGTCGCTGACATCAGTGTGCGTTAGCTGCTGTAGGGGCTTTGACACAAGGGAAAAGTTGGTAATCTGTTGTCCGCAGTAGCCAACCATGTCCAAAAACATTTGCACCTCTCTTTGTGTAGTTGGGAATTTCATCCTAATAACAACCTCAATGTGCTCAGGGGATACCATTCTGGTTCACTTCTCAATCTCATGTCCCAAGTATTTGGCCTCTCGTAGGCAGTACTGTAATTTCTCAGTTATTATCAGTGCCAGATGCAAGTCATCGATATACGGTACTTAGGTAGTACTGCATGGTAAATTTTTCTTCAGAACCTTGTTGAAGTATGAGGGGCTCTCTGTATGACATTGAGGAGCGCAACACCACATAACAGTTTTCTCTTGGAATCGTAATGCAGAGATATTGGCTGTCATTGTGAACGGGAATGGAAAAGTATGGCTGACATAGTTCAATGATAGTGAACCACTCATCTTCTGTGGGAACCTGGAACAGGATCACTGTTGGATTCAGTAACAAAGGATAGCATGGAACAACTATTTTGTTTATTTTTCTAAGATCCTGCACGATCCAACATTTTTTATTCGCTTTTTGCAAGGCCATAATCGGAGACTTGCATGGAATCCCAATGGCCTCCTTCAGAGTTCCCTGCTCTAGCATGCTCTAAATGATTGGCGTTATGCAGGTACAACTTCTGGTGTCAATTTGTAAGGACGTGTTTATGGAAAAAATGCATCAGACCAAAAAAGGATCTTCAATGAGGAAGCAACTTTGATGACGCCAAGGTCCTTCCCTTTGAAGTGTCAAACCTCTTCCGTGACTGTTCTAGTTCATTCGATGAGAAAATCCTCTATGGTAAGAACAGGGAATAATCAGACTTCACACTCCAGGGACTTTAATTAAAATTGACATCTGCTGCATGGGTCTCTAGCTCGACTCAGTCAGGTGTGAAATATATGACACTGTTGAGCTTGAACAATTTTTCTCTCCCAAAAAGATTTACTGGGCTCGAGTGACAAATGACAAATTGGTGCGGATCCCTTATAGACCCTATCCTCACTTTGGCAGGAAATGAAACCGGATGAAGGATACGTTCAGGACCTTAAACATATGCACAGTTGAGCGAGGGTCACCAGTGTCGATCAAAAATGAGAAGTTACTTCTCCCTCCACATATGGGCCACTCTGCCTGAACTACACAATTCTCTTTCCCTCTCAAGCACTATCATTGGGTCTGTTAAAATCCAACTGCACTCTTGAACATGATAGGGATCTGTGGAGTCTGATTTGAAATAATAATTTATGGGTTTGTGAGATTAGGCTGGAGATTCCGTATGACATCTGGGTGGGATTTAAAGGACCTTTGGGTGAACCAATCTTCAGGAATTTAGGATTCATCTGGGTTTAAGCATTGGAGGGACTCCCTCCTGAACTGTGGGAGTAGGTACTTGATCAACAAATCAATCAGGCAATTGTAAGCCCACTAGACACCTGTGAGGGTCTCAAGGCACTGAGGGGGCTGAGGGGGGTCCACAGATCTCTTTAGCCAAAAGAGCCAGGTATTGAGGGTCTTCCTGAAGGTGTTCAGGGAGGGGGCGCATTTGATGTCTGATGTCTGCCGGTAGCTCATTCCAGGTCTTGGCTGCAATGGGAGAAAATGATCTTCTGCCTGCTCTGGCTCTGTGATGGGCGGGGTTTCGGCCAGTGCGAGGTTGGAAGATCGGAGGTTTCTTTTGGGTACATGGAAGTTGATTCTGTCGTTGAGGTATTTGAGTCCGTTGTTGTGTAGGCATTTGTAGGCGTGAGTGAGGATTTTGAAAGTGACCCTTTTCTCCACGGGGAGCCAGTGGAGACTTCGTAAGTGTATGCTGATGTGTTCAAGTCGGGGGATGCCGAGGACGAGTCTGGCGGCGGTGTTCTGTATTGTCTGGAGTTTGCGGAGTAGGGACTTGTTGATGCCGACGTAGAGTGCATTTCCATAGCCCAGTCTGCTGGTGATGAGTGCGTGGGTGACTGTCTTCCTTGACTCAGGGGGGATCCACTTGAAGGTCTTGCGGAGGATGTTGAATCAGCTGGAGGTGACGGCGTTGGCCTGTTGGTTCATGGTGAGTGATAAGTCAAGTACGATGCCAATGTTCTTGGTGTGGGATGAGGGGGTTGGTGGGCTTACGAGGGCGGTCGGCCACCAGGTGCGGTACCATGCAGAAGGGGTGGTACCGAGGACGAGGACTTCTGTCTTCTCAGCGTTGAACTTTAGGCAGCTGTTGGTCATCCAGACAGCGACGTCTTGCATTCCTTTCTGGAAGTTGAGTTTGGCAGGGGTGGGATCTTTGGTGAGAGAGAGGATGAGCTGGGTGTCATCGGCATAGGATACGATGCTGAGGCTGTGTTGTCAGACGATGGCTGCGAGAGGGGCCATGTAGATGTTGAAGAGGGTGGAGCTCAGGGATGAACCCTGTGGGATTCCGCAGGTGATTTTTGTGTGGTCGGAGAGGAACGGTGGGCGTCTGATCCTTTGGCTTTTTCCGGTGAGGAATGATCGGATCCAGGCTAGGGCTGTTCTTTGTATGCCTGCATCATGTAGTCTGGCGACTAGTGTGCGATGGGAGACGGTGTTGAAGGCCGCTGATAGGTCGAGAAGGATGAGGGCTGCGTAGTGGCCTTGGTCCAGGAGGGTGTGTATGTCGTCTGTGGCAGTGAGTAGGGCGGTCTCTGTGCTGTGGTTGCTTCGGAATCCGGATTGGGATGGGTCGAGGACTGCGTTCTCTTCAATGAATCGTGTCAGTTTCCTGTTGACTGTTTTCTCTGCAACTCTGGCTGCGTAGGGGAGGAGCGAGATGGGCCGATAGTTCTTGAGGTCGGTGGGGACAGCTGTGTGCTTCTAGAGCAGGGGTCTGACTTCTGCGCGCTTCCAGTCGTCTGGGAAGGTGCATGTTTTGAAGGTGGTGTTGATGGTATGTTGTAATTCGGGTGCGATGGTGGACGCAGCTCTGTGGTAGACGTGAGCGGGGGCCCCCAAGTGCATGCTTTTCATGGTTGAGGCGGTGTCTTCAGTCGGGATCTGTGTCCAGTTGGAGATGGTGGGCTGGCTGGGGTTTATGGGGGGGGCATTTGTGGCGCCTGGTGGGTGGTCGAGAAAGTTGTCATAGAGGTTATAGATCTTAAGGTGGAAATAAGTTCCATGTTTGTCGCAGAGGTCTTGAGATGGGGCGATGTCTGAGGCTTCGCTGCGTAGGTTGGTGAATTCTTGAATGACACTAAAAAGTTCCTTGGAGTTGGCCAGGATTTCGTTGTGGATGAAGATCCTCTTGGCGTCTCTGATCTGGTTGTTGTAGTTTGTCAGGGCATCCTTGTAGGTGGTGTGGTTTTCGGTTGTCTTGGTGTTTCTCCAGTTCTTCTCCAAGCGTCTGCAGGTGCGTCTGGTTTCTTGGAGAGCAGTGGTGAACCAGGCAGCTTTCCTGGGGCATTCTCTGTCGGGGTTGCATAGCGTGCGAGCTCGTCTGCGAAGTTGGAGATCCATGTGTGGAATTCTCTGGCTGCGTCGTTTGCATTGGGTGCCCCGATGTGGTTGTCTCGGGTGGGGGTGGAGTTAAGTTGCTCATCAGTAACCTTGCTCCCATTCCTTTGTGGTGGGAGTGGGGCTGGTTTGGGTGCCTTGGGTTTGTTGATGGCGAAGTGTACGCGGTGGTGATCAGTCCATGGCGGCTGCGTTGTGTGGCTGAATTGGATGCTGTTTCCTGCCGCGAAGATGAGGGGGTGTCCTGCTCTGTGGGTTGGTGTGTTGATGAGTTGTTTAAGTCCAATGCTAGCGAGGTTGTCACGAAGAATAGTGGAGTTGGGGTCGCTGGGGTTGTCAAGGTGGAAGTTCAGGTCTCCAAGGAGTTTGTAGTTTGTTGAGGCAATGGCATGGAGTGCGATGAAGTCAGTGATGGTGGTGGCGAAGTGGGTTCGGGGGCCTGGGGGTCTGTAGACAAGGGTTCCTCAGAGTGTGGCTTTGGGGGTGATTTGGAATTGGAAGTGCAGGTATTCAGCAGAGGGGCAGGTTTCGCTGGAGGTGGTGAGGTGGAGGGTGCTCTTGTGGGTGATGGCGAGGCCCCCTCCTGTGTGGTCGGGGTGATCTTTCCTCTGGATCTTGTATCGGTCTGGGATGGCGGTGCTGATGTCGGTGGCGGAGGATGCGTTGGTCCTGGTCTCTGTGAATAAGGCGATGTCGGACGAGAGAGAGTCGAGTAGGTTCCCGATTTCCATGGCGTATTTGTGTACGGAGCGTACGTTGAGGAGGATGCATTTTAAGGTGTCGCCGGTGCTGGCATCGGCAGTGTTGGAGGCAGGGGTGGCGGTAAGGGTCTGGCCGCAGTAGAGGCAGGAGAACTGGCCGTGGGTTGTGTTCGGCGATATCTGTCACAACAGGGAATAATTAAGAGAAAAAACGGCTGAGAAAGGTTACGGTGGTTACAGGCAGTCGGGTTCCATTTGGCATGGGCAGCAGGGGCAGGAGCGGGCAGCAGCCTCGAATGTCCCAAGGAGGAGGTCGGGGTCTGGAGGCAAGAAACGGAACAGCGGAGCTGCAGGGAGAGAGTGGACCTAGACCGATCATTGATCTTCATCCAGTCAGAATTAAAATCAACACTCCTGATTACATTATCCGGCCTCAATGCAAATTTGACAAAAGGTAGTTTTCTTTAAAGCACTGTTTGTACCATTCACATTTCCTCAACCGCTCCCATGTCCTTGTCTATTCATTCCAAAGGACATGGCAACCACTTGCATGTTCAATTCATTGCTTGCATCAAAATCAAATCCTGCATCAGTCACACTCACATCCTCATTCCCCCATTTTGCGCCAGCTTAGTTTGTGCAACCATGAACCTCTCCTTCAATCCCTTTGCTTATCCTCTAAAGTATCACTCCAATGTTTAACATGGTGAGCAATCTCAACCAGTGGCTTTGACAGCCAACAGAGGAATGCATGTATTATCTGTGAACTAATCTTGGGTCGGAGTCCATACACAAAGGATGCAATAAATCCTTCCATGATCTCACCCACGGGGTCATTCATGCTGCTGTGTTCCCTGTACACCTGCATCAATAATTTCTTGGGCTCTTATAGGGTTCTGAATATTTTGGGCCAATCCATCTCCTTTTGGGTGACTTTTGTTTTAAGGTGGGTGATAACTGTATTGCATTTCGTCTTCACTATCAGGGAAGGCGTTTGTGTTTGCACTCTCGGGGTTCCTGTGTCGGCCAGTCTACAGACTTTCTACATTCTACCCACAAACCTTTCTGGACTGCCACTTCAAACAACATGTCCAATTCCTCGCACAACACTTAAAAATAGTCACAATCCTATCTATCGGGGTTCTCCCTTAACTTAGGGAGTAAGTTGGTAAAACGGAACAGGTAAGCTCAAGATCATGGAATGTGTACATAAGCTCCTCCCTGAATCTCCCTTAAAGGTTTCTCCTTTCCATCAATTCTGTATCCTCTCCCTTCTCTTACCTTGTTGTTTCCCTTCTCCGTCTCACCTTAGACCTCTCCTTCTTTGATGATTGCTCCCTGAACTTCTCTAGATCACTCCATTTTCGGACACATTCATTCAGTTACTTCACACACGTTCTCAAGCTCTTTGGCTTCAGTGCCCTTAAGTCCCTGTCACCGGCTGCCATTCTAGCACTCCTTTGTAATTTTTTTCTCTGGGTCAGATCATACCCACACAGTCTCATTTGTTCTCAGTGTAGTGTCTTAGAAAGTCTTATCACACATTTCCCTTGACAATCTATTTTAGTTCAGTTTTTAGTTGAGCAATGTTTTTTCTCTGTGGAACTAATACACAGGCAATTGGGATCGTTCTGGGAACTGTGGCTTCTACAGGGGTCCCTATGGCTACTCACCTTGAATTTCCAGGAACTAAAACATTGAGGGGCGTGTGACTATCTGACTGCTTAGGGCGGTGGTGAAAGAAGCACTCAGGACCAATGGATCACAGGCTACACGAAACACGCCGATACTGCCTAGGACGCAGGTCTCGAGCAGGGAGTTGACATGGTCCTTAAATACCTGATTTTAATTCATGTGCAAAAAGTTTTAAAAATCAAAGAAGATGATGGACTGAAATTTGCCATATTGAATTTCTTTCCGGTGCACCTTCCATTTTGAATTTCCAGGAACTAAAACATTGAGGGGCGTGTGGCTATCTGACTGCTTGGGGAGGCTGAGCTTGAGGGGGACCCATAACTATAGGGACTGAAATGGGGCTTATGCTGGTTAGAGTTTGGGTTGTGGTGGAAGAAGCACTCAGGACCAATGGGGTCTGTGTGCTTCCTGCTTCAGTGTAGTTTGGGGGCGCACTTGCCTCTTCGGGATTCGGTGCTGTAAGTTCTTTTCTGCAGGGTATTGGGGTGCACATCCTGCTACTGGGTTTGCATTATACGGGGGTGGTCTAGACCTCTGGAGTTTGTCTATTAAGATGTCCTTTTCATCCCTCTCTGGATCGGACTCTTCATTGAGCTTCTTTGGAGGAGTATGATTCTCCTTCTCCAGAATCTCACTGTCTATCACAGGGTAGGCGGCTACTGTCTCAATCACATCCTCCCACCACCTTCTCTGCCTCTCATCATCCTGAATGTTCAGCCAAGAACAAAACTTCTTCTGGGTCTTTAGCACAAACCTCTTTCTATGTTTCTTATTTGTCATCTATTCTCAAAGATTCAGAGCCGCAAACTGAGTGGGCCTAGCATGAGGCTTCAAGTCATACATTCTCTTCCTCCAATTTTCAAGCTTGGTATATTACACACTGCAGGAATTGTAATTCCCCATCTTTCTTAGTATATTGGTGCCTTTGTTTGAGCCATACATGTATGCAACCCTTTCTTTGCCATCTTCTCCCTTGCTGGAGTGCCTCCAGGTGGAAATTTCTCTACCTTTTCTTACTCTTTTCGCTTTTTCGAGGGCTTAATTCCCATGAATGTTGCCTTTCAATGACAACTATGACCTCTCCTTGCTTTTCACTGTCTCCTCTCTCACTCATAGAGTTCTCAGCTCGTTCTCCAGTTACAAAGCAGCAAAGTAAAAATCGTTGAATTGCAGTTCTGCTCTCTACGTCTGCCAGCCTATCCCTATGCAGTTCCCTATGACGTGCACATCATGTGTGCTGTTAAACTCTTCTGAATGCTGCTTTCTTTCACTCCCTCACAGTTTCAATATTGTCTGCTACTTCTATGTGCAATGAAGTCCCTACAAGAACTACTCTAATGAGAACAATCATACATTAGCATGCTTTAGATGTGCAGAAGTTTGCCCTGAACAATGTGCTCACTCCTGTGTACCTAGGAATAAATGATAATAAATGATAATCAGCCTTACTTAGTACCACCCTCACAAAGCAAAATTATGCCCCTATTTTGGTGTGACTGAGAGCGCTTCACAGTACACCTCACCTTAGAAGGCAATACAATAACCTATTATATCTCCGAAATTACACCTACGTCCCTTTTACCGATGTAAAGCCACAAGTAATTTATACAGAGCAATCTTCAAAAATCCACAACAAACATTAAAGAAACAATGACCACCATCCCCATGACTCCAAGAGTCAAAACCACATGGTTCAATTCAAAATCATATCAATTTCGGGTTACCATGTCAGTTACCTTGCCCATAATGGCCATCTTTGGCCAGCATCAAGCATGCCCTGGGTCAATTTAAATCTAAGGGTGCAACCACCAATTTCATCAAAGTACAGTTCTTGGTTCTATGTCCGATATACCAATGCGGGTCTGACCAGTACTTGACGGATCCAGTTGGAACGACCAGCTCTGCTACCAGGTCGATCAGCATACAAATCCATACATTAAATTTCCTCCTGAATGTACTGGCACAGGATTGGAAGTGGTGTAGTCCCTGCCAGACTTTGGTGCTTGCTGCTGGACGTGTCTCTCTTGGTAGGCTAGGTAGAGAACGTACAGAAGGCAAGAATAAAGCATTTCTGGTAAAGAAAGACAGACAAGGATCTGCGTTTTAATATTACTCAATTAATTTAAGTACAGAAATGTAAAATTTGAGCCATAAAGGTTATATCAATGTGCATTAAATTCAACAGAAAATACTGCAAACTTAGTACAGTTCCAAAACTAGCATAGATTCACCTTCAAAGAATGGAAAAAGGGTCTCCTCCTTTATGGCTTTAATGTTTCACACATTTTCTACATTAGTACATGGTTCACATGCTTTTCACCAACAGGAATCAAGCAAAGAGCAACAGTTGCAACAAAATACATTAGAATATTTTCTAACTATTCTAATACATGCCTCACAGCTCACCTGGACCAACCATTACCGCATTCATTTCACAGTCGTAGGACCTATCAACACCATCACATGCTCCCCAGATCCGAACACAGAAACTGAAAAAAGATATCAGAAGACCAGGGGTACAATGCTCTCAAATCATGCCTCCCAGACAGAACATCCCACCCTGATGGCTGTGAAAAACTTCTCCCAGTGGATCACAGAATGTGCAGACACAATCGCCCCCACCAAGACAGCCAAATCCAAAGGACCCGCCAAAAGAACCAGAAGGTTCACCGTGGAGCGGACATCCACCAAAATTCACTGCTGGGAACTAGAAAGGAAATGACACACTAGCACAGAAACACACAAGATCATACCACCTTCAGTTTGGCACTCGATCAGTAACACCACCTCCTGAAAGAAATGCCCTAGCATACCTGCATCAAAGCCAGCATGACCCACAGCGAGGAGATCTTCCCTGGCGTAAAGGAGTTCTCCAGCCCATAGCAACTGAGAAAGCATCACACCCTCCCAAGAACTGTGTGACACACTGGTGGACTTCTTCCACAACAAGATCTCAGACATTTAGGAAAACTTCAAACCCCAACCCACTGCCGCCGACAGCATCAGCCTGCTCACAACCACGAACACCAGCCACGAACAGCTGCTCACCCACTGGGACCGCCTCACACCACAAGCCACAATTTCCATAATAAACTCCATGAACTCAGCGCCCACAGACCCCTGACCCCACCACGTCTCCGACCTTCGGAACAGGGCGATTGGCGACAAGCTCAAGACGGTCCTGAACACCTCCATCACCTCAGCCTCCTTCCTTGAGGGCTGGAAACACACTGAGGTGAGTCCCCTCCTGAAGAAACCTTCAGTCGACCTAACTGAACCGAAGAACTACTGGCCCATCTCCCTGTTCCTCTTTCCAGCGAAGGCTCTCAAGAAGGAAATCAACCAGCAGCTCCCAGAACACCTACCAATCGGGATTTAG
Organism: Lissotriton vulgaris; assembly: GCF_964263255.1. Classification (NCBI taxonomy): domain Eukaryota; kingdom Metazoa; phylum Chordata; class Amphibia; order Caudata; family Salamandridae; genus Lissotriton; species Lissotriton vulgaris. The sequence continues at coordinate 1,843,506,151 of NC_141687.1, forward strand.
AGCCAACCACAGCAGCGAGACAGCCTTGATCACAGACAATGATGACATCAGACCCCTCCTGCACTGCGACGCAAAACAGCAGCTCTGATCCTTCTGGACCTATCAGCAGCATTTGACAACGTCTGCGATCACATCTTGATCAACAGACTCTGCCACATTGGAATCAGGAAGATGCCTGTAATGTATCGCTTCTTTCCTCACCAGAAGAAGCTAGATAATCAGTCTCCCAACGTTCACTCGAAACCCAAGAAGACCATATGCGGCGTCTACCAGGGATCATCCCTTAGACCCACCCTCTTCAACACGTACATTACCCTGTTAGCTGACACCGTCAGAACGCACAGACTCAACATCTCCTACACTGACAATGAAGAAATCAAAAAAAGGTTCCTAGGGGTCCCACTGATACTTGGTCCTATTAAACCAACAAAGAAGAAATTGGCACAGAAGATGAAATATAGAAGAGCATTTTTATTAACCTCAAAAGAGTGAGACTACGTCACACAGAAGCCTTAGCAACTGAATGAGGCAGTCTGAGGAGTACAGAAAACTGGGGCTTTATATATGCTTAGGGTTACAAAGTAAGCACAAATGCAAGGGGCAGTTCTGGCTCATGTAAGCATGCAAAATGACTAAGTTGGGCGTGCAAGATCTACTTGCTCAACAAAGTGGGAGGAGAGTTACTTCTTCATACAGCAGCAAAAATAGCCTGACAGTTATACTAGAGAAGCAGGTGCATTCTACTAGCTAGGCCCTTCTGGGCATGTGCGAAAGTGGAAGATGCTAAGTATAGTTTGTCTCTAGGCAGATTACAGGAGCAGTTAACAGAAAGGTAGGACAGAGCACATGGCGAGCACATGGCAAACAAAATGGCTGCCAGAAATACAAAATGGCTTTCATAAAGCGGATAAGATAACTTCTAAATACCGGATGGCTTCAGCTAAATGCTAACCCATTGCTGTCAATGTACGACAGACTACCGTTTTAGCATTAGCTGAAGACATTCCTATGATCCAGTAGGAACATAGAAAATATTTACACATTAATTTTCATAATTTTATCAATTTCCTAATTCATTGCTAGGTGGGCATTTTCCATTTTAAACATTTCATTAAGTGGGTATATATAAGCTATAAGCAGGAATACAAAGAGAACGGAGCATTGGGTCATAATTCAGAATAGCCAACAGCACATATCTAACAAAAACATTTTCCAATTGACTGTTACATTTTCCTTTTAGGAGGGCTAGAACATCAATCATATCTGGGACCAGGAGGACCACACAGGGCCATAGGAATTAGGACGAAGAGCTGCAAAGGGCTGCTCCTCCTCAAAAATGGGACAACTAGAGGATACATTATTGATAAAAAGAAGTCCTTGGGAAAATTGAAGCTGCTGTAGTTCAAGTTCAAGGTCGCCCTCATCCTCCTCGACCTCTCCGCAGCCTTCGACACAGTCTGTCATAGCACCCTATTACAACGCCTCAGTAACATCGGAATTCAAGGAAAAGCACTGGAGTGGATCACCTCGTTCCTTGCCGGAAGAACTCAGAGAGTCCGCCTCCCACCATTCAAATCAGAAGCCACTGAAGTCATTTGCGGCGTGCCACAAGGATCTTCACTCAGCCCCACCCTCTTCAACGTATACATGAGCCCCCTCGCGGCCATCGCACGTCAACACAACCTCAACATCATCTCCTACGCTGATGACACTCAACTGATCCTCTCACTCACCAAAGACCCTAACACCGCCAAAACCAACCTACATAAAGGAATGAGGGAAGTAGCCGAATGGATGAAGCACAGCCGTCTGAAACTGAATTCAGACAAAACAGAAGTCCTTATCTTAGGTACCTCCCCCTCCGCCTGGGACGACTCGTGGTGGCCAGAATACCTTGGAAAAGCACCCATCCCAACGGACCACGCACGGAACCTGGGCGTCATTCTGGACTCCTCAATCTCGATGACCAGACAAATCAACGCAGTTTCATCATCCTGCTTCAACATTCTTCGCATGCTCAAAAAAACATTTCGCTGGATCCCCACTGAAACCAGAAAAACGGTCACCCACGCACTGGTTACAAGCCGCCTGGACTACGGAAACACCCTATACGCCGGTACAACCGCAAAACTTCAGAAAAAACTCCAACGCATCCAGAACGCATCAGCCAGACTCATTCTAGACATTCCGCGTAAAGATCACATTTCTGGTCACCTGAAAAACCTCCACTGGCTCCCCATCAATAAGAGGATAACATTCCGCCTTCTAACCCACGCACACAAAGCACTTTACGAACTTGGACCCGAATGCCTCAACACACGACTTTCCTTCTACAACCCCTCCCGCCAGCTACGCTCCTCTCACCAAGCCCTTGCTGCTGTACCTCGCATCAACAAAACCACCATGGGAGGAAGATCCTTCTCCTACTTGGCGGCTAAAACCTGGAACTCACTTCCCACTCACCTTCGCCTCACTCAGAACCACCTAGCATTCAGAAAGCAACTTAAAACCTGGATATTCGACAAATAACTCCCCACCCTTCTCCAAGCGCCTTGACACCCTCTGGGTATGTAGCGCGCTATATAAATCACTGAATTGAATTGAATTGAATTGTAAGGCGAAGGTGGGTGGGGAGAGAATTCCAGGTTTTGGCCGCTAAGTAGGAGAAGGATCTTCCTCCCATGGTGGGTCTATGGATGCGCGGAACTGCAGCGAGTGCTTGATTGGTTGATCGCAGTTGGCGGGTGGGTGTATAGAATGATAGTCATGTGTTGAGGCATTCGGGTCCTAAGTCGTAGAGGGCCTTGTGTGCGTGGGTGAGGAGACGGAACGTTATTCTTTTGTTGACTGGAAGCCAGTGGAGGTCTTTTAGGTGACCGGTTATGTGAGCTTGGCAGGGAATGTCTAATATGAGTCTGGCTGAGGCGTTTTGGATGCGTTGGAGTTTTTTCTGTAGTTTGGCTGTGGTTCCGGCGTAGAGGGTGTTTCCATAGTCCAGTCAGCTAGTGACCAGTGCGTGAGTGACAGTCTTTCTTGTTTCGGTGGGGATCCAACGGAAGATTTTTTTGAGCATGCGAAGGACGTTGAAGCATGAAGATGAGACGGCGCTGACTTGTTTGGTCATCGAGAGGGAGGAGTCTAGGATGAAGCCCGGGTTACGTGTGTGGCCTGTAGGTGTGGGTGCAGTGCCCAGGGCTGGTGGCCACCACGAGTCGTCCCAGGTAGAGGGAGATGATCCTAGGATGAGGACTTCCGTTTTGTCCGAGTTTAGTTTTAACCTGCTGTTCTTCATCCATTCAGCTACTTCTTTCATTCCTTCGTGTAGATTGGTTTTGGCGGTGTTTGGGTCTTTGGTGAGGGAGAGGATCAGCTGGGTGTCGTCTGCGTAGGAGATGATGTTGAGGTTGTGTTGTCGCGCGATGGATGCGAGGGGACTCATATAGACGTTGAAGAGGGTGGGACTGAGTGATGATCCTTGTGGTACTCCGCAGATGACTTCGGTGGCCTTTGAAATGAATGGGGGGAGGCGGACTCTCTGGGTTCTCCCGGCGAGGAAGGAGATGATCCAGTCCAAAGCTTTTCCTTGTATTCCGACGTTGCTGAGGCGTTGTATGAGTGTGCTATGACAGACTGTGTCGAAGGCGGCGGAGAGGTCAAGTAGGATGAGGGCAACTGTTTCTCCGTTGTCCAGTAGTGTTCGGATGTCGTCTGTAGCTGCGATGAGGGCGGTTTCAGTGCTGTGTTTGGCTCGGAAGCCGGACTGTGAGGGGTCGAGGGAATTGTTGGATTCAAGGAAGGCGGCAAGCTGACTATTGACGGCTTTCTCAATGACTTTGGCAGGGAATGGGAGGAGTGAGATGGGGCGGTAGTTTTTAAGTTCAGAGGGGTCTGCTGTGGGTTTCTTCAGAAGGGCGCTGAGTTCGGCATGTTTCCAGCTTTCTGGGAAGGTGGCGGAGTTGAAGGAACAGTTGATGACATCGCAGAGATGGGGTGCGATGATGGAGTCTGCTTTGTTGAAGATGTGGTGGGGATAAGGGTCGGTTGGCGATCCTGAGTGGATGGAGTTCATCAAGCGGATGGTGTCTTCAGTGGTGATTGGGTTCCAGATGTGCAGGTTGTGAGAGTTCTGTATTGGTTCGGAGGTGGGTGGAGTGGACTGTTCTTCGAACTGGTTTTCAAAGCTGTTACGTATGTCGGTGATTTTGTTGTGGAAGAAGGAGGATAAAGAGTCGCAGAGGTCTTGGGAAGGAGTGATGTCGTTTGTGCCGGCGGTGGGGTTGGTAAATTCTTTGACAATGTTGAATAGTTCCTTGCTGTTGTGGGCATTGTTGTCGAGTCGATCCTTGAATGCTGATTTCTTGGTGGATCAGATCAATTGGTGGTGTTTGCGGGTGGCGTCCTTGAAGGTGGTCAGGTTGTCAGTGGTTGGGTTTTTTCTCCAGGTTTTCTCGAGAGTACGACGTAACTTCTTGGATTTCTTAAGGTCCTCGTTGAACCAGGGGGCCATTTTGCTACCTTGTTTAATCTGGTGGTTTTTCAGTGGTGCTAATTCGTCGGCGCTTTGGATGATCCATTGTGTGAGGTTGGTGACAGCTTGGTTTGGGTCCGATGATGCGGCAGGTGGGTTTTGGTTAAGCAATGTGAAGAGTTGGTCAGCTGTGATTTTGTTCCAGTTTCTACGAGGAGCAGGTTGTGGGGGGTTGTGGGTAGAGATCTTTTTAAAGTTGAAGTGCACGCAACTGTGGTCCGTCCAGTGGAGAGATGTGGTGTGATCGAAGGAGACGTGTTTGCTGGAGGTGAAGATAGGGTCAAGCGTGTGTCCGGCAACGTGGGTGGGGGTGTCAACAAGTTGTTTGAGTCCGAGATTGGCCAGGTTGTCCAGAAGGGTGGTGGTGTTGTTGTCGTTTATCTTTTCCAGGTGGAAGTTGAGGTCTCCCAGTAGGATGTAGTTCTCGGAGGTGAGGGCATGTTGGCTGATGAAGTCAGTGATGTCTTTGATGAATTGTGTGCGGGTTCCTGGTGGTCTGTAGATGAGGGTGCCTCTAAGTGTGGTCCTGGGGTCGGTGTGGATCTGGAAGTGGAGGTGTTCGGCGGTCGCGAGGTTATTGTCGGAGCTGGTCGTGATTCGGATGGTGTTCTTATGGACGATGGCAATGCCTCCTCCTGTTTGGTTGGTGCGGTCTTTTAGGATGATCTTGTAAGCGTCCGGGATGGCAATGGCGATGTCGGGAGCTGATGAGGTGTTCATCCATGTTTCTGTGAGGAAGGCGACGTCCGGTGATGTAGTGTTGAGTCGGTCCCAGAATTCGGTGGCGTGTCTGTGGACCAAGCGGGTGTTCAGCAGGATGCACTTCAGGTGGTTAGAGTCGGAGCTGTGTTTAGAGTTAGTGGATTTGCTGTGGGTCCTGATGCAGGTGAACTTGCAGGAGTGGCAGGCGAATGGTCCATGGGTGTGTCCAGGGGCGGCTTCGCAGCATTGTGGTGTACGACCGGGGTTAAGGGCAGTGAGGGTAGTGGCGTCATACGTTATACGGGTAGAGTTGGCTGTGGGAGGACCAGGGGGTCTGGCCCTGGGCGCGGTCCAGGCGCGGACGGGCACAGACGGGCTTACCTTTGGCGCACCTTCGGCGCGCATGGGGCGCGTCCGCTGCGCGTGAACGCTGCGCGCAAAGGCATCTGTCATAAGTGGAAGGAGGAGTGGGGAGGGGCGAGGGAGGGGCAGCTGTGAGGCGGGAGCGTGGTGGGGAACTGGGCTGGGGGCCCAACAACAAACAACAAAATGGCTGCGAGCCAAAAGCCTAACACGAAGAGATTAGGGCACAACCTGAGTTATGGCTAGGGAATGGGCAATGGCGCCAGCACAATCAGCCAGAAATCGATTGCACAGTCTAAAGGCAGCAAAGCGCAATTGATTGGTGATTAATGCGCACTGTGGCAGTATAGCGCTCTGAATTAATTCAATCAGCTATATAGCGCCTCGAAAATTAAACAACAATTAGGCACAAGTGAAAGCAGCAGTAATTCGAGCAGAGCGCTATTTAATTCAATCAATCAGGCACAAATGAAAGCAGCAGTAATGCGAGCAGAGCGCTATTTAATTTAATATTTTGTACAACCAAGCCAGAGGGGAGTCTTCTTCCTGTGTCCGTTTTAGCCTCACAGGCAGGCTCTTGTTTCCACGGTGGAGCTGCACAACTCGCAACTCAAAAATCACGGTCCAGTTTCAAGGAAAAAGTCTCTTCTTTCAGGATATGGCAGTCACCCAACAGGCAAATGCTCTTAGCGATCCTGTCCAGTGTCTCAGGCAGTGCACCAGTTTTCCTCACCTCAATTCAACAGGCATCAGAGACACAGCACTTGTACCCTAATCTCAAGTATTTCCCTAACTCCTGTATTGCTCTGCTGGCACACTGCTCATTCGTTGGGGCCAAACATTGCATCCAGTGGGCTCAGGCACCTCTTGACCAACAAACAAAGGAGCAAACTTGTATTCACTTTGGGACCAGAATTCAAAGGCCTGATGCTAGGATCTCTGAAGCAACCCTTGTATCAAAAGGGGTCACCTCAACCAAAGCCTCCTCGACATTCTGGTCGCTCTGTGACTCTCAGCTGGGCATGATCCACGATTTCTCCTTTCTGATTTGTGACTCCGTCTTTCGCACAAGACAGTGGCAGGGGTACACATTTGATCACAGGGCTTCCGCCTTCACTGAGGTCCTAGTTGCCAGCAATTCCTGTGCTGGTTACCTTCACTTTGGCTTCAAGCTGGACTGGTGCTGATGCGGACTCCCCAGGCTGAATCTGATGTCCGGGCTCCTCTGGCAATGGTTGTAAAGCAGCAAATATCTATTGGTGGACAGAACAATAGGTCTTTAGACAAGGCACAGAAAGAGTCTATCAACAGAGAGGATAGTTAGAAATTACTTCCTAGTCTTGGGACGCCCCATATATTAGCAAGGCACCGAAGAACCACTTTCATCTATCTATGTGAGAGTAAAAAAAAACAGCCTGGACCTATTGGCAAGTATAAAAGGAACTCTTTGGTGAACTGACAAGATTAATACATCACCCAATCCTAAGCAGCCAAGGAAGTGTGTATTTATTTTCTAAATTCAGAGGAAAAAGAGAAAAACAACACAGACATACTCTAAATCCTCACATTGGTGTATTCCTGTGTACTAATCCGAAAACCCTCAAAAAAAGGAAATGTTCTACACTTTTGCTCATAAACTTTACATTACTTGTACAGGACTGCAGACACTTCTAGAATGATTTTCCTTCATAAAAAGCATCTAGATTGGACGCTTAGGACCATGCTCTCATGTTATAGGAGCAGCAGGAAAAATCTAAAACTGCTAATTTCACAGGGGCTCTTATCTATAAAACAACATTTACTTCAAAACACTTTTTTTGGTAAGGATCACATGGGCATCTTCCCTGCGTTCTACTTTTCATGATCCAAACTATGCCACATCAACTCTAATAAGGTCTGTCAGTTTATTTACACAGACTAGCTAATACAAAAAACTAGCAATGCCCTGGCAAAACTACAATAATGGTGTTATCACCTAAGACTTGTAGAACAAAACTACCCACATCTAATTCCCCTTAAAGATCAAAATAAGGGAACAACAATCTATACTACTGATCCTGTCATAATTTCATCAAACAGGATGGGCAGTAATAAAACCTATATATGTGTTCATTTTATTAAAGCTAACAATGTTTAAAGCAGTATTACTAAATAGCCAATTAAATATCTACTTGCTATTTCCCAAACAGTTTAGACAGGCTAAAAATAAATTGAGAAAAGGAGAGAGCAACATACATATTACCTAGCCTTAATTTGTAGAGGAGATAGCCTCCTTCCCCCATTTTGACATTAGGAAATCTGAAACAGGTTTCACTTCTGTCAACACGATCAACCCCTGTGTGTAGCAACTGGGCATAAACGAAGTTATAGGAGGCACGTAGCACTTTTGAAAGGGCTAAAACACATGAATACCCAAACCCCTCAACTTTTAAGCATTAGTGCTGTATAAATATGGCAAAGCTTATCTGTTAATCAAAGTTCACATATACCATTTTATCGTTTTCTATCACATGAGTGCATAAAGTGCTTGTTTTTTGCCCCCCAAAAAAAAGGTATAACTTCTCTTTTTTTCCCTGTCCTCTTTCAAAATATTTCAGAGGTCCAAATATCAAGGAAACTTTGCTATGCTTCAAAATATAGAGCTGACATTTAACTCTTCCTAGCTGTCCTATTCTGTGTGCAAAGTATTCCATGCAGCTTTCCCTATTCAAAGTCACTCTAGAGACAGAAAGCTGGAAAGCACTTATCCCCGTTTGTAGTTAAAAGAATAACTTCTGCTTGTTTTTATACTTATTTTCAATTGTAAGGAGTGTGCAATATACTTTTGCAGCAATATAAAGGTCAGCTATTTGTATTATACCTAAATGCATGCATTTACTGAAGCCTAAGGCACTTTAAAAGCTACTGTAAATGGAAAAAATGCTTTTTAAATAGTGCATTTTAGCCAATTTCGACTTTGATATTTGGGGCACTTAAAATTGGATATCCTATAATTGTGTTTGCATAATATTCATTATCAGAATGTTCTTTAGATAGCCCAGAAATGAAAAATTAGAAATATAGTATAATTACCCTTTAAAAAAATTAGTTTATTATGCCTGCATAGTGAAATTCCATATGCAAATATCCTCATTATGCGGTACAACACAACTTAAATTAAATTTTAATGCTAGGAGGTCACAGTATGAGTATTAAGCTTTATAAATATTTTAAAAAAAATTAAAAGCACTTATTTTTTTAATAATTTTTCAAAATTAATAATATTTTTTTTTTAATACAACCAATCATTTTGCTAATTCCACAAAGGAAAAGCAATATAGACGCATTCATTCACAAGCCTAAGCACAGAAGCCTAACTTGAAACTTGACAAATTATGCGCCACTTTTTTCAAAAAGGACAGTTATTATTTAACATCAGAGCCAAGAATGTGCTAATGTAAAAGACTTTAAGAAAGGAAATCCCTACCCTTAAATGTTTTCCTGGTATCTAAAATAATGAACCTGATTTTTGTAACGTTTTAAAAACAGCAGTCTGAAATGCAGGGTTTCACCCCGTGTTTTAACTGACAAAATCCTGGCCGAGTAAACATTCCTGTCTCTCCATGGCCTACAATCAAAACAACAGGTGCTGCTAAGCTTTGTTTAGTGTTTGAAATGGAAGCATGGTGACTGTCTATTTAAAACTGAGGCCTTTCAATGCATGTCCTATAATATGCGTTTCAATTCAGCAAAAATGTACTTCAGATGAAGTGTTTGCCTGTTAATATCTAATACAATGTATGTAAGAAAAATGCTTTAGAATTGTTTATTTATTACAAAACACACAATTTTGTTTTTGAGGCTTTTTTATTCCTATTGAATGTAAATTCTAATTTTATCTTTTAAGCATTGGCAGTTTGTACAGGTGCATAATTGCTTACTCTATAAATTTAATAGTAACATATAATTATTTTAGCATATCATATGGTTAATTTCTGGATTTTTATTAATTTAAAAAAAAATATTAATTAAATGACATTTTGCATAACAGACTGGAGACAACAAGAAAAAACACAAACACGCATTGAACTCATTTTAGACATATACAGAAGGGGTCAAACACTCAGAACACATAATTCAGCGCGCTTAATAGCCATTATTTCATAAATAGCGCAATCGCTATTTACTTACAGAAGTTGCAATGTAAAACCACGAACCACATAGACATGTAAACACACATTTAACCCACAGATCAACACTTAAGACAGAAACAAAGGACAGCCCACAGACTGTACTGAAACCAAACAATTTATAAATACTAGTTGTAAGTCATATTTACAAGAAGCGCTTCTCAATAGTATTCCAAAAGACTGCAAAAACAGCCCAACAAACTGTTTTATTTCCAAGAAGCCAAAATGCACTCAATTCACTAGCTTTGGCTGGCAGAACACCAAAAAATCGTTCTGCATATCTCCATTCATAAAAGTGTGCAGAAAAAAGGATCCTTGTTTGTATTATTTTCATATTTGAATTTCATGGGGATACAGAATCACCAAGGAAGAAATATGTTTTTATACCTTTTTTTAATAATAATCTTTATTTGGATATAAAACAATATCCTTAAAAGAAGCACCGACAACAATATACATTGTAAAAGCAAAACTGACATCAATAATCAACTTTAAATGGATGCAGAGTTCTCACGTTGCAATGTTCACCTCCCTGTTGAACAGTCCGGGTTGCGTTCAAAATAACTTTAAAAAGTACGGAGGTTGTTATACAGTGATTTACAGTATTAAACTTTTCGGCCAACCCACCGTTAATAAATAGTTATAAATGTTAAAAAAAGATCAGATAAAAATAGCAACAGCAGGTCAATAGCAGCAAATCATAATAGTGCAGTAATGGATGAAAAACTTTTTTTTATCAAGTTACAAATAATCCGATTAGATTTAGGATGTTCCCAACACGAGAGGAGCATGCAGAAAGTTGCGATATGCAAGGCGTATAAACAATGTACGGCCAATATTTAAAACTGTATTTTCTGGACATAAGGCCGCAATGATTGCCTGTCTGCAGGACCGGATTCCCAACCTATTCCAGTCCACTTCAGTTTGCGCCTGCGCTGTGCCATGAGTGCTGGGCAAAGACAAACCACATGCTCCAGGGTTTCAGCCGTTCTGCCGCACCCTCTGCACCATATTTCATCTGTCGTGCGACACCAGCCTGACAGATCTTTTAAAAATTGCCAGTCACCAAGTCTGATGGCCATAAAACTAACTTTTAGGTACGAGGAGTAGGTGCAGGACAAATAGGTTGCGGGAGCTAATCGCCTGTACGAATTCATAATGGCCCATGCGTGTCTACGTTTGGCAAGATGTTTTTTATCCATAATAAGGGAACTTATTCGGACACTTTTCTTAATGAGGGATTTAAATACTGTCATACTAGGGTTGAGATCCCATAGGTTGCCTGCGGAGAATGGACTCCTTGAAAAAGCAACCATATTTCCCCCCCGGGTTTTTCTCGAAGATGTCTTGCCAGACTAGTGACTCCAGTGAGCCTATGTTTGCCTGTCTGAGTTTATGGCAGAGATTTAGGAATGTGCCGATGCTGGAGACTTCGTAGTTTAATAGGCCAAGTTCTAGCATAATCTGTGCAAAAAGAGGCAATTTTGGGCAAATGGAGGACTTTTTTATTAATTTTAGTCACGTGTTGGTTTAAATTCGTATTTAGTTTACCCCTGAAGATCTCATTACCATATGACAGTTTCGGACCAATCTTTGCTCTCAAGACCTCTAGTAGAGGGATTAGGCTTGGGCCAGACAGTTTTTTTGAGAGCTTGTTGAGGGTCACCTGTAAGGTCACAGCTTTAGCAGATATCTCCTTACGTTGTTTCGCAAAGTTGCCCCTTGAGTCAAGATTGACCCCTAGGTATTTGTATACACTACCTACTGCAATGGTCATGTTGTTGTACGACCATCCTCCCCCTACTTTTCTTTTTTTTCCAAAGGTAACCACTTGGGTTTCCTTTAGGTTAACCTCTAACTGGTTTGCAGCGGTGTAATTGTGTAGTTTTACCAGGAGCCTTTGTAAGCTGACGCGTGTTAGACTGAAAAGCACTAAGTCATCCGCGTAAAGCAGGTTACTTATGGGAACACCACCCATCTTTGGAGGGTGAATATTAGTTTCATCTAAAGTTGTCGTCAGGTCAGCAATAAACAAATTAAAAAGAAGAGGGGCCAGCACACAGCCCTGTTTGACACCCCTAGTATTCATGATTTTCCGAGAGAGATGTGTGCCGGACCCCAACTTCACCTGAACCCATGTACCTGAATGTAACTGAATGATTGCCTCCAGAAGTTTTCGAGGGATTCCCCATCTCCTTAACTTTTCCCATAAATCTGCCCGGGGAACCCTATCAAAAGCGGCTTTAAAGTCAACGAAGCAGCAAAATACAGCCCTAGATGTTAAACAAACTTTATCAACAATGATGGCTAATGTCAATAGGTTAGTCATGTTCCCGGATTTGGCAGTGAAGCCTGTTTGGTTCATTGGTATCAAATTGTTCTCATCTGCCCATGCTCTCAGCTCGCTCAGGAGAATGCTCGCATAATGTTTAGCCTCAATGTTTTTATACTTAAACCTATCTAGCTATTTCCTCAAGGGAGCCAGCTAATTTAATTCACATCTCACTATGGTACCTCCAAAAAGCAACACATTTTTCGATGTGTGCTTGAAACAGGCATGCCAAAAATATTGCAGAATATGCAAATATTATACCCAAAGTAGTGCTTAAAGTACTCCTCATATGTTGCACCGTTCAAACAAAACCAGACAGAGAAAAATCTCCTCATTACCTGCCTACACAAATTGCAATTCGCATATCTAACCCATACAAATCCAAAGTTGGCCAACACAAATTCCAAAATTCCAAAGCCACAGTAAGTGTTACTAAACTACCTTACCAATCCAAGGCATCAAACCCACAGCAAGTGCCGCAGAACGACTCTTACCAATCAAAAGGTTGTCAAAATTCTAACTGCCAAGTTCTGAATGACCTAACGTTTTTTTTTTAGAATAGGTTCTCAATCAGGAGTGATATCATGTGGAGGATCAAAATCAGGAAGATCCTAAATATACTGGGCTCCAGAGACAGAGAGTCCCCAGAATCTCCGTGCACAGAGTACCTCCTTAGTAGAGTCCTGTCCTGTCCTCCACAGTAGATTTCTGTCTCCTGACAAGATCACTCCCTCAGATAGCCACTTCTCTGATGAGGTCCACGTTGGAGCGCCAACTGAAGAAATCAAAAAAAGGTTCCTAGGGGTCCCACTGATACTTGGTCCTTTTAAACCAACAAAGAAGAAATTGGCACAGAAGCTGAAATATAAAAGAGCATTTTTATTAACCTCAAATGAGTGAGACTACGTCACACAGAAGCCTTAGCAACTGAATGAGGCAGTCTGAGGAGTACAGAAAACTGGAGCTTTATACATGCGTTGGGTTACATAGTAAGCATAAATGCAAGGGGCAGTCCTGGCTCATGTAAGCATGCAAAATGACTAGGTTGGGCATACAAGACCTACTTGCTCAACAAAGTGGGAAGAGAGTTACTTCTCCATACAGCAGCAAAAATAGCCTGACAGTTATTCTAGAGAAGCAGGTGCATTCTACTAGCTAGGCCCTTCTGGGCATGTGCGAAAGTGGAAGATGCTAAGTATAGTTTGTATCTAAGCAGATTTCAAGAGCAGTTAACTGAAAGGTGGACAGAGCACATGGCGAGCACATGGCAAACAAAATAGCTGCCAGAAATACAAAATGGCTTTCACAAAGTGGATAAGATAACTTCTAAATACAGGATGGCTTCAGCTAAATGCTAACCCATTGCTGTCAATTTACGACAGACAACACCCAGCTCATCCTCTTGCTGTCGGAAGAAGTCTCCACCACCATAACCAACTTCCATAGATGTATGATGAACATCGCCAACTAGATGAGGACAACTGTCTCAAGCTCAAATTATTAGAAAAAACAGATGCCAACCCCACCAATTTTCAAGTGCTCAAAACTAAGAGCAAACAAATCAAATTGAATTCCAGATTTGTTCGGTATATTTATTTATACCCTTTACTTAGAAATTTTCAACATATAAGATCAGACAAATTGTCTGAGAAAGACACTCAACATGTAACAACTAGCATGAAACAATACAACAAAGTAATACAAATCACAAGATGAATTACAAACAAACAATTATGTGATACACCTTTTGTATATTGAGTGATAGCAAGCGATAAATCTCTGCACATATTGAAACAACACTCAATAAAGCATAATCAGTATTTCAACTAAATGAAAGAGACACGTTCAAGGTAAACATTGAAGAATATAAACTAATTAATCAGTGAGACTCAGAAATGAATTCTGTATCCTTCGTATATTCTTTCAATACTGCTGACGCGTTTCGAATCTGTAAAACAAGTTGACGGACTCTCATCAGGGCTCAATCAATGTAGTTCTGCAAGGTGTTTTTGTTTAAAAAAAGGAGAGACAAAAAGAGAGCAGCGTGTCACCAAACAATGTCAATAACAGGGTGACTGCCCCCAGTACCCCTCATAGCCCTTTGTGTACCTGACAGTGACTCCGGAGACCTTATCTCGGGGATCTTTTAACACCAATGCGTGTAGCGGGACCTTGTTATCTGCAAGATAACATCAAGCTCAGAATGTGCAAAAGCAGTGTACTTCAAGTTTATGCACACGCGGGTAAACCCGCTAAACACAAAAGAAAATTCAAAGTTCATACCTCGGACAGTGGCAAGTGTTTCTCCCTGTCCCCATTATTCAGATATCCTGTAGATCCTTATTTGACCTGTAAATAGCGAACCAAAGTCGCCACATTAAGTCCAATGCGGCATTTCATTTATATGTTGAAAATTTCTAAGTAAAGGGTATAAATAAATATAAATAAATATACCGAACAAATCTGGAATTCAATTTGATTTGTTTGCTCTTAGTTTTGAGCACTTGAAAATTGGTGGGGTTGGCATCTGTTTTTTCTAAAAAGTAGTATATGGTCCAGCCGACCCTACGTCCCGGGACCTATCTCCTTAACTACACAAAGTTTAGGGCGGGTTCGATCACTCGCGAGAGTAAAAAGGGCGCTTGGGTTATATGTGTTTTGTTAGTGGTTGGTTCACTTGTGGGAGGAAGGACGCCTTGTCCTTTATTAGGGTATGTCTGAGAAGGACACTCTCTCATTTTCTGAGAGCCATATTCAATCCTTACTAGAGTCAGACCCCTTCCCCAACATTGCCCTTAGTACCTCTGCACAACAACAGAACGAGTCCGATAAACTAACGAGACTCAGCAAAAAAATATCAGAACAGAATTACACGGGCATTTTTTACTGAAGCACCTAAGGGGAGGGACAATCCCCTGGGGTCTTCAAGTGAAAAATGTCCCGGTGATATTCACTGAGGACGCTGAGTATAAGAGAGGATTTAGTTGCATTAACACGAAATGTAGCCGGGACCTGATGGTCCATACCATAGAGACCGCACAACGGCTGTGTCATAAGGAATTAGAAGAGATTCAAGAACTTACAAAAAGCATTTTGGACAGCACTGTGGTTCCTGATGTCAAAGCATTGATTGAAAAAATAGAAAAGGACATCTTGGCCTTTAGGGATACTACTATCAACAACAAAACCTCACAATATGAGAAAGACGCCAAATCCTTCAGTTTAGAAAAGGCATATCCTTTCCTGAAGGACGACTATGACACTCAGGCTGACTCGCGTGGAGCACTTTATAAATATCAGGGTCGGTCGCGGAATCGCTTCAAGACCTTTCCAGAAACATCCTCCTCATCTGACGCTTCTGAGTCTGATCAAAAGGGCAACTCTAACAAAAAGCAGGTTTCTTTTTTAGACAAGAACCAACAGGGCAAGACAAGATACAAAGTCCCGTGGGAAATGCGCACGCGCAGGAACCACTATCGATCATAGCGGCCACAACTAACATTGTGAATTTGTCTGCGAAAAAATTAACTCAGGACGAGGAATCAGTGCTTAATTTGGGGCTCAAATTTGTTCCTAGCCAACAAACAGATTACACCAAACTAAAGATGGAGATGATTGCTTTTTGCCGTAAGATACGGCTGCGAGCATTTTTTGCAAATCAGCCACCTAGTTTAAATATTGAAACAACTGGTCTGAGGAATAAGTCGAATTTTATTCCAAGCCAAAACATTCCCAAGCAAGTGCTTGCATACGAGCAAGTGTTACTATCCTCTATCAACAAATTTGAGAAAAATAAGAAGTATGTCCAATCCAATGTGAGCAAAGGACAAAGACAAGCACTTAGGAACTTACAAGAGCACCATTTCGTCCTGATAAAACCGGCCGACAAAGGCGGGGCCGTGGTACTATGGCCTAAAGACAAATATATATTGGAAGGCCAATTGCAGGTTGATAATGTGACATGGTACAGGAAACTGCAGGGAGACCCAGTTAAGGAAATTCAAGGAATGATAATGGAATTGATTCAGGAGGGCAAAGCCAGTGGATATGTAGGTGATAAAGAAAGTGAATATCTTGTGAAGAAGTTCCCTCGAACCCCGGTGTTGTACCTTCTCCCAAAAATTCACAAAAACCTGACTGATCCCCCGGGACGGCCTATAGTCTCGGGTGTGATTCGTGTTTGGAGCCTATCTCCAAATATATCGATTTCTTTTTAAAACCTTTTGTCAGTGGAGTAAGGTCCTACTTAAAGGATACCACCGATTTCCTAGTCAAAGTGGAGGATATGGAATTTGATCCTGAATCTGAAATTATGGTCACAATGGACGTCACGTCCTTATATACACAGATCCCTCAAGACGAGGCGCTTGAGGTGATAGAAATGTACTTGGACACCAGAGAGACCGCACAGAGTACCGACCAAATTCATTGTACAACTTGCGGAATTGACATTGAAAAAGAATTACTTCCTGTTCAATGATCAATTTTATATGCAAATCAAAGGGACGGCCATGGGCTGCCCCTATGCTCCAGAGGTAGCCATATTGTATATGGCGCAATATGAACAAATGTTCATTGAAAACAATAATCCCTTTCATAAACACATCAAGCAATGGCTACGGTACATCGATGACGTGTGGCTCCTGTGGCAGGGGAGCCACACCGAATTGATGGCCTTCCATCAGTGGCTCAATAATAAACATCAGGACATTAAATTCTCCCTAGAACAGAGTAAAACTGTCATGACGTTCTTGGACGTCCAAATAACTTGTAGTGAGGGGCACCTGAAATCATCACTTCACCTTAAAAAGACAGACAAAAACACCATCCTCCATCATCGGAGTGCTCATCCACGGAACTTGAAAAGCAACTTACCTTATGGACAACTACTCCGGATTCGCAGAAACTGCTCGAGTCTGGAGGATTTTGACCATCATGCGGACAAGTTCTGTGATGAGATGATCACCCGTGGGTACCCTAAGAAGATGCTGAAACACTCATACAAAAGGGCACGCCACACGCCAAGGGAATGTCTACTGCAGAATAAAGCTAAACGGGAATTGGAACAAATGGTGTGCGTCACGACTTTTGGACCAGACACACATCGAGTGAGACAGATGGTCCTAAAAAATTGGCACTTGTTGGAAGAATTGGAGTGCCCTTTCCCTAGGCCCATTTTTGCCTACAAAAAGAATAGGAGTATCGGCCAACATTTAGTACGTGCCGATATTGCTACACCCAGACCCAAGCAAGATCTATTATCCAAATGGGGTCTTAAACCTGTTGAGGGACATCACAAGTGTGGGAATTGTGTTTCCTGTGGGTCCTGCCTTGAGGGCTGTGAATTCCAACATAAGCAAGTGAAATGGACCAACAAAGGGTTTTCAAACTGCAGGACCAAAAACGTTGTGTATGCCATCATTTGTGGGTGCCCAAAATTGTACATCCGGAAGACTAACCAGCAAGTCAACACAAGGATTACACAACATCGATCCCGTATTAAAAATAAAGTGCTTAGTGCACCTATGGTCCAACACTTTGTAGACAAATCACATGCAGAAACTGATTTTTCTTGGACAGTATTGTACACAATGCCCACCAAAAAAGGTCTTGTCGACATTGAGGAAACCTTGTTGCGCAAAGAAGCCTATTTGATTATGAGATTCAATAGCGCCCAAACTGGATTGAACAGTATGTCTGAAGTCTCAAGGCTATAAGCCTGTGACTACGTGGTATTTTAGTGCTCCACTCGACAGTAGGAATGCTGGTCCCACTTGGAACAACATGTCCCATAGTTCCATGCACTCATTGATTGTTTATATCCCGCCCTAAAGATGGCGCTGGCGTTTCTAAATTGAATCTGGCAGCCTAACGATGGAGCCCTAACTGAACCGGTGAGTGCTCATGAGAACAGACGACAGCAATATTTGCACTCTGAATCGGGGATGACAAGTTACAAGTCTCCCGTTTTTGGTTGGCAGGTTATAAGCTGAGGGAAAGGAGACAGCGCGGCGTGATTCGAACACCGCTGCATTACGCTTTATGAACACATAGCGGTCTGATCGCGAACCTGCGACGTGCAAGTGCAGGTAACTGGCAAATGGATTTCTTCCGTTTAAGCCTTTAGCGAAAATAGTCTGTTTGTGAGCAGGCTTTAAAATTGTGCTCCGCTCTTTGCCATTGTAGATCGGCCAGCTTCTAGAGACCTGAGATCGTAAGGATTTGCCAGAAACTTTGTGATCAAACGTTGTGTTTCCAGGTATGCGTTTCAGATCTAAGTATTCTGATCCGAAATGTCACTTTAAATGCTTTTACACGTCCTTTGAAATGCCGCATTGGACTTAATGTGGCGACTTTGGTTCGCTATTTACAGGTCAAATAAGGATCTACAGGATATCTGAATAATGGGGACAGGGAGAAACACTTGCCACTGTCCGAGGTATGAACTTTGAATTTTCTTTTGTGTTTAGCGGGTTTACCCGCGTGTGCATAAACTTGAAGTACACTGCTTTTGCACATTCTGAGCTTGATGTTATCTTGCAGATAACAAGGTCCCGCTACAGGCATTGGTGTTAAAAGATCCCCGAGATAAGGTCTCCGGAGTCACTGTCAGGTACACAAAGGGCTATGAGGGGTACTGGGGGCAGTCACCCTGTTATTGACATTGTTTGGTGACACGCTGCTCTCTTTTTGTCTCTCCTTTTTTTAAACAAAAACACCTTGCAGAACTACATTGATTGAGCCCTGATGAGAGTCCGTCAACTTGTTTTACGGATTCGAAACGCGTCAGCAGTATTGAAAGAATATACGAAGGATACAGAATTCATTTCTGAGTCTCACTGATTAATTAGTTTATATTCTTCAATGTTTACCTTGAACGTGTCTCTTTCATTTAGTTGAAATACTGATTATGCTTTATTGAGTGTTGTTTCAATATGTGCAGAGATTTATCGCTTGCTATCACTCAATATACAAAAGGTGTATCACATAATTGTTTGTTTGTAATTCATCTTGTGATTTGTATTACTTTGTTGTATTGTTTCATGCTAGTTGTTACATGTTGAGTGTCTTTCTCAGACAATTTGTCTGATCTTATATGTTGAAAATTTCTAAGTAAAGGGTATAAATAAATATACCGAACAAATCTGGAATTCAATTTGATTTGTTTGCTCTTAGTTTTGAGCACTTGAAAATTGGTGGGGTTGGCATCTGTTTTTTCTAAAAAGTAGTATATGGTCCAGCCGACCCTACGTCCCGGGACCTATCTCCTTAACTACTCAAGCTCAAATTAGGCACGAATGTAGTCCTCATCTTTGGGAACAACACCTCACCATGGAATGACGCATGGCGGCCGGCTGAACTCAGCCCATCCCCCACCCTGACAGAGCATGCCTGCAACCTCAGCATCATCATGGAGAGCAAACTATACATGAAGAAACAGGAAAACGCAATCTCATCTGCCTGCTTCCACACCCTACACATGCTCCATAAGATCATCAGGGGGCTCCCAGTAAATTACAAAAGGACCGCCACGCAGGTTCTTGTCACCAGCGGGCTGGACTACGGGAATACCCTCTACATGGGAATCACTGTATGCCTCCTGAGGAGACTACAGACAATACAAAACTCAGCTGCAATCATCATCTTCAACCTCCCTAGATGGACCCACATCACATCTCACCTCAAGGAGCAACTGTAATACATTGTACTGATATCTGTGTCCTTTATTATTTAGGCGCTCACTGCGCTTTGTAACAGTGTTCATGTCCTTTATGGTTCACGCGCTCATCGCGTTCATCTTGTCATTTTCTGCCTGTGACTGCTTGTGCACTCTTACTGTTAGGTGCGCATGCAGTCTAGTGTTTCTTTGAACATGTTTATTATTAAAAGTGTATTCTCGTGAGTGCGGCTTGGGAGTCTGTAGTATGAACGGTAAAACATGTCAGTTTTCCGTTTGTACTTCGGAGAGGAGGGACGCACCCCCGTAGTGTTTTTGCCTTTGTACTGGAATAAACTTCTTCGTGATATTTCTTCAATTTTTCAGTGGATTTATTTATGTCACGAATCACCACTTTACAATTGGCGACGGGATGTTTTTGGGAAATTTCAAGCAACACCACAAAGTGTTTTCCTCATTTCACGGATTAAGACGGAAGCGCTGAGAAAAAGCTACTCACTCTTACTCAACTAGAAATAGATGTTATCCGCTTCGAGTAGGAAAGCTGAATGCTTCGAAGTCACTGTGATTTAATACGGATGTTTCCTCTCAGCGCGAAAGGTCTTTCTGTGAAGCACCTCTCTTAGGGTGAGTCCGCGTTTATGTATAAGCTTACTCTATTGGCTTACAAACGCGCAGCCACTCCCCTCTTGTGATTAAATCAAAACGATTGGTTTACCGGCATTTTATGGTTGTTCTTGACTACCGGAGCATGATATCGGCATTTGAAGGAGGATTCTCAAAAAGAATAACGAACTGTAAGTTCACAAAATAATATTTTTCTCGCTGGTTTTTCATTTTAAAGAATATAACAGTTACATACTTGGCTAAATTAATTTGAAGACTAGAAATTAGTATTATTATTACACTTGACTGTTTAATTAAAAATACCACATATTTAAAATGGCAAATCAACAATTTATTCAATTAGATCATTTTTTACCACGTCATGGTAAACCAAAGGAACCATGGAAGCTATGGTTCAAATCTTTTGAAAACTATTTAGTAGCCATAGATGCTGAAGCCTATTCTCCAAAGCGAAAATTCGCCATTTTATATAGCTTTTTGGGTAGTGCTGGGCGTGAGACTTTTAACAACTTACCAGTCACTATTCCACCCCCAGACGAAGGAGATGGTTGGAATGTTTATTCAGATCCCATTGAGAGATTAAACAAGAAGTTTCTGGAACAACCTAGCGTAATGTTAGAGAGATTTAACTACAGAAAAAGGAAACAGAATTCAGATGAATCGGTTGAAGAATACATTTCTGAGGGCATCAGAATGTAACTTTGGAGCATATTTAGACTATCATATTAGAGATCAGTTTGTATATTCATGTTTTCATAAGAAAATTCAGGAAAGGATACTGATGGAGCAAGGTAAAGAACAAGATTTTGTTCAAACTTGTGAAGTTAATCTCTCATAACAAAGTAATCAGATTAATAAACTTGTGGTGAAATTATTAATCAACTTAGTTTAAGAATATATTCATCTTTATACGTGGGATAAACTAATGTGCTTTATGTAGCAAACGCAAAGAAAATAATAAACTAACCTTGTCTATTGTCTTTGTCAGTATTAAATGCGGCAGTTAAATTAATGGCATGTGCTTATTTTATGTGCTTATGTTATGTCTTTTTGTGATAAAAGATCATGGAGTTCCCGCCATTCGAAAAGGAAAAGTAATTATAATGCTGCCTATTCGTGCTTTTGCTAGGTAACATAATTAACAGGATTAATTAGTAAAGGGGGAGGGTAACAGAATGGGTCGCAATTCTTTAATTAATTGATGTCTTGTGTTTGTTTAATAATAGTTTTCAAAGTGAGGCCTAAAGATGGTTCAGAAAATATGTCTGACAGAGCTGCAGACGCAAAAGCTTGTCCAGAGTGAAGGCTTACACATGCGCAGCTGTGAGAATTTTATTGCAATGTCATCGTGAATTGAAAAGCAGTTCCTTGGTTGTGTTGAACGTGCTCACGGAAAAATGGCCCAAGGACAGGAACTGAATGTGTCTGCCAAGGTTATGAAGAAAATGTTCGAAACTCGAAGAAACAGTAGCTTTTTCAGGAAACTGAAAACGTGGAAATGAAAGACAATAGGGCTTATATGAAGCCTGGACTTGGTCAAGAGTCGGATGACCTAATAATTTTATCGTGGTCTGACACAGGACAGCCAATGAAAAGCTTGGATTCGTTCAAAAGAATGTAAAATGTAGAACGTTTAGCTAGAGAGAAAGGTATAAAGTCTGACATTATGAGCAAGGTAAAAACTCTTACTTCCCGATTCCTGAGTGTCGTGACATGCTGATTGACCTTTGGCGCATGTAAGGACAGCAGACTTTAAATGATTTTTCCTTTATAGGTGAAGTGAGAAATAGACAAGGAAATAGATTTAGGGAATGGGAACTGATAATCTGCTAATATTTCATGTTTCTGAGCTTGCTTTTTAAGTGTCAGTTCTAAATTAATTTCCTTAATAAAATGCTGCTTTTATATTTACTTATAAAAATAAAGATTCTAAAACGTAAATGCTTTTTCTTTATAAAAAATAAAGTTAATAAAATTAGATTTGAAGAGACAAGCTGGTCTTGTTTATTCATGGATTAGTTTCCATCAGTTGATCCAATCGCCTTAGTGATCTGATTAATAAATGATAAATGTTTAAAACCATGGTTAAGAAAGATAAACTGTAGTTGTATATAATAATGTAAATAATATGTGAATAGTTTTGATTAATCAGACCACCTGATTCAGTTGCTCAAAAATTGTCTCATTGGTGTTATGGGCCTGTATAGGAGTTTCATGAGTAATGGTGAGTATTGAGGTGATAGATAGTGTTTATGAGACAGTTTTTCAATCAGAGCGCTGGATCAATTACTTGGTAGCAGAGGTACGGTTACTATGGTAACTAGCATGTTACATGGTAATTACATAGGATTAATGTCTAAAACATGTTTAGTTTGTTTAGTTGTTGTATGTAGTCGAAAGCTTTTTTCCAGCAGTGTGAAAATTCCTGGTTTGTGCCGGCATGAGTAGTGTGACAGTGAAGTTACACAGTGCATTTGTTCTGTTTCAAAATAGTGGTATCGCCGTATATCACAAGTGTTGTGTCGTACAGCACAAGTTTAGGGATTTTAGGTGTGTAAGGAAGAATGCATAGTGAGGATTGTCTATGAAATCGTAGCTTTCGAGTATAGGGACTTCTGTCCTGTTTTAAAACTCACTGTGAAAAGAGTAGTAGAATTTATCTAAGCTTGAGTGAAGGGTAAGGAAGTGTTGTCTATCTTACTGGCGAGTGAGGATTTCTATTGGTGGGTTAAAGTCCTACTAAAGATTTATGTATGCATGGTTAGGGATTTTTCAGTATGAATGTATGTAAATGAATTTGTAATATACGATCGAGTGAAACTCTAAATTGTCTCTAAGGAGGTGTAAAAATCTCTGTATGTGCATTTGGAGAGAAACAAGTTCGTTATTACCTGCTAGAAGGGTAAAGTAGCCTTACTTTAACGACAAATTTAAATATTCTGTGAAAATAGTGTTGTCTATTTCACGTAAAAGAATACTTGAATATTTGAGAAAACTTTCACTTTATCTTAGTGAAACAGACAAATGTTTTTTTTTTGTGGAGTTATTAACTAAATTCCATTGAAAATGTTGTAAATATGGGGCTGTGAAACACTTTTTGTAAAGGAGGGGTCAGTGTAAGGATTGAGAGACAGAGTAGCTGCAGCGGTAGCACACGTCATAAGTGTCACGCAGTGACTGGTTAACATACGTCACAGTATCCGCGCACAGATTGGTTCATGTGACTAGGCAAGCTTACAGCTGATTGGCTTATCCTGAAAAACAATAATTCTATTGGTTGAGCAAAATAGTGACGAAGCTTAATCTGATTGGTTTGTTAGTGAGTTTCGCGCACGGATTGGTTGGTGTTGCGGAATAACAAGGAAGTTATTTAAGAGAAAGAATGATGAAACTTGTACCAAGGCCTAGACCTACTCAATTTGAAGCCTTAGTTGAATGGGAAGATGAAATGCATGAATTAGAACGAGAGAGTAGATGAATACCAAAAAGATTAGGTCTTGATAGAGAAACACATCAGGATAGAATGCGTTGATGGAGAAGTGCAGATATGTCTGATGGCTTGTACCCAGTGCGGTTAATTTATGAGGTAACTGAAAAAAGCATGCCCAAAAGAAAAATATTATTAGAGAAGAGAGTGATTCAGAAGATGAGGTATTAGAAGAAATTTATACTAAGAAACCGCCACCTTATCAACCAGTTTGTACATGGACTTCTCCAAGTGCCCCACAAAGAGAAATAATTGATGAGACATCTCCTGAAACAAATCAGAATAAAAGTAAAACACCCGAAAGAGTAGAAACAGGACGAAATTCAAATATATCAGCAGAAAATAGTAATTTTATTGAAACTCCAGTTCAAAGAAATGAAACCCCGAGAGAAGTGAAATTAGAGCAGAAAGGTATGAGGGATTACCATTACCAGATACTTCAGAATATATTCGTTCTGCGAATGAATTAATACAACAGTTAACTAAAAGCATGGAAGCAGTAACAGTACCTGTAACGATTGGACCTGGTCTTCCAGTATTTGATCAAAAAGAAATTAGACATTCAGCTTTAACAGTTCCATTAAATTCAGAAATACAGAAAGTGACCGAAAAATTTTATTCAGACCTAACTGGAAATACATCGAGAGAAAATTATGATGCCTGACTTAACTTTTAATCAAAGTTTATCATGTAAAACCCCAATTGGTGCAGATTCTGATTCTGGAACTCCGGAAAATAGATTTAACACAAACACCAGAATGTAAATTACTTGATGTTGGAAAATTGAAAGCAGATTTAGAATTAATAATTGGTACAATTGGAACTGACAGTTGGAAGGCATATCAGGATGATGAATTGTTATTTATTTTCAAAAGCATAACATGAAAAACGAAAAACAAATGTGATCTATTAGAAGATATGGCTTCTAAATTAGAAGTAGATTTAAGTAAACAGAAAAATTTGCAGAAAAATTATAGGGTGGATTTCTCTGAAAAAGACATTGAAAATATGAATAACTCAGGAAGAATTACTCATATAAAAGACTTAATTGTGATTTTTTTGAGAAAATGGGGTGAATTAAGTAAATGGAGAGCGAAATGGACAAAGAAAAGAGATGAAGACAGAACAAGTTTAGCTTTTCCTGTCAGAGAAAAAGAAAAAGTAGTAAATGAGTTTCCAATGAGGGAAATAGCAGGAGGAGGGTATGTGCATGTCCCAAGGACAAGACAGGACATTTTATTGTTCACAAATGATGTTCCCCGATTAAGAGAAAAACCTGTGGAATGGTATCGACAGGTAGAAAGATTTGTGAAAGTTTCAAATGTTTTGTGGGTAGATCTTGATGGATTATTTGACATAGTTGTTCCATCAGATCTTTGGACAGAATGTAAAACTTCTATAGATTGGCCTAGAAAAGAATATGAACGAGATAAAGTAACAGGTGCTCCTTCTCCAGAGGTAATGAGAAAGTACGAACAAGTAATTGTGTTTTTGAAAAACAAGATTCCTCCAAAAGAGATAGATTGGTTTAAAATAGATAGAACAATTCAAGAGTCAAAGGAATCAGTACATTCATTTTATGAAAGATTACTGCTGGTATTTAAACAATACAGTGGTTATGAGCATCTAAGTGAAAAGGACATGAGCCATTTTATATACAGATTTGTATATGGCTTGAGACCTGAAATTAGTGAAATGGTAAGAACTGGAATAGTTGGTTGGCAATCACACACAGTAGATGATATTTTGAGAAAAGCAAAATACTGTAGTGATGAGATAGATGCTAAACAAAAGAAGCTGAAAGAAAAAGCAATGTAGGCACAGGTGAAAGTGGCTGAACAACAAATGGCAACTTTAGGAAATAAAAATGTTGATCAGAATCAAGGGAAAGTTAAAGGTAATTATAATAAATCAAAATTGATGGGAAATAATGAAGAGTTGAAACAGAAACTCCCATGTTTTAATTGTGGCGAAATTGGACACTGGAAACACGAGTGTAAGAATCCGCCCAGAACTTATTTTAAAAATATATCATTAAATCCACAGATGCAGAATGAGATAAATGAGCAGCAACAGCTACAACGACAGGTAGTGATTCAGCAAAGTCAGTTACCACAACCGCCACTTCCAAACTGTGTAAATTTGCAGAGATACAGTGCAGAATCAGGATTCAGCCGAGGTGAACCGGTAAACAGATCACCAAGAGTGAATGTGTCGAATGTGTCTCAACAATATTGATTGAAAGAAGATGGAGGGAGTGAATCTGAGGATTACTTCTGACGGTGCCTGAGAGAGGAGGAAGAGTGTGTGCTTGGAGCCACTCTTGAGGTAGCTCAATCTGGACAATTTGTAAATGGTAAAGTGAATGATGTAGAAATTACTTTCCTAGTAGATACAGGTGCTACCCGTTCTACTGTTAGATCAGTGGAAATAGAAAACCTTCCTCTCTCTAGAGATAAAATCCAAGTAGTAGGTGTAGCTAATCAGCAAATAAAAACAGATTTAACTGAACCAGTTGAAGTTGAAATAGGTAAATTTAAAGACATGCACAGATTTGTAGTTTGTGATAGCAGTCCTGTAAATTTATTAGGTAGGGATATTCTTTGTAAAATGAACTGGGCAATGTATTGCTCACCGGATGGTATAGAGCTTCAAACTTCAGATGAAGATGGGTTTTACAAATTAACAATGTCAATGGTTGAGGCAGAAGAACATTTATTATTTGCTGTATTTGATAAAAATAATTTACCTGAAGAATTGAAAGACACAGTGAATGTAAAAATGTGGGATTTCACTGGAGATGAAATGGGTTTGATGAAAAATGTAGATCCAGTACAAATATCAGTAAAACAAGGAGCAGATTATCCAAACATTCCACAGTATAAAATGAAAGCAGAAGTGATTGAAGGAGTCATTCCTGTAATTGACAAATTCATAAAACAAGGTGTTCTAAAAGAAATCGAGAGTAGCCCATGTAATTCACCGATTATGGGAATTAAAAAGCCAAACGGAACTTATAGAATTGTTCAGGACCTGAGAAAGGTTAACAAAATTGTTGTTCCATGTTGCCCAGTCGTACCAAAGCCAGCGGTAATTTTATGTCCGATTCCGCATGATGCAGAATGGTATACAGTTATTGATTCATGTAATGCATTCTTTACTGTTCCATTGCATCCAGAAAGCCAACAAATGTTTGTGTTCCGGTTCAAAGAGCGTATTCTAGCATGGTGTAGAATCCCTCAAGGGTACACTGAAAGTCCATCTATTTTTAATCAATTGTTAAAGAAATCATTGGAGAATCTGGATTTACCAGGAAAATCTACGTTAGTGCAATATATTGATGATTTCCTTGTTGCTGCAAAAACAAGAGATAATTGTGTAACAGATACCATTACTCTTTTAAATCATCTGGCAGATGAAGGACATAAAGTATTTCCTGCGAAATTACAGTTTTGCAAACAAGAAGTAAAATATCTTGGTCACAGAATTGTAAAAGGAATCAGACAAGTGACAACAGAAAGAATAAAAATGATTCAAGCAATGCAACCTCCAAAAACACAGAGACAGGTTAGAATGTTTCTAGGTATGGTAGGTTATTCTCGCCAATGGATTAGTGGATTTTCAGTAATTGCAAAACCATTGCAGAGACTGACAAAAGCAGATATAAAAGACCCGAGTAGTCTAACAAAAACTGAATTAGAAGCTTTTGAACAGTTAAAGAAAAGTTTGTGTGAAGCTCCAGCATTGGGAATGCCTGATTATGAAAAAGAATTTGAGCTGTATTGCAGTGAAAGAGAAGGATGTGCATTATCAGTTCTGATTCAAAGACATGGAAGACTGAGAAAGCCAATAGCATATTTCTCAGCTGTTCTTGACCCTGTTGCAAAAGCATTACCAGGTTGCTTAAAAGCAGTAGCTGCAACAAGTGTAAGTTTGGAACAAAGTGAAGGAATAATAATGGGATTTCCTGTAAAAGTATATGTGCCACACTCAATTGAAATTTTCCTCACTAGAAGCAAAACACAGCATTTGACAAATAATAGGCTGACAAAATATAAAAAAGTTATTCTTGGATCAGACAATGTATCAATTGCGAGATGTGTGAATTTAAATCCTTCCACATTATTACCTGACACTACTGAAACAGAAATCAGGGATGAGATTGATCATGAATGCCTGGATGTATTAGAATATTGCACAAAGCCAAGGCAAGACATTAAAGATGTCCCGTTGCCTGAATCAGATTATATTTTGTTTGCTGATGGTTCATGTTTAAGAGCAGATGAAGGTGTTCTGAGTGCAGCATATTCGGTGTGTACAGTTGCAGATGTGATTGAAGCAACCTGTCTCAAAGGAATTCGTTCAGCTCAAGTAGCAGAATTAATTGTTTTGATTCGTGCATGTGAATTAGGAAAAGAGCAAAAGATCACCATAGTGACTGATAGTCAATATGGTTATGGTGTAGTCCATGACTATGGCCAGCTCTAGTCTCAAAGAGGCTATTTAACTTCTGCGGGATCACCAATAAGGAATGCTCAGTTAATAAAAAGATTGATTGATGGAATTCAATTACCAGAAAAAATTGCAGTAGTTAAATGCACAGCACATAATAGAGGAGAGGACTACATAACAAAAGGAAATTCATATGCTGACGCAATAGCAAAATTCTGTGCAAAACATAATGTATCTGTGAATCGGAAAAAGGAAAATGAACATGTTTTGAACTCACTTATGCTAATATCTGTAGTTGAGACTTGGCAGGGAGTAAAACAATTGTAAGATGAAGCGAGTGATGAAGAGAAAGATACATGGTTAAAAGCAGGATGCAGACAAAGAGAAGAGGATGAGATTTGGGTTTACAAAGATGACAGAGCAGTAATGCAAGATAGTATGATTTCTGACATGGCACGCATGTACCATGGTCCAGGACATATTGGAAGAGATTCAATGATCAGATTATTTAGGCAAATATGGTACAATCCAAAATTCAGAATAATTGCAGAATCCTTTTGTCAAAGATGTCTTATCTGCCAGCAGATCAACCCAAACAGAAAAACAGTTGTGAGCATGGGAACCATAGGACGGGAGGGTGGTCCATTTACCAGAATACAGCTTGACGTCATTGACATGCCACCTCACAACAAACTCAGATATGTCTTGGTGATTATCTGTTTGTTTTCAAGATGGGTGAAAGCATTTCCAACACGTTATAATGATTCAATTACTGTGGTAAAATTGCTTTTGAGAGAATTCATACCAAGGTATGGATTTCCAGTGTCGTTCGAGACAGATCGCGGCACACAGTTTGAAAACAGATTGCTAAAATTGATTTGTGAAGCATTGGGTATAAAGCAGAAATACATTGTGCATACAGACCAGAAGCATCAGGTGTTGTTAAGCAAGTGAATGGTACAATAAAAAACAGAATAGCTAAAATGTGCTTAGCAACAGGAATGAAGTGGACAGATGCACTTCCACTTGTTTTGATGTCTTTGAGAAGGATTCCAGATAGAAAAACAGGATTGAGCCCCCATGAGATTTTAATGGGCAGGGTCATGAGGCAAGCATTTGTTCCAGTTGATAAACTGTTGAGCATTAATGATAGCGTCATTATGGATTACTGCAAAAATCTATCTGACGTGGTGACTTCTGTGTTCTATCAGGTAGGAATTGAAGTATTTACAAAAGAGAAAGAACAAGCTCTGTTACCAGGAGACTGGGTAAGGACAAAAGTGCATCGAAGAAGAAATTGCCTAGTACCAAGGTGGCAAAAGGCAAGACAGGTGATTTTGGTCACCACAACTGCAGTAAAGTGTAGGGGATTGACAAGGTGGATTCATGCTAGCCACACCATACGTGTGCCAACACCTGAGAATCCTGATGACGAAGGTGATACAACAGCTGATTCAGATTCAGAAGAAGAGCCTGAAAGTAATCCAGATCCTGAAGATTGACAAGAAAGTCGACATCTGGAAGATTCAAATGCGAATGAAGCATTGAATGAAGAAAATGAAGAGATTGTAATACTAGATTCAGAAGAAGAAAATAGCAAAGATCTGCTAGATCATGGGTACTCACAAACTTTCTCTCGGGGGCCAAATTTACAGTGTGGTTTGTGTCCGAGGGCCGCACTGGTGGGGTTGGGTCAGTGGGGGAGGGGGCAGGGCTAGAGAAAAAAAAACTGACCATGAGGTTGATCACAGGTCCCTGCAGCGGACGCCTTCGTCCACTTAGCCACCAGACCTGGCATACACACATTTCTCTCTCTCTCTCTCGCTCTCATTCTTTCTCTGTCGCTCTCTCTCTCGCTCTGTCTCTCTCCCTCCCTCTCCCTCCATCTACCTCTCTCTCCCTCTGTCTCTCTGTCTTCCTCTGTCTCACTCCCTCTCACTGCCTCTCTCCCTCTGTCTCACTCACTCTGACTGTCTCACTCTCTCTCATCCCGACAGACCACGCACGGAACCTTGGCGTCATCCTGGATTCTTCACTCTCAATGAACAGACAAGTCAGCGCCGTATCCTCTTCCTGCTTCAACATTCTTCGCATGCTCAGAAAAACATTTCGCTGGATCCCCTCCGAAACAAGGAAAACAGTCACCCACGCTCTGGTCACGAGCCGACTGGACTACGGAAACACCCTCTACGCAGGTACCACCGCTAAACTCCAGAAGAAACTCCAACGAATCCAAAACGCCTCAGCCAGGCTCATATTAGACATCCCACGCAACGATCACATCTCTGGTCACCTTAAAGACCTCCACTGGCTACCCGTCAATAAGAGGATCACTTTCCGACTGCTTACCCACGCACACAAAGCACTCTACGACATCGGACCAGATTGCCTCAACTCTCGACTGTCCTTCTACACCCCCTCCCGCCAACTACGTTCTTCCTGCCAAGCCTTCGCCACTGTACCTCGCATCAACAAGACCACCATGGGAGGCAGATCCTTTTCATATCTGGCTGCTAAAACATGGAACTCACTCCCCGCTTACCTTCGCCTCACCCAGAACCACCTAGCGTTCAGAAAGCAGCTTAAAATGTGGATATTTGACAAATAATCCTCCTCCCCTTCCTAAGCGCCTTGAAACCCTCTGGGTATGTAATGCGCTGTACAAATTTTATGACTTGACTTGACTTGACTTGACTCTCTCTCTCTGTTTCCCTCTCCCTCTCTCTGTTTCCCTCTCCCTCTCTCTGTTTCCCTCTACCTTCCTCTATTTCTCCCTCCCTCTCTCTCCTCCCTTCTCCCTCCTTCCCTCTGTCTCCCTCTCTATCCTTCCCTCTCCCTCCTTCCCTCTCTTTCCCTCGCCCTCCTTCCCTCTCCCTCCTTCCCTCTCCTTCCCTCTCTGTCTCTTTCTCTCTCCTTCCCCCTCCCTCACTACGAGGTCTCCCTCACTCTAATGTCTCCCTCACTCTGATGTCTCCCTCACTCTGAGGTCTCCCTTACTCTGAGGTCTCCCTCACTCTGAGGTCTCCCTCACTCACTCTGAGGTCTCCCTCACTCACTCTGAGGTCTCCCTCACTCGCTCCGAGGTCTCCCTCACTCGCTCTGAGGTCTCCCTCACTCGCTCTGTCTCCCTCCCTCGCTCTGTCTCCCTCCCTCCCTCGCTCTTTCTTTCCCTCGCTCTCCCTCTGTCTGCCTGTCTCCCTCCCTCGCTCTCCCTCTGTCTGATGTCTCCTCCCTCTCTCCCTCGCTCTCCCTCTGTCTGCCTCTATCTCCCTCGCTCTGTCTCCCTCGCTCTCCCTCCAACTGCCTCTGTCTCCCTCCCTCGCTCTTCCTCTGTCTGCCTGTCTCCCTCCCTCGCTCTCCCTCTGTCTGTCTGTCTCCCTCCCTCGCTCTGCCTCGCTCTCCCTCTGTCTGCCTCTGTCTCCCTCGCTCTCACTATGTCTCCCTCGCTATGCCTCCCTCACTCTCCCTCTATCTCCCTCGCTCTCCCTCGCTCTGCCTCCCTCGCTCTCCCTCGCTCTGCCTCCCTCGCTCTCCCTCTGTCTGCCTGTCTCCCTCCCTCGCTCTCCCTGTGTGCCTGTCTCCCTCCCTCGCTCTCCCTCTGTTTGCATGTCTCGCTCCCTCGCTCTCCCTCTGTTTGCATGTCTCCCTCCCTCTCCCTCGCTCTCCCTCTGTCTGTCTGTCTCCCTCCCTTGCTCTCCCTCTGTCTGCCTCTGGCTCCCTCCCTCGCTCTCCCTCTGTCAGCATGTCTCCCTCCCTCGCTCTCCCTCTGTCTGCCTCTGTCTCTCTCGCTCTGCCTCCCTCGCTCTCCCTCTGTCTCCCTCGCTCTCCCTCTGTCTGCCTGTCTCCCTCGCTCTCCCTCTGTCTGCCTGTCTCCCTTGCTCTCCCTCTGTCTGCCTCTGTCTCCCTCCCTCGCTCTGCCTCCATCCATCGCTCTCCCTCTGTCTCCCTCGCTCTCCCTCTGTCTGTCTGTCTTTGTCTCCTTCCCTTTCCCTCCCTCTACCTCCCTCCCTCTCCCTCGTCATCTCACCCTGCCTGTGTGTGACCGGGCTGAGACAGCTTCTGGGCACACACACACTCAGCCTGCCAGCCGCACCCGAGCACTTCACAGGTCTTTAAAAGACCATTTGCATGCTAATGAGGCTTTGTTCACCTCTTAGGCCCCTGCAGCCCCACTCTGACGGAAATCGCCCGGCCATGAGAGAGAGTCTCTGCATCGCGCTGCCGCAGGGGTGTTTGCTGAGATTCTTTAACAAACAAACACGGGTACGATGTCTGCACGGTCCGCGGGCCGCCAGGGAAGGCTTGCCGGGCCGCCCCCGGGCCGTACTATGAGTACCCGTGTGCTAGATCAAGAAGCAGAAACAGAAAGTGATCAAGAAGTGATTCAAGATCAAGATCAGGAGAGTATTGAAAAGCAGATTGGAAACTTTGGAAGAAGGAACGAAAATTCTGAAACTGGTGTATTGGAAGTAATTGAAGAAGAAATTCCAAGTACCAGCTATAAGAATGTTGTTCCTAACAAAGTGAAGCTGCCGAGTAAAGGAGTACCTGAATCTGAAGAAGAATCTGACACAGTAAAACTGATCATTGATGAATCAGCTGATAACACAGAAAGTGAAACAGATGACAGTGAAGATGAATCTAAATTTTAAAGATCAAGGAAAAGAGCTTGGAGAGTGGAGTATAATTTGGCGGAACCGAAAAAGAAGCTAACAAGAAAAGGAGATAATTGGCCAAAAGAAACTGAAGGCCTAAAATTTAAATTAGTGAATAAAGCAAAGGAGCAGGTGAATGAGATCACAAGTCAAAAAGAAGAAGACTTGAATAAGAAAAAACAAGCAGGAAAGAAAATAGAAGTGATAAACAGAAGAGTAAAGAGAATAATAAGGCCAAATCAGAAGTACAAGTCACCTGAGCTGACCTACATAATTATTCCACCAGTAGTAGAAGTAAATAGTAGTCAAAGTAATTTAGATGATGCAAGTGATAATGATTGATTTTGTTCATTAGGTGACACAAGGTTGAAGAAATTGTGTTAGGAGACACAAGGTCGAAGAAATTATGTTAGCTGGAAAACACATTTGATGTATGACATAAGGTCGAAGAAAAGCTGTTAGAAGAAAAGTTGTTAAAAAATAAAATTATCTGTTAAAAAAATAAGAGGGGAGTATATTTTGTAATTTTTAATTTTTCATTTTTTAGGGCTTTTGTTTGAAAGTAAAGATGCCTTATACTAATAATAATTCTAGATGCTCAATTCTCAAAAGATGTTGCAAATTGTCTTCAATATGTGTAATATTGATAATTTTAGCTTGGTTCATTTTAGCTGTCATTTTTCCTTTTGGAATAGATAAAGAGGTGTATAAAGCTAACATGACTAGTAAAATTTTAGATAATCATGATAAAACTGTAATTTTTCCTTTTGGAATAGATAAAGAGGTGTATAAAGCTAACATGACTAGTAACATTTTAGATAATCATGATAAAACTGATAAGACTAAAAGAA
This sequence comes from Lissotriton vulgaris, assembly GCF_964263255.1. Classification (NCBI taxonomy): domain Eukaryota; kingdom Metazoa; phylum Chordata; class Amphibia; order Caudata; family Salamandridae; genus Lissotriton; species Lissotriton vulgaris. Next base: position 1,843,539,995 of record NC_141687.1, read on the forward strand.
TTATTGTACATAAACCAGAGATTCAACAAGATAGATCTGTTGGAGATTTTTCTAGCAATACCTTCTCAAGACTTTTATCTGAATATGTTAAGGTGATGGACGCAAAAGATTGTTACATCTGTGTGAAATTACCTACTTCTGTGTCTGAAGGTGTTACATATAATATGCTTCCTATTACTTATGGTATAACATGTAGTGTAATAGCTAGTTTATTTTATAAGACTGGTCGTTTGGAATATTGCTATTCTGATTTTGAAGAAATTTTTGCAAATTTAAAAGTTGTAGATAGCTTGAATAAAGTGAAACATGCTAAACAGATGAGGGGCTTTTTTCTAACAACTAGTGAACTCACTTATGAGTATGCTTTTAGAAATAATTTAACATGTAAATTGAGGACAGAAGAGAAGTCGTTCTTAAATATGGTTGAGGAGAGAAGGGCAATTTACAAGCGAAATGAGATGCTGAAAACTACTAAGTCAAAATTTTGGCAGATGGAAGATGAAAAGCTTAATGGTAAAAATGAAAATGTTGCAATTCACATAGATAAACCTGTTAGTGGAAAATTTTGTATAAGAAGAGATAATACTTTGTTTGATAATTATTTTGTTGGTGAAAGTCAATGTGAAGATCCTTACCGAATTATAGGGGGTTGGGGATTTAGAGGAGGCAAAGATCCAATCTTTCCTGGAATTTATTTTATTTGTGGGAATAAAACTTATTACAGTCTCCCAGACCACTGGTATGGGACGTGTTATGTAGGCTTAGTTTTTCCCAACAATGTTCATGTAGATAGAAATGCAAAAGGTTCATTTGAAATTAGCAATCATTTGAATAGATTTAGAAGAGAAAGCTTTACAGAAATAATGGGAGATGTATTTGGTGCATTAATACCTATGGTAGGAATAACCCTAAATGCAAACAAAATTAGAAAATTGTCCACAATTGTTGATAGATTGTCAACAGACACTGCAAGTGGATTTCAATTAGTGAACACAGAACTTATTGCTATGATGACTATGGTGATGCAGAATCGTCTTGCACTAGACATTCTGCTGGCAAAAGAGGGTGGAGTCTGTGGAATTTTGCATGTTCAACATTGTTGCACTTACATACCTGATAAGAGTCAGAATATAGAAATGTATATAAAAAATATTACTGAGTTACACACTGAAGTAGAACCTTTAGAAGATGAGAATTTTTCAGAACGTTTAAGTAAAAGATTTACAGCAATTAAACACTGGTTTCAAGAGATTGGTAGTTCAATTATAGGTAAAATAGTTTTCCCTTTAATAATTATTGCTATAGTGATACTTGTGTTAAAAATTAGTTGCATGATACAAAAGAGAAGAAAACATGTAACAGAAAAGAAAAGAATTTGTAAACTAAGAAAAGAAAAGGAGAAAGAGTTAGAATTAGAAGAGTTTCGAAAAACTCAATATGAAAAATGCAGAAAATCAGGTGAATCTAAAGTTTAGAAATACTAATCTTAAGAAAGTCCAAAACATGTTCAAGGGTTGAAAATTTATAATTTTTTGGGTATTATATGGTGATTTAGAAATCACCAGATGAGGGAGTTGATGGAGCAAGGTAAAGAACAAGATTTTGTTTAAACTTGTGAAGTTAATCTCTTATAACAAAGTAATCAGATTAATAAGCTTGTGGTGAAATTATTAATCAACTTAGTTTAAGAATACATTCATCATTATACGTGGGATAAACTAATGTGCTTTATGTAGCAAACGCTAAGAAAATAATAAACTAACCTTGTCTATTGTCTTTGCAGTATTAAATGCGGCAGTTAAATTAATGGCATGTGCTTATTTTATGTGCTTATGTTATGTCTTTTTGTGATAAAAGCTTGTGGAGGTCCTGCCATTGGAAAAGGAAAAGTAATTCTAATGCTGCCTATTTGTGCTTTTGCTAGGTAACATAATTAACAGGATTAATTAGTAAAGGGGGAGGGTAACAGAATGGGTCACAATTCTTTCATTAATTTATGTCTTGTGTCTGTTTAATAATAGTTTCCAAAGTGAGGCCTAAAGATGGTTCAGAAAATATGGCTGACAGAGCTGCAGACGCAAAAGCTTGTCCAGAGTGAAGGCTTACACATGCGCAACTGTGAAGATTTTTTTGCAATGTCATTGTGAATTGAAAAGCAGTTCCTTGGTTGCGTTGAACATGCTCACGGAAAAATGGCCCAAGGACAGGAACTGAATGTGTCTGCCAAGGTTAGAAAGTAAATGTTCGAAACTCGAAGAAACAGTAACTTTTTCAGGAAACTGAAAACATGGAAATGAAAGACAAAGGGGCTTATATGAAGCCTGGACTTGTCAAGAGTCAGATGGCCTAATAATTTTATCGTGGTCTGACACAGGACAGCCAATGAAAAGCTTGGATTTGTTCAAAAGAATGTAAAATGTAGAAAGTTTAACTAGAGAGAAAGCTATAAAGTCTGACATTATGAGCAAGGTAGAAACTCTTACTTCCCGATTCCTGAGTGTTGTGACATGCTGATGGACCTTTGGCGCATGTAAGGACAGCAGACATTTAAATGATTTTTCCTTTATAGGTGAAGTGAGAAATAGACAAGGAAATAGATTTAGGGAATGGGAACTGATAATCTGCTAATATTTCATGTTTCTGAGCTTGCTTTTTAAGTGTCAGTTCTACATTCATTTCCTTAATAAAATGCTGCTTTGATATTTACTTATAAAATAAAGATTCTAAAACGTAAATGCTTTTTCTTTATGAAAAATAAAGTTAATAAAATTAGATTTGAAGAGTCAAGCTGGTCTTGTTTATTCATGGTCTAGTTTCCATCAGTTGATCCAATCGCCTTAGTGATCTGATTAATAAATGATAAATGTTTAAAACCATGGTTAATAAAGATAAACTGTAGTTGTATATAATAATGTAAATAATATGTGAATAGTTTTGATTAATCAGACCAACTGATTCAGTTGCTCAAAAATTGTCTCATTGGTGTTATGGGCCTGTATAGGAGTTTCATGATTAATGGTGAGTATTGAGGTGATAGATAGTGTTTATGAGAGTTTTTCAATCAGAGCGCTGGATCAATACTCAGCTGCAGAGACCCGACGTTATCAGAAGTTATTGTCATGGCGAAAGGAATAGAAAGATCCATAATCACGTCAACTTGTTTAAATAGTGAAAATGTTTCTCCTATTAATGTAGTTGAACAAGACTCTTCCATTAATAATATTTCTTACAGGTCAAAGTATACTAAACCTCCTCAATATAAACAGAGCAAAACATCAACGTACTGTTACAGATGTGGGGCAAAATCAAATTTAGGTGATAGTCCCCTTTGTTCAGCATTGGGCAGAAAATGCACAAAATGTGGAAAAATGGGTCATTTTTATGGCGTGTGTAAGAGTAAAAGAATTGTCAGAGTCAGCACTTTAGATACAAATGAGATATCAAGAGAAGAGAATGCTGAGCATAGCCATATTCTTTCTAATACCATGGAGAGGTTGATGCTCTCTGTTGCTACTGAACTACTGAAAATGTACCTATTTCCGACGTGAAAGTCAAAGAACCACTAGGTGAGGTTATCATAGGTGATATAAAACTTGAAATGATGGCTGATTCTGGAGCGCCAGGGACTATCATTTCAAACATACTGTTTGAGAAGCACTGGTCTTTCAAGAAGAATTCAGAAAAAATAGACATTATTCCTAAGGCTTATGGGGGTCAAAATATTGAAATGTCTGGTTATTTTACTGAATTTGTTTCATGTTTAGAGCGGAAATTTTTTACTAAAGTGCATGTAGCTCATGAAGGTAAGCACATTATTGGCTGGCAAGATCTAGCAAAAATGGGGTTGAAGTTAGTTCCAGGATCACACAATCCCATTCAAATCAATACTTATGTCTCTATTGCCTCTGTTGCTGATTCAAATGACATTTCAAGTTTTACATAAACAATACTTTTTTTTTTTTTTAATTTTTGAAAACCTTTATTCAGAGCAGAGCACACAGCTATTCAGCCTGACATCCCGGAGGCAAGGCAGCATGGGTAATAGGAGAGCAGTAGTGCAAAAAGATCCAAACATAATCATCGAAGGTTAATTTTATATTAAGATGAAGAACTCAACAAAGGAGCGCCCTGGGGCGCGAAAAGATGGCAATAGAGTCAACATGAATCAGGGCGTCAGGGGACGGGTAGGGGAGGAAAGGCAGGGAAGCGATCACCAAGGAGAGGATATCAGAATGGGAAGGAGGGGGGGGGAGGACAACAGGAGAATGAGGTACATCAAAGCTCAGTTGGTGTTACAGGTCAGAGTGACACATGTTCGTCCAGGGAGACTGGTTCGGGTGGCAAGCACACGTCTCCCCTATATTCATTCCAGGCCCCCCACACTTTATTCCATGTTCGGGGTCTCCCTCTTGCCACATAGACTGTCTTCTCCCGGAACATGCACCAGTCCATATTGGCTTTCCATTGTACCACCAGGGGGGCCGTGGACGCACCCCACTTTTGAGCAATGTCCCTTTTGGCCACCATGTTCCCCAGGGTCACCCACCTAGTCTGAGCTGCGCTGTGATCAGAAGGCTCCCATACGTTCAGGAGGCATCTACGAGCTTCCGCGTGAGCAATCACGCCAGTAACTTCTTCCATGATTCGGTGCACCCTCCTCCAGTAGGAGGCTATTACGGGGCATTCCCAAAGGATGTGCAGGAAGGTGGCGAGGGCCCCACAACCTCTGCGGCAGAGCCCGTCAGGCGAATATCCCATGCGCATCAATCGGGGCCCCGTCACGTACACCCGGTGCAAGATCTTGAACTGCACGAGGCGGAGACGAGAGGAAATTGCGACCTCCTTAGGGGAGGAAATTGCGCTCTGCCAATCCTCATCGTCGAGTTCCAGACCATCCGCCACCCACTGGTCCCGCAATCTAAGGAGGAGATCTGTGCGCACGTTTATCAGTTTCTTATATGATAGGGAAATCGCGCTGTCCGGCATGTGCCCATCCAATATCCTATCCTCCAGAGGGGAGCTTTCAGGGATGTCGCCGTCTGGCGGTGTGGCCGAGAGCAGCGCATGCTTCAGCTGGGCGTAACGGAAAAACTCAGTCGCACCCAGTTGGTATTCGGTCTGCAGCTGGGGGAAGGTCTTAATCGTGCCCCTGGAGAGCATGTCCTCGACTCTGCTAATACCGATGAGGTCCCATTTATCAAACCCCTTGGTGTGGCACAGTCTACCCAGGATGTCCGAATCAAAGAGGGGGGTGAACCTAGTCAGTCTGCCTTGCCAACCTTGCGCCTTGGTGACCGCCCGCCAAACGTGAATCGCCGTCCGTGTAGGACCCATCAACCGTCGGTCGAAGGACTTCGAGTACAGGGCCCGATAATAGTTGCTGTCACCCATGAGCCATCTATCCATGGCATAGCCGGGACTATCCACAGGGCCATAGAACCCGTGGTTGAGGGCAGCAAGTTGAGAGGACCAGTAGTAGCGGCGCACGTCCGGAAGGGCGATGCCGCCGTCGTACCATGGAAGCATGAGTTTATGGATGGCAACACGAGGTCGACCGTCCCAGAGAAGATTTCGCAGGAGACCTTCAAGGTCTCGGAAATAGCGCGCCGGAACCGGATCTTGGGCGTTCTGCAGGGCGTACAAGAACCTGGGCAGGGACATCATCTTAAACAACGCAGCACGGCCAAGGAGAGAAAGCGGGAGCTTACGCCAGCTATCCACATCGCGCTGTAGACGCTGGAGAGGAGGGAGTAAGTTGAGGTCGTACCGCAACTTGGGATTACCGGAGATGTAAATGCCCAGGTACTTGAAGCCACGTACGGCAATCTGAATGTTGCAGCCCCTGGGGAGCCGTGGAGTATCTCCTTTAAGGACGTACAAGGACGACTTGGCCCAGTTTATGATCAGGCCAGAATAGCGTCCAAAGAGTCTGAATACGTCACAGGCCACGATGAGGGACTTGCAGGGGGAAGTCAAATAAAGTAAAATGTCATCGGCATACAAGGATACCCTGTCTTCAAGACCAGGGGCCCAAGTAATACCGTGTAAATCAGGATGCGTACGCAGTAGGGCTGCGAGCGGTTCAAGGGCCAAGGCGAACAGAAGGGGCGACAGGGGACAGCCCTGTCTGGTACCCCGATGTAAGGGGAATGGCGTCGACAGGCGACCGTTGACCGTGACGTTGGCCATCGGTTCAGCGTACAGCAGCTTCACCCAGCTCACAAAGACCGGCCCAAATCCGAGTTTGGACAGAACTGCCCAGAGGTATGGCCACTCGAGAGAATCGAAAGCCATTGTGGCGTCAAGGGACGCGAGGACAGCTGGCTCTTCGAGGGCGTGGGCTCTAGCCATGACACCGTGAAGGCGGCGTAGATTGAGGGCGGTATTCCGGTGGGGGATGAAGCCCGACTGATCGGGGTGTACAAGGTTGCCAATGACACCAATCAGCCGGTTGGCGAGCAACTTGGCCAGGACCTTGGGTTCCACATTCAGGAGAGAGATAGGACGATACGAGCGGCAGACGTCTCGTGGTTTACCCTCCTTGTGGATAACCACAATAGTGGCCAGCCTTTGATCCAGGGGGAGACGGCCCCTCTCAAAGGATTCCAGGAACATTTTCCGCATGTGCAGAGACACCGCGTCCGGGCGGATTTTATATAGTTCAACCGGGATACCGTTAGGTCCCGAGGCCTTACCGGTGCGTAATGAACGGATCGCCAAGGCAATCTCGTCAGCGGTGATCTCTCTGTCTAAATCTGCGCTTTCGTCCTCGGAAAGGCAGGAAAGTTCAATACCCGAGAGGAAAGCCGACGAGTCCGCCTCAGAGAAGTCCGAAGCGGACTCATAGACCCCCCGAAAGTAACCAGCGAAGGAGTCGACAATGGCACTCTGGTCCGTAAGGACCACTCCGTCGTCTCCCAAGAGTTCAGGCACCACTCGGCTGGCCATCTCCCTCCTGTCCAACCAAGCCAGCAACTTCCCCGCCTTGTCTCCTACATCATAGATACGGCCCTGCTGCTCTTTAGCCAGAGTAAGTGCGGCATTCGTGGCAAGATCGTGGTATTCCGCTTGCTTCAATGAGAGGGTATGCAAAACCGAGGGGTCTGGCTCGGGCCCCAGCTGGGACTCGAGACGTAAGACCTCCTGCTCAATATTCAGCAAGTCGGCATCCCTAGTCCGATGGGCCTCCGCAATAAGCGCCTGGGCCTCGCCCCGGAGCACTGTCTTAAAGGCCTCCCACAGCGTAGCGGCCGAACCAACCGAGCCCACGTTTTCAGCAAAATAAAGGTCAATGGCTTTGGCCAGGAGGGAGCGGGTCTTGATGTTGCGAAAATACCACGGATTGACCGTCGCCGGTCGCTCCGACAAGACCACGCCAAAGTCAAAGGAGACCCACAAAGGGGAGTGGTCAGAGATGCCCCGCGCTAAGTAGCGGGCTTCGGAAACGGCCGATGCGTGCGATGCCAGTGTAAGGATATAGTCAATGCAGGAGAGACTCCCATGTGCACCCGAGAGAAAGGAAAATTGACGGAGTGTCGGATGGAGAAGGCGCCAGCCGTCCACCAGGCCCATGGACTCAAGAAAGGAGGGAAGCCACATCTGTGAGCTGCGGATGTCCCGAGACGGTTGGCGATCAAGCAAACCAGAGCAAACCGAGTTAAAGTCACCCCCCACTATCAACAAGCCATCCGGCATAGACAAAATGGCACCACCAAGGTCCTGAAAGGTACTGGATTGCAACCCCGGGGGGACGTATACAGAAAACAACGAAAGGGAACGCCCTTCCCATCTACCCGCCACGGCAGCGTAACGCCCCCTGTCGTCAATCATGGTGACATCTATCTCTAGGGGAAGGGACGCGCGCATAAGGATACCCGCCCCCCGGGATCCGGAAGAGAACCCCGAGTGAGCCACCATTTTGTAGCCTTTACGATTCAAAGCTTTACACGTGTTACCCACCAGATGTGTCTCTTGAAGGAGGACAATGTCAGGCATATGGCGTTTGATCAGCTGTATCACCACCCCTCTTTTGACTCGGTCACCCAACCCGTTGACATTCCAACTGAGAATTCTTAACTTCCTACCCCCCATCACCCCGCAGCCCGCCCCACCCAGTCCCAGAAGACACCGATCTCAAATACAGTTCAGGAGCATAAGTCACCCATTGCCAGACAGAGAAAAGAAAGAAAAAACCAGCAAACAAGATAACTCTTCCCAACATACCCCCCACCCTGCACCCCTGCATCAGACTAAGAAGCCCTCCCAACCAGCAGTGCCTGTCGCCCCATTAACTAATCTACGAAAGACCCAGAGGAGTAGGGAATCTCCATGAACCCGTCCCGCCACCCACCATGTAAGGAAAGGAGAGTCAGGTTAAGTTACGGATACCAGCTCCGGCAGTCATTCGAGGCGGGGGTGCCACCCGCCCCCATTTAGTCTCACTGTTCCGCTCCACCAGAGGCACCTCCATCTCTGTCTTCCTGTTCATCCCGATGAGGCGAGACTGTGTCCAACCATTCACTGACGTTTTCAGGGAAGTCAAAGAAAAGGGCACGTCCCTTATGTTCAACACGGAGTTTAGCGGGGAACATCATCGAGTATTTGTAGCCCATTTCCCTGAGGCGCCTCTTCACTCCCGCGTAGCTCTGGCGTTGGCGCTGTACCGACCTAGTGAAGTCCGGATAGAAGTGCACCTCCGCATTCTGGTAGTGGAGTGGCCCATGCGATCTAGAAGCTTGCAGGATCACGTCCCGATCTCTAAAGTTGAGGAGGCGCGCCACAATCGGCCCTGGCGCCACCCCTGTCTTTGGCGGGCCACCTGGTACCCGGTGGGCACGTTCCACCGAGAAAAAGTTGCTCAGTCCAGAGGGTGCCAAATGGGTTTTGATCAAGTCCTCCACGAATAGGTCCGTCGCAGCATCTTCGGATCCCTCCGGTACGCCGACTATGCGGACGTTCTGCCGCCTGGCTCGCCCCTCAAAGTCCTCCAGCCGCCTCGAGAACAGGTCCATGGTCATCCGCAGGTTGCGGACCTCGGTCTGCAACTCGGAAACGTCGGAGGTCAGGCTGGAGGTCTTAATGTCTAGCGCCTTCACACGCTCGTTGGTCTTGCCCAAGTCGGCCCTTATAAGAGTAATATCAACGGCCATTGAGTCGACCTTGTGATTCAGAGTTTCGTGCTGTTGTTGCATATCGGCCCGGAAACTCGTGATGGCGCCCATGATGTCGCCGAGGGTAGGGTCCGATCCATCCGGCGGGCTCGTCGATGGGGGCCCCTTAGACACGGCCCCCGATGTAGGCGGTGACTTTAGGTTCACATAGCGCTCAATGCGACTCTGTTGCGTTTGCGACTTGCCCCGGCCACCTTTGTTCGATGCCCTGTCCGAGTCGCCTCTGCCCGCCATGATGGGTTCGAGAGAACAAAGGCAAGGCGCCCCTCAAGTCCGGGTCCTCAGCCGACAGGCAGGCAGGGCCGAGGAGACAAAACCAGGGTGTAGAAGGCACAAACTGGAAACACTATCACTCCGCCAGTGAGGACAGCAGGCGGCCACTACGCAGATCAATCGTGCGAAGTGGCGAAGTCCGAAGGGACAATGGCACCGTCCCGGCGCGGAGTTCAGCTCGGCGTAACTCTGCACAGGAACCACCGATTTGGAAGCCGAGGGCAGTCCCAGCCTCAGCAGACCACCAGCAATAAGGTTCCACCAACGTGGATCAGGATTTCAAGCAGGATATTTGCGGTGGGTCGGACGGTCCACGGAGCTCCAAGCTTACGCGGCCATCTTGGTTGCCCGCGAAGCTCCTCCCCCCCACATAAACAATACTTAATGAATTTCCTGAAGTTTTCATGATACGTATTGGTAAGATTACAAAAGTCGAGCATCTTATAAAGTTAAAAGAAAATGATATTCCCGTTTCACATAAGGCTAGGCCCATTCCTTTAAGTGTAAGAAGTGATTTGAAAGTGTTACTTGACAAGTTAGTTGCAGAAGGGATAATTATATCTACCGAATCTTCTGAATGGGTAAGTCCAATTGTAATCGTGAGAAAAAAAGTTAATTCTATTCCTTTGTGTGCTGATTTACGCTCACACAGAAGAAGAATATAATAGTGGATTGTAATCCCTTGCCCAAAATTCAGGATTTATTATCTAACATTTCTGGAGCCACTTGTTTTTCCATCCTAGACCTAAAATTGGCGTATCATCTGATTCCTTTAGCCACATCTTCCACTGACCTTACCACGTTCATTACACCTTTTGGGGCATACAAGTACCTTAGGCTACCCTTTGGTTTAGCCTCTGCGGGAAGCGTGTTCCAGAGGTTTATGGACCATATATGAGCAGGCATTGAGTCAGTACAGGCTTATCAGGATGATGTGTTGATTTACTCCAAAGACAGAAGTGATCATATCATAACCTTAAGAAAGGTTCTTGAAAAATTCAAGGAGTTTGGAGTCACAAGTGCAAGTTCATGGTTCAATCACTTGAATATTTAGGTCACACCATTTCAGCCTCTGGTATCAGTCCTAAATTTTCCCTGACAAAAGCTATTGATGGAGATGTAGTTCCTCAAAGCAAGGACCTACTTAGGTCATTTCTAGGCATGACAGAATACTATTCAAGATTTATCTCTAATTATGCTCAAGTTGTTCAACCTCTTTGTGTTCTATTAAAAAAAATGCACATTTTAAATGGAATGATGAAGCACAGAAAGCATTTGAATTGGTGAAAAAGCAAATTCTTCAGGCTCCTGCTTTATCTCCATTTACTCCTGGTCATAAATGTGTCCTGTCTGTTGACGCGAGTCAGAAAGGCCTAGGTGCGGTACTGTGTCAATGGGTCAATGGGAAAGAAAACACAGTGGCATTCTCCTCAAGATCTCTTTCAGTTGCAGAGACAAACTACAGTACAATAGAGAGAGAGGCCTTGGCATGCACGTGGGCTGTGGAAAACTTTAAAACTTTTATTTGGGGTACACAGTTCGAAATTTTCTCAGACCACAAACCTTTGATCCATTTATTATCAGGTAATGACACAGGTAAAGCGTCATCAAGGTTAGTAAGGTTATTGTCACGTTTGCATGAGTATAATTTTATTATTAAATATATACCAGGTGGTCGTAATGCAAGAGCAGACTGTCTTTCAAGGTTATCTTTAGAGGATAGTTCTTCATCATCCAGATTTGATGATGTAGAATGTGTGGTGGCCACAGTTGAGGATGTCATCACAAATTTACCCCATGTAACTCAGGATGATTGGCTTAAAGCTTTCAAAGAGGATTCCATTCTTCAAGCTGTAAAAAACATGATTGTGTCTGGGTGGCCTGAATAACGCTGCTTACCTGCTCCTCTTAAATCTTTTGCACAAGTCAGTGAAGAACTTTCTTTAGTTGAAGGTTTAGTCATGCGTGGAGATTTAGCGGTACCTCCCATATCATTACGTAAAAGAATTTTTGATATAGCACATGAGGGGCACTTGGGCATAGGTGCGACTGCTAGAAAATTAAAAGAAAGTTTTTGGTGGCCTGCCTTAGAGTCAAATGTCACCAATTGGATAAATGCATGTAGTACGTGTCTGTTATCTGATAAGCACTGGAAAACTATAAAACCTCTATTACATAATGTACCAACACCTGAAGAGGCGTGGACGAAGTTGGCATTAGATTTTGCAGGTCCTTTTGATTTACTCTCTACTGACAAAAAATACATTTTAGTTTTAGTAGATTATTATTCACAATGGGTGGAATTTGAATTTTGTTCTTCTCCCACTTCTTCTTCGGTGATTGGATTTTTATCCAGGATTTTTCTTACTGAGGGTTTTCCTAAAGAGCTGGTCACAGATAATGGCTCACACTTTACCTCAACAGTTATGGAAAACTTTGTGTTTACCCATGACATTAAGCATTTAAAGGTTGCATTATACTCTCCCTCAGCAAATGGTTTAGTAGAGCGAATGAATGAAGTTATTAAGGAAAGAATACAAACGGCCATATCTGAGAAGGTACCTGTAGACACATTTTTAAAGAAGAAGATTTGGTCATATCTTATTACTCCACACTCAACATCTGGTGTTTCTCCTTTTAGGCTTCTTAGGAAAAGAGATCCTAATGGCACTCTTTGTTCTTCATGGATTAAAACCTTGAGAAAAACTAATAATTCCTGTTTGGTTTGCAAAGATAAAGAAAACATGCTTAAAAATGTTTCTGTTAAACAAGCTGTGAAAAAGAGAAATTTTGACAGTAAGAATCACAATTATATTTGTAACTTCAAAATTGGAGACTGGGTTTTGATTAAATCTCCGATGAGAGTTAAGAAAGGTTTATCAAATTTTTCTCTTCCTGTATGAGTTTTGAAAATTTCAAAAGGATCTTTATTTCTTGGTCAGAAAGGTTGGTGGAGTAAGAGAATGTTAGTAAAAAAACACCTGATCAAGCGAGAGAGAATATTTAAAAAAAAGAAATGTTGCATGATGAATTGCACTTTTCACACTTTTTGGATGATCTTAATCTACAAAATGAGTTTTCTACTGGCGGGAATATTCAAAATCAAAATTATCAAAATCAATTCTCACAAGACTCTTTTACAAATTCAATGGTTGAAAATTGTTTTTTACATGATGATGTCACACTTTCTAACAATGAAACAGTAAGACCAACACGAAATAGTTATTTTCCTTCAAGGTATAAAGATTTTTATTTATCTTAACTTTATTTTATTTTTGTTTATGAAAGGGGGAGGTTGATGTAATACGTTGTACTGATATCTGTGCGCTTTATTATTCACGCGCTCACTGCGCTTTGTAACAGTGTTCATGTCCTTTATGGTTCACGCGCTCATCGCGTTCATCTTGTCATTTTCTGCCTGTTACTGCTTGCGCACTCTTACTGTTAGGTGCGCATGCCGTCTAGTGTTGTTTTGAACATGTTTATTATTAAAAGTGTATTCTCGTGAGTGCGGCTTGGGACTCTGTAGTATGGACGGTAAAACATGTCAGTTTTCCGTTTGTACTTCGGAGAGGAAGGACGCACTCCCGTGGTGTTTTTGCCTTTGAACTGGAATAAACTTCTTCGTGATATTTCTTCAATTTTTCCGTGGATTTATTTATGTCATGAATCACCACTTTACAGCGACACTGGCTCCCGATCCAGATGAGATGTTAGTTAAAGATGTTGACCCATGCAAACAAAGCCTAGCACAAACAAGCATTGGAAATGCAATAGGTCTCGCATTAGAAAAGTTGGAGCTATTGGTCTTGTAAATGACAAATATTTTATTTATGTGTTGGTTTTTAAAATAGCTAAATTGATGGCTTTGTCATTTACAATGCCAATAGTTATAACTTTCGCGAATGTGACACCTATAGCATTTGTAATGCAACATGTTTTGTATTTACGTGACTTAGATGGCAGCTCTGGTCGTTAGGCCACATCTCTAGAGAGATGTACAAGGGCGATAGATAGAGTGAGGGTGATAGATAGATAGATAGATAGATAGATAGATAGATAGATAGATAGATAGATAGATAGATAGATAGATAGACAGATAGAAAGAAAGATAAAATGAGGGAGCTAGATAGATAGATAGATAGATAGATAGATAGATAGATAGATAGATAGAGTGAGGGTGATAGCTAGATAGATAGAGTGAGGGCGATTTGGGGTTGTGTGTGTGTAGTGTTTGGGGTTGTGTGTGTGGTTGTGTGTGTGGTTGAGTGTGGTTATGTGTGTGCTTGTGTGTGTGCTTGTGGTTGTGTGTGTGTGGTTGTATGTGTAGGGGGGGTTGTGTGTGGGGGGGTTGTGTTTGGGAGGTTGTGTTGTGTGTGTGTGGGGTTGTGTGTGTGGGGGGGGTTGTGTGTGGAGTTATGTGTGGAGTTGTGTGGGGTTGTGTGTGTGTCTGGGGTTGTGTGTATGGGTTGTGTGTGGGGTTTTGTGTGTTGGGGTTTGTATGTGTGGGGCATTGTGTGTGTGGTGGGGTTGTGTGTGTGTGGTTGTGTGTGTGTGGGGTTGTGCGTGTGGGGGGTTCTGTTTGGGAGGGTTCTGTGTTGGGGGTTGTGTGTGTGGGGGTTGTGTGTGGAGTTGTGTGTGTGTGGGGTTGTGTGTGTGGGGTTGTGTGTGATTGTGTGTGTGTGTGGGGTTGTGTGTGTGTGGGGTTGTGTGTTTGTGGGGGGTTTGTGTGTGTGGGGACGTTATGTGTGGGTGTGTGTGTGTAGGGGTTTGTGTGTGTGTAGTGTTTGGGGTTGTGTGTGTGGTTGTGGGGTTGTGTGTGTGGTTGTGTGGTTGAGTGTAGTTGTGTGTGTGCTTGTATGTGTGCTTGTGGTTGTGTGTGTGTGGTTGTATGTGTAGGGGGGGTTGTGTGTGGGGGGTTGTGTGGGGGGGTTGTGTGTGTGGGGGGTTGTGTGTGGAGTTGTGTGGGGTTGTGTGTGTGTCTGGGGTTGTGTGTATGGGTTGTGTGTGGGGTTTTGTGTGTGGGGGTTTGTATGTGTGGGGCATTGTGTGTGTGGTGGGGTTGTGTGTGTGTGGTTGTGTGTGTGTGGGGTTGTGCGTGTGGGGGGTTGTGTGTTTTGGGGGGTTGTGTGTTTGGGGGGGTTCTGTGTTGGGGGGGTTGTGTGTGTGGGGGTTGTGTGTGGAGTTGTGCGTGTGTGGGGTTGTGTGTGTGGGGTTGTGTGTGGAGTTGTGTGGGATTGTGTGTGTGTGTGGGGTTGTGTGTGTGTGGGGTTATGTGTTTGTGGGGGGTTTGTGTGTGTGGGGGCGTTATATGTGGGTGTGTGTGCGTAGGGGTTTGTGTGTGTGTGGGGGGTTGTGTGTGTTGGGTTGTGTGTTTGTGGCTGTGTGTGTTTGGTTGTGTGTGTGTGGTAGAGTTAATTACACTCTTTCACACACTCACATTCCTCAATTGATAGTTCTGTACAAAGATCAAAATACATTCTTACAAAAAGCCACATTATCCGTGTGTGGAGTTGTGTGGGATTGTGTGTGTGTCTGGGGTTGTGTGTGTGGGGGGGGGGTTTGTGTGTGTGGGGACATTATATGTAGGTGTGTGTGTGTGTGCGTAGGGGTTTGTGTGTGTGTGGGGGGGTTGTGTGTGGGGTTGTGTGTTTGTGGTTGTGTGTGTGTGTGTGGCAGAGTTAATTACACTCTTTCACACACTCAAATTCCTCAATTGATAGTTCTGTAGAAAGATCAAAATACATTCTTACAAAAAGCCACATTATCCGGAGTAACCTATGAGCAAATCTTGTTTCCAAATACACAAATAAAAAGCAAATCGAGAGTGAAACTATTTAAAGTCATACAAACAGTTCTGTGACAATTAAGGGAACAAGGGGCGAGGATGTGAGCGTTGGTTAAAGGCCAGATGTACCGAAGAAACGAAATTTAGGTGAATACCGCATTTCCTCCCGTAAGGGACGATGAACAACCCAGCAGGTACAGTAAGACATGTAGTCTTCTGCACTTCAGAAAAGCGTAATCAAGTGCAGGGCCGTCGGAACACAGAGGAGCAGCAGCTTCAACAAAGGCACATTATAGGGCTCAGACGCAGGACGAAAGAACAAATAACACACTGATTCGGGTGCGATGAGCACAGGGCCAGTCATGCCCACAAAGCAGTAGTGTAACAAGAGAGAAAAGCCCCCCCCCCAACCCAATGTGCCGGTCCGATCAGTGCCGTCCTTGCGTAAGGTTACTTGCCTCCAGAAGGGCATGCTACTGCAGCAGCTGTGTCAACAGGGCAGGCGGCATGCAGGGAATCTTGTATGGGTGAGAGCGTGTACATCCTTAGCACTAAGAAAGGGCAGCTGGCGTTCAAGGGCTACAGGAGGCAGCCCGAGTCGGTCTACAATGTTGGCAAAGCAAACAAACTGAGAAAAAAAAATAAATGAGACACTGCTTGCCGGCCGTGAAAGTGAAAGTACGGCCACAGGAGGCAGCCCGAGTTGGTCTACAATGTTGGCAAAGCAAACAAACTGAGAAAAAAAATTATAAAACGAGACACGGCCTACCGGCCGTGAAAGTGAAAGTACGGCCGTTCGGCTGTGAATAATTAGGGGAGGAGCAGCCAGGAGAGAGCAGGAGCGGAGGCGCCAAGCTGGGGAACACATGGCAGGCGATTTGATGATGTGCACGCGCATTTTAGCTCAATGCGCTTGCGCATTGACCTAAAAGCGCACGGGCGCAGCATCAAATCGCCAGTCTAGTTAAACTCTGTTTAAGCCCCTATAGTCTCGCAAGCTCCATGCGCATGCGCATTGACAGGCGAGACCTAAAAAGGACCTGCATACATCAACAAACGCATGATTTTCCACCAATCGACCAGACATCTGCTGAAGCAACAGCGGAGGACTCTCCTTCTCACACCTGGTGGCCAAAGCATGGAATAACCTTTCCCTGCACCTTAGGAATCGCTCTGGCAATTCAGGAAAGAACTCAAGACCTGGCTGGAGTGAACAGATGACCCTGATGCAGCATGCAAGCCTGGAGAGCCTCATGGGCGATTTGCCATGCTTTACAAATCCTTGATTGATTGGCATGGAATGCTAGGGTTTACATCAGTTGTCAGTACATGAAATGTTACATAGTATGTTATTCAGTTTGACATAGTTGCTTTGTCCTTGGTAAAGTACACTCGGCTTAGGTGGCTACAGTAAATCATTTTCGATATTTGTGAACTCTACAAATCTTTATTATTGCACAGGATAAGCAGCAGTTCGAGTTAAATATTAAATATTAGACACCAACGTCACGAAAAGATGGATGATGAGGCCTAAGCTGTCCTAATTTTAAAAAAAGACATGAACTCTTACACTCTAGCATTATCATTTGAAATTTAACGAAGCCAAATTCACAGGAGCAACTGCTCAGAAAAGATAACATTCCACATCAATCTAAAAAATCTACCATGCAAGTGAATCGGGACTTTGGAGCAGGCCGCTGTGCTGCATGAACCCGCATTTCCTACACCCAAATCTCGGTTGGGGCAGGGAGCCTTTACTAGCATGCACAAAGAGTAGACCCCTGTTGTCATTGTCTTGGAAGGGTTTACTCTGCATACAGACCTCTCAATAGCTCTTAGTGTGCGGCTGGAGGGGTAACAAGGGGCGGGGGCGGTAAATGCTGTGATCCTCGGCAAATCAGAAATTACTTCATCTTCCCGTCCCGAAAATAATAATCATGATAATAATGTATCTGACGTTAGGTAGCGTAATCTGTTGCTCTTGTAAAGCGCTCCAGTACGCTCAAGTCGAGGTTGCGCTAAATAAAACTACAAAACATGCTCACACAGCCACCCCTCTAAGCTCATTCTTAGCCTGCCCGGGGGTGTTTTACGGGAACAAAGACCCTCCGGCTTATTAGCCAGCATGGTTTCAGGGTCGGCCTGTTGTGGGCGGGTCCCTTCAGGTCTCCTCGGGGATCCTATGATGGAAGGCGACTCTGACGCCTCCTGTGTCTCACGCTGGGGGTCCCCCTCGGCAGCAGGCTGATGAGGTTATGACTGTAAAACAAAGATTTCAACAACAACAAAAGTGAAAGGGCGGTGACAGAGTCTCCTTTCCGTGCCTCCCGTGAAACCAGAAGGAGCTCAATGTGAGGTTTTACCGTTTTATGACTTAACTGTCCCACGAACGAGCCCCTCCCACTGACGTCATCCGCATCTGAAGTTGGTGCTTGGAGTTGAAGTTGGCTCCGAGGAGGAGGAAGCGCGTGCCTGCTCAGGCAGCTCAGGAGGTGGCGCGCGCAGTGTGAGACTGAGGGGCGTGACCAAGGCCTGCGCGTGCAGCGAGTGACCGGTGCGAGAGGGGCGAGAGGGAGCACGGCGCTGACAGGCCAGCGCGTGCACAGTGTGAGGGCGCGCGACCACGGGGTACGCGGACGGGAGCAAGGCACGAGCCGGGAGCTGACAGGGTACCGTTGGGGAGCGCGCGGAGAGTGACCACTGACCAGCAGGCTGCGCGCTGGGTTGGAGGTGGCAAGCCTGCGACTGACAGGAGGATCCACCTGGATCTGGCAGGGCAGAGGTGCTCGCGGAGACGGTTGACTCTTTCCTCGTTCTTAACGGTCTCCTGCTTTCATCTTCACTGTCCGGAACAGCTCCCTCGCTGCCTACCCGGAACTGAGCGAGAGACTTTCTTTTCAAAGCCCCCTGCATGCCCAGACCCTTCAGCTTCGCAGGCCAACCATCAAGGACTTGACCACACTCGGTGCCCTCCTCTGGAGAACTATAACCGTCAAAGACTCTTTTAGCCCTCTTTAAGTTCTCCCATACCCCCCCCCCCACCCCACACACTGTTCCAATATTTCCCACGCCGACAGCCCCTACATCGCCTCCCGAATTACAACGGGGCTACCCCGCCCAACTTCTTCATCTGAACGTCCTGGAGTTCCTCCCCGAAATTTTCATCCTTTCATTTCTCCTCGTAGCAACTTCTTCGAGAACTCTCGACCCCGCAGCTGCCTTTCCAAGAACTTCTTCCGCGAAGCTGCCCTTCCAAGAACTGCGCCCACATAGCCACTGATTCCTCAAACTGTCACGTTTCCGCAACCTGTACTATCCATCATTGCCTATCTTGGGTACACCCTTCCAACCTTTGGGTAAGATGCCAATCCTGCCTTTCCAACAACTGGCCCCATAACTACTGTTTCAAACTAACTGTCCTCTCCCAATTGGACCATCAGAGGTCGAATACACCATCGGATTTCCCCCAGCTTTCTAACAGCTTCCAGACCCCTATTACATCTTACCTTTCCTGGGGATAAGATGTCCATCCTGCCCTTCACCCCCCCTATAGTGAAGAGGCTCCTTGGTTGGAAGAAGGGTGGGGGAGGCGAGCAGGGAGTACCAGGTGGGCAGGAGGAGAAGTGGAGTGAGAAGGCAGTTAAGAGCCTGGTGAAGAAACTGAAGAAATCTGGACAGCTTGAAGAGTTGGAGAGGGCCATTACCAGCCAGAGTCCAAGCACCAAGTGCATCACCATCCCCAGGTAAGGGGGCATTATCAGTGGGACCCAGTGCATCACAATCTTCTGGTGCAGCAGCGCCTTAACTGTGGCATCACCAAATCACCAACCTATTAAAGATCCTGAATTGGGGAGGGATATCACCAGGACAGAACCAGCTAGATCCTCACCTTCCCAGTTATAGGTTGCATAAGTATATAGATCAGGTTGCACAAGGGCACTGCGGGACAACTGGGGATTCCCCGACACAGATGAGAACTGGGGTCTCAGCCACATGATGAAGACTGATGGGCCTTAGTCCTGGTGGTACACTGGTGGGAGAGTGGACAGGGGCCTTATATAACTTCTCCCTACGTGTATATATTGCTCTTTTCCAAAGGAAGTTTAAACAATTGGTGCAAACGCTACTTCGCATATATTTTTTTCACATGAAGAAAACACTCGCTGATTGTTTTAGTCTTTGTATATGTTTGTCGTATTTCTGGTAAATACATTCGAAAATCACTTTTTGGTAAGGTTTTGATATGTTTTTAAATATTTCGGTTCCGCAAACTAAAACACATCGTGTTTGTCCATTGAAGCATTGTATTCATTCTTGCACGTGTTACCTCGACTTTATGCTGCGATCAGTAGTATAACACTGACTTTTTGTTGACTGTATGGTTGTTATTTAATCCGATTTGAGACCCGTAGTTTTAATTTGCAACACAACCTGCAGGCACATAAGGCCACAATCACCCGCAATGTAGCTGCGTGTAGTGCAGAAATAGTGAATTTTTCCATTTGTTTCACAAAGCTGAATGTGAATCGATTATTTTTTTTATGCTCAGTACATTAAATTTTTTTCGCCGTTTTCTCTGTTTCTTAGTATTAACTTTGTCACTTAAGTATATCCTGTGTGCAAATGCAGCCAAGTATTCTTTTTATGCATAATGATCATAGGTTTCATGGCATTTTCATTGAATTTTAAGCCTAAACGAAAAAAACATGTTGCATTCCTTCTTTATCAAAGAAAGGCCAAGGTTAATGTAAAACAGTCAGCGCCTCAGACTCCACTGCCTTCTGGAAAGCCAGAGCGGTTAATGGGTCCTCCGTGACACAAAGCAGCATCTGTTGCCTCAGACAGGCATGCCAAGTGGGGCACAGCCACCACCAGCTCGCCTTTCCCCGACTTGCTAAACATTAGTACTAGCGCGAGCAGTGACATCTGATGTGTGATGTCTGTGAAAGGTCGCAAATCACCAAGCCCCTACGCATAGCTACATATTTACTGTGATTGAAGAATTGAAAACAAGAACATTAGTGACCATGCTATGCCCTAACTTAATACTTACGTGTTTGAGACCCAGTTGTTGATTTTTGGTAGTGTTTGCTAATTTATTATGTGTTTTTGTAAAGAGTGTGATGCAGCTGGAAATCACCTTAGCGCTGGCTCCCAGATGGACCAGCTGCTTGTCTGCCCAGTCCTAGCAGTATTTGTCAACTTTTGGTACAAGAATAAGCGTTACCATGGCTTTACCATGTTTGACTTTGAAATAAATACGACTGTTATTGATTACGATACTTTGAAGTGACTGCAAAGATCCATTGAGGTGACTGCAAAGATCCATTCTTTAGAATACTGGTTGTGATGAAGAAGCTTGTAAATGCATCGTCACTGACCTAGAAAACATAATTTACTTTATTAATGCGTTAACATGATCCTTGTAAATGTCGTAATGCAAAACTATGTTTCTAGTTACATGATTCAAGTATAGCCCTACCTAAATGTTTCTTCTTAGATCCAATCTGTTAAATCTGGATCTTGCTATTAATTAGCAGTTCACAGTGTGGCACTCAACCAGGGCCGTGTACATGCAGCCCAGGACCAAATATGTGTACCTTTCGATTCTGTTGCTGTGGAATCCTGTAATAGTAATCCAGGCTGTACATAGACCTGGCCCTGATGAAGGCAATCTGGAGTTGACGGTACAGCTTCCGTACTAGCTTCATAATGGAGGCAAGGTGGCCTAGTAGTCCAACCAATTGCCTTGGTAGCAGTGTATGAGATAGTTGTGTGTAATAGTGTCCTGCCTCCTCAGCTTGTCTTTATGGGCTGGCAAATCATCTGCAGTAGAGTGGCATCAGGTGTGCAACAACTTTAAAAGGTTGAAACGGTGAGGAACGCCCCATGGCAGAGGATTTTAAACTGTGAATTGTCATTTATTCGTAGCCAGGGGAGGGACATTAGTGCCGGTATGATGTGATCGTGCCATGTCACACTAAATATCAGTCTAGTAGCATGATGCTCCATTACTTGTAGTGAGATTTCTTAAAGAGTCCTAATAGATGCCATTAAAGTAGTCTCAGCAGGACATAACCGCTGCAGATAATAGTGCGGTTTTCTAGGAGGTTCAGAAGAGGCAGGATGTAGGATGAGAACAGTTTAACTACAATAATTATTTTAGGTTGGGCTGATAGCTCACTGTCAGAAGCGCACACTTCAATTTCGTGGTCTGTGCACGGAGGCTCAATGATTTAGGCCTGGCCACTGGAAGTCAGAGTGCTTTGCAGTTCTGGAAAGCAACATTTCAGTGTCTTGTCCCAATTCAGTCGTGACCTTAGGCAGAACATTTCTCTGTATCTATAAAGTTGTTGTACATTGTAGAGAATATTTTTTTGTGTACTTTGTTTACCAGGTTCGGCCAGGCCGGGGGTTCATCTTATCAGAGCAGACTGGGGTTCACCTTACCAGTGAGCAAGTGGAAGTATGACCTTTCTTATTCTGGGGTTCTAATTGAATAGGGGGCTGAAGGTCACACCATAAGTGGTTCATATTTTATACAGTTAGTTGTGTACTTTTTGCGAACCCTGCGCCTATTGAATATTGGAAACATTCACAGCACCGCAGATAACATTCAGTCGATCTCTGCAGTAGTAACGACAATTTTCAGAAACGAAGACATAATGCTGCTCGAGATGTGAAAATCAGGCACGCAATATCCTATTTTAAAATAAAAGTAAATAGAAAGGTAGACTTAAGTCATTTATCAACCTTTCATCCTTTTGCATACTTTCAGATTGACAACATATTTGATCGCTGCCAGCTCTTTCTAGAAGCTAATTGGAAGTATGTAGTGAACAACCCTTAATGGTTTGCTTTACGAATCTAAGGCAGGAGTAGAAACCACCTGTCACCTTCTTCTGTTTTACCATCTGTTGTGGTATTTACATAGTGCCTGGATTAAGCTCATCCTGTATATAAAGCTAATGAGGGATATAAAAGATGTCAGTGTGTTACTGTCTGCTGCAAAGGAATACCTTGTTTCTCTATTCTGCGTAGGACATAAAAGCATAGGGCTCGGAGGTTATTTATTACTTGTGCTTGAATCTATTAGATTTCAGCCTTTTGTGAAAAGGGGCACCTCTGCTGAGATATAGGTGTGCATTCCTGTTATTTTAGTGGAATGTTTGGGAGTACGTTTGGTTGTAGAGTTTGATTTTTAATCCCCCATGTAAAGGGGTTATTAAAATGTAAGAGCCTCTGAAATCATTAGTGCTGGATAAGATTGTAAGTCCCCAACCTGTGTGTTTATCACTGCAGGATCAGCCACCCACTTAGCTTTAATACAGATCATTCTGTTTACACACACTAACAGTACCACAAACGGCGCTCTGCGACGCCCATAACCACTGCCCAGATGTGTGGGAAATGTTTCAAATGTATGTGGAGACATAAGTAAATTCAGCTGAAGTAGTAGTGGAAACTAATATTATTGTTCTTAGGCCAAAGTCAGAAATGAGAAAAGTACCTCAAACTGCACTTAGTGTATTTATTTTCAGCATACCTTAACCAAGCTTGTTGAAATGTAAAGACTTTCTGTCACGCTCACACACATCTCTCTAAGCTATAGTTTGAGTATTGATGTCAAGGTCTCTGTCTCCCACACACTTCCCGACCACAGAAAACTTTCATCAGGCTTCCTTTTCAATTTTGTACACATGCTGCTGCATTTAATAATAGGGAATTGAGTCACTGAGAGGCTGATGGAGTTGGGTTTGGTAGCGTTCCTCGTAACACATACTTTGTGTGTGCCAAGGGGTATACCTGTCAGAAGTGCAAGCTGAACAGTGATACTGTAACTCGGGTGACTGAAGACCCCCATTATGCAGTATAACCAAAGGGGAGGTGCTTTAGGGTCTATTTCACCCTGACTTTGCTGCTAAAGGTCCCCATTGTACAGACATGCAAATTCAGCTACTATTAAAGTTAATTGAGTACCTCAGTCCGTGCTATAGTGTTGCTAGTTTAAGGTATTGGCTCCCACTGTGGCTGCTCCTCCTTCGTCTGTCATTTCTCATATTTTGATTGTTTTCTGGGAATTTTAAGATGTTAAATATTTAACAAAAGAGCCAAAATCAGTGGTAAAGTAACAAAAATGCTATTTCTACACAACGGTCTGTGCCGTGCATATGGGCCATTGTCCACACACACACACACAGTATTTGGAAAAGCCACATGAATGTAAACCCCCCACTCCCTTACCCCCCAAGGAGGCCCTACCATAGCGAAACCCAGTACTACTGATCACATTACTCACTCCATATATACATGGGTTTTTAGAGAAAGGCATACGACTCCAAACCCTGACAGGATTCCAGCAATAGGTAAACTCTAAACTAGAAAGCCACAATACTGTGGGAACCGTGACAGGTCCCTGGGCAACAAGTACTATAAATGGCAGACATTGCATTTCATAAATCCTGTGCAATGTGGCAAGCTTCGCAACATTTTAAAATACCTTTCCTTTAAATGCCAGTGCTGGAGTTTATAATAATCTCATTGTTTCACTTTTTCTGTGTTTAAGAATTTAATGTTTTGCTACTGCGACAAAATATGCATCCCATTTTATCAATTTCTTTCAACTTTTTATAGATTGAAGTCTATTTCTGAGCTACATGACGTGGCCCTTACGTATTTTTTAAAGAAACTTGCTTAGCGTTAAATGACAGTATATCAATGACATTGACAATGATAAATCATTTTGTTGCTGGTTGAGAACTTACCATGATTGTAAGTATAAACCATTTCTTCCATGTGCAAGAAAGCATGACCACCAGGCTTGAAGTAGGCGGTATATACATTAAATGAATCTGCTCGGAAAAAGGATATGTCCCAGTCTTTCCCAGACCAGACAGGTTTTTGTGGATGTTGCTCCATTGGACTGAGCGTGCCTCGGAAACTATAAAGTCTGTTTCTACATCATGCTCGATTCATTTTACCAACTTGTGGTGGTAGAAATATACAACTAGATTCCATGGAAAGAGATGAACTGGTTGGTCCCATTTCTGTGTGGAGACTCCGAAGCCTCTAATTTGTGTAGGCATCTACTGGCCCACAGACACGCTGGGGTTAAAATCTAGTGGCTGATATAAATGGATGAGGTGTTAGTTTTCTTGGTTAGCCCAAATGGCTCAGCATCTGGACTATGTTATGATGTGGTATGCTCTCTGAATTAGTATGGAGCACAAACTGATGGTGAGTTTAATAGGTAGTTTTTGAAAGGGGGAGCTAAAACCATTAGCCAAGAATAGATTGAGTTCCTTGTTCATACTGGCAAGGTTGCCATGTCTGTCATAGGAGAACTTTTAAGGCATGCTGCTAAAATCCCTGACAATTTGAGGATTCATACCAACCAAAATTCTATTTAAAGGTATGTCTCTGAAGGCAACTGAAGAACAAGAGGATTTAAGCTTTCACTAAGAAACACCACAGTGGTCTGGATAGTTATTTGTATCATACAGACCATCACAGAATTTGTCTTATGAAAAGGAACCAGCAAACCATACAGTCTGTGGACCAGTTGGACTTACATATTCATGCATTCAGCAGCCTGAGCCATAGGACCACTAAGCTTCTTATTGTCATAGTGAATCTTCAGGCAAAATCATTCAAAGGTTCTTACAACACACACAAGTGTAAATGAATCATGTGTGTCTAACAGAAGGTAAGTTTGATTTGCTCTTTTCTAGCAACTCTGAAAGCAGTTCTTTACTCCCACCCTGGCATCACAACTCTCTCCTGTTTTTTTGGAGCATAAGGGAAGCAGCTAGCTCATAATTGTGAAGAGCCCTGCCTTCATCCAACCCCACACCAAAAAGGCTTACAGTTGTTGCTGCAGTCTTTACAAGACAGTCTTCTAGCTTCCCAGATAACTCCTGCGCCAATTGACTTGCAGGTTTCAATTGGCCCACTTGACGATTTGAGGTTTTCTACTGACTCTTTTTCCTCCACGCGTGCTTGCCGCTCACTCTGCCATCATGAGTTTCTGACGGGTAACTCCATGTACCACTGCTCATTATTTATTTATATATCCCCAAAATGCTGTCCTGGAGAAACCCATAACAATTTGTTGATCAACTTTCATATATTGAGCTATATTGGGGACAACCGAAAATTACTAAGGGCAATTTTCGCGCAGTGTGATTATTGTTTATTTAGTGCTTCCCAAGCAGTGAAAGTTTTGATCAGCATGAAAATGTTGTTGATGAAAAGCTATTTGTATAGTAGAACACTTCTGAAGGAATTATTTATGAGAATGTTATCATTGAATTGATTGGGTTTTTTTAGGTCGGTCAGTAAGATACGGACCATAGTACTGCCACTAAATGAAAACAATTGTTTTTATAGAAACGTTTAAATCAGTGAGCATATTCTTGCACTTAAGATGTGTTTTATTTAGTGAAATATAATTATTTTTATGTACAACACAGACCACAGACAATTGTAGAATTATTTAAATTTCACATTAATACACATAGTCCAATTTCTGTCAGATACAAGTTATGTCGAGGATCACATCAGTAAGAGTACACAAACAAGAGCACATAACCCATTAAATATTTTGAAGACCGTGTAAAACACCACTCAGTTTGATCACAGAGACAAGAGTACAAGAGTTCCGCATAATTTCAAGAGACTGAGGTGAAGTCAAAGTCGACGTATCAGTCTCTGAGGGGAGCAAATCCATGCGATCATCCTAGGGGCGCTAATTATATAATTGGACCCTTGATGTAAGTGCCATCAAGAAATGATTTATAAAAATCCACAAATTCGAAGTTATAAAACCCTAAATCGCCTAGGACGAGTGGCAGCAATGAGAAATCGACTGACTGCAAACGTGTGGAAGGCAGCAGCGCACCTTGATGAAAAGCTGGCAGAATAAGACAGATCATCAGGGAATATTTAATCTTCAGCACCAAAAACCACCTGAAAGAGCGTGGAAAAGTCTAGCAATCTCGAGGGAAATGGGCATTTTCTTTGCTGGACAAAGAGTAAAAGTCTGTGCCAGCTACATCCTTGGTTAGTGCAGTAAAAAGAATCCACTGCTTCAAGAGATGGGTTGTATTTTATCCATTGCTAATAAACATCTGACTAGTGCACTCAAAAAGGGCTTGTCCGACGCTTACCTGTGAGCTTTCACTTAAGCTCGGAGAAAAAGAGACTTATCTTCCTCTTGCAGAGCTGAAAGAGTGCTAGTGAGTGGCATGGCATTTTAAGAGTGTATGGTCCCTCTTCTTTCTGCCTCACTTGTGTGGGAATGTAGGGTTGTTTCAATTAATATGGAACGGGAGGCTGTTAGTAGCCCTAAACATAAATTCAGGCTGTACAAAGTCTATGTCTAAATCTGAGGTAGATGAAGAAAGAATGTTAGTAGCAGCCCAAAGTCCGCCGGTATCCTTGGGTTTATGCGAAGTGAGAGTGGGTAGTGGATTGTGCTTAAGAGTCCTGAGAAGTAAGCCAGCAAACTAGCCTTAGTGATGAGGTTGTGGGTGCATTTGGGAATTACAGTTCAATATGTGACACTTTTTTCCATGTTTTTTTTTTAAAGATAAATTAACATTAGAGTTTAAGAAAAGCAAAAGCCAGCTGGACAAGATGGAGAGGAGCAGGCAGAGTGGAGTGGTGCAATACAGGAATATAGCCACAGTGATCCCCAAACCAAATATTTTTAGGTCTCGCCTATTAATCCCGCAAGGGATAATAGGCGAGAGTGTAGTGAGCAAACCAAGGTTCAAACCATAGCGGATTTCGTCCAGTTCGTTTGGTGCACTCGGCCGGAACGCGCGTCCACATCAAAGCAATCAGCCTCCCTCCCACAGGCATCTGAAGCTTCCCCCAGCATGTGCTCGGCCTCAGGCATTTCTCCTCACCCCTAATTGCTTTCACTTTCACGGCTGCGAGGCCGTGAGCTTCTCTTCAAAGGGATCCGCTCCCCAGCCCCCCCAGCACAAAGGAATGCGCATTTCCCGGCCACTTGCATTTCCCGTCCGCTTTTCATTATTTCTTTCGCATTTCCCGGCCGTTTTTCATTATTTTTATATATAATATGCCCTCTGTTAGACCCTCTTTTTTGTGCTCTTCTGCCCTGTTAGACTCGTTTTTTGTGCCTTTCTGCCCCCTGTTAGACTCGTTTTCCCCTTGTTTTGTGCGCAGCCAATAATTGTTTTCATTGTTACGGTTTTACTTTGTGGGCCTGTTATAAAACCGTGACTCAGCTACCACGCGCAGGGAGAGGACTTCGTGACGCCGAAGAGTCTATACATTGTGACACTCGTGCTGGTAAACACGCAGCCATTGATCTTTGCAGCCGGCAGATGCAAAGCTGAAACCAAATGACGTAGGAAAACTTCTACATTCCTCTTAGTAGATAATGAGACATACATTCATTGAGGCTGATATGTAACACATTAGCTATTCGTGGTATTCATTCACGTTCTTAGTTTTTCCCCTCTTCTAACCTCATAATAACACTCATAGTATTTTGAAACACGTGCAGAGTCTGACTCTCGCCATTTCCTCCTTTCATTGTTGTTGATACATTGAATGCATTTGAGCCAGTGATAATGACTAGCACAGTACTAGGCGCTATGTGAAACACGCAGCACTATTAGTCCCACTAGAGAAGTGGGCTTTTCCCCTGACAGCATCACTGCTCTTCTGATATATTCGCTCTGCGTCACTGTTCAAAATAACCAAGTCACGAAGAAGGCCACGGGTAAGGATCAATTATTTGACTGACAGTTCAATCCAGCACTGCACTAAAAACACGAGACGCAGACTTAGCATCGGTAATATTTACATGTATGTGTGATCTCAAAATAAAGCTCTGCTCTTTAGTACTGTCTCAAGTACATGCCCCCCTCCCACACACAGGATTAAACCGTCCACACCACACAATATAGTTTTATGTACAGCACTTACAGTTTATAAAGCTCATGCTACAATAAAATAGCGCTTTGTAGAGCCCCGCTGCTGCTTGGAAGCGTCTCAGGGTTATGTCAAACCCCGAAATTAAAATAAACAAACACGCGCCCTAAAGCAGCCTGGTCTCGCTGCACAGCGCTGTAAAAGCACATGATTACATTATACTGTGGGATAAAAGCGGATTCAGCTCCTCTTTCTTTCTTTTCCTAATCATATTCGGATGCACCTCCCCGCGAAGAATCATTGTTTATAGTTAATTATTTGACAAAAAGCTCCCTTCGTTTGGTGTGCAATAAAGTTTATTAAGATAAAACAAGCGCCAAGAAAGCATCATGGAAAAGCTTGTGTGTTCACTAGTTTCTGGTGATGCTCGCACTTTAGAAATATGGGCCACTCTCACAAAACTTTCTTCCCACCTAAGGGGCACTCATCGACCCAAAGCCCAAAGTTCAGACCGGAAAGCAGGAATACGGATTCATTTCTGGGTTTTTCCAACAACAGTTGCATTGCAAACTAAACACAAACGCAAATGTAATGCTGGGGCGTACAGACGCACAATTAGCGCCTGCACAGGCTGCCAAAATGCTGGCGGGAGAATGCAAACGGCCAAATTGGACACACAACAAAAACACCCCATTATATATTCATTCATCAAACACCCCATTATATATTCATTCATCAGCACCACCACATTATCACTCAGCACCACCACAGCATCACTCAGCACCACCACAGCATCACTCAGCACCACCACAGCATCACTCAGCACCACCACAGCATCACTCGGCACCACCACAGCATCACTCGGCACCACCACAGCATCACCACAGCACCACTCGGCACCACTCAGCACCACCTCAGCACCACCACAGCATCACTCGGCACCACCACAGCACCACTCGGCATCACTCAGCACCACCTCAGCACCACCACAGCATCACTCGGCACCACCACAGCACCACCTGGCACCTCCACAGCACCACTTGGCACCTCCACAGCACCACTCGGCACCACCACAGCACCACTCGGCACCACCACAGCACCACTCAGCACCACTCAGCACCACCACATTATCACTCAGCAGCACCACTCAGGGCCACCCCAGCATCACTCAGCACCACCACAGCACCACTCAGCACAACCACAGCATCACTCAGCGCCACCACAGCAGCACCACAGCACCACTCAGCACCACCACAGCATCACTCGGCACCACCACAGCATCACTCGGCACCACCACAGCATCACTCGGCACCACCACAGCATCACTCGGCACCACCACAGCATCACTCGGCACCACCACAGCATCACTCAGCAGCACCACTCAGCGCCACCTCAGCATCACTCGGCATCACCACAGCACCATTCAGCACCACCACAGCACCACTCAGCGCTACCCCAGCATCACTCAGCACCACCACATTATCAATTAGCACCACCGCAGCATCACTCGGCACCACCACAGCATCACTCAGCACCACCACAGCATCACTCAGCACCACCACAGCATCACTCAGCACCACCACAGCATCACTCAGCACCACCACAGCATCACTTAGCACCACCACACAGCAGCACCACTCAGCACCACCACAGCACCACTCAGCACCACCACAGCATCACTCAGCGCTACTCCAGCATCACTCAGCACCACCACATTATCAATCAGCACCACCACATTATCAATCCGCACCACCACATTATCAATCCGCACCACCACATTATCAATCCGCACCACCACATTATAACTCAGCACCACCACATTATAACTCCGCACCACCACAGCACCACTCAGCGCCACCACAGCACCACCACAGCACCACTCAGCACCACCACAGCATCACTCAGCGCTACTCCAGCATCACTCAGCACCACCACATTATCAATCAGCACCACCACATTATCAATCCGCACCACCACATTATAACTCAGCACCACCACATTATAACTCCGCACCACCACAGCACCACTCAGCGCCACCACAGCACCACTCAGCACCACCACAGCACCACTCAGCACCACCACAGCATCACTCAGCACCACCACAGCATCACTCAGCACCACCACAGCATCACTCAGCACCACCACAGCATCACTCAGCACCACCACACAGCAGCATCACTCGGCACCACCACAGCATCACTCGGCACCACCACAGCATCACTCGGCACCACCACAGCACCACTCAGCACCACCACATTATCACTCGGCAGCACCACTCAGCGCCACCCCAGCATCACTCAGCACCACCACAGCATCACTCAGCACCACCACAGCATCACTCAGCGCCACCACAGCAGCACCACAGCACCACTCAGCACCACCACAGCACCACTCAGCACCACCACAGCATCACTCAGCACCACCACAGCATCACTCAGCACCACCACACAGCAGCATCACTCGGCACCACGCCAGCATCGCTCTGCACCACCCCAGCATCGCTCTGCACCACCCCAGCATCGCTCTGCACCACCCCAGCATCACTCTGCGCCACCACAGCATCACTCTGCGCCACCACAGCATCACTCTGCGCCACCACAGCATCACTCTGCGCCACCACAGCATCACTCTGCGCCACCACAGCATCACTCTGCGCCACCACAGCATCACTCTGCGCCATCACAGCATTAATCTGTGCACCATTCAACAACAACTGGTTCAAATATGTTCTCTCAATGTTTCAAGCTTTATTACAAATTTCACTTCTGTTCTTGGATTTTCATCACAATAAAATACACTGAACATAATCTTCACAAAGGTTATTTACAAAAGTTTAAGCTATTGTCATTATAAATTACAATCACTTTTATTTAAGTATTAATTATTTAAAAAAATTAAAAGCCATTGTTATTTGTAATATCAATACATCTAAGTCACGTAAATACAAAACATGTTGCATTACAAATGCTATGGGTGTCACATTTGCGAAAGTTATAACTATTGGCATTGTAAATGACAAAGCTATTCATTTAGCTATTTTCAAAACCAACACATAAATAAAAAAAAATCATTTACAAGACCAATAGCTTAAACTTTCATAATGCGAGACCTATTGCATTGCAAATGCTTGTTTGGTAATGCATCTTCACTTGCAAGAAAAAGTAGCGTCATTCATTATGACACAGGGATAGTTTTTTATCGTCCTATTGTGGTCTCTCGCACCACAGGAATATTGTGCTTTTCATTTGGGCCCCTTTAGTTTGAACTGCAAAGTCTGACCAGGTTTGGTTGCAATCTAACCACGTAATCCTCAAAACTATTTTCATATACTATTGAAGTATTTTAGCATCCCTTAATTACTATAATGCCTGAGTAATTTCTTTAGCATTTTTTTGTAAAGTGAATTGCATGTATTGCGGCCTAAAATTGACAGAAATTTAAATGTCCTTTGAAAAAATATGCTACTTATATCTTTACGAAGGGTTGCGTTGATCCTGTGCCATAATATGGTGATAGTCAGGCAAAGCGGAAAGGCAGTACTATATGCTGC
The DNA here is from genome assembly GCF_964263255.1 of Lissotriton vulgaris. NCBI lineage: Eukaryota > Metazoa > Chordata > Amphibia > Caudata > Salamandridae > Lissotriton > Lissotriton vulgaris. Next base: position 1,843,571,685 of record NC_141687.1, read on the forward strand.
TGGAATGCAAATATGCATAGAAAAAGGAATGACCCCTGTGAAAACAGTGCTGACATTTAATCAAAGTATTCTATTAGTTTTTTAATCTCTTCTGGGGAAACAGAACAGAGAACTAACCACTGCAAACTGACTCAAAGAATCCAAAACTTTCCAGATGAAAAGGACATACCCAGAATAATTTGAGATGGAGAAATGAAAGATAGCTAGGTATTGCACGAGGCCTTTGAGTAATCACATTTGTAGGACCACTGCCTGCCTGCACGGGTCAGGAGGTTCTCCTCCTATAATTTTGATGGGTTCTCTAAGATGGTGCTCCAGGAATGGAAGTAATACATGGTTTATTTTCATAACATTCATCACAGACAAAATTAAGTTTTCCCATAAGTGTGCTGGGCGTGGCCAACGTTCCTTCCTGTCGAATGAAATGTATTTTTATCAGTCAGAAACACACTTCATTGTGCTTTTGTTACAAGGATCATGGAAAGGGGCGACCACTCGGTCCCCCCGAACGTATGGTGGAGTACCCCGATCTCCCCGGGAAACCATTTTGGGCGGGAGGCGTGTCACGGCTGGTATGCCCGAAGCGGCGTAGCTTTGGCGCGCCTTTTCCCGCCCAAGAAGGGGTTGTCCTAGACACCAACACCGCCAGCCACGCCCGGAGGGCGGATTGGAGGAGGGTCTACGCCCGCCCGACGAAGGATAAAAGGAGCGACAAGCCAAGGAAGCATCCTCTTGTTCCTGTGCTCTGAAGCTGCACCCCCGCGTTGCACGTGAGCTCGAGACGGAACGAAGAGCCAATTTTGACCCACCCACCAGCCCCTGTTGACAGCGATTTGTTGGAATAAAATTGATTGACGTGAATTGGTTTCGTTTACAGGTTGCTTGGAATAAAGTTGATAATGTGTGTATAATAAAGGATGATGATGCTCAGTAGAGTTGGTTTCTCTTACAGGTTATCTTGGAATGAAGTTAGTAATGTGTGTATAATAAAGGATGATTTTCGTTTTAACATGTTTTCTTAGCTGAAACGTTTGCGAATAAGTTTAATGGTAATGCTCAGTAGAAGTCTACGTGAAATCGTTTGAATGTAATGTCCTTTTCATTAGCTTAGTTTAAAATGTCGTATTTATTTCTGGTCGGGCGGTAAGGTCATGATCGGTGAGCAGTAATTGGAAGATCCCTAGAGGTTTGGGCGTCACCCATTACGGATGGGAGCGCCCGGGGGGAGGCGGCCATTGGCCCCTCAAACGGGAGGCGGTCCCATCTAAGGATGGGACGCCGAAAGGGAAGGCGGCCATAGGCCCCTTCACTGGGTAGGAGGGGATACGGACCCCTCCTTGGAATTTCCCGGGGCCCGGACATCTGCGACGGCAGGTGTGGTAAGTTGTGTGGGGTGGGGGGGGGGTCTACGCTACCTTCTAGACACCTCACACGAGTCCTCGGACGACCACTAAGATGGCGTCGAGTTAACAGGGGGCCCCCGCTTAGGCAAGGGAAATTGGAAGTTGGCACAGAGGTACAGTCCTCTGTGCGCCCGCCCCTCACAAGTGAGGGGGGAATTGGTAGTGGGGATCTGACACCGGTTACGACCTTGCCGTTGGCCCGTAACGTTAGGATGTACAATTTCAATGTTCAGAAATGCATTTGCAGGATGTTTAGTATCGGCTAGGAGAACCTTTGTATTAGAGATGTGTTAAGGTCAGCCATGAACATCGTACTGTGTAACTGAAATTGTACATGATATGAAACTGTTATTTTAATGTTTTAATTTTGTTTCATATTTTAATAAATACGGCCGGGAAGGGTAACTCCCTCCCGCCTTCCAAAAGCTCAGAACCGTTTCCGTCTTCCCATCCTTGGGGATTTGTGTTGAGAGGGGGTGGCGGGTATCTCAGCCATATGCATACATTTTCTTAACTGCAGATTGTCCCTATCTTTTAGAAATTAACGTTTCACCTTAATTGCCACAGTTCTCTCACTTATGCTCACCGCGGTGCCATAGAAGTGTGATTGTAAATTAAAAGGTTGGGGTAGGAACAGGGTCCAAGATGTGTTTTGGATCGTGGAAAGTTGGAGCAAGTCCGTGTACTCAGTATAAAAAATAAAATATCCACACCTATACACACTCAGGATATGGCAAAGAACCCTTTTCTCCAACTTAGAAACCTAGTGATGTCTCACAAGCTTCATCAAGTAATTTGTGTTCTATCGAGTAAGAGAGAGTAATCCCAATCAATTGTCACCTTTACCAAAATATGGTATGCAGCAGTTTTAAGATCCTAGTGGTGGAAAATAAAGTTTCCATCTGTTATGGAAATTTTCGAATTGATCTACTAATCCTGCATCTTGGAGCTCAGACGCCTGCTTACATTTCTCCTATTGTGTGGTCTAAGGGAATTTATGCAACAGCTGGACTCCTTAGGGTAATGATCGGTGATTGGAAGGTGAAAGGCCCTATAGTATCAGTAAGTCGTGTAACCCTACTGTATCTCTAAAACTTCCCAAATTTGTACCCAATGGTTATGCTGATTTCAAAAGCTGCAAAGATATTTCAAAGCTGTTCAATTATTTTCAAGAACAAAAGAATCACATTGTTTCTAGTTATTAAGTGTAATGGGTAGTAAATGCAAGAAACAAAAATCAAATTAAGAAACTCATAGCACACAGTATGGTCACATCAGGGATCCAATTTAAAATAGACTTTTTTCATGAAATAAATATTGGCTTAATAATGTAAACCTGCCTATCGTAACAAGCACAATTAACAAGGTTTAATGGACTAAGCAACCATTAATTTTCATTTCTTAATTTATTAGACAATTGTACTACTGTTTGCGCTACATTGCCATTATTCTGCATGAAATACTTTATTAAATAAATAGGAGCAAGTAGTTCTTGAATTAAATTGAAATCGGATCGTATTCCCCAATCTTTATTTTATGTTGAGTGCAATTGCATGCATGTCTTAGATTTGGATGTAACAGTGCACTGTCATTTTGCATGAAGCACACAAAGGGTCCTAATTAATTTCTGTCTTGTGTGGGTGTATTGTAAAAAAAAACAGATACCCACTCTTCCTACACACCATCTGTCACCAACTATGGGCATGCTTTGTGTAGGCTTGCTACCCTCCACCCCCCAAGAAGGGTGTAAACCATTTGCTAAATTTGGCTCCTATATTTACATCCAATAAAAACCGTCACAGAATAATTGTTCTATTAGAACAGCTTTACCATGGTTTTTAAACGTGTTCCTTGAACCACTGAAATTAATCTTTGGTGTGTAATTGGATAAAAGATAAAAAAAAAAACTTTAATAAGAAATCGGTAATCATAACATCATAGTGTGTCACATGAAGAAGCTTAAGTCAGAGCACATACTTTTGTAGAAGAAACACACTTTGTTCAAAAACCAGGTTAAAAATACGAAGGGAAAACTCTAAGCCGGGAGCAGCACCAACCTTTTCATCAAGCTTCCCTCCAATTATCTTTTGCTCCTCACATTTTCACGCTATGGTTCTGGATATCATACCATACTGGTCACACAGTCAGGCACTTGCCCAAATCCACTCAACTGCTGATGATGAAATGTTTAATTGCAATAAGCCTGTATGCTCTTCCCATCTTGGTTGAGTATACATAATGCAGCCCCACTTTTTCTGTGGCTTCTCTCTTTTGGCTGCCCTCTGTGCTCTCTGATTTCAAGTAATGCATTGACCATCAATCCAGCGTCAGTGGGCCTTCCCAAATGTAACAAAAAGGAAATATGATCACCGATATTCAATATTTTTCTCTCATAGTGGTTTTATTTTGATTGGTATTGGTTCCCTCGGTTTATCTCTACAATACTTATTCAACACCTTTCGCTCTCTCTTTTTCCACTTACTGAGAGGTTCTTTGCAAAGAGCTCTTGACCTAACTCTCTTTATTGGAAATTGGTGTATTTTCAGTAATGGTAATTTGGAGTAAAGTCTTAATCATAGATAGGCCTGCATCATCCTCACTCACATACATTAACTTCCCTTGGAATTTGAGCACCCAGTTAACCACCTTTACGTCTGTCTTAGAATATATATATATATATATATATATATATATATATATATATATATATATATATATATGTATGTGTATATATATATATATATATATATATATATATATATATATATATATAAAATGCATAATAATTTCCCCCTCCCACCAACTGCCAGATTACACAGTAAGGGCTGCAGCCTTTCCTCTGGGCTATCTGTGTTCCTTACTGAATATTGCAATAGTCTTCTTCAGGACAGTGTTTGGTGCTTAACTCTTACTGTAATAATTACACACCGTGTCCATCTTCCCTTACTTAAAACACTGCAGTAGAATAGAAGTATGTTATGCTAATGAAGTGTGTTCAGTGTGTGTTCAGACACTTCTTCAACAAACAAGTCATTGTTACCATTACCTTCTTGCTGACCACGTAGGCTAATTAAAGATTTTTATCTCGTTGCATTATTTGACCTATAACATGGGGCTATTTGTGAATATTTTCTTTTGCCATCACCCACTGTTTCAGAAACTTTGCTTCTGCTTTTTGTCGTGAGTGTCATCTTTTAAGGGAAACCAGCTTAAATTGAAGTTACAGCCGTACGAGGGTTTATTCTTGCAGATTGCTCCTCGTAAAGAATGTGATTTAAATTTGTCTATATCAATACCACTTTCCTTCATAACATCTTTCACTCATCTTGCAATCGTTGTTGTACTCCTCGCACCATAAGGTTTCACGTAAGATATCACTAACTGATTTTTCCCCATGTTTTCTAAATTTCAAAATTGTGCTCATATACTCCATCATACAATCCACTACACACAACTTCTCCTCCACAAACTGGATAAAAAATGGAATCTGACATTGTTTTTGTCCTCATCCAGACCTCAAAATACACCCCTTCTGGGACCATTACTTACCTCTTACGTTTTTACATCTAAAACTCTCCTGCATCAGACAACTGCTAGCCAAGATAACTGACTTATATATATTATTTTCTGAAGTTCCCAGCTTTCTTTCCCAATTTAGTTGACAATTCAGTAAATCGTCCGGGAACTCCTGTATCAAGCATTGATACAATGTGCCAATCGGTGTTACTTTCCCCAATAAATCCAACATAGGAATCTTCCTCATATTACTATCTGCTGCTTGCCAAGAGCTTTGTAGAAAGCTGCGGATTTGTAAGAACTTAAAAAAATCATTCTTGGTTAAAGAAAACCTAGTCTGTAAATCAGAAAAAGAGACCATTTGGCCTTCATCAGACAGATCCCCTAGATGATTAATTCCTTTCATACCCCACTCATGGCCACTAAATCAGAAAAAATGGGGGCTGGTAAAAAACTAGAAGCCGAAAAAGGTGTGAACACATTCAGTTTTGTTACCCCCAAGTGTCTCCGAACTCTTTGCCGGACATTAAAAGCTGCTTTAACAGTCTTAAATCGTTTTTATTGTAGTAACTGGGTTCAATCACTCTAAGAAAGCTAGCTTTAATTCCCTCGCCCATGAGTAATTCATAAATGGGTGGGGTGATGGACTCTGGAGGTCGTGCCGACCTTGTTATGCTGGATCTGTCTGCGTCCTTTGATACGGTCCACCATGCCATCTTGGTGGACCGGCTGGAGGAATGTGGGGTCCAGGGGAAGGCCTTAGACATTTTGAGATCTTTTCTGACCAATAGGGTCCAGGTAGTAGCGCTAGGGGACTTTGAGTCGAAACCCTTTCAACCTCCTTGTGGGGTTCCTCAGGGTTCCTCACTTAGCCCTACCTTGTTTAATGTCTACGTCTCCTCCCTGGCCCCAGTCATCCGCTCCCATGGGTTTGAACTTACATCTTACGCAGATGACACACAGATTGTGGTGTCACTGCTACCAGGGAGGGAGACTGACATGGCCAGCAAGTTCCAGGAATGCATGAAGGCTGTGAGCAAATGGACGGCCGGAAACTGTCAAACTCAATTCGGCTAAAACCGAAGTGATACTGTTCGGCTCTACAGTCAATTTTTGGTGCCCGAGCTGGTGGCCAGAAGAGATGGGGACTCTTCCTATTCCCGTCAATAAGGTCAAGAACCTGGGGGGCATTATTGATGACAGACTTTCCTATAGACCTCAGGTAAATGCCTCGGCCTCGTCCATCCACTGGATATTGAAAATCCTTAGGAAGGTTCTTCCATTTCTTCCAGGGGAATGTAAAAAAACAGTTGTGACGGCTTTAGTGCTCTCACGATTGGATTACTGCAACAGTTTGCTCCTTGAAGCCCAACAAGGAGTACTTGACAAGTTACAGATACTGCAGAATGCAGCAGCGCGCCTACTTACAGGCCTGCCCAAGTTTGCGTCCATCTCTCATGAACTGGTGAAACTACATTGGTTGCCAGTAACCTCATAGCTGCGTCGAACGTTCAGTGTCCAGTGCTGAACGTTCGAAGAACGAATGCTGGCCCGTCGGCCAACGGTCGTGCGCAGCACTGGCAAGGTAGTGCTCGCGACGACCGTTGGCCGACGGCAGCACTTAAGGGGATAAAGAAGCGGATCCAATTTAAAAGCATGTGCATTGTCTTTAAGGCGACCCATGGTATAGGTCCAGCATTCCTGGGGCAATACTTTCACTTGTACAAACCGAGTAGACTTTTGAGGTCAGCCACTCTGGGACTGATTAAGACCCCACGGATTAGGAAAGTGTGTTGGGGGAGGCAGGAGTTTTAGCCGAGGGGCGGCGGTCGCCTGGAATGCCCTTCCAGTGGCACTCAGACTGTCCCCTGAGTTGATGACCTTTCGGAGAAAGCTAAAAACATGGCTTTTTGTAAATTAATCCGGGGATTTAGTTTCAGGAGCTATCAAGACAGCGCCAGGACACTGTACGGTAACAGTGCGCTTTACAAGTGTTATAAATTAATAAATAAGTATTACAGAGAGAAACTCTGGCCCCATCCCCGATAATCAGTGGACTAATAAACTGAAGGGTTGCTGCAATGTAATAAAAAAGAAAGTGTGGAACATTCCAACCCCCATACTCCTTACTGAGGATAATTTTTTTAAAGGCCTTGCTGTGTCTTTTGTACCCCCACAAAAATCTAGAAATTGCTGTTTCCAAGTTCTTAAAGCAGCAGGTGGGAAAATCTAACGGGATTGTGCGAAACATATATAATACCTTCGGTAAGACCAGCATTTTAAGAACATTGTTTCTTCCATACAATGATAAATGAAAATGATCTAAACGTTCTAACTGAGAGCTTATTTTGGCAAGGATTGGATTGAAATTCCGTTCAGGAATATTCGAAATCGGCAAAGAGATCTTAATCCCCAGGTACGTCACCTCAGAGGCCAGGGATAGATTAGCCGGAGGATTTTCCCCCGAATATAAAATCTGGGTCTTGTACAGATTAAGCCTGTACCCTGAAAAACCTTCAAATTGAGATGCTAAGTCATTAATAGCAGGTAACGCTGTCTGCACATCGGTTGTTACGACGACAATATCATCGGCGTATGCTAACGCCCGATAATTAACGTTAGCTAAAGTAATTGGATTAATTCTTTCCTCCCTATTAAACCGGTCAATTAAGGGAGCAATATAAAATGCAAAAAGTAAAGGGGAGCACGGGCCCCCTTGACTAGTACCCCGCGTGATTGGAAAAAAAGGCAAAACTTGAGAATTAATTTGAATAGAGGCTTTAGGGTCAACATACAGCGTACCAAGAGCTGTTAAAAATCCCGCGCCAAAACCCTTTCTAGATGAGATATCCCATAGATAGGTCCAGGTCGCTCTGTAAAACGCTTTTTCAGCGTCCAACAGGATTAGTCCGATGTCCAATCTAGTGGCCTGGGCCCAGTCCAGAAACACAATTGCTGTGAAAAACTGTTATTTATGTATAATATTGAATTAGCAATTTACAAAATGAAAGGCCTGAAAAAAAGGGAAATGGGAAAAAAATCTGGGCCCCAATTACTGAGTGGATATAGACAGCTGTGCTAGAATGTTATTTCTTTATCGTTCGTTCTTTTTTTTTTTTTTCTTTCAATTTTTCTAGGGTCACTACTTTATTTTTTTTTGTATTTATTCTCGATTTCTTTTTATATCGAAATCAGAAACTTGGCAATGTAATTAGTTTTCTTGATGTATTTAGTCAATATTGTGCTGTATTCATGCTTAGAAATCAGACTGTGCTTTGTTCTTTTTTTCTCCTTGCATAAAACAATAAAAGTTTATATTAAAAAAAATAAAACTCTCCTGCATGACACTAAACATAATAACGTTGCCATTTGTTCAGAAAGTCTCTTCAAAACTAAGCATTTATTTGCAAGCCATGTCAAAAATAGTAACAACACAGCATTGACATCCCACAACACACTGTAGCTTGACTTAGGAGGCTTTTTCAACCTCATACTCTTTAGAACCCTGCATACCATAACACTTCTGCCTACTGTTCTGTCATCTACATGTGCATGACTTGCTGAAATCGATGACCTGTAGCAATTATCTGTCCAGTACTCTAACCCCTATTCAAACTTCTCTACTAAAAAAAATAATCACCTCAACCACAGGAGCCTCAAGGGGATCCAAACTCCTTTTCATTCACCAACAAGCCATATTCTCCAAATCCCTCTATACCTACTTCTAGTTCCTGGAGCCAGGATTCTTCCGGCAACTCTGCAGCCTTGCTCGACAGTCCCTTGAAACAGTTTGATCTCCCGATACCTTCCATAGAAGAAGGTTCAGTACCTTGCTCTGAACTAAAGGATGTGCCTCTCCTTTTGCATTCCTTAGAAGTCCTTATTTGCTGAGATTAAAAATGTCTTGAATTACAAACTGCGGTTAATTTAAATCTTCAGGTAGGTACCCTAGCTTCACTACTATCCAGTGTTCCAAGCAAAAAGTCCAGAAATTCTTTGCCAAATCCACCAGACCTCGGGATTTCATCCCCCCCATCTGTTGACATAAGTCACCACTGACACATTGTCCATCTTCATTAACACAGACTGTCCTTTCAGTTCTTTCTTGAAGCTCTTTAGTGCATACAAACCTTGGGGCCGATTCCGATTCAGGATAAAAATCCGTCGTACGATTCGTATTCGTAGCCGTCTCCGTACGACTGATAAAAGTCTGTCCGAATTGGGTAGTACGATCCCAATTCTCAAAATACGTCCGAATATCAGCGACCCGTACGAACCACAATCGAATACCCATATGAAATGGCGTCGGAACTCCAACCGTACGATTTGTAAACATGCCGTACGAACTAACTAGTACGATCCAGACCAGGTACCAAGTACGCGATTTGTACGGGCAAACGTAGTCCCGCATGAAGCACGATTCGTATGGAAAACATTGTGTATGAGCGAGCCGCACCAACAAATACGTCTCGCACACCCCACAATCAAGCGTACACGTACCCCGGGCCCGAAAAACGACCGTAACTGCCAGCCGCACCAACAATTACGACTCGCACACCCCACAATTAAGCGTACACGTACCCCGGGCCCGAAAAACAACCGTAACTGCCAGCTGCATCAACAAATACGACTCGCACACCCCACAATCAAGCGCACACGTACCCCGGGCCCGAAAAACGACTGTAACTGCCAGCCTCACCAACAAATACGACTCACACACACCACAATCAAGCGTACACGTACCCCGGGCCCGAAAAACTACTGTAACTGCCAGCCGCACCAACAAATACGACTCGTACCAACAAATACGGCTCGCACACCCCACAAAACAAGCCTACAGTGTACACACCATAGGAAAACAATGTCCTGACCACATCCAAACAGGCAAACAGAGGGCCCAAGTCACAACCACCCCTTATGACACACCCACAAAAAATTCAAAATAAGCCACACCCACAAATGTACCAATAAAAGGGGCCGCACATATAACCCATCATCCTTTGCAACATACCTATTTGTGCAAAGACACTGACAGCACACCAACAACTGTAGCCATACACCTTCACACATACACCCATCTCATTCACACACCACCCCTTCACAATCAGACCCACACACCTTCAGCCATATACACCATAACCCCCCAATAACATACACCCCACACCATGACCACACCAAAGAATCCAAAGTTCACTAACCCAGAGATCGAGATCCTTACAGATGAAGTCATCCGAGTTTTTCCACAGCTGTTTGGTGCATTGGTCAGACAGACCAGCATAGCTGAAAAGACACGCCTGTGGGAGAGGATCGTCGAGAAGGTCAATGCTGTTGCACCCATCAGGTTCACCAGAGTGGTTTGTCAGAACAGGTGGTATGATCTGCGGCGGATGGTCAATCGCAAGATGGATGAGGACTACGCCAACGTTCATCACACTGGAGGTGGCCCTTCCCGCAGACATGCACAATACCATCCCTGAGAGAAGAAAGTCATGGCCCTGCTACCACCGGTGGGAGTTCACGGAATCGAAGGAGCCGTTGAGCCTAGGAAGTATACAAACAATTCATGTAACATGGGTGGACTCCCAGCAGTGGCTAACAGTAGGGGGGCTGTGGGGGGTGTGGCCATGACTCCCAGCAGTGCCTAACAGTAGGGGTGGGGGGTGTGGGGGTGTGTGGCCATGACACCCAGCAGTGCCTAACAGTATGGGGGTGTGGGGGTATGTGGCTATGACTCCCAGCAGTGCCTAACAGTAGGTGGGGGGTGGCCATGACTCCCAGCAGTGCCTAACAGTAGGGGGGTGTGGCCATGACTCCCAGCAGTGCCTAACAGTAGGGGGGGGTGTGGCCATGACTCCCATCAGTGCCCAATAGTATGGGGGTGTGGCCATGACACCCAGCAGTGCCTAACAGTATGTGGGGGGGTGGCCATGACTCCCAGCAGTGCCTAGCAGTAGGGGGGGGTGGCAATGACTCCCAGCAGTGTCTAACAGTAGGGGGGTTGGGGGGGGGTGTGACCATGACTCACAGCAGTGCCTAACAGTAGGGGGGATGTGGGGGGTGTGGCCATGACTCCCAGCAGTGCCTAACAGTGTGGGGGGGTGGCCATGACTCCCAGCAGTGCCTAACAGCTGGGGTTGTTTGGGGGGGTGGCCATGACTCCCAGCAGTGCCTAACAGTAGGGGTTGTTTGGGGGGGGTGGCCATGACTCCCAGCAGTGCCTAGCAGTAGGGTGTGTGGCCATGACACCCAGCAGTGCCTAACAGTATGTGGGGGGTGGCCATGACTCCCAGCAGTGCCTAACAGTAGTGGGGTTGTGGGGGGGGGTGTGGCCATGACTCCTAGCAGTGCCTAACAGTATGTGGGGGGCATGACTCCCAGCAGTGCCTAACAGTAGGGGGGGTGCGGCCATGACTCCCAGCAATGCCTAACAGTAGGGGGGTGTGTGGCCATGACTCCCAGCAGTGCCTAACAGTAGGAGGGGTGGCCATGACTCCCAGCAGTGCCTAACAGTAGGGGGGTTGTGGGTGTGTGTGGCCATGACTCCTAGCAGTGCCTAACAGTAGGGGGGTGTGTGGCCATGACTCCCAGCAGTGCCTAACAGTAGGGGGGGGGTTGTGGGGGGGTGTCGCCATGACTCCCAGCAGTGCCTAACAGGAGGGGGGATGTGGCCATGACTCCCAGCAGTGCCTAACAGTAGAGGGGGTTGCGGGGGTGTGTGGCCATGACTCCCAGCAGTGCCTAACAGTAGGGAGGGGTGTGGGGGTGTGTGGCCATGACTCCTAGCAGTGCCTAACCATGGCGGGGTGTGGCCATGACTCTCAGCAGTGCCTAACAGTAAGGGGGGGTTGTGGGGGTGTGTGGCCATGACTCCCACAGTGCCTAACAGTAAGGGGGGTGTGGCCATCACTCCCAGCTGTGCCTAACAGTAGGGGGTGTGGCCATGACTCTCAGCAGTGCCTAACAGTAGGGGGATGTGTAGCCATGACTTCCAGCAGTGCCTAACAGTAGGGGGGGTTTGGGTGTGTGTGGCCATGACTCCCAGCAGTGCCTAACAGTAGGGGGGTGAGGCCATGACTCCCAGCAGTGCATAACAGTATGTTGGGGTTGTGGGAGGGTGTGGCCATGACTCCCAGCAGTGCCTAACAGTATGGGGGTGAGGCCATGACTCCCAGCAGTGCCTAACAGTAGGGGGATTTGGGGGGGTGTGGCCATGACTCCCAGCAGTATGTGGGTTGTGTATAAGGGGAGCGGCAGAAGGCTGCAAGGGGGAGGGTGCGTGTGCAAGGTGTAGGGGATGAGGCTGCACTCAACCCATATGGCCCAGGTACACACCCATGCAGCATGCTCAATGCACAGGAAGTGTGAAAGTACTGACCAGATAGCTGGCACTGGGCCCTGGTATAGGCAGCACAAGGACCTCCTGTGACCAGTGCAAACACTAACACCAGGACAAGGTCAGATATCCTGCACAGAAACTCACAACAACTATCATGGCAGCATGATTCATGGGGGGACAGACACACCAATCGCACTCAAAGTACTAGCATGGCCTGTCGCACACACCCCTTACAGACAGGCAATGGAGTGCACCACTGTCACAATCGTCATGTAACACAACCTCAAAAATACTGATCTGATGACGTATCCAAACAAATAAAGCACAGTGCTGAATCACAATGCTGTTGCCACAGCTTTGTGATAATGTGGATGCACTCAAGTAGCACCATGGACCTGGGTATTGACACGGTAATGCATCTTTCAGAAGTACCACGTCCTAAAGCCCTGTGCCTGAAGTGGGTGTACTAGTCCTTTGGGGTTGGCAGTGGGTGGCTGTCACAGCACAGCAACACCTCTCAAAAGTTGCTGAATGAAATCAGCAAAATTCCACTCAGTCGCCATCATAAACATGCTGCATTAAAACCCTGTGCATGCTTGAACCAGGCATAATTATTGACACTGCATTGTGAAGATTGGGCCACACAGAGCACAGCTGGATCTGTGTGGTGCTGGCGACACAAGCCACAGCAATGGCTATGACAGTCATCGTCAACAGTACCCAACATGTCAAGCATCCATGAGCACGTCAATCTCACCCCACAATATACACATACACAAGTGAACAATTTCAACAATCCAAAGCAGGGGGAACATTGCTAACGACTATGTATATTAAATATGGATGTTGCATGATAGTGCATTAACAGTGTTTGTCTCTCACACCCACAGGTGGACGTGTGGAAACTACCCCCAACCAGGGGGGAGATGGAGCCCAGTCCCAGGCTCAGCGCGGCACTGACCCCACCGTCAGCGAGCCCTCTCAACACACTGTGGATTACTCCAACCAACCAGGCCCCTTTGGATCCCAAACCCCTACAGCAGGTGGAACAGACACATCTGTTCCAACCACCATACCCATTCCCGCCACATCCCAGCAGACAGCTCGGAGCCCTGCCCATGATCCACAACAGAGCCAGTCTGACAATGAGGGACATGGTTCGCCGGGCACCCATGAGGTGGCAGACAACACCTCCACTGCCAGCACTCATGGGTCCCGTCGACATGATGTGCCCAAAAACGCAGGTCCGGCTTGTGTGGGTAGGGGTGGTGGGAGTGGCGCACGGTGGAGGCGAGAACCTGACCACCCAGCTGCAGGGCCCGGTATGGCAGAACTCAGAGACATCATGGATGTACACCGGCGGGACACCAGGGAGTTCAGCCTGGTAGTGGAGGCCCTCAACAAAATGACAGATTAGCAGGCCCAGCTACATGCCAGTCAAGAACAACACCAGGGATGGATGGAGGCAAGACTAGATGAGCTCCTGACGGTGCATAGGGAAATTAACCAATCACTCCGTCTGATCGCTGTCAACATGCAGCGCCCTCCCTGTGTCACAAGGCCAGACACATCTAGGCAAAGACCAACAACAGGCACAGGGAGGGAGGAGGAGGAGGAGGAATTGTCAGACGGAGAATCCCATGCATTGTCAAGGCCTGCACGTGAGGGTCTCCCAAGGAAGGTGGGTCGTCCACGGTCCAGACGTTGAGAGGCATAACTCAACCTGCCATACCAGGTCACCTGGTATGGCATCTTGCCTTCGAGGGCAACAGCATCACCCGATTGACTTTCAGACTTTCCCACATGGACTTGCTGGTCGCAGTGTGCCCAATGATGCCAAGCACTGTGGCCTGGACTTTGTTGACTCATACTGTAAGGCATCACATCTCCTGCTGTGAACTTTGGATTTCCCCCTTGTACAGCACCTATTCATGTTACACGCACAAGAGTCAAAAATAAATCTAACTAGCACAAAATGCATTGATGTATTTGTATGTACCCAGATTCCAATACATTTGTGAGGTCAAATGTATTCAAATGCCACAGTCTCCTGCAAACTCAGGATTCAAGCAAGCCGGGCCGACGACGGCTGAAATGCCAGAAACCGGTCCCCGGAAGCTTGTTTCCTTCCCAGTGTAAGAATTGGCTTGGTAGTTTGGTTTGTCCTGTTCCCATCATGCACTGGGACAGGAACAGACTAATTTGCATATAGCCAGGTTCTGAGCTGGGATGGTGCAGTGAGCTAAAAAACGGTGTTGGATCTAGCCCTGATCTCTTGACTGGGTGAGAGTATTCTGCTTAATTCAGAAACTCTGTCCATCACCACCCCTTGTTGTTAAATATCCCTGTCAACAACAGCATCAGCTTCAAAATCCACATCCACGTACACAAAGCTCTACACCACGCAGGACCACCATACCAAACCACAGACTCAGCTTCTACACACCCACCCGCAGCCTCTGCTCTAACAACCATGCTCTCGCCACTGTCACTCACATCGGGAAAAACACAGACCAATAACGGACCATTTTCCTACCCCGACTCAAAGACCTGGAACACCCTCCCTACAAGTCAACAACAGACCCATGACCTGTTGCCCTTCACAATACTTCTCAAGCCCAGGGTGTTGTTATCAGTAGCAGCCACCCCCCCAGCGCAGTGAGACCGGCGAGGGTAGGTAGTGCGTTTTACCAATGAATCGATTGATTGATAGATGGCTTTGCCAAATTTTGTGTGTAGGATGGGAGAGCTGTAGATGATCGTTACAATGGGGCTGGTCAGGATGCTGGTGTGAAACTGGCTGTGCAGATGTTTGACAATGCAGAGTGTGTCCATGGTGTTGGATGTGACTCTGAGGTTTACCCCGTTAATTCTGACCAATCATAATCCTGGATTGGTTGTGTGATCCCTGTGGGATTTTGACAATCCGTTTGTGATGGCTATTCAGAAGTGGTGTTCTGAGGTTGCGTACTACCACGTGAAAGCATTTGAGGCGATATGTGGTGCTGTTATGTTAATGAGGTAATAGACTACAATGTGGTGCTGCTGGAAGTAGTGTGTGTGCAGTACTAGGCACATGACCTGGTTGTACGTACTTGCACTGTTAAGTGTGTCTGCATCGTGTTGTCAGTATGAGTTGCACACACAGCCTGAGAGGCAGGTCATGGGTGTGTTTGTGGTAGCGTGTGAACAGGTGGATGATTTTCTGGTGTTCACTGTGTGGAGATTGGCTGGGGCATGAGTCTGTTGTGTCACATGTGTCATTCCTTCAAAAGGAGCACAAGGGGGAACAAAGAGAAAATGCCACCCCACATTCAGACATTGTTCAACAACAAAAAGGCCTAAACCACCTCACACCAAATTCCTTACGACGAATGTCCGAGTTATATGGGCAATTTATACTACTGCCTCAGATGTGTACCTTGACACTAATCCATATGGTCATGGTGTGTTTCACGTTTACATAAAATTTCCACCAAGGTCTGATCCCACTCTACAAATTGAAAATGAAATGAGCAAAGAGAGAGTGCCTCATGGTAGCAACGCCAGAGGGGGTTCCTGACAGACAATTTGCAGTTTAGCCACCTCTCATCATCGGCCACTCTCTCTTCGTGTGAGTAAAGAACGAAAAGGAAAATACAAATAGTGATAACCTAACTAATATAAATATTGTGCACAAATAAACAACCACTATGTCCCCTCATATCAATTAAGGTGAAACTAAAGTGTGTGTGCACCTGCAAACCCTATGATAGGAAAAGACAATCAGCCACCACTATTAACAAGCATTTGCAATGCAATAGGTCTCGCATTAGGAAAGTTTGAGCTATTGGTATTGTAAATGACCCACTTTTTTATTTATGTTTTGTTTTTGAAAGTAGCAAAATTAATAGCTTTGTCATTTACAATGCCAATAGTTATAACTTTCGAAAATGTGACACCTATAGCATTTGTAATGCAATATGTGTTGTATTTACGTGCAACATATGAGCTCCAGATACCTATCTAGCTCTGGTACACATCGGCAGAGATTTTAGCGAGCCTGGGGCTTTATTTAAAACAATTCCCCATATATACCATGGCATATTTCCTGCGCTGTGATCAGCAGGTCGTCGGGCTCTTCTGTGTAGTGCCGGCTTTGAATCCTCCACCTTTATGCTTTGTACGCCCTCCCCTGTATCTTCATAGAAGTGTCTTGACCCCTCACTGCCCCGTGGAAAAGTTTAACAATTCTCACAATTCCAAGACCCAATTTGCCATGTTTTCCTTTGTTTGAATAACTGGGACGTTTACCATGTTGGATCTTCTTTATCTCAATGTTCATGTGAAGAAGATACATTTGGTATCTAGCACTTCCTGTGTCAATATTCTTTTTTTTTTTTTTTTTTTTTTTTCTTAAAGTCTCAAATAGTGGGCGGAGCAATCTAAAATCGTGCGTCCATTTCAGTAGACCTACATTTAATCATATGCACAAGATGGGATGGAGTTAGGAGTCTCTATAAAAGATTGAAGGGATCTATGTGTGAGAACATTGAGTTGTTTTTTTTAAATATGGCTCCATATTTGGTGAAACTTAACCTAAAATTGCCTGAAGATGCCGGTCGGTGCGCCTTTATCCTGTACATGTGAATCAAATTTAGTGTAAAACGTGATTTAATCACTATTTTAGGAGCTGAAAATGTACTCGCAGAAAACGGCTTTTCTGCATTCTTGGGAAAAACAATAACTTTTCGGGGGGTGCGGGGGGAGGGATACAGTTGCCTCCCCGATATTGGAGTAAATTCCAAATGCCTGTTTTATGCTCCTGTCATTTGCAGTGTTTGTGATATGAGTAATCTTATGGATTGTTACAACGTTATTGTCTGCAGTTGTGAAAAAATAACAGCAGATTCACGCTGGGGATATTTAAAGCTCGTGCAAACATAATTTTGCTATAGTCCCCTCTTACCCTATGGATAGGCCGCTCCTACGATGTGCTATATTCAGATCAGCGAACGTGATGTATACAACCCACTCCTCATGTAGCTGCACTCACGCGTTACTCTGCGAGCTCCGCCCGGCTCATGCTGCAGAAAGGCAGTTCGTTTCCCTACAGGAAATGACCTTGCAACGTGTACTCTGCCCCTCTCCTGACAGGAATCGGGCTATAGGAACTGTTCGAAACCTAAAATACATATTTGCCCTGGGGAGGTCAAACCGCCTTCTCAAAAAACACGGGTGCGTCTTTGTGTTTAGGTTCCCGGTCAAGTAGTCCGCGCCCCCATGCTGGGGGCGTGTTTGCAGTGCATGTGCTTATAGGGGTTGTCACCTGTCCTTGAAACCTTACCAGCCCTGTTTTTCCAGCTATGTCCCTAAAATAGTTTTCGGATGGTGCTTTCCTGGGGTTGGTATACGTGCCTATAAACAGCAAAGCAGTGCTTGGTGGCAGGGTCCGGCCCTGCCATTCAGAGTTCCTGGCCTCCAAGAAGTGTGCGTGTGCACAGCCTTATGCGGGATTCCCACACAAGCTCTAAACTCTCCTAATATGCCTGCACAGCGGTGCCCGGAGGCTGCGGTCGGCTCAAGCCTCACTGACTATTTTTATAATGATTGTTTATTTATTATTTTGGTGTTTTTTTTGTTTTGCATGGAGTGGACATAATCACACAGAATGTTGTAGCATTAAGTGTGATGTGTGTTGAGCGGGTAAACGTTTCTGTGTCAGGAAATATAGGCAAGACGAGTAATATAAAACAAACTCACGACATTAAAAAAAAAGCTTTAAAGGAGCATTGTACAAGCATATTCAGTTTCGCTTGCACTTTTTTAGGTTTTGGAACTCGCCCACTGATTTTTGAACGGCAGGGAAGGGGAGCACATTTCCCTAAAACAAAAATGTTAAAGGGTGCCGCCGCGCTGCCCGCGGCGACCCGGAAGCTCTTGCCCGGCCGGCCAATCCGCTCGCGGCCGACCGGAAGTCCCGCCTCCCGAGGTCCGCGAGCTGCCGGCGCATGGAGCGCCCTGCCGTCCGGTGTAGCCCGGGTCCCCAGGAGGGGGTCAGGGAGAAGGAGGAGTGTGGCGCCTGCTGCGGGGCTCCTCTGACCTGAGGGAGCCCCGATTCAGATGAGGAGACGCGCCGCGCCGTGAGGAGCCCCGCCGGAAGAGCGCAGTCGGTGAGTGGGGCCCAGGGCTGATGTGAAGTGCGTGCGTGCCTGTGTGTATGCCTGGGGGGGGTAGGGGGGGCGCAGGGGGGGGAGTGTGTGTGTGCGTGCGTGTGTGCGTGTGGGAATGTGTGCGCGCATGCGTGACTGTGTGTGATTGAGAGAGAATGCGAGGTAGGGGATAGTGTGCCTGTATGTGTGCCGTATGCCTGCGTGTGCATGCGCGCGCCTGTGTGTGTGTGTGTGTGTGTGTGTGTGTGTGTGTGCATGCAGAGGGGTGGGGGCTGCCTGTGTCTGTGTGTGAGGGCTTTGCACCGCGCATGCGCAGCTACCAGACGCTCGCTCCCGAGGTGAAATCTGACCTCGTCAAAGCGCGCGTCTGGTAGCTGTCCACATTCCTAAATACGGGCCACAAAAGGTCTGAAGCAGACACTCTCAATGCTCACGCATTGAGAGTAGGTCTGCTCGACCTAAAAAGGGGAGGGACTTGCTAGCTAAACGCTTTTTTACTGATGCTGTCACATCTGTCATCAAATGAGCTGAGTGTCATGCAGTGTGCATGTTGCAGATGCTGACGGATCTGCCTTTGTCATGGCGGTTGTGCGACAGTGGCACAGAAAAGCTGCGGCATGCTTCAATAATGGATGGATGGATGGATGGAGGAGTATCTCATAGGTGTGTGTGCGGTTGGATTGGGCCACGCAGTGCAGCGTTGTGGCTGGGGATGCTGCAGCCGGGAGGAGTGAACACATGACGGCAGAAAGGGCGAGAGAACATGCTAAACAGTCACACAACACAAGGATTCTTGCAAGGCAATAAGTGAGATGTGTATGTGAGCCTGGAGTGGCTGGTTACCCATGGGTCACTGCCTGAAAATGTTTGAACAGTCACCAAACATCCCGACCACAGAACGAGTCACCATAATGCCAAGCGGGGCACAGGACACACTGCGTCAGCAGCTGTAGCCCGCACGTTGTGTGTAGCAAGCAACAGAACACATACACAACCATGTACATCATGCACAATATGGTCCATTAGCCATTACGAACAGCATGCTTGTTGTCACTGTACACATGACCACATATGAAGAATCATTGTAAACCATGCCATATTGAACGCATGCAGACTGTAAAGATAATGGCGGGGACAGCAATGAGGCACAATATACAGTGTGAAACACAGTTCCTACGCAATAGGAAGAAGTTAGTTGCAAGGCCATGCTGCATGAGCCAATTTACATGCCCAGTGGCATTGCTCTGACGACAATAACACTCATGCAATGATGTTACCTGTAATGCTGGTGATGCACTCTCCACACAACTGCCAGGGACTGTCCGTACCTGTGACCATCAGAGTGGTGTAATGCTAGAAGGGTTCCATCTCCCAATATCCCCTTGCTCTGACTACTAATGACAGACACATTAGGGCGATCAGGCGAGAGAAGGTGAGGATGGGAACTGCAGGGAGGGAGATCTGAAACAAAGCAAACCAAGCATAAGGATTCCATACTTTTTGTTACAGATTCCCAGATTACCTCGGCACCTAGACTGTACCACTCACACCTGTGTAGTGTAACCACTGCCACTGTGTCCTATTACTAATCACAGATCTTGCAATGAGACTAGATCAGATCCTTCAACACAAACACATGAGAATTAGTAGAGGTTGTGACCAAAATGGAGCATGTATGACGCTCACTAGGCTGCTACAATGCAATTAGAACCATGCAGTCATGAACGAAGTCACAGTGTATGATTGATGCTCGATATCTCAGTAATTATGACGTATAGCAGTGCAAATGACACAAAGCCAACAATCCGTAGTCAGCCCTGTGAATCAGTAAGGGTCATGAAGGGAAAGTAGACATCACCCACTAGAGCTGTAAGCAGCTCCTCACATGAGGAAGGAAATAACCTAAACACCAGGAAGCCCCATAGGGGCCAGTCATTACCTCTTGCAACTGTGCCTTACTATGCTAGACAGGACAAGCATGTGTAACCAAACTCTACAGCGAGTAAATAGGAACAATGCAAAAAGATACAACCCTACAGTGACCAGGATATGCTGCATGGCAGAAGAGAATTCCGGCAATGAGCTCACCAGACTGTTGCCATGCAACTGTGAACATTTGCTACAGCCCAACGTTGTGATGTAATCAGCGCAACATACCTGGCATCATGAGAATGGAAAGTCAACATCAACTTACTGAGAAGGCCAGCGAAGCAGTGTTCTCCACCGGCACTGAGGTAACGACATGACAGTGACATGACATACTGCCACAAGGGGCAATGCATCCATGCAAACAGACTTACAGGACAGTTGACAGAACATGTGGGACATACACTGGCCCACACCGGCACAACATGGTTCACTGGAAATCTAACTGTACTGGCCCACAAGGTTGAGTGGATGATTCAGACACATCCTGCTGCATCCAGTGAGGCTGCAATTGTCCACAGAGCCTGTGTTTGTGATGTCACACACAATGGCAACCCGTGCCTTCCGCAATGTGTCAGGGTCAATGTTAACACACATTGATGCATTCACCAAAGTCAAAACTCTACTACAGATGACTGTCAAGAAAGGTGACTGTCTTGTCATGGGAGTGGCGCAACATGAAATTTGATACATGGTAATGTGACATGTATGTATGGGCCTACAACATGTGCACAAACAGTTTCTACACAATCAGAAACCATACCAACAATAAACTGCCTGTTTGGAATCCTTACCCAAAGTGACATTTCCACATGTCTGTGCAGGGTACGCAGATTCATCCGACGTTGCCATCATCAAGAGGAATTGCAGGAGGACAAAGATGACACAAACAGACAACAGGCAGGGCGACCTGAAAAGGACAGGCACACAAGGGGTCATGCACTGAATATATTCTTTCAGACCTGGTCATGTACAATACACTAACAATGTAGTACACTTGTACATTCAAACTTCAAGCATTGCGCTCGTGTGTGGCATGACATCGTCACTTGTGCGACACTGCACCACAAACATCAATGTGACTTTGTGTACAGTCTGCTGGACACACAGTATGCTACACATGTCACTCTATGGTAGTAGCTTGCACACTATTTTACCGGTACTCAACGTTATGAGAAGAAGTTGCGTATGAGCTGACTCCGGATATCATCCTCCTCCTCATAGCTAGCATTCTGGCCAAGGCCTTCGTCCTCAGCGGGTGGATGGTCCTCATCAGGATCCAGGATGGGTGGCACGTCCCCCTCCACTGCCATGTTGTGCAGCATGCAACACACGGTGAAGATGTCACACACCTTGAGCGGGGAGTATGGTAGGGATCCACCTGTCTTGTCGAGACACCTGAACCGGCTCTTCAGGAGTCCAAACGTACGCTCGATCACACGCCTGGTCTGGCCGTGTGCATTATTGTAACGCTGGTCTGCGGCACTTCTGGGGTTGCGTAGTGGAGTCATGAGCCATGGCATGTTCGGATATCCGGCGTCTCCTACAACAATACATCATGTCAATGAGTGTGCAATGAGAAGCCATGAGAGAGCAAAATTACATTGAGACATACATGAGAAACAGTGTTTACCCACCAACAAGACATGCCCGCTGCAGCATCATCTGTGGTACCCTTCTCCGCCTCATGATGAATGCATTGTGGCAGGACCCTGGAAAACGAGCACAAATATGGGAAATCATCATCTTAGCAAGACACACTACCAGGGCATTTATGGAGTGGTAATGTTTCCTGTTGCGGAAGACCTGCTCCTGAGCCTGTGGTGGCACCAGTCCAACATGTGTCCCATCAATGGACCCAATTACATGTGGCATGTGTCCCAGCACATAGAATGCACCCTTGACATTGTTCAACTCTTGTGGAGTAGGGAACTTAATGAATTCATCAATGTGCTGCAACATAGCAGCTAAGACATCACGTAAGACACGGCTGAACATGGTCTGGGACATCCCCCCCCCCACATCATCTATGGTTTGGAACGTACCTGTGGCAAAGAAATGTAGGACTGCCATCACCTTTACCTTGGGTGTCAGCGCAGTTGGATACCTGTGTCGCGGTTGTAGATATGGTTCCAGACTGTCTGTCAAATTCTGAATCAACTCCTGTGGGAATCTGTAGCGGCGGATGCAATCGCGTTCCTTCATGGCATCCAAGTCAGGCTACGGCCTTGGCAGAGGGGGTGCCCTGCACGACATGTGTGGGTAAAAAGGTGTACAACAATCAGCAAACAACAATTACAATGTACATAGCACAATCAACACTGCCTAAATACATGAAATCACTTATGAATCTGGCGTGGGCTATACATCATGGACACTTATGCCTGCTAGTTGGCACTCCTACAACAAAACTGATTCCCCTGTTGGCTGTGAAATGGACATGACAAGCACACAAATGATCATCTGGGCATGTCAGAGTTAGCAGAACAATGTATTGCGTCAGTGACACACGTCACGTGACCTGCATGAGAAGGTGGTCAACACATCCAGACAGCTGACTGCAAGGAACACACCCACGTCACATGTGCTACATATTTAACATTTCAGTGATATTGTGCATGAGTTGTGCATTTTACTAAAGTACACCACAGCCATCCTCTGAATGCAGATCTGTATGTCTGTGGCCTGTGGTCTGGCTCTATGATGCCATCACACATATGAGCTGTTGAACTGCCCCTGTGGCATGGTGTGCGTACATGTGAGACACTTGCTATCACGACACAGACCCATCATAGATGCACCAAAAGAGGATTACGTTTACCCGATACAAACAGCATGTCCAATATATTACATGGCACACACATTACATTGTTACACAGGGTCATGCAGAGCGTCAATTGGTAAAGTGAGACAGTGCCCCTGTCCCTGGCAGATGACCGTAATGAAGAGTGTGCAATCACAGTGTTCATGTGAATGATAACATGTCCATGACAACATGCCCTTCAAATCTTGCACTGGCTTCCCATGCAGGAACGCATTCGGTTTAAAACCTTGTGCATTACCCACCGCATCGCACATGGCCGTGGTCCTACCTACCTCCAAAGTATGATGACCATACATCGTCCCAAACGGTTGTTGAGATCCATGGGCAGCATGTAGATGGTGGTCCCTCGTATCCGTAGAGCACGGATGGGAGGACGGTCCTTTAGGTTCCTAGCAAGCAAATACTGGAATGAACTTCCAATTGAACTTCGGATGGAACCTTCGGAATCGCGCTTGAGGCTGAAATTGAAGACACATTTGTTCCCCAAGGTCTAGTTGTATTGGGTGCCTCTTGTTCTTTCCTTCCTGTTCTAGGGGGCCTGCTCTGGAGTTCTGACGGAATGCATTCACAGCGCGGGGACGCACTGTTGTCCTGTGTAACCATGCGCTTAATAAATGCTTTTATTATTATTATGATGTTACTCATGTGACAAGTGTCAGGGTAATGTGAACCAAATAGTGGTCCATCACAAATGTCATGTCTCCACAGCCCATCACACGCCAACTGTGCCAGTAGATCACATTCCCTCTGCTATATGACTGTGTGCCACACCTAGGGCCTGTTCATGTAAGTATGCCATGCCAACACATACATGGACATCCTCATTATGACCTCACAGCCACATCCCTGCCATGTGTTTTCCTGTTATCACTATAGTAATGGTGCCATGTGTGTGCTTCTGGAACGCACTGAACACATGCATTCACTAGAGCATGTGAGACGCCCAGTACCCCACTGGTGCGTGCCTGTGTACGGGTCGTCCCACCATTGCATTTTGGCCATACGCGTGTGGAGTGTACCCCACTGGTGCGTGCGTGTGTACGGTTCGTCCCATCATTGCATTGTGGCCATACGCATGTGGAGCGTACCCCACTGGTGCGTGTGTGTGTACGGGTCGGCCCACCATTGCATTCTGGCCATACGCGATACAAGTGTGTAGCGTACCCCACTGGTGCGTGCGTGTGTACGGGTCATCCCACCATTGCATTGTGGCCATACGCATGTGGAGCGAACCCCACTGGTGCGTGCATGTGTACGGGTCGTCTCACCATTGCATTGTGGCCATACACAATAAAAGTGTGGAGCGTACCCCACTGGTGCGTACGTGTGTACGGGTCGTCTCACCATTGCATTGTGGCCATACGCGTGTGGAGCGTACCCCACTGGTGCGTGCGTGTGTACGGGTCGTCTCGTCATTGCATTGTGGCCATATGCGTGTGGAGCGTACCCCACTGGTGCGTGCGTGTGTACGGGTCGTCCCACCATTGCATTGTGGCCATACGCGTGTGGAGCGTACCCCACTGGTGCGTGCGTGTGTACGGGTCGTCCCACCTTTGCATTCTGGCCATACGCGATACAAGTGTGGAGCGTACCCCACTGGTGCGTGCGTGTGTACGGGTCGTCTCACCATTGCACTGTGGCCATACGCGTGTGGAGCGTGCCCCACTGGTGCGTGCGTGTGTACCAGTTGTCCCACCATTGCATTGTGGCCATACGCGTGTGGAGCGTACCCCACTGGTGCGTGCGTGTGTACGGGTCGTCCCACCATTGCATTGTGGCCATACGTGTGTGGAGCGTACCCCACTTGTGCGTGAGTGTGTACGGGTCGTCCCACCCTTGCATTGTGGCCATACGCGATACGCGTGTGGAGCGTACCTCACTGGTGCGTGTCGTGTGTACGGGTCGTCCCACCATTGCATTGTGGCCATACCCGATACACATGTGGAGCGTACCCCACTGGTGCGTGCGTGTGTACGGGTCGGCACACCATCGAAAACTGGCGTTTGCAACGATTCACGCACCGTACTTGTGTGTGGATGCCTGAAAATACATAGGGAACACCTAGGGGATGAGTAGAATGCACAAAATGCAGGCTGGTTGTCAAGAAACAGAGATTTGAGTGTGCTACAGGTGTCCTGCAAAATTCAGTTGGCCAAAACTATACAATGTTGCAATGTTTGTTGTGTAGCTAGAGCTAAAATGTCAAAGCATGCAAATGTGTGTAAGGTCTCGACAATCTTCTGTTTTGTCTACCTGTTCTTCCTTTGGTAACCTGAGCTTGTTTGGAAACCTCTTCCTCTAAACTGCTATTCTGGGAACTGTATTGTGAACTTTATTGAGACCTCTGTACTCCACAACCAGTAAAGGGTCCCCTCCTACTGGCCCTGCCAAAAACTCCAAACACCTTTCTCATGTTACCTTATGCTATATCCTAAGAGGTGAAAGTATTTACTTACTTTTCAACACCATTCACAAGGCCTTCTCTGAAATGTAGTCCCTTTGCATCCTCTCTAGTTTCTTTCTGCCGCATGTCCCCCAGTTTGGTCTTTTTTCATTGGAATTGCTCTTCTCCTTTCTTGCAACAAACTGGCATTTGCATTCCCTAGTAAGGCCACAGTCCTCTGGCTCCATCCTCTTAGTAACTCCAAATCTACTGCTCCTGATTAGCATACACATCCAAGACTTTATCATAGCAAACCTTTAAGAATCTCTTCAATCCCTTCCTTGGGTCCCTGCCTAAGCAAAACAAAAACCTAATGAGTTCTGGGTCGAAATTTGGTGTGGCACACACCTTCATATCTATTATTGGCCTTGAGCACTAGGCTCTCATCACCCTCCGCACTTCCCTATCCAAGGGTTTGCGAATCCATGCGTTTGCAAATATACCTACATGATCCATAGGCCACCAATCACCACTTCTAGGATGCTTTATATTTATGGGTGTGAACATGTCTCCTCCAAAAGGATCCCAAATTGATTTGACGAATACTCCACTTCAATATCTTCAAACTTGTCTGTGAATTAATCCGCTTGTAAATCTAACAGGTATTCATCCATATCTTTTCATTAATTATGCCAGACATGTTCATTTCCCCATCAAAATCCTCCTCCTCCTGTGTGCCACCAAAAGCATCAGTTCTATGTGTGCCGCTAGGGACACTTGATCTTTTTGTGCTGCTGAGGACACCTTTCTTTGAAATGGCATGAAAGCCAATCTTGTCTCGTTTTGACATTTCAATGTCCTCAACACGCCTAGTCTTTTTTGCTCTTTCTTGCAACATCACCTCTTCCTCCCTCTCCTTCTGATAAGGAATACAATTCCTCTCCTTACTCTCCTTACTTTTCAGAATGCCTTCCACAGTCTCCTTCACCTGCTTTTTCATTTCATATTAAATAAACTTCTTAGCAACCTCCTCATTAACTATATTTCCAGTCACAGTGAAACCAGTGTCTTGCTCGTTTTCGATCTCTTGTACAAACTGCTGAAGAACAATATTTCTTAATAAGGTCACCAAAATATCCTCAATTTAAGAAAACTCAACAACTAACCTTATCTCTCATCACACAAGCTCAAACTGTATGCCTCTGCCAATCGATACGTGTTTGACAATTTAACTGCCTCCACAAACTAATTATTTGCCTATCTAAACTAACCAATTCAAATATGCTGCTGTCATCGCGCAAAAGAAGCCTCGTTTGTTTCTACTCGCGCAGCCCATGCCTGAGTCAGCGCGCTGCCCATGCGCGATCTGCTGCGTCAGTGGTTCACAAGCGTAGCCTCCTCACCACAGGCTTCCACCTCGCAGTCCACATGGCTCACGTCCTCACTGCTGCCTTCCGCCACATGAGGGCCAAGCTTGTGCTTCTCTAAAACTGCAGATCCCGCTAGGGAGTAGCCGCATTCTCCTGCGCCTGCATCAATTGAAATAGACTTTGTGTCTCAAGCCGACGTCATGAGACGCTAAATCGAAGAAGCCTCGATATTTGAAAATGATGTATTCCTGCAGCACATTTAGCATAAGTTAAACCAGGCAAATAATTAACCCTACAAGTATATACTTTCCTGCTTTAAAAAAAAAACTTTATTAATTTAAAAACAACTAATCCTATAAATTATTGAATTGCTAAAAGTTAAATAACTGCCACACACAGATCCTTAAATTAGAAGCTTAGGCTTATACCGCAATCATTCATCTGTCTTTAAACTCCTATTTCATAACCATCTCTCATTTAACAAATCTTACTTGTATATAAAAATACATAAAAAGGTACATATCTCCTCAGAAACAGCAAGTAAAAGAGGAGGCTTGTTCAGTGAAATGGTTATTTATGGCCTAGAAGGTTCTAGTTCTAGTGTTTTTAATTGTTGTAAGGTTCTTTAAAGGTGCTGCAGGAGTAGCATTAAAGGATGTAATACGTAATGGATGCCTTTGGTCTTGAAATGAAATCCCAAAAGCCAAAAAAGTATGACTGTAAATAAAACCATTTTATACCAAATCCCGGATGGTGGCATTGCATCCTAAGACACATCTCTTTAAACTCCTATCTTTCATTAAGAAATATACCTCTTAAATACATCTGCTAGACTAATGGACTACATTTTTAGGTCTCGGCCTGCGTAGGCTGGGCTTGCGCAGTCTCGCTGGGGAGATCTTATGTTTTTCAGAGTGGGGCTTGAAACCGCCCCTCTTCTTCATTGGCTGGCTTCCTAAACAGAGGCCAGCCACTGAAGGAGAGGGGAGTCTGTCCATTTAAGCCCCGTCTTTTTGGGATTCGGGGGAGTGTTTCTTAGTTTCTTTCTCTCCTCTTCACATTGGCTGTATATTTTTACATTCCAGCCAATGGAAAGAGGAGAGAAAGAAAAACATGCCCCCGAATCCGAAAATGACGCTGCGTTTCTCCGAGGCATTTCTGCATGGCCTTGGAGAAACATGGTGGTGTCATGGCTTGCTTGTTGCTTGAGATGTCGAGGCAAAATAGGCTGATGTTCAGCGTGCGGTTTTTTGGGTAAAATGGTGTAGTTCTTGCGCATTGTGTTGTCCTTTGTGTAAGTCAGCGCTGTATACGAGAGAATACGTTTGCAAGCTGTTAGAACTGTGCGCTGCTATCAATCCCATCGAGTGGACAGACGGCGGCTTTGTTTTAACTATCAGCACAAAGAGAGGGAAGCGAGACAGTTGTTTAAATGTAATTCAGGGCTGTGTGCTTGTTGTATCCGGAACGCATAAGAGTGAGGGATTACACAGTAAAGCTGGCAACCAGCCCACACCTAATGGCAGTCTAAAGGCAATTTGGTGAAATGAATTAACATGCTAATTACCAGGCTGTGGAGGCATATTCTGCTTACGCGGGAGAAGCACGCTTCCATAAAAATAAAAAATAAAGTGTGGAAAAGAACTTGGAGCGCGTGAGCGCGTGATTTGGGTCATGTTGTCATAGCACAATGGGTGATTATATCACTAACAGTGCTCCTACGTGAGTCTTGAGCCTTCACGTGTACTAAGGGCGATAGCTGTTTTTAGGTCTCGACTATTCTATCCTGCAGGGATAAATAGACGAGAGTATAGTAGGCAAAACAAGCTCTTGAACCATTGCGGATTTAGTACAGTTCATGTGAACACAATCATGCGCATTCTCCCTATGGGCATATTTTTCAAGAGCTTTCATTGGCTCTTCACTTTGTGCACGCTGCATTCAGCTGCCCAGTCCTCCCACCCCCTCCCTCTCCAGCGCCCGCCTCTCGCTCATCACACCCCCTCCCTCTCCAGCACGCCAACACGCAGCCCAAAGCCTCTCTCCCATTGCGCATCCTCCCCACGGGCCTATATTTCAAGAGCTTTCATTGGCTCTTCACTTTGTGCACACTGCATTCAGCTGCCCAGTCATCCCACCCCCTGCCTCTCCAGCGCGCGCGTCTCGCTCATCACACCCACACCCACACCCAAGCCCACCCACCCACCCACCCCCCACACAGCAATGCCGAGAAGCTTGTTTCCTCTATTAACATATCGTTTGCTACCTCTTGTATTTTGTTTGCTCTTGATACTTGCACAATTGTCACTATTGCCTCATGTAACGTAACGTTTGCTTTTGTAACATGCTTCATGTATCACTACTGTTCCTATTGTGAAGCACCCCGACACCTTCGGGTTAAGTCCGCGCTATATAAAAACGCCTCCCTCGCTCTTCTGCAGCCACCATTGCCTTGGGCTCTCATGCTACTTTCTCCCTCTCTCCCGCGCGCTCGCCACCGCTCTGAGCCAACCAAAGAGCGGGTACAGCAGCTTGTGCACCAACTGAGAACAGCGCGCAAGCTCAAAAGCCAAACTGGATAACTACGCAGGCGAGTGAACTCCCAAACGCAACTCGTACCTGCGCATATGTCACTACCTTAATTTGTGCGCACGCGCTGTCATCGGAGTCACGAGTACAGTCTCACAATGAAGCTTGCGACTTTCTTTTCTCTGATTGCAGGCTCTTTGTGTGGTCTGCGCATGTGTGCTGGTGAAGTGTTTTCCCGTTTCTCATCCTACACGCCCTTTCCCGTGAAGCTTGCGACTTTCTTTTCTCTGATTGCAGGCTCTTTGTGTGGTCTGCGCATGTGTGCTGGTGAAGTGTTTTCCCGTTTCTCATCCTACACGCCCTTTCCCGTACCTCTAATTCCCGAACTACGGACGCCAGATTTTTCGTCACAAGTAGAAGTGTTAAGGTGCCTCTAAAGTTACATTTATTTAATATTTTGCACACAGTAGTGGGATTATGGTGTATATCAGCTACAGAAGTATAGTATTACATGCCAATCTACGTTGGTTTCATTGTTTTCGAAGGAAAATACCGATCTTTTAGGGAAGTCATGTTGACAACATTTAACTGTGTGCTAGGCTTTTGTGATAAAACCATCACAAAGCATACATGAATAGTTCAATGTACTTCCGTTATGGGCCTTTGGTGAACCTTCAAAAACCATAGGTCGATTCCAGTATCAATAAAATTTTCTTCCACCCTCCGCTACATCCAACATGGAGTGCAAGGAAGCCCACTTAAGCCATGTGCTCTCTTGCTGAGTCAGTGTTTTGCCTAAACACTTGTAAACAACTGCGTGAAATGGTGTTCCTTTCACCGCCAGGGCTGCTTGTCGAGTCCTTTTATTTTAAATGTTCTTACAAGTTTCCTTTAATTTGCTTATTTCTCCTTATAGTTATTTATTTTTGTCTCATTCGTCAGCATCTACTACTGGGTGCACATCACCTCCACCCCTGAAATGTCTTTATTGACATTTGGGTATAAACAACAATACTGCTGCATGCTGCAGACTACCACACAACTCTCACTCCTGCATGCCACACACTCCTGAATGCCACACACTGCTACATGCCACACACTGCTGCACGCCACACACTGCTGCACGCCACACACTGCTGCACGCCACACACTGCTGCACGACACACACTGCTGCACGCCACACACTGCTGCACGCCACACACTGCTGCACGCCACACACTGCTGCACGACACACACTGCTGCACGACACACACTGCTGCACGCCACACACTGCTGCACGCCACACACTGCTGCACGACACACACTGCTGCACGACACATTACTGCATGCCACACACTGCTGCCGTACACTGCTGAACGCCACACAACACCACCACATCACTCAGGGACACAACCACATCACTCAGGGACACCACCACATCACTCAGGGACACCACCACATCACTCAGGGACAAAACCACATCACTCAGGGACACCACCACATCTCTCAGGGACACCACCACATCTCTCAGGGACACCACCACATCTCTCAGGGACACCACCACATCTCTCAGGGACACCACCACATCTCTCGGGGACACCACCACATCACTCAGGGACACCACCACATCACTCAGGGACACCACCACATCACTCAGGGACACCACCACATCACTCAGGGACACCACCACATCACTCAGGGACAAAACCACATCACTCAGGGACACCACCACATCACTCAGGGACAAAACCACATCTCTCAGGGACACCACCACATCTCTCAGGGACACCACCACATCTCTCAGGGACACCACCACATCTCTCAGGGACACCACCACATCTCTCAGGGACACCACCACATCTCTCAGGGACACCACCACATCACTCGGGGACACCACCACATCACTCCGGGTCACCACCACATCCCTCAGGGTCACCACCATATCACTCAACTCCACCCTCCAACTCCACCCTCCAACCCCACCCTCCAACTCCAACTCCACCCTCCAATTCCAACTCCACCCTCCAATTCCAACTCCACCCTCCAATTCCAACTCCACCCTCCAATTTCAACTCCACCCTCCAATTCCAACTCCACCCTCCACCCTCCAACACCAACTCCACCCTCCAACACCAACTCCACCCTCCAACACCAACTCCACCCTCCAACACCAACTCCACCCTCCAACACCAACTCCACCCTCCAACACCAACTCCACCCTCCAACACCAACTCCACCCTCCAACACCAACTCCACCCTCCAACACCAACTCCACCCTCCAACACCAACTCCACCCTCCAACTCCACCTCCACCCTCCAACCCCACCCTCCAACTCCACCTCCACCCTCCACCCTCCAACTCCACCTCCACCCTCCAACTCCGCCCTCTATCTATCTATCACCCTCTATCTATCTATCTATCGCCCTCTATCTATCGCCCTCCTATCTATCTATCTATCTATCTATCTATCTATCGCCCTCTATCTATCTATCGCCCTCTATCTATCTATCGCCCTCTATCTATCTATCGCCCTCTATCTATCTATCTATCACCCTCTATCTATCGCCCTCTATCTATCTATCGCCCACACTCTGTCTATCGCCCACACTCTGTCTATCGCCCACACTCTGTCTATCGCCCACACTCTGTCTATCGCCCACACTCTGTCTATCGCCCACACTCTGTCTATCGCCCTCACTCTATCTATCTATCGCCCTCACTCTATCTATCTATCGCCCTCACTCTATCTATCTATCGCCCTCTATCTATCTCCCTCTATCTATCTATCGCCCTCTATCTATCTATCTATCGCCCCCTATCTATCTATCGCCCCCTATCTATCTATCGCCCCCTATCTATCTATCGCCCTCTATCTATCTATCTATCGCCCTCTATCTATCTATCGCCCTCTATCTATCGCCTTCTATCTATCGCCTTCTATCTATCGCCCTCACTCTGTCTGTCTATCTATCGCCCTCACTCTATCTATCGCCCTCACTCTATCTATCGCCCTCACTCTGTCTATCGCCCTCACTCTATCTATCGCCCTCACTCTATCTATCGCCCACACTCTGTCTATCGCCCACACTCTGTCTATCGCCCACACTCTGTCTATCGCCCACACTCTGTCTATCGCCCTCACTCTATCGGCCTCACTCTATCTATCTCCCTCTATCTATCTATCGCCCTCTATCTATCTATCGCCCTCTATCTATCTATCGCCCTCTATCTATCTCCCTCTATCTATCTCCCTCTATCTATCGCCCTCTATCTATCTATCGCCCCCTATCTATCTATTGCCCTCTATCTATCTATCGCCTTCTATCTATCGCCTTCTATCTATCGCCCTCTATCTATCGCCCTCTATCTATCGCCCTCACTCTGTCTGTCTATCTATCTATCTATCGCCCTCACTCTGTCTGTCTATCTATCTATCTATCGCCCTCACTCTATCGCCCTCACTCTATCTGCCTCCCTCTATCTGCCTCCCTCTATCTATCTATCGCCCTCTATCTATCTATTGCCCTCTATCTATCTCCCTCTATCTATCGCCCCCTATCTATCTATCTATCGCCCTCTATCTATCTATCACCCTCTATCTATCCTATCTATCTATCGCCCTCTATCTATCGCCCTCTATCTATCGCCCTCTATCTATCGTCCTCACTCTATCTGCCTCCCTCTATCTATCTATCGCCCTCTATCTATCTATTGCCCTCTATCTATCTATCTATCTATCGCCCTCTATCTATCTATCGCCCTCTATCTATCGCCCTCTATCTATCTATCTATCGCCCTCTATCTATCTATCGCCCTCTATCTATCGCCCTCTATCTATCTATCTATCGCCCTCTATCTATTGCCCTCTATCTATCTATCGCCCTCTATCTATCTATCGCCCTCTATCTATCGCCCTCTATCTATCTATCTATCGCCCTCTATCTATCGCCCTCTATCTATCTATCTATCGCCCTCTATCTATTGCCCTCTATCTATCTATCGCCCTCTATCTATCTATCGCCCTCTATCTATCTATCGCCCTCTATCTGTCTATCGCCCACACTCTGTCTATCGCCCTCTATCTATCTATCGCCCTCTATCTGTCTATCGCCCACACTCTGTCTATCGCCCTCTATCTATCTATCGCCCTCTATCTATCTATCGCCCTCTATCTATCTCCCTCTATCTATCTATCGCCCTCTATCTATCTATCTATCGCCCTCTATCTATCTATCGCCCTCTATCTATCTCCCTCTATCTATCTATCGCCCTCTATCTATCGCCCTCTATCTATCGCCCTCTATCTATCTCCCTCTATCTATCTATCGCCCTCTATCTATCTATCGCCCTCTATCTATCTATCGCCCTATATCTATCTATCGCCCTCTATCTATCTATCGCCCTCTATCTATCTATCGCCCTCTATCTATCTATCGCCCTCTATCTATCTATCGCCCTCTATCTATCTATCGCCCTCTATCTATCGCCCTCTATCTATCTATCTATCGCCCACACTCTGTCTATCGCCCACACTTTGTCTATCGCCCACACTTTGTCTATCGCCCACACTCTGTCTATCGCCCACACTCTATCGCCCACACTCTGTCTATCGCCCACACTCTGTCTATCGCCCACACTCTGTCTATCGCCCACACTCTGTCTCGCCCACACTTTGTCTATCGCCCACACTCTGTCTATCGCCCACACTCTATCGCCCACACTCTGTCTATCGCCCACACTCTGTCTATCGCCCACACTCTGTCTATCGCCCACACTCTGTCTATCGCCCACACTCTGTCTATCGCCCTCTCTCTGTCTATCGCCCTCTATCTATCTATCGCCCTCTATCTATCTATCGCCCTCTATCTATCTATCGCCCTCTATCTATCTATCGCCCTCTATCTATCTATCGCCCTCTATCTATCTATCGCCCTCTATCTATCTATCGCCCTCTATCTATCGCCCTCTATCTATCTATCTATCGCCCACACTTTGTCTATCGCCCACACTCTGTCTATCGCCCACACTCTGTCTATCGCCCACACTCTGTCTATCGCCCACACTCTGTCTATCGCCCACACTCTGTCTATCGCCCACACTCTATCGCCCACACTCTGTCTATCGCCCACACTCTGTCTATCGCCCACACTCTGTCTATCGCCCTCACTCTGTCTATCGCCCTCACTCTGTCTATCGCCCTCTATCTATCTATCGCCCTCTATCTATCGGCCTCACTCTATCTATCTATCGCCCACACTTTGTCTATCGCCCACACTTTGTCTATCGCCCACACTCTGTCTATCGCCCACACTCTGTCTATCGCCCTCTCTCTGTCTATCGCCGTCACTCTATCTATCTATCGCCCTCTATCTATCGCCCTCTATCTATCTATCGCCCTCTATCTATCTATCGCCCTCTATCTATCTATCGCCCTCTATCTATCTATCGCCCTCTATCTATCGCCCTCTATCTATCTATCGCCCTCTATCTATCTATCTCCCTCTATCTATCTATCGACCCCTATCTATCTATCTATCGCCCTCTATCTATCTATCGCCCTCTATCTATCTATCGCCCTCTATCTATCGCCCTCACTCTGTCTGTCTATCTATCTATCTATCGCCCTCTATCTATCTATCTATCGCCCTCTATCTATCTATCTATCGCCCTCTATCTATCTATCTATCGCCCTCTATCTATCGCCCTCTATCTATCTATCTATCGCCCTCTATCTATCGCCCTCTATCTATCTATCGCCCTCTATCTATTGCCCTCTATCTATCTATCTATTGCCCTCTATCTATCTATCTATCGCCCTCTATCTATCTATCGCCCTCTATCTATCTATCTATCTATCTATCTATCTATCTATCTATCTATCTATCTATCGCCCTCTATCTATCTATCTATTGCCCTCACTCTATCTATTGCCCTCACTCTATCTGCCTCCCTCTATCTATCTATCTATCTATCTATCTATCGCCCTCTATCTATCTATCTATCGCCCTCTATCTATCGCCCTCTATCTATCTATCGCCCTCTATCTATCGCCCTCTATCTATCCTATCTATCTATCGCCCTCTATCTATCTATCGCCCTCTATCTATCCTATCTATCTATCTATCGCCCTCTATCTATCTATCTATCTCCCTCTATCTATCTATCGCCCTCTATCTATCTATCTATCTATCTATCTATCTATCTATCTATCTATCGCCCTCTATCCTATCTATCGCCCTCTATCTATCGCCATCTATCTATCTATCGCCCTCACTCTGTCTGTCTATCTATCGCCCTCACTCTGTCTATCGCCCTCACTCTATCTGCCTCACTCTATCTATCTATTGGCCTCACTCTATCTATCGGCCTCACTCTATCTATCTATGTATCGCCCTCCCTCTATCTGTCTATCGCACCACCACAGCATCACTCAGCACCACCACAGCATCACTCAGGGGCACCACAACATCACTCAGGAGCACCACAACATCACACAGGGGCACCACAACATCACTATGCGCTACCACAGCATCACTGAACACCACAGCATCACTCAGCGCCACCACAGCATCAATCTGTGCAATCCTTCAACAACAATTGATTCAAATATGTTCGCTCAATGTTTCAAGCTTTATTACAAATGTCACAAAAAGATGTTATTATTTCACTTCTTTTCTTGGATTTTCTTCATATTAATATACAATGAACATAATCTTCACAAAAGTATTAATTATTAAAAAAATTACAAGCCATTGTTATTTGTAATATAACTACATCTAAGTCATGTAAATACAACACATATTTCGTTACAAATACTATAGGTGTCACATTTGCGAGAGTTAAAACTATTGGCATTGTAAATGACAAAGCTATTAATTTCGCTATTTTTAAAACCAACACATAAATAGAAAAAAATTGTCATTTACAATACCAATAGCTCAAACCTTCCTAATGCGAGACCTATTGCATTGCAAATGCTTGTTTTTTCTGTTCATCTCGAGCTACTGGAACATTTCGCAGTCTTCAGACACATTCAGCACCAAGGTACACAGCTTTCCTGCGCACTTTGCCGAGTGACGCTGCGGCGGCGATACAGTTTAGGGGCTTTCAAGTCACATGCTTTACACATTTTATGCGCGGAGAGGGATTCCAGCCTCAGTTAACAGCTCGCCTGGATCAGGGTGCAGCAGCGACGGAGGCGCAAACATACTTTTGAGGAACTTGTGCAAATATTAAGGACAGAAGTCAAGTCTGCCAACTGTTTGTACCAAATAGCAGCAAGTGAAGGAAGCTTCGGAAAGCTGCTGCGGTGCGAGCAACAAAAGCAGGACGTTCACGGATGCCACATAGGAGCTGCATTCTGAGGACGCGGGCACTGCAGGGCGCTGCCTCTGGGGCTTCGGCTAAATGCTGCACATGAGGGGCAGTCTGGTTTGGTGGACGATGGTCTGATTGCTTTCCGGATCTCCGGGTCGATATTGATTGAGTGACTTGGGAAGCGGTCACGATATTCTGCAGCAGTGTTCATTTGGAAGGAGTGATTTGTGACCACCTCTCCCGGGCGCCTGCCGTGTGCCGACGGAGGGCTCCGCGGCGTGCGCACACGCAGCCCACTCACAGAGGCATGTCCGGCCAACTCGCGTTCATCTTTTTGATGTTACAAATGGGGGTGGGGTCGCACACTACTCACACACCAGCGGTGTCGCCCCTAAGGACTCTGGTCAATTTAGTAACGTGTTCGCGATGCATCATCTTTCGATCTTCTGCTATCTTCGCTGTCTTCGCCATCCCTGGACACGTGTTTTGGGGTATCACCCCTCGTCAGTAGGGATAGGCAGTGTTCTGGGATTTTTGATGTGTTGTCAAATGAGCGCTAACGGCTTGAACAAACCGCGTTAGTGGGCACCAGGGAGAGCGAATCTTAAACAAAGGAATTATTTGATTTTCGTTATCTCCACATTGCGGATACCAGTGCTTCAGACAACTGCAGACCAAACGACAGGGAGAGGCTGACTAAACTCACCACACAACTGTGCTCGACGTGGCTTTAAACAATGGGGGGAATGGGAGACTTCCATGTGGGACCTGTCCCGTTCCAAACATAGGGACAGAGAGAGAGGCTGCATGACCTGGAGAGGACCACCAGACAGGAACATGTATGGTAATGTGCTGCTGAACTCCACCAGTTCCACAGAAGCCCTTCTCATAGTGCAGACCAGCACACCCTACCTGGGAAGCACTCTCTACTGCATACTCTCTACCACACACTCTCGAACACACTGTAAAACACGCTCTCTAACACACACTCTCTAACACACTGTAACACACACCCTCTGTAACACATGGCGTATGCATCATGAGCCAATTAAAAAGTATTCAACAGTGGCAACTCGTGCTTAAGTCAGCACATCAACAACTATGCAATTGAGCTATACTAAGGAAAATGTATACTTACTGGGAGCATTTGATGTATACTTCTGATATAGGATTATTGTAGTTCCACTTTTCTGGCCACAGAGAAAATCAAATGAAAATGTGTAATCAAATTGATCATTTAACTATGTGACTAGGGTCTGCAATAGTATTGCAGACCATTGCTGGTAGGTCGCTCCCCCACCACACAGCTCCGCCTGTTTGTCCTGACCCTGCCCCAGCTGCCACTGCTGTAGAAGTTGAGGCCCTCCTCCACCCGCGGGCTACCACCTGCGCCTCATCACTGGTGGCCAGTGGTAGGCCTTAGGTTTGTATCTCTGTCACTGTCTGTCTGTCTTCCCTGTACTCCCCATACTGCTTTCTGTGACAGCTGTTGCCTGTCTCCCCCCTGTGCTTGCATTCTTATCTGTATGACCTGGCTCTTCGAGCAGTAGCAGCACCCCCTCCCCTAGCTCCCTGAGACCCTCACGGGTAAGTAGCGCGCTCTACAAATACTCTGAGTATTGTTTGTTTTTCTTTCTTCAGAATAAAATGAATAAATTGCTAGAGCTTAATATGGAGTTTTGTATTACATACATGGAGTGTCCCTTGCCCCGGGTCACCGAATCTAATGTATATTTTCCTTGGGTTAGTTTCACTTAAAGAACTTCTGTAGGGGCCGACTGAGCAAACTCAGGTATTGGGTCATTGTCTCATGTGTGTTTGTGTGGCTCTGTCTGTGTTTGCGTGGCTCTGTGTGTGTTTGGGTGGCTCTGTGTGTGTTTGCGTGGCTCTGTGTGTGTTTGCGTGGCTCTGTGTGTGTTTGCGTGGCTCTGTGTGTGTTTGTGTGCCTCTGTGTGTGTTTGTGTTGCTCTGTGTGTGTGGCTCTGTGTGTGTTTGTGTGACTCTGTGTGTGTGTGTGTGTGTGTGTGTGGCTCTGTCTATCGCTCTGTGTGTGTGACTCTATGTGTGTGTGTGTGTGTGTGTTGCTCTGTGTGTGTAAGTGTGTGGTGCTGTGTGTGTGGGGCTCTTGTGTGTGTTTGGCTCTGTGTGTGTGTGGGTGCAAATGCAATAGGTCTTGCATTTGCGACAGATTAAGCTATTGGCATTGTAAATCACAATGCCATTTATTTATCTGTTTTCAAAACCAACACATAAATAAAAATGTTGTCATTTACAATGCCAATAGCTCTAACTTTTGCAAAGGCGAGACCGTTGCATTGTAAATGCTTGTTTAATTTCTGCCTCAACTGTTTGCAACACCTGATCTAATATATTTCCTATTGTAATTATTTATAAATTGCTCGCTTGCCCATGTGGCTGGGAACGCACTGTAGAAATACATTATAAGTACAAAGGAAGCTGATCTGGATACTATGTGTAAAGACCTCTGATCAACAAATCCCCTTTTTAGGTTTCGCTG
This sequence comes from Lissotriton vulgaris, assembly GCF_964263255.1. Lineage (NCBI taxonomy): Eukaryota > Metazoa > Chordata > Amphibia > Caudata > Salamandridae > Lissotriton > Lissotriton vulgaris. The sequence goes on from NC_141687.1 coordinate 1,843,610,939, forward strand.
GGGGACGGAGCTGTAAGCTCCGCCTCCAGAGAAATCTCTTGATTTCAGTAGTGACTCTGGAATACGCCCCCCTGTCCCATTGGCAAGCTCCATAAATGGAGGCTAGCCATTGGAACAGAGAGGCGTCCGTCATGGCTGGACCAGATTCGGGGGCGTTCCCGAGAATCTTTGGCTTTTGGCTACGTCATGATACGTCAGCCAAAAGCCGGGAACGCCCCCGAATCTGGTCCGGCCGGGCCGTGCTTGCTGCTGTCCTGCCTTACTCTGTGTCCCTCCTCCCGCCGTCCCCCCTCCCCCCTCCTCGCTGTCCTGTGCACGTTTCCCGCCGGCCGTCCGTGTCCCCTTCCCCTCCCACAGAAGCAAAACAACCCTTGTGTCCCATTGTCTTTGCAGCATTCCCTCCCCTCCCACAGCAGATCCCCGCCTCCCGAGCCGCAGCTGATCCCCGCTCTCCCCGCCTCCCTCTCCCCTCCCACAGCAGATTCCCGCCTCCCTCTCCCCTCCCACAGCAGATCCCCGCCTCCCGAGCCGCAGCTGATCCCCGCTCTCCCCGCCTCCCTCTCCCCTCCCACAGCAGATTCCCGCCTCCCTCTCCCCTCCCACAGCAGATTCCCTCCTCCCTCTCCCCTCCCACAGCAGATCCCCGCCTCCCGAGCCGCAGCCGGTCCCGATGCCGTTGTAACACGGCCTCCGCTCTCCCCCTCCCCTCCCACAGCAGATCCCCGCCTCCCGAGCCGCAGCTGATCCCGATGTTTCGGAAGATAGAAATTACGGGATGTCACTGTATTTCGCAAAATGTGTGCAAGCGGAAGAAGTCCAGGTGAGTGCCCGTTCCTGCTTCCCGCTGTCTGTGTGCCGTTCCCGCCCCCCCCTCTTCCCGCTGTCCGTGTGTGGTTCCCGCCCCCCCCCCCCCTCCCGTTGTCCGTGTGCGGTTCCCGCCCCCCCCCCTCCCGTTGTCCGTGTGCCGTTCCTGCTCCCTGTAGTCTTTGCCTCGGCAAACTGGAAACAGACACATAAGATCAGGAGTATCGTGTGAAGCTCAACAGTGTGAACGTACTATGTATATGCGCCTGTGTGTTTGTGCACGTGGGTCTGTGCGGGTTTCTTCATGTGTGTATGTTTGTCTGCGCATTGTGTATGTCTGAGTGAGTGTGCCTGTGCGTGTCAGCTCGTCCGTCTGCATGTCTCTGCATATGTATCTACGTGTTGAGTATCAGTGTGAGAGTGTGTATTGTTTGTGTGTGTCCGCCTGGGTGTGCATATATGTGCGTGTAGGGGAGGGGGCACCCATTGCACGAGGGCTGTCGTGACACTGTCGTGCCCCGAGACGAGTGCACTCTCCCGGGATACATTCAAGTAATTTAAAGGATTTTTAAAGTCCTCCGTGTAGAAGTGCACCTGGCCGTCGGTGCTGGGGCAGCGGGGCTTGAACAATAACTGCCACTCGTCACCGAGAGGCTTGTGGGCCTGTGGAAATATACAGCTAAATTGATTTATTCTTGCATGCACTAAACTGATCTAGGACAGCAAGTAAGTTCAAATCAATATTCTCAAGGGACTTTTAAATATTTGAGTGCCAAAAAGTCAGAGACAGCCATGGCCAAACGATTCCACAAAAGCAATATGCACAGTGCCCAGGTTCAATGATTGCTCGCAAACTTAACCGTTCTCCGTGTATATATGGAGCAGTCAAAATAATTACCAAGGTCTAAACGGCAATAATTTAACAAGAAAGATCCTAGATGAAAGCAACATGATCGGACATCAAGGATGTGCTTCTCCAGCACTCACTGCTGCTTGAAAAAGATTCTGTGAGCTACAGGATTCCTGCTCGGTATTACCGACACCTGCTAAATATACAGGAAATTATTTACTGAATTACGAAACATCTGGGTTAAATCCATCCTCGTTTTTCTGCTCACTTGATCCTCTCCCCACCCCCTAATGCAAACAGTATTGACCCTGTTCCTGATGAGAACATGCGCCCGGCCCAGCAGAGCCATAAAGTGCGTGTAAATGATCTCAGAGGCCGGGGCCGAGCCGTGCCGGGGCATAAAGCAGCGGGTTACTGAGTGCTAGACATGGACGAGAGACTACCGCTCCGGGGACAGGGTGTTGCATATGAGAAGAAGGGCCCATTCCCAGTAGGGGGTAGGAGCGCTCGACCAGGAAAGGGAGACCTGTGGGGTAGGAGCTGCTGCATTAGAGAGAGGGGCCCGTTCATGGGGAGAACCACCTTGAGAGGGAGAGCTGCACAAGTGAAGGGAGGCCTGCACGAAAGGGAAAAAGAGACTGCCGCGTGCAGATGAGGGACAGCTGCATTCAGAGACTGACACACGTTTACTGGCGAGATGGACTACATCAGCATGGACCAAGGGCACAGGGAGAGTTGGCACATTCTCCAGGGGCAGGGCTAACTGCGCTGGAGAGAGGGAGGCCTGGAGTGAGATTTCTGCACTAGGGCTCAGGGGATGCAGAGGGGAAGCAGGATGAGGGCGAGGCACCTGGGAGTGGGGCTGGTGCACCCGGAAGAGGGGCGCAGGACACATGCGTCAGGCAGCGAGGCTCCTTCGCCAGGGCGAGTGGTGTACCACCGTGGGGAGCAGGGTGGGGGTGTTCAGTTGCACAAGGGAGATAGACACTGGCACCTGCAGCAGGGAAAGGGGCTCCTGCAAGGGGGGGCTGTGAAGGGCAGCTGCACAAGGAGACAGAAATGGGGCATCCGCAGAAGGAGTGAAGGGCAGCTGCCCCGGGTGAGGGGCACCTGCAGCGGGGTAGGAACACGTGCAGCACGGAGCAGGGCTTCGGATGAGGGAAAGTGGCTGACTGGTCGATAAGAGAGCGGGCGCAGCAGGAAGACACCCGCTAGACCAGGGAGACCAGGGCGGCGACACCGCGGCGGAACCAGGGCTGCTGCCTTCAGGACAGGGTGGCTTGCTTTAGCATGAGGGTGGGCACACGTTGCTGCTCTGAGTTCATTGGGCATGCAGTTGGCAGCGCTAGGTTGGGTATGGCAGCACCAATGTGGCCCTGCTGACTGGACCAGGGCGAGGACTGACAACGCAATTTCTCTTTTCAACCTGCGCCTCACAACAACCAAGTGCGTCCTTGTAAAAGAAAGCAGTAGAGACCGGGGCCTTTCTTTTAGAGGGGCACTCCTCTTAAAAAAAAAAAAAAGTTTTCTCAGTCCCGTTTACAATTATGCTGTTTGTTATGAGGTGATGCACAACAGATACTTGAAACTCCACGGGTCTGCAACAGGGCCTCTCCTCTTGATACTCTTCTGCAGGAGTAAATGCACAAGCCAGTTTTCATTGTAGTGCAAAATGCTAACTGAAATAGTTGCAATACAAATCGCATTTGCGAGAGATTAAGCTATTGCCATTGTAAATGACAATGCCATTTATTTATCTGTTTTCAAAACTAACACATAAATAAAAAGTTTGTCATTCATAATGCCAATAGCTCAAACTTTTCCAAAGGCGAAACCGTTGCATTGTAAATGCTTGTTACGAAAGCTGTTGAGGATTTAGCTATTTGTCTTGAAAGGGAACAGGATGTTGAACCCAGGCAGTCTTCATATGGAGGTTGTGCTTCTGAAAGGTTCAAACTTTAAGCCCAGATTTTTCTGAGGAATTTTCGGCTCCGAGTGCCAGTCCTAAATGATTATATACTGTTTGAATGTTAAAATTCTCATTTATTTAATAAGCAGTTTTATAGAACAAAGACTTTTCATATTATTGGTTTCCTACTTAGCAGAGATGACATACATAGCATCACCTAGAATTTAAAATATAGTAATAAAATATAGAAAAGTGCATTGTGTCTACACAAAGAAGGACTTTAGGTTTTTATAATTTGGCATTCAAAAATTGTTCTTAATGTAATGTTTAATAGTTACATTTCAAGTACATTTAAAAGCAGTTCATACTGATGGAACCATCCCTTCAGTTTTAGGGCTTCACGTATTCTGTCATTCCTGCACATTTCCATCCAGATAAAAATCAAGGAGTTCATCATTCACAGTGTTAAAATGTTTGAACTTCAAGAGGTCCATGGCAATATGAAAAGGCACACCTATGAAATACACATACACAAACGTAATACAGGGCAAAAAGCTAAACCAATCAATAAACTAAGAGCAATTATCCAAAGTGCTACCTGTAAAAGAAACTCCTCAGAGGAACATTTAATCAATTAGAAAAACAAACATCCTATTACAATCTGTGAGAGAAATGGGCCTATGTCTTTTTAATGGAGAAACCAAGCCATACACGTGTCTACTGATGATATATTATAGTTATGTGCTTAAATGGCAATTTTGACATAGTATATTTTACAATTATTAGCTTAATTGGTCAGTAAAGTGGTAGCAAATTAGCATCTTTTTTACATCTGATATTTTCATGTTAGAAAGTGTATGTCTCCAATGGCCATTTGTTCTTGGTCTTAAATGGCAATAAACTTTAGAATCTTTTACCTGTGCTTACATTTTCAAGTTACACCAACTTGAATGAATGAATGCATGAAAGAGTATTTATATAGCGCCTAACTACCCGGAGGCCTCATAGCGCTGAAAGAGAAGGGCAGAGAAGAGTCAGTCTGTGGTGCTACACAGGCATTCCATACAAGTACGTTTTTAAGAGCTTGCGGAAGGCCAACAGATTATTGTCCCCCCGCAAACCCTGGGGAAGGGAGTTCCACAGTTTTGCAGCAGAGAATGAGAAGGAACGACCTCCCCATCTTGCCTTACTTATTTTCTTGGTAGTAGCCAGATAAAAGGAGCTAGAACGTAAAGTTCTTGGCGGAAGGTAGGAAGTTATTAATGAATGTAGGATAGGAGGACCCATCCTCCAAATGGCCTTGTGTGCCAGAGACATAGCCTTGAATTGTACCCTGGCTAAAATCTGCAACCAGTGCAGCTGTCTTAGTGCTGGTCTTTCCGACTGCTACCGTGGAATCTGAAGGAGCATCCGTGCGGCGCAATTCTGAATCACTTGCAACTTGTTGGTTGTGGTCTTTGGAGCTCCGAGATATAAAATATTCCCATAATCCAGGCGGGACAGTATTATCGCCTGAACCATAATCCTTCTCGCCTGAAAGGGAAGGAGCAGAACCATTTTGCGAAGCATTCTCATCAGTCCATAACAGACTGAAGAGAGAGCTGTTGCTTGGTACGCAAATTTGAGGGTGCTATCAAGCCACATACTGAGGCTCTTTATCTGTGGCTTCGGGAGGGGTGCAGAGCCCAGACATGACGGCCACAGAGAGATGGAGGTACCAGGTGAAACGTTACCCAACAGCATAATCTCTGTTTTATCTCCATTAAGACGAAGAGGGGAAAGCTCCATCCATCTGGCCACTGCCTCTAGGCAGGGCCCCAAGGTGTTAGATGAACCCTCATCGTGGTGTAAAGACACCACTAACTGGGTGTCATCCGCATAGCTGACAATCTTTATGCCAAATGGCTGGACAACCCCTGCTAGCGGCCTCATGTAAATATTAAAGAGCGTCAGGCTCAAGGCTGAGCACTGCGGTACCCCGCAGCTCAAGGGGAGCCTAGCGGATACCACATCTCCCTGAAAGACCTGGAAACAGCGGTCACTGAGGAAGGAGGAGAACCAAGCCAGTGCCGCGCCCGACACTCCGATGCTCCTAAGTCGTTGGGTCAAGATGGTGTGATTGACCTTGTCGAACGCGGCGCTAAGGTCCAAAAGGATAACGGCAGCCACTCCTCCCTCATCCACCAGCTTTCTGGCCTCTTCAGTTACCATCAACAATGAGGTTTCCGTCCCATGTGGGGGGCGGAAGCCAGTTTGTGAGGCATCCAGAAGGTTGTTGGATTCTAAATGATAAACCAGAATATTATTGATATGTTTTTCCAACAGTTTGCTTAACCAGGGCAGAAGGGAGATTGGACGGTAATTCGATTCATTTGATTGATCCAGATTTGGCTTCTTCAAGAGAGCCCTGACCATGGCACATTTCCAGTGGGATGGAACTGTACTAGAGCTGATTGAACAGTTCAAGACGTGAAGGATTGTGGTACCAACATAGTCAATGACTTTGATAAGATGTTGTGGCGGGGCAGGGTCCAATGGAGAGCCTGAGGAAACCTTTGAGATCACCAAATCTAGTGAGTCACTGTCAAGAGAATGGAATTGTTCCAGAGTGGGACTAGGCCGCCTATCTCAGTTTCCATCAGATCTGGGGGATTAAGGGGGAAAGCTGTATAAATGGCTTGGATTTTCTGATGAAAGAAGACCGCTAAGTTGTTAGTGCTCCTTCTATCTGTATGGGCTTTTGAGGAGGAGTAATGAGTGATTTCGCTATCTTAAAGATTTCTTTTGGAGAATTAGCTGCTAAGCTAATTTTTTGTCTCGTAGAAGTGGCCCTGTGCGATTTTAATCTCGGTTTTGTACAGCCTAATAGCCTTCCTATAGTCATCCTTTTTATATTGTGAAGAAGCTTGTCTCCAACTACGTTCTAATTTCCTGCAGGATTGTTTCAGCGTTCTTAACTTGGGAGAGAACCAAGGGGCATTATTTTACCTAATTCTAGCTGAGATGGGAACTTGGGAAGAATTGAGTCAAGCGATTCCAGTATCCAGTCATTGAAGTTGTTATTAGCCTCATTGATGGAAGTTCCCTTTGGGGTTTTGAGGCCTCAAGAGCTGTCTTCCAATCCAGCACGGGAAGTCTGGACCCTTTCCTTCCCCAGCACACGGCATGACTCTGGTCTGACAGACCCGTCTTCGTGACCCAGAGTAAAGGGGTAATGATCCGTCCATGGGAGAGGAATTGGAGCCCCAGTACTCAGGTTATCTTGGTTACTGAAAACTGGGTCTAAAAGATGTCCTTTATTATGTGTCGAAAGGAAGCCTATTTGGTTTAGGTCAATCGCCTTGAGGCTTGATAGGAGGTCGCTAACTGTAGACTTAGAAAGGTCATTTAGATGTATGTTAAAATCACCCAATACTGTAAAATTTGCCGAAGCCAGCTCTGAATTTGCAGCCAGATCAATAAGCTTAGGAGCAAATTGTTTTAGGACTCCTGGGGGTCGGTAGATCAGCAGACCAGTGAAGGTGCTGATAGACGTAAACTCAGTCGAGAAGGCCATGCTTTCACAACCCTCAAGCATAGATGGTAGGGATCGACACCTATATATATCCTTATGGATGATTGCTAGGCCCCCCCTGCCCGAAATGCGGTCAGATCTATATATTTCATAACCTCTCCAGCCTAAGCATGTTCCCCGATTGCCAGTTGATATCATCCCACAAGTACTCTGTGCTGATCATGCCAATGTCATGAAACCAATGCATTAACCTCAGTTCATTTGACTTAGTAGAAGTACTAGCTGTTTGCAAATTCCCTTCTTGCTAGATGAGATCTGGCATGTCTTGGTGCAGAACCAAGAACATTAGAAGAGACTTTGTGACTGAAAGCCATAGGTGCAATAGTAGTAGCATAGGTCATACTTAACTACTGGAGGCTGTTCAACTTTGATCCAATTAGCCCCTGGAAAGATTCTAATGATCCATTATAGGAAACATTAAATGCTACCACTTCTCGATGTAAGCTTGCTTACTAGAGGCAAAACGACCTTGCAGATAGAAAGCAGTCCGCATCCAATCTCTAAACTGGCCCTAGACCTGTGGAATATGCTGTTTCACCATCATCTCTTTTTGACATGAGCATCCACAGTATCAGTCTGTTCCTTAGTACCATGTTGAAGCCATATGGGCAGTGCTTCTCCTGCCTAATAGTAAAATACATCTGAGACAGGCAACACTACCCCAATGCTCGATATTTAGGAACTAAACCCTAACTTAAAGCAGCACAATGATTATTATGGAAACGTACGTCCTAATGGTGGTTGAACTTTTATTTGTGATAGGTGAAATAAAATCCCTATCACAAATCAAAACAACTGCAGGAACCAAAAACGCTCCAATGCCTACAAGGGAACCACTGGAGTACAAAAACAATAATTGAAGAAATGCTGTTTTGGGACTTTATAGTATTTGAGAGTTAAAAAGCTTGGTCAGAGTGCTTGTTAAACATGTATCCATGGAAGGAATTGTTTATTCATATGTTTATATATTTTGGTATTTATTAACCATTAACAATAACTAAGAATGCTTTACCCAGAGGATGTTGCAGTATTAAAAAATAACTTTGTAACGAAAAATATGAGAAGTTTACAATTAGAAGTAGAAAATGCACATATGTAGAGAAAACTACTTGCGTCATCCGTAGCAAACATGTCACGAAGTAAGGGTTTGCATTGAATGTAAAAAACATGCTCCATCGTAACAATGTTATTGCTTGCTCCCGCAGAGGTGCACATCTGCGGGAGCAAGCAATAGCATTGAAAGTGCATACTAGCAGCTGCTAGTCAAAATTTGTCTTCATTTTTTTGCTTCTTTCGTTGATTTTGTCCTTTACTTTGGATATAGATTGATTCAACATAATGAAAAACTGAAATGTTTGATGTTTGTTTTTTGGATGTATGTTACTTGTGTTTTTTGAAATGTATATACATGTGTGTAAATATTATTGTATATTAATGTAATTGTATTTAAATGTACAGTTTCTCCTCTTCTGCTTGAGAGATAACATATAAGATTTAAAAATACTATAAGATAGATGGGTATAAATAAAAATACCGGATCAGATTAAATAATGGTGTGTTTGATCCTCAAGTGAAGAATTTTATGAAAATACGTTGGGTGTAGGCACATCTTGTGTTTTTGTTCAATGTTTACATAGAAAGCATAAACAAGCCAATGCTTTGGGAACTGTGGTTTGGTGTTCTGCTCTAGTGAGTGGGTTTGTTTTTCATGCCAGGTTGTGCTCAGCGGAATGCACTTTCATTAAACCAAAACCAATTAAAATAGAAAGCAAATTCTATATTGCAAAAATATAGTTGGCACTCAAGTCTATAGTTAGCAACAAGGTTCTGTCTTGAGTGACTCAAACCTGTGGCCAGTGTTTAACCATTTGTTGGTGGAGATGAAAATGAATTGATGTTTTAATCTATTTTTGATTGGAGTGTCGTGATCGTTTCAGTACCACCACCATGTTTGTAATCTATGGGTGACCAAAGGACCTTATGTTGGAGTAGTGCGACATTTGTTTCTGTTGCGGACTCTGATGCCCAGCTATGTGGCATCCACTAGCACAGATACTTAAAACTACTGCTAAGTACTTTCCAAAATGAGCCTTAGGTTTTAACTGTTTAATCCTGCTATTTCTTGCTATCCTCTTTGTTAGTCATAACATTCTCTGCCATTTACTATAGTTGTAATTTGAGACTAATTTACTTGTGGACAGGTGCAGGGCAAATTATTTGAGACACAGTAGGCTTCGTAAGAAACTAGATAAACTAGGTAGTGCAGCCCATGCAGATCGGAAATCCATATTCTGTGCCATTTCGTATGGTGTACCACACGAGTGAATGCAGCTCCCATGACCATTAACATCAAATGTTATTGCATTATTTAGCCAAAGCACAAAAAACGATGTAATGCAAGTAGTAATACGTATATCAACAGTTCATGTATGAATACAAATCAAGAAAACTGCTCTACATGCATTGCAGAACAGATCTTGTCGGTGAAATATAATAGTTACAGGTTATGCTGGATTGCTGCTACACTGACCTATGTTTCTTCATCTATACAGAGATCCGAAATGAAGTGATTTTTATTTATTTATTTATTTTGAGTTTTATAGAGGGTGAACTTGACCCGTTAGGGTATTAGAGCGCTTACAGTAAACAACAGTAGTATACAAAAGATTAGGGGGTAGGGCTGGATACATAAGGGATAAAGGGCAAGTATGTACAATTTACAATCACATTTTGCGAGAAATGCAAGGTTCCAAGTTCCACTGTGGAATGCCCGGAGGTGCCGGGTGGATAGTGACTCGGTACTCCAGGGGATGCACTAGTCGGAGGTAGAGCAAGGTCTTTGGGAAATTAGAAGGCAAGATTTAGGCAAGGAATTTTCCCATTAGGAAGGTTTTCGCGTCTTTTTTTTAAACGAGCCATAGAAGGGATTCTTCTAATGGCGGGTGAGAGTGAGTTCCATATTCAAGGTGCGGCCCCAGAAAGGCCCGATTGTAAGTTTTCTTTTTCCGCAAACGTGCAGGTTGGAGCTAGAGATCTCTGGTGGACCGGTAGTTTCTGGTACCTCCGGATAACACGAGTTTCTGGGCAAGATATGCAGGGGAGTTTGAGTATAATGCCTTGTGCGTGATACATGTCAATTTGAGTTGGATTCTGGCCTGTGGAGGAAGCCAATTCAGAGCTTTCAGATGTGGTTGAATTTCCTTAAGCCTGTTAATAGTCTGGTGGGCGCTTTGAGGCAGGCTTTTAAAGGTGCCTGGGTAAGCCCGAGAGAGTAGAGCAGCCATATTCTAGTTTGGAGATGACTAGTGCCTGGACTGCAATTATTAGGTCGGGAGTTTCGAGGAAGGGTTTCAATTTCCTTAGGTAGCTCAGGTGGAATCTGGCTGATTTGGCCATCGGGTTCATGTGGCCTGCATGTTCAAGTTGCAGTAAAGGGTTATTCCGAGGGATTTGGCCGAGTCCACAATGGTCGACGGGTGGTTTAAGGCAGTGATGGCCTTAATCCACATCTGAGTCTCATGGTTGGTGATGCTATGGGATGCTTAATGAGCAGTGGACTAGCTTGATGAAATAGAATTAATTATTCTGTATCTTTTATTGTTAAAGATATCAGTCAAGATGTAATGATAATGGGAAGGTTTTCTATATGGCCAAATGAAAAAATGCTTTATTGTCTCTTGTGAAAGGCCATCAGAGTCACACAATCCCATACCATTTGTCAGTCTTGTCCATTTTGCAATAGCAATATTTATGAGAATTAAACTAGTCTGCGCTCCACACTAAGGGACCGATTGCGACTTTTGGCAGAGCAGTGGCACGTCGGTGCAATCCTCCGTGCCAACACTTTGCTGAAGGTCGGCCCTGACTGCCTGCCAGAATACGACTTTTAAGTAGGTGTTGTGGCGGTGCCTCTTTTGAAGTCTGCGGTGTCTTTGAAAAAAGGCACCGCAATGGGATCGCACTACAAGGTTCCTGCAATGTATGGACTCAATAGTCCATGCAGTGCAGCAACCAATGTGCATGCACACAGGGGAGCACATGTTATGCCCCCCCCTGTGCGCATCCACATGCAGTTGAGGCACAGAGGGGCCCTGTAGGGCCCCCGTTGTGTCCTCTCCTCCAAGGTTTACATGGAGGAAGAAACTCCATGTAAACCCAGGAGGAGAGGAAACTTGTAGTATGCTTGACGGGACCACTGCGGTTCCGCCAATCATATTGCGGCCTCCAATGGTGGTTCCCTGGAGGAGCTGGCGGGTCCAGGGCGGTCTGACCACCCAACTCCTAATGGTGGGGTCGGACCACCGGTGAGGCGGTGGCTGGGTCCGCCGCCCCACCATGAGTATGGCGGTCCATGGACCGCCAGACTCGTAATAGGGCCTTAAGAGGTCCAATTTCAAATGAGTGAGCTACTACAAAGCAATGTGCATGCCTTTCAGTTACCTTGTGTGGTAGAGATCTGCAAGCCTATTCCCTTTTCTACCCATTTAAACACATTAACACTGCTTCCAATAGATCTCTGCCCGCTGCGCTGTTCCTAGCAGCTTTCCTGTACTCTGAAAAATACCTAATTAACACATTATATTAATTTTTTTTAACACTGATTCCAATAAATCTCTTTTATGAGGCTTATTGTATTTTTAATTGCCAATAAGTTTACCTATAGATTTTTACTCTACGCAGCATTCAAGGTTTTGGGTTTATGTTTAAACCAGCACAAGGGATGATATTAACAGTATTCCTTAAAATGAATACAATTCATTGCAGGAATGTATCCTTGTTCTACCCAGGGCCACTGAAATTATGTGGCAGGGAAGGGCCATATTATGCGGCAGGGTTGACTAAATCATGCGGCAAGAAAACGCAAATTATGCAACGTAATGCAGCACAGTTTTTGATTGCATTACTTCATTATTTTGTCATTTTCTACACTTCTTAACACTCTCTGTGCATAGGTTTGGTCTCATTAGTACCAGTTTAACACCCAAACACAGCAATGTGCAACCGAAAGGTGAGCAGTCAACTTTTGCAAAGGGGCTGACAATGCGCTGCAAAACAGGTGGCTGAATGTTTAGTAACTTTTGAACTGTGTGAGCTAGGAATTTTTGTTGTTGAATTCTGCAGATTGTACAGCAGATGATGGATAACGTGGCAAATCAGGTAGCTCCATAAGTTTGTGAAAAATGCAGTGACCGCACAATTGCATAATTTAAGTAGCCCTGATTATGCCCCAATATAAAGCAGGTTTAAGTGCGACTATGCGGTATGCGCTGTTTGTTGCTCATTTGGAGCATCGTAATATGAGGACCAGGCTACAATAGAGATAAGAAAAACATAATTCTTACCACCACCTAAGTGAATGTGAACTTTATAGGAAGCAGCAGCTAAACCTTTTACTAGAGAGGTCTATTTTTTTTATCCCAGTTGATTGACTGCCAAACTATCTTTTGAATTTACCGACTGCATTTGATTAGTGGGTGCTCTCAGAATTCTTTAACCGGTTGCGTGCTTGTGACGGAACCGCTCCATCATGAGCCTCGGGTGGGCTGTGCTGGTGACGGAACGGTTCCGTCACGGCACGCTCTCCTCGCCTGCGCGGGGCTGATTTTGCGCCTGCGCGTCGCGTTCTATTAAGCGGGCGGGCCGTGATGGAACGGTTCCATCACAAGCACAGCCCACCCGAGGCTCGTGACGGAGTGGTTCCGTCACGAGCACGGGAGCGCCGCGTGGCCCCCTTAGCACGGCGGCGGAATAGCCACCGCAGCTAGGGTTTAATTCAGGTGGACCAAGACCTCTTTTGTTTTTTAGGAAAGTAATTTGTCGACCTTTGAGAGAGAAATGAGAAATGAGCCACAAGAAGGGAACTACATTGAACTTAAGAGATGAAATTCAGTATGTGGGAAAGAAACACTTTAAAGTAGAGGAAGTGAGGGATGAATGCGCATTGATGTTACTTGTTCTGGTACTTACGCACAGGAAAGAGGCAATGCTGGATTTCAGGATGAAATGTGAAGATCTATAATCCTTTCAAACTGTACAATTACAAGAGGAGATCTACTTGTTTGCTCAGTTGAAAACCAAAGAATAGTTGGTTGAGAAATTGCTGTCTGGTAATTCTGACCTGATGGATACTGTAAACTCACTAGAGAATTCTTGAAGTGCAGTGTCTCATTTGTGTCCATGGGAATCGCGATTTAAGCTGTTGATGAGTACTCAGCTGGTATTATTCTCGGTGGGTTTTATCATCTAGACTGATTAAGCCAAGTCCTGTCCAGCCTAATGACTGGGAGCGTGAGGCACAGAAAATACATTTTGCTAAAAAACACTAATATAGCATTAGAGCACCGGCACACTTCCCCTTCTATAGCCTAAAGCCATGGTAATTGACTATTTTCTTTTCATTTTTTGCAGAAGACGATTGGGGTGTCACATTATTTTATGAATGTATTTATTGGAATGTGACTTTCCTTCGTATGTGGTATGTTTTTTTTCTGGAGTACCATGTCTTAAAAAAAGTAAATGGAAGAAAAAAAAATTTAAAAAGTGGAGCGTTAGGTTGCAATCCACACGTTGAGCATCAAAATGTTAGATTCTGCATAACTGGCGGATAGCTTCACTCGCTACCTCGCGGCCCAATATGCTCCACAGGATTCCCTTCCGGCGCTGGACGTCGACAAATTCATATCTGACCTTCCACCCGCGCGCTCCCAGACGACATACGAGAGCGTCTCGAAGCCCCGCTGTCGGCTGAGGAACTGGGCACAGCCCTGGGGGAGCTTAATACCGGTAAGGCCCCAGGGCCTAATGGGTTTCCAAGTGAGTTCTTCAAACGATATCACCTCCAGCTAGGGCTTCATTACAAGGCTGCCCTGGAGGCGGCGAGAGAAGATGGCCTTCTGCCAGCAGACTGGAGGCATGCAGAAATTGTGGTGTTCTGCAAACCTGGACGGCCCCCGGACCGACACGAGTCCTATCGACCGATCTCCCTTTTAAACATTGAGGCCAAAATATTGGCCAAGGCGCTCGCAAATCGACTACTCCCATATATCTTGGAACTGATCCACCCAGATCAGGCCGGATTTATGCCCCAAAGAGCGACGAGGCGCAACATTAGACGCGCACACATGGCAGTGGAGGCGATGAGTAGGACCGGGGATCAGGCGGCGCTGCTATTTGCAGATATTGACAAGGCCTTTGACTCCCTGAGTTGGACCTATCTGTTCGCGCTCCTTCCACTTCTCAATCTAGGGCCACATTTTATGTCCTATATTCGGCTGCTATACACCGACCTGACAGCCTCAGTGAGGGTGGCAGGAGAGACATCAGCGGCCTTCCCAATAGGGCGGGGCACCCGACAGGGGTGCCCCCTCTCGCCATACCTGTTTGCTCTTGCTATGGAGCCGTTAGCCGCATGGGTCCGGATAGATGCACAGCTGCGGTGCTTTGAATGGGAGGCAGGACCTTCGGACAGAATCGCATTATATGCGGACGATGTTCTGTTCTTCCTTACAAATGTGAATCGGTCCGGGCCGCGGGTCCTAGAGATAATGAGAATTTTTGGAGAAGTATCAGGACTGTACCTAAACCCACGGAAGTCCACGCTTTGGATGCTGGGTGACCGCTCTGGGATTGAGACATGGGCATCGACACTACAGATAGTGGCTGGGGGTCTCAAATACCTGGGGGTGTTCTTGACGGTCTCGCCGGCAATTGCTTGGGAACGTAATATCGTCCCGGTGTGGGATAAAGTACAGCAGGAGATGAAGTGCTGGTCCCGTATGCCCCTCAATGTCTACGGCAGGTCATCTATATTTAAGATGGTCGCCCTCCCCCGCATGATATACCAACTACAGAATCACCCATACCCGATCCCATTGCAATGGTTCGACAAGTTAACTACGCTCTAGGACAATTTTTATGGGCCGGGGGAGGGACGCGAGTGGCTCTACGTACCTGTTTTTTGTCCACATATTGTGGGGGATTGGCGACGTCCGATATATTGTCATATTACCAAGCATCCCATCTCGTAGTCTTGAATGACTGGTGGTACAGCGACAGGGGGGACCCAGCATACGCCCTTGAGAGGTACCTGATGGACCCGGACACATTGCACACTATTTTGTACTCGGCAAGGTTGAGAAAGGGGCTGCCTAGAGCAACCCAGGTGGTCTTTCAGCTCTGTCTACAATCATTGCGTCATATGGGATGGTGGGGGAAACTGATGAGGGAGACCCCACTCTGGCACAATGGGCAGTTGCCGACACTGGCGTCGTTACAGGGCTTCAGAGGTTGGGACTCAATAGGAATTTCTGCATTAGGCCATGTCCTGAAGGGCACAACACTTAAATCTTTTCAAGAACTTAGCGAAGAATTCAGTATTCCCCGCACACAGTTCTTTAGATATCTACAGTTACGGCATGCCCTTACACCCATACTGGAGGGATTAAATGCCTTGCCCGAATTTAGCCCGATAGAAGCGAAGGTGTTCATGGGGGACCTGGGGGAGAAGAAAATATCCTGTATATACCAGACACTAGTCACACACTGTCCTTCTGATCTACAGCCACTACGGGATCGCTGGGTGAGAGATGTGGGGGAGCTGGAGGAAGAGGATTGGCGAGAAGCTCTTGAATCCCCCAGGGGAGCGGCTATCTCCGTGCGCTTGCGCCTAATACAGTTTAAGTACTTGCACCGTGCCTACTATACTAGAGAGAGATTGTGGAAGGCAGGCCTGATTGAGTCTCCAGCGTGTCTGAGATGTGGCCACGACATGGGCGATTTCCTACATACAGTGTGGGGCTGTAGTGGCCTGGTGAGATTTTGGACTGGGGTGTGGGACTGTCTGTCGGAGTTGCTGGGGTGGGACCTCCCTCGTACCCCGAAATTGGGCCTACTTCATGTTCTGGAAGGGGTGGGAGGTAACATCTACAAAAGGCACCTACTCCTACTGGCAAAGAGGGATGTGGCTCAGGCATGGAAGGACCCCCGAGCTCCCACAGTGGTTGGGTGGAAAAAAGGACTTGATTTTTGCAAGGGATTGGAACGACTGGTGTTCGAAGCCAGAGGCTGTCCCAAAAAACACTATAAAATATGGAAAAGGTGGGCAGAATACAGGGGCCTGTGGCTGGAACCTCCAGCACCGATGGGAGACGTGGAGGGACAGGTGTGATTGGTACATGGGGGCGAGGATGTACACACTGTTTTATATAGGACTATTCTGATACATCTGCCTTGTGGATTCCTCACCTTGTGAATATCCCCCTTGCGCCAGCAACGTTCGGAAAATTCTTTGTAGCACGCCGGCGTGGTCGACGTCCTAGGAGCACGGCATTGCGCGCGACTCCGTCTGACGTCACCGACTCCTCATAAGACCCACGTCGGCGTGATGACGTCAGTTCCCTTTTTTCCGTGTCGTCGACGCTAATGGTTTCTGGGATCTTCTGCGATACTTTAAGTATCTTGTTGCTATTTTGTGTAACTGTTTCTCTTTTGAGATTTTCTTCTTCGTCGAGGATGTCGTCGAGGAAGACGGGGTTCAAGCAGTGTGGTTCCTGTGCCCGAATGATGTCGATCACTGATCTGCATGCCGATTGTCTGTGGTGTCTTGGGTCGGACCATGATGTAAAGAACTGTCGTTCCTGCTTCAAGATGAACCCCAAGGCCTTACGAGAGCGGGAGGCGAAGCTTTTTCTTGCGAAGGTAAAAGAAAGAGAAGCTGCGCCGAGGCAGATGTCGCGGTCGAAGTCGAGGTCGGCTTCGAGATCGAGGTCCAGAGCGAGGTCGAGATCCAGAGAGAGGTCGAGGTCTGGATCCAAGTCGGCTTCGGGTCATGCTTCGAGCTCCTCGAGGAAGAAGCACAAGAGGAGTAAGCATCGCTCTTAACATCACTCTGGCAAGGAGTCTTCGGATTCGAAGAAGAAGTCTCGTAAGCATCATAAGGACTTCGTATCTCCTTCTCCGGCACAGTCTCGTGAAGATTCTCCTGTTCAGGAGCAGGAACCGGATCTGGAGTCGCACCATTCTTCGGTGCATGATGAAGAAGAGGTTCCTCGAGCTCCGACTCCGGATGTGGAGCCTGAAAGTCAAGAGGGCCAGGGTGCACCTTTGCCGGATCAGCCTCCTTCGGAGCGGCCGTTGGGTTCGTACCCTCCCTTTCCTGGTCCAGGTCAGGACCCCTCGCAATTTCTAAATGCCATGTTTGGTGTTTATGCGAGGGCAATGTACCCCACTGGCGCACCGGTTGGTCCCATGGGTCCATTGTCTTTTAATTTAGGCGTACCTCAGGCTTACGCCCCGGCCCCCTTTATGCCGTTTATGCCGACGCCTTGTGCTCCTTGGCTCGATACGGCGCCGCCGAGGTCGTCGACTTCACATGCGGCTTCGCCGGCTCCAGATCGACCTCGTGATTCGGATCGTGGTGCTTCCTGTCCTTCAGCTCCTCGCTCGACGTCGGCTCCGGCTCCGTCGGAGTCTTTGCCGGATCCATCGACTTCGGTCCGCATGGAATGGTCGAGGCGCAGGGCTCAGCGCCTCTTGGAGGAAAAGGAGTACATGGATTCCGAGGTTGAGGAAGGAGAGCTACAAGAACAGGGGGATTGTTTTGAGGACCTCCAAAGCGCTAGTGGCCTGGAACTTTCTCCTGAGTGGGGTCTGCCATCCGTTTCGGATACACCATCCAAGGACGTTGCTCCCTATCACGTTGTGATTAGGAAGGCTGCGGATTTGCTAAGTTTGACTTTGCCCACTGTTGAGTACAAGCCCAACATCCTCACTGAGGTTTTACATTCGCTTTCTTCTATAATAGAGCCTACTCTTCCATTCACTGACGCTTTGACTGAGCCTATAAAGGAGGTTTGGAAGAGGCCTTTGACTGCACCTGCAGTTTCCAGGTCGGTGGCAAGGCGTTACAGGGTGGCTCCTGGTGACCCTGAGTTTCTTTCTTCACATCCTTCTCCGGAGAGTCTGGTGGTGCAGGCCGCTTGTTCCAACAGGTCTGCAGGTTCATTCCCTCAGGTGCCGGCAGACAAGGACTCTAAAAAATTGGACCAGTCTGCGAAAAAGATTTTCTCCTCGGGTAGCATGGCTTTTAAATCTACTAATGCTACTTGCCTGTTGGGGAGATGTGTTCATGCATTGATGGACTCTGTGAAACAACTCTCATCTAAACTTCCAGAGGATGATAGGAAGAACTTTAATGAAGTGGTCTCCGATACTCAGGCTGCAGCCCGTATGGCAATACAGAGTGGCATGGACACGGTGGACTCTGTTGCCAGGATTATGGGCTCTACTGTTGCAACCAGAAGGGCTGCATGGCTTAAATCTTTAGATTTTTCATCTGATGTACAGTCTACCTTGTTGGACTTGCCATTTGATGGGACAGGCCTCTTTGGTAAGAAAGCGGATGTGGCCTTGGAGAGATTCAAGGACAGCCGGGCGACGGCGAGGTCTTTGGGCCTTCAGGCAAGAGGTTCTGCAACTAGGAAGTTTAGGGGATTTGGCAGATCCACTTTTCGTTCCTATAACCAAGGTCAGAAGCAGCAGCAGCAGCGACAGAACCCTCTGTATAAGACTTACAGATGAAAACAATTTGTCTGATGGCAAATCATCTGGCCGGAGTTCTGAACGTTCGTGCAGACGTTCTCAGTTGGCAGTTCTCTGCCGACCACAAGTGGAGGCTTCACCCGGAGGTTGTTCACGACATCTTTCAGATGTGGGGAACTCCTCGGGTGGACCTGTTTGCCACTTGCGAGAATGCTCACTGCCCGTCATTCTGCAGTCTCCAGTATCCAATGCAAGGAGCATTGGGGGACGCGTTTCAGTTGAGCTGGGGAGGTCAGCTCTTTTACGCGTTTCCCCCCATACCCTTGATTCCTCGGTTTCTGAGGAAGATTCGCCAAGACCGGGCCCAAGTCATATTGGTCGCCCAGGATTGGCCAAGAAGGGTGTGGTACTCTGACCTTCTCCACCTCTCCTCTCGCCCGCCGCTCCGTCTCCCTCTCAGGGCAGACCTCCTCTCTCAGGTGGAGGGGCAAGTTTTACACCCCCACCTCCAGACATTACACCTTCATGCCTGGAGATTGAACGGGGCAACTTGAATTCCTTTTCTCTCCCTCACGATGTGGTGGATGTCATTCTTTCTGCCAGGCGCGACTCCACCAAGTCCATCTATTCGTATAGGTGGTCTAAGTTTGTCTCTTGGTGCAGGGAGAGGGATGTTGACCCTTTGAAGGCTCATTTGTCTGACATTTTGTTGTTTGCTCTTTCTCTGGCGCGGCAAGGGTTTGCTGTTGCTACGGTCAAAGGATATCTTTCGGCCTTGTCGGCATTTCTCTGTTTGCCCGATCAGCGCTATCTTTTTAAGTATCCTGTAGTGTTAAGATTTTTGAAGGGACTCACTAATAAGTTCCCTCCTTCTCCTTTTATTGTTCCTCATTGGGACTTGAATCTTGTGTTAACTTATCTGATGGGTTCTCCGTTTGAACCCTTGCACAAGTGTCCCATGAGGCTTCTTTCTTTTAAAACAGTCTTCTTGGTTGCAATTACCTCGGCAAGGAGGGTAAGTGAGCTTCAGGCTCTTAGTTCCAAGCCCCCGTTGTTGTCCATTCATGCAGAAAGAATGGTCCTCAGGACCAGGGCTGCTTTTCTGCCTAAGGTGGTAACTCCCTTCCATCTAGGACAATCCATTACCCTTCCTACCTTTTATCCTCCCCCACACCCTTCCAAGGAGGAGGAGAGGCTTCATCGCTTGGACCCGAAGAGAGCGGTTAGTTTCTATCTTGATAGGACTAAAGACTATCGTGTTGACGATCAGCTCTTCGTGGGTTTTGCTGGCTGCAAGAAGGGCAGAGCGGTGCACAAGCGTACACTTTCCAGATGGATTATCCTGTGCATCAAGATTTGCTACTCTGTCGGGTAAGGACCCTCCTGAGGGCATTAGAGCTCATTCAACTAGAGCGAAGTCTGCAACATCTGCATTGTCTAGAGGTGTTCCTGTTGAGGACATTTGCAGGGCCGCGACATGGGCCTCCCTCCACACTTTTGCGAAGCACTACTGCTTGGATGCTGAGGTGAGGAGGGACGGCCACTTTACGCGCTCTGTCCTCCAAGATTTCCTGGTGTAGCAGAGTGGACACCCTCCTCCGGGAGTGGGGACTGCTGTGGGACTCTATTCACAAGGTGAGGAATCCACAAGGCAGATGTATCTATCAGAAGAACAAGTTACTTACCTTCGGTAACGCTTTTTCTGGTAGATACAGTATCTGCCTGTGGATTCCTCACTGACCCACCCGCCTCCCCGTTGTCCACTCTGCTATACCTGGGTATATGTGCTTATGTATTTATGTACTTATTTTTCTGGTATTTTATGCTTTTGCTATGCACTTTTAGTGGGTTTTTGGATTGCATGTACTGTGTACATTGTATATTTGTATATATTTGTTGGTCCGTCCGGGTGCCTCGAAGGCACGGAAAAAAGGGCGGAACTGACGTCATCACGCCGACGTGGGCCTTATGAGGAGTCGGTGACGTCAGACGGAGTCGTGCGCAATGCCGTGCTCCTATGACGTCGACCACGCAGGCGTGCTACAAAGAATTTTCCGAACGTTGCTGGCGCAAGGGGGATATTCACAAGGTGAGGAATCCACAGGCAGATACTGTATCTACCAGAAAAAGCGTTACCGAAGGTAAGTAACTTGTTCAACTATGCGGTATCGGAGAGACGCTGTGCAACGTGTGGGAGGGGTTAGGGAGGTTGGGAAAGGGGGTTAGGGGTTGGAGGGCATGTTTTCTAACGTTAAATGAATCGCTGATCATGATGTACTGTACTTGCTGCTGCTCCTCCGGGGTACGGAGTGCTGTGTCTTCTATGCGATTTATCAATAAAAAAGAGTTTAAAAAAAAAATGTTAGGTTCTTCATTCAAACATTTTGAAAAGCATGTGACTTTTGTCCTTTGCTGACTTCATTTATGTGATTATTTTTGGCATTTTGAATTGAATAATGCTTGTCAAGTGGATTTTCTTCATGGAAGTGTGCGACTTCAGCACATCATGTATTCAGTGAATTCCTAAAGAGTTTGTGAGTGCGTATCCCCCTTATCCCTAAACATAGGATGGTTATACTTCCTGCACTATTCTGACACTTGCATAGAACTAGTAAGACTTTAATCCTGAAATCTATCCGGTAACATCATCACATCTTTGCGTCTCATCTCCTCCTATTTCTTTTTTCTTTTTGTAATAGTATACAGCTCAAAACCTGCACAAGGGTGTTGGAGCTTTTTACAATTACATGAAAAAAAATACAAGAGAAAAATAATAAAACAAACCTAAAGCAAATTGCAGATGCGCCATTATAGTATACCTGATAATGACAGGAGGAAGGAAAACTAAGGGCAAGATGTACAGTTGAGGGGCAGTACCAAAATCAGGTACCTTAACAAGTCGATATTGAAAGGAACACATTAAAAGGGAAGAGTTAATGAGTAAATATGGGAGTTTGAAAAGAAGTGAGAGCCACTGAGAAGTGTGGATAAAGAAACTAGTTTAATCAAGACAACTTTTTGTATAAGAGACAATCAAGAACAGGTAGAATAAACAGCCAACAGAAGTGAGAAGAGAGGGAAGAAACACGGCTGAATACAGTTAGAAAGTTGGGAGTGTCTATGGAAAAGTTGTGAGTAAAAGATAACGATCACAAAAGCAGCTGGATGGAGTTAGATTGGAAATATTTCTGAACAGAAGTTAGTAATGCTTCTATTACTTACAGGTAATTGCATTACTCTGAGTACTACTCTCGCTCATTGCCATTACATAGTAAGGCCCCTGTGGCTCGTAGACACTACCCTTACCCTTATAAAATGTTCACGCCCTCCTCACATCTCCTGTTCTTCCCAAGCCGCCTTAGACACAGTTGGCCTGACAACCAGGAGGGAGGGCAGTAATAGAAATGAGCGAGAGTGAGACTCGGATTAAAGCAGTTGCCGATAAGTAATAGAAACATTACCTACTCATCCCTCTCGCTCATTTTCATTACACAGTGAGACATACCAAGCCAAGGTACTGTACAGAGTTTGTAGAGAGAATTTTCAAGTATGCAATTAGTCAGAGTCTCTCACTTTTCAAAACTCTATTTAATTTGAAAAGTTCAAAAAAGAGATTATCAGAATCGAGTTCAGAAGATAAACTGGCTCTCGGACAACTTGTAGCCTTTGATTTTATGCCTAAATAAAGGAGGCTTACTTTTGATCTGAAGTTGCTTGCCTCAAAGCGTAGATAATACTTAGCCAAGAGACGAACTGCATTACTCAAGTTTCACTTCAAGAGGGACGAAGACGCCTGAGGGGTGAAAAGAGAAGGGAAGGAAAATGTGTAATAACCCGACAAAGGTTATGGGGGATAACCACTGAGAGCTGACTGGAGTTGGCCCGGACATGAACACTACTCTCCATACTCCCAGGTCAGTTGAAGTGCGCATTAGTTGGCTCGCTCAATGAAGATGTTCAAAGGAATTCTCGTAAGATGTTGTTCTGCATCCAGAATTTCTTTAGATGTTAAACTGGTGGCCATCTTGGAAGGTCCTTTAAACCATCACTGCCACAGACTTCTCAAGTAATTTGAGTCCTCTTATACCTACATCCATGTCTTAAAGTATTTTATCTTGTTACTATTGAGACTACACTAGTCTACTTTTGGACAGTGACTCCTATTGATGCTGCATATTTGAAAATTCTCAATGTGAAGAGTCTGTCTCTTACTCATGGGGTATGCATCTCAAAAAGCAGCCAGTTTCATTGTTAATGTTTAATGTACTTGAATCGACAATGATTCATATAAGCTAATGTTGTAATATAGAACTGTATTATTATTGATGAATTAAGTGTATTACATATGTATTAAAACTGTTTTCGGGTGAAGTAGATGAGAGAACTAAGTTCGATGGTTAAAATTAGAATGTAGACAGATGTGGAAGAAGCCCAATTGAAGACTAGGAGCAGTTTCTTTTCAATCCCATTTCTATTTCCCCTGACTTGTTGCCAACTAGTCCAATTCAAAAACATTTGACTGGTTGGCAACAGTAGGGAGACATTGGGAGCCTTTGTCAGTCTGCGTCTGTGGAAGGTTAGTGGCATTTGACATGTTATTAGAATGATCCTATTTAATGTTGATATACTATAGAATTTTTTTTGAATTGGGGTGAATTTAAGTTTCAGTAAGAACTAGTAGTCTATATCAAGATTAACAGTAGAATCAGTGAACTCAGATTGTGTTTCATGGCCGTACTGCAGATATGTAAAAGCCCAAAGTGTAGCAAAGGTTCTAATGGAATATGTAAGATGGTATTTAGTTTAATATGGTTTTAAATTCTTATATTGTGTAAAGGTCTATACTCAGACACCATGAATGGTTGAAGTTGAAGTATAGTCCAGACTGGAGAGATCGGAGTTGGTGGAATGAGATTGAAAGTCATAACATTTCAGGAGGCCTGGCAAGTCCTTGTTAGAGAGGTAAGTACATCTTGGGTACAGGTCAAGGTTGCTCCTCAGAACAATTTCTCAGAATGTTTCAATTGATGGCAGGTATGAATAGTAAACAACCATTGAAACATCGCAAAATATAGAGGTTTGACAGAATGATAGAGATTTGGATTGTTATATTAGCTTTGAGATCAACTTTGTGAGAGAGTTGTAGTGTAACTAATTGTGTCTGTAGACGAATTAAGCACTGATGAGGTCAGATATGACATGTAAGTAGCTCTAAGCACAGATGAAAGCATAATTTCCTATACTGTGTGTAGTACCTTTGACTGAGAGCATCTCTTTGGTTGTGACATTTTTTGCCAATAAGCAATTTTGTATTGGGATCAAGGTAACTGGTCTGATAAGTTCCAATCAAGCCATTGGATGAAAAGCTGGAGATAAAATGTCGACATTAAAGGGGTCATCACTGTATCTTTACATTAACACAAAGTAGCCTAAAGCTTGGGCCTCTGTTTGAAACTGCAAATTCAAAAATGTATTGGCATGCTGGTCTTTGTAGGCCATAAAGGTCAATTAAAGCTAGTTGTTTGGCCTTGCTGGTAGCAGATTACGCAGAACTGCAACAGCATTCTCGGAGCAATATCACAAGTGAGCAGCTGCATTTTTCACTATATGTGTGTCTTTACCAGTCCAAGTGTTACCTTTGCATGCGAGGTGCTACATTTCACTATATTTTCTACTCCAAGCACACGCTAAATAGAAAAGTGATGCTACTCCTCTAGAAGTGTTACATTTTTTCTTTTCTAGACTATTCTACTCGAATTCTCATCTTACCCTTGAAACTTAAAATCTCATGTTCTGTGTTATGATCATGGGTTTGGTATTTCATCTATGGGTCCGCATAATCCTACTGGATACTGAAGTTCACATCTGTTTTGTACTTGCTGAATCGAAATTTATACTCTTAGCTACTATTTCAGAACGTAATATTTAATGATGTCACCCTGAATATAAGACTGTGTGATACCTTCCTTCTGTCCATAAAATGGGCAGCCTTTTCTGTATTGAGAGCTGCTTATGTTCAATGAAATGCATTGAGAGCTAGTGTTTTATAATCTCCATTTTTTATATATTTATTAATTCAACCAAGCAAAAGCTTTCTAATTTATTAAGCTGGGCTGCACACAGGTGAGCTATTCAGAGGTAGCTGAAGAGCTATAGTAGCTCATGAGCTAGTGGTTTGAGACCCCTGGTCCTTATTTTTTGAAGAGTCTAATCTCCACTGTTATGGTTTTTCATCATTCTACTTTGTGTCTATGAACATATAGATTTACTTCCTTTAAGAAAGTAACCTAAAGCATAAACATCTAATTATTCTTGCCAAATTATTATATTCTAACTGGGAATGTCAGACACTGCTCAGGGGGCCACAGGGCAGACTGGTCATTGTGCACCAACTATGGCGTTTTGAGATAGATAGTCGTTGGTTTTATGGGTCTGTGCTCACTTGGACAAATATAATCTTTATGCACTTGATTTTCAGAGTAGCGAGGGTGAGCAGTCACAGGTTTCTCCAATACATAGTGAGGGGTAGGGAGAGGTCAATAACTCAACTCCAATATCATCCACTAGACATAATGAAGTATTGTCCAGCCCAGTGCTAGTCTTTTGACTAAACCAATTTCTTTTTTTTTTTAATTCAAATCTTTTTTATTGAAGAACAAAGCTGAAAATAAAAACAATACAATGACTCTTCCAAGGTACAAATGAGTAGAATGATGGCACCAAGACACTTACAGTAATCAAATCAAGTCAAAGAGGAGATAGAAGAAAAGTGGGAGAGAAAAGGAGAGGAGGAACGAGAGAGAAGAGAAGAGAAGAGAGTAGAGAAGAGAGAGGACAGGTGTATCCATAGAGCGGTCATAACCAGTTTACCCAAACCTGGTTCGGCATGCATGTATTAGGAAGTATACAGTAAGCATATATGGTTGAACACACTAAAATTCAATAACAATTCTATGGAACAAGTTGACCATTGAGATGTGCCTCATGGGGGTTCAAAGTGGCAGGATGACGCATCCAGGGATGACCAGAGTTTGTTATTCGAAGGCTTCCAAGTGGCTGACTGTAGCGCAGGATTGTCCGCCCCTCTTAGAAAGGAAAGCCATTCCAGCCACATTTTAAAGTTGACTTCAGCAAAATTTTTCCACTTGTAAAGTATGACCTTGCACGCCAATGTTAACATGATATCAAGCAATTGTCTATCATGAGTCTCTGGCAATTGTTCCTCCAGAGGGCCCAGAATGACATATATAAATTCTTGAGTAGGAGTTATTCCAAATATCTGTTTAATATATGAAAATACTTTATTCCAGAATGGACGCAGTAGGGAACAGTTAAAAAGCATGTGTGCCAAGTCACCTGGCGCTTCTCGGCAGTTCCAACAATTAGGCGTGTCCCTCAGATTACATTTAAACAGTTTCTGAGGGGTCCAGAACACTCTGTTCAACAACATATATTTCGTTTGGCATAGGATCGGGGAAACCTTGTTTGTTAGTGCGGTGTTATGTATGACCTCCCAATCGATCACTATTCCTGTGGAGTTAGGCTCTGATTCCCACTTGGTTTCGGACAACTTATGTGGCTTCTTGGGCAGGGGGAGGAGCAGTTTATATACTCTAGAAACAAAATGACCAGCATGGTACAGTAATCGGAGGCGGTTCACCAGCCAAGGCGGGTCTGTAGAAAGGGGACGTTTGGAGATAGCAATTTCTTTAATCGTAGTGATATTTTCTTTCAAATGTCACTCTGAAGCTGCTCAACAGACACAGCCTTAACGCACGGAGATGGTTCTCACAGCTGGTAACAATTGGGCTGGCTCAAACTAGAAATATACAAAACATGGGCACAATCAAGTGTGAGTTCTCTGTACCTGAATGCCATCAATCTTTCTGAAATGGCAATCGGAGAAAGACAAAAAGGCAGGCCCTGCCTAGAAACCTCCTCACCTTGAACAACAAAGGTCACTCACACCACTCACCCCTACAATTTACCAAATGTCTATGCTCAGAAAGTTCTAATAACCAGCCCTTTGCTAACAAGGCCCCCCATGGAATTTCTAAAGGGAGCCCTGTCTCCATCCTCTTCCCTTCAGTGTCTGGGTCTTCACCCTCCATCTGAAAGAATGCAGATAATAAATACACTGCCGCTGTGGGAGATGCTGTCTTTATCCTCCATCATGTTCCATGTTGAACAAGCACATCCAAAATGGATCCCTCTGGCTCCTGTACTCACTCATACAACATATAGTCCTACTACCATGCATGTGCTACACTTGGACTGCATATACACTTACTCAGCATGCACACTGAATGTCGGTGCCAGGATCTTGGTTTGGCATAACCGCATAACTTAAAATTTCCCAGGAGACATCACTCACACTGACCCAGTAAAAAAAAACTGACTGGTCACAATTCAAAAACATATAGTATGTATACCACTGGAAATCCACTACGCCAACATCATATTGAACATGGATTTCAGAAAAGCACATGCTGGTGACTTATGAAAAGAATATATTTAAACTGAATGACCAAATGCTGATATTTGAGGACATATGGAGTATATTCCTACACATATAATCACCTCTGATGCGTTAGTTGCTGATCCACACACTAAAATCACATGACTGGGAGTCCCAGCAGCTGTACCACCCGGACTATTATAATTACTCCTGACAGACTTATGAACCCAGCTGCGAGGGTTTCCCATAAATATTCCATTCCCAGATGAGGTACAGATGTTAAAACAAACTTCGAGATGATTAGCGCCAGCCAATATGCTACAACTTTAGGCTATCTAATCACAAGACCAGTTGCATGACCATGACTTTGCCTTTAGGTGGACGATCTCGGGGAGTGGTTGTCGGGAGGGCATCAGACACAACAAAGTATGAGACTATCCAGAACCATCGCTTAACACTTATTTACATAGGCATTATTGCCCTCGAGGGTTCTTTGGTCAATTTGATTTCGACTGAGATTCCTTTTCTCTTTCCACAATGCATGTTTCTTTTCTTAACGTTTATTTTAACAAGATCTTCTTGGTTCATGTACATTACCATTTCTGCATTTTTCAGAAAATTTAGCTTTAAAAAAGCAATAAAGAATTGTTTTTTTTTTTAAACAGCGCTACTGCTTAATGTGATCCACCCAGGGCATGGATAGTAGTCTACTGCCTACTGTAAGGGTTCACTAGTGTACCGCTCCAGTCACAGGACAAGTTCTGGACCATACATTGTCAAG
Source organism: Lissotriton vulgaris (assembly GCF_964263255.1). NCBI lineage: Eukaryota > Metazoa > Chordata > Amphibia > Caudata > Salamandridae > Lissotriton > Lissotriton vulgaris. The sequence continues at coordinate 1,843,638,853 of NC_141687.1, forward strand.
GACAGGCCGCGGCCTCCCAATATTTGCTAGATTAATTTGTCACCAGAGACAGAATAAAGGTCCGAAAACCTGTTTCACTTGCAGTCGGGCACTCAAGCAAGAAACACTCTCCTTTTTACCATGCAGGGGACATTCCCTTCTCAACAGGGAACGACTGTTAAATCTGCTAAGGACCAGCGGATTACCTCTACATGTTAGTTCACTTAACAACTGGTTAAATCATCCTAGATTTCCTTCAGCTGATAAAGGCTAGGACGACCAAATCATACCTTACCTTACCTGGAAGGACAAGCATATTAACCATAAACTGGAATTGTAAATTCATTTCTGGATTAGGACAAGGCTCATTGTCTTGCTGTCTGCCATCGTATACTAGACAAGTCTTTTCTTCTTGGTATATATCAGCCGAATGCTTGCATGTCTTAATCCAATCACTTAAAATGTACTATATGGCTGTGTCTGCCTGGTTTTGTCAGTCAGTAAATTATTGCTAATATGGAAAAGAATTACCTATCACTATAGACCTAAGATAACACTCGATAAAAAGGATCAAAGAGAAGTATACCATCCTATTACCATACCAAGTTAGGATGGAGAAAACCTTATCTAGTGCTTGAACAATTTCATTGAATTTACAAACTAATCTTAGCTAGCTCTATACAAGAATCTTGTCGCTAAAAGATAGATGCATAGATTTATTTTTCTTATGTGAACTATAAATAGCTCAATATAAGTAATGTAAATTAATGTTGATATGCTATAAATTTTAAAGGGGAAGCACACTGCCTCTATCGTGTGATGATACTTGCACAGAGTAGCTATATACATATGCTCTAATTAACCATAAATTAAACCATGTAATTAAATGAATAAATTATTATAGTCCTAGAATCAAAACGCATCCTTCCATGATTCGAACAAGGGCTGCTGCAGCTTAAGTAAATGGCCACTGCGTAGTCTTGAGGGTAGCAACAAACGTAAAAAGTGATGGGGACAGAAATGATTTACATTTGCATATCTCTGACGATGCCGCTCTACACACCCCATGCCTTAAGGTTAGGATGATGTTGGTCTTTCTTTCAGATGTACCAAAGGTTAGTCCAACAATTCACTTGCAGCAGAACTTAGGACACGCACTCGACAAAGCTCATCTAGGCATTAAATGTCGGTAATTCGCTCCAGGAGCATTCAACAATAATCCAACCTCCTAATATGCAAAACACATAAGAGAGAACTTTGCAGCACTTTTGCTCACCAGTACTTGGCACAGAGTACCTTACAGCACCAACCATTGAGAGAGAACTCTGAACATATAAACAACATAGCCAGAATATGCAGTTCACTTCTATTTAAGGAGTGCCTCAGATGTGGGGAACCTGGGGCAGAAATGTTCCATATGGTGTAGACCTGCCCCTCCTTGGTGAAGTTCTAGAAAGCAGTTATGGATAGAAATTTGCCTAGCCTACTAGAAGGTAAGTTTTAATTCTATTAAGGACGCAGAGGCGAGGATTATGCTCATTCTTTCTTCGCATTTATTAACAAAATTCAAACAGCAGCTTATCACCATCTTGTAACATAAACTACATTTCCCTCAAAACTAGGGAAAAAAACAGTCACTTATGAAGTCCTTTTACAATGTTCATGACTCTCAGCCAATAAATCGTCCTGCCATTTCCTGCACGTCCTCTTTCTTCGCTGCAGGATCTCTCCCATGTTTACGCATTCTATTTCGCAGTTTCGTTTCCTGAAAGAAACCACGCCGATTAATCGCGGCATTATCACCACAGAAAAGCAAATCAAACCAAATTGCAACTTCAATTACCATGGAAAATTCAAAACTGTAAACACAAAGGTAACAACTAGCTCCGCATAAAAAACCGCCAGTCTTATGTCATGAAACTTTTTGAAATGGAAAAATGATTACTTGCATCCATACGGGACGGGACAGCAAACCACAAGCTTGCTGGGAGGGATAATCCTTGCCTCCGAATCCTTAATAGAATTGAAACTTACCTTCTCGTAGGCTAGGCAAATTTCCATTCTATGTCAGGACCGAAGGCAAGGATTATGCTCCTTTAAAGCTTGTCCACGACCACTTGAGCCATATCCAGCAGCGGCTTAAAGTAGAACCTTTTGAAGGTAGAGTTCGATGACCAATCCGCTGCTTTCATAAGGTCCTCCAAACGCACACCAAGGCTGAATGCCTTCGAGGCCATCGCTCCTCGTGCTGAATGTGCACTGAAAGCTCTCGTATTAATGCCCGCCTCTTGCATGATCCACTGCACCCAGCGGGCTATAGTGGGGGAGGAAACTGCCTTGAAAGACTTCTTGAGGGCTATCAGTAGTTGTCGCTCGCCCGGAGGGCAGATTTCCTCCGTAGCTACCTCCATAGGCTCTTAAGCATTGAACCACACAGAGCTTCGGTAACTCTACAAAAGCAGGATAAGAAATCGTGCGAGTATTAGACTTAGTGTGTCTACTCACCGTGAAGGTAACTCCCTCGGGGGAGAAAACCCTTTCTGTAACATCCAAAGCACATACGTCTGATACTCTCCTGCACGACACCAAACATAGCAGCTTTGCCAATTTGGCCGACAACTCCTTTCTGGAAAGGAAAGATTTGGTTGCCAAGATAACAATAAATTCAAACCCTGGTTCACGTCCCAAAGGAGAGAATAGCGGGGTTTTGGAGGTAATGATAATCTAATTCCTCTGAGCAGTTTGCAAACAAAATGATGTTCCCCCAAAGGGGCCCCATCCACTGGAGCATGCCCCGCTGAAATAGCCAAACGGACTGTGTTCTCTGGCCTATATGCCAAGCCTTTCTGAGCCAAATCTGCTAGATAATTAAGAACATGTGTCAGATCTGGGACCACGGGATCCACTTCCCGTCGCATACACCAACATACCCATCATGTCCAGGTCGATTTGTATCGTTTGAACGTGCCGTCCTCCCAAGCTCTGGACAATATGAGCTCAGTGTGCTTTGAAGAGCCCGGCAAACTCCAGGGTTGGCTGTAATCCGCCAGGCTATAAGCTGAAGTGAACCTTCCTCCACCAGCCGGTGAGGAATCCTCTCCGGACTCAACAGGAGATGGGGAGTTGGGAGGAGTCGGATTAGAGAATCCCAAGAAGGTTCCAGTAGAACCGGGAACCAGACTTGCGACCTCAAAAACGGCGTTACCAGAACCACGGAGGCTCCCTGCCTGCGAACCTGGGCCGCCACGTGGGTGATCATCGAGAAGGGAGGGAACGCATATCCGCTCTCCCGACTCCGCTCTTGGCTGAACGCATCGGATGCTACCTCCAGAGGATCCGGCCTCCAACTGAAGAACCGGGGAAGTTTCCGGTCGAGGCGACAAGCAAAGAGGTAGATGGAAAACGGACCCCAGTGTTCCTGCAGGTACCAAAAAATCTCCGGATCCAGCTTCCAAATACTGACATCTCGGAGATAACGGGAATGCCAATCCGCCACTAAGTTCTCTCTTCCTGGCAGATACTCCGCTGTGAACGATATCTGATTGGAGAGGCAAAACTCCTTTGCCATGTTTGCCAAGGCCTTGGATCGAGTGCCGCCCAGGTGGTTGATATACCTGACCGCTTACACATTGTCCATTTTTAGGAGAACCGAAGCTTGTACACAGTCCTTGGTCCAGCAACGGACCGCAAAGGAACCCGCCAGAAGCTCCAGACAATTGATATGAAGTTGTTGCTCTTGAGGAGACCAACTTCCGCCGGTGGAGAAATCCCCACACCGCGCTCCCCAGCCTGCCCGGCTTGCATCGGACTCTATCACCAAGTCGAGAGCAGAACCGGAGATTGCTCGTCCATTCCAGGCCTCCATGTGGGTAGCCACCACTCCAATTCCTCGTGTACATCGTCCGTCAGAGCGACCACCTGAGAATACGTCAGGCCCCTCCGCAGATAATGCGTTTTTAAGCGCAAAAGGGTCCCGGAAAGATCGCCTGAATAGAGGCCTAGAAGAGACCTACCTGGAGGGCTATCTGCAGTAAGGAAGTTCCCTGCTTGGCCAGGGTCTGACGGATTTTTGTGACGGATCTTTGCCACCTTCCTGGAGGCCAGACTAAGCGTGGCGGAGATGGAGTCTATCACAAAACCTAGAAAGGAAGCCTTCTGGATCGGGACCAGGAGGGATTTCTGTTTGTTGATTACGAATCCCAAATCCTGAGCAAGGACACTGCCATCTGTAGATGGCCCTGCAGCTGTAAAGGGTACTGGGCCAGGAGAAGAATATCGCCCAAGTAGACGATTAAGCGGACCCCGTGCTCTCTCAAGTATTCCACTGCTGGCTTAAGGACCTTGGTGAAACACCACGGGCCGAAGAAAGCCCGAACGGAAGCCATCGGAACTCGTAAGCCTATCCCCGCCAAAGAAACTGAAGGAACCACCTGTGCGGTGGAAAAATTCGGCTCCACCAGGTACGCATCCTTCAGGTCTAGCCTCACCATCCAATTGAGTGGCAGGAGTACGTCTCTGAGCAAATGAATGCCCTCCATATTGAAATGCCTGTACACAAGCCACTAGTTGAATTCCCGAAGGTTGATGACCGGCCTCCGACCCCCGTCGGCCTTATCCACCAAAAAGATGTTGCTGAGAAACCTGGCGGGGAAACTTCCGTCAGGCACACTGCCCCTTTGCGGAGCAACTCTGCCACCTCCTTGTCTACCATAACCGTGTCTGCCACACAGAAAACTATTGGACTGGGACGGACTTCCTGGTGGGGGGAACCGTAAAACTCTATCTGGAACCCTCCTACCGTTTGAAGCACCCAAGCGTCCCCAGTAAGAGCTTCCCAAGCGGGGAAAATTTGCGCCAGCCTGCCCTCAACTCGCAGCGGGCAGAACACTCATCGTTGGCGTTTCCTTCGTTGCCCCTGTAGCCTCCTTTGCCTCGGAAGCGCTGCCTTCTGGTCGGGTAAAAGTTGTTAAACCGCTGGTCTGTCTGGTACTGTCCCCGTCCGGATCTTTGCCCCCTGCCCTGGGGATGCTGGTTCTGAGCACGGCCGGGCGGCTCCTGCCCCGACCGGCCCCGCGGAAAACCCGAGGACTAAAGACTCTCTTGATATTTGCCTGTGCCTTATCTAAGGACGTGAACGTGGCGACAAACTTTCCCAGTTCTTTAATAAAAGGTTTGCCAAACAAACCCCCTTGCGCTGATGCCCCCGCCTCCGAACATGCTAGATCACCAAGTTTGGGATCAACTTTTATCCAAAGTGATCTATGCCTCTCCATTGAGAGGGCGCAATTCGCATTGCCCACAAAGCAAATTGCGTGCTGCGCCCAAGCCGACAGGACCTCTGGGTCAATCAGGAAACTCGAATCCCGGGCCTTCTCCGCCATGTCCAGTTTCTTCGTCATTGGACCAATGGCGTACAACAATTTGTCCTGACACGTGCGCCACGTGGGGTCCTTAATAAACTTAGCCACAAAAGTAGCCATCTTCCCTTCGATCTCAGGGGTGAGCGACACTTTAGTCCAGCCCGGGCTGAAGACGGCTGGAATGCCAGAAACCGGTCCTCGGAAGCTTGTTTCCGGTCCAGGGAAGACATGGCTTGGCAGTTCGGGCTGGACTGTTCCCATGAGGCACAGGGTCAGACTGATTTGCATATAGCCATGTCTGAACTGGGGTGGCCGAGTGGGTTAAAGAACGGTGATGGATTAAACCCAGATCTTTTGACTGGGTGTGAGTGTTTGATTGATTCAGATGCTCCGTCCATCACCACCCCCTTTTGTACCATATTAATAGTGAGCGTAGACTAGACACTGGGCAACACCAGGGAGCACATTCGCATGTAGCGCGAGGGATCAATAAATGAAGGTCTCTCAGGAATATAGAATGGCCGAAGGCACAGATTTAATGGGGCAATCAACCCCAGGACACCACAACGCCCACAAATACACAGGGAATCAGCTGACTGCCACAGGTGTCCGCATGTTAACAGGCCCGAGGCCCAACACACTCTGCTACCTACCCGTCTAACACCGGGCGTGATGAGAAGACACTCTCACGGCGCACCGCACCACTACCGACCCGCAAAGCGGGCGTGAAATAATAATGCCAAGGGAACAGTACTGACCCAGGAATACTGGGCGATTTTACAGGCCGCATGGGCGCGGACAGTATCGGGGGGACCGGAGCACGTTTCATTTGTTTCCTGACTGAAACGCGCTCCAAGAACACCGCGTCGCCCCCACAGCCCCCTCTAGCGGGTGGAGGACCGCACTGCAGCCCCGTAAAAAGGAAACCGCGCCGCGTAAGGAGCGCACAAGCTTTCCTGCTGCAGGTAGGGGATCTGTTGGAGAAAACACAAGGCAAACGATCCCCACCAAACGCAAACCCAAACAAGAGAAAACACTGCCTCACAATAAGATAAATGAAAAGCACTTAACTCTAGCTGCCGAGCAGCGAAGAAAGAGGATGTGCAGGAAATGGTAAGATGATTTATTGGTTGAGAGTCATGAACATTGTGAAAGACTTAATAAGAGATTGTTTTTCTTTCCCTAGTTTTGTGGGAAATGTAGTTTATGTTACAAGATCGTTATAAGCTGCTGTTTGAATTTTGCTATTAAATGCCAAGAAAGAATTAGCATAATACTCGCCTCCGGTCCTGACAGAGAATTGTGTCAACAATGTTACCAAACCGGCGATCCCTGGCACACTTCTGGCTTGCCTCCTTGGAGGATTCCCATGCCCAAATAAATGCAAAACCACTACTAGATTTACTGACATGCCACTGATACCTGCGAAAAAGGAGTTAATGGAGCATTGGAAAGCTACTGGGGGACCAAGATTAGTTAAATGGCGAGAAGAACAGGTTAAATGGTCAGGTCTTGAGGGTGCAGTGGTGCTCCGGTAATTGAAGAAAGGACGGGTAACAACTGATAAAGAGCATAGGAACAACTGGTGGATAGTCTTATGGCCCTAGACACTGACAGGCTGAATAATTCCTTTTCATCTGATAAGGACTCTGGTAGAGAAAGCACCTGAGTATTCTGAAACCCAGAACGGACAACACGAGCGGAAATCTGATCACATGGGGGATGATCCAGACTCTTAACACCCAGTATGGGTTCCTACTAGAGCCGGACGGAATTTGCGTAGTCACTCTATGCAAAACCCCACGAAACGGCAAAAAATTTCCGTGAGCACGCAGAAATTCCGTGAACACACGGAATTGCTTGTTCCGCCCGTTCACAATGCTTTTTTCCAGTTTGCGAGCATTTGCGCGCTCGGGTGGGGTGGGGTGGGGGGGGGAAATATCTTGCGAACACACATTTTGAAAGCGTGGGCAAGCAAAAAACTGCAAAACCGCGGATCGCCGAATTTTTGGCAATTCCGCGGTCTCCACAGAACGCAAAATTACCCAGATTCCGCGAGCGGAACGGATTTACAGCCCAGGCCTAGTTTCTACAAAAGTCCACGTGGCAGGGAGTAAAGGGCAGGAGGAGAGTCGGGTGGAGGAGTTTGTTTATTAATAGCAGATTCGAGCATATACTATGTTAAAATATTCTATGCATCCTGGCTTTGTATGATGGAAGGTTACCTTCAACCGATTTACTCTACTAATGCAGTGTGTAAGGAATTGAATATTCATAATATATGCCTCATTTGCTATTGTATTGTATGGTTATGCATTAACACAATAAAAGTTTGTTTTAAAAAAACTGGTATTAATCGAGCCATCCAGTGAATGCCACAATAGGTCATTACACCCAAGGTCCTCAAACCAAGAAACTTTCTGGAATGTCTGTTGCTATTGACTCTTAAAGATGTATTACTATTTTTTATTTTTTTCCGCACATCTGTTTGTTTCGTTCCTCCGTTCTCATTCACCAAACTTATTAAAATTGACATACCCATTCTTCTGAAGCATCCCCCCAAAAACTGAGTCCAACCAAAACCTGCAGAAAATGTTTAGAAATTCATAACCTGCACTACTGAAGGGTGCTGAAGCCGCTTACTTTTAGCTAATTGTTTGTTATATGCGTCACGTGCTAATTATAACTGTGCTATATGGCTGGTTTAGGGTCAAAACTGACATTCCTGCAGCCCTTGCAGCAGTAGTTTCCACCCCCTTAACTTTTGATCTGTCCTCCTTTGCAGTTAGCAAAGAGCAACCATTGCAGTTCACTGCATAACGTTGTAGCCATGCTTAGCCGGTTTTATGGAAGCATACATACGTTTTTAGCTCTCGCCTGGCGAACGCTGCGCGAAAGCGCTGTCGCCAGCGAGACCTATTGTTGCTGACTTGCCTCGGATGTGGGACAGGAGATGGGCACGCGATTGGTGACTGGAGCCTGTGAACACGCGCGATGTGCACATCTCATGTCCCCCTTCCGTCCTCACCAGCCTCATGTAATGTATTTTTTTTTAAATGCGCACGAGCGCTTTAAATGTATAGAATGCAATTACTTTTTTTTAAATGTGCACGGGTGCTCCGAGTGCTGCGTGCTTTAAACGTACAACATGCCCCACTTACCAGCTCTTGTGGGGACTCCGGCTGGTTTCGGGTCTTCAGCGCTCACCGCAGCATCACGCGGGGCTCCGTCTTGCTCACAGAATCCCCGCCTGAAATCTTGCCTTGGCAGCACCATGCAGCATTCATGAAGGCGGGGTGGGCTCCCGCCGGACTTCTGTTTTTTTTTTTTTTGCCTTGGGCGCTTAGGCGGCCCCCTCCCTGGGTGGCACAAGCAGCGCAGCACTTATTAAAGTACGGCGGCTTTTGAAGTCCACACGTGCCGCCGCCACTGGGGACGAGCCGCAAAAGTTATTAGAGTCCGAAGGAGGGTTTTTAGTCGGGTTAAAGCAAAGGGCGCACAGCTAAGTAGTAGCGCAAATATAATGAGGGATATCAGGTCAAATGTGAGGTGCAAAAAAGAGAAGAGGGGATAAGCCCTGTAACCCCCTAATGTAGTGTCAGCAAGCTAACACCACGTATGGTACAAGACACACACCTATGCACACTCTAATTATTGAACAGTAGTGTCAATTTGGACATACAAGACATTTGAGACACAAGCCTTTCACTTAGAGACAAATAATAGGTATTCTTGGAAACAGTTGTCGGAAAAAGGTGTCTTTAATATTCATAAGAACCAGCCGACACGTGTTTCGTCGCGTAAGGGACAGTCTTCCCGCGACTCTTCAGGGCTACAAAAAATTGTTTCCTCACAAGTCTCTTGTTACACTTACCGTCCTGAATTTGCACGCATGCCAGTTGGCTGCCCAATATTGAGGCTCTTAATGGATCCACGCGCAGAAGGAAGCTAGGCTCGGGACAGTGGAGTAAATCCGCTTTACTCGCTGCTATTCTGTATTTCAGCCCTACTCCATTAAAGCGACCTCCCCTTCAGCCCTGTTGAGTCTCCTTGTACGAGTGTGACGTATATTGTGACATAAGTGAGCCATGCGGCGCGAGGGGCGGGGCCGCAGAGCTGGAACCTGGACCTGGGTGCGGCGATGCTCATTCCACTTGTTAAAGGGAGAACTGGCCGCTCTCAGTGCACTGAGTAGGGTGTACTTATTCTCAGTGACGTCTATCAACCTGTTTTCTTTTTTTCAGGGCTATAAATTGCATGGAAAGGGATTTCGGGCCTGATGCAAAGTTAGTGGCTATGGGAAGACATTTCCATGGAAGCGGGCCGTTAAACGTTTTTTATCCCCTTAAATTGGGTTTTTTTTTGCTGCTGAACGTCGGGGGTAATCTGTGTGCAGACAGAAGGATTACAAGGAGCACCTGAGATCACTTGAGTCGAAGGGCTTGCGCTGTGCAGCACCCCTGGGCCTGTTCAATGACACCTTCGTGGTGGTGGTGGTAAAGGCCCAGAGACTGCTCTTCCGACGGCTGAACGGACTCTGATGAATTGTATCTGCATCTTTATGGGCTGAATACACCCCTGGTGACCCCCGAAGAGGTAGGCTGGAAAGGAAGGGGCCTCGTGGGACGCCTTGTCCACCAATCTGGCCTGGGCCAGCCGACATCACAGGAGAGGAGGTACTAGGCAGGCCTTGGCCTCCAGGAGCGGCTATGCTGCTGGCCCTTCTATCTATCTATCTGGAAATTTGTAAACCGAGCTACTCACCCGTAGGGTCTCAAGGCGCTGGGAGGAGGGGGGGAGGGGAGCCGCTACTGCTCGAAGAGCCATGTCTTGAGATGTTTCCTGAAGGAGAGATGGTACTGGGTCCGTCGTAGGTAGGTGGGGAGGGAGTTCCAAGTCTTGGCCGCCAGGTAGGAGAAGGATCTTCCTCCGGCGGTGGTTCTGCAAATGCTTGGGACACTATCAAGGGCGAGGCTGGCGGAGCGGAGCTGGCGGGTGGGTGTGTAGAATGTGAGGCGGTTGTTGAGGTATTTGGGTCCCATGTTGTGGAGAGCCTTGTGTGCGTGGGTGGAGTCTGAACGTGATCCTCTTGCTGACAGGGAGCCAGTGCAGGTCTCTCAGCTGGGGAGAAATGTGGCTGTGGCAGGGGATGTCCAGGATAAGTCGTGCAGAAGCGTTCTGTATGCGTTGGAGTCTTTTCTGTAGTTTGGCTGTGGTTCCAGCGTAGAGGGTGTTCCCGTAGTCTAGTCGGTTGGTGACGAGGGCCTGGGTGACCGTCTTTCTGGTGTCGGTGGGGATCCACCGGAAGATCTTTCGGAGCATGCGCAGGGTGTTGAAACAGGATGACGAGACGGCGTTGACTTGCTTGGTCATCGTGAGGGTGGAGTCCAGGATGAAGCCCAGGTTGCGTGCATGGTCCTTTGGCTTGGGTGCGGTGCCCAGGGCAGGGGGCCACCAGGAATCGTCCCAGGCGGAGGGGGATGTTCCCAGGATGAGGACTTCCGTCTTGTCTGAGTTCAGTTTCAGCTGGCTGAGCTTCATCCATTCCGCGACGTCTTTCATACCTTCCTGGAGGCTGGCTCTGGCGGTGGCGGGGTCGTTGGTGAGGGAAAGGATTAGCTGGGTGTCGTCTGCGTAGGAGATGATGTTAAGGTTGTGTTGGCGTGTGATGGCTGCGAGGGGGCTCATGTAGACGTTGAAGAGGGTGGGGCTGAGCGAGGATCCTTGTGGGATGCTGCAGATGACTTCGGTGGCCGCGGACCGGAACGGGGGGAGGAGGACTCTCTGGGTTATACCGGCGAGGAATGAGATGATCCACTGCAAGGCCTTTCCTTGGATTCCGATGTTGCTGAGGCGCTGTATCAGGGTGCGGTGGCATACGGTGTCGAAGGCTGCTGAGAGGTCCAGGCTTTCTTGAGGGTGCAGCAGGTTTTCTTTGAGTTTTTGAGGTCGTTGGTGAACCAAGAGGCTTTCTTGCTGCCGAGTTTGCTGGGGGAGTTCTTCAGTGGTGCGAGGTCATCGGCGCAGTTGGTGAGCCACTGTGTGAAGTTGTGGGCTGCTTCGTTGGGGTCAGTCGTGTTGGTGGGAGGGTTCTGGTTGAGGGAGGTGCTGAGCTGGTCGGCGGTGATCTTGCTCCAGCTTCTGCCGGGAACCTGTTGTGGGTAGTGGTGGGTCGTGGTTCTCCTGAAGTTGAAGTGGACGCAGCTGTGATCTGTCCAGTGTAGTCCGGTGGAGTGGCTGAAGGAGATGTGCTTGCTGAAGGAGAAGATGGGGTCAAGCGTGTGGCCAGCGTAGTGGGTGGGGGTGTTCACCAGTTGTTTGAGTCCGAGGTTGGCGAGGTTGTCCAGTAGGGCGACGGTGTTGCTGTCATTGTTGTTCTCCAAGTGGAAGTTGAGGTCTCCTAGGAGGATGTAGTCTGAGGAGGTTAGGGCGTGTGGGCTGACGAAGTCTGCGATGGCTTTGCTGAATTGTGTGAGTGGTCCTGGGGGTCTGTAGATGAGGGTGCCTCTGTGGGTGGTCTTGGGGTCGGTGTGTATCTGGAAGTGAAGGTGCTCGGCGGCGGTGAGGGTGTCGTCTGAGTAGGTCGTGATTCGCATGGTGTCTCTGTGGATGATGGCGATGCCTCCTCCGGTTTGGTTGACGCGGTCCTTCCGGGCGATCTTGTAGCCATCCGGGATGGCTATGGCTATGGCGATGTCTCGGGCTGAGGAGGCGTTCATCCAGGTTTCTGTGAGGAAGGCGATGTCTGGTGCTGTTGTGTCGAGGAGGTTCCAGAGTTCAGCGGCGTGCTTGTGGACGGAGCGGGTGTTGAGCAGGATGCACTTGAGGTGATTGTTGCTGGTGCCTGGCTTGGCGGGTGCGGTGCAGGCTCGGAGGCAGGTGAATTTGCAGTTTTGGCAGATGAAGGGTCCGTGGGTGCGCTTCGGGGTGGCTCGGTGGCAGGCGGGGTTCCGGCCGGTGTTGAGTGCGTGGAGGGTGGTGATGTCGTACGTTCGTCAGGTGGGCTGGCAACGTTCTCATGGTGCTCGTCCTGGCTGCAGTCCTGTCTGATGAGGAATACACAGGTGAATACAACTAGTTATAGGGAGGCCATGGGGGTTGGAGCAAAGGCTATTCAATTCGCTAAAATCAGAGGATGGGGGATTAAAGCACCCGAGGCAGGGGGGAGTGCCACGACGTGTGACAACACTCACTGTAGAGTGGGACAATTCTGCATGAACTTCCTATTCCTACAACTAGCAAGCATTTGCAATGCAATAAGTCTTGCATTATTAAAGTTTGAGCTATTGGTGTTGCGTTATTATTAGCAATGCCAATAGCTCAAACTTTAATAATGCGAGACCTATTGCATTGCAAATGCTTGTTTCAAAATATTTGAATTAAAATTTTAGAATGTAAGTACCTTTTACAGCTAACCAACTTGGGATGGTGTTCGCATACTCCAAATAGATCTTCTCTGTTATAGCATAGCATGAATACATTCAGTCAAAGTACGGTGTGCTATAATTTTAGCACACATGGTTCAACAACATACCAACCTGAGGCATTTGAACCTGAAATATCATATATTTTTGGAGGCATGTACTATTTTTCCACACATGATCCAGATTAATAATAGACTTTATGCCAGGTTGCTATAGCGGCCTATTATCTTCCTTACTTGCAGCAGGTATCTATCCCATTCAGTACACCTTTTGGCACAGTCCTGTAAACATACATATGTTTACAGCTGAAAATACTCCTTTTACCCCTGTCAGGAATTCACAAAGGGATTACTCGGAGGTATAGATGTCATTAGTGTGCTGAATCCACATTAGTAATTCACACTCATGGAGTGAGTAGTAATTCACACTCATGGAGTGAGAATTTAGTGTTCCATGAAGTGGTTTGCCTTGGTAGTTGGGGAACACCCAAAAACACGTTTAGGGCATTTACAAACTTCTCTCTGTCCACTTTTCACCCTGGAGAGGGTTGGAGTTTTATTGCAGCCAATGCCTACAGTAACTTCCCTTCCAGGTTATGAAAATGAATGGGTCTCCTTTGGATGTGCTTAGGATGGAGGGGAAGAGCTTTCTTTAAGAGAACACATATTTTGCCCCTGGAGGGAAAGAAAAGAATAAAGTGCCTTTGTACTGTAGGCTCATTTCCCCCTGTTTAAAAATATGTGCTATGATGAACGCTGCACAGCAGAAATATGAGCCTGTGGCATTACTCATGACATCCCCTTATTACACCCCGAAACCTGCGCCTGCCTCCACTTTCGGACATACAGTGGGTATTTAGGTGAATTCCAAAGAAACATAAAAGTACTTTCAGGGCAGACCTAAATCTCCAGCCATACATTCATTTTTTTCAGTCAATAGTGCTCCTGTCTCTATTTAAATGAAACCTAACAGTTTATTTTTGTTTTCAAAATAGGAGTCTGTGTCCTACACATCTTGCAGGAATTGCCAGTGACTGAGCGTTACGCTCCTCCCAATGTGTCTTAAGTGATGGGCAGATGTTTATGTTCGAAAAATTCTTAAGTATACCACTAACTCATGGTTGTGCATATCATCCATGTGTCACTTTCCTTCGTATGTGGGAATTGTGCCACTGCTTCTTTCAGATGAATGAAAAGGCCATCTTGCTTCACCTCTAGCACAGTTTTTGTTTTTTTTGCTTTTGACTGGTCGTTAAAATAAATTCCCCACGGCCAAAAGTATTAAGCCTTTTCTCCTTTGCAAAGAAGCAGACTTTGTGAGGAGGAAAAATTAAAACCCAATATGTCAAAATTATACACTGAGCTGCAAATAAGTTGCAATTGACATTATGAACATTGCAGGTTCTTAAGAGTTGAAACTCAAAGGGGTCCGTAAAGAGACAATTCTTCACTCCTCCTAAAATGTGTCGATAGTTTACAACTGCTTATTTTACGTAGTAGAAACTGGAAGAAACTGCTTCCACTGTGCCAGTGGCAGCTGCTGGCATAGGAGGGAGCACCCAGAAGCCCCATGAAAAGTTGTGTGCCCCCGCCCCCCCATGTTCCATAGGTGAACTGCCAGTTTTTAGGTTTCGCCTGCTTGAGAAATCTATTGTTTTTAATATAAACTTAAAAGGGACTTACATCCAGTCTCCTTTCTTTCCTGGATTCTCATTGGTTCCTGTGTGTGCCACTTACCCTTCCTCTACTTCTATTGGCTGTAGCATATTTTCCTGCATTTACCAATTTTTATCCTTCGTCTGCTTCTCTTATCAGTTTCCTGCAGTCGAAATACTGTTAACATCCGCTTTGGTGGAACTATATTTTCATAAAGTTTTACCTTTTACTCTTGCAACATATTTATATAACAATTTATCACCCAGAGAGTTTAAGTGATTTGCATAGCATCACAGGATGTTAAGCTCCGCTGCCGATATTCGAACCGGGATCCCCATCTCTTGAGTCAGCAGTTCGCTGTGCCACATACTCTCCACTCCCATGTTATCTGTCAGGAAGCTCGTTCCTTCTACCAGACGAACATTGATGAAAACAACTCTTTATTCATTACATAGGCAAAACTGATTCATTACCAATGCTTGTTGGTAATGCAACCACAGATCTTTTTAAGACATGGGGCGAGATGTACAGCCCTTTTTAGCAGTCGCAATCGGCCGTTTTCAACCGCTAAAAAGGGTTGTGATATGAACAAACCCTATTTTACAAGTCGGTAACCAATTACTGACTCGCGTAATGGGATTTGCGATTCGCTATTAGGAAGGGGCGTGCTAAGGACGTCCCTTCCTAATAGCAAGCATCACTGGTATGTAGGATTGTTTTGCAACTGCAAATACAGTCGCAAAACAATCACAGAGGTGGTAAGCCAGTTACAAATGGCAGTCCCCAGGAGACCCCTTCCCCTTTGTGAATGTATGCAAAAATATTTTTAAGTGCAGGCAGTGCTCCCCAGCCCTTAAAAAATTAAAATGAAACTTTTCTTTTCTTTCTTTTAAACGCATCCCGTTTTCCTTTAAGGAAAACGGGCTGCATTTGAAAAAAAAAAGTTGCTTTATTTAAAAAGCAAACCCAGACATGGTGGTCTGCTGTCCCCAGCAGGCCACCATCCCTGTGATATTTGAGATTCCTAAGAGGTTGCAAATTGTGACCTACCTCATTAATATTAATGAGGTAGGTCTTTAGCGCCCCCATTTGGCATCGCAAACAGCGTTTTACACACTTTTACAAATTTCATTATGCGAGTCTCAAAACTTTGCAATTTGTAACTCACAAAATGGAATGGTCATACATCTGTCCTAAGTGTTGCAATACCAGTGCTCTGCAAATTCTCTACTTTACGAATGCAGGACTGGGAATTTGCTCTCAGGTCTGCCAAACCGTCATGTCCACTGAAGCAGTCTACAACCCGAGCTGCATTGCCAGGTTGGAGACCGAAGGCACAGGCTCCCAGTCTCAATGGGTCTTCAAATTCAGAGCACTCAGGCCAATCTTGACGCTGCTCTCATGACATGAGAGCAGCGTCTGGATTGGCTACTGTGGAATCTGGGAGTCTGTGCTTGCGGAGGAGAGGAGAGGAGCAGAAGAGCACGATGGAGTCGGCTGTAAGTAAGGTTTTTTACACCTAACGACGGCTGCTACTGCATTTCTTGTCTAAAGCCTGCTCTTCCCATTAGAAGGAAACATTTTCTTATTTACCTTTTCTCTCGACAGTCACGTACATTGGTGAAGTTAAAAAAGAGGCTGCACGTTTCCCCATTTGTATTGGAATTGAGGTACAAATGTTATTTTAGCATGTTTTGTATAGCGCACAGCTGCCTCAGCAAAGAGGCGTCCCAGTGCTGAAGCAAAAACATGGAGGCTGGTAACCTGAAGGAGGCACTAGAGAGAGGGAAAAAGACGAGTTTTGATGGCCCTATGAAAGGCCATGTATGGTACGAATGGACTAGGGCAAAGCGTTCCAAAGCTTGGCAGCCAGTAAACGGAGATAGCACCCGCCCGCACCCTCTTCATTTGAGGCACAGTCGCCAGATGTTAACCCATCGAGCGAAGTTGGCACGTAGGAGAATAGAGTGAAAGCAAGTTTGACATGATGCTAGGAGAGGAGGATTTCAGAATTTTGAACGCAGTGCAAAGGACCTCAAATTTCACTTGGCTAGCAACAGGCAGCCAATGTAGCGGACGAATTGCCCTAGAGGTGGGGCAGGTTCTATGGAGACCCAGCAGGGATCTTGCTGCAGTGTTTTGAACTCGATATATCTCAGGGTTTCGGTTTTGTTTACCCCAAAATTAAGTGCATTGGCATAGTCCAGTCTTGATAAAATGGAGGCCTGAATAATAATTTGCCTGATGGATGGGTCGAAAAACCCAAGCAACGGTTTGAGACCCTGAAGTATGCCAAAGCAAGTCCCTGCAACTTTCTTGGTATGAAACTGAAAGCTGAGAGCCGAATCAACTCTTTCACCACCTGCTTAGGGGTTAGTTCACAACCCAGTATGGCCGGCAACCACCGTTCCCCCCCCCCCCCCACAGCTCTTGATCTTTTCCTACCAGCAGAACCTCTGACTTGCTGGAGTTCAGGAGACAGTTGTCAGTCATCCACTCGACGACAGCCGTAAGATCGTTGAAACTTGGATGCTGCCACCACGGTGACGTCCGAGAGAGCGACCACCAGCTGTCTATCATCAGCATATGATACAATAGTAAGCCCTCTGCTCCTCGCCAGGACAGCCAGACTAGAGAAGAGAAAGGCTTCTCCCAAAGAATAAAGGAAACTACATTTCAACCCAATATATTTCCAACAGTCTACACTTTTAATCGGCCTCATAGACATCCAACCTAAAGCACTGTCCCCGTATCTGCACACACAGCATTTTCCTTTTTCTTGTTGACTTCTGAGTAGTAGTCATTAACAATAACTAGGGGAGTTTATAAATGCTCGGGAACCAGAGCAAATACCTTCCTTCTGTCATGAAAAGTACCCTGGATGCTACAATTGGAAACAGCATGAGGAGGAGGTATAGTTGTTCATGTAGAGTGTCTCTTCCCATAGCCAAACACAATGACATTAATATCATGCTGCAGGAGTGCATGGCTGTTTTAACTACCTTGCATGTGCTTCTCCGACCTCTCTTCTGATGTCTCCTGTGCGCGTTCGCTCTGTTAAGGTGGGCTGGCGTCAAGATATCTGTTAGCGGTGCAGAAGTGCAGACCTGTTCATGACCAGCACATTCACCTTGAAATCATCTCTAAAAAAAATCAAACAGCAGCTTACAAGTTGCTGTGGTTCCGTGTAACTCACACCACCACTTCCGGGGACCGAAACCAAAAACCGGCCTCCTGGGGACTGAAACAGGCCTCCAGGGGCTCGAGCATGCCGGTGGTTTGCCCGCTTTCCTGGCTGGCCAGTCTGATTAGGATGTGTGTGGTTCAAATGGTGAAACTCTGGGACTGCTCTCACCAAAGAAATGCGACTGTGTTGAAGAATCTTCCCATACTCTTAATACGGAACTCACAACCAGCATCAGTTTGTTTCTGCCTACTTCAGTAAATGGCACACGTTCTTGGAGTGTCTGTCTTTTTTTTTATTAACTTATTTTCCTAAGTTTCATCATTGCAGCATGTAGATAATGTCACAGCAATATCATACTAACTCTGACATGGAGAGTTTGAGTGCACACTTGCATATCTTCTGCTTTTTCCCTATGGCCTATTACTAACAGGAGTCACTGGTCCAGTTTTTTCAAACAAATACTGAAAATTGGATAACAACAAGTCATGCAACGGTATCATCGAATTTTTTGTTTCTCCAAATGCAGGGCAAGTTTCCATTCATTCCTCAAATTCCTGTATTCATCTACAGTGTTGCTATATGGTTGGATGGTCTCTGTAAAGTATTTTTTTTATAGCGCTCTACCATAAAAGAGACGGTTTCTATGCACTCCTAATTTTTATAGATAACAAGCATCAGCAATGCAATAGGTCTCGCATTAGGAAAGTTTGAGCTATTGGTCTTGTAAATGACACATTTTTTATGTATGTGTTGGTTTTGAAAATAGCGAAATTAATAGCTTTGTCATTTACAATGCCAATACTTTTATCTTTTGCAAATGTGACCCCCCGAGCAATTGTAATGCAACATGTTTTGTATTTACGTGACTTAGATGTATTGATATTACAAATAACAATGTCTTTTATTTTTTTTTAATAATTAATACTTAAATAAAAGTTATTGTAATTTATAATGGCAATAGCTTAAACGTTTGTAAATAACTTTTGTGAAGATTATGTTCAGTGTATTTCATTGCGACGAAAATCCAAGAACAGAAGTGAAATATTAACATCTTTTTGTGACATTTGTAATAAAGCTTGAAACATTGAGAGAACATAATTGAACCAGTTGTTGTTGAATGGTTGCACAGATTGATACTGTGGTGGTGCTGAGTGATGTTGTGGTGGCGACGAGTGATGCTGTGGTGGCGACGAGTGATGCTGTGGCGTTCAGTGATGTTGTGGTAGCGCATAGTGATGTTGTGGTGCTCCTGAGTGATGCTGTGGTGGCGACGAGTGATGCTGTGGTGCCCCTGAGTGATGCTGTGGTGCCCCTGAGTGATGCTGTGGTGCCCCTGAGTGATGCTGTGGTGCCCCCGAGTGATGCTGTGGTGCTCCCGAGTGATGCTGTGGTGCTCCCGAGTGATGCTGTGGTGCTCCCGAGTGATGCTGTGGTGCCCCCGAGTGATGCTGTGGTGCCCCTGAGTGATGCTGTGGTGCCCCCGAGTGATGCTGTGGTGCTCCCGAGTGATGCTGTGGTGCCCCTTGAGTGATGCTGTGGTGCCCCTTGAGTGATGCTGTGGTGCCCCTTGAGTGATGCTGTGGTGCCCCTTGAGTGATGCTGTGGTGCCCCTGAGTGATGCTGTGGTGCCCCTGAGTGATGCTGTGGTGCCCCTGAGTGATGCTGTGGTGCCCCTGAGTGATGCTGTGGTGCCCCTGAGTGATGCTGTGGTGCCCCTGAGTGATGCTGTGGTGCCCCTGAGTGATGCTGTGGTGCCCCTGAGTGATGCTGTGGTGCCCCTGAGTGATGCTGTTGTGGTGCCATAGATAGAGGGAGGGCGATAGATAGCTAGAGGGAGGGCGAAAGATAGGTAGAGTGAGGGCGATAGATAGATAGAGTGAGGGTGATAGATAGATTGAGTGAGGGCAATAGATAGATAGATTGAGTGAGGGCAATAGATAGATAGATTGAGTGAGGGCGATAGATAGATAGATTGAGTGAGGGCGATAGATAGATAGATTGAGTGAGGGCGATAGATAGATAGATTGAGTGAGGGCGATAGATAGATAGATTGAGTGAGGGCGATAGATAGATAGATTGAGTGAGGGCGATAGATAGATAGATTGAGTGAGGGCGATAGATAGATTGAGTGAGGGCGATAGATAGATTGATTGAAGGCGATAGATAGATTGAGTGAGGGCGATAGATAGATTGAGTGAGGGCGATAGACAGATGTGGGTGGTTGTGTGTGTGTTTGGTTGTGTGGTTGTGTGTGTGTGTGGTTGTGTGTGTGTGTGGGGTTGGGTGTGTGTGTTTGGTTGTGTGTGGTTGTGTGTGTGGTTGTGTGTGTGTGTGGGGTTGGGTGTTTGGTTGTGTGTGTGGTTGTGTGTGTGTGGGGTTGGGTGTGGGGTTGGGTGTTTGGTTGTGTGTGTGTGAGGTTGTAGAGGGAGGACGATAGATAGAGGGAGGGCGATAGATAGAGGGAGGGCGATAGATAGAGGGAGGGCGATAGATAGAGGGAGGGCGATAGATAGATAGAGGGAGGGCGATAGAGGGAGGGCGATAGAGGGAGGGCGATAGAGGGAGGGCGATAGAGGGAGGGCGATAGAGGGAGGGCGATAGAGGGAGGGCGATAGAGGGAGGGCGATAGAGGGAGGGCGATAGAGGGAGGGCGATAGAGGGAGGGCGATAGAGGGAGGGCGATAGATAGAGGGAGGGCGTTAGATAGATAGAGGGAGGGCGTTAGATAGATAGAGGGAGGGCGATAGATAGATAGAGGGAGGGCGATAGATAGATAGACGGAGGGCGATAGATAGATAGAGGGAGGGCGATAGATAGATAGATAGAGGGAGGGCGATAGATAGATAGAGGGAGGGCGCTAGATAGATACAGGGAGGGCGATAGATAGAGGGAGATAGCTAGAGGGAGGGCGTTAGATAGATAGAGGGAGGGCGTTAGATAGAGGGAGGGCGATAGATAGATAGAGGGAGGGCGATAGGTAGATAGAGGGAGGGCGATAGATAGAGGGAGGGAGGGCGATAGATAGATAGAGGGAGGGCGATAGATAGATAGATAGAGGGAGGGCGATAGATAGATAGAGGGAGGGCGATAGATAGATACAGAGAGGGCGATAGATAGAGGGAGATAGCTAGAGGGAGGGCGATAGATAGATAGAGGGAGGGCGATAGATAGATAGAGGGAGGGCGATAGATAGATAGAGGGAGGGCGATAGATAGAGGGAGAGCGATAGGTAGAGGGAGGGAGGGCGATAGGTAGAGGGAGGGAGGGCAGTAGAGTGAGGGAGGGCGGTAGAGTGAGGGAGGGCGGTAGAGTGAGGGAGGGCGGTAGAGTGAGAGAGGGCGGTAGAGAGCGTGGTAGAGTGAGGGCAGTAGAGGGGTGAGGGTGTGTGAGAGGGTGAGGGTGTGTGAGAGGGAGAGGGGGTGTGTGGGTGTGGGGGAGGGTGTGTGTGAGGGTGAAGGGGTGTGAGGGTGAAGGGGTGGGTGTGGGTGAGGGTGTGAGGGACGGTGAGGGGATGTGGGGGTGAGGGGGTGTGTGAGGGTGAGGGGGTGTGTGAGGGTGAGGGGGTGTGTGAGGGTGAGGGGGTGTGTGAGAGGGTGGGTGAGGGGGTGGTTGAGGGTGTGTGAGGGTGAGGGGGTGTGAGGTGAGGGGGTGTGAGGGAGGGTGAAGGGATGTGAGGGTGAGGGTGAGGATGAGGGGGTGTGAGGGTGAGGATGAGGGGGTGTGAGGGTGTGGATGAAGGGGGTCTGAGGATGAGGGGGTGTGAGGGTGGGGGTGTGAGGGTGCGGATGAGGGGGGGTGAGGGTGAAAGGGTGTGTAAGGGTGAGTGAGGGTGTGTGTGAGCGTGTGAGGGTGAGGGGTGTGAGGGGTGTGAGGGTGTGAGGGTGGGTGAGGGGTGTGAGGGAGGGTGAGGGGGTGTGAGGGAGGGTGAGGGGGTGTGAGGGAGGTTGAGGGGGGTGAGGAGATGGGATGGAGGGTGAGGGGATGGGAGGGAGGGTGAGGGTGAGGGGGTGTGAAGGTGAGAGGGTGAAAGGGTGTGTAAGGGTGAGTGAGGGTGTGTGTGAGGGTGAGGGGGTGTGAGGGAGGGTGAGGGTGTGAAGGGGGGTGAGAGGATGGGAGGGAGCGTGAGGGGATGGGAGGGTAAGTGAGGTTTTGTGTGAGGGTGAGGGGGTGTGGGGGTATGATGGTGAGGGGGTGTGTAGGTGAGAGGGTGTGAAGGTCAGAGGGTGTGAGAGGGTGTGTGAGGGTGAGGGTGTGTGAAGTTGAGGGTGTGTGAAGTTGAGGGTGTGTGAGGGTGGGTGAGGGTTAGGGCTATGGGGTGAGGGAGGGTGAGGGGGTGTGAGGGCGTGAAGGTAAGTGAGGGTGAGCGGGAGAGAGTGAGCTAAGGGGGCGGAAGGAACGTCTGCAGGGGAACAGAGACAGAAGAGAGATGCACAGAGACAACGGGGATGTGAGGAAAGGGCGAACGGGGGAGGCAGAATCGGACGTGGGAAGAGAAGCAACAGAGAGTGGGGTACATGGGTGGGAGATCGAAAGCAGCAAAGAAAGCGGGTAGCAGGCAAATGGTGGTGTGCGATGTGCACGGGGGCGGGTGGAGCGGCAGCCTTTGAAGTGTCTGATGCGAAATCTGATAACACCGTCCCTCCTCGCCAAAGTTCTTCAGTGCTCTGTTGAAATATTTGTAAATGCACAGTGTGGGAGTTAAGGAAATCTAGGAGCGCAAGCCGGGCAAGTGTGGGCTTGTAACTGGTGTGCTTAGTGAGGTGTGTGTCAACAGCAGCACTGTTTGTGTGGGGTAATGCAAGCGCCTATAGGTGATTGAGCTTGCATTGCTGTTAACGCTGCATATGGAATGTCCTCTAGGTGCTTCTATGAACAGGGTGCTGGTGAGAGGTCTCGCTCATGGTACTGTAAGCACTTGTATGATGATTGTGTGATGCTGATAAGTAATTTTTTAGCACTGCATACTGAATGGGCTCTAGGCGCCTGCATGAACAGGATGCTGTTGAGAAGTAGTGATTTATTTGCAGCGCATACAATGCACCGTAGGCACTTGTATGGTAAGTGTATGATGTTGAGAAGTACCGAATGATTAGCACTGCATTTTGATAGGCCTCTTGGCTCAGGCAAAGCTGCAATGATCCTGCAGGAAAAATATGTAAAATGCCTGCTGAAAGGAAAGGAGACCATATGTGAGGTGGAGTGAGGGGGGGGGGCTGTGGCGAACAGAAGGAAGTGACAGGGAAGGTGAGGGCCTGAGGCAGCAGAAAGGAAGGAGGAGTAAAGAAGATGGCAAGGAGTAAGGAACAGAGGAAGGCTAATGGAGGAGACAGGAATAATGCAGTGCCTAATTTGTAAAAATAAAACAAGCACTCATGCTAAAGATGTATTGTTTTAATTGGTATGCGCCGCTCTTGCCATCATCAGGCAAAGCGGCAATGATCCTGCAGGTAAAATATGTAAAATGCCTGCTGAAAGGAAAAGAGATCAGAAGCGATGTGGAATGAGGGGGGAGGGGTGGGTGCTATGGCGAACAGAAGGAAATGAAAGGGAAGGCGAGGACCTGCGGCAACTGAAAAGAAGATGGAACGGAGTTAGGAACAGAGGAACGCTAATGGAGGAAGACAGGAGTAATGCAGTGCTTACTTTGTAAAACAAGCTCTCAGCATTGCTGTGGCGGGTGGGCGGGGGAGCGGAGCGGGAGCGCATTCCTTTGAAGTCTGATGCAGCGGGCTGGGGAGCGGCAGCTTTGAAGTCTGATGCGAGGTACAGACAAATGGTGGTTTGTGACGTGGCTGGTTTGTGCACGTGCATAGGTCACATGAACTGTGGCTAATCTGCCGTTTTGACAGACTTTTCGGACCGCTTACTAGAAATCTCGACAAACGAGCATTGCTAAAGCAATGCTTTAGGTCGAGACCTAAAAAGCTAAAAGCATAATGAGATGGTGAGAAGTAAGATTAGATTTCAATACAATTCAGTTATCAAGTTACTTCCTTTATACACTTGTCTCACCAGAATTAGCTATGGCAAGTAGAGAAGGCTTACTCTAGGGTGTGGTAGAGAAATAGCAACTCAGATACAGCATGACAGTTTTGTCAAATCTTAGTTTCCGAGACGAGGGGCGTAATTTAGAAGGCAGTATAGAATAAAAACCCTCAACATAACTTCATGGCTTACAGTCCACACCAATTACCTGCTTTGTTCCCACCTTTGCCTACCTTACACCCCACCTTTACTGACTCCCATCCCGCTGGCATCAATGTGACTACCAGTCACACCATATACCATACTTTTCGGCGCTTAGTAAAATGTATGCCAATGCTCTAAAATTACCATTATTCAGAAATACATGGGAAATTATATGGTACTGTCTGGTATTCCACGTCTCAAAACGAGATTCAGGACCACCCAGACTGTATGAACTTTAATGCGAGCATATGTTTAAATTGTTGATAAAAACACTTCCATGGACGTTTTAAATAAAGACTATCGAGTTCTTTTTTTAGCAAGAGATCGTCTTTTTAACAACAGGGGCTGTAAAACGGGTGCAGTTGTGTGATTTCTGAACAAATGTTTTGCAGTTTCGTTGTAGTGACTCAAGTTGTTACATTGTTTTCCTGGTGCCTTCAAGTCTGCTCTTTCCTTAATTGTGCCTCTTGGACATTGAAATGCTGGTGTTTTGTGCAAGCAGCAGCGGGCGTGGCTCACTCTAATCCTTCATTGCCCTGAGCTATATGTTCTCTGCTTTGAAAACAGTATTGGATAGATTTGAAAAAGTAATATGGGCCTGCTTAAAAATATGGTGGATAATACTTAGCTGGAATACCTAATAAATGTGTCTTTTTATTCAAATACTACTCATCTACAATTTAGCCTTGCGCACATAGTGATTCATGTATTGGCACGTAGCAACTTTGAATTTTTGCAGAAAACTCTTTGAGTCATGTCTGCCGCGTAGAAGTCTGAGTTAACATTGCTGATGTGATTCACGTATACTCCCCTCACATAGCTGCAAGGCTACTCCTCATCCGAGCAGAAGGAAGCTGTGCCCATTGAAATAGCATTTGTCGATAACTGTGTAGTTTCATTAGCTTGTTGACCATTTCGTGAGTGCAGATGCAAACAGGGCTCTGTTGTCTGACTCCTTCACCTGCCAGCTTGTGCAAACCTTGAGCCGGATCATGACAGTCCCGGAGACTGGTCAAAGCTTCTTTGTACCCTGTCTACTATTTTTTTTCTTAGTCGGGCAGTTCCTTCTCTTGAACCAGTCCATTCCGTTAAAGTTGTTTAGTTTCAGTCATTACGTTAAAAAAAAACGTGGAATGGATTTTTCCACAAACTGCCCCACCTCAACCGAGGAGACACATTCAGGTGAACTTTGTCTGAAGTTTTCACGTTATTCTAGGGTTCAACTTTTCTGAAGTTTTAGTGGTGGGGGAATTGGCAAGTTTTTATTTTCATTTTAATTTCTCGAACGATACACACAATATTAAGTAAGTCATTCCTGAAGACCAGACTTGCCATTCCCGGTTGTTGGTTAGAACGCGGATTTATACTCCTTAAATACAAGCCTGTTTCCATTGCGCAGAAGGGTTTTTCTCAATAATCTGTGCTGCTGAGCGTATTTAAAGTACAGAATTACAACGAAGAACTGCTACAACTTGGACAGAGCAAGTACATATTTGTTTCATCACTATTTTTATTGACTAATGTATTTAAGCCACATGTATTCCATACTCTCAAGTACATTTCGTACCAGATGTCCTTCACCGAGATGGTACAGTATTGAGTCTTACTTAACTAAACGTGTTTGCTGCAGCTTCTAATTGTATTTGAGGAATACATAAAAAAATAAGATGCACTATACTTCTGTTGAGTTACTACGTTGCAAATGAGTCTTTTCTTTACATTGGTTCCTTGCACCTCCCAGTTGGATCTGTGGTGTCTTGAAGCTTTAGAGGCCAGTATCACATAGTTAGTTGCGTATTGCACGAGACTATGGGAATCTTTTTAGTGTGAGATCATTAGTGTTTAATGATCATTGTTTCCACTGAAGGGCTACTTGTCCCAGGATCCCACACCCCCTCCCCTTCCCTTCCCAGGGCCTTTGAACTCACTTTCAGCTCAGAGATTGGTGGTTTCAGCCTCAGCTCATGACCACTGTGTGAGATCAAATCTGGAATCTCAAGTGTCTGCACTCTTGGAAAGCACACAAGTAGGGAGTTATTATGGGGAAAGGTGTTGGAGGAGTGACTGGGTACAAAATTAATTGGTACAGCTTGACGGTGCATGCCCGGTATGCTGGCTATTCTGGATTGCCTTAACCTTTTCACCAGCCTGTCCAGTCAGCACAGTGATTCTGGGTCCTTGGACTGCTCTGGGGTCACGAGGCAAATCAGCTTGTTCTGGGGGCAACCTAATGATCTCCTTAGGCTAGCAGGTGCTTTTGGTCTAGAGACCAGAACATCAAATAGGGAGGAAGTACAGGTCGAACCGGGAAGAGCTTATGGACAGCTTGCTTCCACCTGGAGGCGACTGTGCTTTACACTGCACCAACGTTCCAGGAGCACTTTTGAGGTCCAGGCAGGTGTGCAGGCTATCGTACTTCAAATAACATTCTGCAAGGATCTTTTGTTTTGTAAGTTCAGGTTACCAGCCTCTTGGAGAAGAGGGCATTTTCATGGGATCCCTCCTGGGCAAACTGGCTGGATTAGGTAATACGTGTATTCAAGGCCCAAGCAAGTCATGGAGAAGAACTCCTTCTAGCCATCAAATTGCATTCTGGCAGTGGCTTAGAGGGAAATAGAAATACATCCATAGAGCTGTATGAATGCATGCATGCATCCCTAAATGAGTGATGCCATCAAGATATTTGCTATACCGCAACACTTAAAGGGAATCTGAAGGAAGGTCTCGTCATGAGTGCAGGCTGGTGTAAATTTTAAACAGGGGAGTGGATACCATGCCCTCTGGAGCACAGTAAAAATGCTACAGCACAAAGTACGACTGCCTGTAAGAAGCCACCTCAAATTTAAGGCATTGTGCATAGTTTTGTGCATAGCCTATAAGGCATTGTACAATATTGGCAAAACACTCTTTTCAGATTTATAGGGTAGGCCGCTTCGATCATTTGGGGCGAACCTTATGACCGCTTCCAGATTTTATAGGGCCAGTTGGGGAGTCAGAAGCTTTGCTGTGGGAACTACTAAGATGTGGAATAATCTGTCATCCCATATTAGAGCCTGGCCCACCCTTCTATCTTTTAGGAAAGAACTAACAAAAATGGCTCTTTAACAATTAGGCTCCCTCCTGCCCAGGTGTAGACAGCACCAAGACACCCCGGGGTATATGTGCGCTTAACAAATTGCTGTAACATAACATACGAGACTGACACCAATCCATTTGACTGTAGGCAGGCAGAGGAGCTTTTGCCCTGGAGGTTACAGCAGGATGCTTTCTCGGGTGCACCTCCTTATTAGATTTCCCAGCCTCCTGAGCCCAAGCACAGCCCCCTCTGTTTTGTAATTTTGCTGAATCCCACAAATTCAGGTACTCTAGTCTGATGCCTTCTTCGGAGCCTTTTCTCTTGTCTGAAAAGTGTTGGAGGCAGTGGGTCTTTTTCTGTCCTTACTGAGCTTCAAAGGGTGGCTCTGCAAGAATTCCCTGTTCATCATTTGAAATCATCATGAAGGAAGCATTAAAGGATTTAACAAGATTGCAATACAAACGTATGACTCTGGTTTTGCCATTATTTCTGTGAGAGAAAAATAGACCTTTTCGTTTGCCCCGTTGCTGATGTTTTATGTATGATTGGGATCTGGAATTCAGGTTGACACTTGTGTGAGTTTCTTAATGCTATTTAGTAATGCACAGAATCCTGTTATGATGGCATTTGAGGACTGTCAATTCCTTCCTGCATGCTCTCTGCATCTTCAGTGGTAACACAGGTCCCTCGAAGTCGTTAGTTATAACCATTCTTTTACTGTAACAGTGGTTTTGGAAGTATCTTTTATATTTCTTGTGACAGTGTTACTATTTTATTTCCAAACAGTTTTCTTCATTCAACTAGCGATTACAAGGGTCATTTCTAGTGTTTTTGGTCATGTCCCTTTCAGTAAGAGAACTGCCCGCAGTGTGATTCCAAGTATTGTTTTAGCTGTGCTGACATGGCCTTCTTTTGATCTGTTTTGTTCCATCAAGTAGTTTTTGGCTACACTCATAAGCAAGAGGAGGAGGAGGACCGGAAATGAGGCAGAAGTTGACAGAAGAGGTTAACAAAAGCACGGCAGGAGGTAGAAGGCAGAGGAAGAGACCAAAATAGGAAGGAATGAGGGGAGAAGTAAACAGAGTGATAGCAAAGTTGAGAACAGAAGGGATTGTCAAGATCCTCCCAGCTCCTAATGGATTCTCTCTTGAGCCTTCGTGACGCTGGCGTGCTGTGTTTCAAAACCTTGCGCGGCTCTCGGCAGGCCCCCACACAGCCACTAACAAACGCCAAGTTCCCCACAGATACTCCCATACTAACCGACAGAACCTGAAACAACTCATCTTGGTGAATAAAACCCTGCAGCCCTTGCAGACATTCCAAAACTTTCTATTGTTTGATCGTGTACCAGACACTGGGGAGCGGGCGTGGGCTAACAGTTGCAGACAGAGCAGGGGGGTCAGGGTGCAAGGGGAGACGACAGAAGTTGAGGTGAAGCCAGAATTAGCCATTGTAATTATTACATCTCCCCTACTTTTCCTATCCCATTCTCAGCAGCGCTCCTATACAGAGTAAATGTTTATTTTCTACGTTTTAGACTCCGGACTAGAACAACTAGGCTGAATCCCAGCTTCTGTACTGGACCAAACTAGTTGATCCAAAGACAAAGTCTCCGTCTCAGCTTTATAATCTATGAATAGTTGTGAACATCTAGAGGTAATTCCTTTTTCAGTGTGTAGCATTAGTTAATTGATTTGATGCACGATGTGGGTATGGTCTTGAAACAAACCGACCCCCATAGGGTGCATTATCCCACCACACTGGTTAATAATGTATACTGCTCAGTGTCCTGTTACTGTCTGTTTTTGGGGCACCACCTTATGTATTTTATTAATAAAACAAAATAAAAAAAGCTGCATGAGTCTGTTGGCACTGGTACATTTTCACCAATAATGCGCCATGACGTTCTCTTCTGTACCCACAGTGGTGGCGGTTTCAACCGCACTATTGAAGTCTGGTTACCCATACAGGATTTGATTCTGGGACACACTGGTCAGCCTGTCCTGTACCAGTGTATTTTGTTGCAACCCAACCACACCCTGGGAAAAGAAGAGAGGGCAAGAAAGCCTTAGCGACCTGGTCATAGCTCACAGCTGCGGGCCTTTTGCTTAACCTCTCTAGTCGCCTATGTTTTGCTTCCTTGTAAGCACAAATTGGCTGTGGCACGATCAGGCAGGGGCAGCTTCTGTGGTTCGAGTGCCATAAGCACCAACATGAAAGTGGGAAATCACAGCTAACAGTACACAAAGACAACAGAGCCCATGGTCCTGCCCACTGACAGTGGGAATCTATGATACGAGGCACTGAAGAGGTCCTAGTTAGGTGTGACATTGGCCCTGTGGATGATGGGAGTAACACCTGAAATGGCTTCAATGAGCCAGGCAACTTTAATCCAGCACTGTGCTGTGCCACTCAAGTATAACACGTTGCCTGTTTTCCCATTGAGCCCCCGTTCTGCAGTCAAATACACAAACCTACTGCATAAGGAAAGATGATTTTGGGAGATCGTGTCAGTTTATTGTTTTGCACCGGAAACCTGCAAAACTACTGTTGATGTAAGTAAATAACGGACTGACAAATATAAGGGAGCATGTTAGTCATTGCAAGGTCCCACCTTTCCATTAGAATCTATCGCCCTTTATCTTTATGAACCCATATTTGTAGCTAAGCCAGAGCTTGAGCACTGAAGTAATTGGATAGAGACACAACGTTACACAGAACGTACGAATTAAGTATCCGAATTTAATAACAGTAATACAACTTAAACAATGCTGAAGGCCAAAGTAAGTCCTGTGTTAGGACGACTTTGCCAGAAGATTATGTTACTCTCTTTAGTCCTCTAGTACATGAGTATTCAACATAAGTCTGGTGGTTAGGGTTCTGGACAACCTCTGAATTTGTGACTTTTTCCTTTTTGGAATTGTTTAGTAAATATATCATGGCCATCCTGAGCGTATGTTAGACCCTCTTGTTCTTTTAGTATTTATATCTTCCATTCAGTACAAAAATAGAGCAGATGCTGCATGATGGACCAGATCTCAGCTGCATTCCACAGTGATCACACATTGACGATATTAAATATTATCTCGAGCAATCTAAGCACAAAGAAGCAATAATTTCAAGCCATGCTTAAAATTGCTACCCAGTGGAGAATCACTTATTTAACGAGGAGGGATAGGATTACCTGGAATGCTAGACATGCATGGACAAGTGGTAATATCTCTTAACACCCGCCTGATAATAAGGGTGTATATTATTTATAAAGTAGTCAATTATAATTATATAAAGTGCTGTACAAGCATTCAATTGATCATACTGTGCAATTACTCTGAGAAATACAGCTACATAAAAGCAAGTGTTGCGTGAACAGTCGGTGTGTATTTTTTAAAAGAGTAAATTAACCTAATCAGTAAGAACAAAAAGATGTTTAGTTCTTGCAATAACTTATTGAAGATTTTGGCCACACTTTCATTAGTAAAGGGAATTTGGAAGTCAAGTTTTTATTGTCTGGCCTAGCATTTTTTATAAATGTGAAAAAAACTGCCTTTTTTCACGCAATGCATACTGCTCTTGAGCTACAATTTACACTCCCCTTTTTGTAGTATTTTTCGTGGATCTAGTGCCATATCTCAACATAAAGGTAGTTCTTGAAATCTGGGAGTACCGAGCCATACCCAAGTATTGCTGTATTCTGTTATGTTCCACACTTGTCCACTTTACTGAAAATGTGATCTCTACAGTAGGCTCCAAGTCTGATGTTTATACAGTATATATTATCAGTAAGGAAGCAGTGATTAGAAACGTATTTGCTATTCTTTTCTGACTTATCTCTTACCACCCTTTTCCAAGAACATCAAATTGTTAGCACAGTTTATGTTTGGAATTCGTATGGTTTATTATATTCATCACTCTAAAGTCTTGCGGGGGAGTTGAAATGGAAAAGAGAGACCAGGAAAGAAGGAATTAGTCTGGACTTTGATCACTTGAGCCATCATCCTAGGTTTCCATTTTGATTTCTCCAATGACGCTATTGCATCTAAGTTGCTTTTATATCATGGTATGTTTATGTCCCTAGTGCAGCACGAGGTTCTATTTACTTTTCTTAATTTAGTTATATATGTCTCGATATGCATCATACACCCATCAGGTTCTCTTATATAACCAACCCATCAGAGCGCAGGTATTCTTGTTTAAAAAGTCAGGCAGTGAAGTTTCACATCTTGCATATTTATCCTTGGTTAAGGTAGGGCTGTTCCCATCCTGTTGCGAAATAGGCAACACTTTTCAGCTGAAAAGCAGTTGTTGTTCACCGCTTTGGAACGCATATGCATGCTTCATCTTAGGTGTAGTTTATGTTTGTTTGTTTTTGTGGTTCTTACTTTGAAGTAAGTTAGTTCAAGAACGTACCAGCTATATGTACTTGTTCTCTAAATTATAGCATGCCTCATAGACTAATTTCGAATGCCAGCACCCTGTGTGAAAGGATCAGTTTTTCAGATTTTATGCAGTTATCTAGTGTGCTTTGTTGAAAGCATGTTTCTCATTTCATTGCAAAGCTACACAGTATTGAATCTTCTTTGCACCAGCGACAAAACGTAGCACTCATAACATTTGCTGTTTTAGTTTGATGTTTTAAATGTAAATGGGTAGGAGAATGCTCCAAAGGTAAATAAAGATTACCAGAAATAAATACACATAATCTGGACATTGGCAGTCCAGATAATAGAGCACGCAAAGTCTAACAGAGTGACCATCAGTGAACCCATAATTGCCTGCTATCATATTTATAGGGCAGCCTTAAATAGTTCTCTTACTGATCACGATAGACGGAAATCGGACCTCTGTGGTAATAGAGATTAAGAGGTTTGAGGAGGAGTGGGCAGCCTTGTACAAAGTTTAATAATAGTCTGTTGCAGAACATCAGGTCATTAAATATATTGCTGTGGCCCTTTAGGTTTGAAATATTTTGTTTTTGCTTTATAGCAAGTTCAACCTGCTTTTTTTTTTAACGGTTAGGAAGAGAGTCTACCACAAGATGTCATGGTAGAAAGACACCGTCTTTGATTTTGAACAGTTTTATTCTAGTAATGCCGAGGTAAATCTCATTGATCGGGAAGGGCGCGACAGACTGTTGGCGAAGGTGGATGGAGTAATTGGACACCTTATGCCTTTGTGCATAGTCGAACCACCTGTTATGACTAAAATAAAAAACTTAAACCAGTCCCACATTAGAAAAGTATGAAAACTGATATTAGGTTTCTTACAAAGATTTTTGATAAATGTGACCAAACTATTAACTAACCAACAAGCTTCAAAGGATATAATCTGGCTTCCGTTCTGTGGAAGTAAAAGAGATGATGTTTCTGCTATATCCAGTTGTTATGCTCAATCAATCCCCCAACAATGCTTTCCCTCCTTTTAGGTCTTGCCTGTGACAGCACATGTACTCTCGCTTGTGAGAGATCTTGTATACAGCAAGGGGCTTGCTGCCTACCCATTTGCTTGACATTTGTTGCCTTAGTTGTCACTCTTTTTTGCTGCCGTCTAATTGGCATGCTGGATTCACTTCCTCCGCTTTCGGTTGGAGCATGGAACAAGTATTGATTGCTTCAGCTTGATTGCCGTCCTGCCACTGATCACGCTGTGATATAGGTACTTCTTATGTTTTGTCTTCATCTCTGTTTTCCTTGTTGAACCTCTTGCGATTTATAGCTATGTTTAACTGTGCCACACACAACTCCAAGAAACCCTTTTCTCCTTTGAAATGAATGTTTATTGTGACAGCGGATGTTAACTGCTTATAAATGTATTTTCCCTAAGACATGGACATGGTTGCAATTGTTTTCTTTTATATGATAGTATTTTTTTAACCATATGTAATATTTTTGTTTCTTTTCCACGCATCGGGAGATTAACTGATTTTACTTTAATCACAGGGGTGCTGTGCCGAAACCTAATAAGCATTGGCAAAGCCAAATGGACTCGTCTTTGAGAATGTTGGGTCTGTTGTTGCTTTTTGTTTCTACTATACATCATGGGCATTGCTGACTTTCACAATGATTTGTAGCCATGCTGTATAGCAGCGTGGTTGCTGTGTAACATGGCTAAATCATTTTAAAAAAGTACTGTGATGCATCTACCGCTAATGTACTTTTAAAAGACTGCATTGGCCCTGGCTGCTTTGTAGCACTTTTTAAAATCCCGTTTAGCCACACTGCAAAGCGTCCGTGCTGTTGTAGAGCATGGCTTCAAAACATTGTCCAAGCAAATAGCTCTCGTTGGCAAGACCTATTGGCTTTGCCAGTGCTTGTTTCTTAAGTGATTCTTAAGAAGATGCGTTTTATATTGTGCTGCTTGCAGTCGTTTTACTCAGAGCTTGGTCATTATAATGCTTTTCTTATTAAGTTATTTTTTTTTTACTTTCTAGTATCAGATTAATCTGTTTATTTAGGGAAAAATTAAAACTCTAGTTCCATGGCACAGTGTCACAAATAGGCAGATTAGGGTAATCTCAGAATCAACGCTTATTGAAATATTTGACCACAAACTGGCAAGTCAATAAAGTTATGCAATAAAGTATTTGAAAAATGCTGACTCAGGATGACAAAATCAGTTGTGGGCCTATTCCAAACATTTGCTTTAAACATTTTCCTATAACATGAATTAATCTTGGTCTTTGGGCTATAGTGGGTGACTATTTTCTGGTGCTCAGTGAGGTGACTGGCTTCATGTCAAAAGTTACAGTGATTAATCATTTGTATGCACTTACACGAGTTAAGATTTTCTATTCCTTTTAATTTTTAGGAAAACAAAGTAAACTGGGTTCAGTACCCCTTGCGATTCACTGCTTTGTCAACCGTGTATGTTGGGTGTCTGCATGTGTCCTTTTTAGGGCTCGCCTGGCGTTGCAGCGCAAAGCGCTGCTGCTAGCGAGCCTTATTGTCGTCGTCTTGCCTTCCCAAGTGGTACAGACCGGTGCACGAGCAGACACCGGTCTGTGAACGCGCGAGCTGCAGGGAACGCCAACGTGCACGCTCACGGCGTCACGCTCCTGCCCTCCCAAGTCTCTTCCAAGGCGCGCTCCAGGCCGACTTGTTGTTGATGTGTTCACAAATCGCAAGAGCATTCGCCTCGACTGACACATAACGGTGCCTGCAGGCTGCCCAGACAACAAACACAAGAGTTGCCCCTGTATTTTGTTCTGATCAAAACAAGGCTGCAACAGATTTTTTTTTTTTTTAAACCTAGTTTGGAGGAAAAGAAACTGCAAATAAGCTATCACTGATCCGATCTGAGTGGAGTGCGTGTGGTTGGGTTGGCCAGGGTCACATGTGAACATCTCAAATGTGCAAGGAGAAGAGTGCCCTAACCAGGTAGGGCTCCCCTCTTCTGGACTAGCAGGCTTCCAAAAATCTCATTAGCAGAGAAGACAACACAGGAAAGAGGTACGTGTGCGTACACATCAGTGTAGGGGGTTGTATGCACTTACAAGAAATAAATTGACATGCTCTGAAGCCTGTGACTTAGAGCATGCCTGACCGAATTGGATTCCCTGGTGCACGCACAGCCTTCACTTAAACTGCAATTCAACAGCTGCTCCCTCGGGGCTCTTCAAATGCTGCCTCTCTTGAGCTCGTCATGTTGGATTAATATCACAGCAAACAAAATGCTCAAACACTGCGGTTTCCCCTTATCGCGCGAGAACATGATTAAATAACCACGCACTAACCAATAACAGCAATAGATTCGATCAGATAAGGATCCGAAACAAACATTGTGTCCAGGAGTGGCCGGGGGTACGCAGCAGTGACTTTGGGGGGCATGTCAGAACTGACCCCGGCTAACGACCACCAGCTAGGCCAAGTGAGGGCCCGGGGGAGGCCCGGGCCCGCTGCAGCTGCTTCCACGGGCCCAGGGGGCATTCCTTCTTTCTCCCCTTCACATGGCTGCACACTTTAGTCAGGAGCTCCCTCTGGAAGAAACCAGGAGGGGTGATTATTACTCTTGAAATGCTCTGCTGAGCGGGGAAACTCCGAAGGATTGACAGGAGGAGCAGATGTTTGCCGTCAGCTGCTTGAAGCCAGCTCCTCTCGTCACTGGGAGTGACAGGCCCGTAAAAAGTCCAGGGAATGGGTTGAGGCGACATCTCAAGCTCTGACGGCCATGACATGGACATCTGCACTGCCGGGAGATTCTGAGGTAAAGGATACACCTGGTGTGACGCGTACCCACCATGCCACGGGCGACAGCCCAGATATCATGTGTGTGCTGGAAAACAACAGGAGCGCGTGTGCAACAGCATCTCGCCAAGACTCAGCTGCCAAATGCAGTCTTTCAGTGCGATTCACACGTGTTCAGGTCAAGCCTGTGTAAGGCATAAATCTGTCCTCATCTGGAAGGAAGATCTCAGGTGTGATAAATGCATTATCATATGCCTGCAACGCCACTGAAGATTATTTCTCCTCTATTGTCTGCTATAATTATATTTTTACACCTAAAAAATTGTATTTTGCTCAAACAATACGGATATTGTCATATTACAGGGAAAATCCCTGTTTGCAGTTTTGTCAAATATTTTGCACTTAAGATTTGCATACTTTGCACCTTGACATTTGTCTTTTTTGCATAAATAAGAAGGATAGTGTCTTATAATAGGCTAATCCCTGATTATGGTTTTTAGTATACTATGTATGTATATTGGCATCTTAAATATGTATTTAAGTGCAAATAAATTAATTTATGAGGGTTCCTGGCAGCTTCCGCCAACAAAGGCAGTGGGTGAATAATTCATCGCAGGCCAGTGACTACACATTACAGCTAACTGCATGCATAGCATAACTCACCAGTCCATTACCCCCTACTGTGGTGATAACGAGGTCTAAACCTGTATTTATCATTATGCTTTCCCCAAATAATGTGTTAACGCTGTACATTATTTTCACTGAAACGCGGATACGAGCGCACCTTCAGTTCTCGTGCTCTGACAGACCGGCCAATAGTTTGTTCGGAGCCGGCTCCCACTGTTTACTTTTCAGTAGTCCAGGAAGCAATCTGGCTTGGTTAATGAGCAGTGCCGCCGTGATTGGCGTTCAGAGGAACGCGAGGAAGCAGCCGGAACTATTGCTAAACTTTCGTCTTGGCACCCACTTCCGCCCCCTCGTGGGTGACACCATTTGATGGCGCACAAGCCCCGTGTGCTTAGAAAGTGGAGCGCGTCTCTTTAAGGTAAACTCATTGGTTTAAAGGGGCCGGTACGTAAAAAAAGTACCGTCACTTTTTTATTTCGAGACTGAGAGTACCTGCACTTTCCAAAATTTAAGTAATACTTTAGATTGGAGAGTACCAGCATTTATCTGAAGCAAGCAGGCAGTCCGGTACATGATACATGCACTTCTATTTTCCCATTTCAAGTACTGGGTAAACTGGAGGTCACCAGGGGGGCTCGAGTTGGGTTGCAGCTGTTCCCGGGCGTGCTTGCACCCTGACTTCTCACATTATGTAGCTCTCCTGGTCTATTCATGCGTACCCTTAAAAGATGGCATAGAGCACAAGTCTGTCAAGACAGGGTTACTTTGGGTAGGGCCCCTCGCGCTGTAAATGACAAAGGCCTGGTACACTGGCACCATTTCACATCCCTAAAGTGACACGCACGAGCACCGGTCATCTGAAAACAAAACACAGCGTTTTTCAATGAATACCGACATTGCAAAACAACGATTTTTAAAATGTAAGGTTAGTGTCAGAGCGAGATTAATTTCGGCACTAAGTGTGCAGCAATCTGCAGCCATGATCGAGGTATTGTTTTCTGCACCATGATGTAAACATGCAGGTCACTTGCACTGCACTTTGGGGTTTTAAGATGTCTGTGTTCCTCCCTTGGACTGCACTTGTC
The DNA here is from genome assembly GCF_964263255.1 of Lissotriton vulgaris. NCBI lineage: Eukaryota > Metazoa > Chordata > Amphibia > Caudata > Salamandridae > Lissotriton > Lissotriton vulgaris. The sequence goes on from NC_141687.1 coordinate 1,843,675,615, forward strand.
GTTTTTAAGAGGGGTGCAATCAGTGTACATCCCTCGCACTGCACTTTACGTTTGTTAGAGGGGTACCCTCCGTGTACATACCTCGCACTGCACTTGGTGGTTTTTAGAGGAGCACAGTGCCTGTACTTTTCTCGCAATCCACTTTGCGGTTTTTTAGAGGAGCACAGTGCCTGTACTTTTCTCGCACTGAACTTGGCGTTTTTTAGAGCAGATCTGTCCGTCTACCTCCTTTATACAGCACTCGGTAGGTTTTAAGCATGGTATACATTTTTTGCCTTGTTTGTGAGATTGTTTTATGGCCTCATGGGCCAGTTTTTACTATTGATTTCCCCGAAGCTACATCAAACATTAGCTGCACACATGCCTTGAAAAACAAAAACACCTACATAGTGTCTTTATAAGTTCAATACTGCCCGATTTGTAAATGTCAGGAACTTTTTTTAGCTATCTCATGGCTAATGTGGGTCACTTTTATTTTAATCCCCAGGTATATTGCCTGTCATAGTCGGACTCTGGTGTGAGGGGTGTGTCCTGTGTGTGCTCCCAGAATTGTTAATTAACACTTTGCCCTGTTCCCTCGTTGTGCTTGCTTTTCTGCCCCCCCCCAGTTCCCTCATTGTGTGTGCTTTTCTGCCCCCCCTGTTCCCTAGTTGTGCGTGCTTTTCTGCCCCCCTGCTCCCTCGTTGTGCTTGCTTTTCTGCCCCCCTGTTCCCTCGTTGTGCTTGCTTTTCTGCCCCCCGTTCCCTCGTTGTGCTTGCTTTTCTGCCCCCCCTTTTCCCTCGTGCGTGCTTTTCTGTTCCCCCTGTTCCCTCGTTGTGCGTGCTTTTCTGCCACTTCCTGTTCCCTCGTTGTGCTTGCTTTTCTGCCCCCTGTTTCTTCATTGTGCGTGCTTTTCTGCCCCCCCCCGTTTCCTCGTTGTGCTTGCTTTTCTGCCTTCTCCAGTTTCCTCGTTGTGCTTGCTTTTCTGCCTTCCCCTGTTTCCTCGTTGTACTTGCTTTTCTGCCCCCGTTCCCTTGTTGTGCTTGCTTTTCTGCCCCCCGTTCCCTCGTTGTGCTTGCTTTTCTGCCCCGTTCCCTCGTTGTGCTTGCTTTTCTGCCCCGTTCCCTCATTGTGCGTGCTTTTCTGCCCCCCGTTCCCTCGTTCTGCTTGCTTTTCTGCCCCCCCCCCCGTTCCCTCGTTGTGATAGTTTTTTCTGGCCTCTGTTCCCTGTGTGTGGCTCTGTGTGTGTGTGTCTGTGTGTGTGGGGGGCTCTGTGTGTGTGTGTGGGGGGGGGGGGGCTGTGTGTGTGTGTGTGTGTGTGTGGCTCTCTGTGTGTGTGTGTGGCTCTCTGTGTGTGTGTGTGGGGGGGGCTCTGTGTCTGTGTGTGGGTCTGTGTGTGGCTCTGTGTGTGTGGCTGTGTGTGTGTGCAAATGCAATAGGTCTTGCATTTGCGAGAGATTAAGCTATTGACATTGTAAATGACTTTGCCATTTATTTATCTGTTTTCAAAACCAACACATAAATAAAAATGTTGTCATTTACAATGCCAATAGCTCTAACTTTGGCAAAGGCAAGACTGTTGCATTGTAAATGCTTGTTAAATGTTCTTAGTATTGTCTCTTGTTCTATACAAGAAAACTGTATCGTTGGACACTATGTATATTACATTTTTTTTTCAAGATTTAAGCTATTCAAGATGACCCATAAGGAATGTGCAGTTGCATGCTGTTGTGAAGGGTTTTGATTTGATTGTACCAAGAACAAAATAAATAAAATAATGTGCACCATTAGTGATGTGGACTTTAACACTGTTATTTGACAAGAATGTTTAGCACATATTGATTGACATTTTTCTCTGTGTTAGTTCTGTTTTTCTTTAGAATGATTCAGTGTGATTTCATTTGAGTAATATGCCCGTCTTATTGAAAACAAATGAATTAAAAGTTTTAAAATCGAAGCATGCACGTGGCAGGGTTTGCTTTTGTGCACTCCCATTGCTATTTTCAGTTCTTTTTGTCATGCTCTACCGAGCCTTATGCCCTTTTGTCTCATGTTTGCTCATGTTTGCTTTTTTTCTGTTCACGTCAAACTTAGTGTATATTCTGTACAATTTGAGGTTTCACTAGTTGGTTCTGAGTTTCATATACAGTCATCGTTTTGTGTCTTCAACCCTTTCCTTTCTGCCGTCGGCCAACGGCCGTCGCGAGCACTACCTTGGTAGTGTTGCGCACGTCCGTTGGCCGACTAGCCCGCCCACATAATAGAATACCCCACACTGCGGCGGGGTAAACGGCTTATGAACGTCTGTATTTTAAAAATATATATTTTTTTTTTTTTACAAATTCTAGATTTTTATGGGCTCAATCTTCAAATGATTCAGCATTCACAAATTTGTTTTAGAGCCAATCCGATCTACGTTAACCCGGCATTTTCATTTTATTAATGTCCCTCAAGGACTTTTCAGCCAACAAAATAGCTAATACACAATTTAAGGCTATGCTACAGTGGCTCTTCTCTCTGTTCCACACATGTATTGCCTCCTGGAAGGCAAATGTGTCCTAGGAGGTAGTCCTAATGCTGTGTATCTAGAACACAGCTTTCCAAACTTTTCTTGTTGATGACACACTTCTTAGACATTTCTGATTTAGTGGCACAGTAATGCGAGTGAGCGTAGTGAGTGAGCTCGAACCACCTAAGAGAGGTTCGGGGGGGGGGGGTTCTCCCCCTGAGAAAATGTTGAAATAATAGGGATGCATTTTCAATCAAATTTGAGAAAGCAGGAAGGTGATTAAACCAATTGTGAATCTGTTCTAACAAAGACAGTGACTGTTACAAACATCTCAATCCATCTTTCAGTAAGCAAGCTTCACTTTAGTGCACAGGTAACTGAGCAGTCATGGGATGGTTAGCATGTAACACAGGTTATTTGAACATGGTGTTTCAAGTGTGCAGCTTTAGAAATGAATGGGAGAGCGATATATGAAAGACCTGGTGGGGTAAGGTTGGTGTCAGACATATGAAGCGGAGTGGCACGGAAAGGCAGAATGGATGATGAGTGTCATATTGGATATCCAGGAGTCGTGGTCACACAGAGGGACAGCGGAAACAAGGTATTGACCCACGTGTGGGCAGGGGCATACTGAGGGCTTGCAAGAGAACTTTGCCACACATAAACACTACAGTTAGCTCGTAGAGGGGCTGCACTGATGAGATGAGGTAGAGCACATACAAAGGGGCAGCAGGCCAGCAGGCCAGGTAGTTAAACAGGCTAGGCTAGGGCTAGGCAATTACACACAGGAGGTTCGGGGGTGGAGGGGCTCAGAGGGCCGGCAGGGCCGAGATAGATAAAACAGAGAGGCTGCAGTGGGGAAAGGGGCACATATACGAACTTCAGTAGGGTGTAAGGCAGAAAAAGCTGATACTGAGGAGGTGGCAGACACACAGAAGGGTTACGAAGGGTGGAGAGGCACAGATCGATTGACACACATGCTGCAGAAGGGAAATGCAGCATTCAGAGTGGCAGCTTAGGACACCATGAAAGAAACACATAGCAGCATAACCCATTGAACATAGCATCAAAAAATCATGGTCCACCAACACAGCCCCTACAAGCAAACACTCTGGTATAGGATACACAGTATACATATTTAAGTAAGAAATAAGTGATTGAACCAAAAAACACCTTTTAAATAAAGTTCCCACGAACAGGCTACCACGGCCTAAAAAGAGTAAAAAGTAACAGCCTTGACACCCCTAGTAGAAACTTTCACGCCTCTACCCTCACCCTGTCTCACGTTGGATGCCAGGGCAGATGTCAGCTTTCCCATTCCTCCTTGGCATGTGCAGTTTGGCGGCCAGATGAGGCTGAACAGGTGACAGTTGGCAACTATACCACCACACACCCTCCTCCTTAAACACACAAGAGGATGAAGAAGGCCAGGGGCAAGTGACTACTACTTGCTGAGAACTCTATGGACATTAGATAATAGGGCACTGGGAGATCATGCCATCTGCCCAGATTCTCCTTAGCTTGCATCAAACTGCAGCCTAAACTCGTTCTGAATGTTAAGCTCTTCGTAATTTGCAATTTTAATTTTCTTAATTTACAAGACTTCATTTTTAAAGCATAAACTATGACACAGTGGAATGACCTCCTCCATCTTTCCCAGTTACCTTCTTCTCTTTGGTGGGAGCAAGAACTGAGGCTCTAGCTGACCTCCTGTGACCTTGTGTAATGTAACTGGTGCTCATGTAAAGCGCTCAAATACCTTCGGTCAAGTTCACCAAATAACACTGCAAACAAAACCAAGTATTGGCATAGTCAATAGGTCTTGCTTGTGGGATCTTATAATTATTTAGCCATGCAGCGCATTATCCTGGGTGCTTAACATTTACTGTTCTTTAACGTGGAGACATTGACACTAAGAGGCACATTATAGCAACTAATTAGAAGTATTTTTTTAAGTGATATTTTTGTACAACTGGTAGTCTGAACCCAGATATCTGGAGGAGCTTTCATACGCAATAATGAAGAAAGATGTACAAGCAGGGGTGCAGGAGTAACAGCTTTGGTGAAACGCTGCTGGTTATGGTATAAGATGTGGCGATGTCCTACTAGTTGGCATTGATAATACCACTGGTACAAACTGAACACCTCCAGAGCCAAGCAGAATGAGTCAGGGCATCTCCAGACTGCTAGTCAAGAAATCCTTGAAAAAAACAAAGAAAAAAAACACAACAGCAAGCGTGTTAATAATTGAGAACAACATGCCACTGCATATTAGGCTCAACATACGATGCATACAGGTCAGAAAAGACCTAAAGACAACATCTATTCAAAGAGCACTTCGGTCGTTATTTAGGTTCTCATCTCAAAATGTTCTTGCAGTCCCAAACAGCTAAGACGCCACATTTTCCCTCCATGTCCAATGAATGAGTGAATTCAATGAGTTTATAAAGCATGCAATTGCGTGGGAAAAGGTGTCCTGATTGTGTACAATCTTGAATCGGTTCCCTAACTTCCTATTTATGCAAAGAACTCTGCTGCAACCAAGGTATGTTTGTAGAGTTTTGATTCCTCCTAAAACTGACGTTTAAGTCTCTGGCAGTACAATGTTTGTCCACTTACCCTTTTTTAAAGAATCTTGTTTAGTAAAAAGGCCTGTGAAGACTATTATTAACTTTTAGACACCCGGGCTTGAATAAAGGCCCATGCTGCTCACCGTTGCTCTCAGCACCAGCCTAAGAAATGCACAGACCCCGTCTGACTGGTGGAATAAGCGAGACAAAGCGGGAGTTTGGAAGGGCCTTGAACGCCCGCCCGTGGATTTGCCAGACAGCAAGCTACCGCGAGCGCTGCTCTCACACGTGCTCCATCAGACTGAACATAGAAACTTCAGCCTGCTCTGTGCCCTGAAACAAGAAGTTGGCCTGTGGTGCATTCGAGGTTATTAAGTGATTGTGGCACCAAATATGCAATCACCCAGCAGCCCTGGATGTTTGTTTTGCAAATCATTGTTTTCGGGGTTTGTTGTGCTGTAATGGAATTAGTAGTGTGGGTTGTGATGTTACCAAGTTCCTATTGTGTCCTGGCACAAACAGGTGCTAGCTCAAGATGCATATTAACAGATGTCCGTTCCATGTCATAAATAAATGAGCAAAGACTGTCTCAGAAAAGGTTCTTGATAAAGTTTGATTACGCTCACCTCAAAGATGATGGTACATCCCTATCTTCATTTTACACTTGTGGGTGTTTGGCAAAGTATGCCATAAACGAAATGCACTGTTGATGCAAGGGGATATGGATACAGCATCAAAGGTTTTTATACAGACTTTTACAGTGGATTGTCTAGAGTCAGCTGACTTGTCGGCTGGACAGTCACAGCACGACATTTTTGGGCAAGCCTGAGGCACACATAGCCGAGTTCACACAACTGGCAAGCTGTATTATTTAAAAGACTGTCACAGATTTAGCAGGATTATGTATAAATTAGCAATTATAGCTGAGTGGTCCATCCCCCTGGTGTTCGTTGGCTCCCTGAGTTCAGTTAACTTACACCAATGGCTCTAGACATTCACCTCATATTCTGTTCAAGCACATATCATCTCACATTACTACTATTGTGAGTTTTTATCAAATTACTGACAAACCAGAATAATACATTAAACATTAGCTGTGGAACAATAGATCTAAGCACTAATCGCAGCCTAGTCACGTTACGAAACGTGTTACTGTACGGTAATTTTGTTATATATCATTTGCCATCACACATCTTGCAATGAAAGGTGTGTTTGCTATCCAGCCCAGTGGCACCGACATATTGACCTATGTGGGATGGAATGCCGAGTTAGTGCTGCCAAATCTGAACCTGTGCTCTAAGCACTAAACACAACCGTATACCTGAGGTGCAAATCTTTGTACTATTTTGATAGTATTAAAAGTTATAAAAGAAACAATCCTTCACTCCAACACCAAATCCTGTAGCACCTAAAGTGGGCAGATGGCGCTGGGGCAGTAAGCTGAATTCCAAAAAGTTAAGGGGCTTTGTTGTTAACATGGTCCGACAAAAGCTCACCAATAACACTTTGGGGGACAAGTGTGGTACACCTGAAGGGCATGGGTCGAGGACGACCACACGAAAAACTGATCCTAGATTGAGGTAAAGATATTTGTAAATTATCTAAGTTTCTAAATCAAAAGGTAAACTCTGTTCCGAAACTCCACTCTGCCTGGCAGCTCCTTAAAATGTTGGCCCCATAGTGAAGACACCTTACAAAAACAAGCAGTGCCCAAGCAAATTTAGCAGCAGCAAGCACGACTGGGTACCCGCTGTCGATGAATGCTGCAAGACGGAACACAGTTTTAGAACAGGAAGTCCACTCTTTAGAATCTTGGATATTTTACAAATACTTGCACCACAATCTAGGATCAGTTTTTTGCCTTAAGTAATCATTGCCTCGAAGAAGCAGAGGCCTTGTACAAGCTACGGTCTAGGAGCCTGCCAGAGGGACAAAAGCCTACTATCTTCTGAGTCGGCAATGCAAACACTCACTAGCATACAGAAAGTGAGGGAGAGGGGCATGCAGTCTCTTTGTCTGCTGCAAAAACTGTATACTGAACTTTCCAAAGTATGCAACGCGGACGTCCTGATGCAGGAGAATGTATGTCTGTCTTAAAGATTTAAGACAGACGTACATGCTTGATTAGAGAGCACCATCTTGCGACACACCCACACATGTCAGGCGACACAGTACTGTGTCGCGACACATACTTTGGAAAGCTCTGATCTTGAAAGCTCATAATAATACCATGAACAGGCTGCTATTCCAGCAGCACTCAAAGTTCAATTACCCGCCTTGGCGGGATGTGTCACTTGTAGAAGTGCAGATCGTAAAGACTGCAAACCTGATCTCCGAACCGACATAGATCAGATGCGGAGTGCCCGAAGGATCCTCCCTCAGCCCCACCCTTTTCAACGTCTACATGGCCCCCCACTCGCAACCATTGTCAGAAACCACAGGCTCAACAACGTCTCCTACACCTATGACACCTAGCTTATCCTCTCCCTCGTCAAGGAACCCTGACATCACCAGGCATAACTTCCGAAATGGGATAAAAGCTGTCGCAACCTGAATGAAGAACAGCTGCCTGAAACTCAACTCAACTCAGAGAAAACAGAGGTCCTCATCCTTGGCTCCGCCCCCTCCGCATGGATCGACACCTGGTGGCCTCCCACCCTCGGAAACACCCCCACCCCGACGGACCATTCTCGTAACCTCGGCATCATACTGGACCCATCACTCACTATGAATCACTAGATTAACGCCGTCTCCTCCGCATGCTTCAACACCCTCTGCATACTATGTAAGACATTCAAGTGGATTCCCCAACCCACTTCCCCCCCCCCTCCCGCCCCCTGACTCCAGGAAAATGGTCACTCTCACACTCGCACTCGTCACCAGCAGACTGGAGTATGGCAACGCCCTCTACGCCGGAATCAACAAAAAACTCCTCTGCAAACTCCAGACCATCCAGAACGCCGCAGCCAGACTAATCCTCGATATCCCACGGCAAAATCACATCACCCAACACCTCCACGACCTCCACTGGCTCCCCGTCGAAAGAAGAATAACTTTGAAGCTGCTCACACACGCCTACAAGGCCCTCCACAACATCGGACCTCAATGACTGCCACTCCTTCTATGCCCCCAAGAGAATCCTCCGCTCAGACAACCTCTCCCTGGCCACCATCCCACATTTCTACAGGACCAGAGCGGGTGGAAGGTCCTTCTCCTACCTCGCAGCTAAGACCTAGCACGATCTCCGATTCAACTCCGGCGAAGCCCGACACTGCACCAATTCAGGAAAGACCTGGCTTTTCCAACTACCCCTACGGAGCTGCGCACACCCACCACTCAGGCCTTGGAGACCCTAATGAGTGAGTTGTGCGCTCTACAAAACCTTGATTGATGGATTGAGCTTTCTCTGTTTTTTCTGCAAGCAAGCCTGGGTTGCAAATGTTCGCTCAATGAGCGTTCTATACTTCTCATGTTACATTGTATTCTTGTGTTTTTGACAAAAATGATTAATACCAGATGTGAAGGAGCATTCATGAAGAATTGTGCATTTTATCGGTTTTTTTGGCCACTGCAGTCACCAACATCCATAAAGTCATTGTTTTGTAATCATTCAAAATTGTAGGGCTTTTTAGGACAAGTAACTACCAATGTCTTCTTGTAACGTAAGCTATAAGCTAACAATGGTTATGGTTGAGATGGGGATTGGTGCAGTTTATATAAAGAAGACACATTATGTCCACTTAGAGCTTAGGTTTTGTCCCTTATAGCTGTGCTTGCACAGGGTCGTCGGTTGTTTGTATACATCCATTGTTTAATCAGTGCTGTTTTCGTGATAAGAATTTGCCCCAGACCTACTAAGGAAGAAAGCAGGAGGAAGAAAAAGATGTCTATCTCTTAAGAAAAATTCGGGGACCGGTACTCAGTTTTATAAGTCAAGCACTGTATACATCAGGAAGAGATTCAAGTCGCAGTTTGCTAAGGAAAGAAAGGCCTTTGTGCGCAGCAGAAAGCACTGGCGGTAAATACTTTATTTTGGCTTTTAAGCGAATGCTCATGCTCTGCAGTGAAGGTCAGGTGATGCAGAGTGACTTGTACTGCACATAGTGTGGAAGGGTTTACCGAGAATAATCTTGACGACAATATAGTATGGCTTTTAGTTTCAGTTAATTAAGGGGGCGTTATTGTTCAGTTTTGCTTATGCTTGTTTGATTCTGTCTACTTTTGGGTTCTGTTAGCGTTGACCAGGCTTGATATGTTGGAATTAAACTAAAAAGCATCACAACTTAGTACATTTGTCATTAAGTGTATTTCTTGTTTTGTTCTAGAGTTACATTTCTGTTTTCATCAATGTAGGCTATAGAAGTATACAAAAGAAGGAATGCTCTCACACCCTGGTAGTCTTTGGTGTGCCGACATTACTGCTCAGCCTTGCAGGTTGTGGCTTGTATCACACTTAGTACACGTCCAGTAATCCTTGTTTCATATTTTCTGACCCCATCCAAAATCTGAACGCTTGGCAAGCGCCGGCCAGGCATGCGAGCACAGTAATTTGTGGAGGTTTTTGGAATCCTGCCAAAGTTAAATTTTGTCCTCAGAGGAGCCTCACACACTTAGAAGCATAGCATATTCTTGGCTTACACTGCACTGAGGTCATTGTTAGAAGTTTAACGATTCAATTCCAAAAACAGAAACTGAGCCGTCGCTGCAGTTAAACTGTAATTTAATATTCAGCCTGTTTAACCAATCACACCACACATCAGCGGAGGCATACGTTATGGGATTTCTAGTCCCACAAGAACAGGCGAGTGCATACTGCCCACATATTCTACAAAGTTGAACATGTAGTTTAATCAAGTTATTTTACTTGACAATATTCGCTGGTTTTATTCTGTTCAAGGGTTATTCAGCTTTTGAAATTACTTATTTAGTATTAGATCGCTTTTACTCTTCTTTCAGTTTCTTGTAAAAAAAATTACAGAGCCCAGAAGGCCCTTTTCTCTAGTGCACTTTAAAGATGTGCTACGCTCGACCAGCTTTCATGGGAGTCAATCCAATCCATTTTGAAAATGCAGTCTGACGTCAGTTTTGCAAAGGCAGTCTGATGTCCTCTAACTGCCATCTGGAAACCTTGATCCACCTACTAATTGATATTCTACGTGGCTGCCAGTGTAGCATCCGGTGCAGAGAAGGCATGGCTTGGCAGTTCGGGCTGGACTGTTTCCATGAGGCACAGGGTCAGACTGATTTGCATATGGCCATGTCTGAACTGGGGTGGCAGAGTGGGCTAAAGAACGGTGATGGATTAAACCCTGATCTGTTGACTGGGTGTGAGTGTTTGATTGGTTCAGATGCTCCGTCCATCACCACCCCCTTTTGTACCGCTTTTTTCGCCATAAGTTGGCAGGGTATGCTCAGTCGTGAATCCCTTGCTCACTTTGCCACTGGATTCAAGCAAGCCTGGCTGAAGACGGCTGTAATGCCAGAAACCGGTCCTAGGAAGCTTGAATCAGGTCCAGGGAAGGCATGGCTTGACAGTTCGGGCTGGACTATTTCCATGAGGCACAGGGTCAGACTGATTTGCATATGGCCATGTCTGAACTGGGGTGGCAGAGTGGGCTAAAGAACGGTGATGGATTAAACCCTGATCTGTGCTTGTCCTGCTGTAGGGCGACTTGTTCAGTTAGCTTCACTCTTTAACAGACAGAGAAATTAAGAGAACTGCTTTTTGTCTGCCTTTGAATTGAAATGTGTCCCTTAAAATAGCTCTTAGACTCCAACAGGCAGAAAGGAGTGTGCTTAATGGGCTGCACTAACTTCATATATTTTTAGTTTTTAGATTTATTAGAATGGGCCTTTTAAAGTGAACAATGGCTAAGTCTCCCTTAACCCCTTCGATGCTGGTGACGAACCCCAGCCGTCATGCACTACGGTGCTCGTGTGCTGATGACGGCTGGGGTTCGTCATGGCCCGCCCGTGTTCGGCCGGCGGCCGCACACGGGGAAAATCACGGCCGCACGGAAGGGGTTAATACACTGATTAGTTAACAGACAGCTCAGGATTAGAAAATTAGTATCCTCTAGACATGGACCAGTCTTGCAGACCTAGTGTACCTCAGTCACAAATCTATCCCATTTGGCAGCCTGACGACGTACGTGCTTGTAGAGAATTCATAAAATGCATACATAAATGATGGGGAAGCCGTAGAATTGTGGCTTGTCTTCCATGCCAGTTTTGCTCCACCTCGAATCAAGGGTTCAGCTGGTCAGGAAACAAAAGAAGACGCTCAGCTCTTATACAACTTGCCTTTTTCCAAGTACTCTTTCCAGAAGAAAACTATGATAGTCTACAGGTAATTGCTTAGGGTTGCACAGCTTGATCAAATGGGGAACGTAGAATGTGAACTTCGTCGCCTAATCCTCACCTAACATTTAAGCCATTTCTGCAAGCAAGGCCCGATTTGTTGGACTCCAAAAAGCCATCTCCAGGTCCAAACGTTGGTGATAGATGATGTGATCCAGGGGTCATTAAGATTAATGCAAAAGGATAAGAAGACTGCATTATCCGAGAAGGGGATGCAATAACTGCTTGGAAAGTGGCTGCAGGGTAAGGAAGTGGTAGGGAACACCTAATTACTTGAAACGACTGCAAGTGCTGGAAATATGTTAAGCATGCTGATACTTGTGTTTTTAGAAGAGTGTTCCGGAGCTTTACCCTGTAAGCTGTAAACTTTTAGCTTATTCATATTTTTTATTTGCTTTGGTTACCTTTTTTATGCATCTTTTTTTTTTTTTTTTTTTTTTAAAACACTTGTCAAAGATTGGTATTTCTGAGCGGCCCTCTATTTTGGATCTAGGCGCCAACAGCTTTATTTGCTCAGACATTTAATCACGTTTGTTGAAAAGCCTAGCAGTTGTAGAATTCATTTAAACAATCCTTTCTTAGCCCGTAAAACAAATAATCCTCGTGGTGTCATCGGGGTTTATAAACAAAGCTGCAAAAGTCGAGCATGCAAATGCAAGTTATCTCAATGGCTTGCTGTATAAATTTAACTACACAAGCGCTGCAGAAGATAAGATTTACTGAGCAGAAACGCCTTGGAATGTATAGCTGTCTCGAAAGAAAAGGTGCTTTGGAGTATGGGTGGGAGGAATCAAATGCTGTCTCTGCCCCCGCCTACCCCCTTTTATGTAGGTGTAATCAGACTGCCTGGGATCTCTTTACCAGCTATCCTACATGCAGAAACGCCTCGTCCCATGCGTGGGTGGTGTTGGTATATACTTCGATGTCACTCTTTGTTGGTGGGTGTGGGGCACGTAATTTCACTTTTAGTAATCATTAAACCCGTGAGACCCCTTTGGAGAGGATAGGTGGCACAAAATAAGAGAACCGACGGACGTTTGTGGAGTGATTTTAGTGTAGAGTTTTCAGAGAAGTATCTAATAAGTCATAAAAGAAGTAAAAAGTAACAGTTGGGGTAGTTGTTTCAGCCATAATCGCCAGCCCTTATTTCCAGTAACGCGTTCTTAATATTTTCTTTTATTTACAATGTCACTAACCATGAGCTACTCTTTTGGCACACCTTTTTGCCTACATATTTATTTTCCAATATCCTTTGGTTGTCACAGTTCGTTCGGATTAAATTAAACACATTTCAAGACAAATAAAAGTAATCTGGTTTGGAATTGTGGGGCCGCATTTCCTACATTCAGATCCTTTCCTCACCTATTCCTCTGTGTTATTAAAGAATACTTTTAACAAATATTTCCCTACAGCAAATTTAACGAGAAAAATTGTAGATTAGTATTGAGTGTTTACATGGTATCCACGTTCAACAAATTGAGCCATGAAGTGTAAACGTAGGCGGTAAGGCCGGAGCAGAAAGGGTGCCTGTGATGGATGGGCCAGTTGGGTCTCCTCACTGTCTGCAGGGGCAGTCCGAGCAGCGTGAAGATTGCTCCAGAGCAGGAAGCCTTCGAGTGACTTAACTTGGTCAGAGCTCGGGCTTATCCAAACCAAGAGGCTTAATTACGTGTTGCTTTAAAAAGAGCCGAAGAATGCCCTCTGTGTTACGCTGTTTGAGGACACCGGGAATGCGGTGTGTGCGTAGCGCGGGGGCCAAGGCACTCTGCTTCCTGCTGTTCCTTTAATCATTCACACTCCCGTGTCTGCTGAAGCAAAGCATTTTATTACAGGAAGCAAAATATTAATTTTGTGGCTTTTCTTCCAGGCAGGGGAGGAGAGGAATCTTCTCTCTAGTACTAGGTTAACCGTTTTGCTGCCGCCTTGCCATGGGCTTTGGTTTCGCATCACGGTGCTGCTCATAGGGCAGCACTCGGCGTGGTCTACGATGTCTGAGGTCTCATAAACTACAGGACGGAGGAGGCCATCTCCTACCTGCAAAGGACTCTCTCTACCCTGTATCTAAAAAAAAGTGCTATGAATTCTGAATCTCTCTCATGCCTAGATTGCACTCACTCGTCCTCCCCATAAAATTACTGATTATCGACTCTTGTCATTTCCAAATTCCTGTTATTTATAACCTCTTCAACTCCTTCACAGTATTTCCAACACAGTTTTTTTGTCCACTAAGCTACTAGCATTCTGGGGAAGAGCACTTCATCCGCCACAATTCTTCTCTCACCACACACCCCATTTTGTCCCCTCTTCTGCTTTGTACTTGACCTATTATCTCTCACTTTCATCCCCCCTCGCCCTTTCTTTCAACCTGGGGTTGGGGAAATGCGCTACCCAAACGGAAGCTCTTTTAAAGACACCCAAAATTGCAATATCTCCCTTAATTGATTGTTAAAAGTTTACCGCGATGATACATTTGCCAGCTACTCGTTTTCAAATTCTTTCTCTTGCAAATTGATTTCCTAACTCAGCTTAGATTGTGAATGCACTGATTGTAAAACATAAACCATCTTGCAAAATTGTGCACCACTCGGTATATTCATAATAATAATTTTAATTTCGTGCACCAATGTGGTGATAAACAATCTTTTCATAGCATTGGTTTCTCACCCAGTTGTGAAACCACAGAATATTTGTGAGATCGCTTCAAATGAACTCATCAAATACAGAGTGATAGGTTGGGGAGAGAAATTGGCATGGTTGTGCTATTTCAGTCACTTGTTTGTTATGATGGCAAGCTTCAAATCGTCATCAAAACTCCTCATGCAAAGCTCTAATGTTTTTCAGTTCACGTGTCTAGCGAGGGACCTATTTATGAAGTTCTATTTTAGAGTAACTTGTGTGGGTGTGCAGGCTCAGAAACCATGACCCTTTCATCGCTACGTGGCTCTGTGAATGTGCGTGAAGGCGGAATATTTTTCCTGTTTTTGCTTAGATATATTATTGTGTTTTGGTTTTGTACTTTTTACATCTCTGGAGGAAGGTTCTGTTGCTGTATGTACATATTTTTTATAATATCTGTAAGTGAAACATTAAGGCAGTTAACTGAATAGGGATTGTTCAGTTAAGGGGAATTTGTTGCGTGTGAAAACAGAGTTTATATAACTATATGATCTTGCATGAAACTAAGAGCTAAAGCTCTTAGGTAAATTTTGAGCAGAAGACTGCAATTGTGTAATGGGGGGTTACAGTTGGGAAATGTGGTCAACTGTAAATCCTAAATTTGCCAGTATAGAGCATTTTCAAATTTGTTTAGACTAATCATTAGTTGTACCGTTGTGGGTCTCCAAAGTTTTAGTGCAGCTGGGCATTTTGGAAAATACCCAAGATTAAGTCAACGTGATAGCATTCTTTTTCTTTTGTTTTTGCATTGCAGAACATTACATCTATATTGCTTAAACGTTTTTTATGGCACTGATCCTGCTCAAAGCCTATCGATATCACTTTTTTTGGAGAGGAAAACCGTGTTTAATAAGAATTATATCGTGATCAAAGTTGGGCAGTTTGTTTTCAATTTCTCTCACAAATAAATTACATGAGTGTCGCAAGACTGTCAAAACACGTGTCTTCAATCATCAGTTGTGAATTTATTAAAGGAAATGTTCGCATCAATAAGCCGTTTCAGAGATATCTCGGACTTAGAAGCGTGATAGGCAAGCTCCCTTTCCTTCCCTACTTTATTTCTTCAATAAACTCAAACTTAAAAAAAAAACACGTGTCTTCATAGTTTTATCTGAATCTGAGAAGATCAGTTTTAAGGTAAATGGCTAAAGGAAAAAAGTTTCTTGTATGCTTAGCACTATGAGGTTGACTCCAATAGCATTTACTAGTACTGGAAGTAATAATACAGGAGTGATTCAACCTCAAAATGTCAAAATCCCTATTAGTTAAAGCGCGAGCAGGGTATAGCCATTTTTGTTTGTGCTAATTGTATATAAATGTTCCCATTTTATTCCCATTTTAAATGTTTTGGGGCTAATTCACAAATATGTTTAAGACCACATTGAAGAGTATTGTGTAATATACTCAGAAGTGCTTTTGTGAATATGCACCTTTGTTTGCGATGCAGCACAGGTTTTGGAGACAGACAGCAGATTGTCTGTTCTACATTGTGTAGTTATGACCAGCGAACAGAACTGCACAGTTTATTCAACAACCTCCCACATTCCCTTTGCTATCAACCCCTTTTATGCTGCGGAATTTGGGGATGTGGAATAAGGGAATACTTAGTAAGAAGGGTTAGTGAAGACAGACAAAAACAGCTTTGATTTGGCAGCTCATCTAAGTAAGCATACCAGTTCCTGTTTAGTAAGGAATTAATACCACAGTAACCACTTGTCAGTATTCAGGATAACTCAATAACAAATGCACCTACCACTATTAGTCCTGAGCTAGGTGGGATTTGGAGATTGACTCCTAATGCTGTGGCTGAAGTAATAAGTGGAGAGACATATGTAGCAAGCAGCTAAACAAGTTGCAGAGGTAGGACCTGAAAACACCAAAAAGGTCTTCATGAAGAAAGTGGGCCAGGTGAGTGAACAAGTTGGCAGTGCAAGAATCCCCCAACGATGGATGTAGCCAGACATACACTGGCTATATTTGTTCTGTGAAAGAAATCAAACACTTGAGGAAGCCAAGTCTATTATGTATATGTTTAATGCAAAAGTAGATAGCAGGCATCAAAAATATTCAAGTGAAAATTGCCATTTCAAGGGACCAGCGCTCCACTGATTAGTATGCTAATTTCTACACATTTCGGTGCTACATTAATACATTTTTCCTCAATGCATTAAGTGGTGGAAAGGACATGTGATAAAACAGAAAATCCCAAACTAGAAAGTGCCAGGTGCTTTGCATGTGAAAAATGTGAGAAGACCTTGGGGGGAAGAGACACCGTGTGGGTGTGGTTGTGTGTGTTTAGCTATTATAAAAAACCAAGCATTGGCATAGCCAATAGGTCTCGCTTTTGGGACCTTCTAAGTATTTAGTTATGCAGCAAAATATCATTGGTGCAACCACATCAACTGTTGCATGGCTAAACACTTATAAGGTCCCAAAGGCGAGACCTATTGGCTATGCCAATGCTTGGTGTGGTTGTGTGTGGTTGTGTGGTGGTTGTGTGTGTGTGTGGTGGTTGTGTGTGGTGGTTGGTGGGTGGGTGTGTGTGTGGGGGTGTGTATATGTGTGTGTGTGTGTATGTGTCTGGGTGTGTGTGTATGTGTCTGGGTGTGTGTGTGTGGGTGTGTCTGTGTGTGGGTGTGTCTGTGTGGGTGGGTGTCTGTGTGGGTGGTTGGTGTGGGTGGTTGTGTGTGTGTGTGGTTGTGTGTGTGTGGGGGTGTGTCTGGGTGTGTCTGTGTGGGTGGTTGGTGTGTGGGGGTGTGTCTGTGTGTGTGTGGTTGGTGTGTGTGGTTGTGGTTGTGTGGGTGGATGTGTGTGTGTGTGGCTGTGTGTGTGGCTGTGTGTGTGGCTGTGGGTGTGGCTGTGGTTGTGTAGGTGTGTGAGTGTGGGTGTGTGTGTCTGTGTGTGGGTGTATCTGTGTGTGGATGTGTCTGTGTGTGGGTGTGTCTGTGTGTGGGTGTGGGTGTGTGTGGGTGTGTCTGTTTGTGGGTGTGTCTGTGTGTGGGTGTATCTGTGTGTGGATGTGGGTGTGGGTGTGGGTGTGTCTGTGTGTGGGTGTGTCTGTGTGTGGGTGTGTCTGTGTGTGGGTGTGTCTGTGTGTGGGTGTGTCCGTGTGTGGGGGTGTTTGTGTGTATGGTTGGTGTGTGTGGTTGTGTGTGTGGTTGTTGGTGTGGTTGTGTGGTTGTGGGTGTGGTTGTGGTTGTGTGTGTGGTTGTGTGGGTGGGTCGTTGGGTGTGGTTGTGGGTGTATGTGTTGTGGTTGTGTGTGTGGTTGTGTGTGTTTGTGTGTGTTTGTGGTTGTGTGTGGTTGTGTGGGTGAGGTTGTGGGTGTGGGTGTGGTTGTGGGTGTAGTTGTGTGTGGTTGTGGGTGTGGTTGTGGGTGTGGTTGTGGGTGTGGGTGTGGTTGTGGGTGTGGGTGTGGTTGTGGGTGGTTGTGTGTGGTTGTGTTTGTGGTTGGGTGTGGTTGTGTGTGTGTGTTGTGTGTGTGTGGTTGGCTGTATGGTTGTGTGTGTGGTTGTGTGTGCGTGTGTGTGTGTGTGGTTGTGATTGTGTGTGTGGTTGTGATTGTGTGTGGTTGTGATTGTATGTGTGTAGTCTGTGTCTAGTTGTGTGTGTGGTTGTGTGTTCTTGTGGTGTGTATGGTTGGGTGTGGTTGTGTGTGGGGGGTGTGTGTGTGTGGCTGTGTGTGTGGTTGTGTGGTTGTGCTTGTGGTTGTGGTTGTGTGTGTGGTTGTGTGGTTGTGTGTGTGGTTGTGTATGTGGTTATGCATGTGGTTATGCATGTGGTTATGCATGTGGTTATGCATGTGGTTATGCATGTGGTTGAGTGTGGTTGAGTGTGTGGTTGGGTGTGTGACAGTAATACTAAAAGCATCTCAAAATAAAGGAACACAAACATCGAGTTTGTGGAAAGAGAAAGCACATTGCAAGTCAAAAGCGTGCAGCAAAGCATTAAGACAACAACATGTTCTTTTATGTTTGATGTTCTTTGAAAGAGAACATCAAAGGGGCGCTGCTAAAGTGATCACGGGCTAAAGTGATCTCGGGCGCTTAATGAGTATGACAAGGTTTGCCATTTGGCATTTTGGCTCCTAAGCACGCACCCGTGCACATGCACTATAGCTCTAGGCTGGCCATGGTAGCATTTCTTGAGCCCTCACTAAATGTCTCGCCAGATCAGCGCAAGCGCTGGGTCAGGCGAGACCTAAACAATGGCTGACTCCACGAAGAACCAATTTGTACTAACATTAGGAATAGTAATTTCCTAATTGAGATCATCTCTGAGTCGCAATTAGGAAATCATTCTTCCTAATGTGAGAAACTTTTTTTTTTTTAAATAGTGATTTTTAGTGTGTCACATTTTGGCCTTTCTCATGAATAATAATGAGGGAGGTCTCAGTATGCAACCCACTAGGAATCTCCGCCTTTACCAGAACGGAGGCCTGCTTGGTTCAGCAGAACACCATGTCTGTGATTGATTTTTATGTCTCGGTGCGTTAACCGCGCGAAAGCGCGGTCTCGCCAGAGACCTATTGTGAGCGACACAGCTTTCTAGGAGACAAGACCTGGCCGCGCGCATCTGCCAGGATCGGATCGGAGCGGGTGGCACGCACAACCACGCGCTCCGATTCAGTCAGGCTGGTCACACACACCCACACAGAGACGCGTGCACACACACACAGGCACACACGCAGAGACATACACGTACGTACACACACACTAGTGCACATACATACACGCATACACACGAGCGCACACATACAGAGACACACACCACCACCCACCCCCCGCACACACACGAGAGCGCGCGCGCACACACACACACCAGCGCACACACACACACCAGCGCACAGAGACACCCCCCTCCCCGCCGCCACCCCCCACTACAACTAAGCCCCACTCACCTCATCGGCGCAACTCCGGACTTCAGCCGTCACCGCGGGGCTCTCCCTCGGGCATGGGAGCCCCGCGTCACCACTGCTCCTCTGGCCGGGCACTCCGTGGGCGCGGGCTTCCAGCAGAAAACGGAAGTCCCGCCCCAAAGCAGGTTTCGGCAGTGCACGCGCACGTCTATTCCTGCTTCCGCTCATTCCGCTCTCTCGCCCTGGGGCCGCATATCTGGTATGTACGCTACATTGAGGTGCGTTATTATACATTCAATAAAGATATTACAGTACAATATCCGATAAATTGTTATACTAGACTTTTTCAATTTATGTAAATACTTTGATGGCGTCTTCCGCCGTTCGGTATCGATACACATACACTCCCCGCGCGAGCACCAGCTAAGAACAGAAAGGGCGTAGGTACCTCCAGAGCGGTTCCCACCACCTCCCGGTTTAAACACGCCGGACGTTGTTTGCCAGCCGCGCCTGGCACGAGGCGCTCACAGGCTGAAGTAGGGTGGGAAGTAACTGTGCCTGTTATTAGGGCTACCATTCTCAAGCAGGAAAGGTTCGGTTTCTTATGTAAGAACGGTCCTCAGTAATATGTCCATGCTTTCCTAGTTAGCAAAATAATTAGCTTTTTGGTAGGTGAGCTGACGCATCCTTTGTTAGGGCGGAGCCAGGTACTAACTATTGTATTTAAAGAAAGCCTGAAAGTCTCTGTACTTGATCAAAGATATAGTACTCATATGGAAGTAATGATCTTCAAAATCTCTTCCTCCTCTAAAATGCATTGGAAGGGAGCATTACTCTATCGACCCCCTGGCCCGTGCACAGGTTTTTCACTTACCCTTATGGAGCTCTTAGCTCCATATTTTAAAGCCAAGGACGATTTTGTTCCCCTTGGAGATTTTAATATACACACTGATTTACCTAATCATTCAGATACCACAGTCCTGCTTGCTGATCTTTTAATGTTAGGAATTTCAATCCAGAACAGTGGTCCAACACACTCGGGTGGACATACACTCGATTTAATTTTAACTAATTGTTCTAAAATAAAATGTCGCCCTCCTACCCCTATTAATTTGTCTGATCATTATGTATTGGGATTCACTCTACTAGGTTTTCAATTGCCTCATTATAAACCTCCTCCTGCTGTACGGAGAAGAAAATGGCATAATATCACTTCTGAAGGACTCCAGAAGGTATGGATTAAACCTACCTTCTCGGAGAATGATGACATTGAAACAGGTCTGAATAAATTTAATAAAGCGCTCCTGAAGGCAGTGGATTCATTAGCACCTTTGAAACTGTCTAAACAACGTCCTAAATCGAAGCAGGAAGCATGGTATACGGAAGATTTGAGAATTGAAAAGCAGCAATGTAGGAAACTGGAGAAAGTATGGAGGAAAGCACATACACCTTGTAGTAAAAAGTTTTATCTGGAGGCCCTATCCAAGTATCATAAAAATATAAAACTGGCCAGGAAAAATAGTCTAGCGCTACAAATAACGGAGCAGGTAATGCCACTAGAGAACTTTACAAAATTCTCAAATTATTTGTCAAACCTTCTGCCTGTGAAAGTCCTGATGATTTTACCCAAACCTTATGCGATGATATTTCCACATTTTTTGAGAGCAAGATTGAATCAATCTATGAGAAAATCACCAGGGCATTACACATTAACAATAGTATGGCTGACCTTCCCCTTCTTCGGATTTTAAAGAGTGAAAGCTGCTGTCTCCCCACGATTCCGGAAATTAGTTTGTCCGAAGTTACCGCTCTGTACAATCAAATTAAATCAGGATCACCTACAGACCTCCTGCCTGCAAAAATGATAGCCCCTCTGGGTAGCTTGCTGGCCCCGAGTTTTCAAACTTTGATTAACCTTTCCCTCAAGGAAGGGCTGGTGCCCAGTGTCTGGAAAAGGGCAGTTGTGAACCCTATTCGCAAAAACACGGCGTTACCATGGTCAGACCTTAACAACCTCCGTCCGATTTCTCTCTTGCCCCATTTGAGGAAGATGGCTGAGAAACATGTAACACCCACGTGTCTAAGTTCATCGAGGCAGCGGACGGTCTGGACCCTTCCCAATCTGGGTTCAGACCTAATCACAGCACTGAAACAGCTCTCCTCTCTGTTACGGATACCATCCGGATGGCACAGGATAGAGGAGGCTCCATGATTCTGGTGCTGTTAGATTTATCCGCTGCCTTCGACACGGTGTCACATGACATTCTGATCTGTCGTCTGAAGAGGGTAGGGATAGGCGAAATGGCTCTTTCATGGTTAAAGAACTTTATCACTGGCCGCTCACAGAGTGTTCGATTGGGCTCCCATATGGCCATCTCTAGGGAGCTCACCAAGCGGGTGCCTCAGGGCTCATGCCTAAGCCCCACATTGTTTTATGTGTATGTGGCCCCCTTGTCTGGAATTGTGAGGGAATATGGGTTCACACCTATATCCTATGCTGATGACACCCAGCTTTTGTTCCCTTTCCAGACCATGACGCCAGCAGTCAAAAGCTCCTTTGCCACAGGAATGAGAGCCATATCCAAGTGGATGACCTCCAATTGCCTACAGTGCAATGTGGGCAAGACGGAGGTCATGCTTTTCAGAGACGCCCCGCTCCTTTCGTCACCTGACTGGTGGCCGCCCGATTTAGGCTCTACTCCCTGCCCAAGGGAGACAGTGAAAAACTTGGGGGTCAAGCTTGATCGATCCTTGATACTCAAGGACCATGCTACCCAGGTAACGGGATCCTGTATGAGGGTCATTGGACTATTGAGGAGAGTGTTCCCATATTTAGCGGATAGTCACAGGAAAACTCTAGTGCAGGCATTGGTAATCAGGAGGTTAGATTATTGTAATGGGCTGCTTATTTCCGCTAATGAAGAACAGTTAGGCAGGCTACAAGTAACCCAGAACACAGCCGCCAGATTAATTCTAAATGTACCAGCCAGGTCTCCATCTCGCCCCCTATTAAACAAGTTACACTGGCTGCCTGTTCATCAGAGGGTGAAATTCAAGATCTGTTGTATTATTCATAAATGCCTGTTTGGTGTTGGTCCTAAATACCTATCTGAAATATTCAGACCTTATAAACCAGGCCGCTCCCTATGCTCTAAGAATCAAGCTCTACTTCAGATACCTAGGATAAAAAAAGAGAGACAAGGAGGCCGAGCTTTATCGTATAAAGGCCCCACCCTCTGGAACTCCCTGCCCCTCACCCTCAGGCTAAACTCCAATCTGACTGCATTTAGGAAATGTCTAAAGACACCATTCCTGCCTGATTGTATTTATGCTAACCAGCTTGTGGTAAGAACGCAAGCGCGGAGATACCCCTTTGGGGGTCGAATTCCTGCGCTATACAAGACACAAAATAAATAAATAAATAAATAACTTCCCTTCTGAAATCCTGGCAGTCTTGGACATTTTTTGTTCTGTATTTTTACAGCACACGTCACACACAACCACACACACAACCATACGTACAACCACACACTCACACACACACACACACAAAACCACACACACACACAACCACACAACAACACCCACACAACCACACACACACAACCACACACACACAACCACACACACAAACAACCACACACACAAACAACCACACACACACAACCACACACACACAACCACACACACAAACAACCACACACACACAACCACACACACACAACCACACACACACAACCACACACACAACCACACACACACACACCACCACACCACCACACACCACCACACCACCAGTGCACACTTTCACCAGACACAAACACCATCAGTCGTCATTGTACGCTTTCACCGGGCACAAACACCACCAGCCGTCAGTGTACGCTTTCACCGGGCACAAACACCACCAGCCGTCAGTGCACGCTTTCACCAGGCACAAACACCACCAGCCGTCGATGCACGCTTTCACCAGGCACAAACACCACCAGACGTCAGTGCATGCTTTCACCAGGCACACACACCACCAGCTGTCAGTGCACACTTTCACTTGTCACACACCACCAGCTGTCAGTGCACGCTTGCACCAGGCACACACACCACCAGCCAGCAGTGCACACTTCCACCAGGCACACACCACCAGCCATCAGTGCACAATTTCTACAGGCACACACACCACTAGCCATCAGTGCACACATCAATTGTTAACGCATCCACAATTAACTATTGCAGCAATCACAGTATGGCACACTTTACTTTTAAACATAATCATCTAAAGTGCAGCATTCCACCATTGCTACAAAAATAAATACACGTTTTTTTGCCCTACAATTTATTGACTTTTGTTGCAATTAGTGTTGCAATATTTAGCAATGCCAAAAGCTCAAACTTAATTACTGCGAGACCTATTGCATTGCAAATGCTTGTTAATAAAGCAGTCTGGTTATTTTGTTTGTTAATTAACCCCGTTTTCTTTAAAGGAAAACGGGATGCATTTCAAAAAGGAAAATGACCGGTTTAAGTTTATTTTTTTATATCCAGGTCTGGAAAGAATTAAATAAGTCTTTGAAAAGAAGTCCATTTTTTTTCTCAAGTCCAATACTCCTCCATCCTGCAGAGTACAATGTAAATGATTATTTTTCCTTTCGTGTTCCAATTGCTCTTGGGTTAAATGGAGCTTTTGTCTTCCACAGAATTCAGTGTAAAAATGAAATCCAACAAGAGACACGATGTCTAAGGATTCTTCACGCAAGGCAGAATCTGGTTGGTGGACTACAGTATTAGGGAAACCGCACATTGGGCAGAGAACAAGCTGGACAAAGTGGGTGTACAATGACATTCAGGGAACAAAACTTTGTGACAGCCACCTGAGAACTTTGTGGTACTTGAGCTGGATTGCATGCCAGGTTAGAACAGAGCACTCAGTGAACTATGCTTGGAAATGGGTGCTTGGTGTAGTAAAGGCATGGAGGCGGGAGAGAGAGAGAGCATCCTTTTGGTGATGCTCCTAGCAGGTGCTCATTGACAATTGTGTACAGAACCTGAGGAATGCAAGGGACGCTTGCTCTCTACTGGCAGAACTTCCGAGAAGGTCGTCATATGTTTGTGGAAGTATGAAGATAGACAGAAGGGACAATAACAGTACAACTTATGAAATTCCTTTAATGAACATGGAAAGAATAAAGTCCAATGTGCATCACTATCAGAAGTAATCTTTTTAAGACTTCAGATTAAGCTTCTTGGGTTGGTCTCTGAGCAGTAGTCGATGAAAGCCAGGGTTGTCATTCATTACTATTATGAAAGCCACTTCGGCTACAGAAGCATCCTAGGGCATCCACATAAGAATGAATCCGTTTAATCAGAGATGAGGCTTCATCTGCCAACTACATCAACTCTTTACTCCCAACTGATCAACCATTCTCTGTAATATTCATACCACCACTGTCTAGAATGGAATCCCTCAGTATATTCCAGGTAAACCTCAAATTGAACTGCTGATGAAGATGCCATACCTTCCTCTCTTGGTCCTCTGATATATTTGATCTCGGATTTCGTGTGAAAACTACAAATTATACAATTTCACCAAGCTTTTAATGGATGTTTGCACAGTGTATTGATTTGAATTGGCGCTTATAATTTGTACTTATTACCTTCTGAACTATTTTCTAAGTCAAATTTATAACGATGTTTATTATATCTCTCAATGGTTTATGGTCAAGTTTTATATAAGCATTTAGCAAGAATTTGGAATTATATCCGATGTGCGAGTTTGATGGGTGTTGAGCTCCATGCTATATGGTCGCAAATCGTTTTGTGATTGCCTGTTTTTTGTGTACATGTTACTATAACCAAACACAGTTAAGCTTTGTATAAAACCTTTTATATCTCATAGTTACAAAAAGGAAATAGACTATTTATAAAGTTGATTACTTACTTTTATTTAACGCATGAAAGGTTTCCTAAATGGATTGTATTTGCATTTCTTTCGTTTTTTATAATTGGCTAAATAAAATTCTGCATTCTTTTTACTTGTGAAAACTGAACAGGGAAGCTTGCATTCGTTCATATTCCACTTTAGAGATGATAAATGGTGGTAAAAATGTGTTCACAAACTTGCCTTTCTGCTTGAAAAGTGTTCTGGCAGAACTTCATAGCGCAGCTGGGGACAAGTGTCCTACTTTCTGAGTGTGTTCACACTATTTCACCTGCACTCTGCAGACTTGTAGCCTGCTTTCAACTGCCTTGGTTAACAATGATTCCCAAATCACTTGTCTTGTATGAGCTCTTCTATTCCCTGCTTCCTTTCTCCCTGTAAAATCGCAGAAGCATATAGCTCTTTGACAGCTTTTGTTTGAATGTTTATATTGTGCTTCTGATAAGGACTTCTAACTGCAAATTCCTCACCATAGAATATTCCCCAGGTGTCAGGCTGGATCTGGGATTTTTAGTAGTACCTCTGTGCACCGTTAGGTGTAGTCGCTGGCTCTGCATCAGCATCGTTTGCTCTGGGTCTGACGTGCGTGGGGCCTATATAAATGCCACCCCGGTGCTCTGATATCAGTTAATTTATAAAGATTTATTTATAAAGTTTTATATAGCACGAACAAGATCCCGAGAGTAATACATTGTATCCATATTTGTCCTTTATTTCTGCAGCAACAGTGCGAATCTGGATAGTTACCTTGCTTATTTTTTTGATAACTTTGTTTCACCTTTGTCAACCTTTTTTGAGCAATTGCTCCTAGTGTGCTATGACATGTCTCCAACAAACTTTCAGGTTTTAAACCTGGTGAGGAGTGTCACAGGCAGATGTCTGTCTCTGATCCCCATTTGGTCTGCCTTTCATGTATATGGTAAAACTGGACTCCAGGGCCTATTCCGTCTGTCAGTCGATGCACCCAAAGGCAATTCACAACGAGCCCTGAAGCTTCTGTCCACGCTACATAAAAAGGCCCAGCGTCATTCACGGTCGTGATCCCAGGAAAGCTCCCTAGCCCGGTCTCGCTGCTGGTTTTCTTCAAAGTCTAAGTAGTCATTGAAGTTGGGTACGTTCAAGAAGCGCAAAAATAAGTTAAAGTGCTCCTCTGCTTTCCTAGTTTGCCTCATGCTTTGTGGCCCTGCTCCCGCACTCCACTTGCAGAACAGGCACCTGCGTCCGTTCTGTGACTTCCTGAATTCCCTAGAACCAGAGTGACACCTGCCCAGTTTGGAGTTTTATGAAGCCATGCAGTCAATATTTGGGCCACCAACTCTCTCTGGCGCACCTTGGAGCTGAGATGGGCCCCAGCTGGGTCCACCCCTGATGCCAGCAGGACCCTCTAGATCTGTGCTGACTCTGGCCTCGAACCCTATGCCTGACCCATTATATTGTCCAACTCAGAGATGGCGCCACTCAGCGTCAACATCCGCGCCGGTCAGACCGTGCCAACCGTATGGCTAGGACACACTGCCTGTCTCTTTTGACAGACACATTCCGACTTAGGAGGTGGTGATGATGGTTATAGGTTCACGGACCCAGTTGACTAGTTGGTCCATTCCTATCATGAGGACAACTGGTATGAGTAACTGGGAGATGCTATTGGACAGGACAAGTCTCCAGGTTCTGGCTTGGTCTCTCCTCAGGGACATGCCATGGAGGAAGGCGCTTTCTTCGCATGGTAGAGAGAAGGGTTCCAGGAGTCCTCAACTTGCAGCTTCCTTCCGTTACAGTCAAGATTAATGTCTAAGATGCTTCAGCTGGGGCTGAGCTCTTTTGAGCCCTTACTCCCTGATTTTTTTTATTTTTTATTCTTTTTATTAGCAACTTAGAAAACACAGACTTTAAATATAATTATTACATTGTACCATAGAGAACACAGAGCTCACAATGCAAGGTCAATTTTAGAGTGTTTACAGCAGCATTTCATAAAGCAGGTCACATTTCAGCCGCCCTGTCAGTGTGTGAAGGTTGGGGGGTTCACATATTTCGCCTCTGTATTCGTTCCAGTTTGACCACACCGCCACCCATTTCTTGGGGCACCCTCGCGCCATGTACACTGTCTTTTCCTGGAGCATGCGCAAGTCCATATTCTTTTTCCAGGAGTTAAGTTTCGGAAGCGCTACTGCCCCCCACAGCCTAGCAAGGTTCGCTTCGCCACTGCTTGTCCTAGCGTCGCCCTTAGCCTCTCCTTCGCTGGCAGGTATGTTTAAAAGGCACCTCTTAGCCTCCATACGCAGCTCCACCCCCACACTTCTTTCATACAACGGAGCACTCGTTTCCAGTAGATCTGTAACACTGGGCACTACCATACATATTATGTGAATGACTGTTCATACCTCCCCGCATCCCCTCCTACAGAGTCCCTCCTCACTACGACCCATCAGCTTCAGTCTGGTGCCAGAGACGTACACCCTGTGGAGTATTTTAAGCTGGACAAGTCTGAGCCTGGCTGATATAGCCTCTTCTTTAGGGGAAGCAAGCGCACTTTTCCATTCCTCGTCATCTATTTCTAGTCCGTCAGCCTCCCACTTCCCTTAGAGAGCTAGTAACGGGTCCGGAGAGTTGTTGATGAGTTTTTTATACGTAAGGGAAATTGCATGTTCTGGGAGGTGTCCATCTAACAATCTATCCTCCCGGGGGAATCTTTTGGGGGTTTTGTCCCCGGGGGGATATTCTTCTGAAGGGAGTGCCTAACCTGCAAGTATCGGAAGTATTCTGTTTGTGCGAGTTCGTATGTGCTTTGGAATGAGGCGAATGGCATAACTCCGTCCGGACCCCATAGGTCTTTAACGTGGGAGATGCCAATTAGATCCCAGTTGCGGAACCCTTTGGTGCGGCCCAGATTGCCTAACCTCTCTGAGATCCATAGTGGGGTAGCCATTGTAAGAGTATTGGCCCATCCCAGTTTGCGCTGATCAATATGCCATAGTTGGACCGAGTGTTGTGTTGGCTCTGTGAGCGAGAATCTACCAGGTTTTGAGTAAAGCGCCGCCTCAAAGTTACCGCCCGGAAGGAGCCATCGGTCCATTTCGTATCCTGGGTCGTTCCCTTCGCAGTAGGTGCCTTGGTTGATGGCTGAGAGGTGTGCGGCCCAATAATACTTACGGATGTCCGGGAGCGCTATACCCCCATCAAACCATCCCAGTGTCAATTTCTGTAGGGATATTCTGGGTGTACCGGACCAAAGGAGATCTCTTTGTGCGGCCTCGACGGCCGCAAAGTACAACTGCAGAACCAGGTCAGGGTAATTTTGTAGGGCGTAGAGGAATCTTGGCAGCGCCATCATTTTAATAAGTGCTGCTCGGCCCAGCAGGGACAGTGGGAACTTCTGCCAGGTTGCGGAGTCTTGTTTAAACCGCTGTAAGGGCAGCAGAAGATTTCTCTCGTACATGATGGCTTTATCTTTAGAGATGAAGATTCCCAGGTATTTAAACCCATCCGTGGCCACCTTGATCAGGCAGCCTCTAGGGACTACCGGGGGTTCGCCATGGAGGACATACAATAGGGATTTACTCCAATTAATGCTATAGCCTGAGTTCTGCCCGAAATTGGTGAAGATGTCCAGGGCCACCATGAGGGACCTTCGAGGTCTCGAGAGATAAAGGAGGATGTCGTCCGCGTAGAGTGAGATCCTGTCCTCCCAGCCGTCAGCCCACCGGAGCACCTTCAGAGAAACATCCTGTCTAATCCAGGCAGCGAGTGGTTCAAGAGAAAAGGCAAATAGCAGAGGTGAGAGGGGACATTCCTGTCGCGTCCCTCTTCCCAGTGCAGTCTCAGAGGTTTTATTGTTTACTCTGACCTGGGCCAGGGGCTCTGAGTAAAGGAGACGCACCCATCTGATAAAACTGGGGCCAAAGCCCAATTTCTGAAGGACTGCCATCATGTAGGGCCACTCAAGTGTGTCGAATGCCATTTTGGCGTCGAGTGACACCACAACCGCAGCTTCTTGGATAGTGTGACATCGCCCCATCACTCCATTAAGACGACGGAGGTTGAGCGTGGTGTTGCGGTGGGGCATAAAGCCCGATTGGTCCAGGTGGAGTAGTGTATTTAAGACTGGCTTGAGCCTGTTGGCGAGGACCTTCGCCAGTATTTTGGGCTCTGCATTTAGTAAAGATATGGGCCTATAGGAGGCACAGGAATCCCTCGGTTCTCCAGTATTACATCTTTCATAGAGTCACATGCTTGTATCTTCCCCGTCGTCATGGTGGGAGTCTCACGGTAACAGAATGACCAAAGCAGTATCATAGAGAAGAAAACTGCATAGAAAAGCCCATGGGTACTGTACTATTTGGTAACCATACCTCCTCATTGTTTGGTTCAAAAGTCAGCCAATCAGCATTGCTGCCCTGCCCTCACACTCCCCAGTAGAACCTTCCTGCCTCAGATTTCTAACCGCCTTCGTGTGAGAAAGGAGTCTCCCTGAGCTCTGCTCAGTTTGCTGTTCCTGTGTGAACTATTGACCTTTTATTTTTCAACTGTCTTATCATCTGGATTAAGGTATTGTGAGTACCTATTTCTTTCATTAAGGCTGAAAGCTCTAAAAAGGGGCTTTTCAGGCCTTGCAGATCCTGTGGAAAGGCTAGGCTTTTCTATGAAGACCCTCACAAGGACTGCTTATATTGACTTCATCCAAAGCATGTGGCCAAGGATTGTAAATATTGTAGAACCTTCTCTGCTAAAACTCTGAGGGACAGAGAGGCTTGTTTGCTGGTGTGGCTTCAAAAGAAGAAGGCCGCATCAGATTCTGATTCTGGTGAGGAGTCTGCTACCTTGACACCTAAAAAGAGAAATGCCTCACATTCTGAGGAAAGGGTGGAGCCTAAGAAGGTTAAATCAAAGGGGAAGGAGGTGTCATCTCTCCCTCATAGTCCCCTCAAGAAGCCGTCAGGTGGGAGGAGCTACGCTAGCAACCAAGATGGCCGCGTAAGCTCCCTGCTCCGCCGACCTCCGCCAGTAGCTCATAAATCCTGATATTGATCCTGAATCCGCACCAGACTCCCGTGTGGCTGAAGTGTTGCTGAGCTTAAAGGTGTAATCCCGAGATTTCCATCTTCTCGAATGATGAAGCTACGCCGTGTTTTCATTCTCGGCCTAACCCAGCGTGGAAGCCGAGGCCTCGATTTCTAACCCATCCGGGTTGGAGTTGAACAACATCGGCCGCGGGACTTGGGCGGCGTCCGGTCTCCCGAAGTGGAGAATATCCTGACCGGTTTGGATGGTGATACTCTGGTCAGGTTGATTCCAAGGATACGGCGGCTAGACGCACCGGTTGCTGTGGACGGGGGTCCGTTGCCCAAAGACCCTGTTAAGCCCCCAGGGTCGACGGGCCTGGATCTTCGCTGGCGGCGACTGTGTTTAGACCGCGAGAATGACGGG
Organism: Lissotriton vulgaris; assembly: GCF_964263255.1. Taxonomy (NCBI): domain Eukaryota; kingdom Metazoa; phylum Chordata; class Amphibia; order Caudata; family Salamandridae; genus Lissotriton; species Lissotriton vulgaris. The sequence goes on from NC_141687.1 coordinate 1,843,705,919, forward strand.
TGCCCACCGTTAACGTCTGCCCCGCTTGTGCCTGTTACCCCGGAGTAGTCGACCTCTGGGGTCAAAGATCTGATCTGTCGCTTCGCGGGAGGATATGGAGCGGGTGGAATGTACGCCGTCGTTGCAGACCGTAATGGCCGCCATTGGGGCGCTTCACTCCCCATCATCCATAAAATGGTTGTAACAGCTGAAAATATGGGTCTGGGACCGGACTACGACCCTTCGATAGATTTGAAACATGTTGTGTTACCGGCAAAGCAGAGCATGCCTGAGAGGGCCCCGTGCGGAAACCAGAACTGGTGTTTTTTGTCAACTCCCGAACAACAGCTAGCGAGCCTGGAACTACCAAACACTCATCATACTCAATGCCGATACCGCCCAAGATGGACACAGCCGATCTTATACTCCAGGATAATTTTCTCAGTGACTATCGGATTGATTTATCATTCTTTTCCTCCCAGTTGGTTCAACTACGTTCTTGTGACCTACTGTTGGTGGACAGATATCTCTGTTTGACTTGTGGATTTCGAGTACTAATACTTTGGATTCAATCCTACCGTACTGACTTTGACTTTCTTGAACGTTTTGGTTCTCCTGTCGAGATAGTGGTTCGAGCGGAGAGAGCCCGCATGAAAAATCGGAGTGGCCAGGGTTGAGTTTGATTGTCTGGGTTTGATAAAAAGGCTTCATTTGATACGGGACTTATAGTGATGCGGGAGTCGGGCGGTTTTCACAAACTCCCCCGGTTGTTTTGTAATTGCTGCTTCACAATGTTTTGACTATATTTAGGGGTGGTTTGCTTCTGGCAGGGAGTGAGTGGGACCGGGAGCCTGTATGACATCTCCTCCTCCACTCTTTTCCTTCTTTTAGGTTTTAGTTGTTGGGCGACAGGCAAGCTGCTAGTGGGGTTAGGCCGTAGCCATTGCAGGGGTGAAGGGTGGGAGGAATGGGGGGGGGTTATTTTGTCTTTGTTTAGTTCTATGGCCTTTTTCGTTCCGTTCCCCTTTTTATGAGAGGTGGGTTGCTTATCCTGAGTCGATCTTTTTCACATATCTGGGTGTCTACTCTGGTCTTAATTATCCTGAATCGTGGGTGGACGGACCTTGCTGGCGTCAGCTTAACGGGGTTGTGGATCGTACTCTTTCTCCTTTTTCATATACCTGTTCATGTTGACGTCCCACACTCCTGTGCATTGATTTTACCACACTGGCTTATTCGCCTACTCACGTTGTAATTATTCTATTGTTTGACACCTGATATGTGTAATATTTCCTCTTGTTTGTCTTCTTTCAATAAAAATATATATATAAAAAAAAAGAAGCCATCAGGTCAGAAAGGGGCAGGGTCCGTCGACTATGGCTATGGTGACGACGGCTTCGTCGACGAAGGCTATGTCGACGACGACTCAGTCGACGAAGAGTAATTTCAACTGCAAAGGCATTTAAATCACCACAGTCGAAGACTTTGATCTCCATTCGCCCATTTCAGTCGTCGAGGGATTCGGCGACCATAAGCAAATCTGCAGAATTCACGTTGTGGACTAAGATTTCGCCTCTACCCCCATCTTCTTTACTGGAGCAGGATTCAGAAGGGGAGGAATCGTCCGGAGCGGCCTATAGCCCTTCACAACTTAGGATAAAAAGCCAGGACACAGATGAAAAGGAAGTGTTTTCCTTTGAGAGAGCTCATTCTCAATCTTCAAGATATGAATCCTTCCAGGAGACTTGTGACTCTGGTGAGGAAGATGAGCAACAAGAAGAATCGTGAGAGGAGTCGCGAGAAGAGTCAGTCTCCATACCTGTATCTCTGGTTTCTGACCTGAGGTTCATGATTAACGACTATTATCGTCGTTTTCCAGAGGCGAATGCGCCTCTGTCATCTACGCCGGCGACTACAACACAGCCCCCGAAGACCCAATCTACTCCTCACGAGCAGTCTGTGAAATCTCCACCAGTGATAATGATCAGGGACGATCTGACGGACACCGTTGATGATGAACAACCTGAGGAAGGGGAACTTATACAAGATTCTACGGGAGGTCAGGAATGGAATGAGTACATTTTGCCGTCGGCCCCTTCACCTACTCCGCCGCCAACCACTTCTCCTCCTCAGGATATTGGAGGATTCCATGACAGTGTGGAAAAAGCAGCTAAGAGATTTGATCTGGAAATGGAGGTTAAAGAAACTGAATATTTCTTATGTGATTTCAAAGATGACGCCAGGAAATCTGCTCGCTCAATCCCAATTATTCCTCACATTTGGGAGGAGGGCCTAAAAATGTTGAAGACACCAGCTTCCATCACGGTTTCGGTTCCGAGAATCGAAAAGAAATATAGAGCACCAGAGTCTTCTCTAGCCTGTCTGATAGGACACCCGAGACCGGAGTCGGTGGGGACGCAGGCGGCACAAAGGAATTCAAAGAATCCGGTTTCTACTTCGCTAGTGCCGCCAGACAAAGAAGGACGAAGGATGGATGGAGCTGGGAAGAGGTTTGCGGTCATGGCAGCCTCTACTATTAAAGCAGCCAATACTATGGCCCTAATTAGCCGTTTTAACAGGCAAATGGGGTCGGATTTGGCACCCATTCTGGCTGCACTACCGGAGGATAAGAAAGAGGAGGCAGCGGCTATCCTCCGCAATGGGGCAAAGTCGGCCTCGGAATCCATTAATGTTGCCATGGATGTTTCCTCTATGGCTTTCAGGCAGATGGCAGGAGCACTTTCACTTCGGAGACGGGGATGGTTAAAGGCAACATCCTTTCGTCCGGAGGTGCAGGCGAAGATTGTGGACATGCCATTCGACGGCGAAAATCTTTTTGGAAAACTCATAGACGAAGCGCTGCAGGGTATCAAGTCAGATACAGATACGGCTAGGGCGCTGGCAGGGCCGGTCCTAGGCATGGGCGGTATGGGCAGCTGCCCAGGGCCTCGCGCTCAGGGGGCCCCCTGCCGGCCCCGCAGAGTAGGGAAAAGCGCACTCGCGCAGGCAGTAAGGCACTTAGAGGGGCCTCACATCTTCCCTTTCGCCCGGGGCCTCAGAAGGCCTCAGAAGGCCTAGGACCGGCTCTGGGCGCTGGGATCCTTTCAGCAAGGAAGGTTCCAGTCCTTTCGTAAAAGAGGTGAAAGGGGTCAATTTAATCAGAGATCTTCATATCCATCCAACAGATATCAGCCCTATAACCAGCAAGGATATAGGCAATAAAATACAGGCAATCAATATAGGCCTTCCAACTCCTCTTTCCAGCAGCAATCTAGGGGCAAGTCCTCCAATAGAGGAAAGAATCAACAATCTAACAGACGACAATGATCTCATGCCGGCGCTCCCCACACAGCAGATCCCGGAAAACGACCACTATCTGTCTCTCTTCATCGACAATTGGATGTCCATAACATCGGACAAATGGGTTTTGGATGTAATAAGCAGAGGCCATACCCTAGAGTTTGTACAAATGCCACCAGATCACCCCCCGGTGCTCAGACACCATCCACATCGTCAAGAACTGCAAAAGGAAATCCAATCACTCTTGCGGAAGTGGGCTATAGAAGAAATACCTCAACAACACAGAGGGAAAGGCTTCTATTCGCATTTCTTCCTCATCAAAAAGAAACAAACTACGAAGTGGAGACAGGTATTGGATTTGAGGGATCTAAATCGATACATAAAGAAAATTCCCTTCCGAATGCTCTCGTTGCAAGAGATCCTCCTAATGTTAAAGAGGAAAGACTTCATGGCTTTGTTGGATCTCATGGACGCATACTTCCATATCCCAATTCATCGGAAGCACAGAAAATATCTAAGATTTGCTGTGGAGAGTCGCCATTTCCAATTCAAGGTGTTGCCATTTGGCCTCAAATCGGCCCGAGATGTTTACCAAATGCATGGCCCCAGTGGCGGCCCACTTAAGGTTAAGAGGGCATTGCATTTACCCATATCTAGACGATTGGCTGGTGACAGGTCCATCATTCACAAGAGCCAGGAGGTCCCTTCAGTGCTGCATCCGCCTGTTCCATCGGTTAGGCCTAAGAACCAACTTGGAAAAGTCTTCACTGATTCCAGCTCAGGGCATTCAATTCCTAGGGGCATGGATATGCACCAAGGAAACAAAAGCATGCCCGTCCGAAGAAAGGATGAGAAAGATAATGGGCCTAGCAACATCCCTTCAGACAAAAAGGTTCACTTCTGTGCGGATGTACAAATCCTTGTTGGGGATGATGTCCTCTTGCATCCCACTGGTTCCAAACTGCCGTCTTCGAATGAGACCCTTGCAGGAACATCTGGACGAGCAGTGGGTTCAGTCCACAGGAACCTTCGAAGTTCGGATTACCATCACTCACCGTATGAAGGTGGCCATGTCATGGTGGATGGTTCAGAAGAACTTGAATCAGGGTCTGAATTTTGTACCTCAGAATCACAAATATGTGATGACGACGGACGCTTTGTTGCAAGGATGGGGCGCGCATCTTCAGGAGCTGGAGATCCAGGGCCACTGGTCAGAGTGGGAAGCACACCTTCACATAAATGTGTTGGAGCTCAAAGCGGTGTTTCTGGGACTTCAAGCTTTCCTGCCCAGAATACAGAGCTCGTCTGTGCTCATTCAGACGGACAGCACCACGACTATGATTTATCTTCTAAAGCAAGGAGGAACAAGATCCAAACAACTTTCTGCGCTGGTGCAAAGGATTTGGAAATGGCTGATAAGCCACGACATTTCTATTCAGGTGCAGCATATACAGGGCATCCTCAACACACAGATGTCCTAAGTCGCACGGCGAGCGTGTCGCACGAGTGGGAACGGCACGACACTCAGCTTCACAGAGTGTTTCAAAGATGGGGCACACCAACGTTCGACTTGTTCGCAACCCGGGACAATTCGAAATGCGATCAATTTGCGTCCAGGTACCCTCAGCGGGATTCCAAAGGAAATGCGTTACACATAGACTGGAGGGGAATGTTTGCTTACGCGTTCCCCCCAATTCCCTTAATACCGCGAGTGCTTTGCAAGATGAGATCAGAACCATGTCATATCATTCTGATAGCACCAGCTTGGCCGAGGCAAGCATGGTTTTCAGATCTGCTGCAGATGTCAAAAGGCAACAAAGTGCAATTCCCGACATTCCAGAGCCTCATATCCATGAGCAACGGCCAAATTCTGGATCCAGACCTAGCCCCGCTAAAATTATCCGCATGGAACCTCATGAGCGGGAATTCCAAGACATGAGCATTCCGCAGGACTGCAGACAAATACTATCGCAATCTAGGGCTATGTCAACTAACAGGACATACAAAGCAAAATGGGCACGCTTCTGTCACTGGTGTGCCAGTCATAGTCTAAACCCGTTGACAGTACCTCCAGAAGGTATTCTACCTTACCTGTTGTCGTTATCAAAAGCAGGTCTGTCACATGCCTCGTTGAAAGTACATTTGGCAGCAATATCAAGGTTCAGGAGAGTACCAGATGAGCCGTCTCTCTGGTACCACAGACTGATAAAGGAGTTTGTCAGAGGGCTCTTAAGAGCTTTCCCACCCATTCAACGACCGCCAATACCCTGGCATCTCAATACAGTTTTGGCGCAACTTATGAGGCCACCATTCGAGCCTATACACAAGGCAGACTTACAATTCCTGTCTTGGAAGACAGCCCTGCTGCTAGGGCTCACCTCGGCGAGGAGAGTTAGCGAAATACAAGCCTTTTCAGTGAAAGAGCCTTTTCTTCAATTTCGACAGGACAGGGTTATATTACGGACAAATCCTTCATTTATTCCCAAAGTTCCTACTTCTTTTCACCTTAATGAGCCAATTATTTTGCCTACTTTCTTCAGCAATCCATTGTCTGAAGCGGAAAGAGCTTTGCACTCCTTGGACATTGCTAGATGTTTGAAATTCTACATTGAGCGAACAAGAACATTCCGCAAATCTAAACAGCTGTTTATTGCATTTGAAGGACAGAGGAAGGGGCTCCCTCTGTCAAGACTGAGTATCGCCAGATGGATATCATCGGCTATCATTAAATGTCATGAAAAAGCTGGGAAGCCGCTTTATTCCAGAGTGAATGCCCATCCCACAAGAAAGATGGCGATATCAATAGCCTTGTTTGCAGGAGTGTCTCTACCTGACATCTGCAGAGCGGCGACGTGGAAGAATGTGCATTCATTTACCAAGCACTACTGTCTGGACACTGCGTGGAAAGAGGACACCGCAGACGGACAAGCTGTTCTGAGGCGTCTATTTCAATAAGGTATTCTTTTGTTCTACGTTAATACTCTATACAGTATATATTTATATTAAGTCTGCTGTTGTTATGGATGGTTTAATGTATTTCTTTCAAGAACTTGCACTGTATGAAATAAGGGGTGTTGGGGTTTTTATTCCTATCTGCCCTGTGTTTTTTCAGATCATGTTTTAACAATATTTCAACTGCAGCTCTTCCTTCTGGGTTCTATCCTGGAAACGCTGCAGGCTTTGTGGGTACTACTTACAACTCTGATACAAGCATGTGAATCTATGAAAGATGTAATACTGGAGAAGGAATTAGTTACTTACCTGTACACTATAGTTCTCCAGTATTCTCTTTCATAGATTCACATGCGCCCGCCCACCTCCCCGTTTCTCAGGCAGAACCTGTTCTCTCAGTATTTATCCAGGTCTCTCACTTGGGGCTGGAAATCTGAGGCAGGAAGGTTCTGCTGGGGAGTGTGAGGGCAGGGCAGCAATGCTGATTGGCTGACTTTTGTACCAAACAATGAGGAAGTATGGTTGCCAAAAAGTACAGTCTCTATGGGCTTTTCTATGCAGTTTTCTTCTCTATGATACTGCTTTGGTCATTCTGTTACCGTGAGACTCCCACCATGACGACAGGGAAGATACAAGGATGTGAATCTATGAAAGATAATACTGGAGAACTACAGTGTACAGGTAAGTAACTAATTCCTTTCCCTTCTTTTGGGATGGCTACAATTGTGGCAATACGTTGATCTCGCGGTAACACTCCCCTCTCCTTACTTTCCTCAAACATACGTTTGAGGTAAGGGCTAAGGCCATCAGGTTTGAGCTTGTACAGCTCGATCGGAAGACCGTTGGGCCCAAGGGCTTTAGCCGGGCGAAGATCCCTAATAGCCCGCCCCAGTTCATCTATGGTGAGTGGCGCCTCCAAAGTGTGTCTCTCAACCTCCGAGAGAGCCGGCATCTGAATGTCAGCCAATAAGGCCACTGAGTCCTCCTCCGGTCAGTCAGACCCTCTGCTATATACCCGCTGGAAGTGTTGTGCAAATTCCCTAACTATCTCGCTGGGTTTTGTAACGACAGCTCCTGACTCAGCCTTAAGCTCGACCACTACTCTCTGTGCCTGCTGTTTTTTATCGAGCCAGGCAATGAGCTTACCCGCCTTATCGCCTTAGTCGTATATTCTGCCCTCTCTGTCTCTTTCTAAAGTCTTGGCGGCGTCAGTAGCCAGGGCCCTATATTCCGCCGCTTTGAGTTGTATCTGGTGAATAATCCCTGGGTCACCGTCAGTCTGCGCTGCCTTTTCCAACCCAATAAGATCAACCTAAATAGTTACTATCTGCGCCTCCCTTTCTTTGCGCCGGCCGGCGATCGCGATTAGGGCCTCCCCTCTGAGGACGGTCTTGAAGGCCTCCCACAGTACGAGGATTCTACAGAGCCATCATTGCTCTCAAAGTATCAGTCAATTGAAAGAGTTAGCGTCTTTCTCAGTTCTTCGCTATGTAGGTACCAGGCGTTGATCGGTGCAATACACCCTTCCCGAGGATCACCGATTGTGAGGTGGGCCAACAGCGGGGAGTTATCCGAAATACCCCTTGCTAAGTGCGTGACTTCCTGAATTATGGTGCCCTGATGCATAGGTGCCAGAATGTAGTCTAAGTGTGAGAAAGAGCGGTGTGGGCCCGAAAAGAAGGTGTATTGTTTGTCTGTCGGGTGTTTAAGACGCCAGAGATCAGCCAGACCAAATGCCTCAATGAAATCCGCTAACCACAGGCGCCCCAGCGGTATGTTCCTGGGTGGGTGTCTGTCAAGGTCCCCTGCTACCACTGCATTAAAGTCGCCCCCAACTAGGAGTTGACCGTCCGGGAGGGAAAGGAGAAGCCTGCCCACGTCTTGATAGGACTGAGTTTGGAGACCCGGCGGGATATAGGTCGATACCAGGTTCAACCTACGCCCCTCCCATTTTCCCGATACAGCCGCAAAGCGGCCCTGTGGGCCGGTTTCTGTATGGTCAATGATGAGGGGGAAGCTACGATGGAGAAGGATTCCCACCCCCGGGACCCAGAGGTGATAACGGAGTGAATAGTCAAAGAATACCCCCATCTGTTCAATGCGTGGCACGTGTTGCCCAACAAGTTAGTCTCCTGCAACAATGCAGCATCTGGGAGGTGTCGTTTAACAAATTGCAATACAATGGTTCTTTTAAGCTTGTCCCCCAACCTGTTGACATTCCAGCTCAATACCTTGAGGCTTTTGTCCCACTTCTTAGCCATAACCACTCCTTACTGAAAAAGCAGCCCTGTGTGAACTGGTAGATTTTCCAACTATATCATTACATTCCTGGTGTGACCATACCAAACATCTCCCCCTGCTCCCAACCGTCCCCCACACCCCCCAACTGCACCCCCAACAACCCCCAGCCCCGCCCCCCTCCCTGCTGCCCTGCTCCATAGGCTTCGAACTACCCACATCCCCAATTAGCAGAGTGCCTTTCGCCCAATACTAAACCTGGAAAAGGAAGAAACCAACAAATCAAAAACCCCTGTCTTCCCTTCCCGGTGAACCTCCTGCAAGGAGCGTGCACCGGCTCCAGCTCCACCCGCCACCCATGTCCCCCCCCATATATAATAAGAGTATACCATTAATTCCTACACTCCGTGACAATTGGATGATACCCATTTAGAGTCTGCAGCCCACCCTGTTCGGCATTGTTCCAACCCGTCACAGGACTGTTTGGCCACTGGAGCACGAAGTAAGAGGAAAGGGGAGGGCCCTCAACAATGTCTACTAATCGGAGCAATGTCCCTATCGCTTTAGGGGGTCGAATCATCTGAAGGGATATTGCTCCTTCAGGCCCTTCCTTCCTGGTCCTCCAGCCGCAGGGCCATTTGGCAGTGTTGGTGCACCAGATGGTTTACGCGCTGTTCCAGGGCCTTGGTAGACGTCTGTAGCTCCTTGATACCTGCTTCATTGGCTTTGGTCTTCTCCGACGTTTTATTAAGGTCAGCACGAAGGAGGTTGGCCTCTTTTTTAATTTTTTTTATTAAAGTTTTTTTTGTCAGCACTTAGAGCACACAATACAATTTACATACGTCAGCCACATATATATACAGAAAGCAAAACAAAGCAGAACAGCCAGCACTAATAAATAAAAGCACAGACTTTAAAGAAAAAAGAATATCTTAGACAATTATATACACTCCTGATTACATAACATTCCTAAAATCCAAGCCACGTAGTTATAGGTTGCCAAATTTGACAGCCTTGCCTTTTTTTCCGTCGACCCTTAGTTCTACACAATGCCATCTCAAGATGATATATTACAAGCAACTTTTTTTGCCAATTAACAAAAGATGGAGGATTAGCATCAAGCCATTGCGAAGTTATACACAACCGATACAGAGCCATGCATATGAATATCATCCCCTCCTTATCAACCAGTCGCCCATTGCATTGCCATCCAAAAATTACCAAAGATGCAGTTATTTGTACTGGGATTCCCAAACTGACATGTATAAAGGTCTGAATTTCCCTTATGAAGTTTTTGAGTTTAGGACAATTGAAAAACATATGGAGCGAATCAGCAGCATATTGGCCACAACGACTACAGCTACTTCCTCTACCTGTGTTCCATTTAGCCAGTTTCCCCGGAGTGTAATAAAGTTCAAAAATTGCCATGAAGTGCTGGCTTTTCAACGGGCCATTAAACAAAACATTAAGTGACATTTCAATACTTCTCGTCAAATTGACCCCTTCAGAGCCCAATTTGATAGCCCATTTTGCCTCCTGAAGCTCTAAATCATCTTTAACCTCGCTCAAGAATAACTGATACAAAGGACCCATTTTACCTCGTGCTTTAAGTAGCTCCATGATCTCAATTTTCCGTAAAATAATTGCGTTTTGAGCTTTTTTCCCCTCACAGTAACTGCGCAGCTGGAGATATTTAAAGAAATCCCCTCGCGGTAGATTGAATTTACTTTGTAAATTTTCAAAAGACATAAATTGTAATCCTACAAATAAATCCCCTAAAGTACGAATTCCTAAATTATACCATCTTTTCATAACCGGGTCAGCAAATATTGTGGGTAATAAAGGGCAGCCTTGTAGTGGAATGTATATATTCAAATTCTGACCAATACCTAACCTCTTTTTAGTTTTCCTCCAAATTACATAGGCTGCTATTACCGGCTTAAACCTCGTCTTTTTGAAATAACTAGGCTTAATTATACGACTTGAACACTGCTTCGATTCTTGGCCCAAGAGCATCTCATAAAATTGAGGGCGCCGCGTGATCAGGAGTTGTATCTTCCGCTAACAATAACACACCCATGTTTTGTAAGATTGCAACCCAATGATATAGCTGAAAATCTGGTAGTCCCCAACCTCCTCTTTCCAGTGGCAGAATACACCAATTCGCCGCGCCCGGTGGTAGCTCCATATAAAACGTGAGCACATTCTCTCAATACGAGAAAAATATACTGCCGGTATTAAAAAAAAGAATGGCCCGGAAAACATATAAAAATTTCGGAAATATCAACATTTTGATAACATTGCTGCAACCATACAAAGATAAATGGAGGTTATTAATTCTTTGCAGTGTTTTATTTGACGAGGATATAATAGGGTCGAGATTTTTAGCAATAATATCCTCGACATCGGCTGTGATTCTTATGCCTAAATATGTTGCCTCAGAATCTAGATTAATATTCTCAGGTCGTCCAGCCTGTGAATGAATCACCTGAGTCTTTGCAACATTTAATTTATACCCTGAATATCGCCCGAAGGCTTCCGCCGCTTGGATAATTCGGGGAAGTGCTTCAGTTATATTAGCAGTAACAACCGCAATGTCATCCGCATATGCATAAACTTTATGACATTGTGTCCTGATCTGTACCGGGTTAATATTATCTGCCTCTAGTATAGAAATAAAGGGATCGATATATAACGCAAACAAGAGCGGGGAGCAGGGACACCCTTGTCTAGTGCCCCTTGCTATAGACACCTGTTTCGATAGTCTACCCCCTATCCGAAGTGCAGCTGTTGGATGGAGATACATCGTTTGTATAGCTTTTATGAATTCAGAAGGGAAGCCCTTCCAGGTTAGAACTGCCCACAAAAACCGCCAGATGACCCTGCCGAATGCCTTTTCGGCATTCAACAGGGCCACTCCGACCGGTGATCTACTGTTCTGAGCCCAGTCCAGTATTGCTATTACTCTACGAATATGATCCGTAGTATCTCTGAGCTGTATGAAGCCGTGTTGGCATAGTGACACTAACTCTGGCATCAGGTCATTCAGCCTGTTGGCTAAAATTTTTGAGTAAATCTTATTATCTGTGTTTAATAAAGATATGGGCCGATATGAGCCCATTTCTAATGCATTTTTCCCTTTCTTTTTGAAAATAACTATTGTAGCCTGCGACCATGAATCTGGTCCGTGTCCATTAAAGGCTTGTTGACATACTTCTAATAATTCTTTCTGAATTGCTTTACAAAACGTCCTATAAAATTCCAGAGGGATAGAGTCCGGACCCATAGCTTTTCCCTGTGCTAAACCCATTAACGCCGCTTCCACTTCCTCCCAAACCGGTGGGGCAGATAGAATTACCCTATGATGTTCAGCCAGTACGTTAGTCACTAGAGTGTAGTGTAGTTCCTATTTTCCCAATAGGCCCTGCGCATTGTAATAACATAAACAGTAGTATCGGCGTAGAAGTGCGGATCTTCCAGGCCTCTACTGACTATGCTAAACTTAATTGTGTTTGTTACCAACTAGCTCATTGGTCACTGGAAACTTTCTTGACTGAATAGGAAGTGATCAGCTTCCCTGGCACAGCCAAGAAGGGATTCAGTTTTCCAACAACCGTGCAACATGACAACTTTGCTCCTCAGGTAAGAGTCAATCTCTAGGGTCGTGTGAAACAATAGACAGTTATTTTACTCAGTCAGTGGTTGTGCAGTTTACTTTCACAATATGTAGAGAATAGAGAGACGGGCGTTTGTCAATAAAGGGTAACATTTATTGAACAGTCTTTCTTCTCGTACAAGAGAAATGAATTGCCACAATTGCAAGACTTGTTATTATAAAAAGTACGTACAGTAAGATAAGTATTGAGAAATAATACTGTAAAAGCATTGATATGGTTTCTTAGCCATACAATGGTTTATAATGAATAAAACATATATACATTCATATATATATTAGGCTAAAATACTCAACTGGTGCTTCTAACTACGCCTACCCCAATGTACCTGACCTAAGCCTAATACTTGGGAGGGGAGTAAGTAGGTAGTTTTAAGTTAAGTTGGTTTTGCCAAGGTTTGCTTCAAGAATTCTCTCTAAGGGTTTAGTCAACACCATACCTCTGGAATAGAATGATGGAGGTCTGGTATCTCCTTCAGGGACTCGATATCCCAGTCACCCGCAAGGGTAGACTAGAAACGCCGGAGCTGGATTTCTCTGCAGGAGAAAAGACAGCGTCTCTCTCAGCGCGTCGAGGAGGAGGAGGGGCAGCGTCCGCGGGCAGCTTGCATCTGCTGGGCTCTTGCAGGGGGACGGCTGTTCAGCTCCTAAGTTCACCACACCATCGTTCGCTAGTTAGCAGCGATAGCAGTAGCGATAGCAGCTATGGTATCATCAGCATAACAGCAGCTTCAGCAGCAGCGAGACAGCAGCGATGGCATTGAGGCAGCTAGCAGCGTTTGCTTAAGGCAACGTTGGTAATATTTATACTTGAAAGGTGCCTTGTTTGACGTAAGTTTTTGGACATAAGACGTCAATAAAGATGTCACTAGGAAGTGATCGTCTATCAGTGCTCATTAGAGTTCTATTACTAATCAAAACATAGCAAGCGGGGATTTCCAGGTTGCTGAGTTTTTATCTTGTTGAAGAACTCGGAGTGTTAATCTAGGAATCTTAGATAGTAACTTCTGCTATGTCATTGCACTAATTGGTTGCAAAGGAAGTGGCAGAGAAAGTGATTCTGAAATGTGGCTCTGTTCGTGTGAGGCCAGAGACGAGTTTCTGAATATTGCATTTGATCGGTTATGCCAATATAGGGAATAAATGGATTTATAGCCGAATAGGGGCATAAGGTCACAGTATCGATCAGGGTCCTAGATTAGAACGCTACAAGAGGAGAGAGATAATCTAGCTCATCCTCACCACTTATTCCATCTCCAGGCTCGCAATATAATGCTTGATAAAATTCATGAAATGCATGAAGTATCCCAGTTTTTGCCTCTTGTAGCCTCCCATTCATATCTGTAATTTTAACAATATCACCATATACGGCCAAGAATCTCCCCGTATTTTCACTATACTCATAAGCTTCTTCCTTGTATTGTTTATATTTTTCCGCTATCTGCTCAGCCACATTGGAATATGCCAGTGTCCTTATAACAGTTAGATCTTGTTGGGCTTTTTTTATTGATTCTGAGTCTTCACCTTGATATATTACTTCCGCTAATTTATGTTCTTTCCGAGTAACCTCTGCAAAATCATGGTGATGTTTACTCAACCATTGTTTACGTTTATAGTTTGAAAAATTGAGTGTTTCCCCACGAATAACCGACCTAAATGAATCCCATACTACCCCTTGCGAAGCCCTGCCCTTATATATCTAAAAAAACTTCTGAATTCGATTAACCATTAGTTGGCAATAGTCTTCATCCCCTAATACCTTCCTATCAAAAGTCCAAGTTCTCTGCTGTATCTTTTGTGTCAATTCCAACTCAAGCTCTAAAATCACAGGGTTATGATTCGAGACCAGTTTCGGATGAATAACTATATTAGTCTAATCTAACAAACTTTGTATGGGGTGCCGAAAAAAAAGTATAACCAGGATTCTCAGGATATAAAGCATTCCAAACATCATACAAGCCTTGATCTATCATTAAGCCACGTAAGGCGCTATACATCAGAGTTTTTCTCCCAGTATATCTGTGGTTCGATCTAACATTTAAAGCAGCAGGAATGTTTATATTCAAGTCCCCACATAATATCACAGATTGTGGCCATTGGGCCAATTCCTCGTTAATAAAATGTAACAGTTCCGCGTCATCCAGATTTGGCCCATAAATATTACAGACAGTAAATGTCCTGGATTCGATCATTAACGTTCCTATAAACCACCTGCCCCATTCATCTGCAGCACAGTTAATACACTTGCCCAATCCATGTCTCATCAGTAGAGCTACCCCTCTTTTTATCCCGGTTTGTCTAGAACAAACAACCAATTGCATACCCAGATTCTTCAAAAGATCTTTTTTTAACCAAGGCACATGTGTCTCTTGCAAACATAATATATCAATTTGCAGTATTTGAACAATTTTTGCCAACATTTGTTGCTTCTTAACATTATTCATACCAGCAATGTTCAACGTACATATTTTCACCTTTTTATTCATCATAAAAGTAAAAAAAATAATAATTCTATCCCCAGCAGCTTGCCCTTAGACAATACCTCTTCTTCTCTCAATACTAAAAAGATTAGCGAAAAAATATAATTCTCATACTTCTGAGCCTTCAAAACCCACTTGTGCTCTAATGCTGCCACCACAGGCCCCCTCTGATCCCCCCCCCACCAACTCCCTCCCCACAATCCCCACCGAACCGCCCCTCACCCCGCCCCCCCCTCCCCCACATGAGGCCCAGGGACTGTTAGTCTCTGCATGATATGGAGTACCGTGCCTCCTTTTTCCGAGTCTGCCCAGGAAGAAAGAACATCGATATTCATAAATAAACATAGTCGTACCATATCCAAGTCTTAAGTCTTCTAGCATATGCGCTATACACCTTTCTTATTACACCCTTCCACTAATAGATTCTAAGTATTCTTTGGCCTTGCTCTCCGTAGGGCCATTTGGCAGTGTTGGTGCACCAGATGGTTTACGCGCTGTTCCAGGGCCTTGGTAGACGTCTGTAGCTCCTTGATACCTGCTTCAATGGCTTTGGTCTGCTCCGACGTTTTATTAAGGTCAGCACGAAGGAGGTTGACCTCTATGGAGACTTTGTCGATTTTAGTCTCCAGGTTGGCGCCAAGTGACTGGATGGCCGCCATGATGGAAGCCAACTACGGCTCTTTCGGGCCTGACTGATCCCCAGCTGGAACCACCGCCTGTGGAGTCCCCTTCTGGACCGTGTACTTATCCAGTTTATTGGTTTGGGAGGTCTTACCTTGTTTGGGGCTCATGACGGCTGTATCCCAACCGTATGTCATGGCCACGTGAAGTACACAGTCCCGTCCGGGAGCACTGCTTGTGTCCTCCGTTGGTATGCGGAACCCCACAAGTGTCTCAGCCGCTCCACCGCACCGTCACCCAGGTCACTCAAGGGGTATGTTGGGCCCTCCATACCAGCTGTCCGGGCTCCCGGCCCTCAGTCGTCCACTCAATATGTTCACCGCTATGGGCCAGTGGTCGCCACACTCCGCCTCTACCCCTGGGCACCGCCTCGCCGGAGGGACGTATGCCGCGTACACCAACACTCTCCGACCAGCTTCCTACCCAGCGGAGGCTCCTTAATGATTGTGCAGACGCTATTACTATTGTCCACTATCCTCAACAAAGAGGGCAACGCACCTGGTTGATGGGGCTGCCAGGGCCTCCCCGACTGGATTTCACCGCCGCCTCTCAGGCCCTTTAGGTCCCCACTTTCGGTAGCGATGTGGCCCCTGCACCTCTGTAGGGTCGTGGGTGGTGTCCCTTACTGCTCCTTGTGTTGCTGTCCTTTGCCGTGTCCCAGGACGAGGTAGCCGCTGGGCATGTAGCTTCCCTTCCAATCCACACCGACCTCAGATCGTGCTTCTCATGGGCCTAGGCTTGATCTCCACGCCGGCCCCCAGCGTCCACCGACAGCGATGTAGGGAGGATTATGTGGCCCCAAAGGTGCAGCGTCATATTTATCGTGCCCCCTGAAGGCCCGCCAAAGAGGCCGAGGCGGGCCACGCCCCGACTCGGCCGCAAAGCCGGGCGCTCGCCTGATGTTCCAGGCTGCCCGCGCGGCACCTACGCACCGAGCCGGCGCTCGGTTCTCAGATGACGTGGGCGCCGCGCAGTAACAGAGACAGACAGCAGGGCCGAAGTCGGGCCGCTTAGTTCTCCTTCCAGACGCCGAGTCAGCACTGCCGCAGGAGTGCAGGAATCGACGGATATTGGCCGGATTTTAATGGGGTGAAGGCTCGGTGACACGGAGCTCTCGGGTCAGGTGGCCATCTTAACCAGCGCCTGGCCACGCCCCCCTTACTTCCTGATTAATGAAGCCCTCATGGCCATTCTCCTGAGAACCTGGGCTAAACCTTGCACCAGGGGGCTAGTACACAATATGATTGTCCGCTGCCACTGCCCTGCACCTTTGGACACCACCCTGCACCCAGCTTTCCTCTTCCAACACTCCTCTCCCGAGAGCCAGGTACTGCAGACCTTGACTGCACAAGTCTACCCTAGCACGTTCCCCACCACTCCAATGGACAGGGGATCCAAGAGGCTGGACACTTTCAGGAAGAGGGTTTTTTCTTCCGCTTGCCTAGGTTTGTGGTCAGACACTGCATGTCTCAAGGGCCGGTATGTTCACACTTTGTTAGACTCTGTTGCGCAAGTGCTGCCCATTGTCGCGAAGGAGGCCCACACCATACTGAAGGTGCTGCTGATCTTCACCATTCTGTGTGAACTGGATACCACTGACTTGCTAGACATTGCCATTCCCTCTATGGGGGCAGTCTGCCTTCACGCCTGGCTTATATCATCTGGCTTTTCTGGGGATGTCCGGTCTTCTCTGATGGACATGTCATTTGATGGCTCCTACCTGTTCGGCGAAAAGGCTGACATGACGATCAAGCATTTTCGGGAGAGTCGGGTCACTGCTAGGTCGATGGGACTTTCCTTGGCCCTGCTCCTACCACACTGTAGTACCACCTGTAGGAAGGTGGATATCTGACTATGGTTGCCCCCAATTTTTTGCCTGGTTTTTTGCTGGTTTTTCGACTTAGTTGGCCTGGGGCCCTGCTATTCAGGACCCCAGGCCCACTGCTCTCTCTGTAAAATGGATTCCATGTACCTTAGGTGCATTTACCAATTGGTACTGGGCCACCTTATCAGTCCCTGTACAGTGTACTATAAGTACCCAGGGCATAGGTGTACCCAGGGCCTACCAGGGGCTGAAGCATGTATTATGCCACCCCTGGCTGGCCACCCAAATCTGACACAACTGGCTGCACGACAGCTGGGGCAAGGTGGTGTGATCACCCTTTGCTTTAGATATAGTATTCCTATATCTAACCCTAAAATGGACACATATATTCCTATCAGTCACTCCTATGGCAGGCCTTATCAATCCTGAAGGCAGAGTGCTTGGAATTATGTGAGATGGTGCTCTGGCATGAGCTGAGCCCATTTGCAGCTTGCGGAACCAAGTCCTAATAGCTGTTCCATGATAACGCTATACCATATACTCTTTTTTTTTTAATAAAACCTTTATTGTGCAAATAGAGGCATACAAATACGGGCCTACAACCAATCAGGCCGGCCACGACACATTATGAACGCACATGAGTCAACACTGAAGTTCCCCGGCAGTCACCCAGTAGTGTACAGGCAAGCAATCCAACATTAAAAGGCCGAATGTAACCGCTAGAAGCAGGATTAAATAAGCTTAATTTTATAATATAATAGGAAGTATAGCAGGATCAGTTGCAACTTTTGACATCTGAATTCCCGTGGCGGGCTATTTGTAAAGCATCAATACAAAGGGGCATTGATAAATGGAAGTAATAGCAGCAATTGACAGGAATCAACTTATAGTCGCCCCGTTTCAGATCAGTTCCAACCACGGCCCGCCACACACCCATCACCACCTGAATGCGTGCTGGCACAAATCAGAGGAATCAGAACAGCAACGTAGAGATAGCCATCCACTATACTAACCCAAATAAAGAGAAAAAGAGGGGAGGGGTAGAGAAGAGAATATTAGAAAGAGGAAAAGAAAGAATGCAGCGCCACTGCACGCGCCCCACGGCGAATAAAGCACGCAGGACTGGAGGGCCCGCTATTGGTGTCAAGGCATGTAAGACATGATATATGGGCAGTCAATATCGTGGAAGCGGGAAAGTCATCCCCTTCACTACCAGCTAACACTCCATGGAAGACACGCGCAGACACAGCGTCCCGATAAAGGGATACAAAAGAGCCATAGAACTAAAGGAAAAACGAACAATATAAAGACTCCGTCCCTCCCACACCACCCTGCACCCCTGCAGAAGGCTACGGCCTACCCCCCCAGCAGCGTGCCTGTCGCCCTAAGTAGAACCCGAAATATAGAAGAATCAGAAAGTGAGAAAAGAACACAACAGACAAAAAGAAAAAGGAGAGGGGAAAGATATCCAGTGGGAGAGGAGAGCTGCAATCGAACATTCAGCTCCTACCCCCCGCCTTAACACAACTGAAACCCACATCAAAGCGAGAAAGACACAACCTCAAATATCAGGAACAGGAAAAGGAATCGGCCATATTGTCACAGCTGCGGGTAGTCCTCATCTCATACATTAACCAGTAGTCCGCCGAGGCAATTCTGTCTCACCCCTGTCCTCTCCTGATCATAGCTTTCGTGCGCATTAAAGTGGTAGGCAGCAAGCAGTTCGGCATGGAGTGTACACAGGATCGAAACAAGGCAGGCCAAGGATGTAGTCCAGAGGACCCCAGTCTCAAACAGCAAAGCAAGCAGTGGCTGCGGCAGACGAGACTGTCAAATAGCAACATCAGGAGCAGCAAACAGACTGGGTGCGGTCCCGCCGCCCAAAAAAGCGAGTTGACCCCCGCGGGGCAGCCGCGGGAAGTCACCAAAGCAGTTCGAATCGAACATCCGCCGAGCTCCCCAGCCAGACTGGCATGGACGGGCCCCGACATGGGGCCTCGCTCATGTCCGCCACAGTCGAAGCTTCCTGGAGATTCGGGGCCGCAGACATACAGTCTCGTAAATGCACCGCGGCAGTACTCTTCGCAGCAGCCGAGGGGGGCAAAGCAGCACACACCATCAGTCGAGCCGCATTCATGGGGGACGGGCCAACGGGCACGGCGGCAGAACCGCTGTCTTGCATAACAGCGTCAAAGGCCATGGCTGCACGTAAAGAACATAGGGCGGCAAAGACATCACCAATCGTGGGCTCACGCCCACAAGCCTCAGCCATCGTGTATTTCGACACACCAGGTTCGCCGCCCCGAGCAGGTCCGGGACCCGGGGCGCCGGCCGCCATTTTGCCAGTGCAGCAGCGACTCTCCGCTCCTCAACTTCTGGACCGGCTTTCGAGTAAGGCCCACCGGAGTCTCCTCGAGCCCCAGTAATGGCAATCTTGGTACAGAAAGATGGGCCACCAAAAAACAGGGGTCGCCGGCGCGACCGTCCCACGGGCGCCGCCCGCCGAATCCGGGCGAAGGGCTTCAAGATGGCCGGCCAAGACAACAAAGGGGGGACAAGCCTCCTGTACGGTCTACCCCCGTCCGAGGCGGGCCGCGCCCCGCCACAGAGCCCCCGGGCCGCCAGACCGGGCCCGGTCAGTCGCCACCAGCACAACCACACAACGGCCTCTTCAGCCGACCCCTCTCCTCCACCTGTATACCATATACTCTTAAGTGCATTATGTACCTCGAGGTCAAATGCTAACTTTGGCATAGCATTATCAAAACATGTCGAGTAAGGTGTCATACGAATTGGAATACTAACCCCTTGCCAATTCTGGCGACGGGGTTAGCATTCCACCCTTCTAGAGGGACACGACATGTATGTAACTGTGAACCCCGGTTAAAGTTAACTCGAGCCTCAGCATGACAAAATGGATGCTGCCACCACAGACACAAGTCTTACCTCCTGCTGCTGGGAGACCTTCCAGCGAGGAGGGCTCGGACAAAGGGTTTCCTGTCAGGGGCGGTGCTAGCACCATCCCAGACAGGATTTTGTGTATCCCAGGTAGGCAGGGCTGAGAGGAATGTGACTGCAAGTGGCACCCCGGTGCTCACTGTGCATATGCCGGCTCAAACTAGTTCCAGGGGCACCCCAGCCCCTGAGCTGGGGAGAGACCGGATAAAGGAGAGGGGTGTAACCACCCCCCTCCTGGTCCCACCCATGGGCAGGACCTAGTCGCGTGCCAGCCCCTTTTCTTAGGATAAAGGTAGGAGTGGGCCCCCTTCCCAAATTAGATAATCTTGAATCTTGAACTACTTTCCACGAAAGGAACTCTTGACATTCTCTAAAGACTCTCCCTTGTGGCTAAGGAGTAGCCACCCTGCACCAGCAGGCACCACCTAAGCGGTTGCAGTTTGCTGCATGTCCATCCTCCGGATCAAGACTGACCAGCTCGACGAGACCCGGATTCCCTGCCATCTCTGACCTCTACCTGCATCATCAGCCCAGCTGAGATGCGTGGGTGCGATGAGACCTGTGGGACCGGCCATCTTCAAGACCTGCTCGACGCTTAACCAGCACGACTGCCGAGGGATCCTCGAGTGAGTGCACTGGGGTTTGAGAAGCCCCAACCCTGAGCAGCTCTAGCACCGAAGTCCAGCCCCCCAGCATCCACGAGATCTGCATGGGGCCCTTCTGCTTCTTTGCTGCTTGCCACGTTGTCCGGTCACTTGCCCGTTGGCTAGTGGCCCTCCTGACGACGTACCACAACGTTTTGGATGTATGACGTTACAACGCATACTATTACAACTACCTACCGTTACAACGCGACCATTACAACGCATACCATTACAACGCATAGCGCTTTGAGGTGCTGGATAGTGGTAAGTATAATTTACTATTCTAACTCCAGTCCCCGTGGACCCTAGGGAAGGTGTTGGATAGTAAATTATACTTATTCCCTATCCTAGAGCGCCCCCCAGCGCAATGCGTTGTAATGGTATGCGTTGTAAAAGTCGCGTTGTAATGGTAGTGCGGAGTAAAAGATGCGTTGTAACGGGTGTATACCCAACGTTTTCACCGCTGGTCTAGCTCCTCTAGACTGGCCCTTGCTCCTTGTTTAACAAGAAGTGCCCTGGACCCTACTGGTCTACTCCAGACGCCATCTTGACTCCACCGCGTAGGCTTGCCTTTGCCAAGGCTTGTTGCTCCAATCTCGGATCCAGCATCGCCGATAGCAGACACCATCGTGGGACAGCTCACACCTCCAGCCTGGACGCCGACAATGCCTCCTGGTCCGTGTGACTGCAGAGTCCAGCGTCACCCACTCACCTGATCGCGGTGACTTCATCCGGTGCCATCCTGGTGCCCCCACAATCACTGGCTAGTGATTGAGAACTGAGTCCCCTCTGCTTTCAGGTCGTCTTCATCACTGATCCAGCCTTGGATCACACCGAACATCTTCACTGGTCGCCTGCCAGCAACATCTTCTTTCAGGCTCCATAGACTACAACGAGGATTCCCGACGTCATTTGAACCCTATGCAGCCGCAGCCCCTGGGCTAGGTAACCCGAGCATTTCGGTGCTCCAACGCAGGTTCACTACCTAGTGTCCAGATCCTTTTTCGTTTTTAGTCTACCTAGTCGGATTCGTCCGGAAACAGTAACTTTAGAATTACTAGCATCCATAGACTTTGTCCCGCATCCCGCGTAAGAGTTCACACTCTGCACCCGAGTTCCCTAGGCCTCCTGCTCCTAACCTTAGGGTTCAGTAAGGTAGTCCTAGCGGTCCTGAAGCCTCTGGATCGTGTTACTTACCTGCTAGTATTTCGCATTCCACTTTTAGAGTGTATGGTTTTTCGTGCCCCTCGGGCATTTGTGTTATTTGTGCAACTTGTAGTATTTTCGTAGGAGTTTTGTATTGTGCTTAGCTCCCTGACTCATAAAGAGTTCAGGGTAGACTTGTTATTAATAAATATTTTTATAATAACTTGTGTGGTGTCCTTTCACTTGGTGTTCAAGGGGTATATGTGATGGTAAAACAGCTGGCTTAACACGCCCTCTAGAGTTTAGCTTAAAGACTGCTTTTGTCCACGCTACTAGGATAGCTGGTCTATAAGGTTGACTTACAACCAATCACCATAAGGGTTGTTTGGACTGATACAAGGTGATCACTAGAACTAGTGAGCATCATCTATCAGGCCAACTTCTCACACCACCCTTACCCCCAAGGCCAGCAGGCTTCCCAGCTTTTTATGGCCATGAATGTGACTCCCACAAAGGCCTTGGGACTCTAAGCCATTGAAATATCCAATCCCTATCCCTCCGGCTCGCACATCCTCAAAACCACTTATGCATGTCCTCAATACAGCACCGTTATCCTGTTGTCGACAGTATCAGGCACCACCTGCCCCATTGGCAACCAATAACCTCTTACGATAGGGGGTCTCCAAATCGCCCAACGGGGTTATGCCCTCCCATTCTTAGAAACCTCACCGCTCTCAGAACAGCTGGCATGAAATTTAGTTTAGCCTGGTCGACAGTGATTTCTTATTACAGTAACTCTAAAAGCTATTAAACAAGTTCTGAATTACCAATGGGGTGCAAGATTCATATAGGGTCGTTTTGATAAATACTAGGTTAAGGATCTTGTCTCCTCCTAAAGAAGGTACTTCTTTTACACAATTGCTTAGCCATTCCAGCACTTGGTCGATAAATATATCAGATAAATGGGGTACGCGCCCTTGAACACCTTGCTTGTTGGGAAAGCTTAGTCACCTCTCCATTTAAACACCAACAAACTCTTACAAAGATATTTGTCTTTCAGTCTTACCTCAACGCCTCTAATATTACTACTCCTCACTGTTCTTGTTTCTGACAATTATAAAATCTGCATTTGGTTAGTAAACATGTTAAACAATTGACAAGAGAAATGAATTCTGCATTGGTGTCCATAACCGTGACCACCACTCACTGTGCAGGGTAAACCGTAAGCAGGATGATTGTCTTTCTTTCACGCAGCTTGTCTGATTCAGTGTGGCATTTTTAATCTGCTCCCTTTGATGCAAGTTCTCATAAAGGTTAATGCCTGACATGTCTTATCTAGCATTTTGATCTCAAAGCTGCAATAAAACCGTACTAGATGCTTACTAGCTACTGAAGAATGCTCTCCTATTCATTGTTGATGACTAACATAAAGGAAGCCCAGCAAATACACGTCACAAACAATTGTCCTTCACGCCTCTTCTCCTGGCGCACTCATTCAAGTCCTTCCCCTCCACCCCTGTTTGTTTTCTGTAGCAATTACGATTTATTTGTCATCCTACAGTTTGTGAGGATTCCAGCCTGCACCAAAAACCTTGAAGCCTACACACAGGATGTGATTTGTTCAGCAGTGAGTCAAATGTCTGTGTTGGAGGCTTGAGGTGAAGAATAGGAGAGCCCTTTCACATTGCTGGATCTATTGCTCTATTGAAGAGAGAAAACAAATGTTCGCTGATTACCGAGCTGTGAAAGGAAAGCTGCTGTGCATTCAGACCTTGTCTGGTAAGCTTTCTCGATAAACTTAAGTAGATACAAAGCAGACAGTGATAGGGTTGAGTATTATCAATCCTGTTCTATATCTGAATCACTGACATGTCTGACAAAATATGAGAAGGACTGCAATGATTTCAATGAACTTCTTACACAAAACATACTAATGCAGAACAGACAATACAGTTACAGCTGCATCGAATAGCTCAGTTGCTGCGTCTGCATGGTTATGTGTGAATCACATTGTGAAACTGTGTACATGCTCACTTTGTACAGGGTTATGCTGTTATTTTATCTGGTGTGTGCTGTTTAAGTACGCAGAAAAAAGTCTTGGAGGTTTATTTTCTACAAATTGGGTTTTGGATTGGCACACACGCAATGATATAATTATACATGAGGTGGTATAACCGCATCAACTGTGAAGGATACTGCAATTTAAAAGCGTTGTTGGTTGAAAACAATTTGATGCTTCATGTCAACAAACCCTAGCAGTCCTTCAATAAACAAACGGACTAGCACCAGTGTGTTGTGAGGAGTGGTTTTATTGAAAAATAAGGAAAAACTAAACACAGTGTTAATGATAACTGTTACACCTCTCAGAATGTCATGACCACTATATAGCTAAAGGTGTACTAGTGCAACCCATTTCCTCCTATTAACGAAATCCAAATATTAAATTCTGTCTTTTCCTTCTATTGTGAAAGCATGTAAACCTTTTTACTTTTTATGTTATACCCCATCATAAGTCCATGACGTTCAGTTTTCAAACCTGTTATTGTATTGTGCAGAAATCTGATAGACGAAATATTAGGTTCATATGGAAAAAGCTTTCACCATGAATCATGTTGTTATCTTAGATCCATTTTTGCCACAAGTTCCAGATTTACTAGGAAGTGTAGCGGTTATGATCACGGCAGATAGATTATTGTACCAACAGAAAACCATCTTGGTTTATAATCGAATTGTAATCCCTAAAGGACGTCATGATATCTTTGAGAGCCCATTTCATATTACCTAAGAAGGACAGTTCAAAGTCTTCGCAAATTGATGAGCTTAGATTACTCAACTCACTAGTGAGAACATGACTGTCTAGCATCTTTCAAGGGTAACCATTATTATACCAGTGTCAACGTTATGTCAGAAATAGACATAATTATGAGCACCAGATACATTTGGTGTTATCTGGCACAAGGACTGGCTTCTAGGAAGAGACGCATCTTTCAAGGCGGGACACATTGCCAAACACATATATTAATGCACACATATGCATAGACATGGGCACAGAACCACTGGAACAAATTCACATGCACACACCACTCCCTCCATCTGAAACAATGCAATTACCTGTCTGCACTCTCATAGTAGCCTTTGCTGTCCTTGGCTACAGGGCTGCTAATGTATGGTTCTCACACTTCCACTGTGTCCCTTGCAGTCCCACATTTTAGCGACTCCAATCTGGCTATTGCTGGCACTTTCTGACCCAGTTTTTATTGTGACTGATAGAGTGGGACTTGCAAAGTTACCATTAACCCTATGATTTAAACATAGGGTGATGATTTAAGACATTTAAAAAACGCCGCCACCGCCGAGAGTCACTTACCTGCAGTGAAGGTATCCTGTTGCTTCAGCCGCCACCGCCAAGAGTCAGGAAGGCACTTGACTCCGCGCCGCCGCGTGGCCTGCCGGGTGCTGTAGTCCCCCGGAGCGGGTGACGCAAACGCGCCAGAGAGCGCCAACGGGGACGATAAAGGTCGGAGAAGTCCGGCAGAGCGGGGGAGACATTTAAAAAACGCCGCCACCGCCGAGAGTCACTTACCTGCAGTGAAGGTATCCTGTTGCTTCAGCCGCCACCGCCAAGAGTCAGGAAGGCACTTGACTCCGCGCCGCCGCTCCGGGGGACTACAGCACCCGGCAGGCCACGCGGCGGCGCGTCTAGGGTGATGCACACGCGCCAGAGAGCGCCAACGGGGACGATAAAGGTCGGAGAAGCCCCGCGTCGCGGGACGCGAGCGGGACGCCCGGAGCGAAGCCCGGGCAAAGGGCGGGCCCTCTACGGCCCTCATCGGCACGAGGAGGCAGGGCAGGGCCAGAAACTCTACAGGACTTACACTCAAGTAAGCTACATTGTTGAATATATCATATATATCACGTATCGAAAGTTGTAACAACGTTGGCTGTGAGTACATTGAAAAGTATGCCTGCGAAAACGAAGGAAGCCCCACAGAACACCCTTGATAACTATCTTGTCCAGACAGTTAGGAAAATCAATATGCAAAGGAGAGACTCTCTTGGGTTAAGTCAATCCCCAGACCTTCGCTGTTTGTCACCTACTGCTTCCACTATGATTGATGACACTATTCTGCAGGAAACTAGTCAGGAGAATGTAATTGGCGGCCCCATTCTCCTAGATTTAAGTAATGCAGTTATGGCTATTGAGACCTCTAACATACAGGCCGAGGGTGGTATTGATATTGACAATGACTCTGACCAAGAGAGACATGCACAAGTTGCACCCAAGGAGATGACACCAAAAGGGCGTGCAACAAGGCCAAGACGCTTATGCACCAAGAATCCTCCAAAGTTGAGTGGCCCGCGTTTAGGGGCAAGAAAGAAAAGGGTCACCACTCCAAAGACTAAACAAGTAAACGTCGTGGAGGACAATCAGAGTCATATCTCCGAGGATGCTTTTTTCGAAAGGATCTCTGACTTTCTTGAACAAAAAATCAATGCCATTGTTAAACCCCTAATATCTAAATTAGACAAATTGCATGCAGAGGTTAAGAGGATGGGTGGCTTAAGTACTAAGGTAGCAGATGGGGTGGAAAATATCACAAAGATAGTCACTAATCTGCCCAATAACATAGGGGGAGATGTGGTTAACGAAGTGTTTTGTGATAATGAAGGGACTCAGTTACCTGTTGACAATTTATTGCCCCAGCCATTACTACCTTTGTTTACCATCACTGAGGGCCCTCTTTTAGTTACCATCCCAACAGATGATCTCCCTTCTGCCGGACCACCCCCAGCAACTACCCATACTACGGTCCCCCACCAATTTTTAGTTGAGGCCACCCCGGTGGTCCTGGTGCTTGCAAACGTACCCCTTTTGGAAGGGGGAACAGTCGAAAGCCCTTCCTCCCTTACAAGCAAGGCTCTGCACTGGCTAACCAACAACATGCTGTTAGTCCCAGGGGGAAAACATCATCTGGCAAATGTCATTAAGTCTGCGACCAGGGTCCCCTGGTTGGGAAACCGCCCGAAAAAGTTTAAGGGGGACTGTGTGGCAGTGACCCTCTCGAATCAAGATGTTCTTCCTAACATACGGGCCAATCTATTCCCCCCCCAACGCAGAAAAGGCACTGTTGTTCCTCTAACTCTGAAGTTTTTTTATGGGGAGCAACAAAATGTCACGTATCCCAGGACTCCAGCGTTTGGGTGGGATAGACCCTGGGATTTTAACCCCAGACGGGGGCAGGATATAAGGCATAACTCTGTTGCCCAATATCCCCTTTTACCACAGCATAACTCTTTTGTTGAACCTCTTCAGTTATTTAATCGCTATGCCCCATTGTCCTTCATGGATCAGAATGACTGACTCGCTCCTATAGAAGATACCAACAATGAGGGTTTTTTACCTGTTTCTTTTTCCGTCCCTGTACTTTCAGATTTAAAAATTAAAAGTAACAGGGTGTGTAGTATCTTGAGCTGGAATGTCGCTGGTATTGGCTCTAAAATTAGTAATAAGAACTGGCTGGAAATGGTTAGATCATATGACATTCTTGTATTTCAGGAGACTTGGGAGACGTCCGACGGATTTGCTCTAGACGGCTTTTCCCAGTTCTCTGTACCTGCTGTTTCTAGCACATCTGGAAGGGCAAAGGGAGGCTTGGCTATATATATTTCCTTGAATGTCCAGGGAAAGCCAAGACAAATTAACTCTAACTCAACAAACATACTAGCGGTTGAATTAACTACATTTAACTCACAGCCTATTTTATTAGTTAATTTTTATAATTCTCCTGTCAGTCAATTGCTTAACGAGCATTTGGTAACCTTAGAGGATTTCTTGTCTACCCACAGCGAGAATAGCGCCCACGGCTTTGATGTGATTCTCATGGGAGATTATAATATCCACCCATGCGACATGGATTGCCGTGAGGAATATGAAGATTTCCCCCCTTACCTCTGTATTCCGCACTTTGAACACTCATCGCGTGGGGAGGCATTGGAATCACTCTTAGCAACTTTCAACCTTTATGAATTTTCTAGTAGCAACAGAGACTTGAGGTTACCGACATTTGTGGGCAACAACTCTGGCACAATAGTAGACTATATCTTTTTGTCGTCTAGTATTTTGTCTGAGGTTTCAACCTATAAGGTAGTAACCTCAGTCTTTAGTGACCACAACCCAGTAATTTTAGAGATTTTATCTCAGGGAGTTTTTGGAAAGAGAGAGGCTGCAGCCTTATGCGCGACTAACTTAGTTCTGGGAGATCAGAACCGTAGGCTGAAGTGGGATCAAGTTACCCCGATCACTTTCATACAGGACACTCTGTCCAAAGTTGAGGGTGAGGTTGCAATCTGCCTGGATAATAATAATTCGTCTAGTACCTTGTTAGAGGCTATTAACATTATCTGCATCCAGGTTGATCTAGATCTGACTGTAAGGAATAAGGCCCGGACATGTAGAGGCAAAAAATGGTTTAACATAGATTGTTCAAAGGCCCACTCAACTCTCCTAAAGGCTTTAAAAGCTGAGCCAAGAGATAAAGTACAGATAGCGTTGCTAAGGAAAAACTATAATGACGCTATCAGAAAGAGAAAATCAGAGATTAAACGTGAGGCCTGGAACGACTTGCTGTCGCCCGACATACAGAGAGACAGCTCAAAATTTTGGGCGATAATAAATCATCCCTTTTTTGTCGATCTAGATAAGCAGAGAGCAGATTGCACCATACCGGATGATCAATGGGTCACACACTTCAGATATATCTACAGTTGTCCTGATAAGATCTCAGGCTGTGGATTACAATCCACACCAGCAGCCCCTCCCATTTCCCCTTTTAGCATAGAAGAGGTAAAAAAAGCTATCAGCGACACACATTCTAAAAAGGCTCCGGGCCCCGATGGGGTCCCCGCTGACTTTTTTAAGAGTGCCCCTGAATTAAGCGCCAAAATTCTTACCAACGTTTTTAATGCCACAAGAGATTTAGTTTTTCCTATTAGCTGGTCGAAGTCTACCATTATACCTATTTTTAAAAAGGGACAAAGAACAGACCCAGCCTGTTAAAGGCCAATCTCCCTAATCGATTCAAGTGTCAAGATTTTGGGAAGAGTCCTCTTAGGAAGACTGACTCAGCTCTTAGAAGGAAAGGGCATTTTATCGAATGCACAATATGGCTTTAGAGCCAAAAGGGGAACCTTAGATCAGTGTTTGAATTTAGAACTGATCAGAAGTAAATATGTGGCTGCCAAGGGGGGCTCTCTGTACATGGCCTTTATGGACCTCTCCTCAGCATTTGACCTGGTCAACAGGGCTAAGCTGTGGGGGGTCTTTTGGCCATGGGCTTTGATGCCCCACTGGTGGGATACTTGGCAGAGTTACATAGAGACCTCAAGACGTCGGTCAGAGTGACCAGGGAAGGAAGATGTACCTGCCACTTCGAATCAGGGAGAGGGGTTAGGCAGGGATGTATCCTTGCACCCCTTCTCTTTACACTTTATATAAATGGTCTTGAGGCAGTTTTGGCTGCGTCCCATACGGATATTCCACGTGCAGGAGAAACAAAGATACCCGTCCTCCTGTACGCGGACGACGCTGTCCTTTTAGCACGCTCTGGAGTGGCACTGAACAAACTACTCTCAGCTTTTGGGGATTTCATGTCCTCACTGGACATGAAAACTAATGTAGAAAAATACCACGTAATGATAGCAGGAGCCGCAGGCAGGAAAAGAAAGACTAAAACTTTCTTTTGTTCAGGGAAGGAGGTCAGGAGAGTCCCATCTTTTCCCTACCTAGGCGTGATCTTTGACGAAAAAGGCAAGTGGGGCCCCCAGCTTTTGGCTAAAAGCAACGCAGTAGCAAGAGCGGCTGCTGGGTTTTGCTAAAAAGCTTGGTGCTCGCCCCATGGAAAGCATTATAAAGGTCTATAAATCTAAATGTTTATCGGTTGCCCAATACGGCTCTGTTATCTGGGGTTACACTAATCATGACTATGATAAAATACAGAAAGTAGAAAATAAATTCCTGAGAACCCTGCTTTCTGTCCCCCAGTCAATTTCTACATACATAACACACACAGAGCTCGGCCTGGGCTACATTACCGATATTTTGAAGGCAGCCCCAGTCATTGGTTGGTTGAAAGTGTGGCTCAATCAGGAGCTCACTCTAAACCATCATATTTTTAAAGATTGTTTAGCCCTGGATAATGTTTATAACATCCCTTGGTTAAAATATGTCAAGATGCAGTTAACTCTAGTTGGCCGATCTGAACTTTTTTCCTCTCCACATTTGATAAATCTAGAAGACGTAAAGACAGTCAAAAGTCTTTTGACTGAGCGCTATGTCCTGGAGAGGGAAGCCACAGAGTTGAACAAACACACGGTTAGGAAATATTGTACGATAATAACTGTTTTAGGTATGGAACCATATCTTTTTTCGGTACACAAACCATACCATCGTTTCCTCCTAACAAGATTTCGCCTTGATTTAATTCCTTTTATTTTGGGCAACTTTAAAAAGTGGTCTAGACCTGAAAATGCTGATCCCTGTGATTGTGACCATTTTTCTATTCAAGACACGACGCACTTTATCCTGTTCTGTGGTCATTACAAAGAGAGTAGAAAAAAATTCTTTCTGCCTATACTGTGCAATATGGGTTTTACACAGGTAAAACCAGCTATGCTATTCCTGCAACTTTTACCCAATTTAAAAGTGGCATTTCATGTTGCTAGTTTTTTGGTTGCTGGTGCACGTATAAATAAGCACCGTTTTAGCACTAGGCACTCTGTCCCTGATTAACTATTACCTTCTATATTTTATTGATTTTTACATTTTTTTAAGATTATGGTACAATTTTATTCTTGTATAATGTGTTTTTAGGGTTTTCTATAAATTTTTCGATATGTATTACTGTGTCATGTTACCGTGTATTGCTTGTTCTTCTTTTATGATTTTAATTAATCGAATAAAGAAATTTTGACTGACTGACCCTATGATTTTGCTAAATTGAGAGTGGAAACAAGTGGTCCTGTGGCAGGTACTGTAGGCTTGTCACTGTGTGGTTGTGTGTCTGCATGTTGCCCTGCTAGTGGTTTATCTGGAGTTCAATCCAAGGATACAGAGATATGTAGGTGCCACCTTCTTCAATATGGCTGACCTTCTGTATTGTGTGCTATGCTGCGCTGCACTTCAAGAACTTACGTTCAGCGTACTGGTGACCTACCAGAAGTTCTCGAGCTACCTTTTGGAAGCTCCTGCTCAAGATAAGTTTATTCTTCAAGAAACTTTGAAAACACTGAATCAAGGATAGTATCCTTTTGAGCCAACATTTCACCCTGCTTTGGACATTGTCTTCAATTGAGCTATTACTTTCTGCTTTATTGTCCAAATGTGTTCTGAGGATCAGGGTGGCCTTTCTGCTGAAAGTTATGACTACCTTTCACATCAGACAGTCCATCAACCTTTTAATGTTCTTTGGCCACCTCACCCCTTAAAAGAGGACAAGAGACTCCACCATTGGGACCTCTAAACGATGCCTAGCTTTTACATTGACCGTACCAAAGATGGTAGGTGGAAGATCAACTCTTTGTGGGGTTTCCTGGGCCCCCCAAAAAAAGCATAGTGCAAGGCAAAAACGTGCAGAAAACGACTTTTTCCTGGTGTATAAATCTCTGTATTAAGATCTGTTGCATAGTGGCTAAGAAGCAGTCTCCAGAAGGGTTGAGGGCCCATTCCAATCAGGGTCAAGTATGCTAGCACGGTGTTAGCACCTGGAGTGCATGTTTTGGATATCTGTCATACCAACCACCCAAAAAGTACTGCTATGGTATCTATTGCAAAGTTGAAATATATATCAAAAGAACAAGGTACTTACCTTTGTTAATGCCCTTCGAAGTGAATGATGTAGCTAACCACAAATTCATTACCGCCCTCCCACTTCCCTGATCTCTGGAATGGATTTTGTTCAATCAAAAAAGGCTCCAAGTTGGAGATCTGCCCAAACAATTAATTCTTGAGCTCTGCATCCCACGGTGTGGATGATGTCCTGAAAGAAACTGCCCTCTGCATGCTGGTGTAGCGCCTATAGGTAGATCCAGTCGTCACTTCTGGGGCAGAGTAGAGTTAATGCAAAACTGCATGACTCCTCTTACAGTGGCACAGGGTCTTTGCTGAAAAATCTTCTAGATCTAGTTTGGTGCCTGGGGAATGTTCTGGAGGTGAGGCTTCCACTGAGCTAGTCTCTCCTAGTTGCAGCTAAGATCTACTCTCACTGCTGCCAGAGTCTTGATGCATCTCCATACAAGTCCTCTTCAAAATCTCATCACCAAAATGTTGTAGTTACAGGGCACAGTCTTCACACCAAAGTCTGGAGCCACTCAGGTAGGAGGTAAGTTCTTTATTTTATGTCAGATCCTTACGTTGCAGCTGTAGCCTGACATCTGCTGGCAGGGCTCAATTCTACTTCTAACTGTAATTAACTGCCAAGCCAGGCTTCACCTGAAGACCAAAAACACAAGTTATTTCCCTTCAGTCACACTATCTTCACGGGTGGGCAGAGGAAATCAGCACTGGTAGGGCACCGAGCTCTCGAACTGGGGGAAATCTCATGTGCTTTAAGTTGCTCTATATTTTCTTAAATTTGACCTCTGATCTCAAAGGAGGATGATATACTACCAAAACTGTGTGTGAATCATATTTTGGTGACTACTAATTCTTAGACTGGAGTCAAAGACTTTGGCAGGCTTCTAATTTCAGACTACTTTTTCACTCCAACAGCATTGGCAAATTCATATGACCTTCTTTTTGGGTAGCAGTAGGGTTGCAGAGTGCTTTCCCACTTGGTCGAGTTAGAACTTAGATACAGCTGACTCTGAACCACTGCAAGGCTACTGTAGTGGGGTAACCAGACAGCCAGATGGATTTTAGCAGCTAATTTGTATGCCTGAAGCAACTTATTCCCGGGTAAATCACCCAGTCAGATTTTGCTTCTAGACTCCACAGCCAACCAAGGGAAACCTGTATGCTGTCTGCATGCTCAAAATGTGGCCAAGAAATAAGCCGAGATATGAACGTGTTTTACTTTTTCAAGCCATCTAAAAAGACAATGGACTTGCAAAGGAAAAGCGAAGAAAATGATGATAAAAGAATATGGTACAGGTGAAGAATAAGGTACAGGTGAAATTGCTGCACGATATTTTTCATCTTATGTTTAAGATGGAAGAGAAAAAGAATGTCTGTTGAATGCACACTATATGTATTTATAGGTATGATTGTTGGTGTAATTATACTAATAAATGTTTCTATAACTCAATAGGTATGAATTACTTAAAATATTAAGCCACTCAGTGTGTCATTCTTACAAGAATAAAATATTAAGTTCAAACATGCAAGGAATCAGACTGTACCTTGCTGGTTACATATAGATGTTTGTAACCGTTGTATATTCCATTGAGTTATTTGATCCTGATTCTTGGGAGTCGACCATTTTCTCAAGGACCTATGCAACCAGCAATTTTACTCCGAGTCTGTTCTTCCTCAGTACAGTATTAAGGAACCTTTTGGCATTAAATCTCTTCAGTTACAAGGGCTTTGCTTTAGCAATTTCTCGCATTCACTTCAGGAGGAAAAGTCGTGGTCCATCATAATCATTTCGGAGAGAGGAGACTGCTAGTGAACAGGAGAAGA
The DNA here is from genome assembly GCF_964263255.1 of Lissotriton vulgaris. Taxonomy (NCBI): domain Eukaryota; kingdom Metazoa; phylum Chordata; class Amphibia; order Caudata; family Salamandridae; genus Lissotriton; species Lissotriton vulgaris. The sequence continues at coordinate 1,843,739,469 of NC_141687.1, forward strand.
AAGGGAAAGCTGTTGCGATAAGGGAACTCTATCTTATAAAATCAGTAACGACGTAGCGAAAGCTCGGTGGATTGACAATAACTGGCAGGTGCCCTCAGCCTTAAATGACATAAAGATGGTTAGCGCTTTTGATCTGTCTATGATGGGTGAAGTGAGAAAAATTATGTATTTAAGTGTTGTGTGGAATAATTTGCCAAGTATTTATCCAAATATGGACTCAAATAATTTTGATTGAAAAAAGTTCAAGGTAACATGAATGCAGTTCATAAAAGCACTAGAAATATTGTCCTACATCTTCTTCCATGTCTTTTTATGTATTTTCATCAGCAAAAAATGCCGTTTGATTGATTTTGCATAAATTCCTTAGTTTTGTCTGTAAAACCAGAAAATTATTCAGCAGAAACACTCATCCCCCAATCTGAATTCTAGTTTTCATTTGCTGAACTAAAGTGATTTATTTTTCCTTAGTCTGCAGTTGATGTGCGACAGCTTCGAATTATCTGTATCGGATGCTGCGTAAATAACAAAGCGTATTTAGCCGAATAATTACATTTGGTTGAACCTTAGCCAGTATCTATTTGAAGTCTCACTTGGACACTCTCGTTTGTCAGAGTGCAACACCGGGAGCTTGGAGAATAATAACTTTGTTGTCAAAGTATTTTGTTTTCTCGTTACTCAAGATTCTTTTCGTCTGTTTGTAGGGGGGGTGGGTGGGGAGAGCATTCAAAATTGTTTATAAAAAATGCATCGTCTAAGTTACTCTGGAAAGCAGAGCCTAAAGCGCCCGTGCCACTGCGGGGCTATAGCACACATGTGTAGTTTATAGCTGCATTTGCCTAGATAGAGACTTTTGGGAATGCTTTGGCATGAGTTCAGCAGTGATCTTTGCCATGGAAATACGTGGGTTTTCTGATTTAAAGCGTTTCACCAGATTTCATTGTTCCTTTCTCCTCAAGGAAAAATACAGCCAAGGTCTGCTGCACTTATTCAACAGATGTTGGGTGGCGGATAGCGAATATAATTTATAAACTGTATGCACTTAGCCTATGCAAGAATAGCATGGAATCTGAAGCTCATAAGAAACCTTTTTTTATTCTTAAGTTGAGGTTCTGTTTCAGTGAAAGGAAATGATTAAAAAATGGCCGCTCAGTTGTGCTGGTGGTACACTTAAATGTTCCCATGCTATTTCTGTTCCTATTTTTTTCTTCTGGACCACAAAGTTCAAATAATAAAGTAAATGCTAGTGGGTGTAAGTATTTTAGTGTAGCCAAAGCCACTAACCTAGTTGGTTTCTTGTCAAGAATGTGTCGAGATTGTGGTGCTAGTTGTTCAGTCTGCTATACGTCATTTAATGGTTAACAAAATGCATAGAGTTGTACCCTGTATCCTGTATTTGTAGCATGCAAACAAATAACTTAACCCACATTTAGTGTGTGTATACAATCGCCATTACCATTGGGTGGAAGTTTATCATTTCATCATGACATTTTTTTTTATGTAAGTGGTTTCGCTTAACACAAACACCATACTGCTGAGACGTAGCTATTAATAGTTCAACAGGTGCTGTGGCACCAGGGCCCTTGGTCTGAGCAGCCCACTTTTTTTTCTTTCTGAAGTTTTATATAGAGCGAACTTGACCCGGTATCTGGCATCAAAGCACTTTACATACCACCAGTTGCGTTACATGAGGAGGAGAAGAAGAAGAAGAGAAGAAGAAGAAGAATTTGTACTTGTAAGAGAAGAAGAAGAAGAAGAATTTGTACTTGTAAAGCGCACTTATACCCCAGCTGGGGTGTCCTGGCGCTGTAACTCATACCGCTGTGGAACCCTTCCTGGCTTTTCCCTGTGAAATGTCCACTCCTGGGCACCCCCAAGGTGAAGCCAGGCATCCCAGCGCTGTCGGGGCCGTTGTGGAGATTAAGCAAGCTATTGCCCAGAGTTGCAGAGTGGGACCCATGATTAGAATAGGCATTGAGGCGAGAATTATCAGGTCAGTGGAAATTGAGCCCAAGACCCGCCGAGGCGGGAATTGAACCCTGGTCCCGGACCAGACCTCTGGATCAGGGTCTGCCGCTCTAACCATTGAACCACACTTCTCCACACTGAACACATTCATTTTTGTTAGGCACGGGGAGATTAAGTGATTTGCCCAGAATCGCAGGATGTTCAGCGCCATTGCCGAAACTCAAACCCGGTTCTCCAGATTCAAGGTTGACCGCCCTAGCCGTTAGGCCAACTCCTCTCCCCACTCACTCCACTCTCTTACAGCGTAGCTGCTTTTTATGTCAAACCAGCGGATATGCAGCTCCTTATCCTTGCTTTCATTAGGGTCTAGGACACTCTTTTTACTTCGCTTTTAAACAGCAGATGTTGGGTTAAAGGTTATAAGTAAGTGTAGTAGGTTTGTATTTCAGCGAACTTGTTTTACAGCATCCTTTCTTCTTTCAGAAAAAGAAGTATCTATTTTTTAACAAAAACACTGTACTTGCTAGTGTCTATGAATAGTATTCCCTGCATAAGGACACCATTTTAGAAATGCTGGTTTCCTTGACATGAAGTTGACATCTCCTGCATCCATCTGACTGGATAAAGTCCTTGTAAAGTTAACGATAGTTAATGTGCGTGATTGGTTGTGTATTTCTTGACCAGCGCAAACACTATGATTTGCATCTATTATTACGCCAGTTAGGTGGTTCAGTGACTCCAACACTCACTGCTGGGACCTCTGATGTCTGTCAGCTCACAAATTTTAATCACTGATAGGTCAACTCGGCGTTCCGCTCTTCTAAGCTCCATAAATTAAGAAAAGATATGTTTTGTAAAAGTAACACGTTTAAAGCTCCCAGGATCTGTAAAACGTGAATGAAGTGCTATGATATATGATCGTTAAATCATACACACGCACACTATAGCCCGTTTTGCTTAATATGTTTTTCTTAATTTTCATTGCTTTTAGGCATATTTTCTGTGGTATGCTGCTATAAAAACTAAAATTAAATGTTAGTGCTTCTATTGAATCATTTTTTGAAACGTGTTCGATCATGGCAGAAGAAGAAATATATAGGTCTTTTAGCTACGCTAAATTGGTGAATTGAAGTTGCATTTGTATGGCATTTACTAACCCGTTGATATGTTGAAGCTCTGCAAGGTAAGTAGCTTGCTACTCCTGAATCAAAAGTTAGTGGCTAGTCCCCTGGTTATTGGGATTAGTGTTGCCCCAGAGGAAGGCATTCTAGGAATCTACCCCCGTTTTTTTTTTGGAACATTAATGAGCTAGGTGTGAGCATAAGTGGAGATGATGTGGGAAGCAAATGGTTGATGAAATGAATTGATATTATTGGGTTGCAAGGATATGGTTTCAAAGAAAGCAAGATTGAGGCAGACAGGCATGCAACAGAGTACTCTATATGCACGAGTCATGTATAGGGGAGGAGAGGGTTCTAATATTTGAATAAATAATTTAACAGCAGTGGCTACCGCATGGTAACATGTGCACCTTACCTTTTGCCTTCCAATTCCTCGCTTGCTCCTACAAGAAGTACACGAACAGTGTGCTTATCGTGGTAAATTGAATTATACTGGCAAGCAATTTTCATCTTGTGCCCTAAATTAGAGCGGCTGCCCTTACGTAGCTCACTGAATATTGCGAGATTAAATATTTCCTTCTAAATGGGACAAGGGAGCTCTCATCAAGGTTCAACCAGCCTCTATAAGTAGGTGCACTCAGCAGGCATCAAAAGGGTTAGATGGACAGGACATCAAACACTTCCACATTTTTTGTTGACTTAAGCGTCTCCTTTGAGCAAGACAAACATGCAAACAACTGAAAAGTCCTTCGACTTTGATATTTTGAGTAACTGAATAATAAGCTGTATGCTGTGGAGCCATTCACACTGACTTCATTTGTAGAACTTTCAGAGTTTTAACGTTTTAGTTATTGGCAACATGGGGCTGTTGTTCCTTAATGGATGAATTCTGATCACACAGTTCTACTAGTTCGCTCAGGACTCCTGCCACTGAGACTGTATTTGAAAAAAATTACTATGTTTTCATGTTGAATGCTTACTTAGTGTTGCACGATGTAAGAAATGCTTCTTATTGCTTGATGGCCCCCAAAGTTTTCGACTGAGGCTGGTTTTTCAACTCCTGGTGCACTAAGTCTTGCAAAATAGGATTCATTGCCATGCTCTGACCCTTAACATGTGTATGGCTGATTAACTTACCCACAATTAGCATAAGGTAACTTATAAGCTTGTATATGGTACCATGGGTACCCAGGATCTGTATGTTAAAGTGCCCCTTGTAGAGCGCAGCACTTAGTGTGCCTCTACAACTGTAACAAAGGAAAGCAAGACTCCAAGACTGCCATTGCTGACTGTCAGTGGAGTTTTTGAACTGCTGACTTGACTTTGGGGTACTGCATCGTAATTAAGGCGAACTGTTGCTGTAGCCTTTGTTCTTGTTTCTTGGGGGCCACAAGACTTTGCTGAATACCACCAGGAGGGGGACGATGTGAAGAGGAGACGCCGCAGTCCTAGTGCAAGACTCCAAGTCCCAGGAGCACTTGGGCTAGTTTGACACCTGGCTGTCTCGTTGAGCTCAGCCCACCCCCCACGGACGCCTCAAAGCACCTCGCCGCACCTGCTTCGCAGGTGCCACATCGTAATTAAGGCGACCTGTTGCTGTAGCCTTTGTTCTTGTTTCTTGTTTCTTGGGGGCCACAAGACTTTGCTGAATACCACCAGGAGGGGGACGTTGTGAAGAGGAGACGCCCCAGCCCTAGTGCAGGACTCCAAGTCCCAGGAGCACTTGGGCTAGTTTGACACCTGGCTGTCTCGTTGACCTCCGCCCACCCCCCACGGACACCTCAAAGTGCCTCGCCGCACCCGCTTCGCGGGTGCCGCATCGTAATTAAGGCGAACTGTTACTGTAGCCTTTGTTCTCCAGTATTAGGGGTGTCTTTCATAGATTCACATGCCTGAATCATTCCCCGTCGTCGGAGTGGGAGTACCATGGTACATAAAAAAGCAATAAATATATAGTAAATACCAATAAAAACAAACCAGGAAGTAAAGTAGCCAAAGCTACAGTAGAAAAAACTTCCACACCTATGACTATCCTAGTCATTTTATATAGTCCAAACTACAGCCAATCAGGCGCCAGCACCCACCAGAAGGTTCTTCCCAGAGGCTCAGGCTCTCAGATTTTCTACTGCACGTCGTGTGAAGGGAGTCTCCCTGAGCTCTGCTCAATTTACTTCTCTTTCTTCCTTTTGGATCTATTCTTCAAGGATGTCTTCAAAGAAAACTCTGTTTAGAGGCTGTGATTCTTGTGGTAAGCTCCGGCTTTTTAAAGAGGACCCCCACAAAAAATGTATTTATTGCCGGTATCCAGATCACCAAGTCAAGGACTGTAAGATCTGCAGAACCTTTCCTCAGAAGACTTTCAGAGACGGAGAGGGTTGGTTGCTTTTGTGGCTACAAAAGCTTAAGGATTCTGATAATCCTGTGTCTGAGGTTGGCAGTATTGCCTCTGGTTCCACTTTGGCGTCTAGAAAGAGACTTGCGTCTGAGGTATTGCCATCTCCTGGAGCTAAGGTTGCTAAAAAACATCAACCTTCTAAGGGGTCTGACAAGCCTTACACTTCTAAGTCTACCCCCACAGGCAAGGACATGGAGGGTTCTTCTGCACCTCAAAAACGGTCCACCAAAAGATTGCCTCAGGCAGCTGACAAAGTTTCGCCTCAGGCTTCATCTTTATCGGCGACAACGCTATCTTCTGCCTCATCGTTAACAAAGACCTCCGTCGGCGCTAGATTTACGTCGACAGTGACATTCTCATCACCCAAGCCCCAGATGATCATGTCGACGTCGGCATCTTCACCAACTATGGTCTATGTATCTGTTAGACCTCTCTCGTCGACGGCGGCCATTGTCGACTCCTCTCAAGGCTCTACCGTCGATGAAGAAGATACAGTTGACGGGCTCGTCGGCGAGCTCCACTCCGTCGATGAAGTAACCACCGTCGACGAAGGCGTCGACGAAGATTGTACCATCGACGACGCCCAATCCGTCGACAACTGCCATCCCGTCGACGAAGCCTGTCCCGTCGACAAAGTCTACATTGTCGACAAAACCTGTACTGTCGACGAAGCTAATTACGTCGGCGAAGCCCATTTCGTCAACGAAGTCCATTCCGTCGACGAGGCCTGTGCCTTCGACGAAGCCTATTTCATCGACGAAGTCTTTGCCGTCGACGACGGAACCATTGACGTCTGCTTCATCGGCAGCGGTGGAACCACCGTCGACATCGCAATTGTCATCTTGCACTGCATTGCAGGTCTGTTCACCGTCTACGGTGTTCTCTTCCAGGGGATCCTCATCAATAGTCATAAGAATTAGAATATTCTCGCCCATGCGCGGGAGCCCGGAAACACTATATTATATGTGAGATATATATATATATATATATATATATATATATATATATATATATATACTCCAATTCACCTCTTAATCAAAGAAGATCGCCCGGACACACAGCGCCTGCTAGTAACCTTTATTTGGCAAGTGAAAAGTTACGACGCGTTTCACCCTTGCGGCTTGATCACGTTACCAGCAAGCGCTGTGTGTCCGGGCAATCTTCTTTGATTAAGAGGTGAATTGGAGTTAAAATTATGGTCTGCCAGTGACCAGTCCCAGACCGCTCACGACAACCGCAATGCTCTTAATATATCTATATATATATCTATAGATATATATATATCCAAATAACATCATAGCTGAAATATGCTGTGAAGAATTTCCACCATACATGAATAATAAGCATGAGAAACAACACCAAACCTTGTTTAGAAACTGTTTTAATGCTCAGAAAGCAGTAGAAATTCTCATAACTCACTGGAAGCATAGAAAGCTCCCAGGCTGCATTGCAAACACACAGTCTAAAAAGACTGAAAAGCTAACCTGTAGCTGCATAGCAATAAACTGACACCGTGCCTTTAAGGCACCCCTGACCCCCTGTATCCCATCATGCCTCAGGGGTGACAGTTAGGTCAGTTGTTCTTTCCGGCTCCTTCAGGAAGGATCCTGGTTACACAGCTCCACTAATTTCTGTTTTCTGACAGAAAATTACTTCACTTTGAACAACTTTTTCACTTACTTTGACATTTTTCAACTAGTCAAGTAAGGAACTGCATTTTTAAGTCAGTTGCATTTTCAGCTGAAAATGCCTACACTTTTTGATGTGTCCTTCTTGTGGCAACAAGAAAGCAAAATCAGACAACCACAATGTTTGTATCCTGTGTCTGCCTGAAGAACATGATCCAGGCACCTGTCCTCACTGCGAGCACCTGTCAGGAAGAACTCTCAAAGACAGGGAGAGAATTTGCATCTATGGCCTGGCTCATAGGTCATCCAGAGGAAGGTCTCCGGGGAAGAAGGGTTCCAAGAAGACTAAAACATCTTCAAAAGACAGGTCTTCCATCCCTTCAGCTTCAGCGTCAGGCTTGGCGCTGTGGAAAGAACCACCAGTGGATCGTTTGGCTTCAAAAATGCCGTTGACGGCGGGCTCGCCGTTGAAAAGAAGAACAGGTATGTCGAAGACATAGAAGGATCCTATTCCGTCGTGGAGATCCCCTCTACCTTCGTCAACCGGGCGACGATCGGTGTCGAGAGATGTGACTCCGCCGCCGTCAACAGGGCGACGGTCGGCGTCGAGATCAAAGGCCCCTCCGCCGTCGTCAACCAGGCGACGATCGGCGTCGAGGGAGGTCACTCCTCCGCCGTCGTCATCCAGGCAACGACCGGCGTCGAGAAGTGTGACCTCCTCCGCCGTCGTCCAAGAAGCGGCGTTCGGCGTCGAGGACCAAGACCCCTCCGCCATCGACAGTAACTCGTCGATCGGCGTCGAGGACGCAGTCTCCGTCAGTGTCTCGGCGTCGAGGGTGTCCAATACCCCTCTGCCGTCGTCGCACAGGCACTCGCCGTCGAGGCAGAAGGCTCCATCGACGGCTGGTCATCGCCGTTCGACGTCGAGGCAGAGAACTCCGTTGACGGCTGGTCATCGCCGTTCGACGTCGAGACAGAGAGCTCTGTCGACGACTGGACATTGTCGTTCGAAGTCGAGAGAGAGGGCTCCGTCGACGGCCGGGCATCGCCGTTCGACGTCGAGACAGAGGACTTCGTTGACGGCTGGTCATCGCCGCTCGACGTCGAGAGACCATAGATCCTCACATCGATCGCCGTCGAGGCATTCGAAGTCGAGATTGTTTGACCCGCCGACCCCCCAAAGGCGTTCGACGGCGAGAGAAGAACGCTCGACGTCGAGACATTCAGAAAGAAACTCTGTGATCATGGTAACGGAGTCAGCTTCTCGTCATTCCACTTCACGGTCATCTGGCTCCTCAACTGCATCTTCAAGGTCCAGAAGTTCTGTGCGCAGAACTCCTGTGCGTCAGCCAGATCCTTCGGCTGAGCAAGTCAGGCTGTCACCTAGATGGTACAAGTCTTTGGACCATTGGCGAGATTCTGGGGCTGCCAAACGTATGCAAGAATATGTCAGCCCACAACACAGGTCTCCTCTTCAGAGTCTGGTAGAGGAGATGGACAAGTTTAGTCCTCCCATGCACAAATCACCTGTGAGAACACCAACCAGATCTCCCAGAAGATCCCGATCTCCCAGAAGAGAAAAGCCGGTCAGGCCTCGTTCAGAAGATCGGGTCAGATCTCGCTCTCCTAGAAGGGATGAGCGTTCAAAAAGATCGTGGGAGAGGAGGCACAGTAGTCACCGTAGGCGTCGACGAACTCTGTCTACTTCATCTACCTCTTCTACCAGGTCTTCCAAGAGGGATTACTCCCCTACGTTGACGGACAGTCCTACGTCCAGAACCTCCCCAGTGGATGACATTGGAACTTATCTGGATGTCCTGCAAAGAGGAGCTCAGAAACTGAGCATTGAAATGTCTGTCCCTCAGATTACAACGACAGTAATTTTTGAGACTTTACACAAAAAAGCTATCTCTCGTCCACTGCTGCCTTTAGTCCCGGGGATTATGGATCCTGTCAAAGAGGTTTTCCTAACTCCAGCGGCTATCAGAGCGGTGCCAGCCCGCATTCAGAAGAAATACAAACCGGCCTCTTCTGACCCGGTTTTTGTAAAATCTGACCCTCCAGCAGACTCTGTAATAGTAGCAGCGCGAGGAAGACGCACGCAGTTGCCGGTTCCTCTTCAGTCCCACCAGACAAGGACAGCAAATCTCAGGACTCCTGGGGTCGCAAGGTTTGCAATTCAGCTGCCTCCACTCTGAAGGTTTCCAGTGCGGCTGCACTTCTGGGTCGATACGACAGAGCCTTATGGGACTCCATGGAAAGGTTCACATCCAAACTGCCGACGGAAGACCAGCAGGATTTTGAAGAGACTGTGACAGAAGGATGTCTGGTGGCGAATCAGATGATAAGCACAGCTGCGGATGGTGCAGTGCTTGCGGCGCATTCCTACTCACATGGGGTTTGTGGCAGGAGGTCGGCTTGGTTGCGCCTTACAGGTCTAAAGCCGGATGCTCGGCATCGCATCCTTAATCTTCCCTTTTCGGGTTCCTCTCTCTTCGGGGAACATGCTGACGAAGAGATGACCCGTATGAAGACGGAACTAGATACAGTGAAAGCGGTGGGTTTAAAAAAAAAAAGAATTCAAACGCCGCTTCAAGACCAACAGGTGGAGAGGGGCTCAACAGAGGTTTCAAACCCCTCAGTGGTCCCAAAGTAAGAACCAGGGTAAACCCCAGTTCCGAGGCAAAGCCAACAGAGGTAGAGGAGGTCACCAACAGTCCTCTAACACCGCAAGAGATGGTAAGGCATGAGCAATGGCTTCCTCTGGCGCCGTTGCCCACTCCAGTGGGAGGAAGTGCTTCACAACACCTGGCAGAGTGGGTCAGCATCACAAAGGATCAGTGGGTGCTGAATATACTGCGCAATGGATACAGACTACGTTTCCGTGCGCCTCCGAAGAGCATTCCTCCAAAGAACTCTTGCCCTCACCAGCTAAGCTTGCTCCAAAGAGAGGTGAAAGTTCTACTGCAAAAAAGAGCTATAGAGGAAGTTCCTCCCTCTCAAAGAGGAAAGGGAGTCTACTCCAGATAGTTTCTTGTCCCCAAAAAAGATCAGGAGGACAAGTTCAGACCAATACTCGATCTGCGTCTATTGAACAAAGTCATCGTCAAAGAAAAGTTCTTCATGTTAGCGCTTCACCAAATATGCCCACATCTTCAAGCTGGAGATTGGATGTGTTTGGTGGATCTGCAAGATGCATACTTTCATATCCCAATTGCTCAGCAACATTGCAAGTACTTGAGGTTTGTCGTAGGGAGCAAACCCTACCAGTACAAGGTGCTACCCTTCGGTCTCAAGTCCGCACCACGAGTCTTCACCAAATGCATGGCAGTGGTGGCGGCTTTTCTTCACAAAAAGGAGCTCTTAATCTACCCATACCTGGACGACTGGCTCCTAAAAGGCCCATCTCCGGTACAGGTAACGCACGATCTACAACTTTGCCTGCACCAGTTGCACAGACTCGGCCTCCATGTGAACCTGGAGAAGTCAGTCCAGCGGCCTACACAGTCCATCCATTACCTAGGCTCCGTTCTGGACACAAGATTGGGAAAAGCGTTTCCTTCGGAGGAGAGACTATTTTCCATGAGTCAGAAATGTGGGATTCTGCTAGAGTCTCGGCTTCCAACAGCCCGATAAGTAGCATCCCTGCTGGGTTCCATGGCGTCCTGCATTTTTCTCATCCCAAACACCAGGCTGAGAATGCGTCCTCTGCAGCAGGCTCTAGAGGACCAGTGGGACCAAGCGACAGGGCGTTGGGAAGATCGTATCCCTCTTTCCCAAGCGACGAAGGATGCCATCAAATGGTGGACTCGAAGAAGGAATGTGCTGGTGGGAGTACCGTTTCACCAACCTCTTCCATCCCAGTCTATAGTGATGGATGCCTCTCTGCAAGGCTGGGGAGCGCACATGGGTCCGCTCCAAATTCAAGGCCAGTGGTCTGCGCAGGAGCAGACATACCACATCAACATGCTGGAACTCAGAGCGGTATTCCTGGCTCTCAAAGCTTTCTTTCCAGCGATCGAGTCCAACTCAGTCCTTGTTCAGATGGACAATACGACCACCATGTTCTCTCAGAACAAGTAAGGAGGCACACGATCTCGCCCACTCTCTCGAGAGGCTCAGACAATCTGGCATTAGCTTCTCCCTCGAGGCCTCACAGTAGTGGCAGTGCACCTTCCAGACGAGTTGAAAATAAAAGCAGACGCACTCAGCAGGCACTTCGAAGATCAGCCAGACTGGGTGCTAAACGACGAAGTGGTAGAAGAGCTTTTTCATTGCTGGGGTCGTCCAACCATAGACTTGTTTGCAGACGAAAACGCCAAATGCCACGCCTTCGCGTCCAGGTTCCACCGGCCAGGAACGCAGGGGAATGCTCTCCTTATGGATTGGTCAGGAACATTCGCTTACGCGTTTCCTCCCCTGGCTTTGATTCCGAAGGTAGTATCCAAGCTCCTCAGGTCGGACATGGAAATGATCCTGATAGCTCTGGATTGGCCACGGCAGTGGTGGTACCCGGACCTTCTACATCTGTCTGTGTGTCCACACAGACGACTTCCTTGCAGGCCGGACCTGTTGAGCAAGATGAACGGGAGGATAATGCATCCCAACCTCCCATCACTGAACCTAACAGCATGGCTCCTGAGGTCCTGCAATAGGACGTTTGAACTTGCCTCCCGAATGCATGAACATTTTAAAGGAGGCTAAGAGGCCTTCCACGAGAGCGTCCTATGCGTTCAAGTGGAAAAGGTTCTACTTATGGTGTAGGGATCATCACTTAGATCTGACTAAAGGGCAGGAGGAGGTCATCTTGCCATACCTCCTTTCCCTGGCAACTGCTGGTTTGAAGTATACTTCTATTAGGGTGCATTTGTCAGCCATAGTAGCATACAGAAAATCACCTGATCAGATTTCTTTCTTTCAGGTTCCAGTGGTTAAGGACTTCCTCCAGGGGTTAAAAAAGTGTATCCCCCTGTGCGAAACCCTTCTCCTCCATGGGAATTGAACCTGGTTTTATCCAGGTTAATGTCACCTCCTTTCGAGCCCATCCACAAGGCCTCCTTGCAACATCCCTCTTGGAAGGCGGCCTTTTTGGTGGCGATTACGCGAGATACAAGCGCTCTGTGCGAAGGAACCATATACTGTTTTCCACCACAATAGAGTAGTCCTAAGGGCTCATCCATCTTTCTTGCCTAAAGTCATTTCTGATTTTCATATAAATCAGTCCATTTCCCTCCCTTCGTTTTTTGCCAAATCCTACGACCCCAGCTGAGCGGTCACTTCACTCCTTCGATCTGAAGAGAGTGCTCAAGTTCTATTTGGAAAGGACTAAAGGGATTAGGAAAACGAATCAACTGTTTGTGAACTATGGTTCAATGCGGATAGGTTTTCCAGCAATCCATCTTCAGATGGATTGTCTCTTGCAATAAATTGGCCTATCAGCTTGCAGGTAAGCCTTTGTTGGGGTCACCCAAAGCGCATTCCACAAGAGGGAAAGCCGCTACAATAGCTTTCTTGCATGACATTCCAATGTCAGAAATATGCAAGGCTGCAACCTGGAAATCGGTTCATACCTTTACGAGGCATTACTGTCTCAAATCTGATTCCAGGGCCGATACTCAAGTAGGGCAAGCCTCCTTGAGGAATCTGTTTGGGTAGTCTATAGCCTACTCAGACTTGTTGATGAGATTACTGTCTTATCATTCCTTTGCCCGCAGGGAAGAGGAGAGGCTCGCTATTCTATTCTAATGCTTATGACTATTGATGAGGATCCCCTGGAAGAGAAGGATTAGTTACTTACCTGTAATCCTAGTTCTCTTCCAGGGGTATCCTCATCAAAGTCATACGCAACCCTCCCGCCTCCCCAGGCAAAGGATACTCTTTAATAAGGAGATAATGTTAACCTATTTGTTACTGGGTGTGTTTTCAGTCTTCGAAAAGAACTGACCTAACTGTCACCCCTGAGGCATGATGGGATACAGGGGGTCAGGGGTGCCTTAAAGGTACGGTGTCAGTTTATTGCTATGCAGCTACAGGTTAGCTTTTCAGTCTTTTTAGACTGTGTGTTTGCAATGCAGCCTGGGAGCTTTCTATGCTTCCAGTGAGTCATGAGAATTTCTACTGCTTTCTGAGCATTAAAACAGTTTCTAAACAATCTTTGGTGTTGTTTCTCATGTTTCTAATGCTTATTATTCATGTATGGTGGAAATTCTTCACAGCATATTTCAGCTCTGATGTTATTTGGCTGCTATTGCATGTTTTTTTATATATATGTTTATATATATATATGTATGGATATATATATATATATATATATATATATATATGTATATATATATATATATATATATATACACTGTTGTCCGGTTGTTGGCACGGACTGTTCAAGGAGCACTTTCGGTCTGAGCTTCCACATGAAATGCTCGCTAGCCAAACGGGAACACGCGGGGCTGCCTAGGGGGATTATGGGTCTTGCAGTCCAGCTGGGAGGAGTAGCAATTACCCGGAGGCGGCATTTAGGTCAAAATTAGACACAGCCTGTGTTATTAGAGCCCCGTGGCCTTGTTACAAGCCCAATCAATATCTGTTTACCCCATGTGTTTGTTCCTGCGTGCATTTGGAAGCATAGTTCAAATTTCACTCTGTGTAACATTATTGTTAAAACCGGACAGGCTTTCTTTTGTTTAGATACGAGGCAATGTGGTGGATGCAATCAAGTATTATTATTATTGGCAGCATGACTTGTATACAAAATACTTTTAAATTATGCAGTTCTATTTAGTATTATCTGATTTATCATCAGTAAGGCAGCATGTTCTGAGAGTATTGGCACCATAATTCAGAGAAACATTTAAGCACCTCAGCTGGCCATTACGACATATTCATATCGAGAGGCAGATGACTTACAAATATTTCTACTGTGCATATATTAGGAAGCTGATGCACTTTAATTACTGACAATACAAACTGACTATGTATTATGCTGTTATTCGTTTTGATGAATTTTTTGCAGTTTGCATTTTATACATATCTTTAGAAAAGTGTGTGTTGCCAGTTATATTTGCTTTTGCAAAGTCTATCTTTTGTGTCTACTCATACCTGAAGGAAGGAGGTGGGCTATATATATCTGAAATATTATGGCGCCAATTAGATTGATAAAGCCTGCTGCGCAGGCGAAACGCGTCTCTCTCTGTCATTGCGGGGTCGTGGGAGACCTGACTTTGAATAAATAAGCCTTATACCTACATACCTGATGTACGTGCCTCTTCTTCGTTGGAGCAGGACTGTCTTTTGGATATATATATATATATGTATATATATGTGGGGCTCATATAATATAGTGTCTCCGGGGTCCCGCGCATGGGTGGGAATATTCTAATGCATATGACTTTGATGAGGATACCCCTGGAAGAGAACTAGGATTACAGGTAAGTAACTAATTCTTCTTAACACCAAAGCAGTCTTTAGTTCAAAGGCGTGAACCAGCTTTCCAGCTCTCGCCCCTACATATTACACCTCAGAAGATGCCGTCGCAGGTTCCTCACCAGCTTTTAGACTCTGACAGTGAGGATGAGGTGGTTCAAAGGACATTCGGAGCAGCCACGAGTCCTTCTGAGTTAAATATAAAGTTTCAAGAAGAGGAACAGGAGGATACACAATCACCTGTACGAATGGCGTCCCCTGTAGACAGTGTCCCTGTCTCACAGGTGCCAACTGCTTTACTTACCAACCTACAGTATATGTTGGATGATTATTATAGAAGGTTTCCGCCATCTGAATCTACAGGCTCAGTGCCTGTTACTCCAGTTACTGAAGCGCCTTTGCCAGTTTTTCCACCGGCAAATCCTTCTTCACCTCCACCGCTCAATCAACCTGTGGATCCACAGTCTTCGGATGAAGATGATTAAAGAGAGGAAGGAGAAGTAGAGGATCAGTCGGAGTGGGATGAATACCAGGTGCAAACTCCTTCTCCTTCACTTCAGACTGTCTCAATCTCACCGCCGGTGGACGTGAATAGCTTCCACCTTTTGATGGAGCGTGCAACTAAACGCTTTCATATTGATATGGAACACATGGAACAAGACTGTTTTCTATATGACTTTAAAGATCAGCCTAAGGAAACAGATCAAGTCTATACCCATCATTGACTTTATTTGGCAGGAGGGAATAAAGGTCATGGCAACCCCCGGTATCCATTCCTCCAGTCTTGCCACGAATGGAAAAAAAGTACAGGGCACCGGACAAATCACCTGCGTGCCTCATTGGACAGGCGAAGCTTGATTCTGTAATTGTCCAAGCAGCTCAAAAGAGGGCTAGAAACCCTTCCTTTCCTGTTACAGCCCCGCCGGACAGAGATGGCAGACACCTAGATTCTATTGGGAAGCGCGTCTCCACCATGGCGGCTACGACTGTTCGAGCGGCTAATTCATTGGCCATCTTAGGAAGATAAGACCAACAGATGTGGTCGGACATCGCACCGTTCATTGACCTCCTTCCAGAGCCTTCCAAGGCTGAGGCGCTGAAGATCCTACAAGAAGGCCAAAGAATTTCAGAAGAGATTATTGATTCAGTAGTTGATGTGGCCTTAACTGGCTTTCGACAACTAGCAGGTGCTGCGGTTCTGCGTAGGCAGGGGTGGCTACGTTCCACTTCCTTCAGGCAAGAGGTCCAGAATAAGGTATTGGACATGCCATATGATGGTGAATATCTGTTTGGCCCCCAAGTGGAGGAAGCCTTACAGACGATAAAGAAGGATACGTTAACAGCGAAATCCTTGGGCACCCTTCAATTCCGCAAGCCGCCCTTTCGAGGAGCGAGAGGACGGGATCGTCCTCCAACAGAGGTGGATACAACCAACAATCCTCCTACAGACAAGGCAATCAGCGCTATCAGACCCAGCGCTACCAATCTTACGGCCAGAGAAAGTCTACTTATACCCAGAACAGAGGGAAGGCAAATTACTGCGGAAAGGATACGCGCCGATGAGACATTTCACCTGCCACCACCACTGCCCCACTCTCGAGGAAAAATTGGAGGACGAATATCAAAATTTTACTCAAATTGGCTGTCGACAACATCCGACAAATGGGTCCTGGATATTGTGGCCAGGGGCCATGCCCTAGAATTCGAGCAATTTCCTCCAAATGTCACACCGAAAGGACCACCTCCAGCTCACCTGAAGGAGCTGTTTGCCCAAATCAAATTGATGATCCAAAAAGGAGCGATAGAGAGCGTACCTCAAAAAATGAGGGGAATGGGGTTTTACTCCAGATTTTTCCTAATAAAGAAGAAAAACTGAGAGTGGCGCCCGATCCTAGATCTTCGCGCTCTAAACAAGTATTTAAAGAAGTTAACATTCAGGATGTTATCGCTTCAGGAAATATTACATCTTTGGCAGCGGGAGATTACATGGTCACCTTAGATCTCCAAGATGCATATTTCCATATCCCCATTCTACCTCGCCACAGGAAATTCCTGCGCTTCAGGGTGGCTGGCAGGGATTACCAATTCAAAGTCCTTCCTTTCGGACTACGGTCAGCGCCAAGAGTATTTACGAAGGTTTTGGCTCCAGTGGTGGCACACCTCCGGCTGGAGGGGATTCAAATTTTCCCATACTTAGACGACTGCCTTATATAGGCCAGTTCTCGCGAGGTTGCACATTATCATCTACAACAGTGTCTACACCTGTTTCAGTCTCTAGGTCTGTCCTTCAACCTCAGCAAATCCCAATTGAAACCTTCTCAAAGACAGGCTTTCTTAGGAGCAACATTGGACGCCCAAAAGCTCCAAGCTTTTGTCTCGGAGGAGAGACAAATGAAGATAAAACACATGGTCAGAATCTGCTATCAAGAAAGTCAGTTTCAGTTCGACTGTACAAGTCTTTTCTGGGGATGATATCATCTTGCATCCCATTAATACCAAACTGCCGCCTCAGGATGAGACCGCTTCAGGAAGAACTGAGCTTGCAGTAGCTACAGGTCTCCGGCACTTTCGAAGATCTCATCCGGATCACACCGCTCATGCGATATTCTCTCCTCTGGTAGACACAAAAGCGACATCTCCAGCAGGGGTGCGCATTCCTTCAAGATGCACCAAGCCTTACCATCACTACAGATGCGTCTCTCGAGGGCTGGGGAGTGCATCTTCAGGGCCTCACAATCAGGGGCAAGTGGACTGCTCAACAAAAGCGGTGGCACATCAACCGTCTGGAACTGAGAGCCATTTGTCTTGCACTTAAGGCGTTTTGTGCAATCATTCAGGATGCCAATGTGTTGGTGAGAACAGACAACACAACAAGCATGCACTACGTCAACAAGCAGGGAGGAACACAATCACTTCTCCTGTCCCAAGAAGCCCAAGACCTATGGGCATGAGCTTTAAAGCACAATATAAATCTTCAAGCAGTGCATGTTCCGGGAACAGAGAACGTCCTGACAGACGCACTCAGCAGGACGACGGTCTGCACTCACGAGTGGGAACTGCATCAGCAGACAGTGGAGCGCATCTTTTACCTGTGGGGTCGACCAGACCTAGACCTATTTGCGTCAAAGACCAACAGCAAATGCCAATTCTTCGCAAGCTGGCATCCCCACAAGGACCCTCAGGGGAATGCGTTTTCGATAGATTGGTCTCTGACATATGCGTACGCTTTTCCACCGTTTCCACTAGTCCC
Source organism: Lissotriton vulgaris (assembly GCF_964263255.1). Classification (NCBI taxonomy): domain Eukaryota; kingdom Metazoa; phylum Chordata; class Amphibia; order Caudata; family Salamandridae; genus Lissotriton; species Lissotriton vulgaris. The sequence continues at coordinate 1,843,757,247 of NC_141687.1, forward strand.
CAAGGTCCTGCGGAAAATGTAGAAGGAACCGTGCCGACTGATTCTAATTGCTCCTAGATGGCCGCGCCAGTATTGGTTTATAGAACTCCTTCTGTCGGAGTGCGAACCGATTCAGTTGAATCCAATCCCGATCTTACTCAGCATTCAGAACGGACAGGTTTACCATCCGGATCCAACATCATTGAGATTAGCGGCCTGGCGCCTGAGTACCGTGAGTTAGCCCATCCCGCAAGACTGCAAAGAAGTTCTGGCCAAGGCACGGGCGCCCGCTACCATAAAGACATACAGTCTTAAATGGAAGCGTTTTTGCATCTGGCGTCGCTCAACCGGGGTTCACCCTTTTTCAGCAAAGCCGGAGGAGATTCTGCGTTTTTTCCTGCAATTGGCAAGATCAGGCCTGTCGCACGCAACCTTGAAGATTTTTCTGGCTGCGATCTCAAGGTATCGACAGGATGGGACCAATTCCCTTTACTCTGCGAGAATTATACAACAATTCTTTAAAGGCATCTTTAGAATGTTCCCTCCAGTACGCCGTCCACCTCCTGCGTGGCATCTGAATGTGGTCCTGGCACAACTCATGCGTCACCCATTCGAACCCATCCACAAGGCCGACCTGAAATATCTCTCGTGGAAGGTATCACTGCTGCTGGCTTTAACTTTCTCCAGGAGAGTCAGTGATATCCAGGCTTTCACTATCCTTTCCTGCAGTTTACAAGTGACTCTGTAATGCTCCGCACTAACCCGAAGTATATTCCTAAAGTACCTTCGGATTTCCACATAAACAAACCTATAATTCTAAAGTCATTCTTTCCTAACCCGCAAACACCGGCGGAAAGAGCGTTGCATACGCTGGACGTTAAAAGGTGTCTTAAATTCTATCTGCAGAGAACATCCGCTTTGTGCAGTTCTGACCAACTATTTATCACCTACAGTGCAATTCGTAGGAGGCAGGCAGTTCTAAACACACTATTGGGAGATGGATATCTACTGCCATTGCCTTTTGCCATGCACAAGCAGGACGACTGTTGCAAGCCGCTCATAGAGCGCATTCTACAAGATCAATGTCATCATCTACGGCCTTATTTGCTGGAGTCCCTCTTCAGCAGGTCTGCAGGGCGGCTACTTGGGCCAGTGGCCATACATTTACCAGAGATTATTGTCTGGAGGCAACCAGCGAGACCGGTACTTCTGTGGGTCGAGCAGTTCTACAGAATCTTTTCAACTAAGGTGAGCCTCTGTTTCCCACCTCCTTTTACTGCTGTCAGACGCTTCCTATGTTCTGTTTTACACATGCTTACATGATTGCACTCTGCTATGCTTAAAATGATATGTGTGTTTTTAGTTTGCACTGTTATATGACTTGTATGCTGACAAGCTTGACTACCATTGGCGTCTGCCTAGCACGGATATGTACTGCTAGCTACTCTGATTCAGGCATGTGAATCTATGAAAGACACCCTTAATACTGGAGAAGAACAATAGTTACTTACCTGTAATCTGTGGTTCTCCAGTATTGGTGTCTTTCATAGATTCACATGCAACCTGTCCACCTCCCCTTAGAGGCTTTTAGGCTATATTGGTTGACCTTCACTCCTTGCGAGAAAATCTGAGAGCCTGAGCCTCTGGGGAGAACCTTCTGGTGGGTGCTGGCGCCTGATTGGCTGTAGTTTGGACTATACAAAATGACTAGGATAGTCATAGGTGTGGAAGTTTTTTCTACTGTAGCTTTGGCTACTTTACTTCCCGGTTTGTTTTTATTGGTATTTACTATATATTTATGGCATATTATTGCTTTTTTATGTACCGTGGGACTCCCACTCCGACGACGGGGAATGATTCAGGCATGTGAATCTATGAAAGACACCAATACTGGAGAACCACAGATTACAGGTAAGTAACTATTGTTCTTCTTGTTTCTTTGGGGCCACAAGACTTTGCTGAATACCACCAGGAGCGGGACACTGTGAAGAGGAGACGTCGCAGCCCTAGTGCAGGACTCCAAGTCCCAGGAGTACTTGGGCTAGTTTGACACCTGGCTGTCTCGTTGAGCTCCGCCCACTCCCCACGGACACTATTTAGCTGCCTACTTGTGCAGCTGCGCGGGAGCGTCCCGGGAGAAGCCCAGGACAAGAGCGGGCCGTCTGTGGCCGTCGGAGGCCGGTGTAAGCCGGGCTGGGCAACCCCTCTAACCACCGGTATAATCCACGGACATCTAATAGGTATTTGGACGACCTTTATTGTATTTTGCATTACACCATATTGCTGCTTTTTGGGACTTCTGCGCCATATTAGGATAAGAGTATTGCTCATGCCAATGTCAACCCGCTCCGGAAAGGGTAGGCGGGTGGGGGGAGGTTGTGTTAGTGGCACACTTGACCAGTTCATCACCCGAGCATACTCGGTCCTTGAAAAGGAAATCACCATCACAGAACGCCACCTCTCACTTGAACCTCTTAATCACAAGCGCTCATCTCTAGGGCAACTAGCATTGTCCGTCTCCCCTGCTAATACTGACGAGCACACTGAAGGTGTTACCCCTGGTAAAGCCCGGTCAAATCCACGCACCATAAGGGCTAGCCTGGAGAGGCTTAATGTACTAGAATCTCCTAGGCAGTCGGTTACTCCGTCTGTATTGGGGTCTAACACATCTAATGAGGAACACGCCTCTACCAGCAACCCCATAATCCCCGAGGGCTCCCCTGTGCAATTAGAGTCAGCGACTGTTGCAGGTGCTAGATTAGCACCCACTAAAAGGAAAAGAGCTACAAGTGGCCTAAGGGGTGGATGTTTTAAAACCTATAAGAAGTTTAAGGCAAAAATCTTTAGAGGAAGCGAGAAATCATTGGGGTCAGGTAGGCCAGAGAAACTAATGCCAACTAAAGGAGGAGGAACATTTTCGACTGGTAGTCAGACTATGCGAAATCCAATAGAGCTGGAAAATGTTAGCCCAAAGCCAACCTCTATAAGAGGCACATTACCTCAGATTCCACCCATTGCCCAGATAGAGAAAATTGTGAAATCCCTGATACTTCCTGTACTCGAGAGGGTGAAGGTATTAACGGAGAGGCTGGACAGATTTGAGCAAGCCACACTAGAGAATTTTTTCCCCTCAAGACACTAATCAAATTACATCCTAAAAATAGGCAGGATGTGTGTGAACCGAAGGAAAACTCACTGGTGGATCTTACATCCACTGAGGCGAGGGTACCCAAAATGCCAGAGGTAGCCTCTGGGCCTACGTCTGGAATGAATGCTGTAGTGTCAGTTACACCAACTCACTGTGCCCAGCAAATTAGCTTAATCTCCAATCCGACCATGGCTAAAGGGCCCAAAGGACCCCGTCAAAGTGTACCCATGCAGAGACCGGAAACTAATACCATCTCAAGTAAAATAGCGGGACATAGTAGTAATTTACCTGTATTAGCCCAAAAGCCCATCTCGGTTGTGAATGGTGACACCAACCCACCTCATATTAACCTACCGCCAGAATGCCTGCCTTATGTAGTTGTGCTTACAGGAGTCCCACAGCTCAAGGCCGGCAAACTAGAATCATACCATGAGCTCAAAAACAAAACCACGCATTGGTTGAATGAGAATAGACCTCTTCCAAGCCAACTTGACGGCCAGGTTCTCTTTGTTAGAAGGGTCAGTTGGGTTGGCAATAGGACCAAAGATGCTCCGGGGGATTGCATCCTGGTTAATTTCAGGGACGCCCGGGTTACAAGGTTTATCTGTAACCAACAGTATGGCCATGGTAGTATAGGAATCGGCACATACGACCTAAGCTATTTTCATTTGCAATCTGCACGTCCCCTGAATGTTCGCCACCAGTTTTGGGGTGGGAGGCAAGGCGGTTTTTACCCTAACAACTACTACACCCATATGGCCTTTGTTCCTAACGGAGGCCCAGATGGCCATGGGATGGTCCGTGGCTATTGACATGGCGATCACCCCCCCTGTCAAAACGTTAACAATTGTAGCGGATATGATTAGGTTTAGAGAGTTGAGGGAGTCTAGCGATTCACCTAGGCCCACCCACATCCCTGACAGTACTTTTTCTTTAAATGTCTTTAGCCCCGTGAATATGCCAGTGTCTGATATTCCACCCACCCAGAATAGCCGCAGGTTTGTTGAGCCAGAGGGCCCGTTACTGGAGACCCAAATTAGGTCCAGTACGCTTGCCACACAGCCCTTCCTGGAGCCAGCTGTAGCTGACACTGCTTTTAGGATTCTCAGCTGGAATATAGCGGGTATCTTCAGGAAACTAGATCTACCTGAATGGAATAATCTGATAGAGTCTTTTGCGATATATGTCTTCCAAGAGACCTGGAGTATGGAGCCTTGCCACAAGGTCGGCTATACCACTTACTTTGTACCAGCAGTTTCCCCACCTACAGGGAGAGGTCGCCCCTCAGGAGGTCTTCTCATATGGGTTAGTATCTCTCTGGGTTGTCAAATTTTGCAAAAGCAAACTAACTCCCCAGATATATTAAGAATCTCAGCTAGGGGGCCTCAGAGAGGGCGAACACTAGAAATATTTAATATTTATGCTAGGGGCACTAAAGGTGGTTCTTTATCTCCCACAGTCACTATCAATGAAAACAAACTCAGGCAGTGTCTCGATAGCATGCATGTCCTGGTCGCGGGGGACTTCAACTGCACATTTGAGCCCCTTGCGGCAGAGGACATCTTTGATATCACCGAAGAGGACTCTAGGAGGGGTATACCCACATTACCAATTCAACCGATAAAGAGGTGGTCCCAACGCATTGGGTAACTTATTCCTAGTACAAAGCAGAGGTGCGTCACAAAAGGAGCGCCAGAGACCAAAGGGTAACCCGGGCTGGTACTCTAAAAAATGCAGACAAAAGAAATCTGCACTTATTAAAGCAGTTAAATGCAAGTCCTCCGAGCTGATCCAGCTGGCTAGGAAAGCCTACAAGCTGACTATAATTGAAGCAAAGAAAGATTGGGAGGACCAGTACTGGCAAGCCCTAAAGGAAGCCAGTGCGGGGAGGGGTTCTAGTGGTTTCTGGAACCTAGTAAGGGCTAGGAATAGGCCCGTTAACACCCTTATCACGTGCAACATCACTGGTCAAATGTGGTTTAATCACTTCTCAACACAATATATACCACCCACCTGGATGACAGACAGGGGCCGACCATACCAACTCTAATGGACCCCATAGGGGAGCGCAAAGGCCATCTTTTCACAGCAAAGGAAGTGGAAAATGTGATCAAATCTTTAGTGCCACATAAAGCAGCAGGCCCAGATGGGATACCGGGGGATTTGCTCTGTCTCAATTTTATCGAATTGGGGAGGCTTAGCTCAACTTTACTTAATGCCATCAACAATAGAGCTGCAATCCCAGACTCATGGAAGGGGGCAGAGGTCGTCCCAATTTTTAAGAAGGGGCGCCGGGACGACCCTGCCAACTACCGACCAATATGTTTAATTGACTCTACTCAGAAGGTCGTGGGAAAGGTGGTACTTGGGAGAGTGTTGCAGTGGGTTGATAACAAAATCCTTTCGGACTATCAAGCAGGATTTAGGACCGGCACAGGGACCATCGAACAGGCATTTAGATTACTGCTCATATTTTGGGACGTGGTCCTAATAGGCAAAGGCAGTCTTTACTTTGCATTTATCGACCTAAAGACTGCCTTTGACCTGGTGCCCCGGGATTGTTTGTGGGGGGTATTGTCCGAAATGGGGATGCCCGCGTATATCTTGTCAATTTTGGTGAGGCTCCATACTGGAAATTTTGCACAGGTGAGTTGGGGTACTCAGGGCCAGAATTCCAGTGAATAGGGGTGTCCGCTAGGGATGTGTCCGTGCCCCCACTCTGTTCTCACTTTATGTGAATGGAGTGGTGAAGCACTTGCTGAAAAAACCATCTGATGCACCTTCCCTGGCGGGCAATTTTATTCCAACTCTCCTATTCGCTGATGATACCCTCCTTATCTCCAAGTCCCCTGTAGGCTTACAGAGCCTCTTGGACAGCTTTCAGACCTTCTGTACTTGCAGAGGGCTTATAATTAATACTGATAAGACCAAATACCTGGTGTTGAACCCCCGTAAAACACTCGGACGACCGCCGGCCCTGAATCTTGTGCCCCTGGAAAGGGTTGCGTAATTTGACTATCTAGGTATCCGCATATCAGATACAATGCAGTGGAACCTACACTTGCAGAAGATGTTATTAAGCCACAAAAGGGTAGTGGGGGCACTCCTTAAGGAACTGCGCTCTTCTTTAACCAAACCTATCGCCCGGTTATTGATATTTACAAGGCGAGAGGAGTTAGCACGGCCCTTTATGGGGCTGAACTGTGGGGTCCATGCAACATAGATCAGTTATCCAGAGCCGAGAACAAATTCTTTAAGGACTTGATGGCACTCCCACAGCGTACCCCTAAGGTACCACTGCTACTCGACTTGGGGTGCCGTTCGATCAAAGATCAGGCACAAATCCATCCGCTCCTACTATGGGCTCGGTTATGGCGAGTCCCAGAATTAGCCAACTATGCGGATGGGTTGTTGGAAGTAATGTCGATGCCGGGTTGGTCCAAAATCAGGTGGCTCAAAGATGTTTGATTTTTGCTTGGTGTGTTGGGGCTTAGGGATGCCTGGATAACTAGATCTGCTCCCCCCAAAGCAGTCCTGAAGAATCTTTATTGGAGCTGGGTATCCAGTAAAAGCAGCTCTGACTCTAAACATGGCAGAGCAACTGTCGACTTTCTGAGGATAAAGGATGTGGCAGTTGGGGAACCCTACCTTGATATTATTTTGAAGCCAATCGACAGGGCATTGTATTTTAAATTCAGGGTAGGAACCCTCCCAGTACGTGAACTGACTGCACGCTGGAAAGTCCCGTTTCAAACTTTACCCTTGTGCCCAATCTGTATGATCAGAGTAGAGTCCGTTGCTCACATTTTGTTTGAATGCCCAGCATACAAATCACTGAGGAACTGCTGGTTAAAACCAATATGCAGAGAACTAGGCACTAGACATCCTATTGTAGCATTGCGAATTCTGATGTCAGACACTCGGCCTTTGTATGTATGCGGACTGTCAAAATTTTTAAGATGGGCTTGGTCCATCAAATCCAAAAGGCTTAATGAAATTATATAATCAGTGTTTTTATATCAAATTTTTTGATGCAGTTTTTATTCTTATTGTATATTATTTTTAACTAAATTGTAACTCGAGTATTGTATCATTTGTTAGTATTAAGTTACTGTATAATGTTATGATTTTAAAGATATGTTTTTATCGAAATAAAGCCGTATACAACACAACTTGACTTTGCCATTTAAATTAGTGACAGAGAAGAGACCTTCCCTTTTAATATACATAAGGCCCCCTAAGGTAGGCCTATTGATCTTCATACGACAGGGTGCTGTATTTTAAAAAGTGGGCCATGTGTTTTTACATGTCCTAATAGTAAAAACCCCAAATTGTCATTTTTGCTATTGTAAGGCCAGTAACCCAGTTGGCAAGTATAGTGTTAATGCTGACAACTCTGCTGTGCTCACTTAATTGAACTACTAAAGTTGCTACTTAAGTGTATCAAAATAATTGTTACATTAAACTCACTTCATATCAAAGTCGAATTTAACGTAACTTTTATGTAAATGGCATTTTTAGAAAGTTACCACTCTGTTGCCCAAATTTTCCATTGACCGTTTATGGTTGCCGGCCACGAAACTGCCTTCTGCCCTCCTGGGGGATGATGTGAATGACACTCTGAAGAAACACAACGAGCCTGCCACTGGAAGATATGTTATCTCTTCTTGCAGGAAGGCCAAACTCTGGTGTGAGCCCAGAAGGTGAACTTCAATGGGGAAGCCGCCCTTGAAGGGGAAATGGTGGACACAAACGAGAGAAGCTGCTTTTTTTGTTGTGTTAGACAGGTTGGCGTCGGAGACAGAGAGGGGGAAGTAGTTGCCGAACCAGTTTTCCCATGGGCATGTAGCCCTTAGATAACCCTATCTCTAGCTGGGCTATCGAGATCCACTCACCGAAAGTGGTTTTGTCATCTTGAGTGTTGGCAGAATATTGCATCCTGGGACAGCTAGATGCATCCGTTGTTGACCGACAGGCATTGCACCGCCAGTCTGTCGCAGGGGCAGGATACCGATGATGACGCTGGACGATCACCGGGTGGGATGACAATAGTCGTCCAACCGGTGACCTGTGTGAGGTATCCCTAAATTCCGTTAAGGGTTCACAACATTCACTTTTTCTGTTGAACTCAATGAGAGAGAGGTTAACGTTAGTCATTTAGTTGACTTTGCCCGGGGAACTCTGTATTTTTTGTTGTTGGTTAGACTTTCTGGGACATATACATTGGACCCCGTTAAAAATTGTCCTAGTTCCTTGCTTCCCCCTTGTTGATACAACAGCTAGATGCCATAACTGACAAAGTTGTCATCCGGTAGGAGGAGACCCTGAAGCTTATTGGCTAGTAGCCACCTCATCCCCAGAGGGTAAGTTCTGGGCATAAAAGCAGCACCCCCTGGCACCCAGACCTCAGATCAGGTCTGCACTGGAAAGAGGACTGGAGGAGGACTGCCCTTCTTTTCCCTGGACCAAGCATAGAGAGGCTGCTCCAAAGCCTGGACTGCACTGCTGATCCTTGGGCTAACAAAGAGGGGACTGTGCCTGTCATGCCCCGCTCAAAGAAAAAACGTCTCTGAGCTCCAGACAGAAGTGAGTCCAAGAGGCAGTTGGCTGACTTTCTACTCCAGCTGCAAGTCACCCATGTAGAACGCCGTTTTCTTCTGTTGCAAGACACTCTGGTGCAGAATACTATCGGTAAGATATCTACTGTATTGAGAGTTTGCGGAATATAGCTTTTGTGGACAGTGTATGACCTGTCTTAACGAGATATTGATAACATGAGTTTTTTCATGTTTTGCAGACCACGTACGCGTGATACTTTATATTAACTTTATCACCACCTGCAAAGACTTAGATGCCAATAGTGACGAACACAGCTAAGGGTGAGATTACTGTATACCTATCTCGGGCTTAAGAGTATTTTATTGTGTCTTTTGTATAGGAGGACCTATTTAAGCCAGTCGATGTGTTTGTTCAATTTTAGATTATTGAACAATACTTTTTCAACTGGAATAATATAACACCAAGCCACTGACAATATTGGACAAACTTTGTTTATCATATTTCTGGGGAGCTGAACGGAATCGCTCCAGTTGCTATATTCATTCAAAAGATACAACCGGGTACAGTGCGTCTTTATGATACTGGGATTATTTTACGTTTTACATTTTCTCGTTGAATATGTGTATTTTTAACAACTAGGCAATTATTCTCTTTTTAAGTAGGTCTGGCCTTGCCGAGCACATTAAGTGAGGAGATTTTGTTGCAAATATACTTAGGGCCCGATGTAGGTAATTCTAAATGACCACTTCTAAAATACCGAATCATACCGATTCGGTATTTAAGAAGTGGTAAATTAGAAGGGGGGAAATGTAGGTATTTCAGAATCGGTAAATACTGAATCGTTCAGATTCGGTATTTACCGATTCTGTAAATACCGAATCGGTAAAGCCCATTGATTCCTATGGGCATTGCAGCCCATAGGAATCAATGGTCATTACCGAATCGGTATTTACCGATTCAGTAAATACCGATTTGTGCAAGGGTGCAGGGGGTGTCACTTTGACACCCTCTAGCACCCTGAATTCAGGCATGTGTGCCATGTGGCACACAGACATGCCCTAAGGGCATGTCTGTGTGTCACATGGCACTGGTGTGCATGCACACATGTGCATGCACACCTGTATTCGGTATTTTACCACCCAATAGCATTGGGTGGTAAAATACCGATTCTTACAGCCCTGTGGCACTCTGACATGTGCCAGCTACATCTGCATTTACAGAATCGGTATTTTACAGAGTCTGTATTTATCGATTCGGTAATTTTACCGAATCGGTAAATACAGAATTGGTAAAATACCGATTCTGTAAATGCATGCCCTACATCTGGAAAGCGTAATACCGGTCGGAAACGGCCGAATTCGGACGTTTCCGACCGGTATTAGGGCACCTACATCGGGCCCTTAGTTTGGTTCTTGTTTCTGTTTTTAGAAAGATAACTGTAAAGAAGTACTTGAATGCAGGGTAACAGGTTTATTAAGATGATGGTATCAAACGTCCTAGCCACCGGTCAGCCAGCATGAAACTGACTCATATCGCTAGGCAACACCAATACAATCTTAGTACACTCTCGAAAGCTCATGTAATACGTTCTATAGGATATCAAACGTCCTAGCAACCGGTCAGCCAGCATGAAACTGACTCATATCGCTAGGCAACACCAATGCATTCTTCGTACGCTCTAGAATACTTATGTAATAAGTTCTATAAAGGGAAATGCACTAAAGAAATAATAAAAGATAATATGAGAGATCGAAACATAAAATTATTTCAAACATAGTTAAGGAGCTTATGTGGCCTCTTAAGAGTGTGAGTGCTCCTACATAGAGGAGTAGTTTCTTTAGAAGAACAAGTTTTTTCTTCTTGACAAAAACAGAACATGAACGCATTGGAGATATTCTGTTTAAATTCCATATACGACCATCATCTAGTCTAACAGCATTAAGAAACAATTTGGTTACAGAATGAGGAGAAGAGAATTTAGTGCTACCACACTTCTGAAGCAAAGTGCCTTCGCTCGGTCACCCACTCTAATAAAGGTGTGAGAGACAGCATGTCTTTTATCAAAATAGATTTTTCCCGTAGCACATTTAAGATCTTGATGGGAATACCAGTCAGTGTCCACATCATTGTCATTCAAAGAATGGTCTTTTCTCGTCCAGGTCTGAAATACAATTATTAGGGACTACACCTCTGAACAATTCAAGAGGAACTTTCTCAGTGATGGAATGAGGAGTTAAACGATAAACCATAACTCTCTCTAAAATAGCAGTTTTCCAGTCACAATTCTGTTCTATAGTTAGTTGAATTGTTTAATTTAAAACACGGTTGAATCTCTCAATCATCCCATTGCATTCTGTATGGTAAAGAGAGCAACGTTTGTGTACTATACCTTTCTTGTTCAAAAACGCTTCCATTTCTTTGGACACAAATTGTACGCCATTGTCTGTTCGAAGGAATTCAGGGAGACCTTCCCTACAGAAAATGTTCTCTAAAAATGTTGTCACATCCTTGGTTTCTATACTGTGAGTGATTTTGATCTCAGGCCAACGAGAATACATGTCCAATAATACTAAATCATAGGAATGGCTGCATTTAGAGGAAATTGGACCCAAAATATCTAAGGCAACATGCTGCGAACAACGTTTAGGAGCCTCCTATGATCATTGGTTGAACCCTTGTTTTACAAATGTTATCACATGCATTACACTCAATACAATCTCTTACCATACGCTCAACCTGTATGTCAATTCCTGGCCACCAGAAATGAAGACAAATTCTTTCTTTGGTTTTGGCGATACCCAAATGTCCCACATGAGCCAAATCAACAATCTTTTTCCTAAGAGACGTCGAAGGAACAAGACGAGTTCCCCTTCAAAGTAAATCATCCTTCAAAGAAAGTTTATTTCTTACATTCCAAAATGTCTTAACTCCTTCGCTCAACAATCTGACATCGGACTATCCTTTCGAAACACGTTTACAGACTTTAATTAAATCATGATCATTTTTGAAAGAGTCTCTACATTCAGATTCAGGAACAACTCCTTCAACCACCTCACAGACTTTAAAATCATCGATCTCCCATTTATCTTCCGAATCAAAAGACATACCAATTCCGATCTTTGGAACCGTACGGAAAGGCAGTCAGCAACTTTATTGTCAATTCCAGGAATATACTTTACAACAAAGTGAGTCTTGAAGAGCTATGACCCATTTGCATATCCGAGAAGAAATGGCATGCAATGTCTTCTTGCAAAACGCATCCTTTAAGGGTTTGTGGTCCAAATGAACAACAAAAATATACAATGCTTCTTTTTCAATCTCTGACTATTGTAGTTCAGGACCAACAAGAGCTCTAGAAAGAAACAGTATAAGTTTGTTCATTCCCATCTTTGATCTGTTTGAAAACCGCGCCTAAACCATGTGAGCTGGCATTCGTGACCAAGATAGAACTCAAGGATGTCAAAGCTTTTTAAAGATGGAGAAGAAGAAAGAGCTTTCTTAATCCCTTCGAAACTCCAAATACCATTGAGCAGAGCAGGAGAATTTCATACCTTTTTTTAAAAGACCCCTAAGTTCGGAAGTGCGACAAACAAATCGAGGAATAAACTTATTGTAGTACTCCGCCATGCCCAGGAATGTAACTAGTTCATTTCTGGACTGGGGAATTGGAAGTTCAACAATAGTGTTCACTAAACGCTCCTTGGGCTTAACACCTATATTACTTAAGCAGTGGCCTAAATAATCAATTTCTGAAAGATTAAATTAGCATTTGTTCTCACGTAAAGTGAGTCCTCTCTTGCTGAAACTTTCAAGCACACATCTAAGCCTTGCATCATGTTCACTTTGAGCAGAGCCATACATTAAAACATCATCCTGGTATATTTTTACTCCTTCAATTTCACTAGGAACTTCTTCCATGACTACGAGGGGTTGCTATTTTAGCTAAAGAGTCAGTGAATACATTTAACCTCTCTAAAACTAATAAATTTGGCCGATGGGCCATTGCAGAATACCACGATGGACAGGGACAGACGATTACTATTTGTGCAATTTATGGGAGTAATAATGATGACCCGTCAGTCTTCAATGAGATCTCCAATGAACTCGCGCACTGGCCGCTGCCCTTACTGATCTGTGGGGATCTTAATATCAATCTCCCCACTGACTGGTCTATGGCAGACGACTGGCGGTACAATGGTCGGAAACCTAAAGTTTTCAAGGCAATGAAACATATGTCGTATGCATGGGCTTGTAGACGGATGTCAGATCTTCAATCCTAACGATCCTGGGTACACTTTTTACTCTAGCACATATCGCACACATGCAAGAATAAATTATATTCTGATGTCCAATTCACTAAGATCCAAATCTCAAATTGAGAAACTGCCCCGAATTCTCTCAGATCATAACCCTCTATTCTGTACCCTAGAAACAAAACTAGGGAATAACACATCTAGATCATGGACATTTGAGAAATCCCTGCTTTTAGAAGAAAAGTACTGCGCTCACATGAGAGAATGGATCCCTAACTTCGTAAAAGATAACATCCGGAGCGCATTGTTAGAAGTTGTGTGGGACGCTCTAAAAGCAGGGATTCGGGGAGAAACGATGCAATACTCACTGGAGGCTAACAAACAGGCTAGAGAGTCCCTGAGGGAGCTGCAGGAAAATGTGCTGCTAACTGAAGAAGAACTGATAAGGGCGACCCGAGAGACCCAAGGGCTAGAAGAAATGACCAGAATCCAGTCAGGTGGCAATTGCCAAGGCCGCAATTATCTTCACCGCCAAAGCTGGTAAAAAAAGCAGCAGCCCATAGACAGATGGTTTATGAGCTAAATGAGCAAGTTGGCCATCAGTTGGCTATACGTATGAGGCAACAGTCTTCAATAAATCTTATACGAGAAATACAGAACCCAGTGGAAGGCCAGATATCTGACCCAGATCTGATAACAGATGCGTTCTGGCGTTTTTATAGTACTTTTTATGCTGAGATGGGGGGGGGGGCAGCCCCCAAACTCTTGGTAGGGGGCAAAAATAGTAATCTTCCCTAAAAAAAATAAGCCTCCAGATCAGTTAGGTTCATACCGCCCTATCACCCTTATAAACGCAGATTCTAAAATATACTCGAAAGTAATGGCAATTCGCATCGCCCCAATCATTCACAAAGTCATTTCTAAGTACCAGCATGGCTTTGTTCCCTGGGAGAGCAACTACTAATCATATCCAAAGAGTGATCAGCTTATTCGACAGTACAGAAGTTGCAGGAGACCCTATGGCATTGGTTCTTCTCTACGCCGAGAAGACCTTTGATAGGGTCTCCTGGCAATATTTGTGGGCCACCATGCCTAGAGTTGGAATTAAACGGGGGTTTATCAAGGCAGTGCAAAAACTATACATCAACCCCAGGGCTATGGTAATGGTTAATGGTAACCTCACTAAAGAACTGATTATTTCCGGAGGCATGCAACAGTGGTGCCCATGCTCGCCATTACTTTTCACGATTTATTTCGACCCCTTTACTCGCAGACTCGAGGGGAATAGAGGAATAGCACCGATATTGTCACAAGGGTATCGGGCAAAGACATTGGCATATGCCAATGACATAGCCGTTGTGACTGCTGATCCAAACATAGCTATGTCGGTCATCGAAAGTGAGTCTAATAAATTTGGGCTAGTATCCGGATATGCACTTAATCAGGGGAAAACACAGGTGGTCCTGAACAGCAAAAGCGAGATGACTGATCCTGGAGTGACAGACAAAGCCACATATTTGGGTATATGCATTACCTCCAAACTTGAAAACTTGGTGGACTTTAATATGAAGCCTGTGCTGGACTCAATGCAAAAAGACCTCCGCCGTCTGGATAATTTACATCTTTCTTAATTGGTTGGGCGAATGCATTGAAAATGTTTTTTCCCCAAACGTTTATATCTTTTTAGAGCAATATGCTTAGAATTCCCAGACCATTGGTTCAAAGCTATGGAACAAACCTTTTCAAGCTTCATCTGGGCATACTCGCAACCCCGGCGAGCTTATACATTTCTGACTCTTTCAAAAGAAAGAGGAGGTCTAGCCCTCCCAAATCTAAAGGCATACTATTTGGCATCAGTGTTGCTTTATAGTCACAAGTTATTACAGAACAGTGGGGTAGAGACGATACCTGGTGATGGTGATGGCGTGCCATCTATCTTCCAGTTATTTTGGGTAGTAAAAGTAGCGGATATCTTTGGCTATATCTGTAGATAGCTACCATAAGAAAGTTAAATTCAAAACACTGATCGGGGGTTTAAGGTATGGAAAGCTGTGAGGAAAAAGTTGGATGTAGGGTGGATATCATTTTATACACCCCTATGGGATAACCCTGTCTTGCCGGAAATTTTTAAAGATATCTGCATAAACAAGAGGAATGCGGCAGGAATAACTCATATTGGGTGCCGCTTCTCCCCTGTTGGGTAACACTCCTTTGAGGAACTTAGAGAAAAATTTCAACTGGACTGGCTGGACTTTTTCAAATATCTGCAAATCAAAGACATTTTATCACGACGAATGGGGGAAAGGGCTCCGCTTGAAACAATAACCTTAGTAGAAACATTAAAGCACACCAAAAAAAGCACCATTGGGGGGATATATGCTCTCTTAAATACACGATTTCCGGATGATTTAGAAAAGACGGCACAGAAGTGGCAGGGGAAAATGGGTGTAACTATAGATGAATTTAACTATGCCTATTACATGTCTCGAACAATCCTTATGTCTACCAAGCTTCAAGCTCAGTTTTATAAAACATGCTTCTTTTTGTATTATACCCCGGACAGGATTGCTAAATGGGGCATGGAAAGGGTACAAAAAACTCCTTTAAATTTCGATAGTAAATCACGATTAGATTCAGTGTCTTATTATCATTCAAAACAGGATTTGATGAAATTGAATTTGGTGAGATGTCTCCGAGTACTATACATAGATCAGCGCCAGGAACTAGAGATACACCAAGATCATCAGCCTGATGGAACCAATTGACAATGCTGTCTCTCTTACATGAAATGTATATCTTCCCAGCAGTCAAACTCCCTCTATACTCGATACTACCCATGAAGTATCCAAACAATTTTATCGGTTGACCTCCATAGGCTAAAGGTTTTATATCAGGCTTAAAAACCAAGACCTTCCCACATAAATTTGAATAGAAAAAACTTTGGGTATAAGAGAAATTTTTGCCCCAGAATCGAACAGCATTTTGATGTTACAATCGTTTATCAAGACAAAGTCAATGGGGCCTTTGGTTTTGGTCTTCTTAAAAGGTGCAAGAATTTCACCGAATTTCCCTGCAGTGTAAGTCGCTATCATCAGAAAGCGACTCACTCCCACTTTCCACAACAACTTCTTTGACTCTCCTATAAGATTTATTATTTTTAGATCTACAAGCTTTAGTAAAATGGCCATTTTTTACATTTGGATTTAAAGGCAGGACAGGTTTTGTCATTGGCAAGATGATCTGACATATAGCAGCGGTAATATTTCAATATGAAATCATTGTTTGATTGTGAATTAGTAGAATTAGCAACATGAACAGAGTTGCGTTGTTTCCATGTGGACTTAGAAGGTTTTTTAGAAACGGTATTTACTTTTTCTTCTAATGTACCATTTTCTTTTTTTTTTAATAACCTAACGCAAGCAAGAGAATCTTCAATTGTTTTTGCAATTGCCAAAACCTCGTCAAGTTTGGGATCGTCTTTCTGCCAAAGTTCATCTTTGATTTTATTTGCTGAGCTACCTAACATAAGCGTATACGTTTCTCAATTGAATTATCAATTTTGCACGTGGCACCTAACTTACGAAGAGCAGTAATGTAAGCTTCAACAGATTCGTCAGGTTTTTGTACCCTCCTACCAAAGTGGTAAACTTCAAATTCATTAAGATTATCTGACTCATCATCAGTTAGATTAGGGAGATGTTCGAACACCTCCTGTCCCTCCGAACCTAAACGGTGCATGAGTAGTGCTGGTTTCCTTTCAGCACTCCAGGATACCCCACAGACCCAAGATTCCACTTTGACCAACGTATGTTAGGCTCACCAGGATGGACAAGAAAAACGGAGAAGTAACATCTGCATGGTATTAAAAGTAAGAGAAAAGCAATAAAATATTGAAATACACTTAAGTAAAACTTCAATATTGCATGTGTAATTGTAAAACAATTTCTAACCAATCCAGTTGATATATTTTAATGCTGTGTGTATCAGTGTGAAAGAAATGTGTTTGCTGTGTATATCAGCGGGAAGACTTATGAGTTGTGAGTATAAGCTGTGTGGATCAGCGTAGAAAACACTTTGACACACAATAAGAGACTGTTGGCTGAGTGTGTCAGCATGATGTAATTAGATAAAAATTAAGGGGTACAAGTCCGTACTGAGTTGATGTGTATTACAGTATAGGAAATCACACGATAAGAGTCAATTAGCAGTGTGTGTCAGCGCGATTCAAATGTTGAAATAAATCAGAAGCGGATACAAGACCATTCATAAAGCAGTGTTGTGCGTATCAGCGTTAAGCATGTAGAGGAGTTTCACACTATCGCATCCAACATGTTGAAAGTTGAAAAGCATGGAATATATGTCAGCGCTGTTTTATGTAGCCCTGTGCATCAGCGCCTTGTGATTGACATTTACGTTAAGCAGTTAGTTTCTGGTCTGCAATTAGTAGTACATAAGTCTTTCTTTAAATAAATCAGCTGTGCGCAACAGCGCATCGGAGCGTATCGGAGTGAGTTGATACGTCGTCACTAGACAACAGAATGACAGCGGCTTGGAATTGACCAGCGTAAAGGCGTCTAACACTGACGTTGTAGACGTGTTACGCAGAAACGCGTGTCAAAGTGAAGAAGCTGGACTATCACTTAGTAACAGAGCGTGAAGACATCCACCAATAGGACGTAAGGTTGATGTGCATGACGTATAGCTCAGGTACGAAGAATGGAACACAGACTCCGAGAATGTAACTGACGGGTAAGTCTCGAGTAAATATTCAAATGATGCCAAATGCCAAAGCGCGTTGTTAACGGAGTTTTACTTGTGTGACCAAAGTCCAAATAACAATTGTCTCACATAAAGCACAAAACAAACTTCCTTCTTTATGTGAAAATTAACTTGTGAGACGCAGAGAAAGCGGGAACCATAAAACACGAGAGAACGTGTAAAGAGCGGCAGGAGGCAATAATTAGGTTTAAATTATTTATTTTAAAAGCAGTATTAAAACCCACTGGTGCTAGAGTCTAGGCATCTCTTCAGGACCGCTCCAACCGCTTCACTGAAGTAGAATCTGGACACACAATAAAAGGATTCTGAATTACATACTTAGAAATCTAAATGAGGTAATAGAACTACAGAACTAAAGAAAAGGCAAAGAACTACAACAGAAACAGAAGACATATACCACATGTTCCTTTTCCAATAAAATAAAACAAAACTAATCTAAAACATAATCACAATACTTCTTAGGCAATTTAACATTCCTTTTAGATGAAATAGGTACATCTTGAACAGAAGAACCCAGAGAAGCATCATCCCCAAGCACAGTGTCAGCAAGATCATAAGAAGGCAAAGAAGCACTGTCAGGAACAGAGTCAAGACATTTCTCAACATTGACATTGGAATGAAGTGATTCAGAAACAGAATCAAAACATTTGCCAGCACTGTCATTAGGATGAACAAAGTCATTAAATGAGACGCCATCTCCCATTTTAGCAAAGAAACTTTCTTGGCCTGGTTTAAGAACAATCACAGAACTCTTGCTCCACCAACCCTTGTCCTTTAGCAAGACAGTAGAATTGGTGACGTCCTCAATCAGAAAAGGTTCTGAGAACTTAGATGAACCCTTGGGAGTAAAAGATGGTTTAACAATTCTCACCCAGTCACCAATAGTTACATTTTTGTTCTTACAATGATGAGACACATCATGATAAGCTTTACCAGACAAGCGAGCTGAAACAATATTGTCCCTAGCCTTAACAATGGAATCCTCCAAACTGATCTTATTAGTTTTTGCATTACCCATTAAAGGCATAAATATGCATCTTGGTTCCCTGCCTCTCATTAAAAAATAAGGAGAAACACCAGTGCAAGAATTAGGAGTCCAGTGGTAACTCCAAATCTTCTCCTTTAAAAATTCCAACACATCAAGTTTGCTCTCTAAAGCGGCCTGAACTCCCTCCTTAAAAAATCTATTGGCCCTCTCCACCTGACCATTGGAACGAGGGCTATAAAGATGAGCTCTGACAGCAGTAACACCAAACTTATTCAAAAAAACTTGCATCTTACTGGAAACAAATTGGACCCCATTATCCGACATCAAAGAAATAGGTGCCCCCTCAACCCTAAAAATGTTGTCCAAGAAATGCACAACTTCATCAGTGGTAGGATGTTCTACAAAAGAAAAATAAATCCATTTGGAAAAATCATCAATTAAAACAATAAGAAACCTCATCTCCTTACCCAAACATTCAAAAGGTCCGGAAAAATCAATAGAAAGTCTCTGCCAAGGACTTGTAGGACCACTAACTAAAGACAACGGTTCAGAAGCAACTTTCCAGTGCTTATCAGAGTTAACGCAAACTGAACAGTCATCAACAAACCTTTCAACAGAAGCATCTAAACCTGGCCACCAGTAATGACACTTCAGCAACTTCTTAGTCCCAGACACACCAGGATGCCCAGAATGTGCTAAGCGAATAATTCTGTCTCTAAGACCGGCAGGTGGAATGAACAATTCCTGTCTCAACAAAATGTCATTTTGAATAGACAATTCTTCAGACACCTGAGCAAAACTTCTCAGAGGTAACTCTAAACTCTTCACAGAAGGCCAACCATTGGTAACATAAAATTTGACTTTCTGCAAGACACTATCTTTAGATAAATGATGATTCCATTCTTTCTCATCAATACCAAAGCAACAAAATTCTAAATCATCAACTGAAGCTACAACACATTCGTGCAGGTCTACAACTTCATCACCGGAATCATCAACAGGGGGTAACCTGGATAAGCAGTCTGCAGTAACATTTTTGCCTCCGGGAATGTGCTGAATGACAACATTGAATTCCTGTAGTCTCGCAATTAGCCTAACTAACCTGGAAGAAGCATTACCACTTTTCACACCATCCATCATATAGACAAGCGGTTTATGATCAGTAACCAAAGTAAAAGGTCTTCCCCACAAGAAATTCTTAAACTTTTCAACAGCCCACACACAGGCTAGGGCCTCCTTCTCAATGGTACTATAGTGAGCTTCCGCTCCCCTAATACCTCTAGATATGAAAGAAATGACACGTTCTTTACCTTCAACAATCTGAGAGAACACCGCCCCCAAACCAATGGTACTAGCATCAACAGTCACAAATGAATCACCTTAAGGGTCAAAAGTGTTCAATCCAGGTGCCTTAGCTATGAGATTAACCACCTTCACAAAAGCAGAATCATGAACATCTGTCCAAACAAACTTAGCTCCTGTTTTAAGCAATAATCTAAGTGGCTCCACAACCAAAGCATACCCCTTCACAAATTTAGCATAATACTCGCTCAAACCTAGGAATGAGCGCAATGTATCCTTGTCTTTGGGTTTGCTACAATTCTCCAAGCTTGTAATAATGTCTTTTTTCGGAAAAATGCCTTCAGTGGTGATCTTGTGACCCAAATAATTGATTTCACTGACCAAAAACTTACATTTATCCTTACTAACTGTCATACCCTTGCTGTTTAAGGTGCTTAAAACTTTCTCCAAGATAATATTGTGATCACAAATGGTCTTTGCAAAAATTAGGATATCATCCTGAAAGGACTGTACTCCTTTAAGACCATGAAAAAGACTCTCAATCAACTTTTGAAACACGCTGGCAGCTGACGCCAGGCCAAAAGGCATCCTCAGAAATCTATATAACCCAAATGGTGTGATAAAGGCTGTTAGATCTTTTGACTCCTCTACTAGAGTCACCTGATGATAGGCGGATTTAAGATCAATAATTGAGAAAAACTTTGCACCATTTACAGCTGTCAACATCTCTTGTATTCTAGAGAATCTGGACACACAATAAAAGGATTCTGAATTACATACTTAGAAATCTAAATGAGGTAATAGAACTACAGAACTAAAGAAAAGGCAAAGAACTACAACAGAAACAGAAGACATATACCACAGAACGTGAAGAGTTCAACCGCATATAAATCAATGAAGTAGTGCAGAGTAAAGAATATTGAAGATAAAAACTGTACCTTGAATAGCAGTGCAGTGGTGCTAGGACGTTGAAATTTAAAATTCTTTGATAAGTTGAGATGAAGTTCTTACTGTCACCGGTTCATGTAGAAGTAGAATAACGAAGAATTGTTTGAACTCCCACGATCGTCGCCAGTGTAAAGAAGTACTTGAATGCAGAGTAACATGTGAAAAGATCTTCTTTATTAAGATAAGGATATCAAACGTCCTAGCCACCAGTCAGCCAGCATGAAACGGACTCATATCGCTAGGCAACACGAATACAATCTTAGTAAACTCTAGAATGCTTCTGTAATAAGTTCTATGAAGGGAAATGCACTAAAGAAATAATAAAAGATAATATGAGAGCATTACTACAATAACTATAAGATTAGGTAATTGAATAATTGTGTTAATCTGCTACCAATGGAAAATATATATATATATATATATATATATATATATATATATATATATCATTTCTTCGTACTCCTGTTCTGATATGAGTTAATCTAACCCTGCAGGTATTGAGCAGTCTTTCATTATACGAGGGATTTACATGTCCCCTTTCTTGGCGATTGTGACGGTTGATCGTTAATATTTCAGGTGATTAGAATAATAATAGTCTATCTTGTCTATCTCTTTTACCCTTGGGCGCTCACAAATTTTCAGTGTTTAGGGATGAAATAGGTGACTAACTTTCATCCTAACATCAGCTATCACTATAATTTCTTATCTAAACTTTGGTGGTGGAGTGCTTTGGTCTTCTGTAATTATATCTATTAATATTTAATCAGATCCTAACTTTATTTAATTGGAATATATGTTCATGTATGATTTGGAGAAGTAATATATGTTCATGTTTTGGGTTTGCAGCCTTAAGTCATTGGTGCACTACGCTGCACGACGAAACGCGTGCTGTTTGTTTGGATTGGAGAACTTTCAATTCACATTGTGGATTTGGTTGCTATTTTCTGTATGAATTGGAGAACTGTTCATTCATATTTCTGGATTTGGATCCGGTACTGTGCTACCAACAGGACATTTGAATAGAAGAAAGTGTAATAAATCTATGGACATTGGAACGTTTAATGATTGGATCCCTGCATTTACTTAAGAACTGTTTATATCACATTTGGTACTAGTTCTACAATTTGTGTGCTCGGGTTAGACTTTTTGATGAGCTTTGAGTTGTGGTCGGTGAACACTGCATGCCTTTTGGATCATTATTCCCACTCTCTGTGGGAAACAGTTGTGTGAGAGCTGCCACATGTCCCAGAGGAGTATTGGGCTATCCTCTCCTAAGCAGTATCAGACAGGAGCGCTGAGGCAAAGTTCATCATTCGTTGTTGACTTGGCTTGAACGACTTTCTGGGCAGAGCGATGTCATCGACGACGACTGTTTGACGCCACACCTGGATAAAGAACTTCTGGATTTTCTCGGTATGTCCAGGCTTCCCTCCTGGACCTGCACTTTGATGGCACCCGTCTCTTCGGAGACAAAGCAGATATGGCCCTAGTGCGCTTTACGGACCCCCGGTCCTTGGGCTTCTCAGTGGCCACATGTTCCCCTTCTGCTTTTCACCACTTTCGTGGCTATGGAAGACTTTCAGCCACGCGAGCCATACCCCAGCCACAAGGCTGCACAAGTTCAGCAACCTCTGCTCAGCTGTGGGCGCAGCTTGTTCCAACCCCGTGGGTCGGGCTGCCAGAGGTCAGGTCAGTCCTCGACCCCCGAAACCTCAGCCTCCAAACCCTCCTAATCCGGCCCTTCAAGAACATGGGCAGCCAGTTGCTGGCAGGATCAGACATCACCACCACTGTCAAAACATCATGTCAGACGGTGGGTTCTTCAGGTAGTTAAGGTAGTCCGAAGAGGCTACTCCCTCCCCTTCAAAACTACCCCTCCCTCACCTTCGAAACTACCTATCCCGCCATGCCTCCAACTTACGATCGGCTGACGGAGGATCACCTGACTTTGCTTCAGGAGGAAGTCATGAGACTCATAGACAAGGGAGCCATAGACTGGGTTCCTGCACCAGAAGTAAGCTGTGATTGGTATTACTGCTACTTTCTGGTCCCGAAGAAGGAAAAGGATAGTAGTTTTTGGCTTGCAGGTCCCTAATTTTCACATTCCCAGACTGCCTGCTCATCGGCAGGCAGGCTGGGTTTACGGTAGGCAAAAAGCACTTTCAGTTCACCATGTTCCCCTTTGGCCTTACCAGCACCTCTTGGGTGTTCATAAAGGTGATGGCGGTGGTCGCAGCTCTTCTGTGCAGATCAGGGGTGCCAGTCTTCCCCTATCTCAACAACTGACTGTTGAAGGCGAACTCGCCCCAGGTTGTTGTCTCCCACCTCCAGACTACGGTGAACCACCTGCGTTTGCTGGGGTTCACTATCAACGTGCCAAAGACACATTTGAGTCTTTCTCAGATGCTTGTTTTCAGTGGAGCTGTTCTGGACACAGTGGAGTTCCGGGCCTATTCTCCTGAGCAGCGCGTCCAGTAAATGTAGGCAATGATACCGATGTTTCAGCCTATATCCTGAATTTCAGTGAGAATGACTCTGATGCTGCCGAGCCTGAATCATGCTTGTGACACATGCCAGATATGCAGGCTCCTCAGTGGGACCTGAACTTCCATTGGTTGCAGCATCAGGGGAATCTCTTCGACATGGTCCAGATCTCCTGAGGAAACTGCGCAGCACCTGCAGTGTTGGCTGGCCAACCGCGATTGGTTCAGAAGCAGACCCCTCTCCCTTCCCCACCCAGATCACACTAGTGATGGATGAGTCACTCCTGGGATGTGGTGGAGATCAGAGTACTCTGTTCTCCAGTGGAATCCGGACTCCACATCAAGTTGCTGGAGCTCTATGCGATTCGCTTGGCATTGAAAGCCTTTCTTCCTTCAATAAAGTGAAAGCTGGTTTAAGTGTTCATGTACAACACAATCGTCATATGGTACTGCTACAGACAGGGTGGGGTGGGGTTGTGCACCCTTTGACTGGGAGGTTCTCTGATCGCCAGTGTGAACGAACTCAACCGTCGATGCCTAGAGGATCACGAATTGCATCTCAATCCATAGGTGTCACAAGGTCTCTTTAAACAGTGGGGAGAGCCTTGGTTAGATCTGTTTGCCTCTGCAGAGAACACGCATGGTCAACAGTTTTGCATCCTGGAGTTTCCAAGGCCGCTCTTGCTTAAAGAGGCTTTTCATCTCGATTGGAGCTCAGGCCTTCTATATTCCTTTCCGCCCATACCACTCCTGCCCAAAGTGCTCGAGAAGATCAGGAGCGACCGGGCCCAAGATAATCTTGCGGCTCTGGATTGGGCACAGAGAGCCTGGTATTCTGAGCTGGTCCAACTTAGCATCAATTTTCCGATCAGGTTGCCCCTTCAGGAGGATCTTGTGTCGCAGCAGCGTGGAAGTGGGGGGGGGGGGTCTCCCCGAACCTGTCAACTCTATGCCTTCTTGTGTGGAGATTGAGTGGCGGCAGTTGATAGCATTCGACCTTCCTCCTGAAGTCTATAATGTTATTTTGGCAGGCAGGTGTCCCTCTACGAAGACTATGTATGCCTGCTGGTGGAACAAATTTTCAAAACATTGTACAGAAAGATCTGTTGTTCCACTTTCTGATTCCTTCTCTCAAGTTCTCCTTTCTATTTTGACCCTTGCCCAGCAGGGCTCTGCTCTGGGCACTCTTAAAGGGTACCTTTCAGCCTCATATGCTACCAGACCAAACCTCTTTATTTAAATCCCCTATTGTAAATATATTTCTCGAGAGGCTTGCACATACGTTTCCACCTGCCCCTTTCATCATGCCTCAGTGGGACCCTAATTTGTTTCTCACCTTCCTGATGTGTGCTCCATTTGAACTTCTGCACAACTGCCCCGTCCGGCTGCTTACCATCAGAAAGCGCCTTTTTAGTTGCCATAACTTCTGCCAGGAGGGTGAGTGCATTGCAGGCTCTATCATCTAAGCTTCCTTACCTGACTATCTTCCCTGATAAGTTGTGCTTCGCACTAGGGCTTCTTTCTTACCAAAAGTGGTAACACCCTTCCACGGGCGGCAATCTTTCAGAGTGCCCAATTGCTACACTCTTCGGCACCTCTCTAAAGAAGAGCAACGACTCCACCATCTGGTCTCAAAAGAGCTATGTTGTTCTACCTTGACCATACAAAAGAGTTCCGGGAGGACGACCAACTCTTCCTAGGGTACGTGAGAGTGAAGAAGGGTCAAGCAGTGCAGAAAAGGGCGATCGCTCGATGGGTCGTCCTTTGCATTACAATCTGCTACGCTCTGTCCAAACAGCAGCCTCCTGAAGGCTTAAGGGCTCATTCTACCAGAGCTAAGGCTGCTACCACGGCTTTGCAAGGTGGAGTCCCAGTCCTCGACATTTGTAATGTAGCAACGTGGTCATCACTGCACATGTTCACCAAGCACTACTGCCTGGACAGTCAATTCCACAGGGATGGCCTTTATGGCTGCACTGTTCTGCAGGACTGCTTGATCTAAACTTGTCCTCTGTCCCTCCTCCGGGGATGGTATTGCTTGGTATCTATTCAAAGGTAAGCAAACTGCAGCTAGATATGTCTATCAGATGGACAAGTTAGTTTCCTTTGGTAAAGTCATCTCTGTTAAAGACATGGTCTAGCTGCAGATTCCTTACCGACTCGCCCCTCCTACCCGCACTGCGGACAGGATTTTAGGGTCAGGGCTGTTCCTTTTCTGCTCCCTAGTTCAAAACACACCAATGTCTGTGCACTTTATAGCTCCGTATTCCTGGCTTGGAAAGTCATGAAAGTAACCGATGTCAGCTGGCCGAGGTAGTATATAGGTGATACGGACGAATAACAGTGGAGACGACGCAGACGACGTCACATGTAGCTGACCGACGCCACCTACTGGCGCGCAAGGGTATTGCTCGAAGAAAAATCTTCCAGATCCAGTCTGGCATCTGGAAAATTCAAAGGTAAGAAACCTGTGGCTAGATCATGTCTCTACCAGATAAGGCTTTACAGAAGGTAAGTAACTTATCTATCTAGAACGCTCCAGACGATTTTGTACATTTTGGTGTCTAAAAATTAATAAAAATAAAAGCTATTTTTATAAATTGGTGTTATGTTGTCTGTTTCTTTCTTGTTCAGCCATTTTGGTACTTCTAAATTCTTTGCGCTTGTTCATTTGACAAAACCTGACTGCTGGAATCCACAGATAACAAGGGTTATGCAAAGGTTTTGCAAATGAACCTGACTGGACCCAAGATGGATTTGGGAGTGTTTTATATAGTGAGGTTGCACAATAACACCGTATAGTAAACCACTTTCATCACACACTGGAACTTTGTATCAATTAGCTAAGGTTTTAGGCTCTGAAGCAGGCTGCTTGGCTTCCTTTGGTTTATATTTGGCACTTGAGACTCTGTGGTATTCCCCATTTTAGTTCCAACTTCTGACCTCATTATAAAGTCCATAGAACCCCCTTTGTTATTATCAGTGGGTCATTTTGACAACTGCTGCAGTTAGGCTCTTCTGCTGTTGCACAAGACGGCCAATAGTATATGAGAGTGAAATAGTACTCAAAGACCAGAGCTCCAAATTTGGGAGTTGCTGATGGGTGACATTCATTTGCCCCCTTTGTCTGCTATTAAATGTGCAAAAGGCTTTGTGGTTTTGGGTACTGGATTTAGCTGCACGTGGTCCTGTGCTACTTAGAGCTACTAGGTGCATCACCCAAAACTGTGCCCTTCATTTGTAAATTAATTTCGATGTACTCTAAAGATCTGACTTTTCCTTATGCTTCACTCACTTCATGGAATAATTAAATTGCTTTGTGCTTCATTATATCTGGGTAGATCGAAGTCATTTTGGTGGCCTCGCACATGGAATTTTGTGTTCTATATCACATAGCTTTGGGTAAAAAAATGGAGTTGTAACAACTTTTGAAGTCTTCGCACCCAGGCATTTCTTCTAATAAAATATGCTGGCTTTGAAATGCTGCTACAAATTATATTCTGTTTAAAATATCAATGAACATGCTCGGAGGTCAGATTTTGTGTGTTAAGATTTTTGTTCATGCTTGCAGGGGGAATTTTATGAAACATGCCATTTGCTCAGTTATGTAAATCGGTATCCGAAAAGCTTGAAAAAAGCGAAGTATTCACCCTTTCTCTTTCATTTTTAAATATACCAGGCATACAGTGTGAAAGAAGCAATTGTGTGACTCATTGAGCTCCAAAGGGAAAAAATGTTTGAGACCTGTTATATACACCTCTGCAAATTTCACCTTAACTTGCACCTGAAGCACATGTTCACTCTCATCACTGACAAGATTGTTCTTTTCTATTCTGCCGACAATCCTGTCCAACGTGGACCACCCCTTGGATCTCCAATAATCAGTCAGACCTTGTTGGGACGGGAAAGTCCACTGCATGGTAAATGCATGTACCAGAGTGCCCGACTGTACTGTTTGGATACCTAATGCTGATTTTGTTATCATACGCATACACAGATCATGCGTTGGTGCCATGACATAGGCCTGTCTCACGAATTGCGTTCTTGTTGGATCGGGAGGAGTGCCCAAAGCGCTACGCTCAGTGGTGGAAGGCTACAACCTTCACCATGTTAAGCAGCATGAGCGTGGTGGTGGCAGCATACTGTGTACTGATCAGTAGTGGTGAACAGGATCTATTTACCCTGTGTCCCTGGAGTGAGGCCTACGGTTTCACTCACCTTTTCAAAAGTTCTGCTGCTGTCTGCTTAACTCACCCATGGCCTACATCAGGTAGATGTGAAGTAGTGTGGCTCACTGGTTAGAGGCGGCAGACCCGAGAGCAGAGGACGGCCCGGGACCAGGGTTCGATTCCCGGCGCGGCAGGTTTCTGGACCAGGGTCAGCGGACTCGATAATTCTCTCGCCTCTGTGCCCACTCTGATCAGTGATCACACTCGGCAACTCTGGGCAGTAGCTTGCCTCATCTTCACTAACGGCCCCACCAGACCGCCGGGGATGCCTGGTCTCACCCTGGAGATACCCATTAAGGGACCATCTCTCAGGGAAGCCAGGAAGGGTTTCGCAGCGGTCGAAGCGCCTTGGGACCCGCCGGGTAAGTAGTGCGCTATATAAATGCCTATACATACATACATACAGTTCTACATAGCACAGGATTGGTAACTTTGTGTTAGTTGTATGTGTGCAGTACAAGGATAGAGAAGTACTGTGCAGTGAATGTTAGTACATGTACTGTGTGTATGTATGCCGAGAGGGATACATTGCATTAGAGATGTTGTGCTGTACAGTGCATGTGTGGATAAACATGTGCTTAGTGTATCAGTGTTTGTGTGCTATACATGAAGGGTGAAGAGTTGTGCAACTTGCACAGAGTGAGTTTGGAAATAACACACCCTGGTTAAAGAAAGAAAAGTGTCTGTCCTGAACAGTGTGCACAGACTGTGTATGCTGAATCAGTGCTTAATTTGTAAAATTTGAAGTGCAGGTACTCAAATCTTTGTCGGAGGCCACACCTACTTTTCTCTGGCTCCACCCACTTCCTCCATTTTCCACCACCAGCAGCAGCGCAGCGCAGGCCAGGCCAGTACAGTAGTACTACTAGTCAGTGTGGCGCCAGCACCAGCACGCTACGGCCAGTGGGCCTTAAGTGAGCCTGACTTTCAATTGCACCGGTTCGGTGGGACATTCTATCTAATCAGTATGGAAGGGAGCTGCTGCCTCTCCCCCATATCCCCCCGTCCCCATGCCGGTGGTCTTACAACCGGAGTCTGGACCCGGCTTGGTACTCTCACTGGCAGGATAATGGGTGCTGGAAACTGCAGAGGCCTCCTGACGCGAACCCTGGCACTTATTTTTTCACAAATTATGCACTGCTACAAAGGATAAAAATAAGGAGGTAGATCACTAAGAGATCAAGACCCAAAGCTGTGGAATACATTAAATTCAATCTTGAGAGCGGAACCCAACTATCTAATATTGAGGAAACTCCTAAATGAAAAAGTATTCAGAGAAGTCTTTGAGTAAATATATAGATTTGGGAGTGAGTGAAAAATACATGTGTCAATTAGTCAATGGGGAAATAAATGAGACCAAAGTTCTGAACTTGCTATGGTGTGTGAGACAAAGTTGTGATCCAGTTGAACTTTGGTCTCATTTATTTCCCCATTATTAACAGACTAATTTGTTCTACATGAGTAGATAGAGGATAGCATTGGGAGAGAGAAAGATGTCCGTGTCTCAGAAGAATACCGTGGTGAGTACATGTTGAGATTTTAGTCAATCACACACAATCTATCTTTTAAAATGCTGAAATCTATTAAAACACAGATTACTGCGCAGTTCATTTAGAAAATATATGCCACTGTCAAAGGAGCTGATATTTCTGAGAGACAACCCGTTCTCAGCTGGCATGCTCTGATCCCTAATTCCAAAATTGCAGAGTTTTGGGGATGTGTAAAATACAGGGACATGCGAGCATGAACGTCCAAACAAAATTCATAAAATATAGAAATATTTATTAGCTAACAAACGTGTAATAACTGGTGGAAAAGGAATAAGTGTAAGTGTAGAAAATGGAGTGTAGGCATTTTATAAAGGAAATAGTAAACCCTCGGTTAGAGGGTGCCCAGTCAAATTCAGTGGGGCCGTTCATTATCATGGAGGCGTGTGGGACCCTAAAAAAGTCTATGAGAAAGTAAATCAAGCACTTAGAATTCCAACTGGTAGGATCCTTCGCGTCCCTATCTCCAAGGCCTAGGCATCAAACAAAGACAAACTGGGTTTCAGAGAAAGGCGTGGCTAAGCAGGTACCCTACTGTATACATGATAAGTATGCTCGCTTACCCCAAGCCATCTCGACTGTGCAAGGAATCCTCTCAGAAGGACGTGAACAAGAGAGGGGCCAGTTAATAGACAGCAAGTGTGCATAAGAGCATCTTTTTTCCAGACAGTTATGAGTCAGGACCCTCTCATATTAACCGGTATCAAGGATCCAAGTAAAACGTGTGCCAATAGTCTCAGACAGTATATAAATGAATTATCTTGAGCAGTAAATGCACACATTTCCTCAGCTGTTATGTGTACTTGTAACAACTGTCAGTCTGTGCATCCATTGTTCCATCTAATGAATGTGTATCAATGTCCACAAACAATAATGAGTTTAGTGGCACCACATAGCAACGAGAATTAATGTTCCCATACTGCAACAAGCATTCAGAGGAGGTGGGAGTAAGATAAAGTCTTCACGAGTAAAACAGAATAAACAACTCTATCGCTGACAGGAGATCAGACAGACACACAGCCGGGGCACCGCAACAGACCTGTACAAAAGTGTCACACAAGGAAGGTGCAGGAAGCATGCACATCACGAAAACCATGGCAGCCGCAATGTGCACTGCTGTGACCTCTGGGACCCCCAGGGACCGCTGCTGATATTCCCGTAGTTCTGTTAGAGCAGAGAGCTAGGAGAGGACGGCTCCTCCATGAGGGTCCCAGCCGCAGGGTTCTTTCCTTTCCTTGCTCAATTAAGTGCCGGACTTCCTGATGATAAGGAGGGCTTGCGGCGTGTGGTGGCATTTAAAAAAGGTTACGCACGCACGCAAGCTGCCGCCCCGCCTGTCGCAGCCAGACATTACCAAATTCAGCCCAATCAGAGACCCCCACCCATCGCAACACAAAATGAAGGCACAGCTCAGCTCTTCACGGGCGACAGAGTGAGAGCGCACTGCGAATCTTCTGAAAACCCGATTGTATTCATTTTTTGACGCTCGCTGTTGAATGTAAGTTGGCGGCAGTGGCAATCTAGTATAGACCCAGCCCTCATAAATAAGTGCCGGTGCTAAGCACCGGAAAGCACCGGCACAAATTAAGCCCTGTGCTGAATGCATGTGTACAATGTTAAGAGGTATTAGTGCTGAACCAACCTTGTATGGCAGACCCTAGGTTCTATTTTGGTAAGCCCAGTCCTTCCAGCCCAGTCATTAAAAACATGAGGAGGAGAGAAATCTTGCAGACAGTTTTGTGCATTGCTGCATACCTGTCAGCGGGGTAGGGAGGAAAAAGGAAGAAACTCCTTTTACATTGCAAGAGACTACTTTTTGATTCAGTGATAGATTATAAGGGAGGGGCCTGGATATATCTCAGGAATGGAGATGGGGCCAAGGCCTGCTAGTCTCTCTGCTGGGTGAGTGGACATCACCCAGGGAAACCAAGACCACCTGCCCTGGAGCCTGGAACACAAGCGCCTGCCTGTTTGCCTAGATCAGTGTGCCTGGTGAGGAAGAGGAGAGTGTTGGAGGGAGTTGTAGTGTAGTTCCTATTTTCCCAATAGGCTCTGCGCATTGGAATAACATAAACAGCAGTGTAGACGTAGGACTGAGGTCATCTAGGTCTCTACTGACTATGTAAAACTTAATTTAGGTTTGCGCCATCTAGCACAGAGGTCACTGGAAACTTTCTTGAATGAATAGGGAGGGATGAACTTCCCTGGCTCAGACAAGAAGGGATTCAGTTTCCGACAACCGCATAAACATGACAACTTTGCTCCCTCAGAATAAGAGTGTATCTCTAGGGTCGTGTGAAAACAATAGGCAGCTATTTCACTCAGTCAACCGTGCATACTTAGTTTCACCAGAGTGCAGAGAAATAGAGAGACAGGCGTTTTCAATAAAAGGTGTTATTTATTGAGCAGTCTTTTTTCTCATGCAAGAGAAATGAATTGCCACAATTGCAATACTTAAAGTAACGTGCGTACAGTAAAAGTAGTATTAGGAAATAATACTGTAAAAGCATTGATATGGTTTCTTAGCCATATGATACTTTAAAGTGGATAAAATATATACATACATAAATACATTGACTAACGTACTCAACTGGTGCTTCTAACTAAGCCTACCCCGGTGTACCTACCTAAGCCTAATACTTAGGAAGGAATGAGTTAGTAGCAGTTTAAGTAAGTTGGTTAAGATAGTTTTGCCAAGAATCTGCATCAAGAATTCTCTTAAGGGTTTAGTCAGCTCCGTACTTTGGTAATAGAATGTGGGAGGTATCTCTTTCCTCAGGACTCGATCTCCCAGCCACCCGCAAGAGTAGGCTGGAAACACCGGAGCTGGATTTTCTCGGCTGGAGAAAAAGACAGAGTCTCTCTCAGTGCGTCAAACGGGAGGGGCGGCTTCCGTGGGCTCTCGGGCAAGTAGATGGCCGCTCTGCTCCAAACCACCGTGTGTTTGCTTAAGGCAACTGTTGGTATTTGATCCCTGGAAGGTGCCGGGTTTGACGTAAGGTTGGACATAAGACGTCACTAAGAACGAACAGTTCTTTCTGGACTTCAGGAGTTCTTGTTCAAATCAAAACAAAAGCAGGGGGGATTTTTCCGGGCTGCTGGAGGCTTGGTTTGTTTAAAGAACGCGTTGTGCTTTCTAGGAGTCAATGGGAGTAGCCGTGCTGTGCTTTTGACTGCATGGGCTATTACTTAATATGGATCTGCTTATGCCTTTATCAGGATATTATTGATTATAACCTCACAAGGGCATAAATCGGGAAAATCGAATTAGGGTCCTAGATATAAACACGATACCCACTCCACGGATTGATGTCCATCATTACTAAAAAAAACTAAGCAATAGTAAACATTCAACGATGCATGTGTGTTTTCCGACCCACCCTAAAATGCATATTTCACATTTGAAATGGTATAAGGTAAATACACGAAAATGAGTGTTGGTACTGTACGCTTTTCAAGCAGTGTCATCATTCAGATAAATGCATTTATATCAGCTTAATGAATTGCGAAAATTACACACGAAATGGATCTGAATACAGAAAAGAAGGTCGAGACCATTCCATCACATATTTATCCAAAATGCAGTATATATGTGCTAGCGGCTGAGGTAAAATACTGTCTCTAGTATCCTAAAAAAGAAGCTCTGTTCTCTAAGAATAGTTCTACTTTAAGCAGAGTATAATGTGCCAAAAAAAGGTAAATATTTTGGAAAATGGACAAAAACAATTTCGCTTTCAGGGGAAAAAAATAGTTCAAAATATTTTCTGTAGTTTTGTTTTCCAAAACTGAAGGCCGAATTCAGAGTTCAAGTAACGCTGTGTGCTCATTGTTTTTATTAAGAGTTATTCTTGTTGACTGGAGAGAACATTATTTCAGACAGACCGCAAAAAATTGGTCTACAACGTCAGATGAAAGTTCGACCAAGTTCGAAAATACTGCAACTGTGCAGTTCTCTGCCTGATTGCTATCATCGATGTTTGGATCAGCAATGCTTACAGAAGGTTGTACCTGATTGGTGCTGCTTTCCTCCCGTACCTCACCGCCACCTATTCGTAGTGGTGAAGTCTCAACGAATGCTGTCATCAGAATCGGTAGCCACTGGGCACAACACGATGCATGAGTCGTTACAGGGCCTAGCAAAGTATCGATATCCATTGGTACTGCTGATTGTAGTGTAAGACAGATGTCCAACAAGCATTCTTCTCCGCATAGCAGACATTGAAGCATAGGTATGATGCAATC
Source organism: Lissotriton vulgaris (assembly GCF_964263255.1). NCBI lineage: Eukaryota > Metazoa > Chordata > Amphibia > Caudata > Salamandridae > Lissotriton > Lissotriton vulgaris. The sequence continues at coordinate 1,843,790,704 of NC_141687.1, forward strand.
TTGCCAGATCGGTCTGAATGAAAGAAACCAGGTTGTACTCCGATCTCTTAGCCGGGCCAATCCGAGGACCTTAGTGATACGGTCTCGGTATCGTATTGCTAGGATCGTTTCTTCCATCGTTGCTAGAGTCTTGTCTGTGGATTGGCTTGCCATAGCGGTGCAGATGGAGCAAAAATAAAATTCCTGACAAGTCCCAAGATTAAGGGTAGGCCGCCAAAAACAGAATGGAATAAATTCGGGAAGATGCCCAGAACTGTTTCAAAGGGTGCTAACAGTCCCGAAAAAATATTCTTAAATACATGTGCGATGCCACTGGTATCAGACATGTTTTAGATTTGGCTTAGTATTTCTACGAAATGCAGGGGCAATTTGTCGATAAAAGGGAATGTATCTCTGCTGATGTCCTTGCCACTTGCAGATCATACATTTCTTTTGATGACGTTAGAGGCACAGTTGTCTGTAAAAGAATAGACTTCATTCTGCTTAAAGTATCAATTTGAATAGAAGAGATATTCAACCGAGGCCATAACGCAGCCCCCATGTCTGGATTGCTGTGTGGATACAATACTTACATACAGCAAACGGCCCTGGAAGTTACAGTTGTCAGATAGGCTTTTCCTGGCAGCATGCCACAACAGCTGTGGTCACTTATTAAAACGTAACTGTCGTTAGAAACTGGTCTTAAAAAATGGCTCTATCCTTTTTGCAGGCGTGCCATGCAGGTGACATGAAAGGTTATTTGAAGGCCCATCGCAGGCTCCATGCAAATTAATACCTTGACACAGAAGTGTACCGCTTAGTGATTTTTTACAATTTTTACCACTAAGAAATACCTCCTTGTTCCCTTCACTATAACATCTGTGTGTGTATAAGGTAAATCCCACGTTGATTGATGTATTCTTTACCCAACCTTTCATACTGGCCTGCAGGTATATACTCTTGACAGTATTTAAACTGGAAAGTTGTTATCGGAATTGTAATCGTTCCGTGTATTATCCATTCAATGACAGGTCTCTCTGACCTTGTCAATGGTAATCTCTCAAGTTTTTCAATGCTCAGAATCGTATAGTCTGCACCTTTTTGTGCCAAACTGATTTGTTTATCTGTAAGGTTAAAGATACCGAATAATGACGATGTGTTGAATAAACGGCATGGTACGTAGCCTGAACGCAGATTTTGCAACGTCCAACCAAGCTGTACAATAGAACGTAATTGAGACTGACCATGCTGTAACATTAGTAAGTCCTGCTCTATTATATCAAAAGCAGATGATACAATGCTGTCCAGTGAATATATTCTGGAGGACAGAGTCGTTAACCCATTGTCCACAACAGAAAGTGATTTTTCCAAATTTATACGATCAATTTCTCGTATTTTTTCTGCTGTTTCAATTTGCATTACTTTCCAAGCCGCGTTATACGCAGGGTATATATCGGCCGCTATGAAACGTTTTTGATGCTGTTTGTGTGGTCCCATTATGAAATCACGCAAGTCAGCACCGTCTTTAAGTAAAGTCAAGTGGTGCTTAATTTCAGCCAGTGTGGATTTCTCTAGCCACTCAAGGCAAAGTTTCCCTACACTGTATGTTGTAACTATCCCTGGATGTTGTCTCGGGGAGTATCTAGGGTCTGGTCTGGTCATTTTGAACCCCTGTGTTTTGTTCAGGAATCTATCTTGACAGTTATTCGTGTCTGATGGCCAGATCAACCACTTTTTCCAATCACATCTGCAGTGCTGTCACTATCAGTTATGGGTTTCGGAATAGACTGTGTATTTAAGTCTTTTATCTTAGCTAGGCCAAGACAAGTAGTTTGTTGAATTGTGTCATTCAAGAATATCATTTGTTCTGGGATCATGCAGGCCCTAAATAATGCTTCTAGACCTTGTACTTGCCAATCTTTGGAACCCCAGATCATTTTTGTTTGAATGGTGTTTTTCCAAATTTCAAAACCAAATGTAGACATTTTGTCATAAAATGTTTCAGAATAAATCAGTTTAGTATTTGTCAACATTGTTTTCGTTCCTGTTCTACTTAACATTTTAAAATAAAACGTTTCTGGATCACTGTTATTAAACCCTGAGAAGTACTGGAATTTCTCTTTTTTTTAAATATATTTATTATTGCAAGATAAGAAAAAAGAAAAATACATCGGTTCATGTAACAGTAAAGTGACATAATATTAGCTTGAATTACATTTTTAACTGTAAAAAGAACAGAGAAATGGGAAAACAAAAGGAAAAGTTAAAGAGTACATTCTAGATAGTTATATATAGTGCCCAACTAATAGTAGATAGTCACAAGTAAGAAATTCCAGTTTTTAAGGTTCAAAAAAGTGTTTCCAAATCTTTTCTTTTTTTTAAAGGCTTTTGGGCCTCTATGTTTTGCTAATGTGAGTTCCATAATTCTTATTTCGCTGACCAAAGCACACCATTCTGAAACATTAGGGGGATCCTTAGATATCCATGTTCTAGCTATAACTAATCTTGCACATGTAAAGAGTATAGTTATGAGGTCCTTGTTAAGACAGTTAGTTTCTTGTATATCTAAAAGAACTAAGTGTGCAGAAAGCACAGGAGTTATTATCTGTTTGTGTTTTAAGACTTCCATTATTCCATTCCAATATATAGATAATTTAGGACAAGAAAACAACATGTGTTCTATTCCAGCTGCATATATGTCACATTTTGGACATTTAGTTTTATCTGTTATTGAATTCCCCTGTGTCCAAGTAGATATTCTTTGTGGAGTATAATAAAGTTGTATAATTGTTCTGTAGGATTGTAATCTAAGATTGGAAGAATGTACTATACTATTTAAATGGGATAGTGCCGCTGCAATCTGTGTAGGATTGATATCCATGATAAGTCTACCAGACCATTTTGTTGCAATTTTGATCGTGTCGTCACCCTTGCCTTTAGCTAGATGTGGATAGCCCAAGCTTATTAATGATTTTGTTTTTTCAGAGTATAAACAATCTAGTACATCCGATTGGGTTATTTCAGTTATTTTCATTTTGCAACAAAAGAAGTCTCTTATTTGTATGTATTTAAAATACATATCGTTTGTTAGACCATTTGTTAATTTCAATCTTTCAAAATCTAAGATTCCTTTTGATCCATAGAGGTCTCCCAGTGTATTAATACCATGTCTAATCCATCGGCTTCCCGTCCCATCAGAAAAGATACCAGGAAGACCTGGATTTTTCCAGAGTCTAAGTTCAGCATTAAAAAATTAACTTTTGTTAACAGACAAGATTTGGTCCCAGATTTTTTTAATATGTTTAGCCGTCTTAAATTTAACACGTTTGTAATAGTTCGGGTTGTGTGCACGAAATAAGAATTGTTTACTATCAGGCCCTAGCATGTAGTGATGGAAAAATAATGGATTTTCATTCTTCATTAAGCTCCTTATTCGACGAAAAAAGGTTGCTAGAAAGTACAAATTAAACTCAGGAAATGTGAGACCACCTATTGATAATGGCAATTCCAGAAACTGGATAGCCCTTCGTGCTTTTTTATACCCCCATACAAAACTGCTACATATGCCATCTAGTTTTTAAAAAAAAAGTTTATTAGGTTGTAGTTGTATAGCCCTAAATAAGTAAAGTATTTTGGGTAATATCTTCATTTTTATCAAATTAAGTCGTCCTATTGAACTAAGTGGTATCTTGTGCCATTTTTTAAGACTTAAAGCAGTTTCTTTTAGTAAAACTTCATAATTCATGTTTAATATGTTCTCCACGTTCGCAGCTAATTTAATTCCTAAATATATAGCATTTTGGCATATATCATATATAGGTTCTTCTGGGGTATAATTAGCAATGATTTGTGTTTTGCTCACATTTAGTTTATATCCAGATACATTACCAAATTTTGTCGCTTCACCAGTTATCTCAGGCATTGCTTTATTTATGTCTGTTGTATAAATTGCAATATAATCAGCAAACGCTGTTAATTTGAGGGTTTTTTCACCATGGTTTACCGGAATGATATTAGCCTGCTCATTTAGTGCATTTAAAAAAGGTTCAAGAGATAAAGCAAAAAGTAATGGGGAGAGAGGGCAACCTTGCCTTGTTCCTCTTCCTATCTTAAAGTTAGCTGAGTCTTTACCCCATAACTAATCTTGGCCAATGGGTTATCGTATAATGAGCAAACCCAGTCCAGGTATGGTCCGGATATACCCATTTTCTTTAGTACTTCCCACAGGTATTCCCACCCCACTCGGTCGAATGCCTTTTCCGCATCGAACATGATCATACCGAGTGGAGTGTAAATAGTCTCAGCAACATCAAAAGCTGTGATTGCCATATTTACGTGGGCGGTAGTGTCTCTACCCGTTACGAAGCCGTGTTGTTGTAAATTAACCATTTCAGGCATAATATAGGAGCAAGGCGATTGGCTAATATCTTAGAGAAAATCTTAACGTCTGAGTTGAGCAAAGAGATTGGCCAGTACGAACCGCACTCTTTTTCGGGTTTGCCTTTTTTGAGGAAAAAAATTATTTTAGCAATTTTCCAAGATGGTGGGGCTTTCTTAGATATGAGTATTGAGTTGATCACATTTTCCAAAAGTGGTAGTAGTTCTTGGGCACAGGTTTTATATATCTCCAAAGGCAAACAGTCCTCACCAACTGCTTTTCCTAGCGGTAAAGCGTCCATTGCTCGTTTTATTTCAATTAGTGTTATTTTTTAGTTTAATTGTTGAGAAACTTCTATATTTAGATCCCTTTGTGTTGCTAAATATTTATTGAGGTATTGTATTATTGTGCTTTTGGTAGGTATATTATCTGGAGTGTATAGGTTTTGGTAATAGTTAGCAAAACTGATTTAATATTTGGTCTGCTTGTTCATAGATGCCTTGATCTAACCCTATTATTGCCTTGATTTTAGTTCTAGCTTTTTTATCCGCAGTCTTATATGCAAGTACTTTGCCTATGCGATCGCCACCTTCATATTGAGCTAGTTTATATTTATGGATTTTTGCACTATATCTTTCTCTTAAAGTTTTTTTAATACAAGATTGTAATTCAACTAGCTTTATTCTAATCTCATCAATATCAGTGTTTGAGTGTCGTGTAGTTTCGGCAAGTTGTTGTTCGATTTGTAATATGTTAGAGGTGATTCTCTTGCTAGTTCGGCGGTTCTCAGCATTTGATGTCAATATATATTGTTGGGCAAACCCCCTGATGCTACATTTACAAGTATCCCATACTGTATTTATATTAGCAGTATTAATATTAAGTAATATGAACTCTTGTATATGTTTTTTCAATAATGTTATAAACCTAGCATCAGCCAATAAGTACCTTGGGAATGTAAAGTTTCGTTTTTCTTTCTTTTGGTCTCTCATTACAAATTCAAGTAGCAGAGGGTTGTGATCTGATGTAATTTTTGGGCATATTTCCAATTCACAATTATCTGCTATCTGGTCTGATGCCCATATCATATCTATTCTAGAGCAAGATCTATGTGGCGCAGAGTAGTGAGTGTAACCTGCTATCAGAGGATATTTAGAACGCCATATATCTTTCAGGTTGTTTAATCTTGCTAGTTCTAGTATTGCTGATCTAACTTTGTGCATCCTATTAGGGTTACCTTGCCCAGTAGAATCTATTTTATAATTAATGACACAATTGAAATCCCCCGTAATTATACATTCTCCCTCCCATTCTAATAGCTCTATACTTAACTCTTCAAATACTTTGGGATCATCGATATTGGGTCCATATATCACACATAGTACAAATTTTTTGTTATCGCATTGTATCTGGGCAATTGCCCACCTACCCCGAGCGTCTGAAGCTGTTTTGATTGTTTCAAACCGACTTCCTCTTTGTTTTAAAATGGCGACCCCTCTAATAGTCGCATTTAATGTAGAGCAAACAACCAATTGGTAACCCATCTGGGACAGCAGTTTTCTGTCCTGGTACTTGGTGTGAGTTTCTGAAAGTAGCACAAAATCTGGATTATACATTTTAATCTCTTCTTGTACTAATCTCCTTTTTATTTTACTATTTAGACCATCTACATTCCAACTTAATAATCTTAATTTAAGCATTTTTATATTTTATAGTCTCTCCTGTGTGATTAGTTTCCCTCTGTTGGTACTTTTTTTAAACAAATATTTTCTGGTGTTCTTTAAAACAAATTCATTTCTTGCAATAAACTTTTTCCTCCTTTTTAACCCCCGCCCTTTCCCACCCCCTCCCATGTCAACACCCCACCACCACCCTCGCACCCTCATGTCCCTTAGGGGGAGCACCCCTCTATATCTTGCTGCCGCTGTGTAGGCAGCATAGTGAAGGAGCTTACATGTAAACTTCCCCTACCGCTTTATAAGTGTATCTACGTTTGGCCACAAAGTAAAAAAGGTATAAACAGACACCAAAAGAGAAAGGAGAAAGGTAAATAAAAGAAATGGGAAAGTAAGATAGGCCAAGGGTTCTTAAGTATTATATCAGCAATGCGGCCGAGCAAGAAAGAAAATCTCGCTATTAATACATTTTAAGTTCTAGTTCAATTGTCCTCTTTTTTCTTTTCCAAAGTGATTTTTTCTAGAGCCTGTACTGCCTCTTCGGGTTCAGTGAAGAATACAGCTTGGCCGTTATGTATAACTTTGAGACGAGCAGGTTCTTGAAGATAGGCCATGCACCCTAAATCCTTGAAAGAATCAATCATTTTCCGAAGTTCCCATCGTCTATCCATTGTGCCTTTGCTTAAATCTGACTTCACAAAAAAGGTCAGGTTGTCAATAGTTACTGGGTTGTTGGGTCTGGCTTTGAGTGAGACTGCTTGCCTCAGTAAAAAATTCCCAAAGTAAATCAAAAATGGTCTAGGGAATTTATTATTTTTGTTTTTTTTTAAACAGAGGCAGTCTATGCACTCTCTGAAGTTGGGAATCCCAGTCCCAATCAGATAGATCGCTAAAGGCTCTTTGGAATAGTTTCACTAGAAAAGATCTCGGGTCGGCTCCCTCCATACCTTCAGGGATACCAAAAAGTCTAAGATTTTGTCTTCGAGCACGATTCTCCAAATCCTCTACTTTAGCTTCCAGCTTAGAGACCCGTGAGGAGTTCTGTTTTGCAGTTGATTCTATTCTACTGGCACCTTCTTCCACTTCTACTATACGTTGTTTTAAGTCTTCTATTTCTTTTGTAACCCCACCAAGACTTTGACAAATTTCTCTCATACAGACTTGTATCTGGGTATTGTCTTCTCTTAGTTGTAAATATTGTTGTTGGCTCTCCGTTCTTTGTGCAAGAAGAGTTTGCATAATTGATTCCATGGATATAGTATTTGATATAGTTTTTGAGAGGTCTGGTAATCATGCTGTGTCTTGGGCTTGTGTTTGACCCTGAGGTGGTGTTGGATTGAGAAGGTCCATATGGGTTATCTTTGCCAGCGATTTATTAACATCCAAAGGAGAGGTACTCATATCTGTTTCCTCAGTCGCATTGTTTACCATGTCAAGTTGTCCCACTGAGTTAACCACTGGTATTGTTTTAGTTGATGTTGGATTTGATAGTAGACGATCCGGGTCCCCCCCAGTCGTATTAGCGTTGGGAGTTGTATCTTGAGGGTTGATGTCCACAGATTCGTCTAATTCAATATTATCAGAAGAGGTGGAGGTAATAGTCGAGGAAGCACAATCTCTATTTTCATTATTTGTGTTAGCGCTAACTTCGCATGGGGGAGTTATTGATTCGTGGTTCGCAAATGTTGGTTTCTTTATGGATTCCGTTATGCGTACTTTATTGCACCCCTGAGAGTTGTGCTCTTCTTCGGGGCTTGTGCCAGAAAGTCTTAAAGCCATATTCTTTACTCCACCCTTTGCTTCGATCCATCTTTTCAGTGGACTATCATCAATTAAGCGACTTTTTTTGTTTCCGGCCGGTTCTTTGGTTAGTGGTTTGTGGGTTATATTTTTTTGTTTGTTTTTAGCCTTCATTTTAGTTTTCCTTGATCCAATTGTTTTGCCAAGATTAGTTTTAGTATTATGGGTGCCGTCTGTTTCTTCCTCATCTGATATTTCCTCGTATTCAAGGTTGGAGTCCTCGTCTGCTAGCTCAATGTTTTCTTGAATTGAGCCATCTCCTACTTTTTTTCCCCCCGCTTTACACTTATCCGTTTGTAAGTAGGGTTTAGTGTTTAGTTCCACTATATCCCCTCCTTTTTTAGGCCTGTTATCTTGCGTCTTTTTCGGGCTAATGTGTTCGGCAGAAGTCCCTTCTTCGCATGTCGTCTCCTTACCGGTTTGAATTTCGTTTGTTGTAACATCTTCTATATTTGATTGACTTTCTAAAGAAAGTACTACTTTATTCACTCTGGGAAGTTTATGAGAGCCCTTGTTTCTGCTCCTATTTTCCACTTTCTCTGTTATAGCGGCTGCCATCTGAGCGTCATTCGCGCTATTAGCTGAGTTTTTGTTTATATCTGCCTGCTCTTCTACCTCCACCTCTATCTCAGACACTTTATGCGCTTTTTGTCCCGTTAAAGTTGTTCCTGCACTCTTGTCATGCACAGGCGTTGTTTCAAGTTCTCTGTTAATTTCTTGATCTAGCATGTCAGAGTTTTTTTGTTTTTCATTTTTATTTTTAGGTGAATTTTTACCGATATTACTAACACACGTAGTTGATTTAAGCTTCGCCGAGCGCTCTAGTAGTGGCGTTTTAGAACCGTCAGACGCCAATGCTGCCATCGTACCTGTATTTTCTTGTTTCGCCGTTTTACCAACTTTCCGGCTTCTTGTAGAGCGTGTCTGCCTCGATGACATCGGCTCCGTGAGCTCCGAGCTGTTCGGCGCCTGGAGCACAGAGCGCGGCATCTGGCGTGCACACAGCTGCAGGGGAGATGAACAGGATCCGAGACCCACCCCACTGAGCAGCCTCGTCAGCATTCGAGTGAAGCAAGCTCTGGCGAGTGTCCAGGAGCGCAGAAAACCCCTGCTTTGGCAAAGCACAGTCAGGAAGGTTAGATCTTGCCGTGAGATGAAAAAGCCCAATTCAGCAAGCAAGTTTGCGGTGGCGATTTTCAAAGTGGCTCCGCTAATCCCAGTGCACCTTTTCCCTTCAACGGCTATCGTATTCAGCCAAATTGAGTGAGTTTCAACATATCGTATCCGAGTCGCGGCGGTGCAGTTCCATGTTGCAGCCTTCACCTGGCGGCTTCAGCCCGCCATCTTGACTCCTCCGTACTGGAATTTCTCATAAAATGTTTTCGAACTGCCTTTTGGTGGAGTTGGACAGTGTTCCCACTGGTTATAAGATAAAACATTTCTAGGCTGAACAGTTTTATGCAAATAGTGATCACCATAATGGTTATAACAGTATAACTCTTCATAATTTGATGAACCCTGTAAGTAATCATTTTGCTGACATTACTAAATCTGACATCATATTATTTATGTTTTCAAAGTCCCAATCATCTGAGAATGTACTTAGTGTCACAAAGTCACTTAATGAAACCTTGAACTGATGTGGATATTTCAAGAGTTCAACCGGGCCAAAAATGTCATAATCAGTTCTGTCCCATGCTACCCTACCGGGTATTGGATTGGCTGAGATGTTTACTGATGTCAGTTCTCTTTTCTCAATGTGGGAGGATGTGTGAGGCTTTAGGACCAAGTTGATGTTCTGACTTGCTGTGTACATTGTACTATATTTTCCATCAATGAATTTTCCCAAACATAGAACCATGATGAGCCAAAGAAGGAGAGTAAGTACACCTAACACAATCCAAAATTCAATCCATGGTGAAATCAGATATGTTTCTTTCAGTTGGTGAAAAAGTTCAATTACTTTGTCTTTGAAAGTTTTTGTTGGAGGCGTTTCTTCATGCTCGCTTGGATCTTCAGAGTAGTCGTCGAAATTGATGAAGTAGCCAGATGCTGTTCTGTCAATTGTTGGAATTTTTTCCGGATTTTCATTTGCTTTTGCATTTTTCTTTGTTTCATTAGCATAGTCAGGGGCTACATCATTGTAGACTGGTGTTTCATGACGAACTGTTGCAATTTGGGTTTCAAGAGGCACTAGTCCCATGGCATTATTGCATAGACCTTTGTTACTCACTGCAGATTTATCAAATATGATTAGTCTCTCAGTATGAGCCTCTTGGATTGTAGCAAATTTCGGTTTTCTGCTATTTCTTGGGAGTCCACTTGGCCTACTACTTATTATTGGCCACATGATTGTGGTTTTACCAGGTCGATGGATACAACTCTGTTCTCCTTTTTACCAGCAAGGGGCGGTAGTACAACTGATCTTGTTCCTGTGATAGCTAAGACAGGTACTGCTTTTCTGTAAGAAGGCCCAAATTCCTTCTTTACCACGATCTTTTCTCTGACCATATCCCCAATCTTTAGAATCCAGACAGGTCTTGCTGGGACAGGTGGTTTTTCTTCAGTGCTTGTCGGCTGTTGTTTCAACTTTGTTACTCAGGTTTTTTCTTGTTTCATTTAAGTCCTGTAAAACAGCCAAACGATCTTTGATATCAAAGGATTTTTCTTCTACCACTGAAGTGTGACAATCAAGGTCCTGAATTAGCTTTCTAGTGCCGAACAATAGTTCGTATGGAGTGAGACCTTTTAGAGAATTTCTTGGCAGATTATTAAGACTACGTTGGACACTTGTTAAATGTTTGACCCACCCATCACCCGAACCTAATACCCTCGCCGTTATAAATTGCTTTATGTCCCGTTTTTTTCTTTCCACAACCGCATTTCCCTCAGGATGGAAGGGAGAAGAGTACCGCAATGCGATGCCCATGCTGTTCATGGCCACTTTGTAAGCTCAAGAGCTAAACGCAGGACCTTGATCAGAATGTAGCATGCCAATTGCGTATGTGCCGATAAAGACTCGCAAATCTTTTATTACAGTTCTGGCGCCAGCCGAGTGCTGGGGCCACATTTTTAAGTGAATTAAGTCCATTATGGGACGCATTTCTCTGACTGGATTTCTGAGATATAGATAGCCTCATGCTATTTAATAGTGGTATCTGGGCTACAGGCTGGTCCGGTTCACAATTGCGATCTCTGTTGCAGTCCTTACAATTTTTTGCAAAATAGTAGATATCTACGCTCATTCCCGGCCACCAGTACTCTGATTGTAGTTCCATCAGAGATTTCAGGATCTCTTGGTGCCTCAGACCCACCCCATATGTGCTTCTTGTAGCAAGAAGATTCTCCGCTTCGTGTTTGGAATTACTCTATCCCCCACTCCAGGGATTCGAGCAAACTGAACGGAGTTTGCATCAATTATGTATGTATTACTGAGTGGATAGTTGAGAGGTAATGCTGCATAATCGCCTTTTAATGAGGCTTTTTCTGCCAGCATGGTTTCTCCATCTATTTGTTTTTCTGAACGCTTTTCAGTGGCTACGGACGCCGGTTGAACCGCTTCTGCTGTGGCTGTGTTACCCAATGAATTCCTTGCAACGTGTCAATTTCAAAAGGAAAAGGAGGGCCCCACACAGACTAGTAAGGGATTGGGGGGAAACATTTTGTTAAAAAGGAAGAGGTCCCCAATAACAAGGACAGTACAGAATACGTCCAATTTCAATATTCACTAGTAGGGGTATATTTGTCAGGACAGCATGCCATCAAGTGGGCGAGAAAGGCAAAGGCACAATAAGGTGTGTTATAATTACAACAGTGTCACAAAAGGGGGGGGGGGTTTAGAGAGTCGGAAAACAATATGGAATCTCATAGGATATCAACAGTATTAATAACTAAAAATAATAATCATCACAATGTATTGTTTAGTAAAAACTCTGTTCAAGTTTTATTTATATGATACATTCAGTATACATAATCACAACATTAAAAACATTAAAAAACAATATATCGAATTATTATTTAGGCAAATCAAGGGGACCAGCATGGGGGCCACTTGTGCCCCCAGTCTGGCCTGTCTATATGTCTCAAAATTTGAAGACAGACATATCTATAATATTACCGCCCCATTCTATGAAAACATCTCGGAATGGGGTTGATATATAGATGACATATTTTTTATATGGACAGGGGAGATAGAGACTCTGAAAGAGTTCCTCCTTTGGCTAAATTTGGGAGATGTGAATCTCAAATTTACATCCCACACGAGTAAACACCATGTGGAATTCCTGGACATTATTATTAAGCATACAGAGGGCCACCTGACGGTGGAATTATATACGAAACCGTCGGATAGGAACAGCATGCTGCATTTTGACAGTAACCATCCTGCATCACAAAAGAATAATATCCCTTTTGGACAATTTCTTCGGTTACGAAGAAATTGTAGCTCGATGCAGGACTATGACATACATGCAGCAACCTTGAAAAGCAAATTCCTGGAGAGAGGCTACCCCAAAAGGATGGTGAGGCATGCCTATAGAACCAGGAAAATAAAAGGTCTGTTTTGGGAAAAACTTTCTAAAGGCTATGACATCCTGTTAGCTGAGAAAGACTGGCCACCAGAGTTTGTCAGGGAGTGCCCTTATGGCAAAGAAATGATTATGCCTGCCTTCTCAAATCAAATTCCGATTCATAAAAAATACACATTGGCAAGAAAATGGGCAGTGGCTCAAGCTCCTGCCTTATACAAAAATCATGTAGGATGGGATGAGGATTCTCCTCACCACAAAATCCAGTTAAAAAATCAGCCCACTGCACAAAGGCAGTACCCAGTTAAACAAGAAGCTAAAATGCAAGTCAGGGAGATCTTAGATCAACTTGAATATCAAGGGGTGATCGAAACATGCACCTCTCAAATGAACAATCCTTTGTTTCCTGTCTTCAAGCCAGACGATTCATATCGTCTAGTTTTGGACTACAGACACCTTAACTCCTGTTGCAAAACATTTGCAGTACAAAACTCACATAGTGCAGCACTAATGAATAACATGGTGCGCAAAAAATATAAAACGACATTAGATATCTCTAATGGATTCTTCTGTCAAAACATTGCACCTGAAAGCAGGTATTTGACCGCTTTCTCAATAATTGGATCGCAAAAACAATTTTGCCGACTCCCACAGGGATTCAAGAATAGCCCAGGATTATTCTCAGCAAGGGTAACAGAGTTACTACAAATATATGATGATGAAGCATTATCATATGTCGATGACATCTATCTCCCAGATGATGACCTGGAGACTCACTTAAAAAGGGTGAACACCATAATACTTGGGTTCGCGTCAAAGGGTTACAAATTCAACTTTAAAAAGTCATGAATTGCCCATCTAACTGTCCTATTTTTAGGATATGAATTATCAAGTGAAGGTAAAAGCCTGGCAGACAATTTCTTAGAGAAATGTGCTGTACTCCAAGCACCAAAAACGCTGAAGAATTTACAATCAATACTAGGTTTTCTGAATTTCGGAAGAACATACATTCTAAATTATGCAGAGAGGGTTAAACCTCTCTATGAATTAACAAGACCAGATTTCAAACAAATCAATTGGACTCAGAAACACACAGAGATGTTGAGATCATTGCAAAGACATGTTAGCTAAAAAAAAATTACAAACTCGCGAAAACATACGCAATCTTGTAATCAGAGTCATCCCAGGAAGATACGGATTCACATACCTGACCTCTAATGAGGGAGAAACGGTACTTATAGCTTACAAATCACATTTGTACACTCAAGCTGAAATGAAATTCAGTTCTACAGAAAAAATTCTGACTGCGGTTCAAACTGCTGTAGCAAAAGAAAGAGCCCTAGCCCAAGGCAGAAGAATAGCTATTTTCTCATCAGAACCAGCCCTTGAGGCGTTAACAAGTCCACGTAATCTGATTAAACTGGTCTTAGATCCTAAATGGATAGAATGGGAAAATTCCTTTGCTACAAAAGACGTGAAATACTATTTTGACCCAAAACTGAAAAAACTAGATGATCTAGTATATGAACGAGAATATCCTCTGCCAGCTGAAATTCTGCCTATAGAACAATACAACTGCGTAATCTATATGGGCAGATTTGCACAACACTACGATGTAGAGAAGAAATCCTACGATTCAGCGTGCGCGATTGTTAAAGGTTGCTGGCTCTCTGGTAAATTCAAACCAATGATTACCAAAACTGAATCACTCAGGAAATGTTCAGCGAGCTGAAATAAGAACTTTAAAGATGGCGCTTGAAAATGCCGATCGCGAATTCCCCTCACTAATAGTGTGCGATTCGTATTTCTGCGTCAAATCATACAAAAGTGATTTGCAGACATGGATCAAAAACGGTTACAAAGATGACAGGTGCCACAATAAAGCATAAAACGCTTTGGGAACAAGTAGTTATTTTAAAGAAAGAACTACGAAAGACTCACGTGATACACGCACTGAGTCATTGACGTGATGTGTTCACCTTGCCTGGTTCTATCTCCCTCTATACGTAATGTTATTTCATATAGTTTATGGGGCACACTAACTTGTGTGTCTGCAGTTTCCATCTGAATGTATTCATTCGTGTCCACTGTCTCCAGAAGATTCATCAGGATCTTGCGAGCGATGGTCACTTCTGCTGCGCTGTCCAGCATTGTCTGTGCCCACTCTCCGTTTTTCAGTTGTGTCCTCAGAATTCTCGGCATGTTTAATTTTAATACTTGCTACCTTCTTTCTGGGAAATTTTAATTTTTTACTTTGATGAGCAGGTTCCTTGTCTTTGGACTTGACGTGCCCTTCTCTGTGTTCTGACCGTCTTCTTCTTTCCGATTTCTGTGAGGAAGATCGAGAAAGATTGAGTGAGAATGATCGAGAGGGACGTGTATCAACATCTTGATATGTCTGTTTTTCTTATTTTATCCCTATCTCTAAGGTTGTATCTTTTTTCAGAGGGCTCCCTTTGGGGAGACTTGTCTTCTCGGCGTGGAGATCTCTCTCTACGCTGAGGAGACCTTCCTCTGGACTGGAAATGTTTTTCCCTGGGAGTGGATTGTCTATTACCATCCCAATTCTTTTTTGGAGTTTTTAAATTATTTTTAATAAATGTTTTTTCAGGATTTTCAGTTAGTTGGGGTTTTACCGGTTTACCACCCAAACTATCTCTTCCTAGCTCTTCATAGGATTTTTCTATGATTCTGGCGAGTTCAAATGGTTGGTCTGCTATATCTGTTTCCTTCAATTTCTGGCGGATCGCCACAGATGCTGCTTCACCTTTTATGTTGGCTAATAATATAGCCGAGACCTGCTTGAAGTCTTTCAGTAATTTCATACCCAGAGTTAAAGCAGGTTCTGGACTGTGTTCATTTTGAATCTGTCTTAGTACATCTGGTATGACCGCCAAAGACGGGACACCATGCGTTTTTGTGTATATGGAAGCAAAAACTGTGCCCGAAGTATCACAGTCCTCCACATGTGGTGCGATCCCCATTGGGAGACAGTCAGAATTCTGTGTTTCTCAGTAGGAGTAGTATCTGGAAATACTGCCTCTATTTGAGTAATTTTTTGTGCTAACCAGAATGGAATTTGTTCCCGTTTTATGGGTACTTTACCAAGACATAATTGTATGTTCTGTGGTGTGATTTTGTTTGTGTTTCCCTGATGAGGGGTCAGCTGTGGAATATTAATTGTCGGTTGGACTATTGAAGTCCGCATGACATATTGAACCAATTGTCTATGTATTTTAATTAAGAGTTTTAGCTGAGCTAAAAGTTCAGGAACTGACATTTTTTTAATGTCTGGATGTGGTGTGTAGCTGGCTAGAACCGGCCACGTTGCTTCTGGTCTACCTAGTCGACCGAGCCTGGTGGTGTGATTATTATGTTTTAGGGGGCCATTAAACCAGAGCAGGTGCTCTTGGTAATTTAGTGGGATTTCGATCTCCTCGAAAGGAATGTATTCTCCCGGAGTTTCCTCTGTTTTGTAATAGTGGAAGTCTTTTGTCGTAGCGTGTGCTGCTGGAAAATGTATCCATGAATAGAATACCTCTGTCTGCCGATATTCATGTGCCCCCACCACGAATATGACTGTATCACCTTGTGGTGTCAGTCCATTTTCTATAAGTTTAAGAGTTATAGTTCTTCTTATATTGACCGGAATAATTATTGCATCCGGGTCTGTGTTTTGCAGAAGTGTGTCGTCCGCTATGAGTTGAGCTGCTAAGGCTTCTCTTTCTCTCTCTTCGTCACTTTCTGCCATTTTACTGACTGAAAGTTTTTTGTTGCAGATCGAGTTTCAAGGAAACAAAGATTCGGTGCACAATATTTTGGAACACTGTATCCTTCAACGTTGATCAAACAAAAAACTAATGCATAGGAATCTCTTCCTACTAAGTTCCGGCGGATATTAACCTTTCACCCACTCCATACCTCTATTGGAGTTTTTACGGGAAAAGGGTTCTGTGTGAAAAAGCACGACTGAGTTACTCTAGTGTCTTGCGTTAGATTATCGCCTTACCAAACGTTGGGCGCCATGTAGTGTAGTTCCTATTTTCCCAATAGGCTCTGCGCATTGGAATAGCATAAACAGCAGTGTAGACGTAGGACTGAGGTCCTCTAGGTCTCTACTGACTATGTTAAACTTAATTTAGGTTTGCGCCAGCTAGCTCAGAGGTCACTGGAAACTTTCTTGAATGAATAGGGAGGGATGAACTTCCCTGGCTCAGACAAGAAGGGATTCAGTGTCCGACAACCGCATAAACATGACAACTTTGCTCCCTCAGAATAAGAGTGTATCTCTAGAGTCATGTGAAAACAATAGGCAGCTATATCACTCAGTCAACCGTGCATACTTAGTTTCGCCAGAGTGCAGAGAAATAGACGGGCGTTTTCAATAAAAAGGTGTTATTTATTGAGCAGTCTTTTTTCTCATGCAAGAGAAATTAATTGCCACAATTGCAATACTTAAAGTAAAGTGCGTACAGTAAAAGTAATATTAGGAAATAATACTGTAAAAGCATTGATATGGTTTCTTAGCCATATGATACTTTAAAATGCATAAAATATATACATACATAAATACATTGACTAACGTACTCAACTGGTGCTTCTAACTAAGCCTACCCCGGTGTACCTGACCTAAGCCTAATACTTGGGAAGGGATGAGTAAGTAGCAGTTTAAGTAAGTTGGTTAAGATAGTTTTGCCAAGAATCTGCATCAAGAATTCTCTTAAGGGTTTAGTCAGCTCCGTACCTTGGTAATAGATTGTGGGAGGTCTGGTATCTCTTTCCTCAGGACTCGATCTCCCAGCCACCCGCAAGAGTTGGCTGGAAACACCGGAGCTGGATTTTCTCGGCTGGAGAAAAAGACTGCGTCTCTCTCAGTGCGTCAAACAGGGGGGGGCGGCTTCCGTGGGCTCTCGGGCAAGTAGATGGCCGCTCTGCTCCAAACCACCGTGTGTTTGCTTAAGGCAACTGTTGGTATTTTATACCTGGAAGGTGCCGGGTTTGCAGTAAGGTTGGACATAAGACGTCACTAAGAACTAACAGTTCTTTCTGGACTTCAGGAGTTCTTGTTGAAATCAAAACAGAAGCAGGGGGGATTTTCCCGAGCTGCTGGAGGCTTGGTTTGTTTAAAGAACACGTTGTGCTTTCTAGGAGTCGATGGGAGTAGCCATGCTGTGCTTTGGACTGCATGGGCTATTACTGAATATGGATCTGCTTATGCCTTTATCAGGATATTATTGATTATAACCTCACAAGGGCATAAATCTGGAATATCCAATTAGGGTCCTAGATATAAACACGACAGAGTGAGATCTAGTGGGGAGCCCTACACACTAGTTCTAACTCTGATGTGTGAGGATTTGGCTTTGCACCGATCAGGCCGAAGTCCGTGTGCAAGACTGTTTTCCCTGCAACCCCTGTATGCCAGGAGAGGACCGCTGCAGACTGTGCCAAGCACTAAGTTCTGTGTGGAGGGCGTCAAACCTACACTGCCATGTTGTGGTGATCCCGTATCCCAGAGGGTACCATCAGTGAAGAAGTTGTGTGACCAGCGTACCAAGATTCGTGAACGCCTTAGCAGTACCCTGCATTCCAGGAGGGGTTGCCATGATTTTTAGGTCTCGCCTTTTCCATTCGGAAGGAATGGGAAATGGAGAGAATTCAAGTGCTCAAAATACTCGTGAAACCATGGGCTTTTTGGTGCGGTTTTCTTCGAGTTCACGTGAATCACGTGACCAAACAAGCACGCGCATCAGCCTCCCTCCCTCCTAATTGTATTTTTTCACGGCTGCCACCACATCAAAGGGCTTCTCCCAGCGTGTGCTCTGCGGCTTCTCTTCCCCTAATTATTCATGGCTGGCCGGTGGCCGGCCGTACTTTCAGTTTCCCGGCCGCTCTTGTTCTGCTTGCCGCTTTATGATTTTAAACTTTATTGCACGACTATACAAAAACACATAACAACGTGGCATGTTCGCTTCCACTTATCCGGTTTACACACATTATGTATCAGTATCCCTTTAAGTCCCAGGATACACGTTACGCTTGCTCTGTGTTAAAACCACACCCACTGACTATACGTCACACGCCACCCCAACCTGCATGGACGGCAGTGCGACCGCCGGTTGCTTTCCACAACTGTTGGGAGCTTTCAGAACGTTTTATCAACAACGTGGCATGTTCGCTTCCACTTATCCGGTTTACACACATTATGTATCAGTATCCCTTTAAGTCCCAGGATACACGTTACGCTTGCTCCGTGTTAAAATCACACCCACTGACTATACGTCACACGCCACCCAAATCTGCATGGACGGCAGTGCGACCGCCGGTTGCTTTCCACAACTGTTGGGAGCTTTCAGAACGTTTTATCGGTCAGCACATTGCGGTGTGGACGCAGTATCAGTGTTATCTTCAAAGTATTGAAGAATGTGTGTTGAGAGTGTTTCTCGAAATGGGGCGTCTAGTCTAGTAAGGCATCTGGCTGGAGGCACCACGTGGGTATCGGTGGGTGTGGGCGCTCCCAGTTAAAGTCAATGGTGTGTGGGTTGTGGTCCGAGTGGGTACGACCCAGGTAACAGGAGTCCATGACATTGGGCAGTAATTCGCTAAACAGCATGAACCTGTCTAGTGTGACATGGAGTGTATGTGCACCTGAGTAATACGAGTAAATCCTCGTAGTGGGGTTGTGACTACGCCAGACATCATGGAGGTCCCACTGTACCGCCCAGTCTGCGAACAATCGCGATGCTCCGATTATCGGAGCATTTGCCAGTGGGGGAGATGAGAGGTCCAATTGGATGTCCAGTACACAGTTGTAGTCACCCCCAAGTAAGAGTGGAACACCTGGCCATGGCGCTAGTGCCGTCGATAGACGTGTAAAAAAGTTACCATGCTCCGTGTTAGGGGCATAAACAGAGGCCATGACTATCTGTTGTCCATCCAGTCTGCCCTGTAATATCACATATCTGCCCTCAGTATCTAGCGTGCTATGAGTGAGAGCGAAGGGGACCCCTGGGCGTATCCATATTAAGGAACCCACGCGCATATGCAGAGAATCCTGTGGCATACACTTGACCCCTCCATCTACGGTGCAGTGTGTGTGTCTCTTGTTCTATCAGGTGAGTTTCTTGCATGAAAGCCACCTGCACCCGGAGTCGTTTAAGGTAAAAGTATACCTGGTATCTGCGTAAGGGGGTATGCATACCTCGCACATTCCAGGTGCAGAATTTTACAGCAGACATTGCAATTTCGTTTCCCATCCCCTGGCCCCCGCCACCCACACCCAGCGCCCCACCCAGCTACACAACGGCTCAATTCTTCACGCCATGTCCACCACATTGCCCGCACAGTCCCATCGTCCCGCAAACACACATCAAGAGAATAACAGTCTCATAAACTTGGAAAACATAGGCAAAATTCCAAAAGGACAATAGCGGAACATGCTGTCGTCCAAACGCTCTAATGAGCACAAACAGTTCAAGGGGGTGTACACTGAGGTGATAGTATTAAATGCACCAAGTGTTCATGCGATCAGGTTGAGGGTGTATAGGCTCCCCACCATAGGCAGAGATTGTCACACTGCCTACAGGAGGGGTTGCCATGATGTCGGCAATTGCAGCTGAAGAGTCTACAGTGGGTCCAGAAGGTACCGTTGCAACCACATATGCCGAGAGCAGGCTTCCAGGACCAAATCGCCAGACTTGGGCTGTCACCCAGAACTGCAGTGAGGCTGTGACCGGTAGGATTAACGGCTTTGAAGGATTTGCCCTGACTGACCCCATCGAACAAGAGGATGCCAAGAAGACCGATGCACTCTCGCCGGACTCCTGTCTGGAGCCGAAGGACTGAATTCCCCTGCCGGAGAGAACTTGACTTACTGCATCGCTGGAAGTTGCTCCAATCACTGGGGCGAGCGGCGCACCACTCCATAGAGTGAACCTGTGCACACCTGAACGCTACAGTGTACCACAAGCAGTCTGACTTCGAGTAGAGCTGGATCTCAAGAGTGCCCGTGCTGCGGGCGCCCGTTGTAACATCGAACGTCTCTATGCTGTTGAAGCGGCTAAGACTTCTACTGGGGCGTTTGTGTTTCCAGGATATTCACTGCTGAAGGTGCTGCAGTACCATAGACACTTTTGACTGAAATTCTGAAGAGTCAAAAGGTAACTCTTGAGTCCGGCCTAATTGTTTGCATTCCCTGATGCGTTCACCAGTGAAAGAAGACTAACAATGAACACATTACATGAAGGAGGATGGAACAGGGCTTCACCTGACAATTACTAAATCCCCAACCTCAAGGGGTATTGTTTTGTTGTTTCTGAATGACTTACTTCGTTGCATGTATAGAGTTAGAATTAAAATACTATTTTTTTTATATAAAAGCAAGTACTTTGCTGGACATTGATTTATTGTTTGTACAGTTTGCATTTATAGTTATGAGTCGTGGTCACTCCTTTATATCTGCATCCCCCCCCCCCCCTGAGGGAGCCTTGACTGCTCGACCACAGCTGCCACTATGAGTTAAGTGCTGAAGGGATACTTGGCCCATTTATGCAGAATCTATAGAAGGTTGGGCACCAGGACTTCCGGGGTAAAAGGCTTCAAACCACCACGGTTGGACCCAGTAACCCCTGAATGCCCTGTGGCTCTATGAAAGGGGTTCTGACAGACCTCAATCAATGTTGTGACTTACTTGAACTCACCTAGAACTAAGCCTTCCGTAAATTTGTCAAGACCTCCCACAAGCAAGCCTAGATAGGCTACTAAAAATCCATATTTGCCCCAAATGAATTATTCCCTGCACACACATGAAGAAAAATGCATGTGCTTTCTCTGAGGCACGACCTCAAACCCCTGTATCTCTTCACAATGGTCCCGTTTTTCTTCATACCCATGTGTGCTATCTCCTGCATATGCCCCGTCGAAGAGCTTTGTAAAAATAAAATTAGCCAAACCTTGATCAAAGGTTCAAAGCCAGACTCTCCCAGGTCTTCCTCACCATCCTGCTGCCAATGAAGTCACTGCCCAGTTAAAACAAACTTCTCACCAAAATCTCGCAGAAACCTTCCATAACTACAGCAAACTTGGTGACATTAACCCCCCCACTCTTTTTAGGTCAGGCCTAGAAACCACTTCAAATATGTACATATAAACATACACGAGGGGCTGTCTGTCTGCCCTCTTCAACCATTCGTCTTTTCAAGTGTCATTCACATTTTGCTTCAGCCTGCTACCGCATTGGTAAGTGGGATCAGCCCCTTGTCCGTTCGCTGTCTTGCACGGTGAGCTAAGGCATTTTGTCTGATCACCTGCATAGTCTCTGTGCCTGGGCTACTCCTTTCTTCATATATCTATATTTTGTCAGAATGTTTGCCTTAAATAAATACATTTTTAAAATGTACACATTTGCCAAGACCAAACCTATTGAGTTTGCCAAAGCTTGTTATGTTATATATGTATGCCATGTGCTTCATGCTTGCCGAACGTTATGTATTCTATATTATATACAGAAGAAACTTGTGAATGTGCTGTGGACCTCTGTATTGCAACAGACAGTACTCAAATATTGCATTTCAATCCAATTGTATTAGAGTCTTGAAAAATAGGTTCTACAACCACGAAACATGTCTTGGCTGATACCCAACTGACCATCACACATCACTGAAATAAATAATGAAGGTCTGTTATAGAAAAATTTTTCCTTTATGGTGAGTCTTCATTTTTTAAGTCTTTTACTACTGTGCAACGTTTTGGTGCTTCATATATATAAAAGTGTTCATCGACAGGCTCCAGTTTGGTAACATATGGAATTCGAAGTGCATGCCTTTGTGTCTAGCACAGTGTCTATAAATATCTATTGTTACCTATTCTTTGGATATTATATTTTACATTTACTTTAAAGGGCTTTAGGTCAGCCTACTTCAGGCATTGGCTTCTTCTGCCGTGTAAGCTTCTGCCATTGGCTTAAAATATTGTAAATATTTTGGGTAGTTAATTACTTTAGTCTAACAGTTTTTTTTGTTTTCTTTCGGTGTGTCCTTCTACCTCTATTGGAAAGCACAAGGGATTGTTTTACATCTGAAATCATTAGGCAAGCAGCACAGTTTCTCTGGGGAGTGAATCCTATCATGTGTATCTAAAAAATAAGTGCTACAGAAAGAAACAGGTTGCTTTGTTTTCTGTAGCATCCATTTTTCAGATTACTTTGCGGTTGTTTACTCTGTGCTTTTGCCATGCCACTTGCCGATTGATTATGAACATAGCAGCCATGTTGGAACGGTATTCTACATAATCTATTATTGCTCTACCGTTACCAGATTGTGTAGGAGCAATCTATGTAGCGTACAAACAGCCAACCCATTGGCTTTAGCAGTGTTTGTTAATGAGTATGCTCAGTCTTTGACCAGCTACTCATAGATATCCTCATCTGCTCCCTCGCTTAAAGCTCATTGCTGGTGGCCTTCAGACAAGACACCTTCACATCGGTCTTCAAAAAAACATTTGTTTGACCCTACCTCTGGTGCCGGCTATAGACTCATTACATATCTATCTAGTACTCCATTATCTTAGATCAAAGAGTCAATCAACTGCAAAAAATACATTTACGACATCCTCTTTCCCTGCTAACCTGAATTGCAGCCAAAATGCCTAACACAAATGTGACTATGGAGGGATTTCCTTGCCATGGCTGATGAAACACCCTATCGATGACTTTTCCTGACTGAAACATGTGTCACCCAACATCCTACTCAAAAGGATACATACCTTTACAAACGCCACCATCTTAAGCCATGGACTATTTTCATTGTCCTGCAATGACAGCTAATAACATGTCAATGCAGACCACATCAACCCAGTACTGACCGAGCTCCTGCTGGTCCTTGATTACCATCTTTGTCTGGCCTTAAATGCTTTAGAGAAAACACCTGCATCTACCCTCATGCGAAAAATAGCTAAGTCTACTCTGTACTCCTGCCTGACCCCTTAAGTCGACCAACAACAACACACTACGGACTCAGTTGAACAATCTGCCTTTCCACTCTGCATCAGGGCAGCTCTATAACCCTTCTTTTTCCAAAATCTGACCGGCTTTGATGATCATCCAAGGATCATCATCCTTACCATGAATGAAAATTAGAGTAAAAAACCTACTTTAAATCCTTGTTTTTACATGACCATGATGACTTGATTGCCTCTTAGTTGTGTCTAAGCTTTGTCTTAAGATGGTTTGGGTCCTTGTATGTGAAATGGCATGACAAAATGCACCTAGAGTTATGTGTCCTAATCTTACCATGGTGTGCCTTCAAGTACGTCTGTATTTCACTTTGGTACAAATTATAAATTGAAGCGTCAGGATATATCGCAAGCCTGGATTTCAAGAATGGAAAATGTGTTTTGCAGTGAGAATTAACCTCAGAGCAGTTTTCAAAATAAGGCTCTGTTAATAGACATGACTTTGTGTGTTTTTTGGAGTTTCTAATGTGTTTCAAATATTAGTCTGTGTTGCCTGACAATTCTTTCTTGAAGTATTATTACTATTAACTGGTATTAGGTGCTGAGTGCTATCTGGATCGGAATCACAGTTTTAAATTAAATACTCTGTTTCATGTGCGCTCTGTGGGCAGGTTTTTTTAAATGTATTTTTGAAAGCGTAGTCGCGTTCTTGCTTTAGTGTCTTCTATCTTCCAAGTGTTATTGTATCATAATGTAGCTTGGCTCCTGGAGCTCATTCCCAGCTCGATTCAGTAAATTATCTAGTTGGCCAATGAACAGTGGTCGTGCCTAGACATTGAATCTCACCACCTGTCATACACTAGATGCTGCTGTTTTAGTTTAATGTTTGAACATTTTGAATGGCATATGTTCTCGATAATAATACAGCCGCCTCTCTCCACAGCTCTTAGGGGGGTTTGTTTTTATAAAGCCAGTCTTTCAGCCCAGCCTCTGACTTCATACTTCAAAACTAAGCCAGATGGTCACCCTTTTATGACTTTTACACCTTAAGAAATGGTAGAGCGGATATGTCGAACAGTGCTCAGGATTGATATCAAAATAAGATAGTTATATACAGTTAATGTAAATGGAATTCATTTACATGCTCATTGGTTATTCAGAAAAACGGACGAGGACCCAGCCTTTCTAGATCTAAATTTGGAATGTCTGCCACAGAGTGACAGATGCACTTCACCAGGGCTATTGTGGACATCTTGTACTCTGTCCATCCTCTAGTATCTCTCCCCAGGCTCTGAATTAGCCACCAGAAACGTGTGAGCCATTATAAACCCTCCCAACAAATTAATAAATATGTGAAGAGGTCGTTCTGTTCCATGATTCAACTGACACAGCAAATGATGTGTATGATAACGCAGTCTCCTGGTCCTGGCTCTGCATGGTCTTCTGCTACAAAATCGCCAGTGGAGTAAGTGAAACGAACATTGTCAAAGCAAATAGGTCTTGCATTTGGGACCTATTGGCTTTAGCTATCGCCAATGCTGCACAGCAGGGCTAAAGAATTTAAAAACCTTTAGTGTGGCCACAAGTGTCATTTTCTAGGTTCATGCACCATGTTTCTTGCACCTACAAAAGGATGCAGCCACTATCATTTATATTTTTAGTTAATGATTCAAGCAGCCGTGAAGTCGGCATGCAGGTCCTTCAGGATGAATATGACTTTTTGCTGGGAACCCTCTCAGACAGAATGCACTGTCCCAGTTCTTTCCAATGGCCAAGGGCATGTTTAAGTTAGCCCTGACAACTTTTAGGACTTGGTCTAAGCCACGGTGGTCATGCCACAGGTAGAGAAAAGCTTAATTCCTCTTCCATTAACCCTCTTTACTTTAGAGGACAGGTCTCCCCTGACTCCTTGGTGGTTCATCTTTTGAGTCTCCGGTAGCTTTCATACCCTCACCCCCAAAGTTTCTCTTGTGTTCAATTTTTTTTTGTTTTCGGTCAAACGCCCAGTTAAGTTCGCAAAGGTGTTTGGGTGAAGGGAATAGAGGTCCCCTTTTTCTCTAAAATTCATCCTATAAGGGCCTGTTCTTCAGCTACTCTGGTTTCTGCCTGTCATCGCCGATTCTGCACTATTTCTAGAGCCAGCTTGCTTTAGACAGTGGATTCACACATACACATGGCCCTGTTCACCAGACTCCTACCATTCCTATCTATCCAACCAACTTACTTTTTCCTTGTTGTTTCTTGTCCAGCTGGCATTTGTGCGCACCCTTTTTGAGAAAATATTGATCGCCACAGCACAGTGCAGGCCATGCCAAACAAGTAAGCAAATATTCTCTAATCACAGTTTAGCCAATTCCCCAAGTTCAGTGCTGGGGAGTACCTCATCCCAGTCACCCCCTGCAGAAGCTTCTTCCTTTCCTCTGGCACCTGGGGTTGTCGTGTGAGGTCCGATCCAGCGCTCCTGTGTTCTTTACACAGCGATTTATTTTTTCTTCCAGCATGCAATGTACCATTTGTAAAATCATGCACAGCATATCGGGAGGCCGAAAGGCTAACATAAGTCTAATTTGCAAGTCTGACATGCGAACAGCCAAGCAAAATAACAAGTGACTGTTGTCAATTCAACAGGCCACAGCTTCACCTCAAATTCTAGTTGGAGCACCTATTGCTATTTTTATTCAATTTGCACAGGTTTTTATACACTTCATTCCCCATAGAAGCCAGCGGAAACATGAACCTGTGATAGAAACTGTTATTTCAATGAAACTATGCAATAAGCAGGAGGCTGGGTCTTTTTTTTACAGGATGCATGCGAGAAGTCATAAAATCACAGACAAAGATACATTGATAGGCTAGTTGTGAATGAAAAGATAATTTCCAACACAAATATTTGTCGCGCATAGGACACCGCAGATACTGCTACTTGCAGTGTCGATACCAGCATCCTGCTCTTCAGCCATGTATGGTGTCAAGTCCCTGGTTTAAACAGCATCTTCTTAATGTCCAATTTAGTGGGAATATCTCTTTAGGCCCCAAGTGGAAGAGATGTTGGGGAAAATCAAGAAGGATACTAAGATTGGGAAGTCCATAAGTGCCCTGCAGTTTGCTACACCCATGGACTCATTTCACAGACCGCATTCCAGGGGTGGGACCAAGATCACACACTTCAGCCATGCACACCCCTATCAGACCTTTTAGGAGATCCAGGCAGGCAGGGAATACTCAAGGGCGATTTCAAATGTTGTAACAGCAGGGGTAGAGGCAATTCTGGCAATCGAGTCTCTGCTCCCAAGCAGTGATTTACCCATGCTCCCCTCCATTCCCATCACTTGCCAAAAGAAAGATAAAAGGATATTGACGCTTGATGGGAGGAAATCATCGCTGATCAGTGGGTATTAGTATTAGTTTTCAGGCCTGCTGCTTGGAATTACAAGCCACCATGCCCAACATACCACCTTCCCACCCTCAGCCAAGACCATCACACTCTCTTGCAGGTAGTGGTCCATGCGCTCGTTCAAAAGGATTTGAAGGAGCCAGTGCCCCCACACCAATGGGGCAAAGTCATCTATTCACAGTACGTAATCATCCCAAAGAAAGGTTGCCTTTAGACCTGAGGCTACTCAATCAGTACTTTCTGTCTGAGCACATTCACATGACAATTCAGCGGGACATCATCCCACTGCTCCATTAGGGAGACTTCATGACAGCATTTGAACTCAAGGATGCCTACTTGCTTATACCTTTTCACCCTGCTCATCACCAGTAACTGTGATTTGTGGTAAGTGGACAACATTACCAATTTACAGTACTACCCTTCAGGGTAACTACAACTCAAAGGATTTTTACCAAGTGTCTAGAGGTGGTGGACACAGAGTGGGCATATGCGTCTTTCCATATCTCGACAACTAACTGATCAAAAGCAGAAGCAGGCTGCAGTGTCTAGCACACTCTCGGATAATTCTAACCCAGCTCCACAGATTAGGGTTTACTTTAAATACAAAGAGGGCTCACCTTCTGTTCCAATAGATCCAGCCCTTCTTGGGCTCCATCGTAAACGCTATCACTGTGAAACCATACCTAAAGCAGCAGAGGATGAAGACAGTTCAGTAGCTGCTGCCTTTTTTCAGTTCGGTTGTCAATTAACTGTAAGAACTCTGATGAAGCTCTCGGATATGATAGCATCTTGAATAGCAATAGTGCCTCACACCAGGTTAGACATGCATCCGCTCCAACAGTGCCTTGCGAAAAAATTGCGGCAAGCGCAGGGCCAATGGGAAGACCTAGTTTTGACAAAAGGCTCTCCTGCGAACAGTATCAACCTTTTGTTAGTTAGGTCTTTCTCAGACTGTCTTCTACAGGTGACCATCACCACCAATGCATGGATTGGTGTCAGTACAACGCGTTCTTTTACGTCGCATTCCGAACAACGCAGACTTTACAACGCAGGATCCATTACATCGGATGCCATTACAACGCATGGCATTACATAGCAGATGCTATTACAACGCATGGCATTACATCGTAGGTATAGGTAAGTATACCTTTTTTTAAAAATGTTATTAAGTTAATTTAAATAATTTTATTTAAACAATTTAATTAAAATACATTTTAAAATAGTCATTAATTTAATTTAATAAAATAATATCTATTTAATAAATGTAATTTTAATAAAAAATGTAATTAATTTAAATAAATTAAAATAATGAAATTAGTTTAATGTACATATTTTTAAAATTGAAATTAAATTAATATTAATAATTTATTTAATTTAATTAATGTAATTTAAAAATGTAATTAATGTAAAATAATTAATTTAATTTATTAAATATATTTTAATTAATTTAAAAATGGTAAATATAATTTAATTATCCCTAAACACAAACCTACCCCTGAACCCTAAAACACCCCTGTACCCCAAAACCCAAACCCTGCCCTAAAACCACCCCTGTACCCCAAAACCCAAACCCTGCCCTAAAACCTAAAAACACCCCTGTACCCCAAAACCCAAACCCTGCCCTAAAACCTAAAAACACCCCTGTACCCCAAAACCCAAACCCTGCCCTAAAACCTAAAAACACCCCTGTACCCCAAAACCCAAACCCTGCCCTAAAACCTAAAAACACCCCTGTACCCCAAAACCCAAACTCTGCCCAAAAACCTAAAAACACCCCTGTACCCCAAAACCCAAACTGCCCTAAAACCTAAAAACACCCCTGTACCCCAAAACCCTGCCCTAAAACCTAAAAACACCCCTGTACCCCAAAACCCAAACCATGCCCTAAAACCTAAAAACACCCCTGTACCCCAAAACCCAAACTCTGCCCTAAAACCTAAAAACACCCCTGTACCCCATAACCCAAACCCTGCCCTAAAACCTAAAAACACCCCTGTACCCCAAAACCCAAACCCTGCCCTAAAACCTAAAAACACCCCTGTACCCCAAAACCCAAACCCTGCCCTAAATCCTAAAAATACCCAAACACCCCAAAACTTATACCTCAGTACCCCAAAACATATACTCCTATTCTCATACTTATTAAAAAAATTACTTAAATTAATATATTTAATTTATAATATTTAAAAACATAAATAAATATTTTTTTTATAATTAATAATAATTAAATCAATTATATAATATTAAATAAAAAAATTTTAAAATTATATACTTACCAATACTTACGATGTAATGGTATGCGTTGTAATAGCATCTGCTATGTAATGCCATGCGTTGTAATGGCATCCGATGTAATGGATCCAGCGTTGTAAAATCTGCGTTGTAACGGAATGCGACGTAAAAGTTGCGTTGTAAGTGTTACACACCCCAATGCATTGCTCATTGGGTGGGGCACACATCTTGGCTGCATGACTGTCCTATGCACATGGACCACCCCTTCACAAGGGGAGGCTCTTCAAATACCACCTTTGGAACAGTCCATACCTGAAACTTATAGGTCCTTTCCTGGAATGTGGCCATGCTTGTAGCTATAGCTTTGTTTAGGCTCATCAGTGAGTTAAAGCTTACTGTTCAAGAACCAGTCATTTAGTTACACAAGGACAAAGTCTTTAAAACCAATCAGAGTTCTTACCTAAGATGGTGTCATATTTTCATGTTATCCAGACTATTGAGCTGTTCGTTTTCCTTCTACAGCCCAGTTATTTAACAGGAAGAAAACTACATACCCTAGATTTAAGACGGATGCTCATGTATTATATTGACCCGGCTAAGGGCCTGATTTAAAACTTGGTGGACAGGTACTCCGTCACAAACCTGAGAGCTATCCCATCCACCTTATTACAGGTGCTATTTTCTGAATGCCCATGCAGTAAGGTGGATGGTATAACATTCATGATTGTGACTGAATTTCGAAGTGCTAAATTCTAAATCCGGCCCCAAGTCTTTCCACAAGACTAACCCACTTTTGTTTGCTTATGCTGTAAGGAGCACCCTATTTCCAAAGTATATAAAAAGGAGTCACCAAAGCTTTGTTAGGTCACATCCTATTAGCTGATATTTGCAAAGCAGCTACCTGGTCATCTTCCCACACATGCACAAAGCATTACTGTTGGACATACTACCTGGACAACAAGCTATGGTTGGCCAGACTGTATTAAGGACCTTGCTTCAAACATCTGCATCATTTGCCCACTATGATTCAGAAAAGGGGGGTGGTGATGAACAGAGTGTCTGAATTAAGCAGACCACTCTTACCCAGTCCAAAGATCAGGGCTTGATCCATCACCGTTTTTTAGCTCACTGCACCATCCCAGCTCAGAACTTGGCTATATGCAAATTAGTCTGACCCTGGCCCAGTGCATCATGGGAACAGGGCAGACCAAACTACCAAGCCAATTCTTATACTGGGAAGGAAACAAGCTACCGGGGACCGGTTTCTGGCATTTCAGCCGCCTTCGGCCCGGCTTGCTTGAATCCTGATGGTGCAATGAGCTAGGGACTCACATCTGAGTATACCCTTCCACGCTTATGGTGGACAAAAATGATTCAGAAAAGGGGGGTGGTGATGAACAGAGTGTCTGAATTAAGCAGACCACTCTTACCCAGTCCAAAGATCAGGGCTTGATCCATCACCGTTTTTTAGCTCACTGCACCATCCCAGCTCAGAACTTGGCTATATGCAAATTAGTCTGACCCAGGCCCAGTGCATCATGGGAACAGGGCAGACCAAACTACTGACATTTCGAAGTAAAATAGACATTGTGGTGAAGGGACACTTACTCTACTTCTATTATGTCGGCGAGAAGAGCAGCATGGCACCGACCTGGTAGTTGTCAATTTGTTCAATGTTGACCCAGCTCTTCTTGCACCTTGTGGAAAAGACTTTCTATTTATGCCTCCACAAAATAACTTCCTTGCCGAGCTCCTTTGTCTGGTCCTTTCCTCCTCTACCCTTCACCTACCCCCCATCCATTAACTCTGCTCTCGCCTCTAGCCTGAGCAGTGGTTAATGTGTAAAAAAATAAAATAATAAATAAGCATCAGGCCTCTTGTAAGGAGGAAGCTTGCACTAGTCCAGTCCTCCTTTTAGCGTTGCCTAAAACAGAACCAACTACGAATCACGAAAGTGGGGAGAGTGTGGCATAATGGCCAGAGCTGCCGACTTCAGAGCTGGGGAACCAGGTTCGAGTCTCCATGTTGTCTCAACATCCTGTGATTCTGGGCAAATCACTTACTCTTCCAGTAAATTAATGTGTCCTTAACTGGTGCTCAGGAAAAGCTGCAGAGTTGATGATTAAGTGGCGGTGCTGAGCACCGGAAACCACCGGCCCAAATTAAGCACTGAGCCTGAGGCATTTCAGTTAAATCAATACAAGCAAATAGGTGTCATTTTCTGTCCTGCACAGCTCCTAATTGACCCCTTCTGAATGCTGGCTCCAACCAGCAGATTGTGTTGATTGAATCTAATGGATACTGAAGCCGTGGTCTGCTTTGGGGAAAGCAGAGCCATTGCCAACAATATCCATTCTAAAATTCAGGTCTTCAGCCAGGAACATTGCAGTGAAAGATAGACTAACACTTTATACTTTCAGGCTTGCCGCTAAGTCCCAGGCTAGCTTTACTAATTTCTGTGCACATACAAAATCTGGGGGTAACCTTTAACTCTGGTCAAACGGTCTTCACTCTGTGCTGTATGGTATTAAAGTAGCCACCGAGTAACTCTCATCAGAAGCCTAGATGTGGCTCAGTTGGATTACTGCACCATAATCTACCCATTTTGCTCTGGATGATGAACTACACGGAGTACAAAATCAGACACCTACACTGAGCCTGTACCTAAAAAAGCCTGTGTACATCAGATATGGCTTACTAGCACTCTGTTGGCACCTGGGAAAGCCCACATTAAATCCAAAGTCTTCTGTACCGAGCCGTAGGTGATCTTTGAACATGCCCACGATGCCTGTGGGAGCTGGCCCCTCGATGCCCCTGGAAGCTCCATTCAAGAAGCATTCGTTAATTAGCTATTAATTTGAAGTGCGATAAGCATACGGGAAGGTATTCTCATAAACCGAGTCTGAGTCATTTGAATACTTTCAACCTGTTCTTGAATAAAAGCAGAGCAGATTATTTTTGCAAAAACCTTAAAATCACTTTGTTTAAAGAAAATGTATTGACTTTGCATGTCGTCTGGTTCACCGGATAATCCATAGTAGGGACTCATCCATTTATTCTGGCTAAGGGCACATCATATCGCTCTTACTCTCCACTCCACTGACTGGTCGAAAAAACAGTCTTAAATTGAGTCTGCTTCCATATGCTTTGTGGACAATGGAAGGAGTCATATAAAATCCTGAGATTTGAAACTCAATCAAATCAAGGTGCAATTTCCATGGTCAACACTCGATGGCAGGAGTATGCAAAGCATGTGAATCTACAGCACTACACACTACGTATAGGCTTTTATAGGGTAAGTAAAAATGTTCTTCCTGTTTGGGAAGATATTGGGAGTATCATGTAGTAATTCCTCTGGACACTGACTGGCTGCTCAGTCCCAGCCCACTACCCGCCACCTCCTCCCCTCCCCAAACACACCTTGATGCAGCCGACATAATTCCCAAGGGGTTTGCTGTCGCACTGGACTGCTTTACCTTTGTGAATCAGTTAGCATTCCAACTCGGTGATCTTTAACTGATCAATTGCAGATGCAGTGGAGAAGTGTGGCTCAGGGGTTAGAGGCGGCAGACCTGGAAGCTGAGATCGGCCCTGCACCAGGGTTCAATTCCCAGCCTCGACGGGGCTTGGGCTCAATAATTCCACGGACTCGATAATTCTCGCTCTGGTGCCTACTCGACTCACGGGTTCACACTCTGCGACTCTGGGCAATAGCTTGCTTAATCTCCACAACGGCCCCTCGCGGCGGGATGCCTGGCTTTCACCTTGTGGATACCCTGCCGGGGTTATCTCACAGGGGAATACCAGGACGGGTTCCCTAAGCAAGCGCTTAGATGCCTGCGATGTGGGTAATTTGCGCTATATAAATACATGTACATTTACATTTATTTACATTTACATAATGGCCTGTCGTCATTTTTGGTTTTGCAATGTTGGTTAATTCAAAATGAAAACATATGTAATTAAAACCGAGAAATACTAATGCAGATTTTAACTTTTTATTGGGAGAGGAAAGTCAGCTTAAAGAATCCTGGTATACTTTAGCCCACAAATAGTTAATCATGAATGATTCCGGATTTAGAAATGTCTGCAGAGATTGGTTTGTAAAGCAACAAAGTGTTGTGTTGTATTTATGTGTGTGCTAAAAATTCTTCGTCATGATGTAGCCTTCTCCTTTCACACACTTCTGTACCCCAGTGCCTGTGATCATAGATCACAGTTACAAACTTCCTTTATTTGGCGGTCGACAAAAGGAAACTAAAACAGATCTCAGTTTTACTCGAATTGGCAGCATTGTGTCGGAAGATGTAGTCCGATATTCAATTGTCAGCCTTTCTTTGAAAACACAGCAAATCCTGCTGGAAGAAACACTTCATTGGCTTCTTTACTTGCTCATTCCTTATTGGCACTCTTTCAAGCGTATCTGGGGGTGCTAAAGCGCCCCCTTTTCCTCCTAGTTTTAGTGCCACCGCATCTCTCTGCTGTAATCCAGTGTGTGTGTTTCTGTTGTCTCTGAAGCAGAAGTGCCCTTCGAGATAATGTGAGTGCTTTTATTTTGTAGTACAGTTCTTTCTATTGCAAGAACAGCTTCACACTTGCCTCCACTCAAGCTGCTGAATCGGTATCATGAAGTTGCGGAGTTTGCACCACATATCTTTCTGCTCAATCCTTTCAAGGCAATTAGGAAAGGGTCGGATCCTTCATTCAGCATGACCGCAGTGCAGGTGACTGAATCTGTAGCTCCTGTTAAAATCTGCCATTGCAGAGCTCTGTTCATCCATAGCATTGCTGCATAGAACTTCCACATTGCCATTGTCCAGGAAAGAAACCGCATCTAAGAGCATTAATTTTGGTTTATGATTGTCTAGTATATCTGTTTAAGGCATTCCTTGAGTTACAATAATCAAGCTCCGAACCCAGCTCTGCTATTCTTATTTTAGCAGAATTCGGTTAAACTATCCTGGTTACCTACAACCTGTAAGTGCCATTTCTATGCAACATAGCTGGCTGCAATAATAACGAGAGAGCTGGATCTGATAGTCGATGAAGAAAAGCAAATCATGACATATTGTAATCCCTTGGCAGCCTCAGGGTGGTTTTACTTAGTGTTAACTCACTTTGGACCGACCCTGGTGGTTACGTTTACCAGAGGGAAAAAGTCTGACTCATTGTGCAATTACCTTTTTAAGAGAGAGGGGCTTACCCTAGATAAACTAAGACTGGCTGGCCCCAATTTGTTGCACATCATCCCATGCAGGTGACAGCAGTCCATAAATCCGTCTTCTAGGAATGTATCTCATGTCACCGAATTCCAACAAAGCACCAGCTCACATCCCCATCGGTGGTGTAATGCCAGTTTACCTTACTAATAAGGTATCCTGATGAGGTCAAGTACTGTCCGATTGCAAAAGAAGTATTGTCCACTTACCAAGAACTTTCATTGGGCTTAACGCCCACCAATTCCTTACCATTTGTTGGATTTGTTATCACATTCATTTGCTTGTTTCTTGTTCTATAGCTTGTGTAGTCCATCTTGTGTTTGTCCCTCCCCTGGACCAATGCCGCTTTTCTTATGTCGTTTCACTGCTCACTTTTAGAGAACAATTTTGTTTCTTTTTTTCTTAAGCACTCCATGAGAGTGCATGTCTCTTCCAGCTGTCTCCCTCATGTGCTTCTTCCCCTCACGCTGCGTGTTGCGCTTGCCCATGTGCCTCTCCCCCTTACTGTTCTCTCTCTTAAGTGGGTCTCCACCCACCCTCGTTGTTGCCACCTTTCTCATGTGATGCTATTCCCTTCCTCCACCTTTCCCGCTACCCCTTCCTTCTTACTTCAGCTCTAATCAGTAAATAAAGTAAAGCACATGTGCTGAGCTCTTAAACCGTGAAACATATGCATGCCTACAAAATGAGATGGGCCATGTCATTGCACCTTTTTCCCCTTTTGTTCATGCTGCATTCCATCACCATTTATGCTTATGCTGTACAGCATGCGCAAAAAGCATGGACAGATCCAAAAAGTCTCAAAGGCGAAATCTGTTGGATTTATCAATGCTTGTTTTCTGTCTGGTTAGTTGTTACAGTTAGCAGCTGTTTGAGCCCTAGAAGAGAGGCGAGTTTTTCCTTCCAACTCACGGATTAATGCAAATGATTTCGTTACATAAATGCAGCCAGCAGCATGCCTCCCAAAAAGCTTCCAACTTTCTGCCCACCATAGTTGTCTTAATCCGGGATAGAAAACTCATGTATCCCAGGTACCCTCCTCCATAATTTGTGAAATAAATGGTGCCAGTGCCGAAGCTCTGCTCAGACGTCGCCGCCCAGTGCAATTAAACATCGGCATGGTGAATACCAAGGCTGGTGGTCTTTCATCCACAATCAGATAGTCCCAGCCACTTCCCCCTTTTCTGCTCGTTGCTGCGGTTTTGCATTCATTCTCTTTCTCCGTCGTTCTAAACTGTGTTATATGAGTAAATAAGTGCCGGTGCCTCCCACCGACACCCACCGCCTCAAATTAAGCACTGGCTACATTTCTCTGGTGGAGTCAGAGAATGTAGAGTATTTCGCTGCTGAGGAATTTACGAAATATGCATCTTGTCATCTCTTGCGAGGGTCTTGGGAGCAGACATGTTTTGTTATTTTTTTGTAAAGCTCTTTAATGCTGTAGATCAGGCGATTACAAGACATTTAAATGCTAAAGGGAGAAAGGTGAACAAATGAAGTACGTGTAGAGTTTACGCAATTTCATGCACCGAGTATTAAAAAAGCCTGTCATCTGTAAAGTTGTGTTGATGTCTTGAGGTGATGTCTGCCAGTGCAGAGTACCTGAAGTTGAACCCAGTCTTGCACGTTTAGAATGGAATGATTCAAATGCTCATATAACATTTTCCCCTCTTTAGAACATTGTCTCGGGATGCAGATTTTAGAATTTTAAACTCCAGTACCTTCATTCTGCCTTCTATTTACCCTTGTATATGCATTGGAGGTATGGGAGCTGTAGTGTTGCATATGAGCTCATGGAATACTTAGCTAAGTGCAAGGGGCTGAGTATTGTTAAATACTTACATAGGACTGCATGATACCATTTAACCTAGAATATGCAATCAACCAAGAGAAATTAGCAGGTATGTAGTGTTGCAGGCAATAGTGTATGAGGGTCACCTTGCACCACACAGGGCAACATTGACTGTTGCCCTTTCTGCAGCAAGTGATTTCTTCGAGGAATCAACGACTTGATTCCGAGAGGCGCTCACAGCCACATGGTAATAGAAGATGAATGGTCTCCAGGTATTTTACATGCCAATTGTCGACATTTGTGTGTCAGTGGCTCCTGTTTCTCGAGACTCATTCAGAATTCAGACTTGTCATGCGAAATAAATGTAATGTCCACAAAACTCCTTTATTCCGTGTCCCGATGACTTAAGGAAGGGTGTCGGCTGGTGGCCTTTTCTCTCTCCTCTTTTCTGCTAGTTATATTAATGTATCCGTCAGTTCTAAATTGAAGTGATTGATCTTGTGTTCATTCTGTGTGCAATCATTTGAACGGTGCTTTAGAGAACACTGCACATAAACCTGCTCAAACTGTTACTTATCCTTCTAGCTGGAGCACATTACTTTCATTTCTGAAGTGCAGTACATTTAAAATGGAGTAGGGTGCTCCGATACTTGTTACCCACAAACATAATGTCTGATTTTGTACCAGACTCCGGGAATGTTTTGTTTTAATACAGATGCACATAAAAGTGGCTATCATGGGGGAAGCAGTCTGAGACGTTCTAGACGAGCTGCTTTGGATTTGCAGTTCTGGCATACTGGATTTCCTTGCTCTTTCACAACATTGACCATTCAACTTGGATGGGTATAAAGGGTGCAGTAGTGAACTTATGTGGTCAACACTGGGCACAGAGACTCCTACATGTCTGAAGAACCTCAAGTCTCCTCTTCTTTTCCATATTAAACTCCCTGAGCTACCAGGAATGGTTATATCATGCTGTGCACAAGAGAAATAATAGGATTTTGTGGTCTGGCCTGGATTGACTTGCATGCATAAAATTAGCTGTATGAAGTTTTTGTGATGTAAAATATTTGAGAATCTGCTACTAATACCACTTTAAGGTGGCAGCATTGTCCAAAAGTTGGTATTACGATGTACAGTATAAAAATACAAGTGTCACTATTTTGAAAACCTGTCGTCTTTTTCTATGCATCTGTTGATAAATTATTTGTTTTCTCTTGCTCAAGAACATTCACTTCCCATTTTGCATTTTTAACAGGTCACTAGATGGGCGTCTACAGGTCTCACACAGGAAGGGCTTGCCTCATGTAATATACTGCCGGCTATGGCGATGGCCAGACCTCCATAGCCATCATGAGCTACGAGCTGTGGAATTATGCGAGTATGCCTTCAACATGAAGAAAGATGAAGTGTGTGTAAATCCATATCATTATCAACGGGTGGAGACCCCAGGTGAGAGCACATACCCATAAACATTGGCACCTCCATGCTTTTCTGATGATTCATATTTTAGGAAATAACATTTGAAATCCCACACAGTCGTGTTTTCTCCCCCAAGGTTTTCTAAATATATAAACTTATTTTTCTGAAAGTCCTCTATTTTATTCAAGCAAGTAGACTAAGCATGCCCCTTTTCAAACAGAGTGACTCATAACAAATTTTCTTAATCATTCGGTTTAATGAGGAGATCAATAAACACAGCAAGCTACATATTTGCTGCCCCTTTTCCACCAGGAATTCTTGGCTGTTAGCTTTTTCTGTGCATTCCAGATTAACAAACAAAAAGTAAGTTCCTCAGTGTGCTGCCACAGGGACTTTTCCACCGATATATGTACGAGTGCCATCCACTGCACTTACCCCATCCTGAGTTTTGTAACTGTTCTAATGGCTGGCAGTAGCCATTTTCTGGTTGGCAGGCAGGATGTGACTGAGGTAATTCCCATCTTCGGGATGCCATTAGGTTGTCATAAGAACCACTTTGTAGCAGATGCCACCGATCTTGTGGTTGGTTTTTTCATGTGTCTGATACCAGTGATTGTTTGACAAATTGATGGATTTTTTTTCCGATCACAATTATTCCCTTCTTTGCTGCCATGCTGGGATTGCAGCAGAGAATGAAAAATGAGCAGGGTTGTAGGAAAGTGGATTGAAAGAGAGAATTCTGTCAGTTTCTTTTACGAGGAACGAGTAGATCCTTTTCAAACACTTGTGCAGTTGTTATTCTGATGCCTTTGTTTCAATTAAGATTAGTGCACTATCCTGACATCCATCTTCACTGACATGATGCTGCGTGATAGACCCTCTTTAGTGAAGATAGAAAATGTGAGGAACAATATTACCCTGTTGGGGTAATAAACAAGCATTTACAATGCAATTGTCTCGTCTTTGTTAAAGTTAGAGCTATTGGCATTACAAATGGCATTTTTTTCATTTTTTAAAACATAAGTAAATGGTATTGTCATTTACAATGGCAATAGGTGAGCATTAGAGAGTAGTAGAGAGTATTAGCAGATACACACACATACACAAAGAGCGCCACACACACACTCACAGAGCCCCCCCCACACACACACACACAGAGCGCCACACACACACACAGCGCCACACACACACACACACACACAAAGAGCGCCACACACACACACACACACACAGAGCGCCACCCACACACACAGAGCGTTCACGAAAGGAGCAAACAGGCATATCGCTAGACACTACAACAGTGAAATTGTTTCTCAGAATACTTACCATAAACATTGTTGCGTATTTGTTTTGCATTTTTCATTACGGTAAAACCACTTGGGGAAATATTATTTTAGTTCATATATACAGATTGTGCAGGCCTGCGTACAAATAACTTTCGTGTGTATATAGAGTACCTATATTCGAACAGACATATACTAACCCATAGAATATAGTACACCAATATTGTGAGTGCACACAATACTATTCACCTCTACGCATTTACAGTGTGCACGTACATGCTACACTCCCCATTGCATGACACCGACGCGTTATAAGCGAGAATAATAAATCACTCTCTTTAGATATACACGGCTGATCCCCCTTGTCTTACGCTACACAAATAAAGCTCCCGCGGCTTGCTATTCACAAAGTCAGCCTCCTCCCTCCGCCAGAGGCTTTCAGTGGGCCCTCCCCCGCACTCCCCTGGAGTTGGTGTCCAGGCCTGGATCCAGCATGTCCATGGGGGTGGGTATGGGGCGGTGGAAATTTCTGGAAGGGGGAGCGCGAGAGGGCGCTGGGCCCGCTGCGGTCGGGCGCCTCTTATTTCCTGGTTGCTGTCAGGCTGTAGTAGTCACGAGGGCGGCAGGCGGCCCGCCCTCTCCCTCCTCGGGCCGCAGGGACACGGGGTATCGGCGCTGCTGATCACTGGTACAAACACTCGGGTCATGTGAGGGAGAGAAGGAGCGCGCGAGCTGGCGAGGGTGCTGGGCCAGCCTTCCGAAGGGAAGAACGATACCGGCACGAGGCGAAGCGGTGCGAGGGCGCTGGCGATTGCAAAGGAGGGGGCGCGAGACGCCTATGAGAGAGGAGAGAGGGGAGGGAGAAAAAAACTGGCGGCGCAGCCACGCGCACCAGGCTACAGCCTGGCCTTTGTTTTTTTTTTTTTTTGTTTTTTTTAATTTTAAAAAACCTTTATTCTTCATAAAGCATGGTACACGGCATGTAACGCACAAAAACTGGCGTGGGCAATTGAGGACACACTACTCAACATCACAGTGTAGTCATGTGTAACACAGCCATTTAGCCGGCATCCCGGGGGCCCGGCGGCAGTCAATTCACAAGGTGAGGAAGGGCCCTTTGTTCTCGTTTGCAGATACAAAGCACTATACACATCACAAATAGTAAGTACAAGAACGTATTTACCCCTACATACACATGACTTGGCTGTCCTAGTGTGTCACATACCGAGAGTCTAGTCATCATAAGATTCTTAAACCGTAAGAAAACATACTACCCCAACTAACCCCCACCCCCCTGTATGCCAGCAGTTGTGCTCCCTTATGAATGTATCTGTGCATGTGCTATCCGCTGTTCAATTCCCACTATCATCCAGCACTGGGGGCTTGTCCCACCCTCAGAACCCGACCTGCATTTGAGGAACCGCAGTGTGTAATAGTACTGATTCCTGCCCAGCACCCCCACATGAGGCCTCAAGGATGTAAGTGCTTCCAGCTCCTAAGTCCCCATGCTAGCAGGTGTCTCTCTCCGCCTGGTCCAGGGAGTCAGGTATAATCCCGTTCCGTGGTTAGTCCCCCCATAGCTCCTGCTCCGTCCGCTCCCCTAGGGATTCCGGGGCATCTAGTGCCTCATCCTGTTCAAGGTCCTCCTCCTCCCCCGAGAGTATGCAAGTCTGGTATAGGTACCAGAAGTTTTTAGGGCGGCTCCTGGGCGGGAGCAGCTCACTGTAAGTTTCCGATTGTGTACAACAGTAAAGCAGAGCACCGGCCCACCTCTTCTTGGTGGGTAACGGGCCTCTCATCCAACACATGGCGACCACCCTCCTGGCTATTAGAAGGGCCATATCAACAAGTCGTCGCTGGGCGGCCGGGAGAGGCTTGGAGTATCCCAGTAGCGCTAGATCCTGTTTTGGAGGTAGCTCCGAGCCCAGGATTAGACTGATTTCCGAGAAAACTTCTGTCCAAAATCTGTGAACGCCCGGGCAGTACAACGCCATATGGATAAAGTCTGCAACCTGGGCGTGACAATGCTCACACTTCGCTGTTTGCCTAAGCCCGTAGCGGTGTAATCTCTCTGGGGTGCAGTAAACCTGTTGGATAAACTTAAAGTGTACCAATCTGTGCCTTCCGTTGAGGGACAGTTTTCTAGTGCTAGTGCAGCAGTATTTCCACATCTCATCATCTATTTGTATTTGCAGGTCACGCTGCCATTCTGACCTAGCTTTGGAAAACTGGAACTGTTTCTGTGTGACACCTAATTTATTGAGATTAGAGACCAGCTTGCGGGATGTCGGGGAGTAAATTATGTAAGTGAGCTCAGGGATCTCTGGTGGCTCCTCCATATCAGGGCCCAATAAATCTAGTAATGCACTCCGGACTCTGTGGAATTGGAAATGCTGTAAGAGTGAAACCCCCGCCTGCGAGGGAGAGATTTGCACCCAGGTTTTAGCCACACCATCAGCAAATTTTTGTGAGTCCCAGTGCCTGCAGTGCCACTGTGACCCCTTTTTCTTGCAATGGTGCCAGCCACACCGCCCAGTCCGTCGGCATTAGTGAGGAGTACAAGAGTCCGCAGTCCCGCGCCTGAGTCAACGCGTGCCATGCGTGATTAGTGGATTTGATGGAGTCTAGTTGGCCGATGGCACGGTCGACCGGAAGGCAAGCAGTGGCCAGCAAAGGGAAAGGTTCCGCAAATAAACGTTCAAGGGTAACGTGTGGAATACGTGGGTCGCCATGTATCCATGTATGCAGATGGGCTGCCTGCGCAATGCGATAGTATCTTTCCATGTCTGGCGCACCCAGACCCCCCATTTCATAAGGAAGCATTAGGGTTTTCCACTAGACTCTAGGCTGTTTACCTCCCCATGCCAGTTTAATGAGCACCTGCGTTAGTTGTCTGAAAAAGACCTTGAACAGTACTACCGGAATGTTGTTAAATAGGAACAGGAATCTAGGGAGAACCACCATCTTCATAATGGCTATCCTGCCCATTAAGGACAATGGTAGCCTGCACCATGCGTCCACATCCTCAACTAACTTTGCATACGCAACTCCATAGTTTTCCCTAACCAGTACGTCCGGATCTGTGTGGAGCTGTATTCCTAGGTACCTGACCGAGTCTGTGGTCCACTTCAGTGGGTATTCCATCTCGAAAGGCCTGGTCACCGGCGTTAACGGAAAAGCAACTGATTTGGCCCAGTTCACTTTCAGCCCCGAGAGGGCGCCAAACCGAACCACTTTCCTTAGTACAGATGAGAGGTTTGTTTCTGGGTCCAGCCTGGCCTTTGTAACTGCGTATGGACTGTGCAAGGCCCGTGCGCCGCCGGCTATCTCGCGCAAGGGGCTTATTTATTATGCTTTTTTTGTTTTAGCGCGCTCCTGTCTTTGCATGGCTGCCTCAGTAGGGGAAAGTAGAAAGTGAATCTTCTGATGAATGCTACTATGAAAAACAAGCCGGGCCCCGAGGGACAGACACTCAGAGAGCCCCAAGAACAGCGCAAGGGGGAAAGGACCACCATATTTCTCCCAGGTCAAGCGGAAATGCCTCGGAGAAACGCCCCGTAATTTTCCGATTGGGGGGGCGTGTTTTCTTTCTCTCCTCTTCCGATTGGCTGGAATGTAAAATTCCAGCCAATGGGAGGAGGAGCGAAAGAAGATGAAAAAACACTCCCCCGAATCCGAAAAAGACGGGGCTTAAATATACAGACGCCCCTCTTCTCCAATGGCTGGCCTCCGTTTAGGAAGCCAGCCAATGGAGAAGAGGGGCGGGTTAAAGCCCCACACTAAGAAACATAAGATCTCGCGGGCGAGACTGGGCAAGCGCAGCCTACGCAGGTCGAGACCTAAAAAGCAGTGGCGCTAAAGTGCCACTACACCAAAACTGAACACATTTAATCTCCTTTCTCTCCCCACAGGTAGATACACTTTAAGATCAATATTCTCGGCCTCTAAAAATATTGAGAGTGTTCATACTCTATTGCAGGGAAATGATGTATCCCCTCCTACTCATAAACAATAAAGAATTAACTGAAGTCTTGAATATGTCTGAAATGAAAAGATAAACTAGGTAAAATCCTTTTCCAGCCCCTCACTCCAGTCAGCTCCCCTGATCTTCCCATTAGCTGGGTCAAGGAAAGTGTACAGTGGACTAAGGTGATTAACGTTGGCAGCAAAGCATCACTCACATTTCTGCCACAGTTACATCAGGTGCAGGATGAAGACCCTATGGGAAGACACTGGCATTGAGCTTAACACATAGAACATTCTAGCATTTACTTGGAGCCAGACTAGGACTAAAGTGGCCGCACAACAAGAATCATGCAATGAAAACAGTGTGCATTTATTATAATTGTAAAAAGATTCTAACCAAAAATAACTTGTTTAGTAAGCATAAATTAGTATCTGTTCACATGAGTAGCATGTCATTATCCAAGGCAAAGGGACGGGGGGGAACAGGGTGGTCTGTTCTAAGAGAAGGGCCACAGCAACTTGAGGTGCATGCAAATGTGCACAACTAGGGTTTGTTTAAGGAAGGACTGTCAAAGGTGTCTCTTCAGGTGAGTGACTGCTGTACCCACCTTTGGGTGGGTTTCCTACGAAGACATTGATAATGAAGAAGGCTTTGGGGTTCACAAGCATTTTCTACTAGTGACAAGTTCTTGGGATCCCTGACTAGTGAACCCAACAAAAGGGTTCATATTCCCTGAAGAGAATTTACCCTACAGATGATTGCTGGTCTTATACTCGAAAAAGAGCTATGGTGCAGATGAGCATAGATTGTGATTCCGAGCTAGAGACATGATTTGGAGCACCAGAGAATAAACCTATTTTGGCTTTCCAGAAAACAAGTGGCTGTGGGGAGAGATTTGGGGAGTTTAGAGTTCCTGGCCAATTAATGTGTGGGCCCAGGTAGATTCACATTTGAAAGGATACTGTAAATTTAAATCTTTCTATGGTCAACCAGGCAGTCCATAAGCCTAGTCAATCCTACCCCTCCAAATGATTTCTGTGGTCAAAAGTAACAAAACTTTGGTTAGCTGGGGTTCACGCCCCCAGAATCTAATTTCAATTAATCTTGTTAGGAAGATCGCACTTTCCTTGTTCAGGAGTCTCAATTTTGCAACCCACGTGGCTTATTTTGCCTTTTCTGCTTGTTTTTCTGCTGTCTTTTTTGCCTTTCTGCTTGTTTTTTCTGCCTTCTGTTTTGCCTTTTTCTTCCCACCATTTCCCTCCTCCTGCCACCCAGTGTCCTGCCCTCCCCATGACCTACTTGATGGAGGCCACAGCGTGACCCCCATGAGCATGTCCTCATACCAATTCACCCTGCAACAGTTCTCCTGTCCAGCTTGCCCGCAGTTCACTTCCCTCTGCTGCCTGTTGCTGTCTGTTTGTGCCTCTTCTGCTAATTTCTTGCTCTGTTTTTCCTTTTCTGCTCTTTTTCTGCCCTCTTCTTTTGCCATTTCTGCTAGTTTTTCTGCCCTCTGTTTTGCTTTTTCTGCTAGTTTTTCAGCCCTCTGTTTTGCGTTTTCTGCCTTCTGTTTTGCACTCTTCTGCTCTG
The DNA here is from genome assembly GCF_964263255.1 of Lissotriton vulgaris. NCBI lineage: Eukaryota > Metazoa > Chordata > Amphibia > Caudata > Salamandridae > Lissotriton > Lissotriton vulgaris. The sequence continues at coordinate 1,843,834,909 of NC_141687.1, forward strand.
TTTTGCCTTTCCTACTCGTTTTTCTTTCGGTTTTGCCTTTTCTGCCCTCTTGTTTTGCCTTTTTGCTAGTTTTTCGGCCCTCATTTTGACTTTTCTGCTCATTCGTTTTTTTTCTGCCTTCTGTTTTGTCTTTCCTGCTCGTTTCTTCCCTCTTGCTGCTGTTTCCTTAGACCTAGCTTTTCGATTGAGACCTCGAACCCCAGCGCCTAGTACCCCAAGGGGTGACAGTGCCTCCTTGTACAAATGATTGATTGATTTTCCCTCTCGATGTTCATCTCGTTTTAAGACACCTGCTAAAGTGTCCCTCTCTGCAGTTTCGGCTTTGCTGTGCTCTCAGGGGTACTGTCTCAAGCACAACGATAGATTCTATTGAAGGCTTACAATGTAATCGAATTAAGATGAATGTGCTACACAGTATATTATATTCTCTATTGATTCTTTAAGAAAAAATATTTTGACCTCGGATCAACTTCCCTTGAATTTGATAGTAGAGGATGACCTCGGTGTAGCCTTGTTTAACCGCAACGGTTGCTTGGCTGAAAACACTATTGATGTATGTTGATTTATACTCATAGATGCGTTTTGTCGGTCTTTAATTTGACCAATTGCCTTTTGTTTAATTGTTTCTGTTTTTACAGTTCTACCTCCTGTATTGGTACCGAGACACACGGAAATTCCGGCTGAATTCCCCCCATTGGACGACTACAGCCATTCGATTCCCGAAAACACAAATTTTCCAGCAGGAATTGAACCACAAAGCAACTACATTCCAGGTACTACTTTAGCGTGCTTGTAGCCCCCACTTAGTCTTTACTCAAGTAATGGGCGAAAGTGTGTTTCCTGTAGATGTTTTGAATCATCGGTGCAAAATCAAGAGCTGCTTGGGCTACAATCATTCTGTCTCTGGCCCACATTTGCTTTCCTCAAGTTCTGTAGCAGATGAGGCAGCGGATTAAAAGGGCGATTGCATGGAGGCCCGCAGTGCTACTTTTCAACGGCAGGTCACGAGAGCCCCGCTCCAGACTCCAGGTTGTCTTTGCTGTTTCCTAATAGGAGAAACTGTGGCCCTTGCTTTTCGAGGATCCCGTTTTCTTCAACTAGTCCTTAAACATTTTTCTAAAAACACAATGTTGTGTTTAATTATAAAGTATTTGAGATGTTGAACCAATAATGCTGTTACCCTGTTGGTTGCAGTAACCAGCATGGCCAGCCAGGAACCCTTTAATCTCGGCGGGAATCATTCTTTTCTGCTGCAGCGACAGCCTTGTACGTACCGCCTAATTGTCATATTGGCCTACTGGGCCGGCATTTCCGATTGTAAATCCAGTGGCAGTGGAACTTTGGAATCAGATCGGAAGTGCAGATGCAATAAAGGAAGCCGAAGGCAATTGAATTGCATCTCGTTTCATACAGCTCGCTGCCTTTGAAGTTTTAGGGCTAGAAACAACCTGGTCCGCCGCGACACTATCTGCAAGAGCCGAGCTCGGTAATGAAATTACAGAAGAACTGCTAATCGGTGGCTTTCTTGACTGCGTGCGTCTTCCAGGGACTGGAGATCAAAGTTTGCTGCTACTCACTTAGGGACGGGTCCAAGCCTCCAGGACAGGAGCACAAAAGGAGGTTGCAAAACTAGCAGTGAGAGGGCTTGTGGCGAGATGGACCGCACATCAATAAATCATCCGGGGTACCTTGAAGCCTGGGGTCCCTGACAGCAGCCGACTGCTTCAGATCGGGCAATAGAATACTTTGCCCGAGGCTGACCACTCACAGCAGTCATTCGCGCTCCGTGAGAGTTGCTGTTGGATGTGTTGTGTAAACCACCTGATGGAACTGTTATATTATGCTTCATTGTATTGCGCACTACCACTAAAGGACTGTAGGCGCACGAGGAGGAGATCCGGAGACATACAACACCCGAGGAAAGCTAGATCACACAGCCAGGTTTTCAGGCCTCGTCTAAACTTCGTCTTTAACAATGATAATACAGCGCATAGATGATGACTGGGTAAAGTATCCCAAAGTCTGGGCGCACACACAGGAAAAAACTGCTTCCATCTCATCTGACTTTGTGAATTCTAGGAATCGTTCTAAAACGACACCCCGAAGATCTCCACGTCATTGTAGGGGATAGCTCCCTTGCCGCTTCTTCATGAAACTGGGGTCCACACAATATAAGAGCTTGTGGACATGGCAAAGCTTTTTAAACTGAATTCTTTGTTTAGTAGGTAGCTAGTAGAGGTTTACAAAATGGGTCCGATATAGAGGGGAACGAGCCTACAAATTAATGGGGCGAGCTGGGCCAGAGCCGATCCGAGGGCCAAGCTCTGAAAATTTCACAATAAAAATCATACAACTCCATTTGTCAAATATGATTAAGTGTCTTCACAGTTCATAAAGTGTCTTTTTTCAAACACTTTTTAAGGCGTTTTCATAAATATGTCACGTTATAGAACACTGCACTGAGAAGTTCCTATTAAAAGTGATAGTTTTTAAACATGAACATAGACCAATCCTGCCCCACCACCATCCTGCCGATACTGCCATTTTTGAGCTAAGAAGCACACATTCTTATAGGTAAAACAACATTTTCTATTAAATCAAACAAAATAGTTTTCTGTACAGCTGGTGTGCTCAACTCGCGTATTTGAATGTGCTTTCATATGCGGTGGTGAAGAAAAAGGAAGATCGTTAAAATAAAGTATTCGCTTAAAATCACACACTTTCGTTAAGCATTGAGCCGCTATTAATCCAGTCTTTTTGTGCAAATAAGCCACTATAGGAGTATCTGTTAATCCTCTTCAACTAAAATGATAAGACTTTATTTTTAAATCTTTGTGCATGAGGGTTGAGCAATGGTGGTTGACTGAAGCCACATCAAAGCTCGGCTCATAATGGATCGAGGTTCCTAAGAGGCCTCTTGCTGAGCCAGAGCAAGGCTTCAGGCTCGAACCTGACTCAAGCTTTCAGTGGCTTGCCCACCTCTAGCCCAATATGATAGAACCTCGAGCAGCCAGAAGCCAAGCACGCACCCGAATTGTGGACTAGCTTTAATTTGCTAATCCGCTTCTGAAGCAATTCCAAATAAATCATGTTGACATGGTCAAGCCGAGAGACAATCCGTGCCCCTGCTACCAAGTGCTTTCTCTGCATGACCAGGCAGGGTGATATTTTTCGGAGTATTTACACTTGGTAACAGCGGGCCTAGACTATAGACAACACTTGCTTCGCCATGGAGCGATGGGAATAAATCTTCACTTTCGATTTTCTCAGCTAATGTCTATGTCCCTTCTGGTCTAATGAAAGACTCGTTGTATAAAGATGGTGAAATCCATTCTACATGTTTGGAGAGCGTTCAGATGTCTTAGGTCAGTTCTGGTTGCAAATTGGAAAAGATTCACCTTGTCAGGGTTTTTAGCTCGACAAATTTAAAGGTAGTAACATATTCCCTTAAGCTCCTCTCCTGTGGCTCTAAAAAAGAACACACTCTGGGTTTTCACCAGCTGTTAAATTATAAGCTAGTCACAAAAATACAGCTTTAGGTGAGGTGATTTTGTTGATCAACGCTTCTTCGACCCCCAGCACACATACTTAGAAGTGGCTTTCAGCAACAGGTGGCTGAGCTCCTCCAATTACACTAACAGATAACTGATACTCTTAAATATAATTTACAAAAAAAAAGGATCAGCATGACATAAAGCAGTTTGTAAATTACCTTTATTAGTGCTTCTTTTTCACTTCTAAATGCCATGTTTTAGTTTGAAATCGTCACTGAACTGATTTAAGTCTACATTCCAACATAGAATATTCTCTTCAGGGTTCAGAAGCCTGCCTTTAAAGTCAATATTGTTTAATTATTGTACACAGCATCAGCGTCACTGATGTAAATTTGGAAAATGATCACAATATTTGCACCAGTAATAGGAAGCATAAAAAGACACAACAATTCTTGGTGTGTGAGAGCAAGAGGAAAAAAAGAGGGGTGTGATAGAAAAAAACAGATTGTAAAAGAAGTGAAGGTGTGAGACAGGAGCAAACAAGAGATGTAAGGAGCAAGTAATAGGGGTTTGTGATGGAAACGAGGATTAGCGAGAGGAGAAGCTATATGTTACCATTGTTTGAGTGAAGCATATCCTTGAGGAAGAAAGTTGTGAGAGAGGGGTCGGTAAATGGGATGAGCTGGACAGAGTAGAATCTTGGAAGGTTGTGAGAAGGAGGTACGAAGGTGAGATGATGGTCAGAGACTAGAGTACAGCGAGAGTTCGGGAGAGAACAGTGTGTTAGGGGAAGGAGAGAGATGTGGTGCCAATGTAAACCATGAGACGAGAGAGTGTGAGAGGTGGGTATGCCAGGTATGAAAAGGGAGGTGAGGGGAGGAGTGGGTGCGTACTTCTTTAAGAGGAAGGAGGATGAATGATGGGAAAGTTCACGAGAGGAAGTTTTAGAAAGAGAGGACATTGTCAAATATACGGAATAGAAGGACACTTTTGGGAAGAGAATACTAACCTGGGATGCTACTAAATCCATTAGGAGGTAATGTCGTATCAGCAGTAGATGTTCTAGCTTTGCTGGAAACGGTGGCAAAGAAAAATGTCTTTACATTGGGTAGCAGAAAAAGCTTGTAGTGGCCAATGTAACGAAGAGGAAGATAGGCATAGAAGATGTGAAATAAGAGATTAGATGCGTGAGAGACCGTGGGATTGAACACATGGGGATAATGGGAAGAGTGTGACAGTAATCGTAAGAGTAGGGTGGGAGAAAAAAAGCAGGTATGAACGAAGTGTGTGAGTGACATGGAGGTGAGAGAATTGAAGGTTAAGCAATAGGAAGACAAGCAATTGAGAAAGTAAAGTAAAGTTGTGAACACAAGAGGGAGGGAGAACGAGAAAAAAGAAGCAGCTGAGACAATGAACCGAAAAAAAAAGAATAATATCTATATTATGAGAGCGGTATTAAAGAGAACTGAAGGGAGCTGGGGAGGGTTTTTTTTAATCAGAAGGGTAGCATGCAAATTTTTTGTTTTTGCCCTTTAAACACGTTGGGCCAGATTTAGAGTTTGACGGATGACTTACTCCATCACAGATGTGATTGATATTCAAGCTGCCTTACTATAAGTGTCATAGGATATAATGCATAAGGTAGACAGGATATTGGTGACATTGGTGGTGCAGTAACCCATCTCCCAAACTGTAAATCAAGCTCTTTGCCTTTACTTGGCCTTGCTAGACAATGACTATGGCCACCCATATTGCCTCTTTTACGTCACAGCCATTATGAAAATGGGGTGACCCAGTGGTCATGGACCTGTGTATTATGTGGTATGAAAAACAATGGTCCTGAACCTTTCTCAGTAGAAGAAACAAATCACAACCTACAATAATTATTTGACAAATTATTTCCTGAGCCCTGAACCTATTGACTCATAGTAATTGATACAATCGGTCTATCAAAATGCAACAACCAAGGAATATTTGATTTACAACAGTTTTTATTCCATCATTTTTAACGCAACAGAATATTCCTTACTGCGATGGACGATATTGGACAGAAGGAAAAGAGGGGGGAGGTTGCTCCAAGGGAGCGTGCAATAAAATGGAGTCCTCTTGTGTGGGGAGCGTGAACAGAATTCGGACAATGTGGTAAACGAAATGGTTAAAATTGTTCATTTGTTAGAGTGATCCAAAATTCTCAGTCTTTTTTGTCATAAAAAGAAATTTACATTTGATTCTAAAATGCACAATTAAATTCTTGTGTGGCACGTTACAGTCGGGGACTTGTGGTCCAGGTGGGATGAATATGGGCGTCGACGTTTCCACCTGTCTTGGGGCTCAAGGGGTAATTGTGTGCCTCGGCCTGCGGGTCTTCCTCAGGACGGTGTGGGGCCACCTGAGTGCAGATGTGGTGTCTGTGTCACACACCTGCTGGGTAAAGGGAAGTGGTCAGGGTTGTGCACATAATGTTCTTTTTCGTTTATTCGTTTAGACCAGTCACAACTTGGCTTACCCGCTAATCCTGTGTGGGATTTGGGGAATCCTCCACTTCAGTTGGCGCAATGAGCGTCCTCATCTGTAAGTAAAGGGGCTTATTGGGGCGTGTTAAAGCGCATGACTATACTTCTAACCAGATAAGATCAAAGCCATGCTGCACTTACCCATTGTTGAAGGGGTAAGGTACTGGCTTGGTTCCAAGGCACTTAATGCTGGAGTGGAAATTGAGTTAAAAAACCCAGGGTTAGAACTGGTATACCGGAAGGTTACAAGGGGGTGATGGGAGGATCAAGGGTTACAACGTGATCCTGGGTTCCCTTACCTGTGGGTACAAATATCTTGCGTACGCAATCCGCCCGGGATACTGACAGCTGCCAGGTCTAACCGCGCGGACGTGTTTATCTGCGTCCTGCGAGCGTGATTCTCACGCTGGTTGAGCAGTAGCTCAACATAGAAGACAGACTACTGCTGGCCGAATGTGTTGTGTTTGAGCCGGTATGTTAGAGTTGCTAATCCGGCATTAGTGGGTTTGCATGATATTATTGTACCCTAATTGAGGATCGCAAGGGGTGAGCGCCTATAAACATATTGTGTGCATCCAGATTGTGGGCAATGAAGCCGCAACTGTGGACATGGCACTGGTTAGGCAAACGTAAGCAGACCTAACATGGCTTAGACATTATTACATGTTACATGCCATCGGGTACGTGTGTGCGTATTTTATATAATATGCAATCGGGATAAAATACCGCATAGTTACAGACCTAGGCATTTCAAAACGACGCATATTGGTGAAGGAGCAGTGTGCGTATGTGTGCCTATTGCAGAGGTGGAGTTAAATTAGAAATATTGTAGATGGGATGCAGATTTCCAATATTTCTAATTTAACTCCAATGTACAATTACTCACCTTAGTAAATTACTAGGTTTTATATTTCATTGTAAATAGCCTTTGTTTATATTAGACACATCATCCTACTTGTGCAGTAGGCACACATATGCACACTGCTCCTTCACAAAGATACGTCGTTTTGAACTGCCTATGTCTGTAACTATGCAGTATTTTATCTCGATTGCTTATTATGTAAAATATGAACACACGTACCCGATGGCATGTAACCTTTTACATTACAAGCAGGGATGGGCTCGGTAAAGGTATAGCAATGGCCCCACGCTGTGGAATTGAATGTCCATTGGCAAATGTTGAGCAAGTGGAAGCAACGGTAGGATTTACAAATAGTGACTGCAGCATGACTTGCAGGTTATGATATCAAGGTTTGCATGCAGTGACAGTAGCAGCAACGACCAGCAGACAACGGTCGCACTGAGATATATTGAAAGTGATGGCAACAGGAGTTACATCAATGACAGCAGAACCCCTTAACCGCAGCAGGACTTTCTTAATAGCACAGAAAAATCACTGACAGTATTGTGAGTGCAACCAGTCTGCCTGAAAGAGACTGACAGCAAGTGTACGGACAGAGAATGATTCCAGAGTGGTGGTAGCACTCACATTTCTGCTCACTCATTCATCTATATATACCCTCACCTCAGTGGATTAAGCACCTGCTGTGTATAACCTATATGCCGCTGATGCCTTTAATATCCATGCTCTGCGAGCACTGGAAACTTGCACTACTGCTGCTGTGCCGTATCTGAAGGAACTCTCGTACTGCAACTTCCATCTGTAAAGAGAGAACCTTGTTTACTGTTACCAATCGGTACCGGTTTTGTGACGAAGTGAAGTTTACACTGCTTCTGCCTGATTTGGACCCGTTGTATGAATAAAAAATCTTACACTGCTGCTGACCAAGTTGTACCTGTTAGGTGAGAGTGGGAAGCTTTTACAGCTGCCACTCTGCTGTATTTTTTTCAATGAAGAAAGGGAGTTGTCATTGCTGTTTCCCAGAAAAGCTCATCGAACTTAGGTGCGTAAAGCAAGGATTCAGGGTTTTAAGTGGGATGAAAAAACGGGGGGGGGGGGTGTCTCTCAAAGGGGCGTGGCCACTAATTAGGGGCGTGGCTTTTAAACACTTGCGCTAAAAATCTTTGTTTAGTATAGTGTGCCGCTCAACTTGTATTTTGCTGTTTCTGTCATTGCATCCAGTATATAGCGCTTACTACCCCTGACGAGGCGCCAAAGCGCTTTTTCGGCGGGTAGCACGCTACTCCGGGACCCACAGAGGATTAGTATAGTGAAACATGCAAGGACATTTTAAGTGGTGGATAGGTTAGTCAGTTATTTGGATTTGGAATGATAGCAGAAGGATAGAGTAGGACAAAGCTTGTTGAAGCATGCTATTCAGGGAGCCTATAAAGGATAAGTGGTGAATTAATATGGTGAAATATGAGGTAATTTCAGTGGTGGATATTAGTCTGTTACTTGGCGTGAGAAGGATAGCGGATGGATAAAAGGGGAAGAAAGATTTGCATTCATATAGCACTTGTTACCCCTGATGGGTGTTGAAGCACTTTTTTTGGCGAGTAGCACACCACTCCGGAACCCATAAAGGATTAGTGTTGAAAAGTAGTATAGTATAAATATGAAGTAATTTGAGTAGTAGATATGTTATTCAGTTATTTGGGCAGTATATTAGTATAGTTGAATATGGAACATGGAATTCGAGAAGTGAACATGTTAGTCTGTTAATTTTGATAGAAAAAGGATAGTGGAGGGATAAGAGTGAAGGATTTATTTTTTTTAAGAGAAAAAGGGCAGCATTTCAAGCCCTAGTCCCGACCAGTCTCGAACAGGCCCAAACAGGCAACTACCCTTGTCCTCTCCACCCTTAACAGGCCCAAACAGGCAACTACCCTTGTCCTCTCCACCCTTAACAGGCCCAAACAGGCAACTACCATTGTCCTCTCCACCCTTAGCCTCGACGCCCGGGCTGAGATGCCCTAAGCCTGGCCCTTTTTGTAGCCCTAGTAATCAGGTGACCCCTTCAGCCAATGGGAACACTAGCCCTAACACTATCCAATCACAACACTAGCCCTAACATCTTGAACCAATAGGAGACCAGGACCTTGCAGCCAATCTTAACCCTAGTCCAAGCACCCAATCAGTTCAAAAACCCTGATCTCGACATCCAATAAAGGCCTTAGTCCTACCACTAGTCCCAACCCAAGTCCAAGCAGCCAATGGTACAAGTAGCCCTAGTCCCTACTTCCAATAGAAAGCCTAACCCTACTCTTAGTCCCACAACTGGTCCAACAACCAATCACACCAGAAGCACTAAATCGCTACTTCCAATTAAAGGTCTAACCGTAGCCCTAGTCTCACCCTACTCCCAACAACCAATAACATAGGAAAGCCCTAGTCCCTACTTCCTATAGAAATCCGAACCCTAGCCCTAGTCCAAACCCTGCAATGATTGAATCACAGACCGAGAAACCAATCAGAACCCTCAAATACCCAGCCAATGAGGACATTAACCCTAACCCAATAGAAACACCAGATACAACCACCAATCAGTGTACACCTGTGCCAACCATCAGCACACCATATAAGGTCCCAGCAACCTCAGACAAGGTTTGCTGGCCAGGGAGTTGGAAGCTGCTTGCTCCTGTTCAGAATCTCCTAGGAGACAGACAGGCTCAATCCACAACTTTGGACTTCAGCAGGTAAAGGCTTCACTAACTCGAAATCTAACAATACTGTTTGAATAAAGCTTTACTCCCCCTGCTGGCCAAAAAACGAAGTGCACAGGCCCCAGTAAATACAGTTTCAACAGCTCACAGAAGCACCCTCTGATGTAGAAAATCCCTGTTGCTGGGGGGGGGGGGGGGGGGCAGGGCGGCTGGCCTCACTGGCTTGTGAACACAAAATGGTGGCTGGGGGTGCACTGTTTCAGCACACAGGCCTAAGCACAGAGCAAAGGAGAAATTTGGAGGGATAACAGATTTGTCACCAAGGAATGAGAGGGACAAACTACAGAAGTTGGACTGCAAATCCCACAATTCAACACACTAAATGAAGGCAATCATGGGCAGGGAAAACCACACATTTAAAACACAACACAGGTGATAAAATATGCAATTACAGGCAGGCTAAAACTACAATTTTTAACTGTAACAACCACAGGCATAGACAGTAAACACAAAGTGAAAATCGTTTTTTAAATAACTTTTTGTCTTGGGAAGAGACAGCACTAGTCTGTCTCCTTACCACTTCCTGGACTCTGCTCAAAGCAATCTGGGGCACATGTGGGCTGCAACTCACAGGATGGAGGAGAATGATTTGGGGTGCACCCAGCAAGGCCTTCAGGGGCCTGGGCAGGTGTGAGAGGAGGGCTCAGGCTCTCCTGGTAGCTGAATAGCCAATGGTCTGCTGGCCTGGGGGTGGGGTCTGGGCAGCTGCTTGCTCCTGTTCAGAATCTCCTAGGAGACAGACCGACTCAATCCACAACTTTGGACTTCAGCAGGTAAAGGCTTCACTAACTCGAAATCTAACAATACTGTTTGAATAAAGCTTTACTCCCCCTGCTGGCCAAAAAACGAAGTGCACAGGCCCCAGTAAATACAGTTTCAACAGCTCACAGAAGCACCCTCTGATGTAGAAAATCCCTGTTGCTGGGAGGGGGGGGGCAGGGGGCTGGCCTCACTGGCTTGTGAACACAAAATGGTGGCTGGGGGTGCACTGTTTCAGCACACAGGCCTAAGCACAGAGCAAAGGAGACATTTGGAGGGAAAACAGATTTGTCACCAAGGAATGAGAGGGACAAACTACAGAAGTTGGACTGCAAATCCCACAATTCAAAACACTAAATGAAGGCAATCATGGGCAGGGAAAACCACACATTTAAGTAACATCATACCTACAACAAGTAAGGACTATTGGCTTTGTCAATGGTTATTAGTTGCATAAGATAAATAAGCTGCAACTATATCTTGTTACATATAATATTGAAAAAGCTTCCAATTAAAGCCCTGGTGACCCTACCATAAGGTTGCTGCTCTTGCGTTTCAGAAAGAGAAGGGAAATCCAGAGAGAAAATGACTCTCTCTAAAGGATTTCCCTTCCCCCACAAAGCTCACCTGGCATGACATGATGCTGTAACTTTTCCATTAGTGAGATGTGAGCAGTGTGGGCAGCGCACATCCATGTGCTTGTCTCGAAACGGGTCTCTAACTGGCTGTTTTGTGCCCTGGCACTTTTTTCCGGACTGCGTTGACCGTAAACTGCTGTCTCTGCAGTCTGGGGAAAAAAACGGACCGCCTGTGCCAGGACTCAAAACAGAGCCCGATAGAGACCCGTTTCGAGGACTCTTTTAAACAACTCCCGGTGCTCAGACCCCTTGAGACCCGGCCCACTTAAAGCCCTGAATGGATGTCATTTGACCCCTGGCTTCCTCCTTGTGACTCCTGGCCTCGGAGGTAGCAAAGTCCATGCCAAAAAGACTGAGGCTACTTACTCTTATTGGCGTTGGTATTCCACCCTTGTTTTCTGCCCATGTTTTAATGTATTAATAATGGAGCTGGAACAAGAGCTCAAGTTGCGGTTGATGTATGTAGAAGAAAGAAAACAAAGAAAATATAAATATATGTTGTGTGCATGCTTGTGGGTGAGAGTCTGTGTGCAAGACAATGTGTATTTGTGAGCATCTGTATGTGTGACCATGTGAGTGAGAATCAGTGACCGGTAGTGAGTGCATCAGTGAGTAAGAGTGAAAAGATAGTGAATAAGAGTCATTTGTTACGCGCACTACATACCCGCGAGGGTCTCAAGGCGCTTGGGGTGGGGGGCCGCTACTGATCGAACAGCCAGGTCTTTAGTATCCTCCTGAAGGTCAGCAGGTCTTGGGTCTGTCGTAGGCTCAGTGGAGGGTGTTCTATGTCTTGGCGGCGAGGTGGGAGAAGGATCTCTCACCGGTGGTTGTGAATGAATGTGAGTGAAAATGAATGAGATAGTGTTAATGAGTGCAGACACTGCATTCTTACCCTTGCTCACTTACATTCAGTTGGCCCTGGCATACTGGCGTCTTGGCTTATTACAGGCACATAGGAAAGCAACTGCTGGCATACTGGAGGCAATTATTAGCAGGACAAACACCTGTGAGAAAATACTGGCACTCGCATGCTGGAGTTAATTCCTGCCATAATGGTCACCCTTCGTAAAATACTGGTACTAGCATACAAGGCACCAATGGAACAATACTGGCATACTTGAGGAATTTTATGGCATGAGGGCGCTTGTGGCACTAGCTCATTGGCGATACTTCTTGACTTATGAGAGCTAAACCATGGCATATTGAGGGGTGGGGGGAACCATAACATAATACTGGCCATGACATACTAGAGCTAATTCTAACATAAGTTATATAGGTGGCTTTTTAAAATTCTGACACAGCATATTGTAGGTTATGTTTGGTGTAAGGGGACACCCATATTATATGAAGGGCATGCATGATTGATAAAATGCTGGCCCTCACACAATGGAGGTAGTTTTTGACAGATGAGGGAACCCATAGCACATTCTGAAAACAATGAGGTCAACCTTTGTGGAGCGTCAGGTTTCATTGGTTTGGCACACCATGAATGTCTTGAATATGAATGTGTCCAGGTTCATTTGAGGGCCGAGCCGGGCCAGCCCATATTAATCTCTGGTCCTCCCAAATGACCAAGGCACCTGGCACAGTATTTATTGGAAACTCAATTTAAACTCCGTTTATCTAATGAATTGCATTCCCCTTTGACTGTATACAGCACAGCTTTCCAAACTTTTCATGTTGTTGACACACTTTTTAGACAAGCATCCTTTCGAGACACGGTAATTCAGTTTTCCTAGCAAACCGGAGGTTAAATGAACTGCATTTTTAGATATGTGTCATTTCGCGACACGATAATTCAGTTTTACTAGCACACCCGAGGTTAAATGAACTGCATATAAGGGATTAGGACAAATACATATATCATAGATTATAAATTGTAAATAACAAAATGTATAGAGAGACTTCCTCCCTGGGAACAGAACTAGGTATGTAGCTAGAACTGTACACCCCCAGCTGCACACCACCAGCACTCGAAGGGTGCCACCACCCGCTCCAGAACTCACTGCCAGAGAACTCCCAACTGATTGTATTTCTCAGCTTTCAAGTTGCCCTACTTGAAGTATCACAAGCCTGTCCTGAACTCCAATATCATTTTCTTGTGACTGGCAAAAAATATAAGACCAAAGCATTTCGATTAAAAGTGAACCAGCATTTCAATGTCAAGCGACCCGAGTTTAAACTTTGGCAATTCTGAAAGCAATGCCATGAGGGCTATTCATATATTTGCTGTGATTGTGCTGCCCTCAAGGGACCTTATGGTCTTCCAGAATTTACTTGGCTGTTCTGTGGGAGCTGAGCGGTTTTCGGCTCTTAGGGCGAAGTTCTTAAGCAGACCAAGGTTGATATTGTTTCAGTCCCTAATAACGTGCTCCTCATTGGGAGGGACTGTACTTTTACCTGTGGATCCACTTCCTCCTTCCCACCTGACTCGTGTTCCTGTGGCTCTGATGTCACGTGGCAACAGGATAAAAATAGACATTTGTAGTAACTGAGGTAACTCTCTGACATTCTTGTCTTGCCTGACGTTGTGTGCGAACTGTTGAAAAACGTGCTTTTCCAGGGAAGCACGCTGCAGAGTTGCCACTGCCAGGGTTGGAATGGGATTAAAAATCGGCCCGGGCACGACCCCAAAAAAAATCAGCCCGCATTAGCATAATCACTCCTCAAATCACTGCTTTGGCGTAATGTTCTAAAAAAACTTTAGGAGTGGAGGGTGGTGGTGGGGGGGTTAAAAACAATGCACGCGTTAGTTTACACTGGTGACACAAGTGAGGCCACTTCTACTGCACACATTAATGGGGCGGCCAGCGAAGGGAGTGATACCTCTGCCTGTTGCTACAAACGGAGGTAATGGGCCCCCATCTGCACCTAGAAAGGCCACTCAGACACCCACTGGGCCGCTGGCTGCATTCCAGCAATAGAGACAGCGCCCAAATGGCCCCCCAGACTGCTCAAAAAAGCAGCCCACAGCTGACCTCGGACACCGGCCCCTCGGGCATTGCCCGAATACCCCTGTTACCAATCTGACGCTGGCCACTGCCCATGAAGAGCGTTTTATAATTTGTACAGGTAATAGTGTAGTGTCAGCTCAAACGCACAAATACAAAGCACAAAAAATCAATTCTACCATTACCAACCCGCTTACCTTCACCTACACTTCACACACATTTATTTATAGAGAATCATCATGTGATGAGGAAGTGATACTCATGATTTTTTTTTTTACTGCTCGAAGTTGGTGTGAATTTTGCCTGCAGCCGCCATCCAGCAACTGAAGTACAGCAAACTTTACCAGGTCCGGTTCCAGCTGGCGCAGCATCTTCACGGTGTACCCCTGCAGCAGGTCAGTCAGGCCACACAGTGGGGGAGGGCTCGATTCTCATGGTGGCAGTAGCACCTGTGTGTCTCTGTGCAGGGCCGGTCCTAGGCCTTCTGAGGCCCCGGGCGAAAGGGAAGATGCGAGGCCCCCCTAATTGCATATTGCGTCACAAGAAGTGACATCACAGAAAGCGACATCGCAGTACTATTGATCTTATTTGGCATCACGGAAGCTAACTAATGTGGATATCAGTAACATTTACAAAAAGTAGAGGGGGTTGAAAACAGGTGAGCAAATATCAATTTATTATAAAAAGTAGATACAATGAAATATTGCAATCAAACAACGTTGAGAGAATGAACACATAAAACCACAATTCCAGTGAAACATAAATAGAGTAACTCCAACTTTCTAGATTATTCCTGTTGAGTGGCTCCCTGATATTGATTCATTCAGGAAAGGTCATGTATCTGGATTTGTACTTCATGCTCCTTTTTATATTTCTGTACCATGTTTTCTCTTTCTATTTCAAGAAAGCTTCCTAAACAAACCACTGGAGCGAATGGATAGAACTAGAGAAACCATTTGATGCTATAACAGGAAGAGCCAGCAAACTAGGGGTCCAGGATGTAGACGCAGCGCATGGTGTTGGCTTCCTCGATTAGACCCTGGACCTGCTTCAGGGATGCGCATGCATGTGTGTGTATAAACTTCACACAATGCGTACTCATGCCAATAAAATGTCTTGGTTGGATAATGCACCTGCTACAGAGCAACTGAGGTTAAGTGACGTTTACCGATTTTGATCCCGGCAAGTTTACTTTGGGTTAAAGTCTCACCTACTGGTCACAACATACTATACCCATAACAGTGCTCCTGGCGCTCATGTACTGGCTGCATGTAGGTACGCATGTGTGCAAACACCATAAAACACCTATACACAATAAAAATGTTCAGTGCGGAGAGTGCTATCGCAAACATCTGTGTATCATGCATAACGCAAACATGCATGCCCAGTTAAAGCTTAGGAGTTGATATACGGCTCGCAGAGGTGTGCTCTAATAGCCAGAAACTGGTCCTAAAATGCTTGATTCCGGTCCAGGGAAGACATGGCTTGGCAGTTCGGGCTGGACTGTTCCCATGAGGCACAGGGTCAAGACTGATTTGCATATAATGGGACTTAAAACCCATCTGTTTAATATCACTCTGTAATTTCTTTGTATGTTATGTTGGCTGCCCCTTTTCTCTTTTGACTCACCGCGCCAGGATACTCTTGAGTAATAGAGCGCATAACAAAAGGCTTTATAACATAACATATGGCCATGTTTAAACTGGGGTGGCTTGGTGAGCAAAACAACTATGGATTATACCCAGATCTGTGACTGGGGTGAATGTTTTGCCATTGTGCATCATTCCGTCCATCATCTTGTGTCTTTTGCTCTACCATGCATAATACAGGTTACAGGTACAACCCCTGTAGGGTAACTAGCCTGGTTTGTGTACCTGCTGCAGAGATCTGTGTGTAAACTTTCGGTCACAAGTTTTGATACAAGTTAGAAAGCCCACCGCCATAAAACACTTGTTACAGTGATCTGTTTGTAACTACACACTACTCATCTGAATGCCAGCAGGACCACATCAGCCATTTTAACCTCTGAAAATAAACAAGAATAGTTCATTTGGACTGAGTAACAGCATTAGCTGATATAAATTGCTTGGTTTAGCTTTTATTATCTTCTAAACAAAAGCAAATTTGTAACACCATCTCGTACCCAAAATTGCCTACTTTTTTTTTTCGAATTGGGATGTAACATACCAAGCATATTTAACCTATTCCTCAGCCCGTCTCTACGTACCCCACAAACTCAAACTCTCAAATACGTCTTTAAGCGTTAAATATAAAAAGGAGTGACAATGAGGGTTATTGAAGGGTAACAGATTCTAATGCGCAACGGAATCGCGTTGTGTAGAATTGACATTTATAAGAAAAAAATGAGCAAATGGGAGAGAAAATCAGTACTTGCCGTTCTGAAGAGGGATTGGTGGAATGCACGACCACATAAACCAGAACAAAAATTCTCCGAACCCAGAGGTTTATTTGTAACAAGTCACTCGCATCAGAGTAATATACGAATGAGCGCCGTCAAGCCCTCCAAAAAGCTTACCACAAAATAAATGAAATCATTTTATCCATTCAGGATACAGCGCTGGAGGGCGCCATGTAAATACCCCTGTTTCTTTCCCGGTCGGAATCCATTCTATTGTGGGTGAAACGTTTGAACTGTACAGGTGTGCCCCCACGCCTCTGATAAGGGGACCTAACGCGGGCCCCAACCCTTCAGGACCCCCCTCCCTACCCAAGCCTAATGAATAAATATGAGATATGCAAGACTCGGGCCCCTTAACACACTCTGCAGGGGCCCTATAGGTTTGTATTACCTTCTGCCCCTGACCCCAGTCTGTGTGCATGAGCAGCTACTTCACCGAGGCACCTAGGCTCTGTGCTTCCCTGAAGAATCCCGAATATCGCCGGCACATGCGGCAGCTGCTGCCAGAGTCGGACTGGCCACCAGGGCAATCTAGCAGTGCCAGAAGGGCTAGTGTAACAGGTCAGTAAGCGGACCAGTTATTTTGGTGTTTGGGGTCAGTTTTAAGGTCTGGAGGAATTTTACTGTTAATTTCCCCAGTACCTCAAACATTGCCTGCAACAAGCACACATGCGTGCAGTCTCCCATACAGTGCAAAACTCCATCACAACTTGGATTTACAAGTTCAAAACTGCTCCGATGTACAACGAGTCACACTTTCAGCTATCTGATAAGCTAATGGGGGTCTCTTTTATTTTGGTTCCAGAGCCTATATTCTGCGCCCAGTCCTGTGCTATCTGCTGCTTCCCTGCCAAGGTAGCCCAGCCCCTGTCCACCTTTGCTTAACACAACAAGATGCCCCACCCTCTGGTCTCAAACATTCTGCTCAATTAAGATAAGAGACACTGCCCTACCAAGATTCGAAGTATAACAAAAGCCAGTTGATCTGGCTGCTCCCTCCTCCCCTCACCCACCTCCTCTTACCTGTGTCCGGCTGGTGCTCGAAAGAAACTAAGGGGCCTCTGTTGCCTGGAAACAAAATGCAGAAACAGAGCCTAGAATGGCCGGTACTTAACCGAGGCGCTGCCCCCCCCTGACATTGAGAGCCAACATAATTGCTGGCCCAGCTGTTGTGCCGCCCCCCATTCTGTTTGCACGTTCCCCCACCTGTAATGTGATCAGGTGAGGCAGGGGGCCCTGTAGTGAGCTGTGAACGTGTGATTTTTCACGGGGGCGCGAGGCCCCCTGTGTAGGCCCCTTGTGGTTTGCCGAGCGCGAGGCCCTGGGCGGCTGCCCACACTGCCCATGCCTAGCGCCGGCCCTGTCTCTGTGCCACCGGGGCTCAGACAGGCAGCCGAGCCCGGCGGCCACCAGAATGTGCTCCCCCGCCATTCCTCCTCGTCCCAGGTAACACTCCTGCCGGGAATGAGTAGCAGAGGCGCCTCTGCGGACCGTACTGAGCATGTGCCTTGGGTGCACACAGCGCACACACTCACTTAACGGTCTCCCTCTCCTTTCTCCGCGTATCTCTGGTGAACGATATGCCATTTCTATTTGTACTGCATTTTATGTGAAAAGCTCTCCGATTTTCCTTGGGCCTAGCTGGTGCTGTGTAAAAGCATAAATACATTAATAAAACCAGCTTGGAGAAGATGAACTGCAAGGTCCTTAAGAAACTGATACAGACCTTATAATGCGCAGTACCAGCGTCTTCATGTGACACACTCCCCATGGCAGGCGACACAGTACCGTGTCCTGACACAGAGTTTGGAAAGCGCTGGTATACAGTCTAATCGGGAAAAACAACATGCTGGAGTTCTTTCAGAAAGTGAATGAACAATAAAAATGCTCTTTTTTGCTGCATGTTCAAGCTCAGAGGTTAAATGTCAGGCTATGTCTTCTGACAAATTACTTCTTATTCTTTTAAGTGGAGAGGTTTACTTTTCTTTCTCTGACTTCAAAGTGAGAGGATTTTGTAATGTGAACTTTGTGGCAATCTTGCTGGGGTAAGGGAGAAGCCACTGGAATTATGCAGCAGGGGAGGCCCAAATTGTGCAATAAGGTTAACTAAATTATGCTGCAGGAAAAAACAAATTAAACAGCTGAATGGTACATTTTGTGATAGTATTACTAATATCATTATCCTGTCATGTTGCACATTCGCTCTGCCTGGAAAAATCCTTAGTAGCAGTTCACATCCAAATGCAGCTGTAAGGAGCAGAAAGGTGGCCAGTCAACCTTTGTGAAGGACCTTCTACTGTGCAGCTGCACGCTTTGCAGTGTTTGTAGTCAATTTCGACCTCAGCCAGAAACACTTTTTTTGTGCTAAAATCAGATTAGCAGCAGATGATGGATTATCTAGTTAATGTGGCAAAATACATAATTATGCAGAAATTGACGCAGCCTCAGAATCGCATAATTTCCGTGGCCCTGCTTACAGGAAGTACAAAAAAGAAAGACTGTAGGATATAATTTGTTTCTAATTCCCAAAAATTTAAATACCTGCAAATGAGCTGTACACATATTTCAACATATATCATCAGTTCTGAAAACTGACATAATGCACATTTTGGTTTGTAGTTCTGCAGTGTGATGAAAAGAAAGATTTTAATAGGATGAAAACAAATCTTGGTGATGCTCAAATGGTAAATATTGTAGCATTTGTATTGCACTTCTCCCATGTGTGGTACTGACATGCTTATGTACATGGGCAGCAAGCTACACTACATAGGATGGTGTGTAGTTGGAAGAGTATTGTCTTTGGCTCTTTTATCAAGCTCATAGTGTGTCTCTCGCCTTACCTGCTGCTGCCATCGGGGGCTTACGACATCGCCGCACCTCCTGCTGTGCCGTTTCCTGACTGTTGGTCGGGACGAGGGGGGACAAGGAGAAGGACTGCAACTCCCAGCAGCCTTTGTCGGCGCCCTCTGACATTGGGTAACTTACTAGTTTCCAATGCAATAGTTTCACATAGGAGGGAAGTACCCGGGAGTACCACTAGAAGCATGCCACAGGGAGGTATGAATAGTCATAACTGTAATGAATTTCTCAATCTACCCCCCCGAGGCTACGCCCTATACCATTGTACTCACAAATGTACCTCATTTCCAATCTGGCATTGAGGAAAACTGGGTTTCACTTAGGAATAAAGCCCTCCATCTAATAAATGCCAAAACAGGGCTGGGAGGATATTTATTAGGAGGTTTTAAAATGGCACGTAGGATCGCGTGGATAGGGAAATCAAAGAAAACAAGCAGAGGCGATTGTGTGGTGGTGAATTTTGGGTCCCCCCATTTAGTTAAAACAATCCTTGATCGGGCTGGATCAAGGGCTGATTGTAATATTGTAACACCTGCTCAGAGAATGTACGAGTACTCTGTCCCAACCTTTAATAGATTTGAATCCTTCACTAATCTGGAGGACATAGATTGACTGGGTCCTCCGATCCTCATCAGAAAGACCCTACCCCGAAGGGATGAGCAAGGTAGGGGCAATCGAGTGTCATGCATTCGTAGTATGGGTACACTTCTAACCCCCGGGGCACGTCATATTAGCACGTTTCATCCCTGTAACTCCACTGATAATGTTCCAGCCTTCCATTTGCCAATGTACGGTCAAGGCCCCCAAATAAAAGTTTGCTGTACAGGGTGAAAGGGGCAGACCGAAGGGAGGCTTGACAATGTAGGTCAGGCAGCTCCACCACTACAAGCTAGAGGAGATTGCTATTGACTCTCGGGACATTCTCATTGTTAAGCTATCACAGGGCAATCCCCAGATGTTTTACTTATTAATGTTTACTCTAGGTGTCAGCAAGGCAGGAAGGCGTGTTTTTTTTAACAAATCACAGAGGTAATAGGAACATCATAATAGCTGGGAACTTTAAGTGCACTTATGAACCACTTGATTGTGAGGATATGATTTTTAGTGTGGAGGAGGATGACCAGTGGTCAATCCCACCTCGAACTGCCACCCATAAAAACTTGGACCAGAGCAGCACTCCAATTAAAAGCATTCTGTCAGGAACATGGGTTGAGAGCAGCAAATGGTCGCACGATGTCTGATAAATTAGGGATGCCAACATATAGTAGTGGGCATCGCTTCAGTCGCATAGACTACTTTCTTATAAATTAGGAATTTTGGCCTAAATTGCTAGACATGATGGTTGAAGCCCGACCTGAAAGTGACCATAATCCTCTTTTAGTTTCTATGCAGGCTATAGAATCAAACCATGACTAAGAGTTGCCACACTGTCCAGATTTCGTTGGAAGGTCATTTGTCAAATGATATAAGTCGTCTTAAGTGGGCCAAGGTTGCACTCAACCCTGAGTAACTAAGTGGCTAATACTATAGCTACTCTTCAGACAGACTCTGAATTGGGGGTACACTGGGTTAGAGTTGGCCAGGCACATGAGCATCTTTTTAATCAACTGAAACGTTTTTTTATTTATGAAAAATAAAGAAGGTTCCGTATCACCCAACACCAAGGCTGCAGTTTGGTATAATTCCAACTGTCGCTTGGCATATAGAGCTTTGTCAGTTGCAATTAGGAGTAAAGAACAGTTCTCTATAAGACAGAAAGGGCAGGCATATAAGGCAGCAAACTCCCAGCAAAAAAGAGCCTGGGATGAAGCTCATTGGGCTGAACTACTTAATGCATGCTCTGGGAGGGATATGACGAGATTTTGGCATCTGGTGAAATGGGGGAGTGGGGATCCTAGAAATGTTCCCACAAATCACGTGGAACCAGATCAGTGGGTCCGCCACTTCAAAGCTCAATTCGCTAATGATCCAGGAGCTCAAGACACCTTTGTAGTGCCATCTTCTCCTCCTTCCCTCTGCATCACTAAAAAGGAAGTAGAATCCGCTCTTCTCGAGGACCCTAAAGGTAGGGCTTCAGGTCTTGACTGCATACCTGCAGAACTCTACAAGATCTGGACTCCTGGGCAACGTATATTCAACTTTTAATGAATGCTATCGATAAGGGAGCGGAGATCCCCAGTTCCTGGGCAGGTGCAGTAATCCTTCCTATTTTTAAAAAGGGGGATCGCTCCCTACTAGGGAATTACAGGCCTATAAGCCTGATTGATTGCATTCAGAAGGTAGCGGCAAGGGTGGTTTTAGGTAGAATGCAGGCATGGATGGAGGAATGTCATATCCTCTCAGACTTGCAAGCAGTGTTTCGACAATGTATCAGTACAGTGGACCAGGTTTTAAGGTTCATTCTCATATACTGGCACACTGTTACCCTGGGGAGAAGTTCTATCTATGCAGCTTTCGTGGACCTTAGGTCCGCTTTCGACCTAGTTCCACGTTCTAAGCTGTGGCACAGTCTTTTAAAGTTGGGTATGCCATTGGACATCTTGGCTTTTGTTGTCAAATTGCATGCAGATAATTATGCCCAGGTTAGGTGGGATAAGGCAGGCCGCACCACTGAAAAGTTCTCGGTTGAGAAGGGTGTAAGGCAGGGGTGCGTACTCGCACCCACCCTATTTTCAATATATATAAATGGGGTTTTGAAATACTTTAAAAACTGCCCACAGATGCCTCAAGTCTAGCTGGATTAAAGATCCCACTCCTAATGTGCGCCAATGATACTCTTATTCTTTCCAGAACGAGACAGGGCCTCCAACGTACTCTGTCAATATTTGAGGAGTTCTGTGCGGATCATGACCTCGTTGTCAATGTTGACAAAACGAAGTTTATGGTCCTCCAGAACTCTAACAAATACATCGGTGAAGTTAGGATGCAGGAAGGTGTTCTTGAGCAAACAGCGATTTTTTTTTTTTCATATCTAGGGGTAACCATAGACAAAAAAATTAGCTGGAAGCCGCAAATAGACTGCCTCATGGTGAAACATGCTCAACTTTCGGGTGTGTTGCTTAGGGAGAATAGACGCTCCTATACCAAACCCATAGCTCCAGTATTGCAGATCTATAACTCCAAAATTGGTGCTTCAATCCTCTATGGTTCAGAGTTGTGGGCGCATGCAACACTGGATTCCTTAGTGGTGGGCCAAAATAAATTCTTAAGATCGTTAATGGGCCTGCCACAATCTACCCCACTGATCCCCCTTTATTTGGATTTGGGGTCTCATTCCATTAGGGATGTAGCCCGTTATAGATTTGTATCATAGTGAATGAGACTTTGGGTGACTCCCGAGCTAGCCAATTATGCCCTGGCTGTGTTAGAAATTCAGGATATGGATGTAAATAATAAAATTGAGTGGTTTAGGAGTGTAAAAAATATTCTCTGTGAGCTGGGATTGAGTCGACTGTGGACTTCCCCATGGGAATTCAGTTTCCCAGTAAAACAGAGTTAAAGACAGCTTACTGGCACATGATTTATTCCTGGCAGTTCTCAGATTCCAGAAGTCTTACCCTGTCCAGCACCTTTCTTGAAATTAAATTTGAACCAAAATGTAAACAGTACTGGGATCTAATCACATCGACTCGTGACAGAAAATTATTCCACCAGTTTAGAGTGGGAACAATACCCACTAAGGCTTTTGCTTCGAAGTGTTCTAATTTGCATGCAAATAATAGCAACTGTCCTTTTTGCCCTGTTAGGGTTGAATTTGTGGCCCACATTCTGTTTACATGTCCAGCGTATAACAATCCGAGGCAATGCTGGTTGAAACCCTTATGTTTATCTTTGGGGACTAGGGTATACAGTGAGGCTTTCAGATTACGTAAAACAGCAGTAGATGGTCCCACTGTGATTGCCACAGCCAATTTCTTGGGCTGGGTGTGGGTGATTCGTTGGACTGAAGGGAGGTATAGGTAAACTTCCTCCCTTATTCATCATTTAATATTTTTTCTAATTGTATATAAATTTTATTGTATAGATTTGATGCTCTTTTAAAAAGGAAAATTTGTTTCCAGGCCGCTGTTACGGTAGCGTATTAGAGCTGTATTAAATTATTTTTTGTTTTAATAATGAGTATTATATGTCCAAGTCATACTCAAGTGTGTTGATATAGCGACATGATGTATTGTCCAACTTAGTCTCTGTGTTGTCCTGTGATGACTTTTGTGATTTTTTAAATCGAAATAAAGTTTATAAACTGAAAATGTATAGTCTTTGTTTTGTGGTCCTTTGTGGAAAGTGTTTCCATGTTGTGTGTAATAACCACTGAGGTGCAGTTATCTTGTTAAGGGACAAAGCTCTTAGCAGTGTGATGTATGATGAGTTGTGAGAGACAGAGACGTGTAGTTTATGGTTTTTTAGTACACTGACAGCTTTGAACAGTTCTGCAAGTCACTTTATGGAATTTCTTATGATTATAGTTTGCTTAGCTAGTTACAGCACTGGTTTATCTAATCCGAAACCTTTGGACCTGCAGTTGTGGACTAAATTGAAGCCATACAATAGACCCACAGAGTGTGACAGATCTCTTTAGTTATTCCAAACTTGTTCATTTATTGATGGCTGGTTTATTCGCTGCACAGTACTGGTGTTGAACAGCCCTCATACCAAATATGTCTTATGTGAAAGTAAGAAGTGTAAGTCACAGTTAGTTGCCAACCGCTGAGTGGCATGGCATTAGTATTAGTGTGGGCCTAAAATGTTATGTTAGAAATTACATAACTATATAATACCCCAGCAGTCCTTTACTTCTCTTCCAGGGAATACTGATTAATAGTGATAAGCACTGAATAATCTCCGCCCATGAGCGGGAACCCGGAACACATAACTAAATACATATATATGTGTAAATATATAACAAGAGTACATAGTACTAAACAAATTATACACATATACATGTATACACTAATAATATGCAGCCCAACCATAACCTATAGGCTAATAAAGCAATAATTACATATTTTCTGCAGAATGAAAATAAACCATAGAAACAATGCAAGAAAAAGGTAGGAGCCTAAAATGCATTCCACAGACAGAAAAACCTTTTATTTTCATCAAGGAAACTGTAATAAAAGGCATTTAACCTATGTAGGCTGCATAAAGAAATAACATCCCTGTACAGAAAATCAGACTGACACCTAGCCTTTAAGGCCTCAGATAATCTGAACACTTTGCCTTTAAGGCCTCCAGGTGAACTCTGCTCCCATCATGCCCCACAGGTGACAGTTAGGTCAGTTCTTTTTTCCGGCTTGTTCTGTGAGGAACCTGGAACTTGAGCTCTGCTGAATTTGATTGTTTTTCCGTCAGAATTAGTTTGTTTCCCATCTTATTTGACAGTATTTGCAGGTGGTGGTAATATTCTACCCTTTCTGACTAATTCTTCTAGAATTGTTTGGTCAGTTATGCCACCTTTACTCTACAACTGTCCTTCCTGTGGGAAGAAGATGTCAAAACCGATCCCCATTCTGTTTGTGTGGTTTGCCTACCTTCCACACATGATGTGGAAGAATGTTATCATTGCCTCAAGCTTTCCAGAAGAACTTTAAAGGAAAGAGAGAAGATTCGACTTTTGGGACTTCTCGAGAGGGTAAGGCATCATGAAAAGGGGGCAAGAAGTGAGTTGTCATCTGGAAGACCCCCTCTTCATCAAAACGTCTAAGGTCTGCTTCTCCTGAAGGTAAAAGCAAGAAAAAACGACATCAGGAAGCTTCGACGTAAAAAAAAAGTGAGTTCAACCTCGAAATCTAGATCGCCGTCGGGTATGTTGACGTCGAGACCAGTGGAAAGAAGTACATCGATGTCGAAGTTATCGCCGCTAAGGCACAAGTCAGCGTCGAAGCGGATATCGAGGTCGCCGTCAAGAAGCTTGTCGACGTCGAGGCGTTTGGTGTCGGTTGCTGTGAGGACGACGTCGAGAGTGAGACGATCGACGTCGAGAGAGAGAGTGAGGTCGAGAGGAAGAGTGAGGTTGACGTTGAGAGGAAGAGTGAAGTCGACGTCGAGAGGAAGAGTGAGATCGACATCGAGAGGAAGAGTGAGATCGACTTCCAGAGACCTGAGAAAAGAAGATCATCAAAGTCGCCATTGAGACATGGGTCGACATCGAGACATGCCTCAGGCTCGAGGCTTGAAAGGGCTCCGTCGACGTTGAAACAGCAAACGACGTCGAGGAAGTCGACATCGAGGCCTCCGCCACCTGCCTCACGGTCGGCGTCGAGACACTCTGGATCGGCCTCTCAGACCTCTCATAGGTCTTTGTCGAGGTCGGAGTCGGCGTCGAGAGCTTTGGCTGACCCTCCAAGGTCTACGTCGAAAGACCTGACGTCGAGGACATCTGTGGACAGGTCTTCAGTAGTAAGAGCCTCTCTGCATAAAGAATCTTCTATTATGGTGCATTCTGGCTCGACGTCGAGAAATTCAACGTCAAGGGACAGGCAATTGGTTCCCAGAGAGGCGACTTCAAGATCTTCGCAGTCTATTCGGAGTTCTTCTTCAGCGTCTTCTTCCTCAATGGGAATTCAGATTGTGCAGGTTACCGCGGAGGGCCCTCCGGTGCGTAGAACGCCTCCTGTGAACATGTCTCCTAGATGGCTGGAAAGCATACGCCATTGGAAGATGCAGCCAGGGCCCAATGACAGGCCTCTTACTTTGGCATCTTCAAGGCCACCGGCTGGTGGTTCTCCAAGAAGATCTAGATCTCCGGTGCGGAGGCGTTCGCATTCTAGGGAGCGCAGTAGGTCTCATTGGTCTCCTACTCCTAGGAGAAGGCATAGATCTCCTGCCTCTTCCTCTCCATCGAGTTCGTCTTCTAGAGACTATTCACCAACGATCTTATCAACACCACCTTCCAGGATATCTCCAGTGGATGATCTGGGAACTTTCAATGAGGTATTATGCCGTGGGGCAAGCAAATTCAATGTAACGATGGCAGTGCCTCCTGTGAAGTCTTCTGTCATATTTGAAACGCTACATCATAAATCGTCTGCTAAACCTCTTTTTCCGTTGGTGCTTGGTTTGTTGGAACCAGCAATGAAGACCTTCTTGACGCCAGCTACGGTGGGCTCCGGGCCTTCAAGAATTGCAAAGAAGTATAAGGCAGTGGATCAGGATCCTCTTTTTCTGCATACAGATCCACCTCCAGATTCTCTTATAGTGGTGGCAGCCAGGAAGGCCTACTCGGCTACGTCTGTCTCACTTGCTCCGCCAGACAAAGACAGTAAAAACATGGACTCCTTGGGGCGGAGGATGTGTAACACAGCTGGATCAGTCAGAGTGGCCAGTGCTGCGGCTTTACTGGGTCGCTATGATCGCCTCCTATTGGACTCTGTCTAGATTTGCGGAGAAGCAACCTATGGAAGATCAGAAGGATTTCCTTGAGTTTGAAGGAGAAGGTGGTTTGGTTGGTTGAGTATAAGTGCGGCGGGTGATTCTCCGGATCTTGCAGTGCATGGGTATGCCCACGGCAAATGCTCCAGGAGGTCGGCATGGCTGCGCCTCACGGGCCTTAGGCCAGATGCCCAAAAGAAAATAGTTAATCTGCCTTTCAATGGGTCAACATTATTTGGATCTCATGCCTAGATGAAAGCGGAGCATGATACTCTAAAAGTGGTTGGAAGCCCAGACCATCTGGAATTGGCTACTGGGGAAAGACTTGTCGATTACTTCGGTGCATCTGCCCGGGTCCCTCAACTCTCAGGCGGATTTCCTCAGCAGGGACTTCGTCGAGGCTCACGATTGGGTCCTCAATGAGGAAGTCGCAAACAGTATTTTTCAAGCATGGGGAATTCCAGATATCGACCTGTTCGCAGACGCGGGAAACGCAAAATGCCCCATCTTCGCGTCCACGTTTCCCCAGGTCGGGTCTCAAGGGAATACCCTTTTGATAGACTGGTGTCAGAACTTACTGTACGCTTTTCCTCCGATCCCATTGATACCAACAGTAATCTACAGGATGTACAAAACGAAGTCCATGATAATTCTGATTGCCCCAGAGTGGCCACGCCAATGGTGGTTTCCAGATCTCCTTCAGTTGTCGGAAGTGCCACACAGGAGGTTGCAGTGTCGCCCGGATCTTCTATCCAAGCAGAAGGGGAGAGTGTTCCACCTCAACCTGTCCTCCCTACGCCTGGCAGCATGGCTCCTGAAGTCATCCAGTATGGACACTTGCAGTTGAATCCAGAGTGTATGCATATCCTTAAGGTGGCGAAGCGACCTTCTACAAGGAAGTCATATGGTTTTAAATGGAAACGATTTTTTCTGTGGTGTGAGAACAATGGTCTTGATCCTATACATGGTCAAGAACAGGTGATTCTACCTTATTTATTACATTTGGCTAGGTCTGGTCTTCAGTTTAGCTCTATTAAAGTCCATCTTGCAGCAATCACGGCCTACAGGAAATCGCCTACTCAGACTTCCTTTTTTAGGATGCCTGTATTGAAAGATTTTCTGGAAGGTTTACGAAAGGTGTATCCGCCAGTCAGGTCCCCTTCTCCACCTTGGGAACTTAATGTGGTGTTAACTAAGTTAATGGGTGCTCCTTTTGAACCTATACATAAGGCCTCCTTGCAACACTTAACTTGGAAGGTAGCGTTTCTTGTAGCCATTGCTTCTGCTCGTAGAGTGAGCAAGATCCAGGCTCTGTGTTTCATTGAGTTTCATGCTAATAGAGTGCTACTCAGGACGCATCCTTTCTTTTTGCCCAAGGTTGTGTCAGATTTTCACATTAATCAGACTATAACATTACCGACTTTTTAGGTCTCGCCTGTCAATGCGCATGCGCATTGAGCGGAGAGAGACTATAGGGGCTTAAACAGAAGTTTATCTAGACTTGCGATTTACTGGCGATTTGATGCAGTGCATATGCGCTTTTAGCTCAATGCGCAAGTGCAATGAGTTAAAATGCGCGTGCACAGCATCAAATCGCCAGTAAATCGCCGTCTGTTCCCCAGCTTGGTGCCGCCAGCACCTCCCCTCTCTCTCCCCGCACACAGCCAGGCTCTCATTTCTCCTCCCCCTCCCCAGCCGCCAGCACCTCCCCTCTCTCTCCCTGCAGTTTCACGGCCGCCAGGCTCGCATTTCTCCTCCCCCTCCCCAGCCGCCAGCACCTCCCCTCTCTCTCCCTGCAGTTTCACGGCCGTGTCTCCCTTTATTTTACTTTTCTTGTTTGGATTGTGAGTCATTCGTCCTTTGCTTGTTTCACGTGTTGCTGTTCATTCCATATGGGCAAAGCAATCGTGGCCTCTGGCTTCGGTCATCAAGAGGAACTTTAAACAATTACAAAATATATATGTTTAATTTCCAATAAAATGTTCATGTGAGATTTTTCAATTGGCGGGTGTTGGAAGTTTGTACGTCAAGCACAACAGTTAAACATTCTATATCGATTCACTACTCCTTGCTCTGTTTGTATGACTTAAACCTCGAAATCGAGGAGTATGTGAAGAACAAGTCTGATATATTCACAGACAAGATATCTGCGAGTCGGGCCTCTAGAGATTTTTATACTGCAAGTTATTTGGCTGAGCGATCACCGGAAGGATGAGATCCCGAATGTGCCCTGCCAAGATCTGAATCTGTGACGTTTGGATCCCACACATCTCTGTAGCCGACGCTCCGCAGTCAGCTATTTTATCAGCTAAAAAAACACCACAGCAGCTGAAACACGAGCAGCAGGAAGCAAGTCCTGGCGTTTCGTGTCAGTGCAGATTACAGGTACCTGCTTTGCATAGCAAATCTTGTTTTGATATATTTCTTTTGAAATTTGATTTCCGCAAACACCTATCATGCACGCTCTATGAGAAGTATGAAAAGATAACATTTTCAGAGGTGGGTGGGAGGTTTGGTGCGCACTCTCTCTGAACTGTCGCTTTGTTCGTGTATCGGGCCTGGATGTGTCAGCAGGTTGACAAACTCTACTAACGCCTGAAGCCTGATATTCCTAGGGCAGAGCTTTTAAACACCTTGAGCCTTGTTGTTTTACATTACCCACTCTCCCGTATTCTCCACACTTCCATTCCACTCGCATTTCTCCTCCCCCTCCCCAGCCGCCAGCACCTCCCCTCTCTCTCCCCTCACACAGCCTTACTCGCATTTCTCCTCCCCCTCCCCAGCCGCCAGCACCTCTCCTCTCTCTCCCTGCACACACGCTCTGACTCAGTACTTTAAGTTTCACGGCCGCCAGGCCGTGTCTCCTTTTATTTATTAGTTCCAGGCTCCTCACAACTTGTTTATATAGCGCAGACTTTACCCGAAGGTGTCGGAGCGCTTCACAAACCCACTTCACTACCCAACCCCTGCCGCCAGACAGCAGCACTCACAGCGGCTAACACGTCACTCACCCCACTGAAAATGTCACACTAAGCAAACCAAAACCTTGGCTGCTATGTCCATTTCTTAAACTGTATTCTCCTTATGTTTGTAACATTAAATTAGTCTGAGTATTGTCGGAATGGTGCCAACCCCGTAACGCACAGACCCGATGTGAGGGACCGCCTATTGGATTATAGTCATCACCCACCCTGTTCTCCTTATCTGGAAAAAAATCCTTCATTTAGATGGCCTCGCCCCCCCATTCACCCTGTAAACAGACCCCTCGCTATCTCTTCTTTAGCTGCCTAAATTACTGCCCACCGCATGTTCAGGCTTCGGGTGTCTTGGCGTTAAATTAAATAACAGACGTTTCCAATTACCCAACTCAATGCACTATGTTTGTCCGACCTCTGAAGGATAATGGTCAAGTGGACCCACTAGGATTCAAGCCTGACACCATGAAACCAAACACATTGCTCCTTCCAAATTTAGAACACATTAGGTCTCTAAAGTATCGTGTGTTTTAGTGTTTAGACGCACTGAAAGGTCTAACTTGCCCTCACTTACATGTGCCTTGTCTTCATTTCGCGCCAATTTTTTTGCGGGCTGTGTCTCTCGTTTTTTTTTGCATTTAATTACATACATACAAAACATGTTGCATTACAAATGCTATAGGTGTCACATTTGAAATTGGCATTGTAAATGACAAAGCTATTAATTTGGCTATTTTCAAGACCAACACATTAAAAAAATTGTCATTTACAGAACCAATAGCTCCAACTTTTCTAATGCGAGACCTATTGCATTTCCAATGCTTGTTTCCCAAATCCTACCAATCCTGCTGAAAGAGCTCTACACTCTTTAGATCTTAAAAGAGTTCTTAAGTTTTATATGGACAGAACAAAGACTTTGAGGCAGTCAGACCGTTTGTTCATCAACTATGGTCCTATTAATAAGGGCTCTGCGGCTTCCAAAAGGTCCATATCTAGATGGATTATGTCTTGCATTGTCCTATCGTATCAATTGTCAAACAGATCTTTGTCAGGAAGACCTAAGGCTCATTCTACAAGAGGGAAAGCTTCCACTACAGCTCTCCTTAGAAATGTTTCTATGGCAGAAATCTGTAAGGCAGCTACAGGACGTTCAGTTCATACCTTTACTCGCCATTCCTGTCTTGACTCAGACACACAGGCTGATGCTCGGGTTGGTCAGGCATCGCTCAGGAATTTATTTGTTTCTTCTAGCTAGAATATGTGTGTCAAACTGTTATTATTTCTATTTTCTGCTCGCTTGGTTTGAAGTAGGTATGAGCTTGCTATTCTATTCAGTGCTTATGACTATTAATGAGCATCCCCTGGAAGAGAAGGATTAGTTACTTACCTGTAATCCTAGTTCTCTTCCAGGGGTATACTCATTAAAGTCATAAGCACCCTCCCGCCTCCCCGGGCGAGCAGTAGCATTATGGTTTAATATGTTTGTTTTGATCTTATATATGCAGATACCTGCAAGGTTTATTGTACCTTACAAAAGAACTGACCTAACTGTCACCTGTGGGGCACGATGGGAGCGCCTTAAAGGCAAAGTGTTCAGATTCTCTGAGGCCTTAAAGGCGAGGTGCCAGTCCGATTTTCTGTACAGGGATGTTATTTCTTTATGCAGCCTACAAAGGCTAATTGCCTTTTATTACAGTTTCCTTGATGAAAATAAAAGTTTTTTCTATCTGTGGAATGCATTTTAGGCTCCTGCCTTTTTCTTGCATTATCTATGGTTTATTTTCATTCTGCAGAAAATATGTAATTATGGCTTTATTAGCCTATAGGTTATGGTTGGGCTACATATTAGTGTATACATGTATATGTGTATAATTTGTTTAGTACTATGTACTCTTGTTATATATTTACACATATATATATATATGTATTTAGTTATGTGTTCCGGGTTCCCGCTCATGGGCGGAGATTATTCAGTGCTTATGACTTTAATGAGTATACCCCTGGAAGAGAACTAGGATTACAGGTAAGTAACTAATCCTTACCTGCCTAATGAAAGTAGTTTCAAGGCTGGATTGTTTAGAATCTGTGAATTGTAAGCTGATGATTGAGTTTGAGTGTGCACCTATCTTTCAGGGTTCGGTTGCCAGAATGCCTGGTGGTGTCTTGGAAATAGCCATTTTCAGCTGTCTTCTTAAGTGTATGCTCTTGAATGGTTCAAATGCTGGCAGTTAGTGAGTTCCAGAGCTTTGTGGCTTGTGCTGAGAAAGCATTGCCTCCAACGGATTTCTTATGGTAAGGAGGCATGATAAGTGATGCAAGCCTGGAGCGCAGAGTCCTGTTTTGTTTGTATTGCTTGAATTAATGTATAGGTATTGTGGTCCCTTTCCATGTAGGCTCTGTGGACAGCGCAAAGTGCCTTGAGCATTGCCCGTCTTGCTATAGGTAGCCAGTGGAATGATTGCAAGCCTGGGTGTCCTTTGTTCCCTCAGGTGAAAGCAGAGAAGTCTTGCAGCAGCATTTTGGATGAGTTGTATTATGCATATGATGAATACGGGTGCACCAAGGTATAGGATGTTGGCGTAAGTTTGGAGATTACGAGGGTGAAGATGGCTTGCAGTTTCTATTGGTATTCAAGTTATGGAAGGATGAAAAATAGTGATTTTATTATGTAGAAGGCACTCTGTTTGATGTTAACATGCGGTATTAAACATAGGTCTGAAACCATAGTATATCCCTAGGAATCTGACTCTCTTGATATTGTTGGAGGGGCCTTATGTTCTTTGAGCCATAAGGCGGCAGTCTGATATTTTTGACATTTTCCACAGATCATAATCTCGGTCTTCACGGTATTTAGCTTTAGATGGTTATTTATCATCCATATGTTTATGGCCCAAGGCCAGTCATCAAGTTTTAAATTGTAGTGGTTTTCCATACCATCCTTTTTAAAAATTGATTTGGATGTCATCTGCACAGGTTAGGTTGAATGATTTAATCAGGTTTGGTAGGGGGGTATGTCGGTGTTGAATAATTGAGGAGGTATGGTGGACCCCCAAGGGACGCCACAGTGTTGTGTGTGGAGGAGCTGAAGTGAAAGGTGGTACAATCACTAATTCAAAGTCACAGCTGAGAGGTCAATAATGCCGTGAGCATTAGCTGAACTCCTTTTTCACCTTTCACATATGAAATGCCAAACAAGAATTTGTGCGTGAAAATATTGTACAACTGTACAGGACATTAGTCCTGTTGTTCTTAATCCATCAACTGTCATGTCCTTTCCTATTCCTGATACATAAGTAATTGTCACTCACTAAACCTACCAGCCTTTCAGAAGTAATGTCCAATCAGGAAACTCCAGATTCCAATATGGCATAGTACTTTGATTACCCTAATGTGCTGGGGCAGAGTCATCACAAATCAGGTATGACTTACATTTGACTGACATTGCTCCAGCCTGCACTGGCCTGTTGTGAAAAATAGCCTGGTGATATAATGATATCTGCTCTATAGATCTTTATTTTGGTTGCAGAATCCCAATAGTTTGTTAGGTTAATTTGCTTGCTGTAGACTGCTACAGGTACCCTAACTAGCAGTAGTGTGAATCTAATTATAAATGACATGAAAAAGACTGCAATGTATTAAAGGGTTTCTATAGCAGACTAACTTAAAAAAAGTGTTTAATATCTGGATAGCCCTGCTAGGGCCAATATGCTGAGGATTCATCTCCTTGAACCAAATATCGGGTAGAACATAATTAGGGGATCTGAGGCTGAAAGCACGTGTTAAATTTGACCTTTCTAGACATCCCCACAGAAAATTGATTAACATTTTCTGGTTTGTTTATATTATGATTTGAGATCTGTGTAGTACGAATCTGTTTTTGAAATGTATCGACTCCGTTGATTCTGCTTTATCTTTATCAAATTTGGTCATAACAAATTGTTATGAGGTTCTATATATTTAATGTACTAAATGCATAATACTTGGTGAATATTTGGGGTAGCGTTTTTGTTGTGAGAAGGGTGGAAATGCTTGGTGGTAGGAATTTTCTAGATCCTCAGGTTTCTGAAATTTCTATAACAGAAATATGAGGAAATCCTGTGAATTGGCCAAAGTTTGGGTCAAAACAAGATATTGGGGTCTTTGCAAGCTACAGAACCAACACTACCCTAGGCACCTTGTTTTCAGAGATGTCTGCTCCTGGCAGTTTTTCCTGGGTACCAACTTAGCTCGGGTATAAATACCGCAGCTATCCACAGCACCAGAATGGGTCAATTTGCAAGGCAAAATCTTGATGTTTCATTGCGTCTTCGGCTGCATAGGGAGCTTTTTCATTTACAGGCGATAGTTCAGTCACCCAAGTGGGGTATTATTATTATTGAGAAAAGTGTAGGAACGGTGTGTGGTAGGACATTTGTCGATCCTTGCAGATTTCATTAGCACAGCCTCCTTTCACTTTTGTTTTGCTGTGTAATGTCAACGCATACAGCATGTTACGCAATACCGCTAAACAAAATAAATCTGACTCTGGACTCGTGGGAAGCATTTACCAGAAACCTTTTCTTTTCGAGTACTATAGATGACTAATTGAAATCCACCTTAAAGCATGTCTGCCCTAAAGCAGTTCATATCCTCCAAATTAATTCAGGCTGATGTCTTTACAAACAAGAATTGACAAGAAACTGTAGCAATATGATGACCACATTGCACTAACTTCTTTGTTCCATGATTGTAGGGAACTTCTTCAGATCCAAGAGGCCCCCAAGGTGGTAGACCTCTGGTTGTAGGGAACAGCAAAAATGCAGTGGTTAAAAAAGTGGCAGGAGCTACTATTCTCCATACACAGCCAGGAGCAAGGTTCAGTTACCATACGTATGGAGAAGACCGGTAGAGAGAGAATAAAAAATATTGAGACGTACAGAGAATATAAAAGAGAAGATGGAAAAAGGAGGTTCTATAACAGAAGAGAAGACTGAAAGAAAGGATGGTAAATAGAAAAAGCAAGTTATAGAGCAGAAAAGACAGGAGTGGGAAGAAGGATGCAGCAGCAAATATTGGGGGATAGTGGGAAGAAACGGTTGAGAGAGGCAGTTGGGACAGAGTTTAGGAAATGGGGAGAGAATAGAGAAAGTAAGAGAGATGCTAAAGGAGCAAAAGGAGAGCTAGATACACATGGAGAGAAGGTGATTGGAGGTTCTAAGTGGAATTTATAGATGATTATGTTTTGGCCAATGAACCTGGTCCAATGTGATTTTAATGTGCTGTTTTGCATTTTATTTTCCAAAAGGGATCTTAATGTAAGATCTCAAAATCATCTTGCATAGTGGTCTTTAAAGTATTAATAAGGTCTAACCATTGTTAATTGATCCACATTGAGATTTGCCAATTGCTTAACATGCCTATTGTTATTTATTACATGGTCTTGGCGAGAAGTGATGATGTCTTCTCCTTTGATGCATATCAGCAAGGTGTATATGTTCTGGTATAGTTGCTAGAAAGTATAGCCTACTTGCTGAGAAGTCCAAGTTCTGTTAAGGAGGTAGTATGACTTTTTAGTGTACTTTTAAATATGGCAATCTCTTAACTGTTTCATAATGTGACTCTTGACTTTTTTCTGTACCTGTAGTAAAGCCGAACAATCCTTCAGCAAGTACATATTTTCCGTTTCTATTACACATGGCCGGCTTCTGGCTGTCTACTTTCACTAAACTGAATAGTGCATGCTCGTCAAAGCAGTGTTAGCCACATAGAGGGTGCCGCCTTGAGGATTCTATGCAAGCAGTCCTACTGCATTTGAAAGAGTGAACAATGTCCATAATTATGGAAGAGCAGGAACCTGTAGCAACCAAACGGGAGCTACGACAGAAGCAGCAGCAAAGAGAGATATTATCACAGAGCAGGATCTTAGATACAAACCATGAAACCACTACTCAGAGCTATGGAGACAGTCCTGGAACCTGCACACCTAGGGCTCCTCTAACTTGAGATGGAACTATTG
The DNA here is from genome assembly GCF_964263255.1 of Lissotriton vulgaris. Classification (NCBI taxonomy): domain Eukaryota; kingdom Metazoa; phylum Chordata; class Amphibia; order Caudata; family Salamandridae; genus Lissotriton; species Lissotriton vulgaris. The sequence continues at coordinate 1,843,870,510 of NC_141687.1, forward strand.
TTTCTCAGTCGGGTCACAGGCCTCAAAAGGACCTATTCCAGGCTCACACAATCATTTGTCCTTTACCATGCATACCTATCTTGCTTGTCAAAGTTCTACAAACGACTCCTTTTGTACAAAACCTTTTGCACAACCTGCCTTTAACTAGGAGGTGTGTAGGCCCAATGTCTGAGCTTGCTTCAAGTCCATGGATTTTTGACTGGTGATTTTGGTCAAATGTAATTGAACTATCCATCTTGTGCCACAGCCTTTGTATTTTGTATCTTATATATATTTTTTGTTTGTTGTAAATTTTCTGACAATAAACATACATATTATGACAGCCATTATACACTCGTTCTGCAGTATTTGATATGTACTTTATTTATTTAGAATTTGTAGGGCGTACAGCTACCCCAAAGGGTTTCCCGGCACCGAGCAAGGTAGGCTAGCAAAGAATGTTCTAAATCAAACTAATTTTTGTACCCCCAAGTTTTGAGACCCTAACGAAAAGCGAGCAGCGAGGTCTCACCTCACAAAATAGCGAGTAAGGTATTCCATAGGGTCGGTCCTAGATAGGCTAATGACCGGCCTCTCATGCGGGCCCGTCTGATTTCAGGAACAACAACACTAATTTGCATAGCAGAACGTAGGGGGTGAAGAGGACTATACATACCACTTCATCACATCTTGTAGATATTTTGGGGCCAAACCGGTTTTGATTTTTAACATATAACACAGCGCTTTAAATTTGACCCGATTCAACACCAATATCTAGTGTAACTCATGGAGACACCCTGGCACGGAAGAGAACTTTGGGCAATCGGAACAGTAGTCTTTCAGCTGCATTCTGAACTAATTGTAGCCTCTGGATGGTTGACTTATCTGCTCTCAGATAGAGGGCCTTGCCGTAGTCCAGTCTTGAAATAACAAGAGCCTGGACCACAGTTCTCTGGACTGGGAGAGCAATCTGCAATACAATCTTCTTTGGCCAGCCCAAGACTGCAAAGCAGGTGAAAGAGATATTAGCCACTAGCTGGTTCATCAATAGGTGTTCATCAATAATGAAACCCAAGTTCCGAACATTGCTCACTGGCTTGGGTAGAGAGCCTAATACATAGGACTAATGTGAGGACCCCAGAGGTCATGTCTTTTGCCTGGGATCCTAACTTCTGTCTTGTAACCATTTAATTTGAGCAGGTTATTTTGCATCCATGCGGCCACTTTGCTCAGTCCTAGGTTAAGATCCGAGGGCATGTGTCCTTGTGATGAGGAGAGAAAAAAAGATAATATATGTGTCGTCCGTATCGGAAAACAGAAACAGTTCTGCTTTTTCTGCCACCTCTGCTAATGGACGGACGTATATATTAAATAGCAGCGGACTCCGCACTGAGCCCTGGCGAACACCAAAAGGGGAAGTATGGGAATTCGAATAGGCCATGGCTGAAGAGACCTGGAAGGTCCGATCCCTAAGAGAGGAGCAAAACCATTCTAACGCCATACCCTCTAAGCCTAATCATTGTACGGCTTTCTTCAAGATATTATGAGATGCTGTGTTGAAAGCGGGACTGAAATCTAATAAAATAAGTGCAGCAGTTTTGCCTTCATCTAAGCGATGCCTTAGCATCTCTGGCACCCTCAACAGTGTGGTTTCTGTAGAAAAACCAGCTCTAAAACCTGATTGGGAGGTGTGAAGAAAACGCCGGGCTTCCACAAAAGAGGTTGGGAGATGTGAAGAAAACTCTGGGCTTCCACAAAAGAGGTCAGCTGGCTATTAACATGATTTTCCAAAATATTTGCATAAGTGGGGAGCAGCAATATACGTCGGAAGTTAGACGGGATGGAGTGATCGTAATTGGTTTTCTTAAGGAGGGGAAGGACCATAGGAAGTTTCCATCCATGTGGGACTATTCTATCCTTTAAAGAGGCTTTTAAAAGCTCCATTATCATTACTAAAATGGAGGGATCCAGCTGGACAAAAATCTATTGAGGTAAAGGATCAATTGGGGATCTAGATTTAGTATTTAAAAGCAGGCGATTAATAGAGGAGAAGTCCATGGGGGCCCAGGTAGACAATTTGAGAGGGGAGCTAGGATTTCCTAAGGAATCGGATATAACAAGAGCCTCTCTGGTATTAGATGATTCTGCTACTTCTGCTCTAATATTGGGTTTATTTATTCTTTGAAGGTCCGTGTGCATGTTATCAATTTTATCAATAAAATATATAAAGTTCTTCGCATTGACTATGTGAAAACAGGAGACTTCGTCAATTTTGTGGTACCAGAACTTTTTTTTTACCGCTTTAAAAGGAGATACAGTCCCCACTAGATCTCCCTCTGCTCCAGAGTCATAATTAGTCCACAAATTTCTTTCATCATTGTTCCAACGCCTTCCTTCCTGAAGTCCAGGCTGGCTGGAGCAGTTGTCCTCAAGACCCTATTATCTGGTCCACCAAACACGCCCCTCGGTTCCCTTGCACCCTCCCCATATTTTCTCAAATTTTTTCATACACCCTCAGGTTTTTTAAATGTCTTATTCAGGAGCGTGGCCAAGATGGTAGGTGGGTGTGAGACACTTTTAGTCTCTCCACCTCTGCCGATATCATTGAATGCATAGCACCCTTCCTTTCTGCTTCGTTGAGATCCCCCGATCGCTCACAGACTCTTGCCATGGTACTTGCTGATCCTGCTGACATCCCTTTTCAGCCCTGAACCAACACTGGTGACCGCGGGCTGGAGGACTGCACTGTTGTTCCGACTGGCAAGATGGCGGATGCCGCAGCAAGGCGATGATAATCGGCCCATCCGCACCTATCCCTGCTGGTGGAGCAGAGTATACCACACTTGGGGACCTGTGCAGCGTCCTGTGGAAGCTAGTGGCTACTGCTCGAGGCCCAGCAGGCCGAGCTTGTGATGGATGCTGCCTCCTAGGGACACCCGAAACAGAAGAGTCGGCCTTTGGGCCTACCTCTGGACAAGCAGTAAGTGGGCACCCAGGGCCCTTCTGCTTATTGGATGTGGGTGGTGGACATGGCATACCTCACCTCATTCTCTGTGGTCCTTGCAGAGGTGCTGTACTTGGCCCCAGAGGCACATAAGAGGAGTAGGCAATGCCTTCCACCCTCTCCACCCCACCACCCGGGCTTGGCAGAGCCTCACGGAGATCTGAGGCAGCCGGTGACACATTTTCACACTCACCCCTCCCCCTGCAGCGGACCTGATTTTACCACCGGACAGCTTCTCAAATGGTGGCCTACTCTGCAGATACTTTTCCCTGCTCTGTGACTTGCATTTGGCCTGGCACTGTCTGTGATCCTGCTGATGTTCCTGGGAGTTCACTATCCTCCACCAAAGCGGGTCCTGAGTCATCCAGCTTACCAAATCAGGAGGGGGGTATAGAGACTGCTACTCTACTTTATTGGGACATAAAGAGACGAAAACTGTGTAGGCTTCTGACATTTCCTGGGCTACTGCAACAGTTCACTTCTGTCCTCTGACCCACCAGTTCTTCTTCACTGGCCACTGACTTGCCTTTCCTGGGGGGCCCTGGACCGAATTTTAGCACCCTATTCACCCTATTGGCCTATCAGTTGTTTTCCACACAAGGCGCACCATAGCCTCTCAAATGCTCTATGCACCTGACTCCATGCTGTCCTGGCGTGAATCCAACAAAGCTAATCCCTCACAGACCTAGGATTCTAGCTGGACATCAAGTAGTGATTGGAGAGTAGCAAACAGTGAATTATCTCCACTTATGTGTTTTGCACAGTCGCCATACAAGTCTCAGGGAGCGGCACAAGGCCTCTTCCTCACACTCTTCCCCATTCTCGAGGGGTCTACAGTTCTCACCGGTCAGTGCCGTAGAAATCCTGACTAACGGTCCAAGTTGGTTTGGCGTCCTTCCTGACATCCAGCCATCATGACTGTGGTCAGGTCAAAAAAGGACCGCTCCCTCAGGACATGCTTACAAAAAATCTCCCAGATATACGGGCGATAACAAATCACTCATGCAGGATGTGGGCCACACTTTTGAGCCTGGGGGATCAAGAGGGGCCTGTGACAAGGTTCTTTTTGGAAGCATTCATCTCATCTCTCCGCAATGACTTACATGTGGTGAGGAAGGACCTTTCTGACGATTTATGGGAGTTGGAGAAAAAGGAGGAGATCGGTGACATGGTGTTCACTAATGGGGGCCCGTGAAACTGGACAAGACTAAGAGATCAAATGATTACAAGTTCTGCTCTAGAAGGAACAACATGTCCATCTACAAGCCCACGCCAAGGATTTTGAAAATCCCTCCTGGCGGAATGATGTGCATATCAAAGGAGTCCTGACTCACACTGAAGAATTCGACCTCAGTGAAAATGTGGGTGCCCTGTTTCACCACATTCTGAGACTCTGAGGGCACAGTTCTAAAACTTGATTGCATCCACCGCGTGGGTCCATCGAAACCGGATAACACCCCCTCGTGGATGTACTGACCTGTGTTCATGACTTCCATGTGAAAGAGAATATCCTTTGCAAGGCCCGGGAGATCCACCCAATTCAATTTTGGGGTCATACACCTGTGTTAATCATGGACTTCTCCGCGATAACTCTTAAACGTCGTGACATCTGCCCCATTACAGCTCACCTATGCGAGGATCGTAAATCATAGTCCTGGGGCCATGCATTCAGGAACATATTTTGTCTTGATGGAAAACTGTTTTCCATCAAGAGAGAGAGAAAGAGAGAGAGAGAACTGGAGGAGTAGGACCAAGAGGACCAAGAGGAGGAGGACCAAGAGGAGGAGGACCAGGAGGAGGAGTAGGAGGACGACCAGGAGTAGAAGGACGACCAGGAGTAGAAGGACGACCAGGAGTAGGAGGACGACCAGGAGGAGTAAAAGGACGACCAGGAGGAGTAGGACGACAACCAGGAGGACGACCAGGAGGAGTAGGAGGACGACCAGGAGGAGTAGGAGGACGACCAGGAGGAGTAGGAGGACGACCAGGAGGAGTAGGAGGACCAGGAGGAAGAGGAGGACCAGGAGGAAGAGGAGGACCAGGAGGAGGATGCTTTAATGTTGAGGCTTGTGATTTTAATTCTCACAGCTATCCGTCACAGGAGTGCTAGGGTCAAACAAGTCACAGAGAAGAGGAAGTGGGAACATTGAATGGGAAGCTAAGCAAAAAAACGACAACAAACCCAGCCCAAAAGTGTGTGAGTAACGCTGTGCAAGAAGAAGGAATGACAGCCCCTAAAACAGTGAGAAAAAGGTAAAATTATACATAAAACAAATCTAAGACGTCCATCAACAACAATAGTCAACATAGTCGGTAGAGCCAAAAGCATAGAGTACATCAGTTCAGTAAGAGCAGGATCTCTAGGCTGTCCTTACCGTGTGAGGCGGCCAACCCTCCATCCCCGCCACCATGGTACCCCCCACTGCCTGAAATAACAAAATTGTAGAGAAGGAATTACCTTGACGTCAGGACCCTCAGGCTTCTCACTATCCACAGACAGTGTTTGAAGCACAGCTTGTCTCTCTTTCGCCATGGCTGGGGGGTCATGGTTAACACCAACAGAAGGGTCTCTTGTACGTTGGCAATGGGACTTCTTACACCTCTTGCTGTTTGGTGGGCTGTTGTGGTGAACTTTTGTGTCGCGAACCGTAATAGCAAGTATAGTGCAGACCTCTTTGAGTGATCTTAGCTGAAACAGTTTTCCATCCCCCAGAGCGATCTGACAGCAATATATGCATACTCCAGGAAACACATTTATTATCTATGGATGTACACTGCATGCAATCTCGCTGGTTATCACGACCGCTGTGGTCCTCCAATTCCTCAAAAAGAGGTGGGTTAGCTATTTTAATTTCCACTTGGTTTAAGGGTGACATAATCTCCAAAGTGACTGAGATAAAGGGACGATTTATCGCATATCGACTTCGTCTTGGTATATTTCATTTCAATTCACATTAGCAAATATATATACACTCCAAACAACCAACAGGAAGCTTTTATCATGAACGCCCTATCCTCTTACTTCAGACTCCAGATGTGGCTATTTTGATTGGCGTGACTTAAATAATAATGGATAATGACTGGGCCGCTCTGCCCAATGCTCAGAACAAACTGGGGCCTTTTCACCCCTGGGTATCCGCTAGCTAGTAGACTGGCTTACCTCTGGTGTGTAAACCACCCTATAATTCAAAACAAAGACTCCCCTTGTTGTCACTATTATAATAGCACGCTATCGGACTGGGTCTTTGTTTTGAATTATAGTTTATGAGTGGAGGGCGACCCTGTCCTTTTTTCCCTCTTAGCTCCTTTGTGTTTTGAGTGTAAACCACCCTGACATTAGGGACTACACATATTATTCCGAAGCGCATAAAACGTATGCCCAGATTGATTCTTTTTTAACAACCCATGCCCTTCTGACACTAGTTGGTGATTCCGCTATTGCACCCCTATCCTACCATGCACCCAGAACTCTCACTATACGCATTTGCACTTCGCAAGCGAACACTCCGCACACTGGCGCCTAAGGGACTCACTAATTCAGTCCACCTCGACGGTTACTGCTGTATGAAAGACAGTTGTCGACTACTTATAGGCCTGTGACACTTCTCAGATTGCACTAACCTCCCTGTGAGAAGCTTTGAAATTGGTGGTCAGAGGGCAATTCATTGGCATATCTGCCTCAGAAAATTGTCTCTGAAATGAGAAGTAGAAGACTCTCATAATGAAAGTCATGGAACTAGAGCCAATTCACAAATACACTGAGGCCCCACGGGTCTGGAGTGCTCTTGAGTTAACATGTTTCCTCCTTAAATGCTTAGACTTGGATAGAGCAGAATATGCCCTTGTCCGCCTGGAACATAAGTTCTGGATAGCAACTGCTGTGGAAGAATGTTGTCTCATCGCCCAAGGGCCAAGATACAAACTGTATCCATCCAGGTAATCCGCCCCACCCCAACTACAGAGGTACATTTAGATTCACAGATCGCTGAAGCTTTTCAAAATTTCACAAATCTCTTTACGCAGAACCAATTGGAGCATCCGTCGACCCTTCTGATAATCTCACTTCCTACCTTCCACTCCCTACCGCCACAAACCGCAAAATCCCTAGATAGCCTGTACATATTGACGAAGTAGTTTGAATTATCGCCCGCCTTAAACTCATGAAACTTAGGACCTGATGGCTTTCCTTTTAAATTTTATAAAATATTTTGTGCAAATTGGCTTCAATCCTCACACAACTCGTCTTTTGTTTCCACTGGTTCCCTTACAGATTCCATGTTAGAAGTTTCCATATCGGTCATCACTAAACCAGGCAAGTACCCAACATTGTGTGGATCTTACAGACTCATATCCCTTCTAAATGTCTGCTAAATTATTACAAGCATCCTAGCACACCGACTCAGCCCACTTTTGCCGTATCTATTATCTGGTTGATAAAGTGTCAAACACAGCAGGAGGCCCCTCTCCTTTCAATTGAGGTTGAAAGGCGGTCGACAAAGTCCACTGGCCATACCTTTTCAGGACTCTGGAACTCTTCTGCGCCCGTTTTCTTGGGTGGGTCAAGAGCATTTACAGCTGCCTTAGGGCTGCGGTATGTGTTAATGGGCTTTCCTCCTCATCCATTCCTGTTCAATGGGGCACACAACAGGGTTGCCCTCTGTCACCTTTCCTTTATTGCCCTAAACATTGAGTCCCTGACCCAACATATACATCCACATCGAGGTATCTCTGGCATTCAGTTTGGGGTGAACAACATCTAATCAGCCGCTACGCTGATGATGTGATTCTGGCAGTCTCAGATACTTTAACCTCTCTCCCAGCGCTCCAAACCTTTGGAACCATTTCTGGCTTTAAGGTCAGTATGCAAAAATCGCAAATGCTGATTCTCTCGGACTCACTCGTGACTGAGGTCACACTGCATGCCCAATTCCCATTTGTATAGGCCTCATCCTCACTTCCCTACCTCTGAATTCAACTTGCAAATTCTATTCCTAAAACCATCTCCCTCAACTATAACACCTAAGTCAAGCACATTAAGGCAGACATAAGCAGTTGGGAACCTCAGGACCTCTCCGGGTTGGGCAGAATAGCAGTCATTACAATGACCATATTAACGGCGCATTCTTTTTCTTTTACAAGCTCTACCACTGACTCCACCGAAATTTCATTCACTGCAGATAGATATCAACAGGCTTATATAGAGGGAGGACGTACCCCGCCTACACAAATACCCTATTTACCATTTAACACGCAAGGGCGGCCTTCCCTTCTGCGGTTTTATCAGGCTTCGCAACTGAGGTTCCTAGTGGAATGGAGCTGACCACTTACTGAGAACCTTTGATGTTTCTTGGACCAGGCAGTGGCCGGCTCCCATATCTGGAAGGAACTCTGGCTTTTTATGTGGCACAAAGCTTTGGGACTCTATTCTTCCCCTAGAACGTGCTCTGTCTTTCGTGTATGGGATGTGGTGGTTAAAACTGGCCTAACAACCTTCCCTTCCCCGATGATGCCAATTCTTAATAGCCAAGAGTTCACTCCAGGACTTCAGAATGATTGATTTTGTCACTGGCAGAAGAGGGGCTGTAAACGAATTGGATGTCTGTTGACCTTCAAGGGATAATTACCTTTGATCAGCATAAAGCAGATTATGACTTGGAAGAGGTGGATCATATCTAATACCTCTAAGTCTTGCATTGGGTGCTGCAGCCCGCTGTCTTCCCCAATCCAGAGAGACCCCTGACCTCCTTTGAAAAATGGTTAGTCCTGAAAGATAACGATAGGGGACTAATTACTGAAATAGATGCCATCCTTAAAAGGGAGGAGACAATCACCCACTCACCAGGGCAAAAACGGTGGGAAGATGAGATTGTCAGGCCTCTTTCTGATGGAGAGTGGGCGGACATATACTTCAGTGCACACCATACTGCACATAACATCTCAAGCATGGAGACCGCATATAAGATAATATCCTACTGCTACTTGACTCCGGCCAGACTCGGTACATGGCAACCTGAGTTGTCTAAGAGTGGTGCTGGAGGGGTTGTGGGGGGACGGATTTGCTACTTCACCTTTTATGGCACTGCTCCAAACTTTCACGTTTCTGGGATCAGGTGCTGGAAGACATTGATAATGCATTCAAGATACCTGTTCTTAGGTTTCTGATCGATACATCTGCCAGTGGATTCCTCACCTTGTGAATATCTCCTTGCGTCCTCCTCGAGCGGGATCTTGAAGTCTTCCTACCTTTTTCGGCTTTCAGCTTCGCTACAAGAAGTTTGGTTTCCCTCTCTTGCAGGGCCTTTGGGTTCATTTTTCGGCACGATGAACATCCATCCACGTCGTGGTCGGAGCTTAAACACCAAATACAGTCTTGGTGCGGATCCGTAATGGACATCATCTTCCCGCACTCCCTGCAGGGCTTAAATCCGGTCTTCTTTGTGGACATTTTAAGGAGACAAAGAGGCAAGAGAACAAGGAAAAATAGTAACAGAGTTACCAAAAGCTACTGAGTATCCCGAAACTGTTAGCGTCGATGACGCGGAAAAAAGGGAACTGATGTCATCACGCCGGCGTGGGCCTATTGTAGGCGTCGGCGACGTCAGCAGAGTCGCGAGCGATGCCTTGTCTCTATGACGTTCAAGTCCACGTCGGCGCAAAGCTACAAAAAGAATTTCGGAATGTTGCTGACGCAAGGGGATATTCAGTGAGGAATCCACAGGCAGATACTGTATCTACCAGAAAAAAGGTTACCAAAGGTAAGTAACTTGTTCTTCCAGCCTTCATTTAAAAATCACTTACTAGCGCTCAGCTATTGGCGCTGACTCACACTCTCCATTGAATTCTCACTCGCTCGATACCTGCCGAGTTAGGGCAAGGCACCGAGCATTAGGGATTCCTGTGGCGGCCATCTTAGTGCGGGACAGCGCGGTGAGAGAGCGCTAGTCTCCGACATAAAAGGAAACAGTTGTCCTCCGCGATAGCAGACGCGTTTTAGCGGACGCGCCTCGTCTTCGCCGGAGTCCAGCCAGAGTCAGCCCATCTGTGCCCGTCCGGGCCAGGCCGGGACTTAGGGCTCAGAACTCTGCCCCTCTATTACTCAGGTATGATGCTTACGCGCGAGTCTCTAATAGCATTACGCCCTGCCAGACACGACAAATGTACAACTCTTAATCCCTTGTGTGCTGGTACACAGACCTGCCCAACATGTTCCCTTTCCCTGTCAAACTTCCAGCCCTATCCTGATATTCCGCATGGTATCCCTCATAACATCCCCTGGTAGAAAGTTTGTTCTAATAAATTCACTTTTTACGTGGTAAATTGTCGTTCTTTACCACAACACAAACTAGATATCTTCCATCTATTAATGGAAGAGAAGCCCAGTGCGATATTTCTCACAGAGACCTGGCTCCATGATAGTGCGGGCCCTGATGTTGCTACGGCACTCCCCGCGAGCTATGCTATTGTAAGGAGAGATCGCGTTGGCCAAACAGGAGGGGGCATAGCTATTATTTACAGCAGAGACTTTGTATGCAATTTTGAACCTGCAGATATTCCCAATTGCGAAGCAGCATCTTTTAAAATTACCCTTAGCCCCAATTTCACTTTTTCTGGTTTACTGATTTATCGACCACCAGTTTATAACCCCTCATGGTCTGATAATTTGGTAAATTTTATTTTACCTCACCATTTAAAAGCTCAAAACTTTACAATACTCGGGGACTTGAATCTCCATTTGGAGGATGAGATTAATACGAACTGTAAAAACCTCATTGACGATCTCTTGGCGTTGAATATGACACTGCGCAATAAGGGTCCTACCCATAAAACAGGACATTTGCTTGACCCTATCATCTCTAATATGGAAGAATTATCATGGCTGAACACTATCCCTATTTGCTGGTCAGACCATTTTCTCATACTCTTCGCTATCTCTCTTAAACCCACTAAATCTCTCTCTATTACTTCTTCTGAATCTCTGAGGAGAAATTGGAAAAGATTAAATCTAGATGACCTTAATAGTGCATTGAACAAAGACCTCCCATGTCTTGATGGAGACATGGAAAGCATAGCTGAGGCTACACAAACATGGCTAAGTGATGCAGTGAATGCCTGCCTGCCCCTATCCCGCTGTAAGGGAAAAGTACATCGTCCCCCGGCCCCCTGGTTTACAGAGGCCCTCAAGAAAGAAAAATCTACTTGTAAGAACTTGGAGAGACAGTGGCGTAAGAACTATGAGGCTCACCAAAAAGAGATCTACCGTAGGGCCAGAAACAGCTATCACTCGGCATGCATGAAAGCTAAAGCATGCTATGTAACCACGACTATAAATTCAGCGGTTAATAAATCCCAGACTCTTTTTAATACGGTGAAGGAATTGGCTGGAGAAAACACAAGAGCGGAGGCTCCCCCTCTTAGTACTCAGCAATGTCAAGACTTGGCGTCCTTCTTTACTGAAAAGATCGAAAAGATCGTCTCTAATATTAATAAAAACAGTATTACCTCTCATAACCAAGAGGATACCTCTCAAAGCTTTAAAGGAAACTGTCATCTCGAAGCCTGGCCCCCCTTAACATCGGATAAAACGAGGAAACTTCTTAAAGCTATCAAATCGGGTTCTCCCCGTGATCCCATACCCATCAGTATTATCAGCCAACTGGAGGATTCTACCCTGACGCCCATTACGGACATACTCAACGCGTCCATGGAACAGGCTTCAGTTCCTGCGATATGGAAACACGCCATAGTCAGCCCTTTGCTGAAAAAGCCAGCCGCCGATCCTACGGTATTGGCCAATTATCAACCAATATCGTTACTTCCTGCCTTTTCCAAAATGCTGGAAAAGCACATTCATGAAGCTCTCTCCACATATGTGGAAAATAATGAACTACTTCACCCTTCTCAGTCCGGATTCAGGAGTGGGTACTCCACTGAAACTGCCCTGCTCGGAGTCACTGAAAAAATTAAAGAGCTCAGAGATGATGGCCAAACGGTGGCACTGGTCCTGTTGGACCTAAGCGCAGCCTTCGACACCATCTCTCACTCCAGACTGCTTTGCAGGCTGGGGGAGAGTGGTGTCGAGGGCAAGGCGTTAGAATGGATCAAATCATATCTATCCTCCCGGACCTTCCAGATCACCTCCTCTGAGGCTTGTTCGGATGTTTTCTATTCCCCGCACGGTGTACCACAGGGATCTATCCTGAGTCCCCTTTTGTTTAATTTGTACCTTCGCCCACTAGCCACCCTTGCAGAGAACTTTGGTCTTGTTTTGATGACTTATGCAGACGATTCTCAGATTCTATTCTCATTATCTAAATCCGATTCGTCTGATTCTTCTGCACTTAAAACAGGCCTCCATGAAATTTTCTGCTGGATGTCGGCCAACCAACTTAAACTAAATGGGGAGAAAACAGAGATCCTCCTCTTAGGGAACAGTAAAAATCTCTGGAGCGATTCCCATTGGCCGACCTCACTGGGCAAGCTCCCGACCCCTGCCACCCAAGTCAGAAATCTTGGGGTCATCATTGATGACAGCTTATCTATGGTGCAGCAAGCTAATAAAGTGTCTGGCATCTGTTTTACTATTCTCAGATGGCTACGTAAAATTGTCTGGATGTTACCATCGACCACCCAGAAGACCGTAGTCAATGCCTTAGTGACATCTCGGCTTGACTACGGCAACATCCTGTACCTGGGTGCAAATAAAGCAGTAATAAGACGCCTACAGTTGGTACAAAATGCTGCGGCCAGACTGCTTTGTAGAATTCCCAGATATGCCAGAATCACTAAACATCTCAGAGACCTGCACTGGCTTAGGGTCGAAAATCGGATCCGCTTTAAAACCCTGAACTATTTGTTCCAAATTAAAGCTGGGACTGCTCCCAAATATCTTCAAGACCTTGCCAAGCCTTACCTTCCAAACCGCAATCTTCGCTCAATTACATCTGCGAAGTTTGCGGTACCAAGGTATAAACGGGCTAGATTGGGCGGAAGATCCTTTTCATTTTTGGGCCCAACTCTTTGGAACACACTGCCTACCCAAATACGCAAAGAAGAAAACTACAGGAGTTTCAGAAAAAGCGTGAAAACCTGGTTGTTTGATCAATAATCTTTGCCTTCGGATCTGCTCTCTCTCCAGTTGTGCCCTGTGTCTTTGCTGATTTCGGCGCCGGGAAACCCTTTGTGGGTAGCTGTGCGCCTTATAAATGCTGTAAAATAAATAAAATAAATAAATAAATACATGATCTTTGGGCTCCCTAATCCATTGATGTTTCCCCTCTATTTATGCCAGGAAAAGCACATGGCACTGGCACTAGGGGCGGCACACAATGTAATTCTTGCTTTTTGGGGGAACTGATAAGAGCCTTCAGTTCATGGCTTTGCTGCACAAACTTTGGTTTATCCTAGGAATGGAAAAAATATCACTCACATTAGATCAGAGTTAAGATGATTACGATACAAAATGGCTCCCTTCATACGCATCCTATCTACAGAATTCAACGAACTGACCTGCGCCTCCTTTTAGAAGCTACTGCGTGTGCTGCTCTTACGTGATCCTCCACCTATTCATATCTCCATCCAACATCTCTGAGATAACAACTCTATCTCCCGTCGACCTTGGATGTGGCTGATCTTTAACATCCATCTTTTACACTTCCAGAAGAATTAGGAAGGGTTTGTTTCTGGGGTTTGTAATCTTTTATAATTATAGCTTATTTCAGAATTGCAACCGGCCTCAGGGTTGTAGGCAAAAGCTGGGTACACTTTTCTCTTTAATAAAATCATGCTGTCGGCACCTTGGGGTTGTAGGCTTTTGTCTGTGTACCATCTTCTTACAAATTTAATAAATAAAATTGATCCATAAAAAATTTCTTTTTCTATAACCTTAAAAATAGTCAATTCCTGTTTCCAAATTACTGTGCGTAGGGGGAGGAAGGGACCCGGGACCCCAACCCACCTCATCTCTGTGCTATATCATGTTTTGCCACTACGCATCACATACTTAGCTGTAGTTTTTTAAATATTTTGTGTGGTCAGTTGGGTCCCACACCCCTAAGGTTACCAGTTTGGGCAGCAGTTACAGTGAAACCCCTGTGGTTTCTTCCAGTGATGTGGCTATCTGCTCCCAAAATGTTTGAATGCGGAGGCAGCTGCAGAATATGTGCAAGAAGGTGCCCTACAATCTGCACAATCTCTTCGCCCCATCTTGTGTAGCAAAGTATGCGTGTAGTATACCCTATGTAAGATTTTTTTCTGGATCAATCTGAAACTGGCCTTCATTGCTACAGTTGCAGGAAAAACAGCGCATCCCTGCAGTCTTCCTCCTCAAAGCCTCTCGGGTCCCGCTCCCATGTATCTTGCAGTGGTATTAGAGTAGGTTGGGTGTTCTTCGTTCGTATACAATATGTCAGTATAATCAGTTTCTTATCCACCCGCCCATCTAGGAGCCTAGTCTCCAGTGGCGAGTCCTCTTGTGTTTCCTCCTCTAGCGGTACACAGCCTCTATGGGCGTGGCGCAGCCTTTCATAATTAAGCCACTGTTTCCCAACATTTGGTGCTCTTGCCTTAGGTGGGGGGATGGGACCACCTCATTTGCGTCCCATACATCTGGCAAAGTAGATAAGCCAATTGCATCCCAGCCTGAAAAACACTGCAGCGCTGTCACTGGCCTAAGTCAATCGGTGTTGCCACCACATTTCCATAGTCTGAATTTTCCACATACTCACTACCATACTTGTCGCCGAGCACATTGTGGGTGATACTTTACCTCCATATAGTGTGTTTAGGTAGCTCTTCCCTCCCATTACCAATCTATCACGTCTGAACGCCAGGTCTTCCTAGTCTGCGTACGCACATTCATTAACCACACTCTTTTGCACCACCTCATACTATTTCCATACGTTGAGCAGGGCAATACCCCCCTTATGTTTTGGACTGTGAAAGCGTGTCGTTCAATTTGGAATTATCACCTAACCTGGCCTACCTCCCCCCTGGCTCGGTCAGACAGTTTCTAGACTCTGCGCCCGCAGTAATTGCAGATTTGGTTATTACATCGGCCAACTTCACGCTGTTGGGCGATTTAAACATGCACTTTGAAAACACTGCTGATCACGCTGCCCAAGAACTAATTGCGGGCCTATCTGCACTACAGCTGGTTCAACTTGTCTCCTCACCCACACATGTGAAAGGACATCTACTAGACCCAGTATTTAGCAACTGCCCGGGTCTAGTGACAGAGCCCCCTATTGTTCTTCCGTGGACAGATCATCAACTTATCCCGCTAACCTGGTGCATCCCGAAACCGCCTGTTCTTTTGACAGGATTACGGGAGGCTTGAGATTGGCCGAAACTGTCAACTGATGAGTGGGCTCGCGAACTTCAAGCCACAATCCCCCTAATCACTACAGATCCTATAGGAGCAAATGATACTTTCAATAGCTGGATAACTCAGTCACTGGATACTATTCTCCCAATAGTAAAATCAGGGACCAAAAGATCTAGGACGTCAGCCCCTTGGTATACCATAGAGCTTAGGGAGATTAAACGTAAGTGTAAAAGGCTGGAGAGAAAATGGCGTCTGGGCTAAACAGATCCCCACAAAATCGCATATAGAAATTCCATCAGGGACTATAAGCTAGAGATCAAAAAAGCTCAATCCCTGCACTACACGCAAAAGATCAATGATGCTAGGTCCAATTCGAGGGAAATATATAGGATAGTAAAAAGTCTTACTGTCCTTCCCCAGCCCCCTATAAACAGTGATGGTTTACAAGTTTGCTGTAATGAGCTGGCAGATTATTTTTTTAACAAAATAGGCTGTATTTACTCTGCTTTTCCAACTATTCAATCAAAGAATCAGGTAGCCATCTCTGGCCTCCCCAATCATGAGGTAATAGATAACAAATCACCAGTACTGGAGAATTTCCCTTTGCTGCAGTCGGACCTATTAGCCAGTCTAATGACCCAGGTAAAATCGGGCTCCCCCAGTGACTCGGCCCCCCCTAGCTTTTTAAGGACCGTTAGTCAGACCATCCTTCCGGTTATGCTGAAGGTACTCAATGCCTCAATTTCCACCAATATAGTTCCTCCTAAGTGGAAAGAAGCCAGGGTGAAGGCACTTGTTAAGAAGCCTAATTTGAGCGTTACCAATCTCAGTAATTATCGTCCAATCTCCTTGCTCCCCTGGGCCAGTAAGCTACTGGAAAAATATATCAACAGCCTCCTGACCAATTTTCTGGAGGAAAATAGTCTCCTTGATCCCTCGCAGACCGGCTTCCGCCCCAAGCATGGGACGGAGTCGGCTCTGTTGGCGGTCCTGGAGGAAACAAGGGGCATCTTGGATCGGGGAGGATCGTTGGCAGTCATCCTCCTCGATCTCAGTGCCGCTTTTGACACTGTAAATCATACTATCTTGTTGCAGCGCCTCGGGAAATTGGGATTCAAGGAGGAGCGCTGGAGTGGATCTGTTCATTCCTATCTAGTAGACAATTTCAGGTCTTTGAGGGAGCAACCATCTCCACAAGCAGGCCTTTGAACTGCGGAGTCCCGCAGGGCTCCTCATCAAGCCCGACATTGTTTAACGTTTATATGAGACCACTGGCTGGGGTCGTTCGTCCGTATGGTATTAAGATCGTTACCTACGCGGACGATACCCAGCTGGTGGTCTCCCTTACGCGGGCTGGAGACCCTGTGGGTACAGTGGACCTGGTGGGATGTCTGAGCGAGGTCAGTAGATGGATGACCCTGTCTTGTCTTAAACTTAATGGGGACAAGACAGAGGTCATGATGTTGGGACATCTAGCACCATCTACGATCAATCAGATCTGGCCAGCGTGCCTGGGCACCCCCCCAGTCCCCAGGGATGCCATCAAGAGCTTGGGGGTATGGTTGGAAAAGTCCCCGACGTTCGACCATCAGGCCGTTGTATTATCTGCCACCTGTTTTGGCCTCATTAGAGTACTGAAGAAGATTCTTCCATTATTACCGTTTGAGGCAAGACAAATTGTGGTCCAGGGACTGATACTTGCGAGGCTGGACTTTGGAAATGCGCTTTACCTTGAGGCCCCATATTCCACACTAAATAAGTTGCAGGTAATTCAGAACTGTGCGGCTCGGACTCTGCTCCAAATCCCCCGTAGGACCTCTGTGAAGGCCGGACTGATAAGATTACATTGGCTTCCGGTGAAAGATAGTATTAGTTTTAAATCCCTTTGTGTTGCCCATCAATCCTTTTGGGAAACTGGTCCATTGATCAGTCACCCTTTAATTACTCCCTATCTTCCCAGCAGACAGCTCCGGTCTACTAATGCTTTACTGGCTGTTGTGCCAAAGGTTAAAAGGTCTAGATCAGGAGGTCGTTCCTTCTCTCTGAATGCGGCCAAATTGTGGAATAGTTTCCCTTTTCATCTCAGGTCCAACTCGGACCTTACCTCTTTTAGGAAACATCTAAAAACTTTTCTGTTCAATAAATAGTTGTCCTTTTGTATTCAGCCCTACTGATAACACTTGTTAGCTTTCAGCGCTGGGACGCCTCCGGGCAGCTATTCTGCGCTTTACAAAACTCATTTTCATTTCATTTCATTTCATGTTTTGACTGCTGGAGTACCCTCAAGGCTATCCGGGGTTGTCCTCCCACCCAGAGCAAAGACCTGACCAGTGAGTCGAGTTTTGTAAAGAATTCCTCCTGAATCTTTTATGGGCTATTTTGGAGAATATATAAAAATCTCGGGAGCGCTACCATCTTAAACATTGCTGCCTTGCCCAGCAATGAGATTGGCAGTGCCTCCCTTCCTGTTCTAGTCTCCTAAATTGGAGTTCAAAGTTTGCTTCATTGAATAAGTCTGGAGTGGGTGTTATTCAGAGCCCAGGTATTTGAAATGGACTGTCTCCCCACTTAATGGTAGGGGAATCGTACCCTCGCACTGTTACCCCCTCAAACAGGAAAAATAATGACTTGTCCCAATTAATGGCAAACCTGAGGGCTCCCACAAATATGTGAATATCTCTCCCAGTCTGTCCTGAGAGTGGCTGGTGTTAGTCAAATACTTCTAGTGTGAGAGGGAGGGTGAGAGTCAACATAAAAGGAGTAGCCATAGTCATAAAAGTAGCTGTATCCTACTCCTGCACTCTAACTCTCTAACATCTTAAATTCTTAAAGCCTTAAATCTACCCTTCAGCTTCTGTCTCTCTGGACTCATGATGGACTCACAATTAACCGCCAGTCATGGCGGCTGGTGAATATCCACTCGCCGGTCTTCCTGGCTGTTCAAATCGCCACCCTTCATCTCAAGTCGTAAGAGATAATTGTACTATTTCTTTTGGAGGGATTGGAGGTGGGGAGTCCTATATTAATGTATTCCCATTTTCTTCATTGCTGTTTTTACTCATTGATAGGCCTGGGCAGAGTTCTGTGTAAAGGGAACAAAAAACTCTGCAATGCTACCACTAAGTTCCACAAGCGATGAAGTGTGTTAGATCGCGACGTTCATGCTGATTTTTGGCTCTGGGTGTTTGACCCATGTTGAATAATCAGCGCAAACAGCCCCATGTGTACCGCAAAAGGGCTCTGCTTTCTACTGCTCAAGTAGATTTTCTATTTGACCGACAGCTTCCTCAAAGCTAACTGAAGATTTCACAACGTGGGCAGTCGTGAACATCCGTGACTGCCCGTTTTGAGAAATCTCATTGGGAAGTGGTCTAGCAGTGGATTTTCCTCGCTTGCGCTCAACAACTCATCGTTGGCGAGCACGAGCGAGGAAAAAACTCTGCTCCGATTCATTGAACGTGAATGGAGCCGAGTTTACCGGCCTAGCATACTCATTGATTCTGATTGTTCTTTTGCTGTTTTGCTGCCCTTGGAATAAAAAAGACAGGTTAGAGGAATGTGTAAAAGAGCACGAGAGACCTGACTGACTATCCAGGTACACAATTTTCTGTGTCTTCACAATGCAAGGTAGACATTTCAGTTGAACTAATAATTGTTGTAGTGCAGTTCATTTTCCAGTAAATGTACAATGTGTGCTTAGAACAGGCCTTGTGCTTAATGTGGGCTGCGAATGGCTCGAGTCAGTTATTATGGAAACATGTTATCGGGTCACTTTTAACATTCTTCTGCTGCCTGTATCGAATACAGTTCACAAAGTGCAATAGGTTGAATTGAGGAGTATTTCGGGCAAAGTACAAGTCCCAATAACCGTATCTGAGTGTTCAGGCAGCACTCTCTTCAGAATGTGCCTAGGGAACAAGCCGGAGAGTTGTATCTTCTACGTTGGTTGTGACTAGCCAGCAGGTGGTTCCGTTGAACACTTCACAGCCTCCAGGTATGACAACATGGAGCAGCATGTAGGCTAGGACTGTGTGAAATTCATGAAATTTGCTTTCGCATAATTACGCAAAATTATGGTAAAATTACACATAATGTAAATCGGTGATTTCATGCTATATTTTAGCATTAAATGCGTTCTCGTGTCAATTTTTGGCAAAAGGACGCACTAAATAAAAGCACAGCAAACAGCCACTCAGGTTCTTTTGTTCCTGTGCACTTGCAGTAAAATTGCGTCATTTGCAGTAAACCTTTACCATGAATGGCATGGAATTACGTCAAGTGGTGTAATTCTCTGAATTTTTCATAAAATGCCTAATCCTGAAACTACTGAAATTATGCTGGCATAATTGAGATTTTGTCCAGGCTTTCTATGGGCACCACCCCCTAAGTGCTGAGAACAGTACCTGTTTTTCTGTGTCCTTCTGCACTTATCCAAAGCTTGGGTCCCAAGTTTGTTGGTGTAGTTTACCAACTTCAAAATTTAACAAGCATTTGCAATGCAATAGGTCTCGTATTAGGAAAGTTTGAGCTATTGGTCTTGTAAATGACAATTTTTTTATTTATGTGTTGGTTTTGAAAATAGCTAAATTAATAGCTTTGTCATTTACAATGCCAAAAGTTATAACTTTCGCAAATGTGACACCTATTGTATTTACGTGACTTAGATGTATTGATATTACAAATTACAATGGCTTTTAATTTTTTTTATATAATTAATACTTAAATAAAAGTGATTGTAATTTATAATGGCAATAGCTTAAACTTTTGTAAATAACTTTTGTGAAGATTATGTTCAGTGTATTTTATTGTGACAAATTCAAGAACAGAAGTGAAATATTAACATCTTTTTGTGACATTTGTAATAAAGCTTGAAACATTGAGAGAACATATTTTAACCAGTTGTTGTTGAATGGTTGCGCAGATTGATGCTGGGGTGGCACTGAGTGATGCTGTGGTGGTGCTATGGTGATGCTGAGTGATGCTGGGGTGGTGCTGAGTGATGCTGGGGTGGTGCTGAGTGATGCTGGGGTGGTGCTGAGTGATGCTGGGGTGGTGTTGAGGTATGCTGGGGTGGTGCTGAGTGATCGATCAAGAAAGAGTGAGGTAGTGAGAGAGTGAGGTAGAGAGAGAGTGAGGTAGTGAGAGAGAGTGAGGTAGTGAGAGAGAGTGAGGTAGTGAGATAGAGAGAGAGTGAGGTAGTGAGAGAGAGAGTGAGGTAGTGAGAGAGAGAGTGAGGTAGTGAGAGAGAGAGTGAGGTAGTGAGAGAGAGAGTGAGGTAGTGAGATAGAGAGTGAGGTAGTGAGATAGAGAGAGAGTGAGATAGTGAGATAGAGAGAGAGTGAGATAGTGAGATAGAGAGTGAGATCGAGAGAGAGTGAGGTAGTGAGAGAGAGTGAGGTAGTGAGATAGAGAAAGTGTGAGGTAGTGAGATAGAGAGTGTAAGGTAGTGAGATAGAGAGATAGTGAGGTAGTGAGGAAGTGAGATAGAGAGAGTGAGGTAGTGAGATAGAGAGTGAGGTAGTGAGAGAGAGGTAGTGAGTTAGAGAAAGTGTGAGGTAGTGAGATAGAGAGAGTGTAAGGTAGTGAGATAGAGAGAGTGAGGTAATGAGGTAGTGAGATAGAGAGAGAGTGTGGTAGTGAGGTTGTGAGGTAGTGAGATAGAGAGAAAGAGTGAGGTAGTGATGTAGTGAGGCAGTGAGATAGAGAGAGAGTGAGGTAGTGAGATAGAGAGAGAGTGAGGTAGTGAGATAGAGAGAGAGTGAGATAGTGAGATCGAGAGAGAGTGAGGTAGTGAGATAGAGAAAGTGTGAGGTAGTGAGATAGAGAGTGTAAGGTAGTGAGATAGAGAGATAGTGAGGTAGTGATGAAGTGAGATAGAGAGAGTGAGGTAGTGAGATAGAGAGTGAGGTAGTGAGAGAGAGTGAGGTAGTGAGAGAGAGTGAGGTAGTGAGAGAGAGTGAGGTAGTGAGATAGAGAAAGTGTGAGGTAGTGAGATAGAGAGAGTGTGAGGTAGTGAGATAGAGAGAGTGTAAGGTAGTGAGATAGAGTGAGGTAATGAGGTAGTGAGATAGAGAGAGAGTGTGGTTGTGAGGTAGTGAGATAGAGAGAAAGAGTGAGGTAGTGATGTAGTGAGGTAGTGAGATCGAGAGAGAGTGAGGTAGTGAGATAGAGAGAGTGAGGTAGGCCGAACGAGATAGAGAGAGAGTGAGGTAGTGAGAGAGAGAGAGTGAGGTAGGCCGAACGAGATAGAGAGAGAGTGAGGTAGTGAGAGAGAGAGTGGTAGTGAGGGAGAGTGAGACTGTGAGGTGGTGAGAGAGAGAGTTAGTGAGGTAGATAGAGAGAGTGAGGTAGTGAGGTAGTGCGATGGCAGTTAATGCCCATTGCTCGTAGGACCTCAGCTTTGTGCGGATACGGTAAGTTACTTAGACATGGGGAACCGCACTGGATAATTAATGTTGCTGCTGACAGAAGGCAAAGTGTTGTCGAATATATTCCGTTTCTTGTTTGGATTGTTTCTTGTATCTGTAGCTATCAATTGGAAAAGCTTTATGATGAGTCCTGTGTTAACAGTGGAAGAAGGAGAAGTGAGGCCACTACATCTTTGTTATATTCATAAGATCAGTTCTAAAAAGATTCATTGTTTTTCTCTGTTTGTAACAAACCTGCGCATGGATGTCATTTTTCAGGACCTGGTCTTACTCGTTGTCTGCAGCAATATTCACACATATGATTGAAGTAAACTGTTTAGGCTCCCTCTCCCAGAGTACCTGTTTGCTGCTCAGAAGAGACAGTACACTCCCATTAAAAGCATCGAAGCAGTGCTAAGAAGTGCCGGTACTATTCCTTCCAAATTAAAAAAGTGCAGGTACTGGGGAACTGATAGTGCCTGTCCATTTAAAGCACTGACTGATCACTGACTGAGAAGCGCATAGAAGCAGTTGCAGGGTCTGCGATGAGGCTGAGTGTGCGTTTCATGGCTCAAACACGAAGAAAGAAAAGAAAGCCACCGATAAAGGTAGCATTGCTTAGTAATTTCCTCTCCCGCCGAGAACAGCGGAATGTAAACATAGGCTCCACGGGAGCTTGCAGACCGACGGTCTTTGTCCTAAATGCTTCAAGATGTGCCTCCACGGGGAACATGGACCACAGAGGTTACTCATTGATGAGGAGAAACCAGGAAGTGGAGAGTACATTCCGAACAGATAAGTGAGAGGGTGAAGCGAATAAATACAGAACACAGATGAAAGGATCGCTTTCTCTTCAGAGAAGAGCATTGTGAAGTATGCTATAGCACTCGGGAGACAGACAACAGTTTCAAGTTCTTGGCAGGCATCAATGACAAAATTCACTCTTAAGTGCCAAATAAGGGTAAGCCTTCAATATGTGCACTACCTAAAACCTTCACTCACAAGAAGTGAGAGAAATAAAAAAAAGCAGTTTAAAATGGAAGGAATTGGACAATACGTAGGATCAGAATGAATTATTCTGAGGGGGCAGAAATAACTTACTTGGAGCAGACGTGGTCTCATTGTAGATCCGCCATGTCTATTTAAAAAGCAAAATAAATAACTTATTGTGCCTTCATAAAGTTATTGAAATTGTAACCCAGGTTTTTCGATATCAGCACCCTGAAGCACTCTGCACGCAACATGTGGCGCTTTGAAGATCAATCACAAATAAACGGTTCCACCCAGAGTAGTGACTAAAAATCGTCTGGGGTGGTAACTTTTGTTCAGCAAGCTCCTGGTTTTTTTAAAGATATGCACTGGTGATACATATTTCAGGACTGTTTAAATGGTGTAAGTGGTAATGTAGGTGGAGCTCAATTCCTATTTTAAACAAGAATTGTAAATGCAGCTTTGTGAGAAGTGGTATACCAACAACCGTGTTAGGCGACAGGCAGAGGCCACACGCGGCGGACATCAAAGGAAGGGTGGGAGGGGAAAAAAACTGATTAGCGAGCGAGAAAAGCCAGAAACACCAGGGGGGCGGTGAAGCAGATTGCCTTCAAGCAAGCCCCTTTAAAGCTCTCGCGTTTGACGTGGCCAGCGAGTGGGGGGAGGAAAGGGAGTGAGGGGGAGCAGAAGCCTTTGAGCACTGGATAATTAAAGTTTCTGCTGACGGAAGGCAAAGTGTTGTCAAATATATTCAGTTTCTTGTTTGGATTGTTGCTTAAATCTGCAGCTATAAACTGGAAAAGCTTTATGATGAGTCCTGTGTTAACAGTGGAAGAAGGAGAAGTGAGGCCACTGCATCTTTGTTATATTCATAAGATCAGTTCTAAAAAGATTCATTGTTTTTCTCTGTATGTAACAAACCTGCGCATGGATGTCATTTTTCAGGACCTGGTCTTACTCGTTGTCTACAGCAATATTCACGCATATGTTTGAAGTAAACTGGAAATAAAAGCGGCCCAATAAACCACTTCATTTGGAGCAAGTACGCAGATAAGCCTAAATTCGCACCTTTGTTAACAAGTAACAAACGGGCCAGTGAGGCGATGCGAGAGAGAAGGCAGGCGCTGGAGAGGGAGGCGGTGGGCTGCCCATATGGAGAGGGAGGGGGGTGGGCTGCCTGCTGGGCTGGGATGCCTCTGATGATCTAATGCGAGTCACAGAAGGCAGGCGCTGGAGAGGGAGGGGGTGGGGGTGGGCAACTCGACCGACCATATGGCTGGGAGAAGCTGTGTGAGTGAGGCTGGGCTGGCTGGGCTGCCTTTGATGATGGAATGCGAGCTTGTTCACGAGAGGCTTGCGGTCACGTGATTCTCGTGAACTGTTGAGAATCTGCATCATAAAAAAGTAGATGGATAGGAAAAGGTCTCTCTACGAGACCTAAAAATCATACATTGTGCTAGGGGAATGTCTTCCCCGTCTAGAGTTTGAGGACTCTAACAAGAATTCTGCTTATGGGTCTTTCCCTATAACATGTAGGGGTCCTGCATAGGCATAGATTCATCAGTTGCTTAGTCCACAATAATTACATAATCTTTTTGGACCAATATTATTATTTAGCCAAATATGATTATATAACGTAATAAAGCACACGTCCCTTCACATCAAGGCAACAAAGCATTTAAATCTTCGTACATAGCAAGTTCTGAAATGAATACAGAGTATTTAAATCCCAGTTTATTTTTTCTGCGATTTTAAGCCTGTATTCATACACAATTCAGATGCATTCCATCCTTGTTGTATAGTCTTTAAATATCAGGATGTCCACGTATTGGAATTGCTATGTGGACATCCTATTGGATGTTCAGACTGAAGGAGTGTGAATGTCCAATTAATGGTGAACCAGTTTCCTCCAGGTGTAAGTTGGTAAGTAGCTTTGTGTAATTATTGGTCATGCTCCTATGGGTATGTAGATGCGTTTTGTCATATGTGTAAAGGCCTCCTGAGGAAAAACAACAAGGTCACATGTCGCTGAAAACAAGTCATGGCTCCAGACCAACAAATTAACTGGCAGAGAGCAAGTAATCAATCATGGAATTGATGTCTGCCAAGGAGCTTTAGTGTAGATCAGGTAGTAGCCATGCGCCTTGTAATGTGACGGCCAAGCGGTTGCTGAGGCAACCGGCCACTCTCTTCAATGGGTGGAGGGTAAGTGTCATGCAGCTGTGCGTGAGCCAAGTACTTTGTGAATCATGTGTTCGCGTGCTGGACTAGTCAGCCTCAAAATGCACAGAAAGCCACTTTCTGCATGAATACGTGGTTTTGCCTACAGGTCTTTCCCTGACTGACCCAAACGGAACCATAATCTATCCCCGCCACCCACTACCAATCTGTGCTTTAACAACCTTGACACAGGCCCTGTCAGATATTCCTAGATCCCCTCCTTGCACTGGCTCCTGTCTCCATACCAGTTCCAATTTCGGATGTGAAGTTGAGTGTGGTGCATTCCTGGCCTATATCTCAGTATGAAATTACAAAAGCTCAACCGAAGACTCCAAATCTGTTTCCTTGTTACAGCTTCTACTTCTCTTTTTCTCAGATTCAGACACCAGTCAGAGCCATAAGCAGACCTACCAGCACAATGATGAGAAGGTGGAATAGCTTCTCCCATTTCATTGTACAGGCTTCTGTTTAGGTTTACAAAATACTGGTGCCTGAGGCACCTGCTTGACAATGACCATATTTTTCTGTTAACCCCTCATCCCCCTCTTGTAGAGTTGACTATGGAGGTCTTGGGCATGCAGCTACCTACTGTTGACAATAAAGCCTGTCTTATTGGACATTTTCCAATCTGGGCCTTCTACTTTTGAGGCCTTGTATATGTTTAATGACTGATTACCTGACTTTGGCTTAGTGCAAGTCTTGTTCTGATCCTCTAGGAAGCCACCCAATTGCACCCCAACACAGCCCTGCTTCTGGGGGCCGATGACCCTTTCTGACACAACATTCTAGTCTGCAATGTGTGGATCTTGTGCCTCAGGTGTCTGAACACTCACCTGCAGAAAGACAGGATAAAAATGGTGGCCTTTGCTCAGGTGCGGTCAGTCTCTGTCCCCAGAGAATAGATCGGGTCTTAGGATGTGGAGGACGTGTACTTTTGTGTTCCAATACTGAAAGGCCACACGTGTTACCTCCAGGACGCAAGCAGGGTGGAGGATTAGCAGTTCACTGTTCAGCCTTTCAGCTTTACATTGCCTCCCCAGCCCTGGAGTGTTCATGAAGATAATTTTGATAGTTGCAGCTCATCTTTGCAGGATGGGAATACATGTATTCGGGTACTTTGATAACTGACTCCCGAAGGTGCCAACTCTGCAGCTAGTCTTGGACCACCTACTTGCAAAAGTTTCATTGCAGACTGCTCTGGGTTTTTCCATCAACAAACTGTAGTCCTACCTATCAGCCTGTGCAGCATATCTTCTTCATAGAAACGATTCTGCACATGGTGGGGCAGTGTACTTTTACTGCACATCAGTGAATCAGGGACATTCTAAATACGATGCCTGTGTTTGGCTCACAAGCCCATGTACTGGCCCTTCTGAAGCTTTTTGGTCTTCTGCCCTCTTGCATTGTGCTAGTACCTCATGCCTATTGGGCCATGTGGGTTCGCAGTGAGATCTTAAGCTGTGGTGCTCAGCACCAGGGGTGTTTGTTGGATCACAGACATGTCTCGTACGCGGCAGCCGTGACCTTCAGCGATGGATGACCGAGACCAACTTGACATCATTCCGAGGGTCACAGTGGCAACAGACTCATAAACTCTTGGCTGGTGAGGTCACCTGGACCAGGTGGAGATTAGAGGCCTCTAATCTTAAAAGGATCAGCGGAAACCATTCAATCTTCTGAACCTAATTTCCGTTTACCTAACCTTCAAGGTTTTCCTGCCTTCGATCATGGGCAGGTCTGTCCAGATTCTGACAGACAACATGACCATCATGTGGCATAGCAAAAAGCAGGACAGTGTGAGATCTCGTGCCCTCTGTCTGGAGGTTCTTTGGCTGTGGCATTGGCTGGCCTCTGACAGGAATTTCCTGATTGTCAATCACTTGGTATGAATCAGATTCCAATCCCGCTCACTTTCCCCAAGTATCCCCACACTTAATGTCAACAATTTCGTAATGAGGGCCTCGAGACACAGTTTACACTTAATATCAGATCTGTGCACAATCATGGTTTCACGTTATGAAAGTAAAGTACTTTAATTCACATATGAAAAATGTACTACAGACAAAACTAAGAAACACTAACTATGTTAAGTTCTGACCCAAATAGCCTTATCGTTTTTAAGCACCATAAAACCATTTAACATTAGAGTCTCTGGACAGTTTTACATAGTGCAACCCTTCAGTGATGAGTTAATGGTACCGGTGCTTGTCTTGCAGTGATTTCCCTTCATTATCTGTCAAAGTCAATCCTCAGAAATGTGGATGGTGTACCATGGAAACCGTTCCTTGATTTGAACATAATGCAATCTGAGCTAATATTGGAGACCTGTTTCTTTTGATACAATTAAAAAGCTATCACTTTTACTACTCCACATGCTTTTTGCAAACTACTCCCTGAAAAGTAGCGCCAAGGTATATGCTGAGTTTGGTCAGGGTTTGCTGAATTTATCCAATTGCCCCATTCTCTATGATGAACTTTTTCCTTCTATTGATAGTTGATGCTTAGGAATCTTAAAGTTCATAGGACTCGAAGTGCTCGGCATGCAAGAGTAGGTGGCAACATAGTCTTCTAACTCATCAGTTAAATGTTTCATCTTTCATGCCCGCAACTCTGCACTATCTATAATATGGATTGCCTCTTCAATTGAAGAGCAGCAGCTGATGGTACAGAGTTATCCGATTACCACATGGTAAAGCCTAGGAGTGGGAGTAACAATTCCCTCACATGATTCTGTCTGGTGCTAGATCATTTATTGTCTGGGACTCTGCTGTGTGACGTCTTCACATTTTGGGGCTGAGGGACAAAGAGTAGTTTCTGTTTCCAAGTATTATAAAGCTCTTTGTTCAAGCAGTAACCTGACTCTAAGATAAAATGTTATGCGTAGACTCTCATAATGTAATCAAGGGGAGAATTCAAGATTATAACCCAGGCTTCCTTATCCATAGCCAGCAATAAAGCCTGTAGACACATCACTTTTTTGTATATGTAATATTAAACTTTAACTTTTAAATTCACATGTAGTAAAAATTATGTGACTCCTGATGTAGAATCGGCATGCGTTGAAGTACCAGTTTCATAACTTTGTAAACCCGACTCCATTCATATGCCTTTTTAGAGGGGTGTGGGTGTTGCTTTACAAACTGCTTTGGACTTCAGTTGATTTTCAGAGGAGACTATGAGGGAATGCCTGAGCAGAAAATCTCTATAATATTAAACTATCAATGACCCCAGAATCTGATAAATCTGATAAGTCTTCTATAGGTGTCAAATCATCTGAGAAACTAAACGTCTATCCTATTTTCAGAGACTCCACCTCCTGGTTATTTGAGCGAAGATGGAGAAACAAGTGACCACCAGATGAACCATAGCATGGATACAGGTGACGACTAAATGCGTGCGTTGCTTCCATTTCCTTCCAGCCAATGTTTTGGTCTAAAACTGCAGTTTACAGCATCGCCTTTTTTCCTTTTTTTTAACAGGTTCCCCTAATGTGTCCCCAAATCCTGTGTCTCCAGCACACAGCAACTTGGGTAAGCATTTACATTGAATACTTAGATCTGCAGCTAACAAATGACTTGCTGTATAAGTTTGTATTTTTGCACTTGTTTCATTTGAAGTGATTTAGATTTTAAAGACAAGGTCACATGCTTTAAAAAGCTGCCTGTAATCGTCTGATACTACTTACTAACCATCCCAAGCAACCTATTTTGCCTTTTGATGTCATATATCAAATTTTATGAGTTTGTGATGCTTTTTCTCAGCATCAGTGTTTTATTTAATTTGGCATTCGTATCACTTGCCCCAGTATTGGACCTTTCATAGATTCCCATGCTTTGTATCATTCCCCCGTCGTCGGAATGGGAGCCTCTGCAAATAAAAAATACCATAGCAGTAAGTACAAAAGAGAAACTAGGCCTAGGCCCCATCTCATTTTGTAGCTTGTCCACCTCTTTTTGTAAAAGAGACCAAGAATTCTGTAACAACCAATCAGAACAGCCTCACCCCTTAGAACCCTCCTGAAAGAGCCTCAGAGCCTCAGATTTTTCTACCGCACGTTGTGCTAGGGAGTCTCCACTGAGCTCTGCTCAGTTTTTATCTTCAACTTGGATACTTTTAAATTTTTTCTTCAAATTTGCAATGTCTGTCAAGGAGAAGAAGGCATTATTTAGAGCTTGTGCTACTTGTTCTAAAAAGAGACTGTTTGTGGAAGACAAGCATGATGACTGTATCTACTGCTTGGACCCGGACAACAAAGCCACAGATTGTAAGATCTGTAGGACTTTATCTACAAAGACCTTGCGAGACCGGGAGGGCCGCTTGTTAACTTGGCTGCAGAAGATGAAATCACGTAAGGAGGTTATTTCATCTGACGATGAGGACTCTTCATCAGCTGCGTCCTCCAGAAGATCCAGAAAGAGGGGTAGGTCATCCCCTTCTATTTCTGCTGAGCCCCCTGTCAAAGCCTTACCAAAGACCTCTGATAGGTCTGAAAAGGCTAGTCCCATAAAATCTCCTCACCGAGGTGAAAAGGAGAGGCTGGGACAAGCTGCGGAGACGGACACAGCCAAGAAAGTGAGAAAAAATATTTCTGTTACTTCTCCACCATCTCAAAAGGAGAAGGAAGGCAAGAATCCTTCTACTGTTCCTCTGGAAGGAAAGCCTGACAAGAAACAAAGTCCGTCGACGACGAAATCAGCAGGTACGTCGACGACAGCTTCGAAGAAAGACCCGAGTTCTCGTATGGCTCCGTCAACGGTGGCTTCGTCGACGTTTAAAGTGCCTCTTTCCTGCTCGTCGACGATGGTGTCTACATTCTCGACGTCAACGGTTATGACAGCGAAGGTGGTGAGGACGACGTCGACGACGGCAGCTTTAATGGTGATGACGACTAGCTCGTCAACGACACTGTCGACGGCGAGAACTCGGTCGACGACGAAAACTCCGTTGACGAGCTCCATTCCTCGTCGACTGTCCCGTCGACGGTTCCATCGACGACGATTACGCCAAAGTTTCCGTCGACGACGAGTCCGTCAAGGTCGTCGACGATCCAAAAACTCTGCATTTCCTTACGAAAGCAACAAATAACCCCTGAGATGACCGCTCCTAGGCGAGTAACACCTTTGCCTCCCACTCTGCTATTCGATGAGGAGTTTGACGACGAGGGGGATGATGGTCCTTATGGGGATGCCTACAGCCCATCGGACTTACAAGTTAAGTGTTAGGATACAGATTCTGAGGAATATTACAATGCAGGGCGCCAATATGTCCAGCAGGACAGGCCTCCACAGAAAGTGCGTCAGGATATGGTGGCAATGCCGCCTTCTTTAATTTCGGATTTACAGTTAATGTTGCAGGGTTACAGGAAGAGGTTTCCATCGCAACCTGCAATACAACAGGAGCGTCCTCCTTCTCCATCTATTCCTACTACTCCTGCGGCGGCAGTGACGCCAGTGGTTTCACGGGTTGCAGAACCAGAACCCAGAGAGGGTTACCAGGAGGTTGTGACCATTCAAGATGACGATGTCTCCTCTGATGAAAATCTTCAGGAAGATCCTCTTCATGATCCAGATAGAGGTTATGATGATGATGACCTTCAAGATCCGGATGCACCTCCCCTCCAGCTGACATTGGAGGTTTCCATAACCTTATGGAGAGGGCGTCTAAGAGATTTGGTCTGCCGATTACTACTGTTCAGACAGACTGCTTCCTTTATGACATTAAAGAACCTTACAGAAAGTCTATTCGGTCAATCCCAATAATTGAGCATGTATGGTCAGAAGGTATTAAGGTCATGCAAAATCCTGTCACAGTCATCCCTGTTCTTCCCCGGCTGGAGAAGAAATATAAAGCTTGCCTAATTGGACAACTAAAACCGGATTCCGTCATTTCCCAAGCGGCGCAAAGCAAGTCTAAAAACCCATCGACACCGCTTACAACACCGCCAGACAAGAAAGGGAGACGTCTGGACAATGTGGGCAAAAGATTCTCTACCATGGCTAGCCTCCTAGTTTGAGCTTCTAATGCTCTTGCCATACTGGGCAGGTATGATCGCCAGATGTGGTGTGATTTATCCCCGTTTGTGTATCAGCTTCCAGAGGCAGCAAAAGATGAGGCCAGGTAGGTTCCGATGGAAGGAGAGCGTTCCTCTTCAGAGGAAATAGATTGTGCTATGGACATAGCGACTACTGCTTTTCGTGCCCTGGCAGGTTCAGCTGTGTTAAGGCGCCAGGGCTGGCTGCGGGCAACCTGGTTTCGCCAGGAGGTCCAGAACAAGATTTTGGATTTGCCATACGATGGGGAAATGCTTTTTGGGAAGCATGTGGATGAAGCCCTTCAAGGCATCAAAAATCACATGGATACGGCGAAGTCCTTGGGGTCTTTGAACTACCGCAAAGTTCCATTCAAAGGTGCGAGAGGGAGAGGTTTTTCCTCATACAGAGGTGGAAACCAACAGCGGTACTCATCATATTCACAATCCTCCCAATCTTACAAACCCCAATACTCCAATCAACGCCAAGGCCAGTCGGCGTCTTTCTCTCGCCAACCACAGAGAGGGCGTCAAGGTCATCAAGGACGGGATAACGCCAAACGACAATAGCGGCCTACCGCTCTTTTTACTGTTCCTACCCCTCTGATGACATCAGTGGGGGGCAGGATTTCTCATTGTATAAGCAGTTGGAAGGTTATAACATCAGACCAGTGGGTCCTGAATATCGCTCAGAGTGGCCACACGTTGGAGTTTCAACATCTTCCTCCAAACAGAGCTCCTGGTGCCAACGACCCAAAACATCTGGGACTGCTACGTCTCGAAGCCCAACAACTTTTCATCAAGGGGGCAATAGAACCTTTACCTCTTTCATAAAGGGGGAAAGGGTTTTATTCCAAGTTCTTCCTGGTTCGCAAAACAACAAAAAAATGGCGCCCCATATTAGATCTATGGGAGCTCAACACCTATCTCATCAAGCTATCCTTCAGGATGGTCACTCTCCAGGATATTCTTCGTCTGCTAAATCCAGGAGACTACATGACGACTCTGGATTTAGAGGATGCTTATTTCCATGTGACGATCCATCCAGCTCACAGACAATACTTGCGCTTCACAGTAGGCAAGAGCCATTTTCAGTTCAAAGTACTTCCTTTTGGTCTCTGGTCTGCACCAAGGATATTTACAAAGGTGTTGGCTCCGGTGCCAGCATTCCTCAGGAAACAATCTCTGGATGTTTTTCCCTACCTGGACGACTGGCTGGTCAAGGCTCCATCTTTCCAGGGAACTTCCAAGGCCGTTACGACCTGCATCCAACTGTTCAACCACCTGGGCCTTCAGCTCAACAAGGACAAATCGGTTCCTCAACCATCCTGGTCAGCAAGGTTTATGGGATCCATTCTGGACACGAAACGCTGCAAGGCTTGCCCAACGGAGGAACGTCAAAACAAATTGATGCTATTGGCTCGCCTCTTGCTAAAGAGGAAATCCCGGTCAGTACGGCTCTACAAGTCCCTGCTCGGATCGATCTCATCCTGCATACCATTGATTCCACATTGCAGGCTGCGAATGTGTCCACTACAAGAGCAGCTCGACAAGCAATGGTACCAGGCGGAGGGCTCTTTCGACGACAGGTTCACTGTAACTCCAGCAATGAAAGGAGCATGCGGCTGGTGGTTGGTGAAAGACAACATCGCGAAAGGATTAACATTCACGCTTCCTCCGTCTCCCATGGTTCTCACCACGGACGCCTCGTTAGAAGGCTGGGGAGCGGTGCTCCAGGAACTGCACGTGAGTGGTCACTGGCATCCAGTTCAACGCAAGTGCCACATCAACCTGTTAGAACTCAAAGCCGTTCGATTGGCCTTGCAGGCTTTTCTGCCACGAATTCAGAATTGTTTAGTGCTGGTCCAGACGGACAACACAACGGCCATGCACTATATCAACAAGCAGGGTGGGACAAGATCACAGATTCTCTCCAAAGAAGCTCAACTGATTTGGGATTGGGCAATTTTTCACAATATTGCTCTGACAGCAGAACACCTCGCAGGTTCGCTCAATATAACAGCGGATGCGCGGAGTCGTCAGAAATCCATCATTCACGAATGGGAGTTAGACCAAACTATTCTGGAGGAGGTGTTCTTGGTCTGGGGATCCCCGACCATAGACCTGTTTGCAACTCCGGAGAACACCAAATGCCGATTCTATGCAAGCAGGGATCACCATCCGGGGTCCTTGGGGAACGCGCTTTCGATTGCCTGGCACGGCGCATTCTTTTACGCTTTTCCTCCGATACCCCTAATCCCAAGGTTGATCAGGTAAGCCAAGGCGGAGCCGTGCAGAATGATCTTGATTGCACCAGCGTGGCACCGTCAGTTCTGGTACACAGAACTCCTCCTGCTTTCTCAGGACCGTCCAATTCGCCTGCAACCGGTTCCTTCTCTGTTGACGAGGTCTCAGGGTCAAGTGCTCCATCCGGACCCGAGCTCGCTTCACTTGACAGCGTGGCTCCTGAGTACAGGGAATTCCAGAATCTGAATCTCAAAGACGAGTGTAGGGACATTTTGTCTCAAGCTCGAGCTCCAAGTACGAACAGAACTTGTAGGGCAAAATGGAAAAGGTTCTGCCTCTGGTATCAGAAACATCTTCACCCTTACACTTAAGGTCCGCATCAGATTTTGACAAATATCCTTTCGCTGGCTAAGTCTGGGTTGGCTCATTCTTCTGTTAAAGTTCATCTGGCAGCCATCTCGAGATTCAGACGGACGTCTTCAGGTCCTTCGCTTTGGTTCGCTAGGATTATCAAGCAGTTCTTGAAAGGCCTGTTCAGGGTTTTTCCTCCAGTCCGTCCTCCTCCACCAGTCTGGCAACTTAATTTGGTCTTGGCTCAGCTAATGAGAAAACCGTTTGAACCCATTCACAAAACGGACCTGAAATTCCTATCTTGGAAGCTAGCTCTTCTGTTGGTATTGACATCAGCCAGAAGGATTAGCGAACTCCAGGCAATGACAATCGTGGAGCCTTTCCTACAATCCAAGCGGGATGTCCTGATCCTACAGATGAATCCAAAGTTCTTCCCTAAGGTTCCGCCTGAATTCCATCTGAATGAACCGTTGATTTTGAAGTCTTTTTTCCCGCGACCTGCTACTCCAGCAGAGAGGTCCTTGCTAATTTAACAAGTGTGTGTATATATATATATATATATATATATATATATATATATATATATATATGATTTTCCAATGTGAGTATCTATGTAGCAAGATAGTGATATTCTTATAACAAAATGTGCTTTTAGGGCTTACTGCTAGCTACTCTGATACAAAGCATGGGAATCTATGAAAGTTCCAATACTGGGGAAAGAAAACAAGTTACTTACCTGTAACTTTGGTTCCCCAGTATTGGTAACTTTCATAGATTCCCATGTGCCCACCCTCCTCCCCTGGGAAAGCTCGGCCTTTTTACTGAGATAGTGGCTGTTGCGCAACAGCTACGAAAATCTGAGGCTCTCTCAGGAGGGTTCTAAGGGGTGAGGCTGTTCTGATTTGGTTGTTACAGAATTCTTGGTCTCTTTTACAAAAAGAGGTGGACAAGCTACAAAATGAGATGGGGCCTAGGCCTAGTTTCTCTTTGTACTTACTGCTATGGTATTTTTTATTTACCGAGGCTCCCATTCAGACGACGGGGGAATGATACAAAGCATGGGAATCTATGAAAGTTACCAATACTGGGGAACCAAAGTTACAGGTAAGTAACTTGTTTTCTTCACATTGGTCTAATGTTTTCTTAATTTGTTCCCACCTCTAATATCATTGAATGCGGTAAGATACATTTATACGAAGATTAATGGTACTGCTGAAATTATTATTTGGCTAACAGCTGCATGTTTTTA
The DNA here is from genome assembly GCF_964263255.1 of Lissotriton vulgaris. Taxonomy (NCBI): domain Eukaryota; kingdom Metazoa; phylum Chordata; class Amphibia; order Caudata; family Salamandridae; genus Lissotriton; species Lissotriton vulgaris. The sequence continues at coordinate 1,843,905,307 of NC_141687.1, forward strand.
TTTAAAAGGTGCCAAGATTGTACGTCCAGCACTGTGTAAAATTGGTCTTCTCTTAAGGGTTGCATGGAGTGTTTTGATGCAAGCAAGTTACTAAAAAACGAAAGGCTGTGTGAATCTCCAAAGCCCAGTGCCCCAGTATGAGTGATATTGTATATAACTGTTTTAGTCGACAATCACATTCTACCTATTACAGATACTGTAACCTGTTAGGCATGCCTGTCCTTTAAGAAGTCACCAAAGGCTCGACCTTTGCTGCACAGAAATGCGTGCCCTTAGTAGAGGAGCAAGCATGGTTCCAGGTCATATTTGAGCATAGATTACTGAGTATAGTCCCTTGGTCCCGCCTGTCAGTTTTTCTACTTGCAGTGTTCGACAAGTTAGGGTTATCGGAAAATGGTTCTAGCAAATTACACTTCTCCAAGGATAACTCTCAAAAGTTCTACATTCAGTGATTAAGTATCAGAACCCCACACTCTTACCTTAAGTGACTCTTTGAGTGTGCATCTTCACAAAAATACTGGTGAAGTACTTAGCAGTATTTAGGATACAGGAGTTTTTTGGTCTCTTGGTGAGGGAAAATAAAGTAACTAACCCTCATACCAGCAGACGGTTTGCCTGCATTTCGGTCCTTTACATGGGGACTATGAGTTGTGCATGTGATTTTCACAACAGAGCTTGCTTAAAGTTATCAATTCACCAGTTTTACACCAAAATGTACCCTGAGAGATTGCCTAAATTACCTTATACCACTGAGGTGGATCTCTGGGGCATCCATATCCCAGATTTATGTCTACGCCAGGTGTCTTCAATACTTTTTTCTCATTTGTAACATAGTCACCAATGGTGTATGCTCAATGTTGTAGGAGAATAGGAGCCCTCAATGCCCCCAGTTCTCAACATTCATACTGAAGAAGCCCCAGCAGGGAGTCCAAGATAAAAAAGAGGACTCACTCAAGAAAGAAGGAGCTGGGAAATTAACTGAATCGTGACTCCCCCTGCCTGCTTCATTCCCTGGCAGCCTCCCTTGTTAGATGGGACCATTCTGATCAATTCGAGTCCGTCGTCTTAACATTGTTCACTCAATGGAGTAGAACTTGTATACTTCCATTGCCCCTTAGGGGGTTACTGATTTTGGATTCCAGTACTCATGGAATTATGAGTATTTGCCTTGAGAGGCGTTGTTAGACTTCCATTGAGGATTTGTCTTCAATTCCTTCATCTTCAAGAAGTGCTTTTCTGGGGGGTGTCATGCCTATCTATAGACCTTGGGAATGAACAACTCTACTTTCAGGATCCCATCCAGCATCAACATGGACATAAGACCAAGGAATTGTCTGCAATTCAATCAGACCGGAGTGTTGGATTTGATCTTCCAGGAGGAGCTCCTACTTAAGAGCACAGAGTTTGTAACAGTTTCATCTCTCCAGTGCTGGTGCTTTTTACCCGTTTCTGTGGTAGCATTTATGTTCCTGTACCTACTCTACCTTTGCTGGACCTTATTTCTAATCAACCAGTACCCAAAATCAAATGTAACTTACAGTTGTTCTGGTGTCTCTAACTTCACAGGTACTGGGGCTTAAATCCCATACACTCCCCGTATTACTGGGGCGGACCAGTTATCATTTCTTCTGCTTATCGGTGCCACAGCAAATCCCATGATTGGGATGCAGAAACTGAGAATGCTTCAGAGTAGTGATATGAAGATTACTTGCCTGCATAAGGTTATTCTTTTCCGTTATGAGTGGCTCGACCTTCTCCTTTGGGCTTAACCTGGCAAACAATTAAAACAGAGATTGAATCATTCTGGGCGGGACTGCTAGATGCTCATATAACCCTGTGTCTGACACTAATGATTATAGGATGCCAAAGCAAACTGAAATTAGATATTGAGACAGAAGCTTTAATTATTATTTCCACAGCTGTACTTAGAATTTTAATTGCTGCAGCTTGGAAAGACACTGAGGCCCCAACCTTCCAAATGTGGCTGTCTAGACTACTGGGAATACATAATGTAGAGGCGGCTCTGTATGAAATCAAGGGGAAAAAATTAAGAGAAGTGGGGATGAAGACCTGGGCACCAGTAGCCGCTTGGCGTGCTAGCAGATTGTAGTATACTGATTGATCTTTAGGACTATGGCTACGGCATTGTACTTATTTGTTATATTCTGTTCTAATCTTTTATTTGTTTGCTGTAGCCGGCATAAACTGTACAATATTTATATCAAAAACACTAACTATTCCTTGATGTATAAGAATAAATTCTGTCAGACACTAAGTTATGTAAGTCGACAACCGACCTCTACATTACCTTTCTTTTGTTAATTTAGGTGCTTTGTTTATGCTGTATCTTGCCTCTTTCATTCAATTATGTATATTGTTTCCTTATTATGCCTCATGGATTCTCAATAAAAAATATTAAAAAAATAAAATAAAAAAAAAGGAACTTAACCTGGCAGACTCATCATCTGGGAAGTAGAGGGGTCTATTCCACATTTCTTTGTTGCGAAGATGTTTGCAAGATTTACTCAACCTCGTAAAGGGATATGGTAAGCACAAAATGTTGTGTAGCAAATATAGTGTCTGCTGTGGAGGTCTTTTGCTTTTCTTCAGACCTCTGTGCACTCGTGTGTGATTCAGTGACTTTCAATAAGACCAAATGTCCAATATACATGATCTCTGCGCCTCCATAGTCCAAGTCTGATTCATTGGAAAAAGGCCTCTTTAGACCTCTCTCTGACTAATATGGATTCTTTGCTGGCGAACCCCAACCAGAATATGAAGTGCAAGTCCCAATACACACATCCTCTCTCAAGAAGTTTGAAGTAGTTTTCTAGCACCTCTTGTATTTGTCATTAGCAAACTCTTTACTCCAGTATTGGAGCTTTCATAGATTCACAAACCTGAATCATTTCCCTGTCGTCGAGACGAGAGTCTCGGGTACATAAAAAAACATTGCTTAGTAGTATAGCCAACTGAAAAGAGGCTTAGGGCCATTTCTCTTTTTCAACCCATAACCTTTGTTATGTAAAAAAGGACCAAACTTTTTTCTTAGCCAATCAGAGCTCCTCATCCTCTAGAACCCTCCTGAGAGAACCTTCTCCCCTCAGATTTTCTACGGGCACGTTGTGCTAGGGAGTCTCCTTTGAGCTCTGCTCAAACTCTGGATATCCAGCTTTATAGGTACTTGATTTCTATCTTTTTTCTCTTGGATTTGAGATTATTGTGAGCTGTTCTCATCTACATTCTGTAGAATGGGAAAGAGAAGAAGGGTCTTTTTAGAGCAAGTGCCACCTGCTTTAAGAAGAGACTCTACACTGATGACCCACATGAAGACTGCACTTGTTGTCTTTATCTGGACCGCCAAGCCAAGGACTGCAAAGTATGTCGCACTTTCTCTAGCAAGACCCTTCGAGATCGTGAGGGACGCCTTTTGATATGGCTTCAGAAGATCAAGGCCAGAAAGGAGGTGGTCTCTAGTGATAGTGACCAGGAGTCCTCCTCTACAACTAGGAGATCTAAAAAAAGATAAAGATCTCCTCAGGCTCACTCCTCAGAGGAACGTCCTGAGAAGGCCCTAAAAAAGACCACTCATGGGTCTTCAGGGCATAGTCCTTCAAAATCTCCTCAGCCAAAAGAAAAGGAGAGCAAAGGACACACTTTTAAAGAGAAAGTTTCCAAGAGAGCCTCTTCTGAGCCTCCAAAGACCCCACCTTTGGTCCAAGAATTCTTCAGGAAACCATCCTCTAGTATTCTTGAGGAGAAAAGCAAAAAATCTGGATCGTCGACGAGAGTGTCGACGAAGAAATCATCGTCTACGGTGACGACCACAGAGGTAGAGAAACTGCCACTGATTGTTATACTGTTGACTGCGTCATCGTCGACGGGAGCGTCGACGGCGGTAACATCGACAACGACATCAACGATGGCAGTGATGACGACGACCATGTTGACGACGCGATCGTCGATGGTGATGACGACAGGGTCGTCGACGGGAATGCCGAAGACTATTACTATGTCGTCGGCGAGGAATGGTTCTGCTGCAGTGTCGACGACGTCAACGATAGTGTCGACGGCGAGAAACTCCAGAAAAACAAAAGAAGACGATTACACCAGCAGTGACTTCCCCGAGCAAGATTACTCCTCTAGTTCCATCACACCTTTTGGAAGAGGAAGAATCTGATGAAGAGGAGGATGAGGGGCCCTTTGGGTATGCCAGTAACCTATCACAACTCCATGTGAAATGTCAAGAGGATGAGGATGAAGAGGGTTATGAAGAATATCACAGCCTCTCACAGCATCATTTCCAACAAGGACTTCAGGAAGAGATGGTCGCTATGCCATCCTCCATGATGATGGACTTACAGTTCATGTTGGCAGATTATAAGAAGAGGTTCCCTCCATCAGTAGTCCCTCAGGAAGTTCCTCCTTCACGTCCCCGTTCTATTCTGGCTACTCCAGTCTGCAGCAGAGAATCGCTACTGGACACTACTCCACAAACACCTCAGGTCCAACATCACCAGGATCCAGTTACCACGGATGAGGACGATCATGAAGAAGGGGAGCTAACGGAGCCCCACAATAAATGGGATGACTGTTTAATCCCATCTCCGGCATCACCCACACAACAGCCAGCGGATTCTCCACCAGTGGATATTGGTGGATTCCACAACTTGATGGAGAGAGCTGCAAAAAGATTTCAGTTGCCTCTGAAGACAACTCAGGCAGAATGCTTTCTTTATGATTTGGGGACCCTTGTGGAGTGCGTGAAACTGACCTTCTGCCCCAGAGAGGACTGAGGATTGTTGTGCCCTGTTCACCAAGGAGCCGCCTAGCGCCTCGCCGGACCCGCTTCGCGGGTCCCGCAGCGCTCGAGAAAAACACCTGGACTTCTGCTGAGTGCCTGTGACATCGCAGAGGGAGGCGCGGGGCAGGCAAGTGCGTCGGCGGGGCTGCAAGCTTTCTGGCAGGGACTCCAGTGTCCAGGAGTCCCTGCGCGCCCAACTCGTAACACCTGAGCTGCTCTCCCCACTGGCCACGCCCCCCCGCCAACGGAGCAAAAGCGGGCTCGGCCAATTGCTCACTGGGACCCTTGTGGAGTGCGTGAAACTGACCTTCTGCCCCAGAGAGGACTGTGGATTGCTGTGCCCTGTTCACCAAGGAGCCGCCTAGCGCCTCGCCGGACCCGCTTCGCGGGTCCCGCAGCGCTCGAGAAAAACACCTGGACTTCTGCTGAGAGCCTGTGACATCGCAGAGGGAAGCGCGGGGCAGGCAAGTGCGTCGGCGGGGCTGCGAGCTTTCTGGCAGGGACTCCAGTGTCCAGGAGTCCCTGCGCGCCCAACTCGTAACACCTGGGCTGCTCTCCCCGCTGGCCACGCCCCCCGCCAACGGAGCAAAAGCGGGCTCGGCCCATTGCTCACTGGGACCCTTGTGGAGTGCGTGAAACTGACCTTCTGCCCCAGAGAGGACTGTGGATTGCTGTGCCCTGTCCACCATGGAGCCGCCTAGCGCCTCGCCGGACCCGCTTCGCGGGTCCCGCAGCGCTCGAAAAAAACACCTGGACTTCTGCTGAGTGCCTGTGACATCGCAGAGGGAAGCGCGGGGCAGGCAAGTGCGTCGGCGGGGCTGCGAGCTTTCTGGCAGGGACTCCAGTGTCCAGGAGTCCCTGCGCGCCCAACTCGTAACACCTGGGCTGCTCTCCCCTCTGACCACGCCCCCGCCTATCAGCCCATCACAGAGTTGCATAGTGTATAACAGTCCTTAGGGCTTCCGCTTCGCGGGAGCGAGCGGGAGCGTGCCGGGAGAAGCCCGGGACAAGGGCGGGACCGTCTGTGGCCGTCGGGACCGTCTGTGGCCGTCAGCGGCCGTAAGAGGCTGGGCTGGGCCAACCCTCTTCCATTTGATTCTCCCCAACTCCAGCCGAACTGAGGAACTGAATACGGAGATGCCCTCACCGGCACCCTGGGAAACCCCTTCAAGGGCGGGGGGAAGCAACACAGGGACGTTGGACAATTATTTGAAATCTGCCAAAGGAGATGGAGGCAAAGAAAACTCCTTGGAGAGGCGTAGGGCGGAGCGTCGTCGCTCAATCGAATCTATGATGAGCAGACCCCTGACCGAGATAATCCCGTATCCCATTTCCCAAGAGGAGGGTACTCCCACTGATAGTCAAAATCTACCAACTGCAGAGGACTTTCCCCTACTATTACGGGAAACCCCAAACATCCCTGGTATCCTGCCTGAAAAGACTATAGAAATCACCCCATCCTCGTCATCCCATATGGCAGTGGACTTGGTCACCCAAACCCCGCCACTGAACAAAAATAAGAAAAGCAAGCCAAAGCACAGTGTAGTGGTGGAGCTGCACGGACCTCCACCTAGTAAACGTAGAAGGAAGACAAGGGGGGGTGAGGGGGGGCAGGGAAAATCCAAACTATCCCATCTAGATTTTGGTAAAAAACATAAAACCGTGCCCTCCCTTGGCAGGGATAACGACATGGCGCCTATCGATATCGCCTCTAAGGATTCAAATACCAACACAGTTACCACTAATAGTAACTTAGTGGTTAACACGACTAATATAGCCCCCTCTCTTACAACCTCAGGGAGTATAGAATTCTTATTTCGCTGACTCTTGCAGCCCATTAGTGATAGCTTGAAAAAAGTCGAGATCAGGCTTACCATTCTAGAGGCATCTCTTACTACCCTGAACACCTTAGTTAGTAAGCAATCCAAAAGTGCGGGGTCCAATCCTTCGACAGGCAACTTCCCAAAAACAGGAGTCTCGCAGGGTCCTACCAAAGTCCCTCCTCAGGGCGCTCCCACTGCCCCCCCCCTTGCAGCCACTTATGGCTATTCAAGTTCCGGCACCACGTAACAACCCAACCAATATGCCTCTACAACCAACAGGCCCTGCCCCTCTTAGCTCACAGACAGGGACTAACTCTGGCTTCCCCCAAGCTGCTAGCTCTTCCTCTCCCTCTCCGGCTCGGCCCGCCCCAAGACCACGGAGACCAGACTTGCCTCCAGAAGCCAATAGGCTAACGGTGGTGTTAGCAGGTGCCCCTCCACTACAAAGAGGAGAAAACGAAGATTTCCAATCCCTGAAGAAAAAAGTCATCAAATGGCTGAATTGGAATCGACCCCTACCACTGCACTTTAATAATGAGATCATTATGGTCAGAAGGGCTCCCTGGCTAGGGAAGACGAGAAAAACAATAATAGGGGATTGCATTCTAGTAACATTCAAAGATCCGGGTACAGTCCTGCATATCTGTGAAGGGGTGAATCGTTCATTGGATTCTACCATCCAGACCCTGCCAGTATCCTTTTTCTTCCCTCCAATTCGCATGCATCATGATCTACCGCATGAAGAATGGACAAGGGTGGAACGTAGACACAGATGCAAAGATCATGCCCGACGGCCAAATTTCCAATTACCTGATACACCCTTTTTTCATTTTAACTGCCTGAATGGTCTGGATGGGGTCGATTGACTGCCTACTTACAACCCTGTGACCCTGGATAATGGCTCACCCAGACTCCCTGAGCCACCCGCCCCCACTGTTGGCAATGCTCCTGAACCATTGACTGATCCTATATTTGAAACCGTCTCTGGCCACCTCTCTGGCACGGCAACCGACACTCCTGAACATCTGAGACTAATCTGGTGGAATGTTGCCGGACTGGCTAACAAATTGGCCGACCCCGACTGGGCAAACTACATTGAGACTGGAGACGTTTGTATGTTTCAGGAAACCTGGGCAAGAGAAGACTATGGGCACCAAGGCTATCAGTTGTTTTTTATCCCAGCAAGGTGGGAGGGCAAGGGCCGCCCGTCAGGCGGGCTCACAACTTGGGTCGCTTCCCACCTAGGTTGTGAGGCAACACGGCTACCAGTCAGCTCTGATGACATTCTTGCGGTCTTACTATCTTGGCCAAACCAAGCTAAACTTGTCTTAATCAACATCTATTCCAGGCCTGTGGGATTTGCCAAGGAATCACCGACCATAGATGAACTCACGAACTATCTGTCTGAGCTACCCAGTGATTTATCCTATGTGGTGGTAGGGGATTTTAATTCTCACTTTGAGCCATTGCCAGGTCTTTTAGAGGGATTCTCAATGGAAGAAGAGGCTAGATGGGCAGTGCCCACGGTTGAAGCTCCCCCCCCGAAGGCATGGACCCCACTTGCATTACAAATCACAGCCCTCACCCTAAAGTTCGGACTTAGAGCCTGTAATGGGCGATTGAGATCTGACGTACCCAGCAGAACCACCTATAATAGAGTGGGAAGAGAGTCTCGCTTGGACTATGTCTAGGCCCAAATAGTGAAGTGGCCAACCATTCAGGACTTTAGGGTAACGGAAAGGGTAGATAGTGACCATAATGCACTCGAGCTCGACCTTGTTCACCCTGGCCTACATACTCCCATGACCGCTTTGGAGGGGAGCAAACCTGTGCTTCTCCTGGAAAATAGCAGGAGAAGAATCAGGTGGGAGCATTTGGCTGCAAGTAAAAAGAAACTTCCCATGCTCTACGACGGGATAATTCCCATCCTGGAAATTGTGGGGGGTTTGGAGACCGAGGCGAATAACAAAGACTCCCAGGCTAAACTATGTAAGGCCCATGAGGACCTCATAAAAGCAGCGGCCCCTAACCTCTTCAGTAATATACGGAAACCAAGTAGGGGGCGGCAATGCAAATCTCCTTGGTATAACCCAGCATGCAGAAGGGCAAAAGGGGAACTCCTTAGATCTATCAAGGAGGGTCTAGGGGGGATAACCTAAGAGAAAGCAGACAGGCCTATAAGAAACTTGTTGCCCACGCTAAAGCCGAATGGGAGGAAAACCAGTGGGAAGAACTCACTAAGGCCCTAGCGATTAAAGACCACCGCCTGTTTTGGAGGATAGTGAGTGGAGGGTCGGGAAATCTCAAATCTGCAATTGAGCCAAACATCGCTCCAGGGGTGTGGCAGACACATTTCCAGTCCCTATACAGCTCTGAGCCGGGATAATTTATTATTGACACTGGGGTTGGGTGGCCAGACTATGAAGGGGATCCAATAACACTGGGCGAGGTTACTGCTGCTATAGCAGGACTCTCCTCGGGAAAGGTGCCGGGATTGGATGGCCTACCCGGGGACCTGTTTAAACAGGAGCCCATTGTTTGGGCCCCCTACCTTGCCGCTCTCTTTAACGGAGTTCTTAGCGGCATGGAAATCCATAGTACTTGGCTGGGGGCGGAGGTGGTGCCCATTTTCAAAAAGGGCTCGCCTCTCCTCCCAGCCAACTACAGACCCATTAGTCTAATTGATGTAGCGCAGAAACTATTTGGCAGGGTTTTGTTGAATCGGCTGCAGGACTGGGCGGAAGAGGTGGGTGTTCTTAGTCCCTACCAGGCGGGATTTAGGAAGGGAGTTTCCACAGTGGACCAGGTCTTTAGATTGAACATCATCTACTGGAGGGCAGCAATATTCGAGGGCGGCAGTCTCAACACAATTTTTGTGGACTTACGGGCCGCCTTCGATCTGGTGCCGAGAGGGAAACTCTGGAGCGTCCTGACAGAGATGGGCGTTCCCCCGGACATCCTATTAATCTTGCAGAGGCTACACCACAACAATTATGCTCGAGTGAGGTGTGGGAGGTCCGGGGAACTCACTGAAAGATTCCCCGTTGACCGAGGGGTAAGACAGGGTTGTGTGTTGGCACCAACCCTGTTTTGCCTCTTCGTCAACGGGGTAATCGCCCACCTAAATGCCACTGACTACACCGACGCCCCCAAATTCAATGGTAGCATGGTGCCTGCAATTATGTTTGCAGATGACACCCTGCTGCTATCTAGGACCCCTATGGGGATACAGAGGATCCTCGATTCATTTGTAGCCTTTTGCACTGACAGGGGGTTAGAAATTAATGCGGCCAAAACTAAGTTTATGGTTTTGAATCCGAGCCAAAAACTGCGGCCGAACCCGCTATTAGGAGCAGCGCGGCTCGAGAGAGTCTCCACCTTCGAATACCTCGGTGTGACTCTTAATGAAACTATATCTTGGGGATCCCATCAGAGTAGGGCAAACCTCAAATTGACACAAACTACTGGGGGCATCGCCCGGATGATGAATGGTTCCTCATACCGTCCGCTGGGGTCTCTCATCCAGATATACAAGGTCCAGGCCAGGGGAGCGACCATGTATGGGGCGGAACTGTGGGGACACACATCCTGTCGTAGTCTGTCACTAACGGAGAATAATTTCATCAGACAGATAGCCGCGCTTCTGCCCAGCACCCCGCTCCTCCCCTTGAGGCTTGATCTGGGCCTACGACCAATAGCCGAAGAAATAGGTTTGAGACCCATAGCCTTCTGGCGTAGGCTGTGGAGTAGTAATGATCTTGCAGCCTATAGGGGGGAACTGATGGAACTATTGACCCATCCGAAAGCGCTTCGGATCCCCTGGATAAAATACATCCAAAATACTTGTATGGAACTGGGGTTCTCTGATTTATGGACTGATCCTGCCAATGCCGCACTTAACATTTCTAAAAGATCCCTGGCCAATGCATACCATGAACAAAAACGAGCTAGGGTCCTAGACAGCCAGGCTGAAGGGTCATTATCCTCTGTATTTGTACAAAGTAAGGACCTATATGGGTTTGAGGGGGTTTTGGATGCCATTTCCCCAGTGCTTGCCAGAAAGCTGTTTCTCCAATGGAGATACGGTACATTGCCCTTTCGATCTTTTACTAGCTCCTGGTCTTCACCTTCCCTCTACCAAGCAGTGTCCGGCCTGTGACGCCACGGAGGAAACTGATTTACACATGGCCCTCTTTTGCCCAGCTTACAGGGTTGCGAGGAAATATTGGCTTCTTCCACTGATTAGAAACATGGGCTGCAGGGAATATGCCCCAATGTATAGGATTTTAAAATCTGATGTCTCAGGCCCAACTGTCTTTGCATTGGCAAAATTTCTCACAAATGTTTGGCACACCCGCAACCGCATTTTAAAGACGCTGGTTTCCTCCTAATTTTAAGATTTACAGTTTTAAGGCATTTTTAGCAATATGTAATTCCACTGTTTTATATTGTAAATGTGCTGATCCATTGTGATTGTATATGTGTATCTTTTATGGCCAAATGGCCGAAATAAAGATTGAAAATGAATGATTTGAAAGAGCCTTATCATAAATCAGTCGGATCCATACCATGTATGGTTGGTTGGACAAAAAGTATAAGGCGCCCTCGGACGCACCAGCGTGTTTGCTGGGCCATCCTAAACCGGACTCTATAATTTCGCAGGCAGCGCAACAAAAATCAAAGAACCCGTCAGCGCCTATTTCTGCGCCTCCAGACAGGGATGGACAGCTTTTGGACATTGCAGGTAAAAGATTCTGCTCGATGTCAGCTCTCGTAGTCAGAGCAGCTAATGCCCTTGCCATTCTGGGCAGATATGACAGGCAAATGTGGTGCTATATAGCAACATATGTTGACCTCCTTCCGGAAGGCAGTAAACAGGAGTAGAAGAAGGTTCTGCAAGAAGGTGAGAGGACTTCAGCTGAAGTCATCGACTGCACGATGGACATCGCTACCACAGCCTTTCGCTCCCTAGGAGGAGCTGCAGTTTTAACCTCATAGATGCTATTAAACATCCCTCCCCAGTGCTGCGCTGTCCATTGGAACCAGTGCTGAATGGACGTCCAATGGTCGTGCGCAGCACTGGGGAGGTAGTGCTGCCGTCGGCCAACGCACCGACGCAGCACTTAAGGGGTTAAGGTGCCAGGGTTGGCTGAGGGCCACTGCCTTTAGACCGGAGGTCCAAAATAAGATTCTGGATCTGCCATTTGATGGGGAGGATTTGTTTGGATGTCTGGTAGATGAAACCCTTCAAAGTATTAAGAAGGACACGGATACAGCGAAGGCCTTGGGTACGTTGCAGGCGCTCGAGGAAGAGGACAACCATCTTACAGAGGTGGATACCAACAAGGGAGATACACCTTCTAATACTACCTCATCACAGCAATACCGGCAGCAGTACGGACAGAGACGGTCTGGAAGCTACTCTAAATCTGCTCCCAGAGGACGAGGAGGTCATCCAGGTAAATACTACAATAATAGACAATACAACCTTCGGTGTTCAGTTTCATATGCTCCAACCCCTCCAAATGTTCCCGTGGGTGGAAGAGTAACTCACTATTTACATCAGTGGCAGAGGATAACATCGGACAAATGGGTCCTCCACATAATACTCTAGAATTTCTACACTTCCCTCCTGCCACACCACCTACGTATCAGGAAGTCAGACATCTATCTCAGATGCGTCTGGAGATTCTGGCAATGCTCCAAAAGGGAGCAATAGAACCGGTACCAAACTCCCAAAGAGGAAAAGGATTTTATTCCCGATTCTTCTTGATCTGGAAGAATGCTCTCAAGTGGCGTCCGATCCGGGATCTAAGGTCTCTAAATGCCTACCTCAAAAAACAGTCATTCAGAATGGTGAACTCCAAGATATTCGGCTACTCTTAAACCCAGGAGACCAAATGACCTCCCTAGATTTACAGGATACATATTTTCATATCCCCATCCATCCTTCCCACAGAAAGTATCTTAGATTTACAGTGGGCAGGGACCATTACCAGTTCAGAGTGCTACCGTTCGGCCTCAAGTCTGCCCCAAGACTTTTTACGAAATGTCTGGCGAAGACAAAAACACCAAATATTCCCATACCTAGACGATTGGTTGATAAAGGCGACATCAGAGAAAGCGGCTCAATCTTCAACTTCGGCATGCATGGAGTTGTTTGCAGATCTGGGTCTGACTTTAAATGTGAAAAAATCGTCTCTTCAACCATCCAGAAGGATCACGTTTTTAGGTGCAATCCTAGACAAGTCACAGAACAAGGCATTCCCATCCATAGAAAGACAATTGGGACTCGTATCTCTGGCCAAGGAGTTCAGGAGAAGAAAGTGTCTTTCAGTCCGAAAGTACAAATCGCTTCTTGGGACAATGTCTTCCTGCATACCACTCATTCCCCTTTGTCGATTGAGAATGCGTCCATTACAAGAGGTGTTAGATCTACCAAGTACCAAGCAAAGGGATCCTTCGAGGACAAAATCAACGTCACGCAACCAATGTTGCAGGCGGTAACTTGATGCACTCACAGAAGCAAAATCTCGGTGGGTCTTTCCTTCCTTACCGAACCAGTTCCATTAGTGGTTACCACGGATGCCTCTCTGGAAGGATGGGGAGCAGTCCTCCAGGACTTACAAGTCAGCGGCCAATTGAAACAAGAACAACACCTTCACATAAACCTATTGGAATTCAGGACAATAGGTTTGGCATGGTTAGCCTTCCTGCCAAGAGTAGAAGGAAGATCGATGTTATTGTGGACAGACAACACAACCGCGATGCACTATATAAACAAATAGGGGCGCACAAGATCACTCTCCCTGTCGAGAGAAGCTCAGAAGATATGCAAATGGGCTATAAGGCACAAAGTAACTCTAAAAGCTGTACATCTTCCAGGGGAGCAAACAAGACAGCGGATACTCTCAGCAGGCAGAAGACAACCTGTCACAAGTAGGAACTTAATCAGGACATACTACTGGAAATATTTGGCAAATGGGGAATGCCGACAGTGGATCTGTTTGCCACAGCTCAGAACAAGAAATGCCAATACTTTGCAAGCTGGCATCACCAACGAGGATCGTGGGGGAATGCGTTTTCGATGGCATGGTCAGGCATCTTTGTCTACGCTTTTCCGCCAATTCCCCTTCTACCGCGAGTGCTCACAAAGATGAAGAAGGAGCCGTGCAGGATGACACTGATAGCCCCATGGTGGCCCAGGTAGCACTGGTTCACGGAACTGCTCCTTTTATCAAAAACAGAACCGATACGTCTACAGCCAATACCAGCACAGTTGACTATGGCTCAGGGACAGGTGCAGCATCCAGACCCGACATCACTGCAATTAGCGGCCTGGCTCCTGAATACAGAGAATTTCATCACTTAAACATATCGGCAGAATGCAGAGAGATCCTGGCAAAAGCAAGGGCTGAAAGCACTAATAAAACATATAAGATGAAATGGAAAAGATTCTGCTTGTGGTGTTAGGAGAACGACTTAAATCCTCTGTGGGCAGAGGCACATCAGATCATCCCATATTTACTACGGCTGGCAAAGTCAGGTTTGGCCCATGCCTCAATTAAAGTGCATCTAGCGGCGGTCTCTAGATACAGGAGAAACTCATCGGGTCCGTCTCTGTGGTCGGAAAGGATTGTAAAACAATTCATGAAGGGGTTGTTTAGAGCTTACCCACCTATCAGGCCTCCACCTCCACTATGGCAGCTGAACATTGTTTTATCACAATGATGAAACCACCATTTGAGCCAATTCACAAAACTGATCTAAAATTCCTATCCTGGAAGGTGGCTCTATTGTTAGCTCTAACATCAGCCAGGAGAGTGGGAGAGATACAGGTACTTACAACGCAAACACCTTTTCTGCAATTCAGAGAGGACAGGTTAGAGCTCAGAACAAATCCGAAGTTTATTCCGAAAGTACCAACGGATTTCCACATGAATGAGCCATTGATCCTTAAAAGATTCTTTCCTCAACCATCTACAGCTGCAGAGAGGACTCTCCACACTCTGGATGCTCAGCGTTGTCTGAAATTTTATTTGCAAAGAACAAGAGCTTTCAAAAAATCGACACAATTGTTTGTGGCTTTTAGTGCCCCTAGGAAAGGGTTCCCGTTGTCAAAACGGGGAATTGCACGATGGATTTCAAACGCCATTCAATTCTGTCATCAGGCGGCGGGGAAGCCGTTGGGTGCGCGTGTTCGTGCACATTCAACAAGATCGGTGTCAACCTTTACTGCTCTGTTTTCAGGCGTCTCCATTCAGGACATCTGCAGGGCGGCTACCTGGAGGAGTACGCATACCTTTACCAGACATTACTGCCTAGACGCTCATGCGAGAGGCGATGTAGCAGTGGGACAAGCTGTACTGAGGAACCTTTTCCAGTAATGGTGAGCCTTCTTTGTCATCCCTCCTTCCTTCGTTGGTAACAGAAGCACATTTTATTGTTGTATGCTGTCTGGTATATAATTTATGAATAATTTGTCTATGCATATTTATATACAAATACTGCTCTGAGGGAAGATTATGTGTTGCCTATTTGGGAGAAGTAGGTGACAAAACAAAATGTGCTATGTTTTACTGCTCGCTATTCTGATTCAGGTATGTGAATCTATGAAAGCTCCAATACTGGAGTAAGAAAACAAGTTACTTACCTGTAACTGTAGTTCTCCAGTATTGGAAGCTTTCATAGATTCACATACGCCCACCCTCCTCCCCTGAGAGGTTCACCTCAGATTAGGCACAAAGGGTGTTATAGCACAAGTGCCTGAAAATCTGAGGGGCAGAAGGTTCTCTCAGGAGGGTTCTAGAGGGTGAGGAGCTCTGATTGGCTAAGGGAAAAATGTTGGTCTTTTTTTACATAACAAAGGTTATGGGTTGCAAAAGAGAAATTGGCCTAAGCCTCTTTTCAGTTGGCTATACTACTAAGCATTGCTTTTTTATGTACCGGAGACTCCCGTCTCGATGACTGGGAAATGATTCAGGTATGTGAATCTATGAAAGCTTCCAATACTGGAGAACTACAGTTACAGGTAAGTAACTTGTTTTCTTCTTGGACCAGTATGACCCAGAGTGATGAGTATGACTCTGGTGCCATCGGTTCATAGGCTGAACTGCATACCTTTGTTCGTATTCACTCAGGAAGTCCAGGATAAGATGTTGAATCCCATCTTGACAGGACAGGGATTCCTTTTGTTTACTAGGGTTCTTAATCAGTGCAAGGCAAAAAATCCCATACAGCAATTGCTACCAAGACACCGCTTAAATTCTCTCAGTCGCAGTAACCACTGATCAGTTTTGGAGAGAAGTGAAGGTGCAGGATTTTCATGACTTTTCCAACAGATGGGCTTCATGGGAACTGTCCCTTGCTAGATCCACGAAGAGGCCTAGCAGACCTTGGAAGGGCTAATTAGTCTGCATAATTAAAGAAGAGGAGAAGGTGCAGAATTGACTTCCTGCCCTAGTAGTGAAGTTCCACAGCTCTCCAGCGTGACTCTGGTGTTCCAATTGAACAAACAAATGAGATGTATTTCCGCTTTCGACACGGTCAACCATGGCATCCTGCTGACCAAACTAGAAGAGGTTGGGGTGTCAGGGAAGGCATTAGAATGGTTCAGTTTGTATCTTTCCGACAGGTGTCAGGCGGTTTCTCTTCCGCCATTTCAATCAAAATTCTCCAATGTCCACCATGGTGTTCCTGGGATCGGCGATTAGCCCTATTCTCTATAGAATCTATATGAGACCCTTGATTGAAATCATAAAGGCACTTGGTGTGAAGTTGGTGAACTATGCTGATGACACTCAGCTCTTCTTCTCCTTAGAGGGGAATCAGTCAATTTCTTTAGCGACTTTTCATGATTTTATGCATGATACTGCTCGGTGGCTAAGAGCCAACTCGCTTAAATTCAACTCAGATAAGACTAAGGTCCTCCACTGCCCGGTGGAGAAACTTCCTCCCCCTTTTCCTGATAATTTTTGGCCTTCAGCTGCCCCAACTTTGGTTCGAGCCAAAGCAGTACGTAATTTAGGAGTTATGCTCGATGCTAACTTACCCCAAGAAATGCATGTAAATACGGTGATGGGGAACTGTTTTTCTTTGATCAGAGCCTTGAGAAAAATCCTTCTGCTGGCGTCCAAGACGGCCAGAGCGTTGTTCATTGGAAATCTCATTCTTAGTAGGGTGGACTACTATTGGAGGCCCCAACATTTTTGGTTGAACGTCTCCAAAGAGGCCAGACCTTTGCGGCAAAACTAGCACTGGTGAGACCGCTGTGTGCATCAGGTTCTTTGGCTCTTGCAGAGCTTCACTGGTTACCAATAAGGCAGAGGATTCCGTTTAAGTCCCTCTGCTTGATTTTCAAGGCTCTGCATGGGGTTGGATCTAAACCCCTTCAGGAGACCTTTGTGTGGTATACTCCATTAAGTTGTCTCTGTTTCTCCACAGCCTGTCTGGTGAGAGCTCCGAAAATTCGCAAAGCCACGTCAGGAGGCAGGGCGTTCAGATCTGCTGCTGCCAAACTTTGGAGCAGCCTTCCTTTGGAAATTAGGCAGTTTCAAGGAAAAGGGTTAAAAATGTGGCTGTTCCCTAGAATGTGATAGTTAGGAGGGCACCTCTTTGTAACTCTTTTTTGGCATCTTCCACTGACTGATGATTCACGTACTATAGTGCCTAGATACCTGTAGGGTGATAGCCGAGCTTTATAAATATCACATACAATAAAATTAACTTCTCCAGTATTGGGGTGTCTTTCATAGATTCACATGCCTGAATCATTCCCCGTCGTCGGAGTGGGAGTCCCATGGTACATAAAAAAGCAATAATATGCCTATAGAAAAGCCAAAATCTTGGCAATAACAAACCAGGAAGTAAAGTAGCCCTAAGCTACAGTGTAAAAAACTCCCACACTCGTGACTATCCTAGTCATTTTGTATAGACCAAACTGCAGCCAATCAGGCGACAGCACCCACCAGAATGTTCTCCCCAGAGGCTCAGGCTCTCAGATTTTCTACTGCACTTCGTGTGAAGGGAGTCTCCCTGAGCTCTGCTCAGTTTATTCTTACTTTGGTTGGTTTTCTACCTTCTAAAGATGTCTACTTATAAATCCCGTTTTAGGGCTTGTGATTCTTGTGGAAAGCTAAGGCTGTTCAAGGAGGATCCTCACAAGAAATGCATATATTGTCTGTGTCCAGATCATGAGGTGAAGGAGTGTAAAATCTGCAGAACCTTTCCTCAGAAAACCCTTCAGGGACAGCGAGGGTCGTCTTCTCCTGTGGCTCCAGAAGATAAAGGACCAGGATAACCCCGTTTCTGAGGTAGGAGCATAGCCTCGGGGTCTTCTATATCCTCTAGGAAGAGGAAAGCTGAGGTTGAGTTAGCTTCTCCTTGGGCGAAGGTGTTGAAGAAAGCCCAATCCTCTCAGGATTCTGGCGTGCCTTCTACTTCAAAAAAGGCTTCTCCCCCTGTTAAATCTGGACCTAGTACGCCCTCAAGGAAAATCTGGAAAATCTACATCTTCCAAAGCAGCTTCTCATAAAATTTTACCTCAGACTGCTCCTTTGACCTCTTCAGCGTCAAATACAGCTTCACCGTCGCCATCGCTTCATGTGGCCACCTCTTAAACATCTACGGTGACTTTCTCCTCACCAAAACCAGCTATGGTGATGTCTACAGCCTCCTCACCGTCGACGTTGGTTCAGGTCCAAGTTCGACCCATCTCGTCGGCGAAGATTTATTATTTATTTATTTATTTAGAGATTTATAGAGCGCCTGGTGACCCGGAGGCATCCCCGCGCTATAAAGTCAAAAGTCAGAAACGAGCAGAAGGAAGCAAAAAGAACCTATTTAGGAAAAAGAAAGGTTTTAAGCTGCTTGCGAAAGCGCAAATGGCAGGATTCCAGCCGCAGGCCACAGGGAAGCGAATTCCAGCGTGCGGCTGCCCTTACAGAAAAGCGACGGCCTCCCGTGCGTACCTTCCTAAACTTGGGGACGGTTTCCAGTCGCTCACTATCCGAGCGCAGAGATCTCGAGGCTTTGTACGGGGTGACCAGACCCGCTAAAATCGGAGGGCCTTGCCCATTCAGAAGCTTATGGGCGATACACATAGCCTTAAAATCGATCCTCTCTCGCACAGGAAGCCAGTGGAGGGCTTTAAGCGCTGGTCTAGCAGAGGCTCGAGAAGAAAGGCCCATCAACATCCTGGCTGCCGCGTTTTGTGTTCGTTGAAGTTTGCCAAGAGTGTCTTCAGGGGCCCCTAAGTAAATCACATTGCTGTAGTCCAGTCGTGAAAGTACCAATCCTTGGACTAGGAGCTTCCTGGACAGAGGGGGGAAGCAGAGGGAGAATCTTACGGACAGAGCGTAAAAGTCCAAAACAAGTTCCTGCTGTTTTTTTTGCCTGGATTTTCATGGATAAGTCCTGTTCGAGCCAGACCCCCAGGCTCTTGATTTCTGTTTTGGGAGCGGAAACCTCACCCATAGGATCGGGCCAGACAGATGGTGGAATCGCTGTCCATTTTTTCCCCAGCAGCATAATTTCTGTCTTAGACCCATTAAGTTTGAGTGAGGAATCGCACATCCAAAGATGAATTTCCTGAAGGCAGTGTAGCAGATTATCTGAGCATTGGTCAAGATGTGAGAGAGAGACAACCAGTTGCGTGTCGTCTGCATAACTCACAATCTTGATACCAAAGGGGGCAACCACATCTTCCAGAGGGGCCATGTATGCATTAAAAAGGGTGGGACTAAGTGAGGAGCCTTGGGGCACCCCACTTAGAAGGGGAAGATGGTCAGAACGAGAGTTGCCATCCCAGACCTGGAACGTGCGGCCCGACAAGAATGACTCTATCCAGGCTAAGGCAGTGCCCCCGAGCCCCACCCTGGCCAGCCGATGGATCAGGACACGGTGATTCACCGTGCCGAAGGCTGCACTTAGGTCCAGGAGGATCACTGCCACTGATCTCCCCTGAATCCAAAATGCACCTAGCCTCCTCGATGACAGCGAGGAGGGCAGTGTCTGTGCCCTGGCCAGGGCGAAACCCCGTTTGGGAGCAACGCAGGAGTTTGTTAGATTCCAGGAACTGGGACAACTGGACATTAACCAGTTTTTCAGCGATTTTACTAATGCCAGGTAAGAGCGAGATCGGCCTATAATTGGCCAGATCGGCCGGATCCAGCTGGGGTTTCTTTATTAGGGCTTTAACTACCGCCCCCTTCCAACTAGGAGGGACGGAACCTTGTGATAGTGAGGAATTGATCAGCTCCAGGACTGAAGGAACAATCTCAGGAGCGACTTGTTTCAAAAACCTCATGGGAGCGGGGTCACAAGGAGAGCCACTTCTCATCTTGGCCAGGGTCTTATCAAGTTCATCCAATGATACAGCCCTAAAGGCATTAAGCTGTGGTCGAGGAGCCTCTGCTGAGCAAGTCTCAGGAGCCACGCTATCCCAGCAAGATAGCTGAGATGGCTGAGGAAGTGAGGTCAAAATATTGGAAATTTTAGATTCAAAGAACTTCGCGAGTTCCATACTCCTATCCGATGAAGCCAGGGCCGATGTAGGGGGCTGCGGAATCTTTAAGAGTTCTTTAACTATGAGATAGGTCTCTCTCGAGGAGTTTGTGGCATTTTTGATCCTATCATCATAGTGAGAGGCCTTGGCTAATTTCAGGGCTAGTTTGTAGGCTCTAACAGCCGTCCGATAGGAGTCTTTTTTTGTGTGAAGCCAGTCCTTCCTCCACAGACGCTCCAATTTTTTGCAATCCTTGCGGAGGGCTCTCAGTTCCGAATTGAACCAAGGGGCAGAGCCTATCTTCCCACTCTTATTTTCTCGGGTCTTTATAGGTAGAATGGAATCAAGTGAACCGATAATCCAGTTCCTGAAGTTGCTGTCAGCCAAAACAAGGTCCGCAGTAGGAGCGGGAGTCGTCAGTTCCAGTGCTCTGGACCAATCCTCAATCGAGAGCCTAGACCAGGCCCTATCCTGGGTATAAGTAACGGGCTTATGAGGTTTCCTGAAATCCCCTGGCCAGGAGAGGGAGACCAAAAAGTGGTCTGTCCAGGGGAGGGGACAAGGGGGTTTGGCCTGGATAGAACGGACATTCGTAAAAACAGGGTCCAACAAATGGCCCTGATTGTGGGTGGCCCCATTATTAACCAATTGAAGACCACAGGCGGCCAAGTCCAACCTCAAATCAGCGGCCCCCGTGTCAAGGGGATCATCAAAATGAATATTGAGGTCACCAAGAACAGTGAAATTGGATGTAGAGGGGGCCAGAGCTGAGATGGATTCTAGCAGCGAGCTGGCAAAAGGACCAAAGTGGCCCGGGGGGGGTGATACACCAAAAGGCCCATGAGAGAGGTGATAGGGGCCAATTGAATTGAAAAGTGGCAACTCTCTGAGTCCATGATTTGTGCATCGCTAATTCTGCATGTAAAATGGTCTCTGTGCAGAATAGCCAGCCCGCCCCCTCTACCAGAGGGGCGTAATTGGGACTGAATAAGAAAGCCGGAGGGAGAACCATGACCATATCCGAGTCCGAATGTGTCGTGAGCCATGTTTCTGTAAGAAACAGGATGTCTAGCTCGTGGTCAAGGAGGAGGTGATTAATTAACAGGGCATGTTTGGGAAGCGACCTACAATTCAATAATGCTAGTTTCAAGCCAGGGTATGAGACCGGTGCCTCGGTCAATTTTAAAGAATAAGGGCAACAGAGTGCACAATTTTTAAAGTGTCCGTCTGTCTCTAAGACGTAGTTGCACTGTGAGTTTTTCGCAGGTCTGAGAGTAAGTAGGTCCTTACGAGAATAGCTCACCCTGTTGGTAATGCAAACCGGCATAGAGTCCAGCCCGACGCCCATCCGGCCGTGGACGGGCGCAGACGGGCTGGGCTCTGGCGTGACTCCGGCGCGAATCCGGCGCGCCCGCTGAACGCGTCCGCTGCGCGGAGTCATGGGTGGACGTTTATGTAGGGGCGACTAGAACGCTCGCCGTAATGATGACCCACCTAATATGGCCGCCAAAACCGGATCGAGCCCCGGACCCGGTGAGCCTCAGTCCTAAAATCAACTAAGGCACCACCCAAGAAGTGGGGAACGTAAGAAATGTTGCCTCGATAGTGTGCAAATGAGCAGTGAGGGTAGGAGCGATCTAGTTAAAAATAATAGCGTCACGCTAAGATCCGTGAAACGCTATGTGCAAGGGGGGGAACGTACACAAGGGAAATACATGTTTTGCAGTAATTCAAAGTTTTAAAAAGGTAGAATAATATAAAGCGACCGCTCGACTAGCAGCCTCTCAAAGTAACGTGACTATCTCCCGACCTAGTAGCTGAGCCCTCCTTTTGTAGGGGCGACTAAAACGCTCGCCGTAATGATGACCCACCTAATATGGCTGCCAAAACCGGATCGAGCCCGGGACCCGGTGAGCCTCTATCCTAAAATCAACTAAGGCACCACCCAAGAAGTGGGGACCGTAAGAAATGTTGCCTCGATAGTGTGCAAATGAGCAGTGAGGGTAGGAGCGATCTAGTTAAAAATAATAGCGTCACGCTAAGATCCGTGAAACGCTATGTGCAAGGGGGGAACGGACACAAGGGAAATAAATGTTTTGCAGTAATTCAAAGTTTTAAAAAGGTAGAATAATATAAAGCGACCGCTCGACTAGCAGCCTCTCAAAGTAATGTGACTATGAAGATAGTACCATCTATCGTCGACGCCCCACCGTCGACGAGGATTTTGAAGGTACCGTCGACGACTACTCTGTCGTCGACTCAAGCGTCGACGAACATCATGCCGCCGACGAAGACAGCCCTACCATCTACGACATCCTCGTCGACGAAGATACCGTCGACGACATCCTTGTCGACGAAGTTACCGTCGACGAAATCATCGTTGACGACAATGTTACCGTCGACGGTTCTTGCTCCACAGTTGAATACAGGTTTTTCACTGTCAACGGTGGCACCGTTGACGCCCCCACTGTCAACCTGTACGGAAATGCAGGCATGGTCAGCCAAACCATCCACAATACCGCTGCCCTCACAGTCTACAACAGCTTCAATTTTAGAAAGGCGTGGTTCATCCTGGACAACTCTTTCTTCATTAAAATTGCCAGACAAATTACTAGATTCTGAGGAGGAAGAATCCTATGAAAATGACACTTTCCGTGCAGCCAGAAGCCCATCTGAGCTGCTTATAAAACTGCAGGATGAGGAGTAACAATTTCTTGAGCCTTCTGGTCGGGCTCCTGTGTCTGCGCCTACCACACAAATGCCGCTGGACCTGTGGCATAATCTTCAATATATGTTAAGCAATTATTATCGTTGATTTCCCCCATCAGAAACAGGTGATTCTCACTTCTCTACGCCTGTGCCAAGAACATCTACAACAACACTAAGACCTCCAAGACCAGCTTCTCCGCTGCCAACTACGGAGATACGACCTACAATACCTCCTTCGCCAGGGCCATTTCATCATACGCAGGGTGATAATACTCCGGAAGAGGAACAAGAAGAAGGCGAAGTGGACGACAAGTCAGTGTTGTCGGAGTGGGATGAGTATCAGGCACAAACTCCTTCTCCAGCTGGCCCACCTACGGCGTATTCTCCGCCGATGGACATCGCAACCTTTCACCAAATCATGGACAGGGCAACAAAGAGGTTCCTCATCACAATGGAGGCTAAGCAGGATGAGTGCTTCCTATATGATTTTAAAAATTTACTACAAAAACAAAGTTGGTCCATCCCAATAATGGATTTTATCTGGAAGGGAATGTCTGAAGGTAATGGCGATGCCAAACTCTCTACCTGCAGTTCTACCTCGGGTAGATAAGATGTATAGGGCGCCTAACACGTCACCTGCATGCCTTATTGGCCAGGCAAAAACGGATTCTGTGGTTACCCAGGCGGCTCAGAGGAGAGCCCAAAATCCATCTACGCAGGTCACTGCTCCCCCGGATAGGGAGGGAAGATGCCCCGACTCAATAGGAAAGAAGGTCTCAACTATAGCATCAACTACTGTTCGTGCCGCAAACTTCCTTGCAATACTTGGGAGATATGACAGGCAGATGTGGTCGGCAGAGGCGGATCCTCCATGGGGGCGTTTGGGCGCCGCCCCACTGCTTTTTCGCCGTGCGAGAAGGCAGAAACAAATAGTAGAGAACTACCATTTGTTTCTGCCTTCTCGAACGGAGAGAAAGCAGGAGTTCCTTCTTGAGACAGTGGGAGGGGTTACTCGAGTGCAGGGGGGAGTGGCTTTCCCCACTGTTGTCAATACTGTCTGATGGACAGCCTGAGAGGCTGTCCACACAGACAGTATTAACTGTATTAATAACATCAGGCAAGCCGCTCCCCCCTGCCCTCGAGTAACCCCTCCCACTCACCCTGTTCCCGTATGCTGCAGCATACAGAGAAATGACGTGGTGTTGGGGCAGCCGGCCGAACGAATCACAGCGCTGTGCTGTGGTAGAGGGGAGGGAGGCTGCCTGGCTTCCTGCGTGACGAGTAGAACAGGAGGGCGGGAGTCGGGACGTGTGGAGTTGGAACTAACTTGAAGGCGCCAGCGGGAAGGTAAGGTAAGTTACCTTACCTTCCTTTGTTTTATTATTTTACTTAAAATTATCCCGTTTCCCCCCCATCCCTCCCATCCCTCCCCTCAGCAGTGCGACAACACAATTTCAACCCCCCCCCCACCCCCCTCCCCCCCACCCGTATTGCCGGCCGCGACTGTGTGGTAAAATTGCTCACATTTATTGAAAGTGTCTCCTCCCGTAGGTCTCTCTCTGCCGGTAAAGAGCTTGTGACATTTTACTGTGGGGAAAGTGAAAGCTCTAGAGCGGCACATAGATGTCTCGTTTGATCACTTCTTTACATTTGCAGGGCTTTAATTTATGCCAAGGATGCTTGGAAGACAGTGCCAATACTTAATTCCCGAGGCTGTGTTTTCACACGCCATCATAGAGGAATGGGCTAGCGAGGGATTGGCGTTGCTGTGCTTTCAGCGCCTTAGCGGGGACGTGTCTGGTCTGCTCTTCTGAGCAGGGCTATGAGAGGGTGTCACAATGGCAAAATAATTCCCTCGGATCCTAGGTGCGCACATTGCCAAGGAAAAAGTTCAGACCTATTGTGGAGAATCAAGGTCCTTGTTCACAGTAAGACCGTGTCTGTGTACGGAGTGTGAATTGCTGTGTTTAAGGCTTCAAGTTTTCCGTGTTTTTGTTGCTGCGATTTACATATAAATATATACAGAAAACAATGTGTGCCATGCTGGGATTTATTTTTGAAAAAGGAAAAATACAGCTGCCTAATTTTGTATTGAGTGTCGCGTCGTGCTGTCAAGCATGACTGGCAAACCATTATCGTGATTATAGTCCCAGTCTTGTTCGTGCCTGGCGCCCAGGTCTTTATAGATCACGGATATACATTTGCAACTCTAGGCTTTATTTCGAGGTTATTTTTAGTCTGTTTAATGTCTGTCCCACCAGGCATCAGGAGAAGGGTCATGTGAAGTAGTGCGAGGTGCACCCTTGATGCGTTCATGCTTGCTGGCTGCTCTTGCTCGCCACAGTGCGCCGTCCACCACTTTTACGCCCCGCCACTTTCAAATGTCACCAGCCGCCACTGGTGGTCGGACATATCGCCGTACATTGAAAAGCTTTCAGAGCCTGATAGATCTGAAGCCAAGAAGATTTTACAAGAGGGAGGATGTGTTTCATCTGAAATTATTGACGCTGCAGTGGACGTGGCAGCCACAGGTTTCAGACAGCTGGCGGTGCAGCTGTTCTGAGAAGACAGGGATGGTTAAAATCTACATCTTTTCGCCTGGAGGTCCAGTCTAAGATCATGGACATGGCCTATGATGGAGAGTTCCTTTTTGGACAACATGTGGATGAGGCTTTACAAGCTATAAAGAAAGACACAGAGACTGCACGATCACTAGGATCTCTAAAATTTCGTAAGTCTTCCTTTCGTGGAGCAAGAGGAAGAGGCAATTTCTCTAACAGAGGAGGTTATTCATAACAGCGTTCCTACAACAACTCGCAGGGTAACCAAAGATACCAACCATACCGACAACAAACGTATGGTCAAAAGAGAAACAATTACTCTCAGTCAAGAGGAAAAACCTCTTATCGAGGGATTGACAACAACAAGAGCAAGTGAGACACGCATCTTGCCACCACTTTTACCCAACCTGAAGCAAATTGGAGGAAGAATATCCCTATACTACTCAAATTGGTCCAAGATTACCACGGACATATGGGTCCTGGACATGGTATCCAGGGGTCACATTCTGGAATTCGTCAAAGCCCCTCCAAATTCTCCCCCAAAAGGACCACCACCAGCTCATCTCAAGGAGCTGTTCTCCCAGATATATTCTATGATTCGAAAAGGAGCAATCGAGAGGGTACCTCAACATCAAAGAGGAAAAGGATTTTATTCGAGATTTTTCCTGATTCGCAAGAAGTCGGGGGAATGGCGTCCCATCCTCGACCTGCGTGCTCTCAACAAATACCTCAAGAAATTGTCCTTCAGAATGTTAACGCTTCAAGAAATCCTCCAGTTTCTTTCAGAAGGGGATCACATGCCAACACTCGACCTTCAGGACGCATACTTACATGTGCCCATTTTTCCCAGACATCGGAAGCTCTTGCGATTCAGAGTGGCTGGCAGGGACTTTCAGTTCAAAGTCCTCCCCTTTGGACTATGGTCAGCCCCCAGAGTTTTTACAAAGATGCTAGCCCCAGTGGCAGCCCACCTGCGATTGGAAGGAATTCAGTTTTATCCTTATTTGGACGACTGCCTTATCAAGGCCAGTTCTTGCCTCACAGCACGTTCAGAAATGTCTGTCGCTACTTCAGAGCCTAGGTTTCTCGGTGAATTTCGAAAAGTCTCATCTGACTCCATCACAGAGAAAGTCTTTCTTGGGAGCGACGCTGGACACAAAACTCGCCCAAGTCTTCATATCAAGGGAAAAGGCAGTTGAAGATTCACAAGATGGCTTCTGCATTACTAACAAGAAAGTGCGTTTCTGTTCGCAAGTTCAAGTCTTTCTTAGGGATGATCTCGTCCTGTATTCCTCTCACCCCCAACTGCCGCCTAAGGATGAGACCCTTACAAGAGGAACTCAGTGTTCAGTGGGTACAGGTAGCAGGATCATTCGAAGACGTGATCAACATAACCCCTCGGATGAGGAACTCTTTCAATGGTGGATGCAAAAGTGCAACCTGCAGGCGGTATGTGCATTCCTAACAGAAGTGCCCAGATTCATCGTGACCACAGATGCTTCTCTGGAGGGCTGGGGCGCCCACCTTCAAGGAATGACAATCAGTGGCAAATGGAACATACAGCAGAAAAAATGGCACATAAACCTCTTTGAGTTACGAACCATTTTTCTCGCCCTGAAATCCTTTCAAGCTATTTTAGAGGGTTCTACAGTTCTAATTCGAACAGACAACACAACTAGCATGCATTACCTGAACAACCGGGAGGCACAAGGTCGGCCCGATTATCTCATCAGGCACAGGAGATTTGGAATTGGACCCTGGATCACCACATCAATCTGTCAGCGGTCCATGTTCCAGGGGTTGCCAATGTACTAGCAGACTCCCTCAGCAGGTCTGCTGCGTGCAATCACGAATGGGAGCTACATCAACCAACCCTGGATCAAATATTCTAAGAGTGGGGTAATCCCAACCTGGATTTTTTTGTGACGTATCAGAACCGGAAATGCACACGCTTTGCAAGCTGGATTCCTCTCAAGAACTCCTGCAGGAATGCCCTTTCAATGAACTGGTGTCGGATATTTGAGTACGCTTTTCCGCCGATTCCTTTAATCCCCAAGGTCATCAGGAAGATGAGGAGACAACCATGTCGCCTAATCCTGATTGCTCCAAGGTCGCCCCGACAATATTGGTTCACCGAGCTTCTCCTCCATTCGGACTGCAGGCCGATACAGCTGCCTCAAATACTGAATCTCCTGACAATTCAAAAGGGCCAAGTGTACCATCCAGACCCAGTTTCTTTGAAATTATCAGCTTGGCTCCTCAACACAATGAATTTGCCCACTTGAACATTCCTCAGGATTGTCAAGAAGTTCTCGCTAATGCTAGAGCACCATCAACGATTAAGACTTACAAACTCAATGGAAGCGTTTCTGTGCCTGGTGTCAAGCTGTTGATCTGCATCCCATTCATGCTAGACCAGAACACATTTTGCCTTTCTTTCTGCATTTGGCTAGATAGGGTTTGGCACATTCAACCTTAAAGGTATTTCTTGCAGCCATTTCCAGATTCCGTCAGGACGGATCGAACTCTCTGTTTTCTTCAAGAATAATCCAGCAATTTTTTGAAGGTCTTTTTCGTATGTTTCCACCAATTCGACGGCCACCTCCATCTTGGCATTTGAATGTGGTGCTAGCCCAACTCATGCGTCACCCCTTTGAACCTATCCATAAGATTGATCTCCAGTTTCTTACTTGGAAGGTCTGTTTGCTATTGGCTTTAACATCAGCTAGAAGGGTAAGTGACATTCAAGCATTCACTTCAAAACCGCCTTTCTTGCAATTTACCTCAGATTCTGTAGTGCTACGTACTAATCCAAGGTACATGCCCTAAGTTCCATCGGATTTTCACCTAAATGAGCCAGTGATCCTCAAGACATTTTTTCCAAATCACAATCACCGGCTGAAAGAGCTTTACACTCTTAAGACATCAGGAGATGTCTCAGGTTCTATCTTCAAAGGACAGCAACTGTTCGCAAGACAGACCACCTGTTTGTGGCATATGGAAGACTGCGACAAGGCTGCGCGGTATCCAAGCAGACTATAGCCAGATGGGTCTCGTCAGCAATTGGGCTATGTCATCAACAGGCAGGAAGACCCTTGCAGTCCTTACCAAGAGCGCATTCTACAAGGGCGGTTTCCTCTTCCACCGCTCTTTTCGCTGGTGTGCCCCTTCTGCAAATCTGAAGGGCTGCAACGTGGTCCAGCAGGCTCACTTTTACAAGACGCTACTGTCTGAACTCAGCAAGTGATGCAGATGCTTCGGTGGGAAGAGCAGTTCTACGCAATCTTTTCAAATAAGGTGAGCCTCTGTTCTCTCTCCTTCTCTATGCTCTTGTTTAGACGCTTCTAACGTGTTATTGGTTATTACCTTGCATGCATATCTGCTGTATACTGTAAGCGTCTTACGAGCATGTTGTTTTCTCTTGTACTGCTATCTACTCTGATTCAGGCATGTGAATCTATGAAAGACACCCCAATACCTGAGAAGAACAATAGTTACTTACCTGTAATCTGTTGTTCTCCAGTACTGGAGTACCACAGATTACAGGTAAGTAACTATTGTTCTTCTCTTGCATACTCTCCCCATTGTGCAAACTGGTCATGGAGCTCTAAAAATATGCCCTGACCGTTACTTTCTATTGTTTTGGCCACATATAATTTTGAGGCCAGGCACAGTTAGAAAGTGGGCTAACTTTATAAAGAAGACCAACTGAGTGGCTGGCGAGTATGGGGAGAGATGATCCCCAGTCCACTGCTGCGAAATGTAATTCCTTCAGTGAATCTATTCACATCCTTCAGTGAATCTATTCCCTTCATTCAAGAGAACACCACGTTTCACTTCTACTCATTCTCTAGAGGACATGGAAGCCTGTCTCTGGAAGATGGGTTCCTGATAAGCTGGGTTCAGATGACACAAATAAAAATCAGAACAGCAGGAAACGGGTAAGTTCACTTTTAAGCTCTTTTGACGATTCTTGTGTATTTAGAAATACGGTTGCTCAGACTCAAGGGCAAACAGAGTACCTTCTTTATAGCTTTTAATTATTTCTGTGCCTTTCTACACAGGTCAGTGGTATTGTACAATGCAGACTACTCCATACAAACAGCGGAATGACTTCCAATCTAACCTCAGAAGCAACACAAAAAAAGGTGTTGAGGGATAACCTCTACAACTTTTTTTTTTTTTAACTCTTTATTCGTGACTGTATCAGTTATTACATTTTACACTTATTCATATCATCGTTCAGCAGTCTTTTCACATTTTCTCCCTTTAACTTCCGGCTAATATACATGTAACTTTCCCTCCTTATATAGCAATTCAGTCTATCTCAGAGTTATTATAACAAGAATTACATTGCAGTTTATGATAGTATCGCCTCTAAACAAACTCCATACCACCCAACCCCCTCCCACCCCCTGTGTCTCCTCGCTTCTCCATCAGTGAGGCACTGTAAACCTTGGCCTGACAACCGTATTCTGTCCAGTATTGCATTTTTGAGTGGCTGTCTAACCTGTACTTCCGGCGGTTATATACCCACTTTGTTTTCCTCCCTCGTCCTATCTTGTATTACTGGTCATGGGAGATCCTCTTCCTCTATCTCTACCAGCATCCGCTCCCAGTCCTGTGCAATCGGATGCTTCCGGAGCCCTCTCTCCTCCTCTCTACGCAGGACCATACTTTCTGCCCTGCCCCATTTTAGCGAATCAGACCGCCATACCTCTACACTCGGGGTCTGGCTGATTTCCACCTCATAGTTATGACTCTAGTTGCTAGTAAGAGTGCTAAGCCTAAGAATTTCAGCTGCGCTTTGTGGGTCTTGGTCCTTTTCCTCTGCCCTATCAGGGAAGGCAGTGCTCCCTCCGGGATCTGCAGAGTTGTGATAGTGTGCAGTGTATGCCGGACTGTCCCCCAATATCTTCGTATCCTCGGGCATGCCCACAGCATATGAAGAAGGTCGGCCTCATCCCCCTGACATCGGGGACATCTATGGGAGGAGGCAGGGAACATTCTATGGAGTCTCTGTGGGGTGAGATATGCTCTATGTAGTATCATAGCCTGAATGAATTTGAATTTGACGTTTCTGGACACCCTCCTATGATGTTCCAGGACAATCTTCCAGGCTCCATCCGTCATAGCCTCTCCCGTGTCTAGTGTCCAGGTGTCCCTGAGCGTGTTAAGAGACAGAGCAGCGTGTTCCCTAATGCCCACATAGAGCCATTTAACTAAGTGTCCCCCTGTCCCCATATAATGGAGAAGATGCACTAGTTCATGTTGTGCCGGTTTGCTACGCTGCGGGCCCATGTACGGCGCACATAATGTGTCACTGTGGCATGCAGGAAGTACAGTCTCATTGGGGCTCCCGTTGACTGCGCAAAGGAGGCGTGGTCCAGTAGAGTGTCGTCTCCAAACAGGTCTCCCACTCTATCCACTCCCGCCACCGCCCAGGGCTGTAACCTGCGTTGTTTCAGGCGTCCTTGCGATGTTGGGATCCCTAACAGGAGAATGTTATCTGCATAGGGTGTGGTCCCTGCTGTATATGCCAATGCCTTCCTCCAGCATATTAAGGCAGTATGCAGCAGGGGATGGCAGTCTTGAGGGATCCTGGCTCTGGGTAACAGAAGGGAATGTAATTCTTCCCGTGCTAGTTGGTCCTTAGTGAAATCAATCTCATGTAAATTCTTACCCGCCACCCATCGTGATAGCCATTGCAGTTGGCTTGCGTAGTAGTAACTTCATAGGTCTGGTACACCTAGGCCGCCCTGTCTAGTGCTCAGTTGCAGTTTCTTGAGGCTTATTCACCGTCTCCCTGGGTCCCATATGAGAGTGATTAGGATCGTGTTCAGTGTGGTGAATATGTGCTGTGGGAGCAGGACCGGTAGGTTTCCAAAGTAGTACAGTATGCGGGGATCATGACCATTTTTGAAACTGCTATCCGACCCATGACAGATAGTGGCAGGGACGTCCAAAAGTTTACACTACCTCGGAGGCCATTAATGGCCCTCCTCAGGTTACCCTCAATCTGATCTTCCTGTCGTCTATATACGTTGATGCCCAGGTATTTAAATGTAGACAGCTCTATGTGAATCCGACAGTCGCCAAATTGTACGTGAGGGGGTCGTTGCCCTTCGCGGAAATAATAACCTAGGGATTTCGTCGGGTTAATGGCCAGGCCAGATACGGTCTCAAAGTGGGCAAATATAGTTGCCAGGGATGAGTGGTTCCCGTTCAGATCCCATAGTTACACTAAAATATCGTCGGCGTATATTGATATCAAATTATGTGTTCCCCCTATGGAGATACCCACCTCGCCCGCTCTGGTCCGGAGTGCTATTGCTAGGGGCTCGAGTGTCAGTACAAACAGTAGAGGCGATAGTGGGCAGCCTTGCCGAGTTCCTCTGTAAATGTCATAACTGTTGGATATATACCTGCCTGTGCGCGCTCTAGCCGTCGGATTCGTGTATAATAGACGGATTCATTTGATTAGGGAGTCCAGGAAGCCAAAATGTTGTATGACCTCGAACATAAAATCCCACGTCAGGGAGTCGAACGCCTGTCGGAGATCCAGGGCAATGCAACCGGCCTGGGGAAGGTCCGCTGGCGTGGCTGACATAAGGGCGTGGAGCCTCCTCGTATTCTGGGAAGTGCTCCTCTCCGGGAGGAAACCACATTGGTCTGGGTGTATTAGAGCAGGGAGACGGGACTGTAGGCGCAGCGCGATAGCTTTGCTAAGTATTTTATACTCTGTAGAGAGCATTGAGAGGGGCCTGTAGTTACTCAAGTCAAGGGTATCCCTGCCGGGTTTAGGTATGGAGATCACTGAGGCCTGCATCGTCGTGGCAGGCAGGTGACCCACTTCGTAAGCTGTCTTATACATTTTCTCTAAAATGGGTACTAGCGTTGCAGAGTAGGTCTGGTAAAATTCTACAGGCAGGCCGTCCATGCCGGGGGTCTTGCCCTGGTTAAGGGAGCCAATAGCTATTTTAATTTCTTGCTGCGTAATGGGTCCGTCCATCTCTGTCTGTACCTCTCGGGTCAGGGTTGGGATCAGGAGGTCTCTCAGAAATTCCATCCTTTCATCCCCACCGCCCCCTGGGGGAGGGGCGTATAGCCTTTCCAGGTGAACCCTAAATGCAGTGTTAATATCAGATTGCGTGGTCACCTCTCTGCCCTCCCCGTCTCTAACTTTCGTAATCACTGGGGCTTCAGGGTTGTCTCGGACTAGGCGAGCTAGTAAGGCCCCAGATCTGTCCGCCTCCGCCTGCTGGCGTCTCAGATAGTCCTTGTGATCAATGACTCTCAGTGTCTCTAGTAGTTCTGCGTGTTCTATGTTGCACACCTGTAAGTCTCCCTTGCGTCCGGGGTCCACTCCTGAAGCCGTCTCTAGATCTTTCAGGCGGTCTTCGATCATAACCTCTACAACCTTTACATCTATTCTGACCATGGATGCTATGAGAAAGCCACACTGATGCCTGCTCTCCTCATTGAGGTTTAGTTAAGTTATATATTCTGAACCCAGACTAGTATATCGTGGAGATAATCCTACCTCCCTTTAAAGCCATTCTTCCCAGATTGTCTGCCATCCTATACATTCCCCACATAAATAATCTGTCATAGTTACTTCAGGGGATTACATAGATATTCAAAACTTTTATTGTTAAATGATTTTCTTGAAGAAAACGATATGGGGTTGTTTACTGTCGATACCTTCTATTTCTGAAAAGAGAAAAGCTTTCCTGTACTAATAGATCTGCTGGGGCGGACAGTAGAACCAATTCAAAATGTTGACTTTGTTGCAGATTTTGGGAGCAATTCATACGAAAGTGGCTAGACAATGTTAATAAACCAGTATGATACCTGCTATCATCTTCCAGCAGAGGGGCGCCTGCTAAACTGTATGAGGCACAGGTCCACATACGCAGCTCAAAGTATTACATAAAGTCTTACTTCTATTCTGGGACAAAACCATAGACCTTTACAAAGTGAAAAGCTCTGCTTTGACCGGCAATTGGCAAAAATATAGGTACGGTAAGTATTTGCGATTAGCTTGTCTATAAGAAAGTGACTTTAGCTTTAAGGATGAAGCCTATATTCAAGGTTAATATACATATCTGAACATGGTATCATATCTTTTAAAATGTAAGGGTAGGCATGTTCCTGCTGTTGGTGGAATTACATTTCTCTGTGATTAAACTGCTTTCTGTAACTTCCGTCTGCCCCAGAAGGTTTCTTAATTCTTCAAATTATTTTCAGATCTGCAGCCAGTAACATACTGCGAGCCTGCTTTTTGGTGCTCTATCTCCTATTATGAACTAAATGTACGAGTGGGGGAGACTTTCCATGCTTCGCAGCCCTCTATGACTGTCGATGGATTCACTGATCCTTCAAATTCAGAGCGTTTTTGCCTCGGCTTACTCTCCAACGTCAATCGCAATGCGGCTGTTGAACTCACAAGACGGCATATCGGTAATTCAGATTCCCAAAAATTTTATACTGCATTATTGATGCCATTTTTGAGAGAGCTTGCTCTTGAATGTTATTTGCATCTTCCTGACTTGGCCTCAAACAAGCAAAACCTGTGACTGCCAAGCATTTGTTAGTGTTTCTAGCTGACAAAACTATAATAAAGTGATTCTACGTTTGGATGATGCCACTGTAATACATGGGATTCTGCAATCTCTGTAAAAATGTACATCTCTAATTTCTTTATAATACATGTGATTCTGTAATCCCTGTATAAACACCAGTTTCTAATTTCTTTATGATCAGCGACTTGCGATGCACCCAGACACTGATTATAAAGAAAAGACATCATAACTCAACTATTATAAGGTATTGCAGCCCAGTTCTAAAATCATAATGCCTGCTCCCAGAGCCAGCAGACAAGGTTGAAAGGCAGGTCGCGGAGCATAATTGAAGCAGCTGTTTGAAGCAACACAACTGAACAATGCTTCTCTTTCTTCTGCTCTGTTTTTCTAGCTTACATTGAGAACATGTTTATTTTTTGCATACCTTAGTTAGAGAAAAGCTGGAATCTTTCTGCATATTTCTACACTTGGCCCTTTTCAGTCTCACACGGGTGGGGCTGCAAAGGCTATTAAACAAACTACACAGCTATACCACCATGAATACCTTAGAGGTTAATTTAAAGAAAACCCAAGTGGTTATCATTGGTAGAAAACGTAACCTCGGCGGAGGATGGCTGTATAACAACATGAGCCTTTCAACAGGAAATGCATATAAATATTTAGGGGTCAACTTTGACTCCAGGGGTAACTTTGCCAAACAGCGCAATGAAATTTCAGTAAAAGCCATGAACCTTCAAGTGAACCTCTCTAAGCTTTCAAAAAATCTGTCTGGCCCAAGTCTATCACTACTATTGGAAGTTATGAGAGCAAAAATCGGGCCGACTCTGTCGTTTGGCATTAAGATTTTTAGGGGAAAATTAAATACCAATTTAAACCAACATATGACCAAAATTTATTTTAAAAAAGTCCTCCACATGCCTAAAACCGCCTCTGCCGCACAGATCAGACTAGAATTGGGCTTATTAAACTATGAAATTTCTAACATTGGCACGTATCTAAATCTGTGCCACAATTTAGACAAGCAGACACAGGCTCACTGGAGTCATTAGTTTGGTTAGATATCTCCCAGAAAAACCCAGGTGGCTCTTACGGCCGTTTTCTTAAGGATTCCATCCAGCAAATGTCTGCCGGCGACCTATGGGACCTCAATCCCTGCAAGACAGTATTTAAAACCAGCATTAAGAAACGTACCCGAATGAGGTCCCTAATTATTGATAAAGCTCATTTCGCTAAACGCAGACATGCAAGGGCAATAATGAATTCTTACGGGCGGATATTTCCCGCTTTCTATCTGTCCTACACTTACCCCTTGTACTTAAAACTTAGCTTCATGGCTGTCAGACTGGGTGACTGGCAATTTCTAAAAGATTTGCCCTCTTGGCGTCGTACGTCAGAGGATTTATTGTGCAGAGGGTGTGGCAAGACGGCTGAAACCTTGGAGCATGTAGTATGTCTTTGCCCCGCTCTTATGTCACAGCTCAGACGTAAACTGAAAACTGACTGGAATAGGCTGGGAATTCGGACTTGTAGATAGGCAATTATCGCAGCTCTGACTCCTGAAAATACAGCTTTAAATATAGGTCTTACAATTTTTATACGTCATGCATACCGTAATTTCACTTAGTAACCGGAAGGGCCCGCCAATGCCTTTTTCTTTTAAGAAACAGTCTATACTAAATCGCACTTAATTTTATGCTGCCAAAACTGTTTTCATCTGACTGCACCTTATCATAAACTGCTGCTATTTGTCGAACACTAGATTGTATCCACTAGCTCAACATTGCTAATTGCTAGTACCACAAACCTCTTGTGTTTTAACACCATATTGACATTGCTGTTTTGCACATTGTTTTTTAATCACTCATATGCTATTGAAGCCCCCTAATGTAATTTGGAAGTTTTTATCTAATCACTGTTTTTATGGCGTGTTTCCTTTTTCCTTTTTAATAATGTGTTTTGCTGTTGGTATTTCCGAGGTGCTCTTTTAAGGATATTTTATATCCAAATAAAGATATTATTATTACATTCCAAGCCACTGCACAAATTACTATTGCTGGGAATAAATTACTATTGCTGGGAATTTATTGATTCGCTCTTAGCCCATGCCCTTACCCACTGTAGCCGATTAAACGCTGCGTGGATACTCTTATCTGCCTCGTTTTCCTGGCGACCGCCATCTTGGATAGGGAATCGGGGCGAGCGGTCTAGTGCTCGGCCCCTCACGCTTCCTTAGGCATAAAAACGCTGCTAAAAGCACTCGTTTCCCTGATTTAGAGCGTGCGAGTGTCTGTCCTGAGGCGGAAGCCGGGACTGGTGTGTTGATGTAAATATATAATTTACCGTCGTAATTTCTATGCAGGTAAGTACTTAATCAATAATAACTCAATCAGAAAGAAAGAAAACAGAGTCCGTGGTGTTAGAGTTCTTAGGCGTTTTATTCCTTAAAAAGGAATGGTCTAGACCAGGATATCATATTCTTCCCACCACAGGGGTGGAAGAAAGGATAGAGAGAGCGCGCTACATTTTATTGACAGTACATAGCTTATATACTTAATTCATGACATGGAAAACAGTACAGTAGGCGTAACAGCTGAGAGAAGACAAGATAACAGTAGCCACGTGTTACTAGTACGTAATCAGAAGGCGTGGACTAGGCGTGTGCTGGAAAACGTCACAGATAGGTGTCACAAAAGGGGTGGCACTAAACAGAAATGTTGCAATGTCAGCAGAAATCGGAAGCTTGGATGCGCGCGCAGCTGCATGACGTGTGATGGACGTGAAACTGGAGGGTGCAGGGGGCTTGACATTTGCACTGACGGAAAGAGACAGAAGTCTGGCATGTCAGATCAACTTGTGCTTCTATCATATCTGATATCTGGTGTTTAGGAACTGAGCTATCTGGGCAGAAAGGTCTCTAGGGCAGAAGCTATTCTATACTGACTATGAGTGCGTGTATAAGCGCCTGAGTGTCTGTATGAGAAGCGTGGGGGCATGGGCCTTCCATGGGAGCATGGCAACAGAAGCTATGAATTACTTGCACGGAGACAGGTCGGCCCTTTGGCCCTGTAGCTGAGGGGGTATGTTTACTGAAGCTAGCAGGCAGGAATGTATTTTCGAGGAGCGGAACAGATAACTCGAAGGTTATAGTCAATCTTGGCAGGCAGCAGGCTGAGCTGAACGCGCTGGAAGTAAGGCAGAGTTCACGGGAACGGGGGCAGCCTGGGCAGCCTGGTCTGAGGCTCCCAGAGTCAGAAGGGAGAAAAGGCTCGATGGCAGATATTCTGGGCCTACTTTGCCAGAGCTGAAAAACATGTAGAATACACTGCAAAAAGACGTTGGCATAGTATACTTAGGAACGGGCTATCCAACCCATTCAGGGTGGGTCTGAAAGAGGACATGTTGACGTTGGACGCAAATGTATTTGCGTCTTCATAGCTGGTTCAGGAGGGAAGTTACATGCACTTTAACTCGTACATGGAGACGGTGGGGTACACGCTAGGGAACACACAGCAACTTGACCCGATGACCTTACAGGCTCCACCTCTATCTGCCAAGATGACGTCAATAACAAGACGATTTTGAAGGACAACAACCCGCATAGCAGATTGCTCCTCTGTTAGGTTACCTAAGGCGGAGGCAGTTTCATGTACTACAGCTTCAAGTGTTCTAGTTAATCTACGTATTAATTTACTGTTTTGAACGGGGCCTAAAAAGAAAAAGAATCCCTTATTAAAATCGGTGTACTGTTCCCATGCCGTTTCTGTATAGTCGACAAGCGGAAGATCTCTTCGGAGTCTATTCTTTACTAGATTTGTGTTTCTGTGGTAATCAGGAGGAGCTAGAAAAACAGGTGGCAGAAGGAATGCAATATAACAAGTACCATCCCAATCTGGAGGCAGACGTATGTATGCGGTATGACCACAAACAAAATAAGAGTGACTGATAGCTTTGAAGGACGATTTACCATGATCATTGAATTCGACCACAGTAGTGCATTTACTATGACCTAAGTGTACTGAACCTTTCTTTCTGACACATAATTTACCAGTGACTGGTAATACTAGCATAGCGGGCAGTACTGGTGCAGCCTCGGATTCAACAGTAAGGATCATAAGGCTAATTGTGTAATTACCTAATCCATATACTTCATTTTCTAGATCAGTTCCTATTCGAGTGGGGAGTCCCTCCTTATCAGGGTAACAGACGTCGAGCAGGACTAAGTTCAAGTTTCCCCAAACCCAGCCCCCATCGAAAACAGCAATATCAGGATCTAAGGAATTAATTATTTTAAACCATGCCCCACAGGAGCCATTGTGAGTGAATGGGTACGGAAAGAGGGGCAGAGCTCCCTTGTAATTCTGGTAGGGAGGGAGTCGGCCACATATCCAGCAGTCTGTAGCATTGTTAGTCTGATGGGAATGATGCAGCATACTAATGAATGTGTTGTTGCGCAGCGCAAGTCTGTAGGAGAGTTCGTGTGGAGGTAACTCGCTAAAAGAGTGTTCAGCAGAAACATTGTAAGCAGATTGTCCATTCTTGAAAATAGGGCAATAGATAGGGAGAAGAACGCTTGCAACAATTATCAGAATACTTAGAAAAAACATGATTAATAATGTCACTATACAGTGACTACGCAGTGATTTGCAGTATGTACGTTTCTTGAACTCTCTTTCTCTCTCTCTATTTCGATCTAGGGGATACATGTCAGAAACTATTTAACCGATTCACCTAGGGGAGGACTTAAACAATTAAACTGTCTGACTTGCTAGACCGAAGCTTGAGTCTGTATTCCTCTTGAGGAGTTTTCTCTCGTTTGGAAACTTCAAAGTCACTGGGCTCGATACAGTCTTTGGAAGGGGTGGATGAGCCTGGGTCGGATTTCAGTTCATTACACAGCTTAACATGGCTCATGTGGACCCACCCCTTCCTGCCCTCAACCTTCACCGCTGTCCTCGTAGTAAGTAGAACGGTCTTCGGCGATTTCCAGCGGGGCTCCAACGGACTTTTCCGGTCGAAGTTCCTGATAAGGATCAGATCCCCTGGACGGACATTGTGTGGCTTTACATCAGTGTTGTCAGGGAAGGCAGCGGCAACCTGTGAACGACATGATTGGAGTGCAGACATCAAGGAGGCAAGGTAATCGGTCAACATATTGCAATCAACATCGGTAATTCTTTTAGGAATAGGCGTACCCCACATATTCGGTGGTCTACCAAAGACCACTTCGTACGGGGATAGTCCTGATCTCGAATGGGCAACCATTCTCATGTAGAACAGTGCCACTGGCAGGGCGACTATCCAGTCGACCCCTTTCTCTTGACATATTTTAGCAAGACGTGTCTTTAGTGTCTGATTATGCCTTTCTACAAGGCCTGCGGCTTCGGGATGTCGGACACAATGGAATTTCCACTGATATCCTAGCAGCAAGGAAACCTGCTTCATTAATTCGGATGAGAATGGCTGCCCGTTATCTGAGTACACGACACGAGGCATGCCGTATCGTGGGAAGAATTCACGAACCAGCTGCTTGGCAGTGGTCGGAGCAGTATAATCTGGGACTGGGTATGCTTCGGTCCAACGGGACAGTGCACAAACAACTACGAGGACATATTTAAATCCCCGACAACGGTCCATCTGGATATAATCCATCTGGAGGACTTCAAAAGGATGATCGGGAGGATGAAATCCACCTTGCTCTACAGGGACGCTTTTACCTGGATTGAACTGACAACAGATCATGCAAGTACGCACTTTCTGTTTTGCTGCTGCTCGTAAGTGTTTATTGCTCCAGAGATTCTGTAAACTATCTAACATTGCTTTTTCTCCTAGATGTGCTGGGCTATGTGCTGTATTGATTATGACTTGAACCATAGAGTCAGGGAGAAACCATGTAGATTTTCCCTTCGTCATCCAACCTTGATCTGTCTGGATCCCTCCTAGTTCGATCCATTTCTTTATTTCATCTGGGGTAGCATGTGTCTGAATATCGATAACATCTAGTGCGGGATCCCTAACTGTCATGCAATTTGTTGGTCCTATTGTCTTTGTCATGTCAGTTGTCTGAGTGTGAGTCAATGCTGTATGTTTCGCTGTCTGATCTGCCAGGTCATTACCCTGGGAAACAAAATCTGTGACCTTAGTATGTGCTTTACACTTCATGACGGATATGCCTGAGGGCAGATGTATTGCTTCTAACAGTGCTTGAATGAGGGGACCGTGTTGTATCTTGGCACCATGAGAGGTCAGGAAACCTCGTTCTTGCCATAACATTCCGAAGTCGTGTACGACTCCGAACGCATAACGGGAATCAGTGTATATGTTAACATTTCTGTTCTTGGCTAGTATACAAGCTCGGGTCAGAGCAATGAGCTCTGCTGCTTGAGCAGACAGTGTGTCAATACGATGTGTTTCTTTAACTTCAGTTTCAGTGGTCACTGCATACGCAGCCACTAATTCTCCTGTACTTGTTCTCATGCATGAACCGTCCACATAAAGTGTCAGGTCTGGATTTGTCAGTGGGACATCTGTTAAGTCTCGTCGTGGCTTTGTTACTGCATTAATGATTTCTATACAATCATGCGGGGCTGGATCTGTCATAATTGTAGGTAACAGTGTTGCGGGGTTCAGAATGCTGCAGCGTCTGATTTCTATGTGTGGCTGGAATAACGTTAATTCATAACCTGTCAGTCGTGCTATAGTCAAGTGCTGAGTCTGGGTTCTGTTTAAAAGAACCTCAACAGAATGTGGAACTTGTACGGTTAACTGATGGCCTAAAACAATTGAATCGCTCTGTCTGATTGCTAGTGCTGTTGCTGCTACTGACTTTAAGCACGCAGGGAGTGCCTGGGCTACTGAATCCAGTGTACTTGAAAAATAAGCGCAAGGCTTATGTGAACCTGCTTGATCTTGGGTGAGGACAGACAACGCTGTACCATCACGTTCTGTAACAAAAAGTGTAAACGGTTTGCTGTAACATGGTGTCGCTAAAACTGGTGCTTGGCATAATGCTTTCTTTAATTCCTCAAAGGCTTGTGTATGTTCCTGAGTCCAAGGAAGGACAGTCGAGGTTGCTGCCTCCTGCGTTGTTAACTGAATGAGTGGTTTAGCTAGAAATGCATATTGAGGAATCCATTGTCTGCAGTACGAGGTGAGGCCTATGAAGGCCCGCACTTCTTTTTGTGTCTGCGGTTGTGGCATATTTGCAATTAACTGAATGCGATCGGGAGTGAGCTGTCTCCCCACTTTGGACAGCAAGTGACCCAAGTACACAACTTGCTGAACACAGAATTGTAGCTTCGAAGGAGACACCTTGTGTCCCTTGTCGGCCAGAAAATGCAAAACTGTCAGTGATGCTTGTTCACATTCGGGCTCACTTCGTGCGGTGATCAGCAGATCATCGACGTATTGCAGTAATGCGGTGTTAACTGGCATTGTGATACAATCAAGTTGTCTTTTCAGTGCTTGGCTATAGATGCTGGGGCTTTCTGTGAATCCTTGAGGTGCGCGTGAAAATTTGAAACTGCGTCCATTTAAACTGAATCCGAAGAGATATTGGCTCTCTGGATCAATAGGCACGCTGAAGAAGGCGTTCTTGAGGTCAATTACAGTAAAGAACGTTGCTTCTGAATCAATAGCAGTCAATAAGGATGAGATATCGGGAACCACAGGGTACTGTGGGATAATGCATTTATTCAGTTCTCGAAGATCAATCACCAGCCGATATACTGGCGGTGCATTGGGATCAGTACGTTTAAGAATCGGAATAATGGGTGAATTACAGATATTGGAGTCGGTCTCTACGACCACTCCTTGTGCTATAAGCTCTTCAATGATTTCCAGTAAAGCCACTACAGCATCGGGTGGTAACTTGTATTGTCTGATTCGGGGTAGTACAACTCCTGTCTTGAGTGTAACACGGTATGGTGTGATATGCATACAACCTACATCAGTTGGGCCTTTTGCCCACAAGTGGTCTGGTACATTTTTCAATCTGACATCGAATTCTCGCAAAACATAATGACCCTTGAAATCCCGTAGAAAGAGTCTAACTCCCTCCGGGGAACAGCAGATTATAGCTCCTAGAGCCTTCAATGTTTTAATTCCTAACAGATTTTCTGGACATGATTTTGTAAGTAACAAGTCTGTAACACGTGATAATGGACCCACAGCCAGGGGGACTGGTTCTGATACTTCATTTACAATGGGCTGTCCTGAAAAGCCAAGGGAAACATTCTGTGAGCCTGAGAGGGGTGCCCCTGGGACTTCATTATGACTTATTGTGGTGCGGCTTGGCCCTGTGTCAATTAAAAACTTTCTGTCTTTTCCCAATACTTGACTGTGTACATAAGGACCTTCTTGATCTACAGGAATTTCAATAAGAGGCAAGCCAAATTCCCTCTTTAGGCTGTTTCATGTATATCGTTGATAATCAGGGTAAGCGGACTGGGCATACTGGTACATCTGTTGTGAAACTTGCTGGGACGCGGCAATGGGCTGTGGCTGTGATACCGCTACTGTCTGTGCTGGAGGTGGAGAAGCATGCATAGGCTGTGTATTCTGTGTGTTCTGTGAAGACTGATGCTGGTTATGGTCTTGTCTAGGCGGATGCGGCCTTTCCTTAGTTTTACCTGTTGCTATGTTATGTTTCAGAACGGGGCATTCATGTACGTAGTGACCTGGCTGCTTGCAGTAGTTGCATGTCCCTTTAACGGGAGCTGCGGCGTGACCTGTCTGGGTCGTACCTTTTCTATTCCCGTCGGTATGGACCGACTGGGCTACTAACATTTTCATTTTTGTGTCTTTCATACGTTTCTGTTCTTGATCCTGTTCTTCTCTAATTCTATTCTGATGGTATTGTAACATTTGTAACATCTGAGATGGCGTATTTGCTTGCCATG
The DNA here is from genome assembly GCF_964263255.1 of Lissotriton vulgaris. Classification (NCBI taxonomy): domain Eukaryota; kingdom Metazoa; phylum Chordata; class Amphibia; order Caudata; family Salamandridae; genus Lissotriton; species Lissotriton vulgaris. Next base: position 1,843,948,190 of record NC_141687.1, read on the forward strand.
TACTCTCCACCTTGTATACACGATTCTTAACTGCTAACAGGGAATTCTCGACTAACTTTGATACAAAAAGATGCGGGTACGATTCGCTACTTGGTTTAAGACCACTATTAATAATAAAACATTTCTCGAATCTTGAATAAAAGTCACTAGTATCTTCGTCGGGCTTCTGTTTACATGCTGAGATTGCATCCCAGTCTTCTTTTCTAGTTGCCAATAATCGTGGCAGAACCTGTACTATTAAACCTGGTAATGCTTTAGTTTTGTCCCCAAGGCCTACCCCTGGGACCCGTTTGTTCTCTTCATCTTCTATCTCTGCCCATGCAATCTTTGTGTCTCCCACCTCCCATTCTTTTTCCTTTAGTTTCTCGTAGATGCCCGTGGGCAGTAGTACTTTTAACATTTTCATGATATCATCATATGTGTAATCCCCCATCAGTAACATGTCTTTAAGCTCTCTGTGGAAACCTGCAGGGTCTTTATCATGGCTCGGGACTAGTTTCTTCATCTCTAACAGTTCTAACTTGGTCAATGGCGTGTGTACATATACACGCTTCAAGATATTGTCCGTACCCATAACTGGGTGTACTTCTCGTAAGGGGTTCTGACTTTCAATGCCACCCAGGCATTGCATGTGATACGTTTTTCTTTCTGGGGGCGGAGCAGGAACATATTCAGAGCTTATGAAAGTGTCATATCTACGGCGTTGTTCTAGAATTATTTGAATGAATTTGGTACTTAGACCTCTCCATCTATCCATGAGTAGCGCTTCTAGTAATTCGGGTAAGGGACCTGGATCCGAATGCTGATGTCTGTACTTTATGAGAAGGTGCTGAATCATGTATACACCTGCTAATTTCTGCTCGTCTGGGGAGAGGTTCAGAAATGTCTGTGCTACAGTGTCATCATTATATATGTCTGGATTTTCGGCCCATGATATGGCTGACCGGGCTAGTTCTTGTTCATCCATAGAATTGAGTACATGGTACCCTACTCGATCTCGAAGCCTTCTATCAGTTTCCTGGAACTGATGTTCAGCAGAATTCGGGTTTGTTAAGGCACAGAAAAGAACTCTCTTGCTTTCTGGACGGATGCCTTTCCTAAGGTAATTTCCTTTACCTACATATGCTATAGTGTCAAGAGTTTCTTCTGGTTCTTCACATTCTTCTTCCCCCTCGGAGGAAGCCTTCTCTTTCTCTTTTTGGTGTATTCCTATCACTGTTTTTCTAATTTTCTTGTACATACTAGCTATGCAAGTCCCCTTATCGTGTTTTCCTTCAGATATATTCTGACCCCACTTGGTTAATGCATCTAATTCACTCTGGTCGGTCCCAGGCCTATCTCGTTCTCTTATTAGGCAATTTATGAAAAAACGTAGTATTTGTGCTTGAATGTCAACTTTCTGACGCTCCATGGCATCCTTAATACTGTCGGGTCTTTCCCAGTCTGAATGAACTCATATATTCTATCTAGGCGCTCCTTCATTCCTGCATAACACAGCAGGGAATCAGTAGCAGATCTTAACCGTAATGATGCCATCACCATTGTATCGTCTTTGCCGGGTACTGGATTATATCTGCAAACTGAAATGGTTTCTTTAAACACGTCAAGACGGGGTGATTTGAACGAAAAAGGATTCCGCAAGTCCCCAAGCGGTAACCTGCGTGTCGGTGGCGGGGTGTGAAGACCCCCGGTAGCACCCCCTGTGGTGGAAGCTTGAGCATTAGTTCTTTGTGGAGTCTGTACCTGAACTTGAATGTGTCTTTTAGTGGGATCAGGTAGAAGTGGTTTCGGTGGATCAGTTTTAGGTACGGGAAGTGGTGGAGCTGGTGGAACAGGGGAAACCTGTTGTGATACTGGTAGAATATGATTTTGGGGCGGGTTACCACCCCCGTCCCCGTCGTTAGGCAGGGCGCGGACAGGCAGATTGGTGTAAGCGGGTGCTACATCCTCTAGATAGGAGTTCAGGAATATGTCTTTAGTAGTCCTGTGAGTTACTTTAGTTGGAACCAATGGGGGCGGTAGGTCTTTCGGTATTTCTGAAATGGCCTCAGGTGAACCCTCGGCCACGAGATACATACCGTTTACGAGATTATTTCGTGCGCGGTCTATCTGTTCAGTTTTTACTCGGATCCCCTCGGTAACTAGTTCGTTTTCTTGGGCTTTCTCTGATTCTTTAAGTCTATCTTCTCTACGTAATGTTCTTTCAGCACGTTTATGTGATTCCTTACGCCAAAACTCTATGGCGTCCTTCTGAGATTGTCTGGCTTTCTTTTTCCATAGTGCTTCCTCTACCTTCATGATGCACTCGGCATCCCATGTTCCGGTAACGGGCCATCTGTGTCTTTCGTCTAGATGCTTGGTATAGTCAGCCCATAAATCGAGGTATAATATGGCATCTATGCCATGCTTGTTGTACATAAAGTTACCTGGGGTGTCCCTAGGGGGGATAGGAATTTCTTCCTCTAGTATCCCTTTCCTAGTTCCTATCTGCTTTAACTTGTTGAAAAACGGCATCTTGTTTACTTGGTACTGAATGCTCGATCCTTGTTACTTAATACTGAATACGGCTAGTTATACAAGAAAACATAAATGCACATTAGGAAACAGTCACACTCATACCACGACATTAATCACATGAAAAGACATTTTGAAAACATATATGACTACCCCCTATATCGGATGTACTGCTAAACAGTACAGATACACTGTCTAAAACAGTGCAGACCGGACTTGTGTACCCAAACCCGTCTAGATACGTCCCAGCGATGGTACTCACCGGGAAGCACGGAAACAGAAGGCCTCGGAAAACTCGACTGGACTCGATACTTCGGAAAACTTCGGAAAACCTCGGAAAACTTCGGAAAACTTCGGAAAACTGGTGGGCCTCTTGACACCTCGGACCTTGCTTCTTTCGGCTGGGCTCTGGTCGGGATCCTCCGCACTCCTCACCGCCTCGTCTGGGTACTGATCGTAATCTTCGTCACCTCCGTGGGCCAGAGGGAGATACAGGAAATCCTGCCAGTACGCGTAGTTTCCTTCTAGCTGATGGCAGGGGACAGAGTTTACAACGCACCAACCGGCGCGTGAGGTGGGGGAGGGGTCCCTGTTCGGGCGCCAAAATGATGTAAATATATAATTTACCGTCGTAATTTCTATGCAGGTAAGTACTTAATCAATAATAACTCAATCAGAAAGAAAGAAAACAGAGTCCGTGGTGTTAGAGTTCTTAGGGGTTTTATTCCTTAAAAAGGAATGGTCTAGACCAGGATATCATATTCTTCCCACCACAGGGGTGGAAGAAAGGATAGAGAGAGCGCGCTACATTTTATTGACAGTACATAGCTTATATACTTAATTCATGACATGGAAAACAGTACAGTAGGCGTAACAGCTGAGAGAAGACAAGATAACAGTAGCCACGTGTTACTAGTACGTAATCAGAAGGCGTGGACTAGGCGTGTGCTGGAAAACGTCACAGATAGGTGTCACAAAAGGGGTGGCACTAAACAGAAATGTTGCAATGTCAGCAGAAATCGGAAGCTTGGATGCGCGCGCAGCTGCATGAATTGTGATGGACGTGAAACTGGAGGGTGCAGGGGGCTTGACATTTGCACTGACGGAAAGAGACAGAAGTCTGGCATGTCAGATCAACTTGTGCTTCTATCATATCTGATATCTGGTGTTTAGGAACTGAGCTATCTGGGCAGAAAGGTCTCCAAGGCAGAAGCTATTCTATACTGACTGTGAGTGCGTGTATAAGCGCCTGAGTGTCTGTATGAGAAGTGTGGGGGCATGGGCCTTCCATGGGAGCATGGCAACAGAAGCTATGAATTACTTGCACGGAGACAGGTCGGCCCTTTGGCCCTGTAGCTGAGGGGGTATGTTTACTGAAGCTAGCAGGCAGGAATGTATTTTCGAGGAGCGGAACAGATAACTCGAAGGTTATAGTCAATCTTGGCAGGCAGCAGGCTGAGCTGAACGCGCTGGAAGTAAGGCAGAGTTCACGGGAACGGGGGCAGCCTGGGCAGCCTGGTCTGAGGCTCCCAGAGTCAGAAGGGAGAAAAGGCTCGATGGCAGATATTCTGGGCCTACTTTGCCAGAGCTGAAAAACATGTAGAATACACTGCAAAAAGACGTTGGCATAGTATACTTAGGAACGGGCTATCCAACCCATTCAGGGTGGGTCTGAAAGAGGACATGTTGACGTTGGACGCAAATGTATTTGCGTCTTCATAGCTGGTTCAGGAGGGAAGTTACATGCACTTTAACTCGTACATGGAGACGGTGGGGTACACGCTAGGGAACACAACTTGACCAATATTTATATTTCCTCATTGTTGTGACCGAATTTACGTTTCATTTTAAAACTGCACCTTTATTTCTTATTTGCACTAAAAAACTGCATTTTAAAATTACTATTGCTGGGAATTTATTGATTCGCTCTTAGCCCTTGCCCTTACCCACTGCAGCCGATTAAACGCTGCGTGGATACTCTTATCTGCCTCGTTTTCCTGGCGACCGCCATCTTGGATAGGGAATCGGGGCGAGCGGTCTAGTGCTCGGCCCCTCACGCTTCCTTAGGCATAAAAACGCTGCTAAAAGCACTCGTTTCCCTGATTTAGAGCGTGCGAGTGTCTGTCCTGAGGCGGAAGCCGGGACTGGTGTGTTGTGACCGAATTTACGTTTCATTTTAAAACTGCACCTTTATTTCTTATTTGCACTAAAAAACTGCATTTTAAAATTACTATTGCTGGGAATTTATTGATTCGCTCTTAGCCCATGTCCTTACCCACTGCAGCCGATTAAACGCTGCGTGGATACTCTTATCTGCCTCGTTTTCCTGGCGACCGCAATCTTGGATAGGGAATCGGGGTGAGCGGTCTAGTGCTCGGCCCCTCACGCTTCCTTTGGCATAAAAACGCTGCTAAAAGCACTCGTTTCCCTGATTTAGAGCGTGCCAGTGTCTGTCCTGAGGCGGAAGCCGGGACTGGTGTGTTGTGACCGAATTTACGTTTCATTTTAAAACTGCACCTTTATTTCTTATTTGCACTAAAAAAACTGCATTTTAAAATTACTATTGCTGGGAATTTATTGATTCGCTCTTAGCCCATGCCCTTACCCACTGCAGCCGATTAAACGCTGCGTGGATACTCTTATCTGCCTCGTTTTCCTGGCGACCGCCATCTTGGATAGGGAATCGGGGCGAGCGGTCTAGTGCTCGGCCCCTCACACACCCGTTAGTATAAGATGGCCCCCCCATTCAGGGAGCGCAGCGGACGGGCGCAGCGGGCGCGCCGAAGGCGCGCCTAAGGCAAGCCCGTCTGCGCCCGTCCGCGCCAGTACGGGGCAAGGGGCAGGGCACGCTGTGCCGTCATTGAAATACACCGCTATAGAAGTATGCAACATACATGGAGTACACCATCGGTTAGACCAAATCTCTAGGAACCGTCTCGACAGTCTAGGACTCCTACAACAACGTGACACATTTCCGGAAATACAAGGTCTCCAAAGGAACCACAAGGTAACCATTACCCCTAATTATATAACCTTCAAAGTGTTTTACTTAAACACACCTCCCTAGTCAAACACCAACTGGAAATCTTCACCTTACTTTCCTCTGATTTACCTGATATCCTGTTTCTGACCGAAACATGGATAACCCCTCATTCTGCCCCTGATATACTAGCAGCACTCCCGACCGACTATTACATACTACACGCTGACCGGCCTTCAGGAAAAGCCGGAGGAGGAGTGGCTGCCATTATTCATCGTAAAATGACTTTAGGTCTATCGACTCCCTCAATCTAACTAGCGTAGACAACCTAGTGATTAAACTGGACTCGGATCACACTTCACTGATATGTGTAGTTGTTTATAGGCCTCCTCAGCCTATGCCGCTCTTTCCCATGTCTCTGAGCGAACAGATAGCCAATTTAGCAACCAAGTACTCTAATATCTTGCTAATCGGCGATTTCAACTACTGGTTTTGGGGACCAAACCGGTGGACCTCACTCCCTGGAATTTACTAACCTCTTGTCAAATTTTAATCTCACACAACATATCCTCAGGCCAACACATAATAAGGGCCATATATTGGACCAAGTCTGGACAACAAACCCCATCATCTCTGCCACGAAGGTACACCCATGTATATGGTCTGACCATTTTCTGGTCACGTTTGACCTCACCCTGGCAATGCGAACTAGATCCCCCTTGGTCGAAGGTGGAACTGCCAGATGCTGGAAATCCGTGGACTTGTCTGAATTCACAACCTTCTTGGCCGGATCCACTCCTAGTCCAGCCCAGAATGTGAATCTCCTTGACATACAGATCAATGACTGGTTAAAAACAGCAAGCGATCACTTTGCCCCCCCTAAAAAGATCAAAATTAACTGGAAAGCAGAAGCCCATAAATGGTTCTCTCCTGAATTAAAGGACATGAAACTATTACTTCGCCAGAAAGAGAGGAAATGGAGAGCCTGCTATGACCCTGAAGATAAGCTCCTCTATAAACAAGAACAAGCAAAATACAACAAAGCCATTAAGGTAGCGAAGATTGAATACTTTTCCTCCAAAATTTTAACGCCCACTAACAAATCGAGAGAGATCTTCTCAATTGTGGACGAACTCTCCAACCCTGACAGAGTCTCACCTAAACCAACTCCCACTCAAGAACTATGTGATAAACTTAACACATTCTTCCTAGAAAAAATCACAGCTATTAAAGCCAGCATCAAATGTTCACCGTCAGCTGTGATCCCCCCTGACTCTGTCAGGAATACCCATACAATGGACTGTTTCCCTACTATCAATGCAGATTCACTCATCTCCTTGATGTCCAAGGTCAAATCTGGATCCCCCCGGGATTGCTGCCCCCCATATATTATGAGAGAAGTTTTTTCCACCATTCCTCAACCTGCTCTATCCCTTTTAAATTCATCAATTACTCAAGGCTGTGTCCCAAAATCATTTAAAGGTGCCACTGTGGTCCCCCTGATAAAAAAGGTTGGCGCCGATTTATTAGAGCCATCTAACTATCGCCCCATCTCTTTGCTTCCCTACTTAGCTAAGGTTTTGGAGGCACATGTTGCAAAATCTTTGTCTGCCTTTATAGAACAAACCGAACATCTAGACCCTCATCAAGCTGGCTTTCGCCCAGGGCATTCAACTGAGATGGTCATCTTGGCAGTCCTGGACGAGCTCCGCAGGGAGGCCGACACCGGTACCCCCCAGGCTCTGGTTCTCCTTGATCTGTCTGCCGCGTTCGACACGGTGGACCATAAGATCTTGTTGGACCGTGTCGAGCGTGCAGGCATTCAAGGTAGGGCCCTAAGTTGGATCACCTCATTCCTGGAGGATCGTACACAGGCTGTTCGCCTGGCAAATTTTACAGCGCCAGGGCTGAATATTACATGTGGGGTTCCCCAGGGCTCCTCCCTATCCCCACATTTGTTTAACATCTATTTACTCCCCCTAATTAAAGCCTTAAAACAGAGGAAAGTAACGACTTTCAACTACGCAGACGATCTGCAGCTTTCCTTTACCATAGACAACTCCACTGAATCAATCTCCAACTTTCAGGACACCATGGTGTTCATCCGCAACTGGATGGATCACAACCACCTAAAATGAACCCCGGAAAGACCGAGGTACTACTGATAGGAGATAGTTGTATCTCCTGGGGGCCTCACTACTGGCCAGCAGAACTAGGGACGTTCCCTAAACCCTCCTCTTCCGTAAAAAGCCTAGGGGTGACTATTGACAAAGATCTGTCCCTAAACACTCAAGTGGGCTCGGTTGTATCTAAATGCTTTTTCCAGCTGCGGAAGATCCAAAAGATACACCACCTACTCTCCCAGGCAGCACTGATACAAGTTGTGATTGGCCTAGTCTTATCCCACCTAGACTATGCAAACTCAATCTATCTAGGCCTCCCCTCCTATCAGATCAAGAGGCTCCAGCTTGTACAGAACCAGGCAGCTAGATTGATTTATCAGCAGCCTAAGTGGCAATCGGCCAGAGCTCTGATAAAAAAAAACTCCATTGGCTCCCACTGCTTCAGCGGGCCACCTTTAAAACCGCCTGCCTCACATTTAAATCTCTAAATTGTTATAGCCCAGTTTTTATTAACAATCTGATACTGAGGTATGTTCCAACCCGTGATCTCCGTTCCAAACATCAGAATTTACTGGTGAGCACAAAATTCAAACGCAAACGACATGGTGGGTGTCGCTTTGGACATTTGGCACCACAACTATGGAACTCACTCCCATGGGAAATCCGTTCTTGCCCCGATCTACTTCGGTTCAGAAAGCTACTTAAGACATGGCTGTTCATACAGGCACATGAGTAACCATCCCTTCAGAAGTCACGTCAGTACAGTTAACTCACATTTGCTCAAAACAGCGCCATGAAACCTTGGTCTGAGTGCGCTTTATAAATTGGTTATAACATAACATATAACATAACATAACTGCAGTTTTCTTGTTTGAAAAAAAACAACTGACTTGTATTGATCTGATTCTAATATATTTTTGCAATAAATATTTAATAATTTTTTGATGTTTCATTTTGCACTAGAGGTTCTATTTTCTTTCTTCATTTTGCAAAAATGCTCTCTTTCTGAAAGAGGTATGCACCAAGGTTTGAAGTGGTTTGTGAGAAAGGTGATAGTGTGACCATGTATTATATGGAATAAAGTACCCCTTCCCGTACACAAGTATAATGCGAATCACCTCGGAGTTCCATAACCATATAAAGGAACCAGACCTTTGGCCTTTTTCCTCTATATGGTTATGAAACTCCTCAATTACTTGCAATATCCTTACAATGTACGGCAGCAGATGCTTTTTTCCCCTATATTCTATGTTTTTCTTGAATTTAACAGAGTTAAAAAGAGGTATTTTCTTCAATGTTTTTTTTTACGGCTTCAGTGTGTTGATTTGTAGATTTAAAGTAACTTGATGATAGGTAGGACAGTGAAGACAGTTATGTGAATGGTCTGTTGAAAGGTTTATAGATACTGCACTTTATAGTGGATAGTTTTCCCATTTTTGTTTTCTATATTATTATTTGACAGTCATCAGGTGAGTTTATGGGATTTGAGCAGTATCTGGAAATGTTAAACAGCTGTTTTTAAACATATTGAGTGTAGGAGAACTTGGTTTGGCATGTTGGAGAAGTTTTTAGGTTTTGTGTGATCCATATTTAAGTATTGACTTTAAGGTAACAATGTCAGATACTATAATTAGATAAAACGAGAATTGGAGCTAAATGGCTAGTTTTTTTATGTTGCATTATTCAAAAGTAGCACTGATCCATAAATGGCAAATTAGTTTGACTGATCAAAATTAAATTTTAAGTCAAAATAAAAGCATTTTAAAAATCGAACAAATACCAAATAATTCTTAAGAAAGCCTGCTACTGCACAGCAAACCAATAGGCAACCTTCTGGGAATGTTTCATTCGGTAGCTTGTACACAATAAGTAAGGACTTAAGATCATGTCAAAAACTGTCTGTGTGCTTTCCTCGTTCGTTGACGAGAATGGCAAATAGCTTGTGCTTTCGTTTGAAGCTGAATTGGGACCAGCTGTGGCGAAGGTAACAAAAGACAGATGATTGTTAGGCAGAGGAGCGTAGCTGTTGTTAATTGTTCAACATCGTGCTTCACTTCAGGCTCGAGTTGTCAAACAAATTATGTTCTTTATTCTTTTTCCCATTGGAGTTCACATGATGATCCTTTGTGTGTATATCCAGCCACTGCTCGCTAAAGCGGAACACCGTCTTAGCCGAGCTTCTTTTGCCTTTTGACTTTAGTGTCGGTGAAAAAAAACGTTGTTCATAATTCTACACCGTGGGAACTTCATTATAATTGGTAACCGTTCCATGTCCCTGATCACAAAAAAAAATATTTACAATTAAAATGTTTTAGGAAACAAAAAACATATGACGTAATTTTATTTCTCTGTAAGAATAAACACATTACTGAAGATGCTGCACAACGAATTTGGTGATACCTGGGGAAGGCCACTGTACTTCCGCCACTTAGTCTTCATTTGGGCTTTGTCTGTTCCCTCAGCTGCTCTCCATCCTTTTGTTTTATTCTTCAATAAGGATTTAGGTTGTTATTTTAATAAGCTTTATATTTCCATCTCTAACCACTGCCACCCTCTTTTCAAAAGCACTGGTTGTTTTTTTCCGTCTGAAAGCATGGCATACATAGTTGTAAAGTCTACATTAGACTGGAGGGAACGATCTTTGATAGAAAGAAGGCAGGCTTCTTTCTAACCAGGAAGGAAGTCCTGTTTCCTGCGATCCCTTCACTTCACAGTTATTGTCCTCTGCATGCTGAGTTCCTACTTGTGTCAAAGTAAAGGGGGGAAACGAAAATCTAAATATTCCCTCAAGAAAACAAGGGGTGTCTCATCCCTAGCCAAGGTTTCTGCTGGGAATCTGCTTCACAGGCTACTTTGGTCCTCTGTCAGCATCATCCATCTCCCATTCTACTACAGTGCTTCCATTGTTATTGAGCGTTTTAGAATCATTGAGACAATTTGATGAACCAGAATCAATAATGTTGTCGAAAGAACCCTCAAAGCCACACTGGTATTTGCAGTTGAGATCATCTTAGAAGATCATGGCATGCTTTTCAAAGACATCTGCCATTACAATTGTCCACAAGGTTTAGTGACAGTCTTATTGCCAGCTGATTTTTCCCCACCTATGTTTATCCTAGTTCATACAGAAAGGAGATCAAAACACCTGTGGATTGCATTTATGTTGCCAGAGATAGATCTAACCCCAGAAGGGACTCCCTCCCTCAAGCTTGGACCTAAAGTACTGATGGGATCTGTTCATATGATCTGTAAAGGAAGGTGATGTTCCATCATCTGAATTGACAGTAGGATGATCTTGATCCTGTGAGTTCACCCAACAAAGGTTTGTGGAGACCCAAAGAAGCTTCCTACCAAAGTGTCATTACATATATTGTTAAAGCAAGAAAGGCTTCAGAGATGCAAAAATCTATTATTTGTTCTAATTGTCGCAGATGTTTTTCAAATTGGTGACTGAAGCCTGATGCTGCATAAAAAAGATGCGAAGATTCCTGGCTTTAATTACTCAGCTACCTTGCACCACTTTTCTCTGCCTTTTTGGCTAGGTTTGTGCTTTACAACTACCCCATACATATTTACAGACACCAGGTAGTGCTTACTCTAGCTTTTGTCCACAGGGACATGAGAATTTGTTTTCCAGTGAAACCTGCCTCCTGATAATTCTGGTGACTTGTTTCTGACGACATGTTTTCTATTGTTCCAGTTTGACCTCCTGGATGCTTATTGCCACGTGTCAGTCATATGACACACTAAGTAAATTCGATTTTGAGTGGGCGATCAGCTCGATCAGTTCAAAGCAGTACCATCAGACTGAGTATAGTCCTGAAAGTTTTCACTAAATGTCTTACCCTCGTTGCAGCCAAACTCAAACTCTGTATGTCCCAAACTAGTCATCTGGCTGATATGGACCATCGCCATGGAATATCTATGGAATAAACAAGCAGGTTCATAGGCAAGTTAGCGATATCGGGATTCTTGGTAAACATACAACATTTTTCTCCTGAGCATGAACTAAATTTGGTAGCTGAGGAGCTAGAATTTAAATTTATTATTAAACAATTATTTCCAAGTTATTTTAGTGGGATACAGTTCATATACTAAGAAAAAAGTAAAGATTAAGCATCTTACATCAACTAGAACTTGATTTCTGAAATGCCACACCATTTGGGCATCAACCACCCATTTTATTAAGTGTGGTCCCACAGATGAGAAACTCAGGCTCACATGAACATTTGGTGTGTTATCTTTGAAGCCCAACCCATTTCTTGGAATGTTACATTGATCTATTACTGTTCCACTTAGGTTTTGGTGATGCTCTCGAAGAATTAGTTCTACACATCTCTCATTCATTACTTTGACTTTGCTCCTCATTCATAAATCCATCACTCCCCATCACCCACATTCATCCACAAACTTGGTCTCCCCTCTAATATCCCTCTGTTTCCCTCACTCGCTGTCCTCATTACAGCCTCCATTTAAACTTGCTCTCTTTTCTCTTTCGGCCCATCTGGACCTCCATCATTGCTCCGCCTCCATCTTCATTTGCTTTCTCTGTCTGCATTGCTCCATCTGGACCTCAGTTTCCCTTTCCCATTCCGCATCTTCCATCTGTTCTCACTTACTTTTGTTTCCTGCTCTCCCACACCCCATGCCCCTATACCACAAGTCCATGCTCCCTGTCCTTGCTTGAATGCTGGCCCCCGTGCTGACAGTTGCTCTGCTTGCGCTTATGGGCATTCCTTACACAAATACCTTCTCGAAAATGGCTAAAGTGCTGTTCTAGATACAGAATAGAGGTAGCTTTAACATACAGTCACTGCTTATACTTACAATAACATTGTAGTGACTTCTTCCAGAGCATAGAGGATTTGCATCCAGCTTTAATAAGGACTATTTCCATGCCAAAGGCCTTTGTTCATAATACTCTGGTGTCCTAAAATGGAGTTGGATTGGCAGCCAGGGGTGCCTATGAAAACTCTAACAAGGGCTGGCTTAAAGTAGTACAGTGTGTTACAGATTTGACTTCGCTAACTCAAAGGACCTCTACTAACAGCTTAAGTTATTGTAGTCCCAGTAGTGCTGATCACAGCTTTTTAAAACTGTGGGCATGGGAATCCAACGATGTTTGTGTTTTCTCTTTATTTTGTGTTTTCTCTTTATTTAAACTGTGACTGATATATGCAAAAGTCTTTGTAGAACTGGGCTCGCAATTTGAATTAGCAATACTAAAGCCAAATGTTCAGTTGCAAGACGGACCTATTGGCTTTGGCAATACTAGTTTAAATAAAAGCAAGACTTACTCGTTTTGCCAATGCGTATTGCAACAGAGGCCTATTCTAGGTACACAGACAGCTCTTTATACCAACATCTAGTGGTTTGGCCCCAAAAAGTATCTTGTTTACATTATTAAAGTTTAAGGGCATCGGCAATGAGCAGAAACAGGTTGATTCATCAACTGGACTTGAAACCCACAATCACACACATGCATACGCATCCCTCAAATTCTACATTAAAGTTGGCCAGTTAAGACTATCGCCAACACCTACATCCTATTACTCCCAAAATATATCTGTCTTTGAATTATTGTTTGCTCCTTCTCCAGGCTGCACACCCAGTCTCGGGGCTGTTCCCACAAACATTCCACTTCCATCTCGAAGTCCTAGGGTAAGTCCAAGCATAAGAAAGTGTAGCAAGATTCAACCCCATGCCGCCATTCTTGCTCCAAAGAGAAGGCACAAGGGCTTCTAATGGATATTTCTAACAACTGATTCCTCTCCTTACAATATTACCCTGGTGCCAGACTATATGTCTACATATTTTTTGTAGCAATGCAACAGATTGCCGCACGGTGGTATTATGCAACTTCGCATTGGCTCCATACTATCCCGTAAATAAAAGCCAGAGATGCAGTTAAGGGCCACCCCTGCTCACTGACTTCAGTTATTTTCTTTCCATAACTTCCGACACAGATCCATAGGTCCACTGCTAAGTTAGGTGGTTTTCTGACAACTTCTGAACTCTTTCAAAGTGTGCTACGGAACAATGTCCTCACTGAAGAGAATGAGATTCAAGCTTTACTGTGACAACAGGAAGCAGGTGTCGTTCACGGACCGGCACCTAGTGTGTCTTTGGTGCTTGGGATGAGGACGCAGTTCTAAGTCATATGATAAGTGCAAGTAACAAGTTGCAAACTTTGTGTAGGTCTCGCTCCTGTTACTAGTCAGTGGCCTGGTCTCTGTCGCAGTCACAGAGCCATTCCTGCAACCATTCCACTTCCTCTGGGAAGTCCAAGTTCAAACATAAGCATAAAAAAGCAAAGAGGAACCTAGCCTCATCCAGTCACCCCAACTCCAAGGAGTAGTTGTAATGGTGTCAAGATATAAATTGCACTCCATTGAGGTCACAAAAACAATTCCTCAGTTGGTCTCGAAGCATCCAGAGTTCCCCGGCTCATTGTCGGCACCGCAGCAGTTCGCAGCCTTCAAAAAGGAGATGTTGCAAATATTCAGTGTGTTCCAGCTCACTTTGGCATACCATTAGGACCCACAGACCGGAGGGGCCTCCAGGTGGGTTACCGCCAGAGGTTCTCCCCCTGACCCGGTCAATCTCTTTGTAGCACATTATCGAGCCATACTGACTCCAGTACAGACTTCCACTCCAGCCTCATTTTCATCGCTGGTTCCTGACACCCATATGCCGGTGCCAAAACCACTGGTGGTAGAGGATGATGCGGTGCCAACGCACATGTTGAACACGAAGCTGACGTTGTCTCGAGCACAACCGATGTTTCACTACAAAACAAAAGCACAACCCGTTGTCCTGCAGACTGTCTTTAACCCGGTTTCTCTACTGCATCACAGCTATCAGCAGAGGCTCCATTACCTTTTCTGTTTTGACTCTGATACTGTGTCAGAGCAGTGTGCACCCCAGGATATGGATGATGATGATAGCGCGTGGGGCTTATACCTTGATTTACAGAACACTTGATTCCTGTCCTGAGACGGAGCTTGACTTGCCACATCGACTAAAAATGGAAGAGAGTGCCTCATTTACAGTGATAGTTCGGAGGGTAGGTGAGTTGCTAGAGTTACAGCTACCCTCCATTGAGACAGAAACATATGTTTTGACAGTACTTCTATAGTCTGTGTCCTTAACATCTGAGCCTTTAATTCAGTTAAATGATATGCCCTCACAGATACTCTGTCGGCTACCATGTTCTAGCTTGCCTCTGAACAGGCAGGTTGACAGATGTCATATACCTGCGCCTGGTGACCCAGATTTCCTCACAAAGCACCCAAATCCAGAGAACCTTGTTGTACATACCTCTTCCTGTAAGATGAATCCTCACTCATTTCCAACCTTACTTCTGGATACAGAATCCAAAAGGATTGGTGACTTTGGTCAATTTATGTTTTGTCTCCCAGTCTGTCGTTGTGGTCTGTAAACACAGTCTGTCCTTCTGTCTGACACCCCCTTGCCCTTTGGAACATGGGCAGTAAGATCTTGCTGGCAGTCCCATATAGATTTAGGGACTCTTTGACCCAAAGGATACGGGATGGGCAGGATGCGGCCAAGTATGTAATCTGCTCATCTTTGGATACAGAAGATGGTCTTGGCAGGGCACTTGGTACCATGGATGAATCCCATTGTGTTCTCCAGAGATGTGCAGGCTTTGCTGATGGGCATGCACTTGCATAGGTTCCACCTCTTGGGCAAAAATGTGCACTCTGTTGTGGGCCACTTTCAAGACAGTAGAGCTACAGCATGATCGTGTGGCTGTTGAGAGTTGAAAAACAATTTATGCACCAGTTTTGTAAATTTAGGGCTACTCCAGAGGACTGGCACCTGTTGGAGCAGGTCAAAGGCCTTTGGCCTCCAGTGGCGGGTCGGTTTCAAATCCACATTCTGGAGCTGCAGGCCATTTGTCTGACCCTTAAAGCCTTCCTTCATCCTGTCAATGGGAGGCTGGTAAAGGTTGTCACAGACCCCACTGCCATTTAGTACTGCAGCGAGTATGGTGATGTAGAGTTCTGGTTCTTGTGCTGGGACGTCTCTGAACGTTGCTAGAGCGCATGGCGAAATCCGCCATTTTGACACATTACTAAAATAAAGACAGTCAATCTGGTAAACAACCTGCTGAAACCTTATGTTGGGGTAAACTTAAAATGACCAAATACCTTTTCCATTAAAATATAATATTTTCTTGGAAAAGGTAAATGTTGAAAAAAAGAAAGGACAATGTGCCAAAGAGGTAAGGAGGGAAAAGGGTTGGTATAGAGGATACCGGTAACAAAGAGAGGGGAGCAATGTTTTTTTGTTAAAGGCAATAAAGTGGGAGTAAGGGGGGGAATAAATGGAAGTGAAGCAGAAGGGGAAGTAAATGTTCTTTTTTCTAATAAAGTATTATGAGAGAGTTTGTAATGAGGTAGTAAAGAAATAAATGAAAGTGAGTAAATCAGTAGGGGAGTAAGGTGCTTGTTAGAAAAATATTGAAGGATTGGGGTTAAGTGGTTTTGTAATAAAAGGGAGCGAAGTAGGAGGGAAGAAATTGGTTATTGAGAAAGGGAGTAGAGTGTTTAGAGAATGAGGTGGAAGGGGTGTAATGGGTTTTGAATAAGGGAGTACATGGGAGTAAGGGGTTTGTAAAATAAGGGAGTTAAGCAGTACGAGGAGAAAGTTATTAAAACAAGTGCAGTGGTAGTAATGGATTTCTAAATGGGAAACAAGCCGAAGGGGGGAGTGGGAGGTGTGTAAAGAAGGCTATTTTGGGAGGAAGTGTAAGGGGGTTGTAAAAAAAACTGGAGCAAAGTGAGAGAGGGATTAAGGATTTTATAAAAAAAACACTGGCATAAAACAAGAGGGGAGGTATTACAGGGGTCATGAAAGGCAGAGAAGTGGGGTATGGAACGCAGGAAACTGGGCCCTAAAAAAGGAACAGGGGTCAAGGGGAGGTACCCCTGAAGTGGTCTTCAGTCTGATGAAAGGCATTCTTAAAGCAAAATTAGTCAACAATGGGTCGACAAAATAAATTAATCGAACAGTGTAGGATTTTCATTGAGATCTCGTACAACTTTACCAGGACATCTTCCTTGTTGGCAACTACCTTTGTGGGCAAACTGAGCAGAAGTTTTCTGGCAGATCACAAGTGTTGTCTACACCCAGAGGTAGCACAGGGAATCTTCCACCAGTGGGGAGTGCCCTGGCTAGATCTATTTTGCCTCCGCCAAACATTGCGTCAACACTGTTGCATGTTGGACTGTTTGCAAGAGCCCTCGTTAGGAATAGAATACGGGAATCCCGTACACCATCTTGATACTGTCTCACTTGTCTCAAGTTCTGAAAAAACTCAAGGCTGACTGGGCCCAAGTCATCATAGTGGCCTGCGTTTGGGCCTGGAGAGTGTGACACTGGAACTCCTCAGAATGAGCCTCCGTCCACCTCAGCTGGAACTCTTTTCTTAGCAGTCTGGGCAGGGTCCTCTACCAGAATCTCTAAACCTTACACCTTATACAGGCAGACTGAGTAGCAGCAATTGATTGCTTTCAATTTACTACCTGAAGTGGTGGTGGTCATCCTTGACATCAGACGCCTATCAACGAAGTCAATTTATGCCAGGCGCTGGGACAAATTTGTAAATTGGCGTGGTTCCCGGGATACTAACTCTTTAAAGGCAAAACTGTCCAACGTCATTTTCGTGGTTTTGTCCATTGCCCAGCAATGCCTTGTAGTCAGCACTGTGAAAGGTTATTTTTGGGCCATTTTGACCTTTCTACATTTGTTGCGCCAGCCATCCTTGTTTAAATCCCCTGTTGTGATCAGGTTTATTAAAGGTTTAACATCTAGGTTTTCCCCTGAACTGTTTGTGATGCCACAATGGTATCTTAACTTGGTTTTGCTATTCCTTATGTGTACGCTTTTTTATGCGTAGCTGCTTGCGATTGAGTCAGTTTGCCACATAAGTGAACTGCAGGCACTTTCCTTGCAAACATCCTACACCACCTTTTTTCAGGACCGGTTGGTACTGAGCACTTAGGTGTCCTTCTACCGAAAGTTGTGACTCCTTATCAAATTGGTCAATCAATCACTCTACCAGCATTCCTTGTTCATACTCATCCCTTGAAATAGGAGGAAAGGTTTCATCAGTTTGACCTCAAAAGGGCCCTGTGTTTTTACAACTATTGAACCAAGAAACATCAGGTAGACAATCCACTTTTTGTAGATTTTGGGGCTAGGTTTAATGTCCCAAGATGACAAATGTCCTTTGAGGTAGCTCCCTGCCGGGAACGTGCAATCATCACCAATCCGGCATACATAGCACTCCCTGCATCCGCTCAGATTCAGAGAGATTCACCTGACTCTGCCATACGGATACGGCTCAGTTGGCGTTCTTCGAGACTACCCTCGTTGAGCAGGCCTCTCCCACATTCCGGTTGAAACCTACTGTCAGAACTTGCAGCCTGGAGAGTCAGTTCCACAACAACATTCTTGAGCTACATGCTATATATTTGCCAATCACCAGTGGGAGGCTGGTGCAGGTTCTAACGGACAACACCATCGCCATGTGGTACTGCAGCAAGCAGTACCACAAGTGTGTGAGTGGGTCTATGGATGATGTCATCAGTGATGTGCATTGCGGGGCGTAAGTTATAGTTAGTACAGGTAACTATAACTGCGGAATTTTGATGGTTTGTACAAGTGGAATCTGAGCCTAACTATAAAGTCACTTTAACCTTTGTGTTTTTTTCAGTGAATTTCGATGCTTTTTAAAATTATGTTTCCTGACTGTAACGTCCTTGTAACTTTGTTTTTCAGTGAATTTCAAAGTTTTCATTTTTTTTCATTTCCTGACTGTAAGCTTTGAGAGCGAGCGAGTTTGTGAGTGGCTGTATAGGTAGGTGAGTGAGTGCATGGGTGTCTGAGTGGGGCTGTGAGTGGGTGTGTGAATCTCTGAGTGGGGTCTATCAGAGGATGTCCAGTAAAACAAAAGTAGGGGGCCACACGGGAGCAGGTTCTCATGCCAGCTCCCTGTGACCACCCTCCCGTCCAGCTTGCCTGCAGTCCGCTACTCTCTGCTGCCTTCGGTTTTGTGCCTCCTCTTCTCGTTTTCTCCTAGTTTTTCAGCCTCTTCTCTGCTCGCTCCTACCCTCTATGTTGCCTCTTTCTGCTTTTTCGTCTAATTATTTTGCCTCTTTCTGATCACTCCTGACCTTTATTCTGCCTCTTGCTACTCATTTCTCACATCTATTTTGCATCCTGCTCATTTCTCACCTCTATTATGCCTCTTTCTGCACATTCTGCCTGTTATTTTGTATCTTTCTGCTTGCCCTGACCTTTATTCTGCCTCGTTCTGCTCATTTCTGACCTTTATTCTGCCTTTCTGCTCGTTTCAGACCTTTATTTTCAAGGCCCCTCCCCGGGAGATGGTAGACCCCAGGGCCAAGAACGGCCTGGGAGGGGGGCCGTGCGGCCCTTTCCCCATTGTTTTGAAAGTATTTGGCCACAAAGAGGTCCCCGGGGCCTGGGAGGGGTCTGTGGGGCCATCCCATTAGGTGTTTCTTAGCCCCAGGGAGGTGGTGGTCCTTGGGGCTTATAGAGCCCATGTGGGGGGTCTGTGTGCCCCTCCACTCCTTCTTTTAAATAATGTCCCCTGGACCTGGCCCACCCAGGGGCCATTTAAAAAACAAGCGCATAGCCCGCACTTTTTTTTGTTTGTTTGTGTTTAAGTTTGCTGCAAATTGTTATTAGACAAAATTCTTATGGCTGCCTATCACCAAGCCTGCCTGCAGAGTGGCATTACCTGATTGCCCTTTTACCTCTAAGTGGTGAATTGACCTTCCTCCCCCTCCCCCACCTCTCCTCCTTCTCATGCGCCCTTCTAATTCAGAGATCTCCCCCTCCCCGTCTCCTCTCTCTTTCACTTCCCCTCTCCCCCCCCTAGCCGCAGATACAACCAGCGACGTTGAAAGACCCCCACTACTGACACGGAGACAAACACACCTGCACCCATCTATGCCCCACTTTCTTTAGTTTGTTATCGCCCAGTTCCTAGTCCCCTACATTTTTAGTTTCTCTTACGTACATTTTGGTTCCACATAAATGTTTCGGATATGGCTGACACTGTGAGGGGCCTTGGCCTATGTTTAATATCTGTAACGATACCCGCAGATAACCTCTCACATTATGTTAGTGTAATCAATGTGCTTTAAACATACCTAATTTTGTCCTATACCACTGATGTTACATTGTGGGTATTCATGACCAGGTACTTGGGTGATATAGTGTGAGGGAGCAGACGTACCGGATTGGCGAACAGTTGTTATTGAACATCTCTCTAATGACCTACCATGTTTTTCCTCGCTATTTTATGCTTTGTTATCCTTTTCACTTCACTGTACCTGTCACTGTCTATGGACAGCTGCTGAGACATGTCAGGTGTGTTCTGTAACACGGCTGTGTTAACTGCTATTGTATGATTTCAAGTAACAAAACAAAAAACGCAAAAAAAAAATAACAAAATAAAAAAATGTTAACAAAATGCATATTTGCCGTGCCAGGTTCTTTCTAGGAACCCAAGACCAAGGCTTGGGGGTCAGGGTATTCCTACCCTGCCCCTATTTTTTATTTTATTTTATTTTTTCACATTTTTTTTGTGGGACTCAAGATGGCTGTCAACACTTCCTGGTTGAAGATTTGACAGCCAATCCGAGCTCTGCCTTTCCCTGCACAAGCTCATTATTATTCGTGAAATGGTCGTTGACACAGATATCCCTATTTGGATTCCCTTACATTTCTCAACAACTACTAAACAGATTTACACCAAATACCAACAAGCATTTGCAATGCAATAGGTCTCGCATTAGGAAAGTTTGAGATATTGGTATTGTAAATGACAAATTTCGTATTTATGTGTTGGTTTTGAAAATAGCTAAATTAATAGCTTTGTCATTTACCATTCCAATAGTTTTAACTTTCGCAAATGTGACACCTAGAACATGTGTAATGCAATATGTGTTGTCTTTACGTGACTTAGATGTATTGATATTACAAATAACAATGGCTTTTATTTTTTTAATAATTAATACTTACATAAAAGTTATTGTAATTTATATTGGCAATAGCTGAAACTTTTGTAAATAACTTTTGTGAAGATTATGTTCAGTGTATTTTATTGTGACGAAACTCCAAGAACAGAAGTAAAATATTAACATCTTTTTGTGACATTTGTAATAAAGCTTGAAACATTGAGAGAACATATTTGAACCAGTTGTTGTTGAATGGTTGCACAGATTGATGCTGTGGTGGCGACGAGTGATGCTGTGGCGTTGAGTGATGCTGTGGTAGCGCATAGTGATGTTGTGGTGCCCCTGAGTGATGCCGTGGTGGTGCTGAGTGATGCTGTCATGATGCGATAGATAGAGGGAGGGCGATAGATAGAGGGAGGGCGATAGATAGAGGGAGGGCGATAGAGGGAGGGAGGGTGATAGATAGAGGGAGGGCGATAGATAGAGGGAGGGCGATAGAACTTGTGACCTTCAAGATGTCGGCAGCGAGCGCCATCTTAGAGACTGCTACTTTTTTCAAACATACATATACAGCATCACCCCCACACCCCACCAGTGGCTTCATCTTCTGTGTATTGTTACTATGCAGGGCTCTGTAGGAGATAACACACTGCTCACCCAAGGGACGTGGGTGAGGTAAACACACCTGCTTCTTGGAATATTTGCATTCTACATGCTCCTGTTGGCGGGACTGTCGAAGGGGGAGCGGGATTTACTCAGGGGCTGAGAGCGACAACTAATATGAACCAAAGAACCAGCACCCCCCTCGCTCCCTGGCTACGGCACCTTGGAATTTTGGCGCTTGTAGTATCCCCGCTATAGATATGGACCAGAAATTTAAGCAGGCAGCTCTGTGGGGGTAAAAAGATTCTTCCTATGGCCTTTTTCGCTACATAGTGTGAATCCCGCCAATGTCTTTTCATGGAAGCAAACGATACGGATGAAGAAAAGTCTGCCTTCGAGACCTCGCTCCCAAGGCTCCCTGGGGCGGCCAACTCTACAAGACTGTTCTCTTTGTTTTTCGTTGGTGTTCTATTTTTACCTCTTGTATCCTTCTTGATGTATAAACTGTAAAGCTCTCCGATACCCTTGGTGGTCATGTTCGCACTATAGAAAACTTTTTTTTAAATAAATTGCGATTGGCCACCGAGCCCCCCTGTACTACAGTCAAAGTGCATGAGGAGCTCTTAGAAGACTCCCTAAAAGTAAAGAAGCAGAGGGCGAGCACGATATGGTAGGAGGAAATTCGAAACATGACACTAATAAAACTCCAAGAAAAGAAAAGCGTGCACCCAGACCCTTTGAGAAGACCAGACAAATGTACTCGGTAGCAGAAAAAAATAGAGTAGCAGCCCTGAAACAAAGCTGTCAAGAATCCAGGTCCATGCGAGAAGCTCACCCAGCCTAGGAGTGTTCTTAGACTTCTGGGAACTGTAGTTGCGGTTTGATAATACGTTATACATATGACTGCAAATCCCAATCAATAAGAAAGAGAGAAAGAAAGAGAGAGACAGACTGCCGATACCTGTAAGAATTGTGCACATCTCACCTAATCCATGCACTGCACACAGAGACTTTACCAGTCACTGAAAAAATCACCCATGAAGCACATCACCTACCCCTGGCTTGGGCTTGCTCAAGGCCACTAGCCGGCTTAGGATGTCTTCCTCGTAGATCTGGCTGAAAACGTGAGCATCATAGGCCACCATGATGGAGATTTCACTCATCATCTTCATGTAGAGGCAGGGAACAAGTCGAGGGTCACACAGAGTGACAGCAGAGGTCCAAGCCTCCTGGGAAGCAGGCCTGGGATCACACAAGGAAGAACATTTAGGATCACACAGTGCTGCAGCAGGAGCAGGGCTAAGATCTCACAACAGCACATTCGAGATTAGAGGGTGCCCTGAGAAACAGTTTCAAGGTCACACATTGAGCCAGGCTGAAGATCGCACAACGGCAAGCAAGGGACCAAAGGCTGCAGTGATATCGCACTTTTGAACCCCACAGGTCCCACCAGGCAGCAGCATAACACCTTAAGCCACATCGGGAACGCTACAGGTCCAAGATCACACCGTGCAAGCAGAGGGGCGCTGTGCTGTTTGTACAGAAAGCTCCAGGATTATGCAGCGCTTTGCATCTGCACAACAGAATGGGACAAGCTCCACCCTGAGTGGGAGGAGAATAGGCAGGGGTGGCCCTCGAAACATCAGCACCTCCTGGCTTTAATGAGCTCACACTTTCCAACTAGTCCACTAGCCCACAACGGGGGTAGCGAGTCAGATAGCAAAGCCATGGGGTTACTCTTCCCAGGGAAATGTCACTGTGAGGAGGAGCCTTTAGAATCCTATGTTGATTTCCATTATATTTAGGTGAAGATGTAAAGATGAGATGAGATGGCAGGTGCTTTAGTTCCATGGCTAAAACCTACCCACTGGACCAGGGCCTGCGGCACCAGGTTGTTGCTGCGCAGTATGCCTGGTGGATAATGATTTTTACCACTGGCGTTTCAAAGCTTAAGACTAATTAAATCCATGTGAACACCAGGCTTGTTATTCTAAGCTGTCGCTCGGAAGTTGCATAGAGAGCAGTCTGGACTTACTCCAGGGGGTGGTAAGGGAATTGGAGCTCGCATTCAGTGACAATCGTGTGATCACACTTAAACTCACTCAGTGTGCGGCTGCTAAATATCTTTTCAGGTGCACTGATTCAAAGGGGGTTTAGGATAAAACCCCTAAAATGTCTTCAAATGTCTCTGGGCGTGCAAAGTGTCACACAAATGTGATAGTGGAGAGCTGCCCGCCCTCATCACAAACCTGGGAGGGCTGGCTCTGCACAAGTGGTTCACAAAGATTGCCAAATAAAATCAAACCTGTGGGAGGATGTGGAGTAATGGTCAGAGCCTCCGACTTTGGACCTGGGGAACTAGGTTCGAGTCTGTGTGGGCTCAACATCCTGTGATTCTGGGCAAACCCCTTAATTCCCCCGTGCCTACTAAAAAAATTATAATGTATACTAACGTAGATGGATCTCGTATAAAGCGCTCCAAAACCTTCGGGTCCAGTTCGCGCTATATAAAATCGCAAAAAAAGGCATTTGTGTGCCATCCAAAGCAGTAAGTGCACGAGTTTCAAGCCGACTAGGGCAGCGCCTCCTTTCACCCGTAACTGGTTGATAGATGGCGTGCCACTAAGCGTGGTGTGTAAGAGGTAGCGCGAAAGAGGTAGCCGAGTGGATGACGACCAGCCGCCTGAAACTAAACTCGGACAAGACGGAGGTCCTCATCCTGGGCTCCTCTCCCTCCGCCTGGGACGACTCCTGGTGGCCTCCCGCCCTGGGCACCGCACCCAAACCGACAGACCATGCACGAAACCTGGGCTTCATCCTGGACTCCTCCCTCTCCATGACCAGGCAAGTCAGCAGCGTCTCCTCGGCGTGCTTCAACATCCTACGCATGCTACGGAAGATCTTCTGGTGGATCCCCACAGAGACCAGGAAGACCGTCACCCAGGCCCTCGTCACCAGCCGACTGGACTACGGCAACGCCCTCTACGCCGGGACCACCGCCAAGCTCCAGAAGAGACTCCAGCGGATCCAAAACGCCTCAGCCAGACTCATCCTCGACATCCCACGATCCAGCCACATCTCCGGACATCTCAGAGACCTTCACTGGCTCCCCATCAACAAGAGAATCACCTTCCGCCTCCTCACCCACGCACACAAAGCCCTACACGACCAAGGCCCGAGCTACCTCAACAGCCGAGTCAACTTCTACGCTCCCAAACGCCACCTCCGATCAGCCAACCACGCCCTCGCCGCCGTCCCCCGCATCCGAAGAGCGACTACAGGAGGAAGGTCCTTCTCCTACCTGGCCGCCAAGACCTGGAACTCCCTCCCGTCCGACCTGCGCCTGACCCAAGACCACCTCTCCTTCAGGAAGAAGCTGAAGACCTGGCTGTTCGAGCAGTAGCGGCACCCCCCCCCCCAGCGCCTTGAGACCCTACGGGTATGTAGCGCGCTTTATAAGTGTCACTGATTGATTGATTGATTAAGCGCCGATCAGATACCATGTAGGCACATTCCTCTTCCGTGTGAGTCTCTGCTTATTACTTCGGCTCGGGCTTCAAGAATGTCAACACGTTAAGTGCTGATGGCAGCATTTGGAACTTTCCTTTGGAATTCAAATTCGACCTTTGAAAGTGGGAGCTCAAGGTCGCAAAACCAGACCGGCCTCTGGTTCATCGACATTCTCCAATATTGAAGCGAGGGAGGGTGTGTAGTAGCAGCATATCACACACAACCAGCTGGTTAGGATTAACATAAAATAATCAACGCCTGGCCGAAGTGGTATAATCTGGGTATAGGGCATTGAAGTGGCTTTACCCAAGAACTTGCTGTGAAGACCGCCGTGGTAGAGGATCAGGCGAAAGGCGCTATATCGAATCACACAGCGTGGAGGAGAATGCGAGTATTGACCCCACTCCGAGGGCGGCGCCTCCGAGGCGTCCAGTGACAATTTCCACTCTGACAAATAAATATTCCATCAGGGCGGGAGTGCCAGGGTCCGCCCGGCGCATCTTCATCCGGAGGGCCCGGTCTGGGCTCCCTACACCTCCGCTAGAGCGCTCGAGGTGCGCCCCGTTGCCCAGGATAACACACTTGCTCGGGGACAGTCACCAGGAATCCCCCACGCCTGGTCGGGCATATTCCACAAGACATGTACGGTTTACTTGTTGTTTTTTTAACCCCGTACTACTTACACTGTTACTCCATCCCCTTAGATCGCTGTGGATGCCCACTGTCCCCTTAAACCCGATCCCATCGTGAAATAACAGCTCGAGGCAACAGGACATTAAAGCTTTGCAATATGGATGAAATCGACTTCATCGTTGGGCCACAGGTAATGAAGTCTAAACACGGGAGACGGGATATGAGCGATCATAAGCAGGCCAGAGACATTCCTCTTGGCGTGCTAGGACAGCTTCAGACTGCCGGCCAAGCGCCTAGACGCAATGCAATACTCGCAGGAAGATCTGAAAGGCAGGGGTGCAGTTCTGCAAGATTTTATTCTCATTGATCATACATTTACTCCCAGCCTCGGGGGACCCTGCCACGAGCCTTCTGCATTCATTTCTCACACGTGTAGGCACCGCTTAGCATTGCAAGTCCTCTGCTGAATTAAATACGTGGCTTCATTACCACACTCTTTTTTGTTCCTCTAATAATACAAGGTTTAAAGACACCGAAAGAAGGATGAAGTTGCGCTTAATCCCGTGGCTGACACAGGGCTCAGCTCGAAGAGCCCACTTTTCTAAGCGCCTCACAGATCCAAGCGCTACACCTGGTCCTCCACACCCACCTCATGTAGAAAAACAGAATTGGATGCATATTACGCTTCGGAGAGACAATCTCCATGGCTAGGATACAACAAGGCGGTGCTTAGCGCGGCGAGGCATCGCCCACCGGCAGTAGAAGTCTAGCCAGTCAAAGGCAGCCGGATAGTGACGGATGCTGCGCATGGACACCAGGGCTGGCGCGCGTGGGACTCCAGGACACCCCACACCACTGACTGACACCGAGACTCTGCGGGGCTCATTACAATGTGTCCCCGTCTTCGAACAGGCCAGGTGATGCGGCGGAGATACCAGGGGTGTCGCGACAAAAGAGCCAGGTGAGTGGGGGATTGGGGGTGGCTGTGTGTGTGCGTGCATGTGTGTGTGTGTATGTGCGTGTGTGTGCGTGTGTGTGTGTGTGCACATGCGTGAGTGTGGGTGTGTGTGTGTGTGTTTGCGCACTTCAGGGAATCTGAGACAGGAGATGGGCACGGCGCCGGCCTGGACAGATCCCAATCGCCGTGCGTGCCCGACCCTGTCTCAGATTCCCAGGAGACGGGCAGCATTAGTTGTCGAGCTGGACGCAATGCTTCGCAATGCTTTCTCCAGCTCAACCTAAATGTTTGATGCTGTAAATTCTGCAATAAAGCACTGCACTTTGAAATCTTCACGCTGTGATCCGTACCCGTTCATTGCCATGGCTATGGTGACGGTAATGGTAATGTGTGGTAATGAATGCATGGTAAAGATTGTTTCCCACATCCACCTGGGCTGTTTTCTTTGTCCAACTACATTGCACCTCCTGGCGTCTAATGCTGAATATCTTGACAGGTTAGTCTCGTGTCATAATCTTTTAATATTGCATCTTACTTGGTTTATGCATATCACCCCAGGCCCAAACTGGAGACTGCAGCTCTCTGCCTTGGAGAATCCGGTCTTCTGTGAGAACATTTTCAGGGCCATAGCACACTACTTTTCTGAAAATAGCAGCACAACCTCCACTAGCCTCGTCAAGTGGGATGTGTTTAGAACAATATAGAAAGGGCAGTGTATATGAACAGTAATTAGAAGCCTGCATAATGATTTTGGAGGGAACTTGAACAATGCCTCGGAAATTTAGAACAGGCTACACCTACTTATGGCACAGCAATAACAGTGCTGTTAGTGACTAGAGTACATCATGGGCACCTGATTGAATCACTACCCTGCATATATTACAGAGCTCACCTTTGCAAAGTCACGCAGTGAGGGGGATAAATATAGTCACTTACTCACTTGGTTGATTGAACAGGATACAGCTATAACTTTATTTCTGCCATCCGGCTCACCCTAGACAACATAGTTCGACCGCAGGCAGCTATCCATACTTATTTCTACTCCCACAATTGTGCCTTGTATAGCCCTGAGCCCTCTCCCTTGCTACTTCACATCACCAAGTTCCTAATTGGAATATTTCTCCTCAGGATACCTGCTGAGTACATGGATTCCCTGAGGGCCTGATCACAGAAGAGGAAATTTGAGGTGCAGTTTACTACTTTGTGACGTGCCAATGCCCTGGCCTGGACAGCCTTTGAGTTAAGTGTTACAATACCTATGTAGACCTCCTAGCTCCAAAATTGGCAAAGTTGTATAATTCAGCATTGCACGAAGGTGTGATGTCTCCCTCCATGCGTGAGACTTTTAGTTTTCTTACCAAAGGTAGTCGGCAATCTTTTAGAAGTCACCTCTTATAGATCCTTAACAATGACTAGTGACTGTGGAGTGGTGTGGCTCACTGGTTAGAGGCGGCAGACCCGTAAGCAGAGAACGGCCCGGGACCAGGGTTCAATTCCCGACGTGGCAGGGTCGTGGACCAGGGTCAAAACGGACTCGATAATTCTCTCCTCGGTGCCTACTCTAACCAGGGAACACACTCGACAACTCTGGGCATTAAGCTTGCCTCATCTCTACAATGGCCCCCCACAGACGCTGGAGATGCCTGGTTTCACCTTGGAGATACCCAGAACGGGACCATCTCACAGGGAAAACCAGGACGGGTTCCCCAGCGGTCTTCAGCGCCAGGATACTCCATGGAGTCGCAGTGCGCTTTACAAGTACACCCACATTTACTAAAAGATCCTAAGTAAAATTCTAGTGATTAGGCAGTTGCCAGTTATGCCTAGGTTGGTTCATCCCAACCAAAATGGTTTTATTACCGCAGGTCTGCATCCCTTAATATATGTTGCTTACATTACCTGCTTACATTACCTGCTGGAAGAGGGGCTGCCAAGGTGGCCCTTTGCTATCTGCTTAGTTTTAGACTTACAAAACGTATTTGATATGCTCTATTGGGGTTAAATGTTCACAGTGCTACAAAGAATAGGTCTCAGCAACAAAATAATGCAATTAAGCTGCTGTATTTGCAGCCGTTATCCACGGTAAGAACAGATCCATAAACTGAGGTACACAACAAAGGTGTCCACTCTTACTCTTGTTAATTGCATTCCATAGAGTGCCCTTGGCTCTTCAATTCGTCGGCTGGCTCAAGAGTGGAGCATCCCCGTATCAGCTGTGGCACAGATGCTGGACATCTTCATGATGTCCTGTGACGTTGGTGTTAACTGGACAATGGGTTGCCTGTTTCATTGAGCCCCAAATGCCTCAGGCACTACATAGTAATAGACGGGCCTTTGGTTAAATGGGAGAGCTTACCTTCAAAAACTGTTGTATCGATATATAAAATTCCAATAAGGAGCAGCGTGATGGGAACTTACTGACGGTAGGGTCCTTAGGGTCCTTACGCAGGGCACAGAATACATTTTGTAAATTCCCACCTTGGACGGTCCCAGGCTGAGTGACCCTCACAAAGATGGTAATGTTGCAGAGGTTACTTTATTATTTGTCTAGTCTGCTGATACACGTACCCAGAAGCATCTTCCATTCCTTTGACGGCATGATGGGTGATTTGATTTGGAACAATGAACAGTGTGGGATTTTTCTATCCAAGATGAAGCTTCCCACAGAAAATTGAGGAATAGCCATCTCAGACTTTCTATCTAGCAGGGCCCTCCTGTTGGTTGGTTGCCTGTTATCTGTCCGAGGTGGGGTTCTTACATAAACAGCAGTTCAGCAGCACTTTCCACCCAAAGTTGCCTTGTTTAAACACTCCAGTAAACTGCACAGATGCCGCAGGGCTTGAATGTCTCACTCAACACCATATCTTATGCACGTAGGATTCTTTGTGCAGTTTCCATTGCTTTAGAGGGAGCATTACAATCCACTCATGAGGTGTGGAAGAGCTCAGGGCTCACTGTGTGGCTGATTTATTTCACAACAGTCTTAATTCCCTTTGGCTGAGCAATTTGGCATGACGGAGCCCAATTTTACCACACAGACACCTCATTGCAGCACTTGGTACAATATGGGATATAATCGACACTGAGCCACCCACCCACTCTTCACCTGACACTCTTAATACTATAGGAGCTTGTTGAAAAATTATCTCTTGGCTTCTTAGAGCTCTATCCCCGTCAGACCGTAAACTCCTCTAGCTGAGCAGCATACGTAATGGGAGGTGGAGGCTGGCTATCTATTTATGCAGAAGTAATGGGATAGATAGCTCTCTCACCTCCATACCACTTAATGTAATGTCAGATTTCAGTACATTAAACACAACATTCTGCACCATGCTTACTTAATCCCAGCATGGTTGAGTAAAGTGTATATAACTGCTAATCCTGGCTGCCCTTGTTGCCTTGCTCCTGCAGCAGACATCAAACACACATTCTGAGGTTATCCAGCTGTAAGCATCTACAGGAGTACTGCTATACTTACATTCACCACTGGTTGCTAAGATTTAGAAGTCTAGAATGTTGCCTACTGAGACTTTCTACACACCCTAAATCTGCCAAATAACTAGTAGATTTCTTGACCTAGCCGCCTTTCTAGCTTTCTATTCAATAACCATGTATTTGAAGGGCTTCTCCTTGCTTGGAGTACACCACCATCATGCTAACATGTTTCGGTGTACTTGAAGTGGAGTCAGTCTCCCTGAGGAAGGAAGTAACCAGAAGGTTAAGAAAATGCTCTATTGCAGGTTATGGGGCAACCTGCAATAGAGCATTCTTGTTTAAGGAATATGACTCAAAGATGATATGAGACTCCAGTAGCGTGACTCGTATGCCTGCCAAGATCAACAACCTCACTCATTAAACAACTGTTGGAGCACTCCCTGTTGCTGCCCCCCACACCCTGCTCAGTTTCCCCCCAAGACCCAGACCGCTCACTTGGAGGCTGCCCCTGTCCACTGGCATCGGCCCTAGCCCTTTATATACATATTGGCTCTATACATGATGGTTTTTCATTTTATTTACTTTCAGGTTTGGACCAGGCTAGTTACTGTTTCTATTTGTTCTCTTCAGTAAGACTGTATTTAATGCCTCCACCTCAACCGAGCCACGAAAATACTCCATTCTCTGTTGGACTTACTGTTATTCATATTTTCCAATGTTTAGGGCATCACCCCTATGGTTATATTATGCCCATGTGATGTAGCTTGATTTATTTTGAAGAAAGAACATTGATTAAAAAACCTTATTGTTGGGTCCTCTGGTGCAAAGAAAAGGAAGGCTATGCAGAAAAGGACCTTGTTGTGGTGGATAATCTTCTGCATTAGGATCTGCTACACACTGGATAAGAAACAGCCCCTAGAGAGTCAGAGCTCATTCTACCAAGGCTGCTATCTCTGCTCTAGCTTGAGAGGTGCTATCCATTACATCTGCCCAGCTGCATTGTGGGATTCTGTGCATATTTTCACAAAGAACTATTGTCTTGACATCCAGGTCAACAGGAAGGAAATTGTGCCTGCTCGGTTATGCAAGACATTTTGGCTTGAGCCTACACCACAGGCCTCGCCTTGGGGAGGGTACTGTTTTTGTTCTCATGTGCCTAATCTGGAATTAGAAGTAATCGTCCAGAAGGATAAGCCTGGAAAGAGTTTTTTTACTGAAGGTAGGCAACTTTATATTTTGGTTGTTCATAAACTGGGTTCTCTAGGTCATGAACCACTAATAACAAACATCGTTGCATGGTAGTAGTTTGGTCAATCAGCCTTATTCGACTCAGTTTGGTGTGGGCCATGTTTTTGAACTGTTTTTGACACTTAAGTTACCAGCCTAGGTTTACAAACCATACTCTGGTTCACAAACTGCACTCTGTTTTCTAATCCGTCTTTTAGGGGATTGAGAGTCTTTCAACCCTTGAATGTGCCCTTGCCCTTTCCCCTTCTCTGAAGTTAAGCTGCAAGCAGCTTGTGATTCCTTTGTCGCTTTAAAAATGTTTGCAGTATCTGGCTCCTGAATTACCTTTCCCAGTTCACGAATCATGTAAATGGGAACCAAGAGAATCTCATTCCTTCCTCTTCATGAGGTTTGGTCTGTGAATTATCTTTGTGACTTTGCAAAATGGAACTCTTTCAGAAAATCAAGCCACTTTTGTCTCCATACTAAAACTTAAAAACCTAACAGTGCAGATATATTTGGACATGAAGCACGACACAGTTAACAAGGACATGGACCTTCTTCTGAAAGTAAATAATGTGTTTGAACGCTGAGTGGAGTAGGTGCTCCTACAGTATAACATCAAAGCAGTCATGGGCAACTTTTACAGTTCCAGACGAATAGTACCATCTACCCCACAATCTGCTTTCAAGCTAGAGATGTCCTACCAGACCCTCAAGGTAAGGACTAATTTTCACCACTAGCCTACTTGTGATTCCTCTTTCTGTAACTAATTCCCCTAACAAAGAAGAGGCACAACAGAGGAAAGCTCAAGCCCACTACTCTTGCTTTGCTACTGCCAAAGTGTTCAGTTGACTTCTCTGTGGATCAGACTTCCTCTGATATTTCACCTCTGGAGGATCTTTCTGATCCAGCTGGTGCAGAGGTGCCTTTTTTTTCTCCACACAGGGGATTGTGCCCTCCACGGATTTAACACTGGTTGGAAGGTTAGGGACAAGAGAACTGCTTTACATTTAAACATATTTTTGGGGGTGTGGCTTAGTGAGCCAAGATGGCGGTCGCACCATGAGAGTGCTCCTGGACCCCTCCGCTATCCGCCCAAGATTCGTCTGTCGCTGCAGCCATCCAGCCTAAAGAATCATTGCCAACCCATTGCTGCAACTCCTGGCAGCAATTCCGGCCATAGGGTGACCAGTGATTCTGCTTTTTCGAACTTGACCTGCCGGGTCCCTCACCTACAAGATGGCGGCCTCCGTGCCCTGAGTCATGGCACCCAAACTTCTTAGAGAGAGCTGCCCGGGCTGGTGCCAGTGTGTCCGTTTTGGCGGGGACGAATTTTGAGGACTCAGCGAACAATCCATTGACAGTTAGAAGGAGAGCTCCTCGGGCGAGCGGGGGACTGGCCACTACCTGACGCCTGCCTGCATTCCCCTCCCCAGGCCGGCAGAGACTCTGCATTGGCGACCTGTTGCAGACAAATTCCTGCCCGCTTAGTGTTGGTATCGGTCTCCCTGGCGCAGGGCTTTGGCCGTGACCTGCGACAATCGGAGGCACCCGGGTCTGGTCCGCTGGCTCACCTGCGGTGCAGCGGCGGGACCGGCCGCCATTTCGGGCAGCGGGAGACGGAGATTGGTCTCGGTTGGGGCCCGGTTGCGACGGGCGCTCTGTAGCCTACACGTCTGCCGGAGCGACTATCTGGGATCCAGTGCACGGTGGACCCGGAGTTCAGGTGAGTGCCCCGCGGCGGGGGGGCTAGGTCTGTGTTGCGAAAGGCCCCCCATGTGCTTAGGCTGACTGCTGGGCAGCTAGATTGGCTCCTGGATTGTGCGGCATGGAGTCCGGCCAATGATGCTAATACTCACCTGCCATGCTCCCGCGTTGCCGGTCCGACCCCTGTTGGGCCTCAGTAATGATTCAGCACTCCTGGCCTGGGGCCATGAAAGTACTTCTGGCACGAAGAAGCACCTAAGGGGGGTGGAACCGGCCGCTGGCACAGAGCGGAGTGAGGTCCTAGAAGAGGGCCTCCTCCACCACCCCCCTGCCTCCGACTTGCTCTTAGCACTGACCGCAGGCCCTCCTATACAGAGGCCCCTGTTGCTGACCTCGGGCTGGGCCTCTGGTATGTTGCCTCCGGTGTGCTGTAACACCCAGGGGAGATGGACCCGACTGCATGCAACGAGCGGTGTGAGTTCCTGGGAAAGGGCCTCCTCCACCGCCCTCCCCCCTGCCTCAGACTCGCTCCTGTGGCTCCTGGCGCTGACTGTGGGTCTTCCAATGCGGAGGCCCCTGTTGCTGACCTCGAGACCAGGCCTCTATTACATTGCGTCCGGTCTGCAGTAACGTCCAAGGAAGGTGGAACCGGCCGCATGGAACGAGCGGCATGAGGTCCTAGGAGGGGGCCTCCTCCACCGCCCCCCTGCCTCCCACTTGCCCCGTGGCTCCTGGTGCTGACCTTGGGCCTTCCAATACAGAGGTCCCTGCTGCTGACCTTGAGGCCAGGCCTCTGTAACTTGCCTCCGTGTGAGGTGCATGCACTGAGCGGTGTGAGGTCCTGGGAGAGGGCCTCCTCCACTGCCCCCCTGTTGCTGACTTGCTCCTGTGGCTTACGGCGCTGACCGTGGACCCCCATTACAGTAGCCCCTCTGTAGGTGACACGTTTGGGCCCCCTGCCCTACAGGGTGATGGCCATGGGTCCAGACAAGCCAACCAAAACTTCTGCCACCCAGACTAAAATGGACCGATTCACCTCCACTGACTCTGGAGCAACTGGAGTGTACATGGACTGTGGACCTATCTACCATCCTTCTTGCCTCGCAATCCTCCGTGGAGGGCAAGATTGCTGAAGTCCTGGTCGATGTGACCCTCATCCGGCAGGACCTTCGAGAAGTCACCGCCGGATTAAAGAAGCCGAATCCCGCATTTCTGCAGTGGAGGATGAGGTTCAGCAACTTAAAGGCCAAGTCGCTCGTCTCCAGTCTCACACCCAGGAGCTGCATCGGCTGGCAGAGGATGCAGAAAATAGGTCCCGCCGCAACAACCTTAACCTGGTGAGATTTCCGGAGGGTGCGGAACAGGGCCGGAGAGCAGACTTTGTTGAGAAGTGGCTGCGCTCACGGATCCCCGAGGGCTCCCTCGCCCCATGGTTTGATATCGAGAGGGCACACCGCTCACTTGCTCCTAAGCCGCCTCCGGGGTCACCCCCCAGACCGGTCAAAATCAAATCCTCAATTTTAAAGACCGTAACTGTTTTAGCGGAGGCCCGTAAGCAGCAACACCTAAAATATTACAATCATACGATCATGACCTTCCCCGACTACACTCGCGAGGTCCAGGGTCAGTGCCGCTCGTTTGGGGAGGTCAGGCAGAAGTTGCGCGCTCTCAACATACAATACAGGCTCCTCTTCCCGGTGCGCTTGCGAGTTGTGTTCTCCAACATGATCCTCTTCCTTGATACTCCTGAGGAAGCATGGACATGGCCCACAGGTCGACTACCGGATTTCATCGCTCATGAGTGCAGCTGGAGGCGCCCGCTGCGATGCCCGGACTCCCTGACCGCTACGCAACCGCTCACGCAGATGCGGCGGTCAGAGGCGAGCGCGCTCGGATTCACCACTGGGCCACTCTCACCAGTCGACACCTGGGCGGCTCCTCGGGGGCTCCCAGGTCATGCGGAGATTTGGCTGCTCTGGCTGCTTGGACCCTGGGGGTGCCTCGCCTCGGCCATCGCGGTTGGACCTGCCGGATACAGACCTCTCCCGTAGTCAAACGCTTCTCACTGGCCCGCATGAGCTCGTCTCTGCCTGCTATGCCTGGCTCCGCAGCCGGAGACTACGTATCAGCTCAACACTACTTCAATTCCCGCTAGACTTGATGATGCTCATCCTGCTATGAGGAGGGGTCCTCCACGAATCCCCATTCCTAAGCATTCTACTTTGGTTCTCTCTTGGTTCTCCACTGTTAGGGTGACAGATGCTTCCGTTCCTGAAGAATAAGGTGGGGGTTCGGAAGGGGGGGAGTGGAGGACTGTTGTCCCGAGTTGTATTGTTTGTTTTTGTTGTTTATTGCACCAGCACTTCTGCTCAGCTGCGAAATGAACACGCAGTGATCGATGCTGTACATTTGCACCCGTTACTCCGCACAAATCCACCACCTCGCCTATTGCCCAAGCCCGGTGTCCGACCATTCGTCCAGTCTCTCAATGTTTGACAGCTATACCCGGATGGCATTGCTTCATATTATGTCCTGGAATGTTAACGGCTGCTTAGATAAGGGGAAGCTCACTGCTGTCCTGCGATATGCCCAGCGGCACACTGTGGGCATATTGATGCTCCAGGAGACCCTCCTGGTAGGCAACCACTGTCCCTTTCTAGCGTGCTAGGGCTATGGTGGGATCTGGCACTCTGGTTTTACCTGAGGATCATGGAGGATGGCGGTCGTGATAGGCCGCGCTCTTCCATTTGTGGCGCGTAAAGTAATACATGACCCTGGGGGCTGCTTTGTTATCTTGGAAGGGAACATTGGAGACCGGTCCCTGAACCTAAACGCTGTATACTCCCACCCCCCTCTGCTGTCCTCCATGCTTCAGCTCCTCGCTAGTAGCTGCCCTACCCCCGGGCACGACAGTTGTTGGTGGGGACTTCAATGTGGTTATGGACCCAGGCCTTGACACTGATGCGGCCCCTTCCATCTCCCGAGTTACACAGTCTGACCTCCTTTCGAGTTGGGCTGCTACTCTGGGCCTCGGAGATCCCTGGAAGCTGTGGCACCGACCACTCATATGTACACTCATACATCAGCCTCCGACCACACGCATGCCAGGCTAGATTAACTCTTCCTGCCAGCCTTGGACTGTCGGTCGATTCAGGCCATCACCATCCTTCCCAGGGGCTTATCAGATCACTCCCCAGTATCTATTCAGACTGGCAACCTCCCGGCGTCTTCCCGCCCGATCTAGCGGCTAAACACCTGGTTCCTCCAGGACAAAGACTTCCCGAGACAGATAGGGGACGAGCGCCGCCATTACTTCTTCACTAATCAGGGCTCGGTATCATCTCCTGGCACTCTATGGGAGGCCAGTAAGGGCACCATCCGCGGCTTTGCCAAATGCCAACTCAAAGTCCAATGTACAAAACAGAACTCCCGCCTCACACTTCTGGAGGCCCAGGCTGTCCTGTTTGAAACCCAACCACCAGAGGAAAGAACAGAGGACCAGTACGGAAACTGGCATTTCTGAGGGATGAGATCAAGCAGGCCGCCCTAGAGGCCTCTAAGCTGCTGTGGAGGTTCTCTGTAGCAGGAGTGTACTTATTTATTATTTTATTTATAAATATATAGCGCGGGTGGGGAGATAAAAATGGGAAGCTCTTGCATCGTTTGGCCACCTACCCTATGACCAATCGTATAATTCGTGAGGTGATTGACTCACATGGGGAGAGCCAACCGACCCCGTGGCGGTGGCCCAGTGCTTTACCACATACTACGCTACTCTCAACTCTGTGCAGCCTCCAGATATCACACTCCCGGAACTCCTCCAGCATGAACGGCTCCCCCTTCTGCAGCTCAGTGAATCTGAGGCAGGGGAACTAGGTCTTCCGATCACCCCGGAGGAAATTAATGACGCCATCTCATGCATGGCCGCTGGTAAGGCACCGGGGCCAGACTGACTCCTGCAAGAGTTGTATGCGTCTTATCGAGATACGCTAGTTCCCCACCTCTTAGAGGTGTATCGTGAAGCGGCTGACCACGGCTCCTTCCGCCCTGAGACGGACCTGGCCACCATTGTAGTGATTCCTAAGTCTCAGCCTCCCTCGGCCCACTGCTCTGATTATCGCCACATCTCCGTCATTAACTCGGAGCTCAAAATATTCGCCTTGGTCCTGGCTAACCGCATACATCCCTATCTGGATAAGCTGGTCTACCCTGACCAATGTGGGTTTATGCCTTCCCAGAGAACCAGGCACTGCCTTAGACGTCTCCACCTCGCTTTTGCGAATCAGCAACAATTGACCCCCTATCTCTCCTTGCTCCTCGTGGACTTCGAGAAAGCATTTGATTCAGTGGACTGGCGATATCTGGAGGCAGTGTTGTCGGAGATGGGTTTTGAGACTCCCTTTCGCAACCTGGTCAGGACACTCTGTTGTAAGCCAAGAGCCCAGGTGATGGTCAATCGCGCCCTTTCGCGCCCCTTACCCATCAGGAGGGACACAAGACAGTGGTGCCCCCTTCGTCCCTCCTTTTCGCATTAGCAACGGAGGCCTGTGCTTCTCTTATCAGCACTGACCCGCTTCTCACGGGATGGCAATGGCCCGGCCTGGAAGATGATAAGATTGCCCATTACGCTGACGACGTTCTGATATTCTTGTCAGATCCAGCTCGATCGGGACCTCGGTGCCTCCGAGCCCTACACTTCTTTGAACTAATCTCCGTCCTCCGATTTAATTCGGCCTAATCGGTCCTTGTCCCTCTCCATCTTTCGAGAGAGTGCTTTGATTGGTAGTCGTTGATTCCTCTCCGCCAGCAGTCGTTCAAATATCTGGGGATCTGGGTGGCCCTCCTTCCTGACCTCGCCTGGTCTCTCAACATCACTCCTCTAGTGATACGGGTTTGTGCTGACCTCCTTAAATGGCAAACACTGCCACTGAACCCTATGGGCAGAATAGCCCTTTTTAAAATGATGGTTCTGTCAAGATTTCTCTACATGTTTCAGAACACACCCATCTCCTTCTCATGGTCATGGTTCCGGGAGATCGACGGTTATGCCACCAAATTCTTATGGGGAGGTCGGAGACTGAGGCTGGCCCAAACCCAGTGCCGGATCCCGGCCTTTGACGGTGGTCTAGGAATGAGGAACCTATATCTATATTATTTGGCGACTCTGCTTCTTACCGTGGTTTAATGGTGGCTGGTCGGACCCGGCATACCGCCTAGAGCTACATAACTTGGATTTCTCCAACATTCAGGGGATGCTATATGGGAACGTTATCTCCCACACTCTGCCTGAGTTCACTCGTGGGGTGCTTCTGGCCTGGCAAGCCTCCCTGCCCCACACAAACTGGTCGGGCAAATTAACCCGATATACCCCACTGTGGTGCGGAACGTGGCTCAGGGACGTTGCCGCTCTCTCTGGCTTTAGAGATTGGGATTTTATTGGGATTTCACAGCTAGGGGATGTCTGGGGTGGGAGCCACATACGTGCTTTCCCGGACCTACAAACTCAGTACTGCCTCCATGCCTCCTAGTTTTACCACTACCTGCAGCTGTGCCACGCCCTCCTCGCTCACATCTCAGAGGGGACCTCCTTACCCGAATATAGTCCACCCAAAGCCCAGGTTATGACTGGCAATTTGGGGAAAGGGGTGATCTCCCGCATCTATCGCTCCCTCACAAATAACACCCCCAACTCTCTATCCCAGCTCAGGGTTGCGCTGAAAGCTCCCAAAATGGTCACAGCCTAAGCACGACTCCGACTAGTTCAAATATACTACCTTTATGATGCCTACCTCACACCATTGCGTCTTCACCGCGCTGGGCTCCGATCTGATGCATCCTGTCCCCACTGCGGATACCCCCAGGCTGACTATTACATGGTATGGCTCTGCCCCACAATCACGCGCTATTGGGATTCGGTAACACGGGAACTCACAGAGGTTCTGGGTTGGGAGATTCCCCTTAGCCCGATAAACGTACTCCTGGGTATTACCGAGGGACTGGATGGCTCCAGAGCTGAGAAACTTTGTTTAAACACGGCTCTGATGGTGGCCAAAAGGGATATTGCGGCCAACTGGCTAAACCCCACTGGTCCCACAATGGCGCGTTGGCGCAGGAGGGTGGATTGGTGCACTGCACAGGAGCGACCCATGTATGCGGCCCGAGGCTACCCGAAGAAGTTTCATAGAGTGTGGGGCAAGTGGATCGGGGTAGTAGAAGATTGAACATTCTAGAAGATCACTTTTTGCACTCACAAATGTACTAAGAGCTGGTATCGTTTTTCTTTGCTGACTTTTCTAAAATCAATAAAAATTGATTATCAAAATTTTTTTACAAATATTTATAAATGAAGTATGTATCTCATCAGCACTATCAAGCTTTGTTATGATTCCAGGTGTGGACCACTTGCCCAAATTCAGAGGATTCTAACTCTACCAAGACCAGAAAGTTGGATGAGGAAGCACGCATGCAGTATGGAAGCATGGGAAAACTAGCTCTCAAAAGGCAGGATGGATGAATGGACCTGAACAGTCTAGGACTGACCAGCAGACAGGAGATCACATGGCTCTGGCAGGTTTAGTTGTGTGAATAGCAGCCTGACCTGTGGAACCACTTACATTAATGAAGGTTGAATGGCCTAGAAATATCTGGAAGCCCCCCGACTTTCAAGCCTGCGTGATTGTGGAAGAGTTCCAGTCTCATGCACATGATGCACCCTCTACTAATAATGTGACATTTGGCTAAGGATTCTTGCGAAAAATATTGACTGTTAGTTTTTTTTTTTCTCATCCCTTACTTTCTTCCTCCGCTAACAAATCTACCAGTTGGTTGAGAAATGGAGCAGGTCAGGAAGTGGGGGCGGTATCATAATTATATGTTCACTCGACTACTTGTAGTCTAAGGCTACCCATGCCACCAATTCTGATGATATTCATTAGGTCTTTACACCAATATACTTTGCCAGATTGCCTGAAGTTGAAACCTGCATAGAAGAAGAGGGCACAAGAAGATTGCATGGCCATATATGTGGCGCCATCTTTGCACAATTTTGATTAATAACTTGGGGAAACAGTTTCCCAATTCAATTACTAAGTGGTAGGATACACTTTTGTTGGGAATATGATGATCTTGAATGAGGAGTAACATTCGCCATAAAGTTATAGTTCTGTAATTTTTTCATGCTCTCATATGTCAACTGCTCATACTGTAATTTCAGTCAAAAGTTGACCCCAAGCTGACAACTTAATTCATTGTGTTTTCTCCTTCGGTGTTATTAAAACCACTCGTTATGTGTGTGTGTATATATAGTCTTATGCAAAAAACAAAATCATAATTAAAATTCATACGTAGATTCAAGAGTTTCTTCTAAAATCAATTCTCTTGTAATCTGAATCCCTACTATGTTCCCAGGACGAGGTGTGCGGCTGTATTACATTGGTGGAGAAGTCTTTGCTGAGTGCCTCAGTGACAGTGCCATTTTTGTTCAGTCTCCAAACTGTAACCAACGATACGGCTGGCATCCAGCAACCGTCTGCAAGATTCCTCCAGGTAACGAACTGCTCAAACATCTTTTATACAGTTCTCAGTCTTGTGTAGAAATACACGAACAATTGCAAACAGTATTCTTTGTCTGTATATCTATTTACTTTATGTCACACTTTCAACCCAAAGAACTTCTAAAAAAAAAGTGCTGCTTCTAAAAAAGTGCAAATAAAGTTTATTGAAAATGTTAAATTACTTTAGCCCTGCATGTTTGTGTAGCAGATGTACGGAGACAATAATTCCTCTAGTTTTCATTCTGTGATAGGCAGATTAATAGATACTCGTCATCTTAATTATGATTTTTTTTTTTTACTCCTTTAACCGAATTAGTAGCACCCACTGGACATAACAATCATTGTACAAGCCTAGAGCAAATGAATAGATCCTAAAAATAAAAACTTTTTTTTTTTTTTAAAGCCTTTAAATGGCAGATTCCACAGCTTTCCTACATGCCCCCACTACATCAACTCCGTCTTCTTCACTCAAGCCCCCAACTTCTCTGGTTGTGAGTGCAAAATTGTTATGTTCAGGATAGAATTGAGGGGCTGGACTAAGACTGTCATAGTCTTTAACTTGTATATAATATTACATGCCAACCTATTTAGTACCAGACATTGGATATGCCAGTGTAGGAGTGGTGGTACAAAAGGGGGTGGTGATGGACGGAGCATCTGAATCAATCAAACACTCACACCCAGTCAAAAGATCTGGGTTTAATCCATCACCGTTCTTTAGCCCACTCTGCCACCCCAGTTCAGACATGGCTATATGCAAATCAGTGTGACCCTGTGCCTCATGGGAACAGTTCAGCCCGAACTGCCAAGCCATGTCTTCTCTGGACCGGAAACAAGCTTCCGAGGACTGGTTTCTGGCATTCCAGCCGTCTTCAGCCCGGCTTGCTTGAATCCAGTGGCAAAGTGAGCAAGGGACTCAAGTCTGAGCATACCCTGCCACACTTATGGTGGCCAAAAGTGGTACGAAAGGGGGTGGTGATGGACGGAGCATCTGAATCAATCAAACACTCACACCCAGGCAAAAGATCTGGGTTTAATCCATCACCGTTCTTTAGCCCACTCTGCCACCCCAGTTCAGACATGGCTATATGCAAATCAGTCTGACCCTGTGCCTCATGGGAACAGTTCAGCCCGAACTGCCAAGCCATGTCTTCCCTAGACCGGAAACAAGCTTCCGAGGACCGGTTTCTGGCATTCCAGCTGTCTTCAGCCCGGCTTGCTTGAATCCAGTGGCAAAGTGAGCAAGGGACTCACGTCTGAGCATACCCTGCCACACTTATGGTGGCCAAAAGTGGTACAAAAGGGGGTGTGATGGACGGAGCATCTGAATCAATCAAACACTCACACCCAGGCAAAAGATCTGGGTTTAATCCATCACCGTTCTTTAGTCCACTCTGCCACCCCAGTTCAGACATGGCTATTTGCAAATCAGTCTGACCCTGTGCCTCATGGGAACAGTTCAGCCCGAACTGCCAAGCCATGTCTTCTCTGGACCGGAAACAAGCTTCCGAGGACCGGTTTCTGGCATTCCAGCCGTCTTCAGCCCGGCTTGCTTGAATCCAGTGGCAAAGTGAGCAAGGGACTCACGTCTGAGCATACCCTGCCACACTTATGGCGGCCAAAAGTGGTACGAAAGGGGGTGGTGATGGACGGAGCATCTGAATCAATCAAACACTCACACCCAGTCAAAAGATCTGGGTATAATCCATCACCGTTCTTTAGCCCACTCTGCCACCCCAGTTCAGACATGGCTATATGCAAATCAGTCTGACCCTGTGCCTCATGGGAACAGTTCAGCCCGAACTGCCAAGCCATGTCTTCCCTGGACCGGAAACAAGCTCCCGAGGACCGGTTTCTGGCATTCCAGCTGTCTTCAGCCCGGCTTGCTTGAATCCAGTGGCAAAGTGAGCAAGGGACTCACGTCTGAGCATACCCTGCCACACTTATGGCGGCCAAAAGTGGAACAAAAGGGGGTGGTGATGGACGGAGCATCTGAATCAATCAAACACTCACACCCAGTCAAAAGATCTGGGTTTAATCCATCACCATTCTTTAGCCCACTCTGCCACCCCAGTTCAGACATGGCTATATGCAAATCAGTCTGACCCTGTGCCTCATGGGAACAGTCCAGACCAAACTGCCAAGCCATGCCTTCCCTGGACTGGAAACAAGCTTCCCAGGACCGGTTTCTGGCATTCCAGCCGTCTTCAGCCCGGCTTGCTTGAATCCAGTGGCAAAGTGAGCAAGGGACTCACGTCTGAGCATACCCTGCCACACTTATGGTGGCCAAAAGCGGTACAAAAGGGGGTGGTAATGGACGGAGCATCTGAACCAATCAAACACACCCAGTCAAAAGATCTGGTTCGACATAGAATCCCCTCACTCCAACATTCCATGACCATCATTGTCCCACAAACAATGGGTTAGGGAAGAACCAACAGCAAAGGATAGGAAAGGGGGAAAAGAACAGGAGTAAGAAGGTGTTCCCCCAGGCCGGGAGATACCACAGTTGTTCCTTCTCTTATGTGGGCCCCAAACTATAGAATTCTTTGCCTGCCTCACTTGGTTCCTGTAAGTCTTCAGATATGATTAAAAAACATCTAAACGTGTTTTTTCTAATCCTTCTACTTTAGTCCTTTCTGTTGTTCTAGCACAGGGAAACCCCTTTGGTCTAGCCATGCACTTTCAAATGTGCATAATAATAGTTGTCCATTGCGCCTGCTCACCCTCAAAGCATATTTCCTGGTTGCAATAACATTTACACAACAGGTGTGTGAGCTACAGACCCTTTTGGTCCAGCCTCCCAACATCACCTTTTTCCAGACAAACCAGTGTTAGGAACTCATGTTGCTTTCCTACCAAATATGGTGAGGCCTTTTCATGGTGGATAGTCCACCATTCCTCTGATCTTCTTTGTTGCTCTGCCTCATCTCTTGAAAGAGGAAGAAAGACTCCATTGTTTTGACTTTAATAGAGCACTTTTACTTGGATTGTTACCGAAAAACATTGTGTGGACAATCAGCTGTTTGTGGGTTTCTCTAGGGCGAAGAAGGGCAAGGGAGTGCTAAAGTGTACCATCTCTCGATGAATAATCCTCTGTATTAAGTTCCATTAGAGTTGGAGCAGAAGGTTTGTGTTTGAAAGGCTCCCATTAGCCATTGAGCTGCTGAGCTTACCTGGATGCACCTGTGTGCCTGTGGAGTGGTACTGTGACCTGTGAAGACTTGTCCATTTCAGCAACCCCAGATAATTTTTTTCTGCTGTCTACTACTTCTGCTGTCTACTGATGGACGGCTAAACCCAGAAACACGCATCTAGAGATAACACAGCACTACCTGCACCAACTTTGGTGAAAACCTACAGCAACTTTGAAGTAATTGTACTGCATTGACCAAAATGGAATGAGGAGGCCAGTGCCGGGGATAAGAAGCAGCGTGCTCCCTTCCCCCTTGTGCTAATAGCAGCCCCTGAGCCACTTTATTGTCTTCAATGGAGTACCCAAATATTCTAATGTTCGAATTTTATTTTTTAGTGTTTTCCCTTAGTTCTAGGGATTTTAGG
Organism: Lissotriton vulgaris; assembly: GCF_964263255.1. NCBI lineage: Eukaryota > Metazoa > Chordata > Amphibia > Caudata > Salamandridae > Lissotriton > Lissotriton vulgaris. The sequence continues at coordinate 1,843,992,016 of NC_141687.1, forward strand.
ATTGTAGCCATTTATTCTTAGTATAGGTAATATTTACTAAAATACCTTTAACTCATACTCTGAGTCACTGATACATGATCTCAAAGCTGTAGACGTGCATTACATTATTGCTTTAGGATAGTATCAAGGAAACACGCTGCTACATAGATGTTTGTTACTTCAATTTTTAGTATGTGCAAGCCTTTGACAAAGGTCTGCAAGGTTCACATATTAATGCAGCTGCACTTTGCTTTTCAAACCGTTTAAGTTTTCATTTTCTTTTAAACTATTTATGCTAATATGCATTGTTTTTTTCTTTAAAGGATGTAACTTGAAGATTTTCAATAACCAGGAATTTGCTGCACTCCTTTCCCAGTCTGTAAATCAGGGCTTTGAGGCAGTATATCAGCTGACTCGTATGTGCACAATACGAATGAGCTTTGTCAAGGGCTGGGGCGCGGAGTACAGGTAAACCTTTCATGGTTTTTGTAAACAAAAAAAACATCTAATGCAATGAATTACACAGATTTGCATGACTAAATGAATGCCGTTTATATGTCGTATGTCGTACTAAGCATGAAGTAGTATCTGTTAATATAGCAACATTTCAATGTTGTTTCAGAGTTAGTGTTCCATCATTCCACTACTCCTTGCTCACATTGACTGAACATGCCCTTTTCCGCAGTCTTTTTTTCTCACTACTTTTCTGCATCTTTCATGATTTGGACTCTTTAGTTGTAAGAATGACTTTTAGTCCAGTATGCATTCAAGTAAAATAGTAAACATTGCTAAATATTCCTACAGATGAGAGTTTCTGTATTAATCGATCAGTTGACACCCGTAATCCAACACTACTGCATTTCTAACATTAAAACAGTTTGATAACTTCAGGAGCCCCCAGGTCCCACTGTGATACCATCACTGTCTCATGAACTCGCCCCACATGTGCTTGCAATCATTCAGTCCCAGTTTCTAGCCCTGTGCACCATAAACCTGATTACCGAAATGTTCTGCAATATTGATCTGATCTTTTCTGCTGGAAAGATTATAACAGGAGGTCTTTGACTTCTACTAGATCTTGAATCTGTGCCATTTTTTAAAATGGCAGTGCTAGCGCAGGTTCTACATACTGTGCCACCTGAGCATTCATGTGCTCAGCAAACCTACATTATATGTAACTTTCATGCACCTTAATTAACATCCATTGTTGATTGCCAGCAGTCCCAGTTCCTTTAGTGTCCCTGTGTCCAACTGTGGTTTTGACAAATGTTCTTCCAACACTGGTGGTCCTTCTTATTCGTCTTGATCCTCCCCCCCTTTTTTTTTTTACATTAATGGATGTTATACTTGAGTTCCTACGCAATATCAAACTCTTTCCAGCTTAGAGTTGATCAATGGTAGGCTTGTGTTTTTATCTTGCTTTCTCTGTTATCAGGTGAAGTAAGTCATTGAACCAGATCAATGAGTGAGAAGAATCCTTGAAGCCACCTTGGTGGGGTGTCTGCTTTCCATTTACCTCCTCCTACCATGAGTGAAATCTATCCAACAAATCAACAATAGGGATTTTCAGTGGCTAAAGATGACCTGTGCTTGCTGGTTTCAGACTCAAGTTATTCACGCCCCTCTACAGTCACCCTTATGTGCTCTCTTGCCCAGGTCATCAGCCTATACCACCTCCAGTGAAATTGTTTGCAGACAACACTCGAATGTCTTACGGCTGGAGAGGGATTTTGAGCTGACCAAAATAAAAATTACACAATGCTTCAAATACATTTTGATGGATGAAGGGTATCTTCCTGTGTCTGAGGTGGGGAGAAAATTAGACCCTTCTCCTGGAAGTGAAGCTTGTAGCAATCCAGACCTTCCCTTCAACAAGCCATAAAAATGGGACAAGCCAAGGGTTGATACACAAGCTGTAAATAATCTGTGAATACTACTTAACTCTGAAATGTCCTTCGTTCCACTGATAAACTCTGTAGTGAAAATTACAAATCTCCTACTATCCTTGCTAAAGAAAGGTTCAAAGCATGTGTGGGTGTAGATACATATCCTCTGCTTACGCCTGATATATAGTTCTGGGAACGGGGATTACAGCTTGTTTTTCTTCGAAGATATTATTGAGTTATGGGATGTGCCATGACTCCTCCCTTTGTCCATAATGTGCCTGGGCACCACCTCTGCTCTGTATCGTCGGCACAGGTAATGCCATCCTCATCAGCACTGGCCCCTCTTGAAACCATATCCAATTCCACCGCTTGACTTATCAAAGAGAAAAAACCCCAGTTCTTAGAAACCTCCACTGGCTCCCACTTGAGGTTTGGATACAGTTCAAGATTGTATGCATCACTTAAAAAGCTTAACAACCACAGACCTACCTATTTATCCAATCTCCCCATTCTTTCAGGAGGCTCAAAACTATCAAGAAGCAAAACCTCCTTAACCTTATAAACTCCTAAATTCAAGTTCTCTTTAGCTCTAAAGTAGTTCTTCTCAGTTGCAGCACCCAGTTTTTGCAACTCTCTACCCCTTGACCCAAGATGCTGCCATGGTATTCTGTCTTTCATGAAAGGCCTCAAGGCTTATATTTTTAAATCATACCTCAAAGGAGAGTATCCAAGTCTAGGGCAACCACATAGTAAAGTTGTTTCTTCATGGCCCACACATTTTCTTCTGGCTGTCTCCTACTCCATTCATGTTACCTTTATTGATCTGTTTTACTTTGTTGACCCCATGTTACATCTCTCTACATCCCTCCCCCTTTTATCTTACACCCCATCCTCCATCCCATTTCTCTTCATCCCATTTCTTTCCCTCTACTCATGCTGATGTAAGTTGTTTTGTTCCTTGTAAAGTGCCTCAGTACCTGTCCAGGCGCCTAGACTCAATATAAAAACTTCAAATTACTAAAACTCTGAGGCAGAGGTGTTTTCTCTCTTTATTTCCTCATTCCAAAAGACAGTTCCTTCTTTCTACCCAATTCTAGACCTGAAACCACTGAACATCCTGTTGGATCACTTTCATATGACAACCCTGCAGGACTCCGTCTAGGGGTCTTCATGACTGCGTTAGATGTGAATTGCACCGATTTCTATATCCTCACCCAAACTTCCCATCACTGGTTTTGTGGACAACATTGCCAAATTAAAGTCCTATCTTTTAGAGGTACTACAGCTCCCAGGGTGTTCACGAAGTGTCTAGCAGTGGTGGTCCTGATTCTCCGCAGAGGCAGCATTTATATCTTCCCATAACTCAAGTGAATGGCTGATCAAAAGCAGTAGCGGACCACAATGCCTAGCAAAGAGTGGAACCTTTAATTAGGTCTCACAAGGCTCATATGTACTCCTTTTGAACCCCTCCACTCTTGCAAAATACAGTTTCTGTCCTGGAGAGTGGCTTTTTTGGTACCAATAACCTTGCTCTGACTCGTCAACGAGTTAGAATTACTCAGCATTCAAGAGCCTTTCAGTCAAATACACAAGGACATGGAGGTCCTTAGAACTAATCTGAAGTTCTTCACCAAGTCAGTCTCACAGTTCCACTTTACAAGACTATTGAGCCACCCTCATTTTTTATGAAACCAGATTCAGTAGCGGAAAGGATGCTACAGACCTTAAATGTAAAGTAGGCTGCCATTTTCCTTATTGGCAGGACCAAATCTTTCCACAAAACTAACTAGCTCTTTTTAGGTTTTGCTATACCCCTCAAAGGACATACAATTTCCAGGGCAGGCATTGCAGGATAGATTATAGAGTGTGTTCAGACTTGCTAGATCAAACCTACATGTTTACTCAGGGTACCGGCCAGGGCATGCTCTACATTCAAAAAGGGGGCAATCAGGGCTTTTCTATGTAACCTCTCATTAGCAGACATCTGCAAGGCAGCTACCTGGTCAACACCACTCATATTTACAAAACACTACTGTGTGGACATTTTTGCGTGCCACAAAAATCACAGGAATAGGAACCTCAAAATATCCAGACAGCCAGTTTCTGTTTAAATTCATAAAGATACTCACATGTGAAAAATGTTTTGATTTCTCATTTGCTGCATCACAGCTGCTCCATATTGAGAATTTGGCCGAAAAAGCAATATTTATTCTGAGAACGTTCGACCAAATTGCTGATTGCCTCTAATAATGATATCAGTACACCAAAGCATAATTTGTGTCATACATAAAAGGTTTATTGCTGAATATTGAACGTTTTTTTTCTCAGAAATTTAACAAAGGTCCTTTTGTGCAACTTGCGAACCAGTACCCAACTACTGTTTCGTGTCCCAAGACTAGAACAGAGATGGGGCCATATATCCATAGTTTAGTGAGCACCTTCCTGGGAAACCCATCCTTTGTCCCTCCTTCCTGAAACTGATCTTTCACAGTTTCATATTTTACATTTACTTGTAATCAAGGAGACCCCTTATGACACACAAGTAGTTCATGTGTATAAGATTACCACGTACTACTATTATCCTCAATATCTTCCTCTTGTTTGCATTGTGTGACTGATGTGTAGAAAACATAAGGTGCTACAAGGGACTTATTTCAAAGACGTTGACTCTTAGTCGACGAGTGGTATCTCAATTTCACACTCTTAAGTATCCAGAGGATATCAAATTTGTTTCAAACACAGCATAAATGCATGGAAGGTGAAGATAAAAATAAAGCTAGAGAAGGAAGGTTTGTTCAGAAATAAATCTTTACTTTGTAAAAGTGACAAGGGATGTAAACATAAATCAATTCAAGCAAAAAAAGTCATGAACAAAGAAAGACAACAAATTTTTTCTATGGTTCATAACCATGAATATCAACTCCAAATAATTCAAGCAAACAACCCAAATTAAACAATAAAACGTGGTTGTAAGTTGGCGTCTAACGACAGCATTAAAGGAGATGATAGCAAGATGTCGACGTTTCGGTCTTTGTTGTGTTCATCGATAAGACCATCATCAGGACGATGTTATGTTTCAATGCTGTAAACAACTCCCTATGTAAAAATAAATCAATTGTTATAGACCAATTAAAAACAAATTAAATTGACAATTTCATGAACCCTACAAAAGCTCTGGACACATATAACATAAAAATTAGGGACAGTATCAACCCCTTCCCGGTGATACCTCCATCCAGTCTAAAAATCAATGAACAGTCAATATGACTTAGTACAAGTTTTGTGCGGATATTAGGTATAATAACCTAACTAAATCACTCCATCAAACATTTATAAATAATCTTAGTTTAAAAAAAAAAAAAACGGTATATAACCTCAACTAGGTGAATCAAAAGCAAGGAATTCTGTATCATTCAAAGACTTGGAAAAGACTTAACCTTAGTCAGTGTCATGATGGACTCACTTGTACATGTACATTCTTCCTTATGTATCAAGACATCTTTTTCAGGACATTTTCACAAATGATCAAATGACACACTTCTTGAAATGCACATCATGTAGGCAAAACAACAGTATCGTGAGTTAGCAATAATTAAAAGATTACACTACAACAGCTCTGAACAAATCCTCTGTACTTAGGAACAAGACTGCATTTTTATATCCAGAAAACAAGATAATGGCACAAAAATATAATCGAGGTTGTCATCATAAATCACATTCTCATCTCACAACATAGAGCATTAAACTAGAGCTCTGGGCATGTGTAATTATAAATGACAAGTGACATACCAAAGAGTATTTAGAGGGGGCCGCGTTTAGGTGTTCCAGCGGTCTGTGAGGCAATCTACAGGGAGAAAAAATCTACAGGGAGAAAAAAGACCCCATCAGTCTATATGGCGAAGACCTAAGGTGCATTGAATTAAGCTAAATTAGACTAAAATAAATCTACCTCACAACAAGGCGGATGTAAGCCCACGTTTTTCGAATGTGTTGGTTAGTCCAGGCCGAATAATGCACTGTTCTATCTGCAACCAATGAAATTGATTTGTATTAGGCCAGTAAGAAACGCGTAGAAATAATAATTTTACGAGTATTTGTAACCAAAAAGCCGCTGATAGAAAAATGAGGCTCTGCGCAGTTGTTAACAGGTCGAGTACTAAGTAAGTAAGAGTAACGGAGCTCAACGGGTTTAAATAAAGTCAAGGAAAATTGAAACTCAGCAAAGTTATTTTAAAGGGGTACATTTATTTTATATAACTGAGACTAAAAGTTATTCTCTGCCGCCGTTTTTCTGTACTGAACGTCTATGGATTCTAATGTAAAGCGCAAAACCTCGCATCTAGCTTGTAAAGGTACTTACTTCGGAGAAAAACTCGAGCAACACGGAAAAATCACCATCGGTTCGTCTCGATACACTGACTGAACCACGGGTCGGGGTTGTTTATACTGGCTGACCCGGAAGTGAATAACATGCGAAAAAAATGCTCTCTAGCTAAATAGCTCTAAAATGTTAAATAATGTGAATAAACGATTTAAACATCTAGTTGAGCAAGGAGCATGAAGCAATTAACAAATTGTTTATCGCAAAAGTCGGCTGTTGATCGCGTCTAAGGAAGTCGCCATTTTGGATCTGGTTGCAATGCCAAAAACTGACGATGGACATATCGTATGGCTAAAAGGCGGGGGCCATACTGGAATGGGAATCAATCTAATCCAGTGGGTCAAATAAAAAGTGCAGAGAAATTCTGATATTAGGATGACAAAAACGATCATCACACAGAGTGCATATAATTCACCAAACATACATTGATTAAACATACATTGATTATCTTCATTCGATGGACATATTGAACAGTTCTAGTTTGCCTACTACTCTTAGCTAAGGCGTGCCAACGCGTGCCATTCTGTGTAGGAATTGAGGCCCCTTTTGACAGAATCGGCTAGGCAAATCCAGCGTTGCTCTTTGATAGTTAATAGATGATCAACATTTGGTTGTCTGATATTGGGTTTGATCACTTCAATAATCCACCAATGAAAATCATTCTCAGTGTGATTTTTAAGAGAAAAATGCTCCACCAGTGGAGCATATTCAGTATGACAGCGAATCCTCGATTGGTGTTGTAGGATTCTTTTTTTGATAGGTTGAGTTGTCTTACCGAAATACCTCATGCCACATGGGCATTGAATGCAGTAAACGACATTCGTCGTATTGCAGTTTGAAAAGTTCCTGAGTTTATAGCATTTGTTGTTCAACTCAAATTGTTTGATGTTGGAAGTAGTGTTGCAGGCCAGACAATGATTACATTTGTAATGTCCCTGTAAGGGACTCAATTGTCGCATATTGTCCACTATGTCAGAGTCTTTTTTATACTTGTACGCATGGACTAGCCTATCTCTAAGATTTTTAGCTCTCTTGTTTTTAATTGGTCTATAACAATTGATATTTTTTTACATAGGGAGTTGTTTACAGCATTGAAACATAACATCGTCCTGATGATGGTCTTATCGATGAACACAACAAAGACCGAAACGTCGACATCTTGCTATCATCTCCTTTAATGCTGTCGTTAGACGCCAACTTACAACCACGTTTTATTGTTTAATTTGGGTTGTTTGCTTGAATTATTTGGAGCTGATATTCATGGTTATGAACCATAGAAAAAATTTGTTGTCTTTCTTTGTTCATGACTTTTTTTGCTTGAATTGATTTATGTTTACATCCCTTGTCACTTTTACAAAGTAAAGATTTATTTCTGAACAAACCTTCCTTCTCTAGCTCTATTTTTATCTCCACCTTCCATGCATTTATGCTGTGTTTGAAACAAATTTGATATCCTCTGGATACTTAAGAGTGTGAAATTGAGATACCACTCGTCGACTAAGAGTCAACGTCTTTGAAATAAGTCCCTTGTAGCACCTTATGTTTTGAACCATAAACTGCCCAAGCCTACAAGGGTTTATTGGGTTTCCCCTGTGAGAAAACTTGATGTGTAGAAAGGCTTACCTTTCTGTTCCCTCTTCAGTCCTTTCCTTTGGTGGAAAAATTGGTGTGCTACCCAAGGGTAGACAGATAAATTATTACCCATTTTATTAAAGTTAATTAATTTCAATATATGTGTTCTTGTCTTGAGTACATCTTTGCCACAGTCCAGTTGAAGAGCGTTTGCATTGTTGATAAATAGATCGACTCAAACGCACTTTCATGTTTAGTCACTTTTGGAAAAATATGTTGTTAGTTCAAATGAGCCAATTAAGTATCATCTTACTCCACCTTCATTTGAGAAGATTCCTCATAGACCAAACTAACCACAAAAGCTACAGCTAAATAAAAGCTTTTGCAAAAATGCAGAAGCACTCCACTCTTGCCCTTTCTAGTACCTATCCTGGAAAGTGGCTTCTACATTTGCAATAACCACTCTCAGCTGCATTAGCGAATGCAAGCACTCGCATTAAAGGAACATTTAATTCAGGTTCTTTAGCACAGGGTTTGAAATCAGGTTCTCTTCTGACCCTTGTGCTACCAGACTCCTGGCTTCAGCTGCGGAAATTATGAACCCTAAAATCAATATGATCATTAACACCTCCATGCGGGATGCTCTGGTCCCAGTGACCTGTTAGCAGGCTACAATTCTCCCCCTCCTATAGAAGCTCTCCCTGGACCCCTCATTTCCCGGTAATTACCCCACGATTTCGCTCCTGCCCAGTCTGGCTAAGGTGTGCGAGAAGGTGGTTACTAACCAACTGACTGAGTATGTCGAGGCTATGGGTTTGCTCCATCCAGCTCAATCTGGGTTCCGTGCTTCATATAGCATGGAGTCCGCACTATTGGAGGTGTCGGAAACGATCAGGGAGTGTCTGGATGCCGGCGGTAGGGTGACATTGGTTATGCTGGACCTATCAGTGGCAATCGATACGGTGCCTCACTCCTTGCTTCTTGATCATCTCTTGCAGATTGGCATATTCGGATCTATGTGGGGCTGAATCAGGTCCTTCTTGGAAGGCCAGTCGCAGCAGGTCTGGCTGCCACCCTGTGCCTCTGCTCCCCAGCCAGCGATTACAGGTGTCCCGCAGGGGTCGCCTCTTTGCCCCCTTCTTTTTAACATCTATGTCACCCCATTGGTCTGCTTGGCAGAGAAATTAGGGACTAAGTGATAGCCTATGATGATGACACCCAGCTTCTGTTTTCTTAGGGAAGGGATGATGATTCTGTCCTCTCTGTCCAACAATGTCTGTCCTCTGTCTTTCACTGGCTCGCTCAGGCGCAGGTTAAGTGCAATGAGGAGAAGTCCGAGCTCCTTCGGTATGGCAAATTTCCTGCAAACTTCAGAGAGAAGCTGTGGCCTCCGGGTTACCCCCTGCCTAGCACCAAGGGTAACCATGCCAAGAATCTGGGTTTGTGGTTCGAGGAGAACTTGACCTTTTCGATCCAGGTCAAGCGGCTGGCAGGGACTTGCTTTGGAATTTTGAAATCTCTGAGGAAGTGTCTTCTTTTTCTTCCTGGACCTGCTAAGGAAACTGATGTCTGCGCTCTGATCCTCTCCCGCCTAGATTACGCCAATGCACTATAAGCTTGAATTCCAGGCTACCTCTTGAACAAACTGCAGGTAGTTCAAAACTCTGCTGCCAGACTCCTGCTGGGTCTTTCCAGCAGGAGCAGTGTGCGCTTTCATCTACGAACTCTGCACTGGCTGCCTTTGGAGGCACGAATAAAATAAACATTTTGACTATTTCCCACAGCACCCTTCATGGCCTAGGACCTATATACTTACAGAAGAGGTTCGATTTTTACGTCCCTCTGAGACATCTGCGTTCTTCCTCGCAACTCCTGGCACAGATCCCTTGGTTTAACCGTCAAAGGCTTGGAGGGAGCTCCTTCGCCCATAACGCGGCTCTGGCATGGAATGCCCTGCCGCTAGCTCTGAGTGGCATTCAAGATCCAGCGACTTTTAAGAAAAAGTGAAAAACCTTTCTCTTTTAGCTCTGCCTCTGTTCTGGTCCCCTTTTCAAGTTTGCGCCGGGACACTAAGTATCCGTGCGCGCTTCCAATTCATATAACATAACATAGTACTAAGAACCAACCCTAAGTTCCTGCCCAAGGTGTCTCCCTCTTCTTCTTCTAAACTTCCAGTCTTTTTTTCCCCAACCAGGCTCGGTAACAGAGAACAGTGCAATGCGCTCTCATGTATTATCATATATCACTTCGACAGGAGTAAGCCTTTCCGTTGGTCAGACCAACCCTTTGTGTTCTTCACTAAGCCTCACAAACCTATATCCAGAGAAGGTATTGCTATATGGAAAGTTAAATGCATTCAGACCTGCTATTACAAAACCAAGACAGCTCTTCCTGTTAAACCCAGGGCACACACTACACGAAAAAAGGCTGCGACTGTGCCCTTCCTAGGGAACATTTCCCTAGCTGACATATGTGAATCAGCCTGCTGGTCAACCCCACAAACCATTCACCAAAAACTATTATGAGGACCTTATTTCAGATCTGTATCTTCCACATGCTAGCCACCACTTGTAGAAGGGTAGTGCTTTACAGTCTATATAGGGCCTGTATGTCTACAGCAACACATGCTACCCACATAAAATGTTACTTCCATGTAAGCACCTGTTTGTAGCGTGTAGTGCTGCAGATTCGCATACTCCTGCCCCACCCTGGAAGCATATGCTCTAATCTCAGATCTCTTCTATCTACTATTTAAGCTCCTTTTGCAATACGCATGAGCATCACACTCTTTGTACTCAACACTCGATGGTACTCTTACCCGCTGTGCTGAGAAAAATCTAACATGAAGTTGGTGCCCATTCACATTGCCAGCTAGGGGAAGAGTCACTATATACTTGTGGCTCGAAAAAGTTCTTCAAAGAAAAAAACGTAAAGTCCAGGTTTAAGACTAGATGGGTGGAGTAAACAGAACATGAGAATCTATAGCACCACAAGCGACAAACAGATACTTACAATGTAAGTAATATATTCCTTACTACAAATGTTGGCTTTTCTTTGAAGGTTAAATAATTAATCATGAAAGCAAAGATGTTGATTCGATTAATGCTCCTAGGGGAACACAGTTGATTCCAGCTGTCATAAATGTAGAGGAACAGAACACATTACGCTTCTTAGTCGTGGTTTCCATAGGTGGTTTTAAGGGCTATTGACCTTTTCCTCCCATATTGGCTCAAAATGGATTTATTTTCTGGAAAACAAAATACAATCTAAAATAGAAGCAGGTACCACCCATGGGTGCAGCTAGGTTTGAGGTTGTGTCGGAGAACGCATTAATCAAAATGCTAACCTGATGGATGAGAATACTTTTTTTAAAGTTCAAGCATGCATCTCATATAGGTTCAGTCTTTTTACAAAGATGTCTGTTTTTTTAAAGGCTTGTGCATACAGATTTTTTTCCTTAATCATTAACCCTACGTTTTCACTTTTTTTTATCTTGTAGGCGTCAAACTGTGACCAGCACCCCATGTTGGATTGAATTGCACCTCAATGGACCTTTACAATGGCTAGACAAAGTTCTCACACAAATGGGTAGCCCAAACCTCCGTTGCTCCAGTGAATCATAAAGGATCTTTCTTTGGGTGTGAATTATGAGCACGGCTGAAACATATGAAACAAAACACTAGAACAATGCAAAGTGCTCACAAATGTCCTATTTATTGATTGTTGAACTTTGAGAAAATGCTGATGTCAACTAGTGGCCTCTAATGGCACTTTACAAACACGAGATTAGCACTTCGGTGGCATGAATATGGGCCATTTAATTCATCAAGAGGAAAGGCGTTTGCGTCAAATAAGAAACTCATACTCCGTATATTGTGCTGCTGGTTATCCATATAGCCTTGTCTAGATTGGTTGACAGTCATATGCAGAAGTGGAGATCAATCATCCAGAAGACAGGCTCACTTACTCAGGAGTCTTGATTTTTACTAGTGCATCATACCGCAGTGCATTTTTTTTAATAGCCACATCTTCTCAAGAATTCTTTATGCACTTCAGTCAAAATCGGGCACAGTTTTGTGCTACTTTAAAAAGATGCCTAGTGCAAAGATTAACAATTTGTTAGATTTAGTTTTGTTTAAAATAACAGCATTAGTACCAATCCCTGTTCGAGAGGGCTGTTGATCAGGCCTTTCTTATTGACAGGGTTTTTCCTTCTTGCCCCTGGGAGCATCAGATGTTTCAGTAGTACTACACAAACTGTTAAAAGGGTTAAAGACCTTTATGGTTGTGACTAGTACTACTGCAGCGCCTCCTTCAGTTCTGAACATCTCTTTTCCCCTGTTAGAGGCGTATCAGAAGCAGTGTGCTACATGCAAAACTTATTCTCATGTTAGCAGAGGAATTGGCGCAATACCTCAGAGAGGCACATGGTCTATGAAATCATTGAAAACACGTGCCAAATACGTTTTATTGGCAGATTTCCTGGTTGTCTAGCACAACCAAGGAATAAACCTGCCAGTGTGCTGAGGGGAGGTTTAACATCTCTCGCGCATTAACTCACTGGTCCTTTTGTATCAAGTGGCAACTTTTATTTTACATCTCTTCTTAAAACCTAATATAAGTCGTTAATGCTTTGGGCAACTTGTGTAGTTCGCCTAAAAGTCTTCACTTTTTTGACCAAATGTATTATTCACCATGATTTTTCATGGCTTTGAGGTATTGTCAACATATAATTGTGTTGTTAAGTAGAAATGCATTGTCTTGTCAAATGCTTTGCTGGCTATGGAATTTTTATAATGTATGGGCATAGTGTCCAGAATACCTTTTTAATGTAATCAATAGATTTTTAATGTCCAGTTTTTTAAATAACTTTGTCTATAATGCCGTTTGCCAATTTTATTGACAAGGTTTGTGCCTATAAATTTTGTACTGTTGCGATTTTTATGGTGGCTTGCAATTGTTTATTAACATTTACCTGAAAGATCAGGTGTGCAGGCATTGCCCCATCACGTCCGAAGACGCAGCGGAGGCCGAAGATATTCTCGACACCGGTAGCAAAGCTAGCCTCTGTTTTGAAGACTCCATTGGCGTCCAAAGCACCTTTGGATCTAAAAATAGCCTGGGTGCCTAAGCCATCGGGGTCAAAGACAACAATGGATCCAAAGCCGGTATCTGCACCAAAGCCTATCAGAGACAAAAATGCCCTTGAAGCAAGGCTGCAATGACTCGGAGCACCACATCATGCAACGCCTCCAAGAGGAATTGCACAAGAAAAACAGTAGTATGCTAACACGTCCTTTCATTTAAGTCTCTAGTGGTGTAAAAAGCAGCTTCCTATGAGAATGTGACCAATAGTGGAGGAAAACAACAAACTGTATTTTGTGAAATCCAGCTGGTTGTACTGAACACTTTGGCAAGAAACGTATGCTCAAATGCACAATAGGGATAAATATGTTCCTTTTATCTCTGTGAGATGGGAATTACCTTCCAAGACACTCCATTAAGCCGTGTCTGTATTGGCTGTAAAAAGCCAACATCCATACATAAGCTTCTGTAACATGTCTTTTGTATAACATGTAAGCTTGTAATCCAATTTATTTTTGCATTTCTCTTCTAATATGTTTTAATATTACTATGTGTATTCTATCAAGGCTCTGTGGCAGCTTTTTATAATGTGGAGTTTTGAAGACATCATGACTTAACTATGGATTCCAAGTACTAGGGCAATTCAAGAAGAAATAAATGTGCACTGTAGTACCCCTTTAATGCACAAATCCCCACTTGGAATTAATCCCAATAGAAGTGACATGGCTGGCAAATTTGTGTAAAAGCATGACAGACTTTTTGATGTTATTGCAAAAGAAATAGATGGGCGTTTTACAAACAGTATCAGGAGATTAAACAGCTGAAAGTAAAAGCTGCACCTCACAAAATGCAGATGTGCTTACAGTAGCAGAACACTCGGCTATGAGCTGCTTCCTGTAATTCACAAAAGTATGATTTACGTCATGAGCATGGGAAGTTCTAAAAATCATAGTTATTTATTTTGGTTTTGGTGTGATTGCAAACAAGGGAATATGGCGCATTGGTTCCTCCAGATATTTTGATAACTGTTCACTGTATTCAGTGCTAAGATCACCATTTGTCCTTCAACTCTTTATAACATATGACTGGAAAATCAAAAAGCAGCTTCATAGAGTAGGCTTGTTGGTATAAATCCTTAATCATTGCTGAGGCTGATGATCAAATGTAATGCAGAAGTGACGTAGAAAGCCTTGGAAATCCACATTTATTGTCTGGGGTATATATAACTCCTTTCTGTCATCTGTTCTTTCCTACAACATAAGAAAATGTTTTTCTGTATTATAACTTGTGTTTTCAAACCAACATTTTTGTTGTTTTTGATTACCGTAGCTTTTCTGGGGAAAATATGTAAACGTATTCACTGCATTTTTTAAAAGCGTCCTTAAAATATATCTCAAACATAACATGTCTTGTACATTTTTGTGTTTGTTAAAAGATCTCCTGCTATCGGAGGTAAAATCTAAGAGCACATTTTACAGAAAATGTTTGGTGATGTGATGGGGGACTTAAATATTTCCTCATGAAGACTGAAAGATCCGTACCCAATTGGCTGTTAGGGTCCATTTGATGTAATGACAGGAGGGTCTCTTAATATTACTATTTTGTCCACTTTGTGTAGATTGTTTATGCTTGTTTAAATGCAACTTCTTTCACTTTTGTCGTATTTTGTTTTTGCTTATTCATTTATTTTCAGAGTAAAGTTTTTATCCTATGTTAAATGTTTCCTTTCTTTATCTTTTGAGAGGTTTAACGCCTTAACCGCAGCGGTTTTTCCGCTGCGGTGCAGGCGTTCTAACGAGTGGGCGGGGCTCGGCCGACGGCAGCACCCGCGAGGTAATCCGACGGGAGCACGGAAGGGGTTAAGGTTTAGTACTTTAATTTTTAGCCTTGTTTTGTGTACTTTGTTGTGTTATTTCAGTTTTTCCTACCTCATTCCAAAATGGAGTTCACTCCTTTCAGATTTTGCAATTCTAAGAATATTACTGTCTGCATCATTACTGGCTGTCTACCCCCTAACAATGACACCATTGTGCATTGTTGTAATCCACAATTGTCAGGGAGATAGATGAGGACAATGTCTCTTTTTGCACTGACTTTGCACGATCTTCTGGAATTAGAAGTAGAGGATCATCCTGAAACTGCTACCTCGGCTTGGTCAAGTGATAATTCTTCTGAAATGTACTATAACATGAAATAGTTACAAATCGAAAAGAGCCCTGTTTCGTGAATGAAAATTTGCAGAAAAAGCATTGTGCATTTTGTGCCAAATTGCTTTTGAGGTTAGACAATCACAATCAATGGACCATGAGACTCCACCCAAAACCTTTTTCTTTAGCAGTATTTATGAACAAATATATTCATGACTCCGAATTGAGTCTAAGACCCATTGTACTGTTATCCTCAAAAGGGTTTCTTTTGTTAAGCTCCAGATTATTCCAGAAAATGTATGATTTACTCCTGGACTGATTATATTTCTGTGTCTGGAGTCACTCGCCACTTTTGAGCAGTTTGTTGTTGGTCTTACTCTTCAAAAGTTTTAGAGTTTACATTGAGTCTGAACATCTTCAGTGTCTAGGAATGGTTCACTCCATGTTTTACATTTTTGTAGAGGAATTGTCCTCCGCAAAGGCTGCCCTGTAATATTGTTACTCTTAATTCATTAAGTAGAGGTGGTAAGTTCTGTATTTCTTCACAAAACACAGGAGAACCAAATGGTTTTCAGACACCTTAACCACATCGCCGCTGCACCAATTCCCCCCCGGTGCTGAACTTTTCTGATTTACAGCATTTTATGACGAGCTGGGCTCGTCATCAGTGTGCGAGGAGGCTACACCATGACGAGCCCAGCTCGTCATGAGTGTGGAAGGGGCTAAACACATGCAGTGAAGATTTTATAGAACCCTTTTTACATAAACCGACTTGATGTTGACATTTCCGTTTGAGTCCAGAGAAGGAACAATGAGTGCCTAGCCCAGACCCTGTTTTGTAAAGGAACATTTAGTGTCAAGTTTTATTGTTTCCACAACAAGAGACATGTTAGCGAACCCAGCCTCAGTCTCTGCAGTTGTAAATAGGAAAAGTAATGCAACTGACTGCTAAGAGGACAATCCCTATTAGATTGTCAAAGGCTGTTTTTCAGTGTATATATGATAAATGATATTGCAAAAAATTGCACATTTTTTTTTAGTAGTAAGGCATTCTCAAACTCTAGGGAAAAAATGACAAGGAGATACTGCAATGTAATACTTTAATTAATAATCATGGATGCTAGAATAATTCCCCACAGCATGCATGGACCCCAAAGCACTTTTCATAGATGTATTGTCCATTGAAACAGCATTTAGGGTGTCGGTGTCCATCTGTCCTTATGATGAGCAAAACCCTATTGTAACCTATCTGAGACTAAAAGTTTTCCTGGAAACTCAATAATGAATCTTAATAAGCAGTTTCAAACCTGCATTGCTGTATCTGATATGCCAGAAAGGCAACAAAGTGTATGAGAGGGAAATAAAAAATGAAGCCCAATATGCTTTCAATGAAAGGTGAGACAAAAATTCCTCTCTCTTTAAGAGTCCAGGTGATTCCACTACCCCTGATGCACTGTGCTTGCAGTTACCTGACAGAGCTATTTCTGTTTTCTTGCTCCTGTAAGTAGGATCTCAGAGAACAAGTGGGGTTTCACACCTATTATTTGACTGAATTTTGATAACTAAACTTAATTTTATAATTTTCAGTCTTGTCTTTAACATTGATCTGTTGAGTAATTACATGCTGCTTTCAGCTTAGGTATATATTTTTGTTTTCAGAAATGTCCCTTCTTTGGGAGTGAAAAGGCTGTCTCTGACCACCTCGCCTCCCCCCTCCCCACACACACAGACAAAGTCGGTGCAGTATGTCTGCCGGTCTCACAATCGGTCAAGCACTGTGACAGCTGTGTAAAAAAAAAATATATATTCCAACAGGACTTTGAAGGACTGAGAAGGCATCAGACTCAGACGAATGATGCCGGACAGGAGAGTGTAGGAGAGAAGGAGGAAGAAAAAAAAGTAGAAGAGTCATCCTCTCATTCGTTCTCTGAAAGACAGCCTGCTTCTCAGAAGGGTCGGCATAGTGGCGGCAAAGGTATTGACTTCAAAGGTTTTGCCTCTGTCCTGCAGTTCATTGAAGGAGGGTTCAGTGTCTACTTCTCAGCGACATTATTGAGAGAATGTCAACACCTGAAGTCTTCAGACGCTCACCGACGAAAGCTGGTCACAGTTCGACGTTAAAGGCAACGCTGAGAACAGCATCTAAATCAGCTTCGACTTTGATATCCGTGGGATTCCCATCACTGACATTAAAGACAGATCACAATCACACCTCTCCATGTCTTAAGAGATGCAATAGGACTTATTCTAAGTCCCCTTCAACTCTGAAATGGCTACAAGTGTCCCCATCCTCTACGACTTTAATACCTATGACTGGTACACCATCTCCATCAATGACGTCTTTAGCCTCGATGTTGCTTCTACATTCACTGCGACTAGCATCACCTTATCAACAAGGTGTGTCCCCTGATGTGACACCCTGTTTTTCAACTTCATCTTTGACCCCAAAAAAACTGAATTGTTACCTAAACTTCCGCAAGACTCTGCTGCATCCAATCACACCAGATCGACATCCACTTTCTTTCAAGCCTATTTGGCCAAAAAAACCCTTTGAGGATCTACTTCAGGTTTGTTTGCAATCCTTATAGTTGTTGCCTCTAAAAATGATATCGAGACCAAATTAAATTTCTTCACTACGCAAAAGAAGATCATCTCTTATGTATTCTTCAGCCTCTTCACATCGTACTGCAGAAAGGAGAGAAAGGTAAAAAGGACCTTCCTGGTCTCCCATTAAAGACTCAGATGATACTAATTAATCTTATACGCTAACTTCGCCAGCTGCGTCACCATTTTGTCTCTTCCATTGAAGGCTTTGCGACCTTTCAAGAAGTACTTATCAAGGGAACAGCTAAACTGAACATTCTTTTGACGGCTCTGCATCTTACAGTTTCTGTAATTCTAGAAACTTTCCAGACAAGGCAGTTATGAAACCGTTGCTTTCCCAAGTATCTGGCCTACTTGACATCACAGAGGAAACGTTTCTTACTCCTGTCAGTATAAAGTTTGCCATTCCACACCTAGTGGAAAAATATAAGACACTACAATAGGAACTAGACTTCATGAAAACGGAAACCAAGCCGGATTCAGGTATGGTAACTGGTGAGAAGAAGGCATGCTTCATCTCTGGAAACTACATTAAACCAGAGCAAGCGAGCAAATGTCTGGATGCTACTGCCAGAAAAGTTTTTGTGACAGCCGCTACCTGTTTAAAGAAGTAAAAGTTCAATATCACGCCTCAGAAGGTATTAGAGGGAAGTATACCAGGACATGCGATCCTTTACAAATGACTTGATAAAACCGCGGTAGCAAGACTTTGCTTGAATGTAGCATGACAATTCATTGATTTCTAACTTAATTGTTAGTGTAGCAGTTGATTCCATAGAATGTGCAGCCATGGGATACTGTGTAGACGTATATATTCGTAGATCCTATTGTCTTCACCTTGGTAAGTTATTTGTGTATGTATGGTGCACTTGTCACCTGTGAAGCTATCCAGGATATATGTAGCTCATACGTGAAACCAGCCTTTGAGGACTTAAAACTCGAAGAGCCAGATCTTCAGCTTCTTGCAGAAGTCCAGAAGAGAAGAGGAGACTCGATGTGTTGTGGTAGGTCTTTCCCAGTGTTAGGAGCCTGGTATGAGAAAGCACGACATCCTGCTCTGCTTATGTGTGTGTGCATGGGGTGTGAACTAATGAGGGACGAGCAGAGCTGAGTGTCTGGAAGGGTGGTGGAAGTGAATGCACCTATTCAGATAGGCAGGACATGTATTGCAGAATGCTTTGTATGTGTGGGCAAGGAGTTCAAAGTGTGTGCGCTTGTGTATCGGGAGCCAGTGGAGTTCCTGAAGGTGGAGTGTGATGTGAACTCTGTGTGGGAGGTTAAGAACTAGTCTGACTGCTGCTTTTTGGATGGTCTGCAGTCTTGTGCGCTGGTTGATTATACCTGCATAAAAGGTGTTCCCATAGTCTAGTCTGCTGATAATGAGGACTTGGGTGATTTTGAGTTTTCTGGGTGTTGTCTTGTAGCCACACAAAGAATGTATTCAGCATCTTTAGAGTGCTGAAACAGGACAAGGCTACAGCGTTAACTTGGGTGGCCATGTCCCATTTGTTGTCTATGATGCTTTTGAGGCTGGTGGGGGAGTGGCTAATAATGCATGAAGATGGCTGTGTTCTAAGGAGCTCCCGGGCCCATTCTCCCCCCTGAAACCACCATTCATCCTGCATATTAGGGCTCTACTGCTACCGGCACTGGATGCCTACTGCTGTTTCACTGTTGTGGAGGTCTGCCAAGGCCGCGGCGAGGGGAATGGTGTCGAGGCCGAGTTGGGAGGCAGATGCTCCTGGTCATTTACGTGATCAGGGCCTGGCCTCCTGATGTCCATGCTCCTGTCTGCCTGACCGGTTTCGACTTCCAATCTGCTTACTGTGGAAGAGAACCTGTGTGAGGGTCCGCATCAGGACCAGGCAGACACATTGGCGACTGGAGAGTGTGGAGTGCTCTGTCTGGGAAGGCCTGCAATGCCCTCTACCTATGACTCGTGCTTGCCCTGTGCTCTCCCGGGCAGAGGGCCGCTGTGGCGGCTTCGCCCATGTGGTCTTTGGCTGCCCGTACTTTGGGACGAGGAAGGAGATCAGTGAACCTCTGCTGCGCCACACTATTGTTGAGTACCTTCCAGCTGGGAGGGCCCCTTCATGCCGCATTACTCCTGGGTGAGAACTCCCCACGTTGAGCCTACTGAATCAGGCTCCCACTACTACACGCTGGACTCTGCCATGACCACGAGTATTCCAAGACAACACTGTGGCATGCCTTAGGCCCACGGGGTGCTGCTTATTGCTGTTGGAGGGTTCAGACGACATTGGGTTGCATCTGTAACAATATTTTGTCACTGGCTCCTGTAGTACTCTTGGGGTGCCTGATGTAGGATTGGGACTAAGGTGGATCACCCTGATAGAGGGGAAGCCGTGATTTTGTTAGTGCACCCCTGGGAGCATCCTGTGGCACCCTTCCCCACCGTAGTTTAAATGTCCATCATCGGCATGAATCGTGCAGTCAAAGATGGGGTGAGCAGATCCAATGAAGACTGCTCCCCTCCTAAACGGGGATGAACTCACAATGGCAACTGCAAGCAGGGGGAAGTCTGGGTCACAGTTGATGGGCCTTAAACTTGACCGCATTCTGGCAATGATCAATACGCTAAGGATACTTTCGAATTCAAAATAGACAAAGTCTTTATGGTCCTTGGAATTTTATGGGATGATCACAGAAGACGGTCAGGGACAAAGTCAAGTGCCTTGACGAAACTGATATGCACACTGTGGTCCAGGATTTGTGGCACTAGGGGGAAGTTCTTGGTGCAGAGGTCCAACCTGCATAACAATATGGGCTGAGGATGGAGAGCATAGTTATCACCCAAGCAAGATGACCACTTAGACAGCGAATTCCCCCACGCCTGTGGTCCAAATCGGCCTGTATCGCCACTGACCTACGTTTCCAATTCATGATGACACATCCCTGAGTTGCTAAAGTTGGGGTGCAGCCAGTGCAGATAACATAGGACCGGTTTCTTCACGAGGGGCCCCCAGCCAGCACACGATCTGGGCCCCCAGCCAGTACACTGCAAAATGGCCATTGCTAAAGGATGAATGCCCCCTGACAAGCCTATATGAGTAACAGGACGAAAAACCCCATACGACTGACACTCCTGGCATATCTACTCATTGCCACAGTAGTTGTCAACTTTTTTAATGCCCACGCAGAGAAGTCCATCCTCGTGCCTGACCTTAAGATGGCCAACGACATGATGCATGCCAGATTCCAGCGTGTTCTTCAGTAGAACCACGGGATACCCCATAAGACCTCACTCAAGAAGCTTTGTATCTTTTCCCTGTATGCCTCTCTAATATTGTACTGCCCACCAAAGTGCAATCAGTGGAGTCCGATTGGGGGAACTTGAATGACGGCTAGCTGCCACACGGAGATAGAATAGCACATAGAGATACAACCCCTGCATCTGGTTCCGCTTATATATCGTGACACTTTGTGCTTATCTCCCAATGGTAGCTACAGATTTACTCATCATGTCTTTAGTCTCACAATCTGATCATAACTCCAGGGTTCTTCCTCCAAGTTAGCTCCAAAAGTGAATCAGAACCTTACAAAGAGCCCCCACCACACTCTGACCTCTATCATCAGCAATATACAGACCCCCAGGATATTGCGGCGTAGATTTTCAAGTTTTGCAGCACAAACATTTAAATTTTGCTGCCCTTTATTTTACTATTGGTCATTCCTTTTCAGCCTTAATCAATGGCAACTGTTTTAGCAGAGTATTCCACTTTCAAATAAGCATGTTTAAAGTGTATGAGAGTGTTTGTTTGCTATGCTAAGTCCCTGAGTCCTGTACTGGCTGGCAGCAACATTTTTCTCATGGAAGCGAGCTGGCCCAAGGGAAATAAAGGTCCTGGGGCATATCATAACTCTCTATTTTTAAATTGACTCTCCCGTAAGAGTCTCAGACACTCTTGCAAGCGTAAAAGGCAATATATATATATATATATATATATATATATATATAGATATATATAGATATAGATAGATAGATAGATAGATAGATAGATAGTTACTAAAGTAATTATAACTCTTGCCCTCGCCATGCACTGCATATGACCTCATGTATTGCATCACTCCTCATTACATATTCTATGATCATTGATAAAATCGATACAATATCTGAACTTGCATCATTGACAGCTGTGCATTGTGGGCGTGAGTTATTTTTAGTTACAATTGTTAGTTAAAATGACATTTTTATCCAACTATAACGTCACTTTAACCTGTTTTCTTCAGTGTGTACGTAAAGTCCTGCCGGGTATTAATACATGTTATAAAGGCCAACCTGTTTTATTGCCCACAGAGAAAAGACATAATATCCTCTATTCGCTGGCAATGTATCATTCTGCCAATCAGGAAGTGCTTCCATTAGATTAGAGGAGATTGTGAAAAAGAAACAACTGTGCTGTTTATCATGTTCAGTTATTTTTCTCTTACATACATTCAAAACAGAGAGCAGTATTTTTGTTACTTTTTTTCAGCATTACCAAAGTCAGTAGGACCGGCTTTAATGTGATAAAACAACATTTATGCATACAATGCACGCAATGCTCCTCTTTTCATTTGTTTGGTACACTAAAACCAGACCTTTTGGCTTTGCCAATGCTCGTTTCTAGTCTCCAAGGCAACGTGGCTTCTGATTGGTAAGAAGTGATATTACATCAAGCATTTATCATGCAGAAAACGTTAGTGTTTAATGCACCAGCCACGACGAAAGTAGTGTGGCTATCATTTTCAGCAACAGCTGTAAGCATTTCCGCCACCAGCAGTGCTGCTCAGCACACCACTGCTTTCAGCAATGCTTGAAACAATTATGACGCAAGGTGTGTTTCATGCTCTGCTGGGTCCTTGAACAAGAAGAGAAGGATATGTGCTAGTGCCCAACGCTGCTCCCCACTTCTTGTCTACTGTCTCCCCGGAACAGGGTGCAGGCACCCCTACCCTGTCAAGTCGCATCAACCCTTCCCCTCGCCCGCTACCGGACGTGCTTACAAGCCTGCCCCATGATCTGCTGTAATTTGATTCTCTCCCAGCTGCTTATGCACTTTATATCTGCGTAGTAAACAACAGGTTGAACATGTGGTTATACTGACTGGCTGCCTCGCCCCCACCTACCACCCACCACTACCCCCTTCTCCTCACAAGCAGGCCCTTCACTAGCCCAATTACAGGGAAGATGACTTTTGAGTTGGAAGAATAGTGATGTAAGAAGTATTGCTCTGATTACTTACCGGTTATTCTCATTACTCATAGTCCTACTCATCCTCAACCCAGTCCTAACTAATGAGGTGTATTCCCCTGACAGGAAACAAAACAGGAAATGCTTTAGGCTCCACCCACCGTCCTGTGAGGGGCTATATCCACATAGCCAGCAGAAAGCACTTCCTGGCGTACCAAGAACAAACAGCCTCAATCAGGGAGGGTGGGTGGGAAGTATGATTAGGTCGAGGACGAGTAGGCCTAGGAGTAATGAGGATTACCGGTCAGTAATCAGAGCATTACCTCGCTGTCCCTCGTCCTCGACCTAGTCATACCTAATGAGGCATACTGAAGCAGTAAAACACATAAAGGCCTTTGGCACACCAGCACAAACAAAACAAAACAGACTGCACACAGGTGTGAAGCACACCAAAGTGAAGTGTTTATTAGCATAACAGAATGAAGTGGGAGCAACAGGCCCCACAGCATGCAAAGCACCACAACCAAAAATCACACGGTCATTCAAGGCACAATTCAAAAGGTAATGCTTCACAAAAGTAGAGTCAGAAGCCCAAGTCCCAACACGACAGCTCTCATCCAGGGGCACCCTCAGAAAGGCATCCCAGGAAGCTGAAACACCACTCACAGAGCGTACCTGTACCCCAGAGGGACAAGGCAAACCAGAGCCCTGATAAGCCAAAGAAATTACAGACTTGATCCAACAACCAGGCATAAGCAGAGTCTGAAGAGCGAAAAGCCACTGACTGGTCCACATACACGGTCCAAGCATGTTTAACATCAAGAGTGTGCAACAGTCGAACAGCAGGAGAGGAAGGAGAAGGGTAGATCAACTCCTGAGAAGTATGAAACTTAGAATGCATTTTAGGCAGAAAACTAGGATCTAAACAGAGGACTATAGCATCGTCCATAAACCTCAAGAAGAGAGGAGAACAACACAAAGCAGTGAGTTCACCCAACCTCCGAGCCGAGGTAATGGCCAGCAGAAAAGCCACCTTAAAAGACCTGTAACTTAAGATCAACAGACCACGAAGGCTCAAAAGAAGAGGACTGCAGAGCACCCAGGACTAGGGAAAGATCCCACGGAGGCACAGATGAAGGAAGAGCAGGAGAGGAGAGAGAGAAACTCTGAAACAAATGAGACACCAACAACCCATCCGAATCGGGCAGGGAAACCGGATCCCGGAAAGCCCGAATAGAAGCCCACTGGCTCTTCAGGGTAGACAAAGCATAATATGTTTGGAACCCATCCAAATAAAACTGCAGAATATCAGCGACCGGGAAAGAGGTAGAAGACAGACCAAGCTCAGAACACCAGGAGTTGAAAGAAGCCCAATCCTTAGAATAAAAAGATAGTGGACCTACGGGAGGCCTGCATCACAGTAATAATGTGGTCAAGCCAACACCGGCCCCCTAGAGACAGCTGTTAAACCTCCAGACCGCCAAAGTGAGAGGGACCAGGAGGGAAGGATTGGCAGACCTCAGGGGAGATCGGCAGCGAGGCAAGATCCAAGGAGGAGGACCCACCGCCAGACTCCTTAACAATAGGAACCAAGACCTCCTGGGCCAGTGAAGCAATACAGCCACCACCTGCACCCCCACCCTCTGTGCATTCAGCAGAAACCCAGGGATGATAGGAAAAGGAGGGAAGGCATATAGTAACCAAGGGCGGCACAGGACAGACAAGGCCTCCACCCCCAAGCTCCCAGTTCTGGAACCAGGAACAGAAGAGGGGAAGCAGAGCATTGGTCCTGGAAGAGAACAATTCAATCATGGGCTTAACTGGAATACCCTGGGAGAGAGGCACAAAGTCAGAGAGGACGGAAACCTTCGACTCAGTGATCCACCACAACATTGTCCAAGCCCCAGATGAATGGTCAAAGACAGATGCTGAGACATCACCAAGGCAGAAGGGGCCTGCAAAAGTCAATCGTCCAGGTAGGGAAAGAGACACTCCCAGGAGGTGAAGATGAGCAACCAGAGGAAATGAGCAGAAATGGCCAGAAGATGAAGCTCTACCCAACTCGCAATGACACATCCCTCAAGATTCAAGGATGGACTGTGAGTACTGCTCTGATGATTGATGTAATCAACAGTCACGGTGTTGTCGGACTGCAACATAGACGATCCTGAAAGAACCGAAGGGTCTGCTCCACAGCATAGTGTTCCTTTCAGTTGGAGGACTGGTGTGAGTCCGAGCCTTGCCAACAAGCCTGCACAGTCTACTGGCTCAGAGTTGCCCCCCAACCTGACGCACCCGCATCTGTCGTTACAACCTCTGGCAGGATAGGGTGCAGCCACATACCCCTGGAGAGATTCACAGAATACATCCTCCACTGCAGATCCGCAACTCTCGACACCGGAACAGGGATGAAGAAGTCCAGTCTACTCAAAAAAGGAGGTATAGGGATTTTGTATGGAACAGGCACCCTGTTGCATGCAGTATTGGTTTTGTGCAGGAAGGGTCACCCTCCTGCACAAAAACAATCCTGAGAGGCTTTTTCCTCTCTCTAAGTGTGCTGCACAAATAGAATGAGAAAACTGGGAGAAATAGACATTTCTCCAGTATTAAGGGTGTCTTTCATAGATTCACATGCCTGAATCATTCCCCGTCGTCCGAGTGGGAGTCCCACGGTACATAAAAAAGCAATAAAATGCCATAATACATATAGCAAATATCAGAAGTACCCAACCAGGAAGTAAAGTAGCACCAGCTACAGTAGAAAAAACCTTCACAATCGTGACTATCCTAGTCATTATGTATTAGTCCAAACTGCAGCCAATCAGGCGACAGCACCACCAGAATGTTCTCCCCAGAGGCTCAGGCTCTCCGATTTTCTACCGCATGTCGTGTGAAGGGAGTCTCCCTGAGCTCTGCTCAGTTTTCTTCAAGATTAGTTAGTTTCTTCAAGTTTTTCAGATGTCTACTTCTAAATCCCTGTTCAGGGCCTGTGATTCTCGTGGGAAGCAAAGGCTATTCAAAGAAGATCCCCACAAAAAATGTTTATATTGCCTTTATCCTGACCATAAGGCAAAGGAGTGCAAGATCTGCCGGACCTTCCCCCCTAAGACCATCAGCGACAGAGAAGGACGACTGCTGTTGTGGCTTAACAGACTCAAGGACAAGGAGGACCCTTTGTCTGAGGTAGGAAGCATGGCCTCTGGTTCTTCACTAATTTATATTAAGAGGAAGGCTGAAACTGAAGTTTCATCTCCAAGGGCGAAGGTGACAAAGAAGGCCCAATCCTCTCTGGATTCTTCTGGGCCTAGTGATTCAAAAAAGACTCTTCCACCTGTTAAGATGGATAGTACGCCCTCTAAGAAGTCTGAGAAATCTGCAGTTCCCAAGAAATCTTCAACGTCTGTGCCTCCTCAGTTGCCACCTTTGACAATTTCAACGTCAAAAAAGTATTGTGTTTCCTCTCATGTGGCCACGTCTACCACCTGCACTATGACTTTCTCCTCACCAAAGCCAGCTCTAGTGATGTCTTCGGCCTCATCGCCTACGCTGGTTCATGTGCAGATCAGGCCTATCTCGTCGTCGACTATAGTCCCGTCGATGACGGCTAAGGTACCGTCGACGAGCTCCTCGTCTACGAATCTGATGTCGACGGTTGGCTCCCCGTCGACGAAGAAAATTTTGCAGCCGACTATGCTCTCGTCGACGAAGCTCTCGCCGACGACGTTACCGTCGACGATGAAATCCTCGTCGACGAAGCTACCGTCGACGACCTCGACGACGTCCCCGTCGACGACGTTACCGTCGACGACCTCGTCGACGAAGATATCATCTAAAAAGTCGTCGTCGACGAAGATAGATCAATCGTCGACGATGGTACAGTCGACGAAGCAAACAATTCAGCAGCAAAAAGCAGGTTCGTCGGCGACGGAGGAGATCCCATCGACGCCACCACTGTCAAGCTGCAATACCTTACAAGTCTGGTCAGCACAGTCATCGGGGATACCGCTACCATCACCTGCAACTACAGCTACGGTGTTAAAGAAAAGGGCTACTAATGAGGCGATTCCTTCTTCGCTAGTAGTGCCAGAGAAACTTTTGGATTCGGATGAGGAAGGATCCTATGAAGATGAAAACTTTGGAGCAGCCAGAAGTCCGTCTGACCTCCAAATTAAAATTCAAGATATGGAGGAAGATATGCATGAAACGGAGCCTTTATCACATGAGGACAGGCCTGCTCCCGGCATGCAAATGCCTGAGGAATTATTTCGCAATCTACAGTACATGCTCAGCGACTACTATAGGCGTTTCCCACCTTCAGAGTCAGGTGACTCTCAGGTATCTACGCCAAGACCTAAAATAGCGACGCCGCTTTCAAAGCAGGCACAGCCAGTTGTTTCTGTGACGTTGGAGGAAGGACGTCCAGCATTGTCTGCGTCACAAGTCACAGCTCCTCAAACAGGAGGTGAAGAGTACTCCGATCATGAGGAGCAAGAAGAAGGAGAATTAGACAATAGGTTAGAATCGTCGGAGTATGAGGATTACAATAAAACACGCCCTCTCCGGCAGAACCTACAACATCAGAGTCACCTCCTGTGGACATTGCCTCATTCCACAAGATCATGGATAGAGCAACAAGGAGGTTCATGATAACTATGGAGTCAAAACA
The DNA here is from genome assembly GCF_964263255.1 of Lissotriton vulgaris. NCBI lineage: Eukaryota > Metazoa > Chordata > Amphibia > Caudata > Salamandridae > Lissotriton > Lissotriton vulgaris. The sequence goes on from NC_141687.1 coordinate 1,844,019,530, forward strand.
AGAAGACTGCTTCTTGTATGACTTCAAGTCTACGCCACAAAAACAGAGTTGGACCATTCCAATCATAGAATTCATATGGAAGGAAGGACTGAAGATCATGTCCAAGCCAAATTCTTTGCCAGCAGTGCTCCCGAGAGTGGATAAAAAATATAGGGCGCCAAATTCATCTCCAGCGTTCCTCATTGGACAAGCGAAAGCAGACTCTGTGGTAGCGCAGGCAGCGCAAAAGAGGTCTTCTAACCCAACATCTCAGGTCTCTGTTCCGCCAGACAAGGACGGGCGACGTCTAGATTCTATCGGGAAAAAAGTTTCTACAATTGCAGCTATAACTATTAGAGCCGCTAACTCTCTAGCCATATTAGGGAGATACGATAGGCAGATGGGGTCGGACATCTCGCCGTATGTGGACAAACTCCCCGAGCCAGATCGGGCTGAAGCAAAGAAGATCCTTCAGGAAGGAGAGTGCGTCTCGTCTGAGATGATTGATGCTGCAGTGGACGTTGCTGCCACAGGTTTTCGTCAGCTAGCGGGTGCAGCTGTTCTCAGGAGGCAAGGATCCTTTCGGCAGGAGGTCCAAACAAGGATTATAGATATGACATTTGATGGAGAGTATTTATTTGGAAAGCATGTTGACGATGCTCTGGAAGCCATCAAGAAGGATACTGAGACAGCATGTTCGCTGGGCACTTTACAATACAGGAAGTCTTCCTTTCGTGGAGCAAGAGGAAGAGGGAATTTCTCTAATAGAGGAGGCTATAACCAACAGCGCTCCTATACTTCCGCCCAGGGAAACCAAAGATACCAGCCATATCGTCAACAGACTTACGGACAGAGAAAAGGAAATTTCTCTCAGTCTCGAGGAAAATCCAACTATCGCGGAAGAGACAATAAGAAGTGAGAAACGCATCCTGCCGCCACTTTGTCCCAACCCGAACCAAATTGGAGGAAAAATATCCCAAAATTACTTAAATTGGTTCAAGATTACCACAGACAAATGGGTTCTGGATGTGGTAGGCAGAGGTCACATTTTGGAATTCGTAAAAACTCCTCCAAACTCCCCCCCCAAGAGAACCGCCTCCAGCACATCTCAAGGAGCTGTTTGCCCAGATCAACACTATGATTCGGAAGGGAGCAATAGAAAGGGTACCTCATCATCAGAAAGGAAAAGGCTTCTACTCAATCTTTTTCCTTATTCGCAAGAAGTCGGGGGAATGGCGACCCATCCTCGACCTGCGTGCCCTCAACAAATTCCTCAAAAAGCTGTCATTCAGGATGCTGACACTTCAAGAAATCCTCCAATTTCTTTCGGTGGGAGAGTATATGGCAACACTCGATCTTCAGGATGCATACTTCCATGTTCCAATTTTTCCCAGGCACCGGAAGTTTCTAAGGTTCAGAGTGGCTGGCAGGGACTTCCAGTTCAAAGTTCTTCCATTTGGACTGCGCTCAGCCCCCAGAGTGTTCACGAAGATACTGGCCCCGGTGGCAGCCCACCTTCGGTTGCAGTCGATACAGATATATCCATATCTAGACGATTGCCAGTTCTTTCGACATGGTAAAAACTCACATTCAAAAAGCTCTGTCAATGATGCAAAGCCTGGGTTTCTCAGTGAAGTTCGAGGAATCGCACCCAACGCCAGCAAGGAGAAAGACTTTCTTGGGAGCGACACTGGACACCAAGCTCGCCCAAGTATTTATCTCAAAGGAAAGACAAGAAAAGATACAACGGTTGGCTGCGGCACTGTTGTTAAAAAGGTGCGTTTCAGTGCGCATGTTCAAGTCCTTCATCGGGATGATTTCTTCCTGTATTCTTCTCACCCCCAACTGTCGTCTTCGGATGAGGCCCTTGCAAGAGGAGCTCAGTCGCCAGTGGATTCAGGTGTCGGGGTCCTTCGAGGATATCATACAAATAACACCTCGAATGTGAGAAGCGATTCAATGGTGGAGTCAAGGTTGCAACATACAAGTGGGATGCTCTTTCCTCACGGAAGAGCCCAGGTTCATAGTGACGACAGATGCTTCAATGACAGGCTGGGGTGCACACCTCCAAGGCATGACGGTCAGCGGAAAATGGAACAAAATCCAAATGAGATGGCACATAAACAGGCTAGAATTGCACGCCATCTTTCTATCCCTGAAGTCCTTTCAGGCGACCCTAGAAGGCGCCACAGTCTTGATTCGGACAGACAACACCACCTGCATGCATTATCTAAACAAGCAGGGAGGCAGAAGATCAACCCGGCTGTCGCAACAGGCACAAGAGATTTGGAGTTGGGCCCTGACTCACAATATCCATCTGTCAGCTGTCCATGTCCCGGGAATCGTGAATGTGTTAGCGGACTCTCTCAGCAGATCCACAGGCTGCACTCACGAGTGGGAACTACATCAACCATCTCTAGACTGCATCTTTCAGACATGGGGGCATCCGGATCTGGACTTGTTTGCGACGCACCAGAACCGGAAATGCCCATACTTTGCAAGCTGGGTTCCCCACAAGGACTCGTGCGGGGATGCCCTTTCGATGAATTGGAATCAAATATTCGCTTACGCTTTTCCACCGATACCTCTGATCCCGAAAGTCATCAAGAAGATGAAGAAGCAGCCATGCCGGTTGATACTGATTGCTCCACGATGGCCCCGGCAATACTGGTTCACGAGCTACTCCTTCTCTCGGAATGCAACCCTATCCAACTTCCTCGCATTCCGAATCTTCTCTCCACCCAGAAGGGCAGGGTGTACCATCCGGACCCGAACTCGCTGAAATTGTCAGCTTGGCTCCTCAGCACATGGAATTTGCACACTTAAACATTCCACAGGATTGCCAGGAGGTACTGGCGAAAGCCAGAGCTCCATCTACGATCAAGACCTACAAATTTAAGTGGAGGCGTTTCTGTGCATGGTGCCAGTCTAATGGTCTTCATCCCATTCATGCCAAACCAGAGCAAATTCTTCCCTTCTTTTTGCACTTGGCCAGATTGGGTTTGGCGCATTCTACTCTTAAGGTCTTCCTGGCTGCCATTTCTAGATTTCTTCAAGATGGATCAAATTCTTTGTTTTCCGTGCGGATCATACAGCAATTTTTCAAAGGATTGTTTCGTATGTTTCCGCCTGTGTGGAAACCTCCTCCTACATGGCATCTGAATGTCGTACTAACTCAGCTCATGCGTCACCCTTTCGAGCCGATCCATAAGGTGGACCTGAAATTTTTAACATGGAAAGTGTAATTGTTACTCGCTTTAACATCTGCTAGAAGGGTTAGCGATATTCAGGCATTTACATCTAGATCGCCTTTCATCCAATTCACCATGGACTCGGTAGTACTACGTACTAATCCAACGTACATGCCAAAAGTGCCTTTGGATTTTCATCTGAATGAGCCGGTTGTCCTCAAGACATTCTTTCCAACCCCACAGTCTCCGGCTGAACGAGCACTGCATTCGTTGGATATTAAAAGATGTCTTAAGTTTTACCTATCAAGAACCTCTGCCATCCGCAAGACAGACCAACTGTTCGTGGCTTATGGCAGGCAGCGCCAGGGCTGTGCAGTTTCAAAACAGACCATTGCTAGATGGGTCTCCTCTACAATTGGACTTTGTCATCAGCAGGCCGGTAGACCCTTACAGGCCTTGCCAAGAGCACATTCTACAAGGGCGGTTAGCTCTTCCACTGCCCTTTTTGCTGGTGTGCCTCTTCGACAGATCTGCAGAGCTGCTACATGGTCTAGCAGACACACCTTTACTAGACACTACTGTCTAGATTCAGCAGACGACGCAGATGCTTCGGTTGGAAGAGCAGTGCTGCGCAATCTTTTCAAATAAGGTGAGCCTCCTCCTCTATGCTCTTTAGATGTTATTCAGATGTTGATGATTATTGTTATTCATTTATACTGTGTATATATATATATATATATATATATATATATATATATTTGATACTCTGACGTCTACGAGCGTTATGCTAGGAGTACTGCTTACTATTCTGATTCAGGCATGTGAATCTATGAAAGACACCCCTAATACTGGAGAAGAACAATAGTTACTTACCTGTAAACAGGTGGTTCTCCAGTATTGGTGTCTTTCATAGATTCACATGCAGCCCACCCGCCTCCCCCCAGAGACTCACTCAGGCATTATGGGATTTCACTCCTGTGCGAGAAAATCTGAGAGCCAGAGCCTCTGGGGAGAACATTCTGGTGGGTGCTGTCGCCTGATTGGCTGCAGTTTGGACTAATACATAATGACTAGGATAGTCACGATTGTGAAGGTTTTTTTCTACTGTAGCTGGTGTTACTTTTCTTCCTGGTTGGGTACTTCTGATATTTGCTATATGTATTATGGTATTTTATTGCTTTTTTATGTACCGTGGGACTCCCACTCCGACGACGGGGAATGATTCAGGCATGTGAATCTATGAAAGACACCAATACTGGAGAACCACCCGTTTACAGGTAAGTAATTATTGTTCTTCTCCTTGTTGTGCCTCCCTTGGGGAGGCGTAGGATTTTGATAAATTCCCAGGTGCACAAGTCCTTGTAAATCTAGGAATGCATCATAAACCATGGGAGTTGCATGGGAACACCCACCGCAACATGTCCCTTGTGCAGAGGAAGGCAAATCAGCGATTTGCACTGTGTCGCATTACTCAATATTTATGAAACCATTCAAAGCTATGCAAAGTGGCTATGAGTGGCTTCATAAATATGACTTGGAGATTTGCGTTGTGCATTTACCAAGTTCCGTGGTGCAAACAGAATGCATGGTCCTCGAATATATGCCCCTTAGTTTTGTGTGCGTGCAGGGATTTGACACATGACAACAAAACTCTTAACATCAGAATAAAAACAGGCACTGGCTAAGCTACTTTTCTCTCACTGTTCATCCATTAGACACACTGCTAAATCCTGCATCCCATAACTGGGTAACCGCACTTCTGAGGTCATCACCCATGACAAGGAAGCACTTCACATGTGGGATCAAAACAAGGATCACACCCTATCAGCAGGGACGGCTCTTCCACGTGGGCGTCGGAGCGCCCCCCAACTTCTTTCTCGCAGTACGAATAGCAGAAATGTAAAATGGTACAAATACCATTTTACGTTTCTGCTTTGCACTGCGAGAAAGCAAAAAAAAGGGTATGCCTGGTTGTGGGCGGGCAGCTCGGGGAGGAGTGGCTAGCCCAATGTTATGGGCACTGATTGTTTGGTCTGCCCCAGGGCCGAGCAAACCAGCCTTAGCACTCTCCGTTTTCTTCATATAGGCTGCTGCACAGCCTCAATGAAGAAAACTACCTCCTCTTAGACGTGTGTAAGAATGGCGTCCTAGCCAATCACAATGCTGCTATTGCAGAGTTGTGATTGGCTTAGGGGAAGAGAGGATGGTTGCCTATGGCTGCTTCCTGTTAGCAGAGAGACCAGGAGGCATGCTGTGGAAGTCCGTGTCTGGAGACAAGTCATTTACTTTATTACATTAACCCCCTCCCCACACTATTCCCCACGCCCCGCGATTTATGCTGGCCGTGACTGCCTATCAGCCACACAGCCTGGCAGGCATTTTTTTTTTATCAAACCGTTTTTATTGCAGATCCAATCACATAATATGTCAATCATGATAAGTATCATTAGTGTGAGATCCCCCCTCTCGTTATCATGTCCCCACCTATTGTACACAGCCTTTCAGCCCACGACCCGGAGGTCGGGCGGCAAAAATCACAAATCGGTGCAGTCCTCACAATCGGCAGTCACTGTACGGTGCATGTGGGGGGATCCACTGTCTGCTTTTAATTTTTGACCCTATCCCCCCCTCCCCCCTGTAGTGTCTATAACTGAACATCTCAACTACACTACTGGTAAAAGATTCCCCCCGCTCCCTTCAGATCTCCCCCCCCCCCCCCAAAGTGTCACCAATCGCTCCCGGTCAGGAATGTGGGTCTGTATGACTGCAAGCAAGAGGTCTTAATTATCTACTGTGTGAGTGTGACTGGTGCTGGTGCTGTCATCCTGTGTTCGTTGGTGGCATCAGTTGTCGCGTCTCTTTCATCCTCCTCCTCATCTAATGTGCTATCTCGCAGTGCTTGCACTAAGAGTTCCCATTCCATAGCCGCCTCCAAGGCCCGTTCGTCTGCTCTTCTACGTGCCAACTGGTACCTAATCGTGCTCTCGCTCGCCGCCCATTTCAAGAACTCAGCGAGCCATCTCCGATGTGTCGGGCCTGTTTTCGATTTCCACCCCTTTGTCAATTCCCGTTTGGCCAAAAGGAAGCCCATATCAATGAACCTGCTCGACATCTTATTTTTGGGTGTGTGCGGAAACCAGTGTAAAATGCTGACGGCCGTAGTATATTGAAGGTCCCTGTCTGCAGCTTCGTTCAAGGTGTCGCCAATGTCCCTCCAGTATTCCTGTAGTTGGGGGCACTCTCTGAGCATGTGTGTCAGATCCGCTCCCAATGTATTACAGCGTGGGCAAGCGGCCTCCTCCGCCCCAAAGTATTTCTGTATTTTACTTGGAGTAAGATAGGCCCTGTGGAGAATATAAAAGTGGATTAGCTGGAAACGTGCGTTCCTCGTGCTCTTCCTAGCCCGTCCCACCAGTTGCAGCCACGTGGTGTCAGGGATCTCCATCTGTAGGTCTAATTCCTATTTGGCCTTCAGAGTAGTCAGCGGCTGCAGTGTTTCCCTCAGCATTCTCGAATATAGGCACGTAACCGCCTTATAGGTGCCTGCCGACATCATAGTGTACTGGCAGGCCTGGGCTGTCGGCGGCTCCACGAGCCCCGTACCCCAGTGCCCCTGTATGGCTCGCACTACTGCCGCATGCAATAAGTAGTCGCCTCGTGGGAGGTCAAAACGTTCCTGCAGCGTCTGATATGGGACCAATGCTCCATCTTCGAACAAGTCTCCCACCACCTGCAACCCTGCCTCCTCCCAGCCCTGCAGGTGCGACCAATCTCCCCCGTGCGGGAGTGCCGTCATCATGCCCAGAGGCATCTCGGGTGCCTATGGGTGTTTAATCCCCGCACGCCTCGACGAGCGGTTCCAGCACAGGCGGAGAGTTCTCTCCTCTAAGGACAGGTCTCTGAGTGGTAATCTCTGTCGCAGGGCTATGAAGGCTAGCACATGTCGGGGGATGCCGCTGTCTCGGTCTTGCTCTGGACCGCGGTACACTCTCGCAATTTCTTGCGTTAGGGTCTGGAGCTGGGCTGCCAGGTAGTAGAGCTCAAAATCTGGGACAGCCAGGCAGGCCTCCCTCGTCCTTCGGGCGGATCAGCGTGGACAGTGCAACTCTTCGCCTGCCTGTGCCCCCCAAAAAGGAGATAATCATTGATCGCAGCTGTCGAAAAATCGCAGCTGGGATCCAAACAGGCAAGGTCCGGAAGTAATACAGCAATGGGGGTAAGGCTATCATCTTGAGCAGAGATATGCTGCCCGTTACTGATAACGGGAGAGTGGCCCAGAAGGACATATTGCCTTTTAAGGCACGGATACAGCGTCCGACGTTTCCTCCTAGCATGTCTGCCTCTCCATGGTAAATATGTACTCCTAGGTATTCCAAACAGTCAGGCTCCCATCTAAGTAATGGCCGGAGGAAGGGCTGGATCTCATGCTTTCGTAGGGGAAACAGGCAGGTCTTGGCCCAGTTAACCCTCAGGCCAGATATCTTCCCGAAGCGCGCAAGGAGTCTTTCCGCTCCCGACACTGCCTCATTGGCGTCTTCCAAGAAAAGGAGGAGGTCATCCGCGTACAGCGAGATAAAATGGCGAGTTCCACTGTGAGCCAGGCCCTCATAGTAGTCGCCCCTCCTAGCCATCGCCGCAAGAGGTTCCACTGCCAAGGCAAAGAGCAGCGGAGACAGTACGCAGCCCTGCCTGGTGCCACGGAGCACTTCAAATTGGTCCGATATCAGGGTGCCTACTCTCACTCTTGCTTTCGCCTCAGTATATGATACTTTCGTCCATCGTATGTAGCCCTCCCCGAGCCCAAAGCACCGCAGCACCCTATAGAGGTATTCCCACTCCAGGCTGTCAAAAGCCTTCTCTATATCTACTGCCAATACCAGGGAAGCTCTTGCCTCCGGCGGTGGGCTGCCCAATCGGCGGGTCAATCTCCTGATATTGTGGCTGGTGTTACGCTTGGGAATGAACCCGGATTGGTCCTTATGGACCAGTGTCTGCATGTGTTGCAATAGTCTGCTTGCCAGCACTGTGCTCAGAATCGTATAGTCGGTGGTCAACATTGACAGCGGACGGTAGGACACAGTGTCGGTACTCTCTCCCCGCGGTTTCAGTAGGGGAATCATTAAAGCTTCGCGCATGGAGCATGGTAGTCGTCCCTTAATCTTGGCTTCGGCATAAATGGTTTGAAGCCGCGGGGCTAGTTGATCAATGTATCGCCCATGGAACTCAATCGGTAGTCCGTCCAGACCTGGGGTCTTATTACGGGCCATTCGCTTCACTGCGCCTCTAATTTCCGTTAGCTCTATCAGGCCACCCAAGGCTTTCGCCTGGTCCTGGTCTAGCCGCGGCAGCTGTAGGTCCTCTAGGAAAGCAGCTATATCCCTCTCTTTGTCACCGAGTTCGCTCTTGTATAGTTGTTCATAATAGGTCCTGAAGCTATCTAGGATCGCCGACTGCGTGGTACGCATGCGGCCTTCCCCCTCTGAAATGGCCAGAATCGGGTGGCTGCGTCTGGTGAGGTTGGCAAGCCAAGCCAACAGGGTCCCCGCCTTGTCCCCCTCAGCGTGCGTTTTCACCAGATAAGTCTTATAATCATAACTGCGAAGGCGTTCCAGTTCTACCGCCACCGCCTCTCTTGCCGCGCAGAGGTCCCCCTGGAGGTCAGGCCGGTCTGGGCATGCTAACTCAACCTCCCGGAGCTTGCGTTCCGCTCTGTCCAAGTCATCTAACAACGTTTTGCGAGCCCCCGCGAATTTTCCGATACAGTGCCCTCGGATTACCACCTTAAGGGCGTCCCATTCCGTGGCTCTGGAGTCGGTGGACCCTTCATTCTCCGTAAAATATTGCTCGATTCTGTCCCCCAACGCCTCGCGGAATGGTGGGTCATCTAGTGTGTCTGGTCGGAGCTGCCATGTCGGGACCTTAGAGATTTCAGTCATCCAGTCAAGCGATAATAATAGGGGGTTATGATCCGAAATCGTGCGCGCTAGGTATTCGGTGTGGGCTACTGCAGGGAGCACACGCGACGAGCACAAGAAGGCGTCTATACGAATGTGGAGGTCGTGGAGGCTGGAGTGGAATGAGTAATCTCGCCCTATTGGGTGTTGCGTGCGCCAAGCATCAGTTAATCCCCACTGTCCCTGCCAGTCTAACCTGCACTTCGCCGGTCTGTGTACTGGGGATGAGTGTAACGGAGGGTGCGACCTATCTAGGTCAACATCTACTACCGAATTAAGGTCCCCCCCCAACAGAACGGGGCCTGCAAGGTAGCTAGCCAGTTCCCCAGAGAGCCGCGCAAAGTATGCAGCCTGGTCTACATTGGGTGCGTACGCGCTGCAAAGCACTATGTGGCGCCCTCTGAGGGTTCCCTCCACCGCCACAAATCTCCCTTCTGGATCCACCACCTGCCGAGTGACCTGGAACGGGGTACCCGCCCTTACCCAAATTAAGGCCCCCCTAGCGAAGGCCGAGTATGTAGCATTAAACAAGTGTCCCCTCCACCTGCGCTGCAGTGCTATTCCCTCCTGTTTCGTCAGGTGTGTCTCCTGCAGCAGCGCTATATGGATCCCCCTGCGGACTAGATAGGCGTGTATCTGGTTTCGTCTGGTCATGGTGTGCAGCCCTCTCACATTCCAAGTCACACACTTTATCATTCCTGTATTAGTCATTACCCCATGCAGTGTGGTACTGTGCACTATATCTGTATCCCCGGTCGCTCATGATGACACATTCCTTCCCCCCGCAAAAATAACCCTCCTCCCCCCTCCCTCAACTGTGCCTCTGGCTACCCCAACTGCCTCAGGCCCCCCTCCCTCCCCCAGAACAGGACCTAACTGTGCTAGAGTCGCTCCCATCCAAACCATGTGTGGGCAACCGTGCCCTTCTACCCACCTAATCCGCAGTCTTCACTGCGGAGGCCTTATGGGGCCCTAAGAGGCGCGAGCTGGCTACGGATTCTTGAACCTCAGTCCCATTCCCCCGCCCCCAAAACAGTGTTACTCACAACATTATCGTCCAAGATCTGTCTGCTCCGGCCGCTAAGTCACCCAAGTTCCATCAGCAAAGGGTAGTACTGGGATGGCAGAGCACTCTTAGCCTTCGACAATCTCCCCCGAAGTTTGCGGTGTGATCTCCGGGCCTTTCGTGCTGCCAAATTCTGAAAGTTCTGTTTCTGAGTCCGTTGTCCGAGCCTCTGAGCCAGAGGCCCGCTCCGATTGAGTCAAGACAGCGCCCGATAAGTCAATAACTGCCTGTAGTGCGGCCCTCCGTTCACTCTCCGTCTGCGAGACCGTTGGTTTCCCAGTCTTTCGTTTGCGGCCCCGCACCCTTCGAGATCTTCGCAACGGTTGCTGCAGCCGCTCTTCCTCCTCTCTCATCCGTGTCCCGGCTTTGTATGTGTCCCACCAGGCCCATGCGTCCGCTGAGGTAGGAAAGAACAGGGACTTCTCATCTACTACCACCCTCAGCCTGGCCGGAAAGAGTAGCGAGTACTGCAGGCCCTCCGTCCTCAGTTCTTTTTTGATGGATAAGAAAGAGGCTCGTAATTTCTGGGTCTCGAAGGTATAATCCGGGAATAACGTCACCCTGCAATTGTCTACTTGGAAGGGGCCCGCCATTCTCGCTCTTTGCAGTAGCCAGTCCCTATCTTTGTTGTGTAGTAGTTTGATTACTACTGGTCGAGGTGAATGTCCCGGACCGGGTGGTTTGGCTGGTACCCGGTGTGCCCTTTCAATGGTGAAGAAAGGAGAAAGTCCCTCAGGTGCTACTTCCGTCTGCAGCCAGGTAGTCAGATAGTCCACAATGGTAGGGCCCTCTTTTTTTTCCGGAAGGCCTACGAGGCGTACATTGTTGCGTCTGCTGCGGTTTTCTGCATCCTCCGCCCCCCGCTCGAGTGCTTGTATTCGGTCTAGGGCTTCCGTTAAACGGCCTTCCATGGATTTTTGCGCGGGAACCAGCTCTTTCAGGGTTGCTTCCGTGGTCTTGACCCCGTCCGACAATTTCTCGTGGTCCGCTCGCAGTAGACCCAGGCTCGTGGCCACTTGAGCTATGTCCTGGTGTAGGGCGTCTTTTGTGGCGGCGATAGCTTCTAGGGTTCGGTCCTGCATCTGTTGTAGGTCTGGTGGGGTCGGTAGTGTATCGTCAGGAGCCTCTGAGCTAGTGCCCCCTTCTCCCTTCGGGCCTTTGGGTTTGCCCATTTTGCGCTATTGCTCGCGGTCCCGGGCCTGTTCAACACAGAGGGCGGTGGTTGGCACGCGTACCAGCAAGGTAAGCGGCTCGCGGTCAGTAGGGGCCGACAGGCCGGTGCACTCAGGAGTAGTCGCAGTTTCCCACTCAGGGCCTCAGTCCCACCGCAGTCCCCAGATATCCAGGCCCCTGCTTCTTATCTCTCTCCTCTGGGCAGCTCCCAGTGCTCCTTATTATCTTGACCCTTGGGGCCGCCAGGTGATGTCGCCTCCGCACCCCCACCAATGATGAGTGCCCAAGTCGGCGTCCGTGGGGGCAAGGCAGCGTTCAAGGTGTGTGCGCAAGTGCCCGCTTCCCGGTGGCCGCTGCGTGCAAGCACCGAGGGCTAGACCCGGAGGGGTCCCCCCAGTATGTCACTCACCGGTGTCGGCCCTCCGCCGTCTCTGCCGAGCTGGTCCGGGCCCTCTTAGTGGTGGCCAAAGAGCAGGTGTAGTCTGCGGGGGCCCGACGCTTTTCAGGTTGTGGCTCCCTAGGCAGGGCTGACACCCAGGGCACCAGATGGGCGTCCTCTCCTCCAAGGGGAGACGCGGGGGCCCTTCACTCTGTGTGTGTTCCCCACTGTGGACCTCGTGTCTGCTCGCTGGGGTTGTTAGGCTGGTGTCCCCAGCATCTCCAGTCTCAGGCAATGTCAGTGGGCCGGCGGACCTGAGTCAGCCCGTCCTCGTGGGTCTCGGCTCCAGAGAGCCGCGTCGGTGTTCCTCACTTCAGGGCCGGTCTCGAAGCTCCCACGCGCCCCCCTCCGCCCCCTGCCGCCGAAAGCCGGGGCGTCGATTCAGCAGTTTCCCAGGCGGGGAGGAGCAGCGCCAGTGTCTACAGAGAGCGCGATGCGCTGCCGCAGATCCAGAGCGTCGCCGCTGCTTGCAGTCGGTGCCCCCGCAGCCCCCGTAGCTCGATGCACCCAGGTGGCCAGGGAAGGCGAGAAAAGCGGCTCAGCCCGGTTCCCGGTGCTTCCGGCCGCTGTAGGCCCTCTGAAGCCGGGGCGTCAATTTGTCCCTCTCCGGGCGGGGGAGGAGCTTCGCTGGGGCCGCGAAGTGGTGACGAGCGCAGCTCCGGGTCAGGGGTTCCAGCGGCAGCCGCTCGCTCCTCCGGTCTTCGCCAGGTGCCGGATCAGCCCTCGCTGGCAGGTCTCAGGGGTGGATGGGCCGGCGGGTCAGCGATCGGCATATCGCAGTCCACGGGATCGCCGCCATCTTGAGATCCGGCAGTCTGAGGCTCCGTCGCCGGTCCGTCCCCTTACCAGTGTCGGTTGCAGCCCGCCTCCTCGACCGGAGCAGGCACAGGAGTATCTTCTGGGCTCACCCGGATTTCGGCGGGATCCCAGAGCTGTGGCAGGAGAAAAGGACGGATTATCGGGCGGGGGGTCGGGAGCCCTGTTAGGCTGCGACCATCTTCGCCAGCTGCAAGCCCCGCCTCCCACACAGCCTGGCAGGCATGCCTGCGGACAAATGCTGCAGCACCCCTACACACACAGAGTGGTAAAAGCACTATATAAATGCTACAATGTTACGCAATACTCTATCTGTGCGTTTTGCAAATTGCACTCCGTGCAGGGTTTCTTAGCATCGATGTATTCCGGTTTCACAGCTGGGCTGGGAAGATAACATTCATTTGACCAATAATATTTTATGATGATAAAAAATAGTGAATTTCAGGTAAAATGGCACCAAAATTCCACGCCTATATTCAAGCTTAGACACAATGCGCTACGGACTTACAAGCAGGCCCAAATTGCAGTGCTAATATTAGCACTACAGATCCCAGAATGCATTTATTGTTTATACCAATACAGCTGGACTAGTTTTCACTATCCCCCAGTGGGCCCACCTTTAAATATATTTGATTACAGGCTATTGCTGGTCTCCCTAAGCAAGTGAGGGTGACTATAAGTATTGCAAACCGCGACCAAGATGCGTTAAGAAAGCAGTGCGTGTCCCAGAAGGACAGCAGAAGACGTCACTCATCTGACTTATGGTGATACAGCAGCATAGAGGGGTGAAGGAGTTTGGGGTTATAAAGCATTCTTGTCTAAATTAAAATGAGAAATTATGCGGTGTAACACAGTTCATCTTGTGACATTATTAGTTTCCCATGCTGTTATTTTAACACTAATGAATACTGCCAGGGTGTAAATTTCAACTAGTTAGTACCAGTGTAATATAATGCGAATGCAGCAATCAGTACCTAAAAATTATTGGTTAATCTTTCCAATATATCTAACACATTGCGACACCATATTGGGTGCTTTCTCCTACGAATCTCATATCGATCGAGCTAGAAACAAAATTGATTTGGGTCATACCTGTATATTATGCCGGAGATGGTCAATTATTATGCAAGTGCAGCATATTCATAATTATGAGGGAAATCACCACACCAGCACAATCACATACTTACAGTAGCCAGCAAAAATGAACTGGATTGAGTATTAATGTAGTTGACCTCGACTTTATATCCCGAGCTGGTTGAACTATGCATTTCTGCGGGTGTGTTTTTTCCGTATAATTATGGATTAGCCACATAATCCATAACTTGCAGATTTTATCAAAACAAAATTCTGTTTCTATCGGGAACGCATCAAAATGTACTAAAAAAACACGGAGACGTGTTGGCGTACGTCGGGGGCCTCGTAAAAGTTGACTGGTCACCTTTTAATTGTCTATTTCAGTATTTGAGTGCTACACTCTTAGGAAGGAGGTGGAACCTTTCCCAAGTATTAACATGCACAAAAAGACATAATCCTGTAGTAAAACTGCCACAAAAAGTGCAGTTTTACACCGCATAACGTAACATGCCTTTTTTTTGCTGCATAATTTAGTCAACCCAGTTGCATAATTTGTTCCATCCTTGTCGCATAATTCCAGTGGTCCTGTCTATATCCCATGGTGAATGCACACAGGCCCATATACGGATCTGTAAATTTGTACTTAGTTTGTAATTAGCAGATAAGCACCAGGGTTCAAGGCAATTTTACTCCACACAACCCAAGTTGGGGCCCAACAATCTATGGACGCAAAGTAGCTGCGATCTAGGCCCAGACCCTAACATCTGCAAGTGGGCAGACAGATCACAGGACAGTTGTGGGTCAAGCAGGAAAATCATGGACTACAACCTTAATGGGATCTGTGGAATACTAGGCTTATGACCCTTTGAATGAAGAGCAATCAACCCAAAATGTCCTCAAAGAATTTCAGTGTGTGACCCATCTGCACGCTCACTTAATATCAGTCTCCCCACACCTCCTTAAACCTTTCAAAACTATGACTATTCCGATGGCCCTTTCGAGTTTAGCGGCAGTTTATTCATGTGATTTTAAAATGACAAAGCTATTGTTTTTGAATTGCTAAACACACCTCAAATTTTATATGTGATTATTTTCCTCGATGTAAATGTGCATAAAATGCCAGCTACTGTAACTTTGCTCTGTATTTTGTTTCACATTTGTTGGTTCCCTGGGGCAATGCAGGCCAGAGTGTCGAAATGTGTTTCTACTAAATGTATCAGTTAGTTGCACGCATACAAAGACATTATATATGTGGTGAGTGAGAAACATACCGTCAGAGTAAATGATATATTTACAGGTTGCGCCTGCTGATGCACAGTTTGGTAAGAGGGAAGAGAGTTATTCCCAAGTTATCAGTTGTCATTAGGTGAGTTCTCAAGCCTGAAGAAAGACTGCCCACAGGTTGGCAAGGCGAGAGCTCCACAAAAGGGGCTCAAGCAGGCTGGAAGGCCAAAATAAGTGGTTTGGGGGAAACAAAAGACAAAGCATAACATGCGATGGAAAGAGAGACACTGGCGCACCTTATTTGGGCAATATTACAAGCATCTACATGCTACAGGAAATACCTGGGAACACACCTTATAAGAGAGACCTGAACATACCTTCCAACGAGGGCAGCAACTGGGGCATATATTCCAAGTGTGGCATGTAGGCACAGTGGAAATATAGATATACCCGGTAAAACTGTGGCTGCCTATGCTATCTGTCCCTGATATGGCATTGTAGAGCTTTGGTGGCCCACAGACGACTTTCCAAATGGTGTAAGGTTTCCATCCTAGAGTGCATCAGTTTTGGTAGGTAGAAATGTCAGCAGTATTACTGGCACTTCAATTCTATTCTGCACCTACATCAACTTCAACAAGCATTTGCAATGCAATAGGTCTCGCATTTGCAAATGCTTGTTTTTTAGAGCACCAAGGTTTGGGCATAGTCTGACAGGAATTCTGCACTGGTGTGCTTTTTCTTTCCTTGTGGCATCCTCAGTCTCTGTGAAACCTAAAATAAAGGGCAGATGAGGTCAAGGGTGCGGCCTACAATGCATACTGATGTGACCATTGTATTGGTCACAGCGGGGGCAGGCAAGGGGGCTCCTCACTAAGGGGCCGATTATGATCGCGGACGGACTTGCGTCCGTCCGCGATCATTGAGGAGGAGGGGACGTCCGCATGGGCTGCGGAGTCCCCTCCTGTGCGATTAGGATGTGACCGCCACCCTGGCGGTCACATCCTCTATTTTTAACATTGCAGCGGGTGCAGCTTCAAGCTGCACCCGCGGCAATGTTAAAAATGCACGCATTGCATTTGCATGCAGAAAGAGGCAGGCACCGCGCAGTGCCTGCCGCTTTCTGCATGCAAATGCAGGGGGGTACCATAGGTACCCCCCATGTGCACCCCCACCCCCCCTTCACCTAGGGGGCCCGCAACGGGCCCCCTAGGTGAAGATCCGTATGCTTTTCCACGGCGGAAAACCCGCCGCGGAAAAGCACTTTTAAAAGCCCATCCTGACTTGGCGGACGGTGTCTGAGAGACACCGTCACCATATCAGAGCTTTTCCGCCGCGGTTGTAAGCCGACCGCGGCGGAAAAGCTGCGGACGGAAACCAGGACCCACCAGCCATCCTAATGTGGCGGTGGGTCCTTGGTCAGTCCGCTGCGGTTTTTCCGCATCCTCGGGGCCGGCGGTGGCTTCCGCCGGCCCCGAGGATGCGGAAAAACCGCAATCATAATCGGCCCCAATATGAGGTGTAAATCGCACTCTAGCAGCAGGGCCACCAAAGGTAGCTGTTTTCGCGTGATGATTTATTGATTGCTCCTACTGTGTTGCTCTGCAGGCCCCTGCCCCCAGACACAGAGGGGAACGGGGAGGCGTTCGTGGCAACTGCATACGCATTCCTTAATGTTTAACAAACAGGGCTGAACGATCGCGTAATCTTTTTTAAATTCTGACCATTCCTGCTATCCTGGGACGCATTTCTAAAGTATAGAAGTTGGGGAACGGACTGTGTTGAATTTAAAAAGTAGGGGCACGCCGTGCCCTTCCGATCCCGCCCACTTCTACCACTGCACTTACGGAGTCCGGGAAGCCACACGTCCCAACTCCAGCTGCTCCTACGAAGGTACAACAGCACCCCCTGAGCCCACCAAAGGAGGTAAGTAAAGGACATCCAGTAGCAAGGTAAGTGCTCAGCAATTACCACAGCGTCCACCGACAGGAAACAAAACAGGAAGTTCTTTTTGCTGGCTATGTGGTTATAGCCCCTGGTAGGAGGGTGGGTGGGGTCTAAAAGATGTCCCTGTTTTGTTTCCTGTCAGTGGAATATACCTTATTATTTATGACTGGGTCGAAAAAGATGGACGTAGAGGTAATGCAGGTATTGTACTCCACGGTGCGTCGAAGGTCTAACTTGCCTGTGCAGAAAGTTAATACACTCTGGGCAAGCACCTCTAACTCCGCTCACCTGCCAGCGATCTGGTCTCCATTGTTTCTTTCCTTTCTGCTCTTCTTGCAGGGGACAGGACGGCTGCAGCTTTCTGCTGCCCAAGTACTAATTTGACCTGATTTCACATGCACTTTTGTAAAAAGTGTAGCCTTTTTACAAAAGTGCTGATTTTGCGATTATTTTGCAAACCGCGGAGCGTCTGAATATACCAATCTACCTACTGCCATTATATATCTGAAGGACACAAATAGCTTACAAGCCATCCTTGTAAGCACTGTAAGTGTTACAGACAGTACATCACAATCTCTACTCCTTTTAGCATACGCTGACTGACCCAAAGCCGCATGACAGTAGAGATATGAGAGGATCGAAAGACCCAAAACCGACACAAAAATTTAACCAAACAGAACCCCCATGACTCTCCTTTAAAAAAACAAATCTGACAACTCTGCATCACTAGACCTGATTATGCAGAAACTGGACATGTTAAATTTGCTTGCACAATCTACCGAACCCACCACGGAACCCATGCAGAAGGAGCATTAAGACAAGAAATGTTCTCTTTGGGCTCAAGAATCTCAGAAACTGAGTCTGGCATTAATATACTGGAAGACCATAAACAGAATTGCTTTAAAAAACACTCTACCGCCAACACAAGATTGATACAACTGGAAAGGAACATTACCGAACTGGAAGACAGAAACTCACTATTAGACGAGTCCTTTTCTTCTACCTCGATCAAACAAAAGACCTGAGAAAAAATGAAGCTGCTCTCTGTTAATTATGGCCAAAACAGGCAGAATCTAGCCACATCCAATATTTCAACGATTTTTTGATCGTTGCTCTCCACCCCAGCTTCCAGCCCTACCACATGTTCCTCTAAGGCAGTAGTACGCTCCGCAATTTCTGAGCAAACTTTTGTCACTTTTCGGATCTCCCCCTGGAGTTTTTTGTTTGCTAACTGTGCCCTCTTGTGCTCTTGACGGGATTCTGCCTGCATCTGTTTGAACGTAGAGTATATTATGCAATTTGTTGAGGAGAACTTCCTTCTCCATTCCACACAGTCAGGGTTCAGAGCAGGCCATTCAACAGAGTCGGCGGTTCTCTTTTCCACAGAATGTCTGAAACAACTAGCAGACGAGGGGCAGATGGCAGCGTTGGTTTTATTAGACCTTAGTGCAGCTTTTGACACCGTGCTGCACTCAACGCTGCTGTCTCGCCTCTCAGACATGGGAGTAGAGGGATCAGCATTGGAATAGATAAAATCCTTTCTAGAAAACAGGAGCTTTCAGGTGTACTGCCCCCCTCACAAATCTTCCCTTCGCAAGCTCAGACATGGGGTTCCACAGGGCTCAAGTTTGAGCCCCACGCTGTTTGATCTCTATATGGAGCCCCTAGCTCATATTGTGGAAGCTTTTGGAGTGGATATCGTCACATATGCTGACGATACCCAACTAATAATTAGACTCACCCACAATCAGGCAGAGGACGCCACTAACTTTTCCAACTGCATGCTTTCTGTGGCAGGGTGGTTGAACAACAACTGCCTGCGCCTTAACGGCGACAAAACAGAACTGTTAGTGGTTGGTAAGTCCCCCTCTGCCTGGTCGCAGGCTTGGTGGCCAACAGAACTAGGGACGATCCCCCTCCCGGCGGAGTCAGTCAGAAATTTAGGAATCATGATGGACGTGGAGCTTTCCTTTAAGCATCAGATCAATAAAGTCACGGGAAAATGCTTTGGAATACTTAATACACTCCGAAAAGTTCTCGACCTGCTCCCCATTAGTGCCAGGAAAACACTTATTCATGCCCTAGTCACGCCACATCTGGACTACGGCAACGCTCTTCTCCTAGGCCTAAGCAAAAAAGGCTTATACCAACTGCAGTGCGTCCAAAATGCTGCCGCTCGACTGGTGCTCAACCTTCCGCGCAGAGCATCAGGAAAAACAGCATTGTTTAAACTTCACTTGCTCCCTATTGAGGAGCGAATCAAGTTTAAAGCACTCTGTTTCGCCCATCGCATTGCCCAGGGAAAAGGCCCAAGTTACCTGCGAAATCTTCTCACCATCCATCGTCCCACCCGAAACCTAAGATCTGCCGGAGCGATGTTGTTCCAACTTCCTCGCGTCCGCAAGACTAGGATGGGAGGTGGTTCCTTTCGGTTTCTAGTAAATAAACATTGGAACAATCTTCCTCTTGATTTACGCATGGAGCCCTCCGAAATTAGATTTAGACTGAAATTAAAAACTCATCTTTTTCCACGCAAATAATAGCTTCTTTGTAGCCTTGGATCCAGGCCAGTCCCGGACCTCGTCCTTGTCGGGGAGCAGTAGCATTTCTAAGCGCGGGGACACACTGTCTTGAGTGTAACCATGCGCTCTAAAAGTGGTTTTATTATTATTAATCCCAAAGAGGGAGGAGTATATGTCTTGCCCGCAGTGGCATTAGAGTCCTTGAGCAGAGATTCATTTATATTTTCTTCATCGGTTTATATCCCAAACTGGATAGCAGAATAGTCCCATTGTAGTTGGCCAGCCTGACTATTATCAGACTTTGAGCCTCTATCTTTCACTAATCCCTTGATGCTCCTTCTCTTAGTTCGATGTGGTGCCCTCCTCTGAGTATCCAGTCTTGGATGGGGACTGCCACTGTACTTCCCTGTAGCTTCGGGCTCCGTGTCCTCGAGATCACTGGCATTAGTGTGCTCCGACTCATCCGTCAAGGAATACTCTCCATCTAGAGTTCCTGTATTTTTACTGATGGGCTTTGCGGAAACAGTACTGTAATCATTGAAGTTAGGCCCTCCTTGTACTTCTAAAATATTAACTTGTATTCTATCTATGGCTCCATTCCCTCCCTTCTCATTTCTTCCTTAAGCTCTACGTTAGAAATGTTTGTGTTAGACAAATCTGTGGTGGGAACTTCTGAAACAACTGCCTCATGAGGTAATTTGGATATCATTTTTAATTTGTCAGACAAGCCTCCCTCAGATGTCTCTAAGCCTATTCCACCATCCAGTATCTTGCTGACAGTTGTCCCTCTAGTTGGGGGTTTATTTATTTATTTATTTGAATTTATATTGCGCAACAGCTACCCGCAGTGGGTTTTCCGGCGCAAGGGATAGACTGAAGTAGAAAGAAGGACGCAACAACAGTACCATAGACCAATTAGAGCGGCAGATAGATCTATTGAAAGAGTAGAGTTTTCAATTTTTTCCGAAAACAAAATAAGTCGGTCTCTGATTTCAAGGCGATAGGTAGCGCGTTCCAGTATTTGGGGCCTAGATGGGAGAAGGCCCGACCCCCCATCTTTACAAGTTTGAACCTTGGAACAACGAAGTCGCAGTTGGCGGAAGATCTTAGTGTGCGACTAGGCTTGTAAGGTTGAACAAGACTCTGCAAGTATTTTGGGGCTGAACCCTGCTTATTTTAAAAAGATAACACAGGGCTTTAAATTTAATACGGCTAGAGACCCTGAGCCAGTGTAGATCGCGAAGAGCCTGTGAGGCCGATGATCTCCTCGGGATGTTACAGAGAAGTCGGGCCGACAAATTTTGTACAACCTGGAGTTTGTTAATGGTAGCAGCGTCGGCACCAAGATAGAGGACATTACCATAGTCCAGGCGAGATGTTACTAACGCCTGGACAACGGTTCTCCTGGTGGTATGGGGCAGCATCCATAGAATATTCTGGAGCCATCTCAAGGTGGCAAAACAGATGGCGGCCACCTTAGTGGCCTGCTGCCTCATAGAGAGTTTGTCGTCTATAAGAAATCCGAGGTTGCGAACCACAGAGGTCGGCTGGGGGAGGGGTCCCATGTCACTGGGCTAGTGTTGCGGGCCCCTAAGATCTTTATGCTTCCCCAGAATGACGATCTCGGTCTTGTCACCGTTTAACTTGAGGAGATGCCTCTGCATCCACTCAGCCACACGAGACACTCCGGTCTTCTAGATCGATACACTGTTACACTTGCTGCTGGAAAGGGAGAAAACAATTTGGGTGTCATCTGCATATGAAAAAATAGTCAGCCCAGCGTCCTCCACGATGGTAGCCAGGGGACTGACGTAGATGTTAAATAATAAGGGATTTTACCTGCATTCCACCTGTTACCTGTCCGGAGAACATCCCAGGCACCGTCTGTTGTTTGGGCCTGGTTGCCGGGTCGACAGGACGCTGTTCACCGGTGGGCCTCCTGCCGTCTATCTCCACCCCCTCCTGGCTGAACATGAGAGCAGCGTCTCCGCCTCTCAGAACTCCCATTTTCTGAGCTGCCAGGATCACCTTTACTCCGGCGCCGTCCTTCACCGGCGGTTTAGCTTTGGGGGGCATCTCACGCCTGCCCGGTCCACCTGAGCTTCTCGGTGCACTGGAGAGAATCCGAAGAGCCCTTTTGGGACAGAGGCACGTACTATGCCTCAGTAACTGCGCGCCGATACAAAGCACTTTTACTGTCCATGTAACAAGGGCTCCAATACTTGGCAGTGTGCTCATCCGGAGACTCGTGTAGCTCTCCAGAGTGCCTTTATGATGTACCCAATAATACATCGACTTTGGATTCCGCTTTAAAAAACGCTTTATCTCTGAAGAATGGAGTTCTTCTGCAGTCAGTTTAGTTCATGGCAAGGGAGCGACTCTCACAGCAGTCACGCAGCCGCCATCTTGCCCGAGGCCCACAATATTCCAAGCCAAGCAATATATTTCAAGATGGATATATGTATCACATTATGCTACCATCCAGTGAACAACCCTCTACCGGGAAGCCTTAGGCTCATAATACTGGTGGAAGACAACTTGGATCAGGAATATACCAAATGCTGACATCTGCCTGGCAGCAATATGGAAGTCCATCCGCACATACACAAGACACTTTTTATTAGGTCTCGCCTGCCAATGCGGTTGGCATTTCTGGCGAGAGCTATAGAGGGGCAACAGAAATTCCTACCAAGAGGGCTTTGGAATGCGGGTTATCGCCAGTGCATGTGCGACGGGCATGCGCTCGCCATTTGCTCCCCAGCCCCCCCAATCAGACTTGAAAGCAAGCCGCTCGCACACCACCATTTGCCTGTGCCTCGCATTACACTTCAAAGGCTGCCGCTCCCCCTCCTCCACATGCACATCGGACACCACCACTCTCCTACTTCACCTCCCACAGTCGCTCTTCCCATCCACGCGCTCTGCAGGTCACCATTTGCCAGCATGCACCCGCTAGCGCTTTCATCCTGATCACGCCCCCTCTCCTACTTCCCCTCCCACCTCCCAAACAGCATTGAGCTGAGAAAACTTGCTGCTACAGTCTTGTGGCAAGGGAATTACTCATTTTTTCCTCCCAGGTTGTCGACCTTTCTCTAATCTGTTTATTCTGTATGAGGTTTTGCCTCTGCACATTTTTTGTTTACTACTTGCTTCCACTTTATCACATTTCCCTTAATTGTTCATCTTTTCCCTTTCCCCTCAACTCTTTCTCACTCCTATCCTTTTGTTGCTTTTCTACTTTTCCCCTCCGTCTCTTTTAATACTCTGTCATATGTAACCCCCATTCCACTTTCTCCATTTCGTGGTTATTTGCTTTCTCTCTCCCCCGATAATGTGCTTACTGCAATCGTGTGTTATTCAGATCGTTGGACGTGTGCACACTATATGGTTTGAATATTCTGCAGTATTCGATTAAAAGAAACAACCGTAATTTATGAAACATTTAGTTAACAGTTAACATAACGAAAGGGTTCCCAAAAGTTTACATTTACAGTACTTCCAGTGCTTTAAGCCGGTAGGTTCGGAGTAACTGCTCTTCTTAAATTAAATTTGAAAGGGAGAGTACCTACACTTCTTACCACTTCTGCAATACTTTTAACGGGAGAGTACGTACTTACACTTCTTACCACTGCTGTAATACGTTTAACAGGAGAGTACGTGCAGGTTTCAAGAGCAAATAGGTATTCTGATAAGTGAGTACCTGCACTTCTATGTTTATGTATAAAGCACTGCGGGTAATATAATGCACTTTACAAACTCTTACATAAGCAAGAAATTGGGCTTGCATCCAATATAAATCTAATTCTGGCCCTCCCAAGGGTCATGAATGCGGCAACGAGCAGCTAGGTAATTTGTTTGCTTTCTGATCTGAAGGTCAATCTGGGGTCACAAGTGAGGGGGTAGGCTCTCCACTGAGCCTCTCCTACTCCATTTTCCACACCATGCATCCATGAGCAGTTGGGTCAGTTGACTTGGGTTGTATATTCTAAGAACTTGCCGGTGTTGAAGCGGAGGTTACTCTCCATAGCAAAGGTCATTGCCCCAAGTCGCAAAGTCTTCCACACTACCCTACCCCTCAGCACTTTTCCAGGGGACTTGCGTCTTACTGCCCAATCCCCACAAACATTTCTTATTAGCCTTCAAGGAAAGTTGCCTACTTTAATGGGACAGGGCATACAGCGAAAGCGCCTCTGTGTTGGCCTGACTGGTCACTGGAGTGCTTCATGTTCCTTACAGACCTCCTCCCGCCCTACTGCAGAGAAGAGTTTAGGTCATTGGACAGGTTGCATCGGTGTCGAGGCAGATGCTTTTCCTCTGCTGCTGGAAAGTGGGTATGTAATGGTCCTGTGATGTGGCCTGTTTGACACCTGCCCTGTAGGTCGAGTTCAAAATCTTTCTTTCCGTCTCTTTCTTCTTTTAAGAAAAGTTACTTTACGTACCTACCTTCACTCTCGCTTCTCCTGTCTCTCGACCACAAACACACACAATTACTTATTTTCTTTCTCTTCTCTATTCTATTTTTTTCTCTCTTCTCTTTTCTCTGTCAACATTTCTCCTCCTTCTGGGTATCTTTCTATTCCATTGCTCTCCTCAAATACTAACTAGCTCTGTCTTTGTCGCATATTTATTTATTTGCACCTACACAGACGCTCTTACCTTGCTGTTTCATTCTCTATCTCTGACCTCAGTACTTCTATATATATTACATTATACTGATTTCGCACTCTGTCCACACAGTTTATGATATATGCCCCTTACCACAAATTCAGTCTGACCTCAGAATATTTTTTAAACAACGAGGGGTTGGGCAATATCTACGCACCACCACAGCATCACTCAGCGCCACCACAGCAACACTCACCACCACCACATCACTCAGCACCACCACAGGATCACTCAGCAACACCATATCATCACTCAGGGCCAAGAATGCATCGCTCAGCACCACCACAGGATCACTCAGCACCACCACAGCATCTCTCAGCACTACCACAGCACCACCTCAGCATCACTCAGCATCACCACAGCATCACTCAGCACCACCACAGCATCACTCAGCATCACTCAGCATCACTCAGCTACACCACAGCATCACTCAGAAACATCACAGCTTCACTCGGCAACATCACAGCATCACTCAGCACCACCACAGCAACACTCACCACCACCACAGCATCACTCATCACCACCACAGCATCACTCAGGGTCACCACAGCATCACTCAGAGTCACCACAGCATCACTCAGAGTCACCACAGCATCAGTCAGGGCCACCATAGCATGACTCAGCACCACCACAGCATGACTCAGCACCACCACAGCATTACTCAGCACACAACAATATCGCTCAGGCCCACCACAAAATCACGGAGCAACACCACAGCATCACTCAGCACCACCACAGCATAACCAAGCACCACCACAGCATAAACAAGCACCACCACAGCATCACTCAGCACCACCTCAGCATCACTCAGCAACACCACATTATCACTCAGGGCCAAGAATGCATCACTCAACAACACCACAGGATCACTCAGCACTACCACAACATCACTCAGCACCACCACAACATCACTCAGCACCACCACAGCATCACTCAGCACCACCACAGCATCACTCAGCACCACAACAGCATCACTCAGCACCACAACAGCATCACTCAGCACCACCACAGATTCACTCAGCACCACCACAGATTCACTCAGCACCACCACAGATTCACTCAGCACCACCACAGATTCACTCAGCACCACCACAGCATCACTCAGGTCCACCACAGCATCACTCAGGTCCACCACAGCATCACTCAGGTCCACCACAGCATCACTCAGGTCCACCACAGCATCACTCAGCGCCACCACAGCATCACTCAGGTCCACCACAGCATCACTCAGCGCCACCACAGCATAACTCAGCGCCACCACATCATCACTCAGGCCAAGAATGCATTACTCAGGGCCAAGAATGCATCACTCAACACCACCACAGGATAACTCCGCACCACCACAGGATCACTCAGCACCACCACAGCATCACTCGGCACCACCACAGCATCACTCAGCATCACCACAGCATCACTCAGCACCACTCAGGTCCACCACAGCATCACTCAGGTCCACCACAGCATCACTCAGGTCCACCACAGCATCACTCAGCGCCACCACAGCATCACTCAGCGCTACCACAGCATCACTCAGCGCCACCACAGCATCTCTGCAGCACCACAGCATCACTCCGCAACACCACAGCGTCACCACAGCATCACTCAGCACCACCACAGCATTACTCAGCACCACCACAGCATTACTCAGCACACAACAATATCGCTCAGGGCCACCACAGCATCACACAGGGCCACCACAGCATCACTCAGCACCACCACAGCATCACTCAGCACTACCACAGCATCACTCAGCACCACCACAGCAACACTCACCACCACCACAGTAAAACTCAGCACCACCAACATATCACTCAGCACCACCACAGTACCAATAAGCAACACCACATCATCGCAGCCAAACTATGGAACCCTTTACCCCCCAACATAAGATCCACCGACAACCACCTTATCTTCAGAAAACTACTCAAGATCTGGCTCTTCCCCACATAAGCACCATATGGAAAAATAAATTTACAGCATATCCCTGTGTATATAAGAATTTGTTTTCAATATAAATATGTACCTATCTTTGTGTATTACATTATAAAACATGTAAAATAATGATGTTGTTAAGAGAAAAAATAAAATTAAAATAATAATATTAATAATAATATTCATCAATAAATAAAAATCATCTTTGGTCTACATGTACATACTTCCATTGTGCATCTATGTACCTTCCATGTACTTGTATCTGTGTGTCTGTTACTTTTCTCCTGAAAAAGCATATCCAATGCATTACCCTATTTCTCATCCTGTGCCTCTATCAATATATTTAATCTAAATATACTTACTTCCTTTATGTATCTATATACTTTCAATGTACTTATGGATCTATATATTCATCACTTTCTTCTAATTAAGCATTTCCAATGCACTAGCCTATTTCTCAGCCTTTACTTCGCTCTATATATCTTCTAGCCCAACCTTCTGACTCATCTCAAACTTCCTTCTACTACTCCTTCTAATGCACTACCCTATCTCTCATCCTATACATCTATCAATATATCCTCTACATCCACTCTCTCATTTATCCCAAACCCCGTACCACTACTATGATCGCCAAAATAACCCTTTCTAGACTCTCTCCTGCTCTACCCCTCCCTCCTTGCATCATCTGACACCTCTTTTTACTACACCGATCCCATAAAACAAACCTTTCTAAACTCCCCTCTGACTCCTTCCCTCCAAAACTCCTTTTTACTCATCCAAAAGCCTCTTCCTACCGCTAAGACAATAAAAAAAAACCTTCACTCTTTTATCCCTCCACTATCCTTTTCAATCAAAATTAACTGACTAACATGTTCACTTCTCAAATTCCACATTCCATATTCAACTACACTAATATTCTGCCCAAATAACTGAATAGCATATCTACTACTCCAATTACTTCATATTTATACTATACTAATTTTCAACACTAAACCTTTATGGGTTCCGGAGTGGCGTGCTACTCGCCAGAAAAGCGCTTCAACACCTATCAGGGATAACAAGTGCTATATGAATGCAAATCTTTCTTCCTCTTTTATCCATCCACTATCCTTCTCACTCCAAGTAACAGAATAATATCCACCACTGAAATTACCTCATATTTCACCATATTAATTCACCACTAATCCTTTATAGGCTTCCTGAATAGCATGCGTCAGCGAGCGATAAATAAATACAAACCTTTGTCCTCCTCTATCCTTCTGCTATCATTCCAAATCCAAATAACTGACTAACCTATTCACCACTTAAAATGTACTTGCATGTTTCACTATACTAATTCAACACTAATCCTCTATGGGTTCCGGAGTAGCGTGCTACCCGCTGAAAAAGCACTTTGACGCCTCGTCAGGGGTAGTAAGCGCTATATAAATGCAATTACAATACAATACAATATTCAGGGCCTAGAATGCATCACTAGGCAGCACCACAGCATCACTCAGTAGCACCACAGCATCACTCGGCAGCACCACAGCATCACTCAGCAACACCACATCATCACTCAGGGCCAAGAATGCATCACCCAGCGCCACCACAGCGTCACCCAGCGCCACCACAGCGTCACCAGTGCCACCACAGCGTCACCCAGCGCAACCACAGCATCACTCAACGCAACCACAGCATCACTCAACGCAACCACAGCATCTCTCAGCGCAACCAAAGCATCTCTCAGCGCAACCACAGCATCACTCAGCACCACCACAGCATCACTGGTTCAAATATGTTCTCTCAATGTTTCAAGCTTTATTACAAATGTCAGAAAAAGATCTTAATATTTCACTTCTGTTCTTGGATTTTCGTCACAATAAAATACACTGAACATAATCTTCACAAAAGTTATTTACAAAAGTTTAAGCTATCGCCATTATAAATTACAATAACTTTTATTTAAGTATTAAATATTTAAAAAAATTAAAAGCCATTGTTATTTGTAATAGCAATACATGTAAGTCACTTAAATACAACACAAAAATTTGGCATTTACAATACCAATAGCTCAAACTTTCATAATGCGAGACCTATTGCATTGCAAATGCTTGTTAGATTCAGATACTCAAGCAGATGCAAGAATGTGCCAAGAAACTTTGAGAAATCTGTTTAAACAGATAATCTCTTCATTGTGAACCTACCGTTTGTAGAATTAGGATTTATGTTCTTTCTGTAATCTACCTGCTGTCCAGATGCCAACTTCTGGGTGATAAAAATAGTTTACTCCTCTATTCTAGTATTTATAACTATCAATGTGGATTCTTCAATGCAAAAGAAAATGTTATTTACTTGTAGTCATAGCTCTGGATCATAGGAATCTTCATTAAAGTCATAAACAACCGTACTGCCTCCCTAGATGGGTACATTTGGGTCCTGGACGGCAAGTATGTAAATAAATCTATCACCAATATACCATAACAAATTGTTTTCTGAGGTAACTTTCAGTAAAGTGAATAATGGGTAGTAGAAGTTCCTGTATTCTTAGACAGGACTATTTTTCTCACCTTTCAATGAAAGCCTATCAGGCTGCATTTTTTCCCTTCCTTTTCATACCTTCTTTTTCAAATCTGATATTGCAATTCATTCTTGAAACTGCTCATTAAGGTTCATTGAAAATGGATTTTCAGGAAAACATTTAGCCTCTGATAGGCTACTACAGTGAGTTGCTCATTATAAGGACAGATGAACACTAATAGTTTGTGTAATATATCAATGGATAATACATCTACGTGCTGCTGGGGTGCACACGTGCAGCAGTTCAATAGTTATAATATTGCTACTGTTTAAACTTGCTGTATTTGCCTAATGTAACCATTGACGTCATGACATTCTTTATTTCACTCGCGCATGGAGTATGCATCCCCGGAGGTTTGATTGGTTGCCGCGCAATCATTGGTCAAGAGTTATTTGAATTCTGAACACTGATTGGTTCTCGAAAACAAGAAACGCGCTGGTATTGGTGAAGCATTTAGTAAACAATTGAGTGTAGCTGCCTATTAAATTTATTGGTGCAAATTATATATGGCATTTAGATCCAACAGTTATAGGAAATAGACCTGATAGGAGGTACTTAGGTTTTGCGCACAAGCAGTACATAAGGGGGAGACCTTATATCATGTACGGAGGAGAGAGAAAAATGTCACTATTTAAAAAGATTAAGAATTTCTTTAAAAAGGACAAAACAATTAAAACTAGAGAAGGGATTATTATTCCTCCACCAAATACGCCTGCATCATACATGATGGTAGAAAGGAGCTATCACACCTGTGTGTGGTTAGAGAACTGGACATAGTATACCAAAGATGATGGTGTTTTGGCATTTCCAGAACATGGTACCTTTAATGGTAGAGTTTTGTACTATTTGAGAAAACGCATGAATGAGTTAGATGCCAGACCTAGATTAACTCAATACGAAGCATTAGAGGAATGGGAGACTGAGGCCTTCGAGCGAGATAGACCCAGAAGTGACAGAAATTGGAGTAAATTTTATCCCAGATTTCCAAAAGAGACAAGAGATAACCAAATGGAGACAGTCTATGTTAGTAGAAGGATTATATCCTGTAAGGACTTTAGAGGAAGCGTCAGGAAGCAAATGCACAGAGACAACGAAAAATGGAATGACTTGTGGTGAGTCAGATGATAACTACTTGAAGGATTTGTAAATGAAATGTCCGCCACCTTACCATGAAGAAGCAAATAGAGTTACCCTAGCGCACCGTTCTTAAAACCAGCTTTGGTTCCGCAAGTAGTTCATGAAACCTCATTAGAAAAAGTGTTACAGGAGAGGGAACGAGAAGCCATAAATAAACAGAGAAGTGAATTAATTCAGAAAATTTCAAGGTTAAATAGTAGTCTTGAAGCCTTGACCCTTCCAGTAACCATAGGTCCTGTTGTTCCATTATATGGAGAAAACAGTCCTGTCCCAAACCTCCTGTTTTGACTACACATGTAGTGTAACCTAGAAAAGAACCCTTGATAGTTGATGATCAAGCAAGTGAATGTGAGTCAGTGATTTCCCTGATGGATTTATCTATAAGGGAACCGATGGGTGATTCTGTCAGGAAAAACACTCCTGGAACTTCTAGAGAGGTACGGATGGAAATATCCTCAGGTACAAGAAGTGCTACTGTAGTATCCCCAGATGAAATAGAGAGATGGTCCCGAGACATAAAAAAGCCAAAATCCCAGCCGAAGGTATTGGATATTTTTAAATTAAGAGTCGAATTAGAGTAACTGATGGCTAGTAATGTGGGATTAGACAGGTTAAACACTATCAGTGAGGACGAATTGTTGTTTATATGTCGAAGTATTGATGGAGCAAGGATTCGCACGTTACGCGACTTGCTGTACTCATGAACCTCGAATAAACATTAACGTTATAATAAACAAATACAAATAATTTCCAATCTTTATTTCGGCCATTTGGCCATGAAAGATACACAATACACATATACAATCACAGATAATCATTTCGTAAAAAAATAAAAACCATTGGAATACATGTGCTAAAAAATGCTATACAAACAATGCATCTAAAAGGATTTTTTAAGAGGGACCCAACACCTTTAAAATACGGTTACGCGTATGCCAAACATTGGTTAGAAATTTTGTTAAAGCAAAAACAGTTGGGCCAGAAATATCAGATTTTAAAATCCTGTACATAGGTGCGTATTCCCTGCAGCCCATATTCCTTATCAACGGGAGAAGCCAGTATTTTCTTCCTACCTTGTAGGCTGGGCAGAAAAAAGCCACATGCAAGTCGGTTTCCTCCGTTGCATCACATACCGGACACTGCTTTGTGGTGGGAGCCGATGATGTTATAATAAACACGTTTGTCTTATTAATATTGCACTTTTACACTACACGCGGGTGTCCCAGTGATGCTTGCCTATGTGTTTACTAATCCTAACTACGCTTGCAGCTAAAATGGTCGCTGCTATGCGGGATTCTAGTCTGCGCATGCGTCGGTCATACCCATGTGATGTGACGCACTCGCAGTTCTGGAGGGAATTTTTCGCTCATGCGCAGTACAGCTAAATATGGCCGCTTTGTTCTAACATGCTCTTCGCTTGCCACCGCTGCTTTTGCACAGCTGTTTTGTTCTGCTTTACTCCTAATGCTATAGATATTATAAAGTAAGGGGTGTAGTATAGCCAATCATGGTATACAGTGTCTTCAATTTTTTTGTGTTTCTAAATTGTTTTCGCTTACTTTTCATGTATCGATCTTTGTGGGCCTGGGAGCGGTGCGCCACTCCATCTTTGAAGCCTGTGTGGTACTAACCACGTGATGGAGAAGCGAGTCGTGCAGCAGTGGAACTCAGCCAGCTGGCTGCCGAAGCTAAGATGCTCCTGGGAAAGTGACCCATGCTCCAGGAGAAGACTTCGATTTGTACCTGAACTCGCTACATGTTGCAATAATGTTTGTGTGCCCTATTGTGCTCTGAATTTCTATGCCATGGGAACTGGAATGTAAGGGGTGGGTTGGAAAACTGAATATTTATTATGGGAAAGTTCAAATTATAGGTGGTGTCATGACCTAACCGCCTCTCTTGTCCAATCCGAAGTTGGGGATCCTTTCACTTGCAACATTTGTGGGTGGTACATTGACCCGAAAACAGTATAACTGGCCTAGGTTTAGCTAGAGAATTTGTCCGCCTTGTCCGAATAGCCGACCTGTCACTGACACTACAAACTCTATAGGTGATTAATACAGAGAGCTGCGGAGCACTCTGTCCGTAATTTCCACAAACTTAGTCTGGGGTGGAGAAACCTTTAAGTGCTGGCGAAGCACTTTGCTTTGAGATTCGAGAACCCAATCGGTGTTATTGGCAGATTCCTTGCAGAGAGGGCGTAGCGCAGGCGTTGCATCCGAAGCTGCAGGTGTTGGTCGTACCCTTTGGTGAGCCCAGTCCCAATCCAAGTCCTGGGGTGTTCCTGTCCTGACTGTCCATGAGCTGTACCTGCTCGGCTACTGGCATTCCAAGTCCTTGAGGGTCCTTTCCCGCCTTTCCCAACTGATCCGTGGCCAGGGTTAGTCTTCATTCTGTCCTAGGTAAATATAATAATTGTGGGTGTTTGTCTATCTAAATCTTTTCTCTTCTGATTTTCCTAATAAAGCAAACTTGCCTATGTGATTTTTCTCTGACATTTGACTCTCGCGAAAAGTATTATTCTAGCATGTTCCTTATTTTCTCCTTACCCTTACTCAAACACTGAACTGTTTTACATATCTAGTATGTTCCACTGTTACCCTTCCTATAGACAATAAGTACATTTAGAAAAGTATTGTTTTTTTAAATCGTTTGGTATATTCAAATTAGCCTTAGTAGAATGTTCCCTTGTTCTTACCCACCTTTAGTAACGTGATAAATCTGTTAGTCAAAATTAGCGTGTTCCCTTTTTCCCCCATTTCCTTTAACTTTCCCGGATATTAGACGATCCTTATGTTGATTCATAGTTACACCATTTTTCTAATCTTGATGATAGATGTTTTGATCTGTGTGAATTTCATTCTCATGGCATTTTAATGAATTTGAGGATTAGATAACTCTTTAAAAACTTCTTGTGTTTGTGGTTATTACAAAAGTATAAACAAATAAATGCACATGGTATTGGTGTTTTTCTGCTTGCACCTCATAACTAGCTCCTGATCCATGGTGATCTTAGGTACCTGTTCTCGAGGATTGGTAAGTCAGGTACACAGAAATAAATATAAAGGAAACTCGAATTACTGATAGCAGTGTGTAGGTTACCTGATTTATGAAATATAGTGATAAACACGATATGGGCCCAGTAGTGTATATTTGGTAAAATATGAGTCGGGTGACCTGCGCGCTCTATCAGTAATTTTCTGGTAGCAGAGGATGGTTAGGACTAGTTGAGACAGGTAGATAGGTTAATTGTTGATAAACCGTGAAAATTTAAATGTGCTGCTAAAAATATTTTTTTTCTTGAGATCGATCGACTGCAAAAATATTGGTTTGAAATGTTATGAAATGTTTAAATTGTTTTTATGAAATGCTGCTATATGATGTTTTTATTATATTAACCATTTGTTAGTGATTGTTATAGGTTGTCTGGAAAAATCCCCGGGAGCAGAATAGCGGGTGGTGAGGAGAATCCACTTGGCAGTGAGGTCACTAGTTTGAGGAAAATTAGTGCATAGTTAGGTAGAACTGGAAGCGCTAATTAGGGCTTTCTGAATGAGCAGTTGAATAAATGATAGCAACGAGTCCGCTATTGAATTTTCAGTTGTGATATTTCCTAGTAAGGGTCACACGAGAAAGGAGTAGTAGGTTCATCGGAGCTTGAGTGATAGCAAAGGAGTTCGCTGGTGAAACTTTAGACTTAGTATATATCCAGGAAAGAGTGGATGAGTCAAAAGAAGTAACAGGTTCTCTAATGCTTGTATGAAGGGTAGGCGGAAGGGTCTATCCGTAGTGTATGAAAAGTAGACAAGAGAAGTTTACTTGCAGTGAAACAAATCTTTCTTTTAGACACTCACGTACAGTGGCAAATGTTATAATTGTAAACTAAATTGAGCACTTGCACTTTAAGAAAAATTCAAAGTTTCCGTTACCTTGTGAAGGAGGGAGTTGGTCGCAGAGCTGCGCTGACGTCACTCCGTGCCGCGCTGGTACTGGTTGAAACAGCGGGTGTGTAACGGAGCTGGTATTTGTAAGGGAGGGGTGAGTGCAGGAGCGTGGGACCGCGTCTCGCAAAAAGGCCGCACACCCATTGGTCGAGAATATTTGCAATCACAGTGTTGATTGGTTGTGAAAGAGCCAAAAGACGCGCAAGCATTGGAAGAGGATTTGTAAACAAAAGACGTAGTTAACCACGGAGCTTCTGGTTACGAAGTCTATGTGGTATCCCGAATTCTTACCTGATCCACAACATTTAGGTTTTCGCAAGGATCAGATGCTAAGAGGCAGACCTTACAATATGTACGGAAGCAAGAGGAAAATGTCATTTGCTGACAAAGTCAAAAATTATTTCAAGAAGGACAAGCCCATTAAAACTAGAGAAGGTGTAATTATTCCACCACCTAATACTCCTGCATCATTTATAATGTTTGATAAAGGTTATCATACCTGCGTATGGTTGGAGAATTGGGTAAAGTATACCCAAGAAGATGGAATCTTAGCATTTCCCTTAGATGGCACCTTTAATAGTAGAATTCTGTTTAATTTGAGGACCCGAATGAATGACTTACATCCCAGACCAAGAATAACGCTATATGAGGCTTTAGAAGAATGGGAGATTGAGGCCTTAGAACGAGACAGACCCAGAATGGATAAGGGGGTAAGTAAATGGTACCCGAAAATGCAGAGAGAGACCAAAGAGAAAAAGATGAAACAGTGGAGACAGAATATGATGGTCGAGGATAGAGTAAACCCGACACTTAATGGCTATGGGTGATTCGGAAGATGAATACCTGGAGGATTTATTTATGAAAAATCCACCCCCATATGATGTGGATTCTAGGTCCCTGAGTTCGAAAAACCCATTCTTCAGACATCCTAGAAGGAGAAGTGCCAGTGAAACAGATACAGCAGGTATAGGTAATAGGCAAAATAGTAAAGACGGGTTTTGTAGAGCTGATACAACTATCCCAAATTATAGGCCATTCGGTGAGGAGAGATCTGCTATGACAGTCCCAACTGCCCCGAGTCTGTATCCTCCTTTAGTTCCGCAAGTGTTACACGACACATCCATTGACAGGGTTTTACACGAACGAGAAAAGGAAGCCTTAATTAAACAGCGAAATGAACTCATTCAGACAATAGCTCAGATAAATCCCAGTCCTGAAGCTCTGACAATTCCAGTAACTATTGGCCCTGTTGTTCCTCTTTATGGGGATAGACAGGCTAGTCCAAAAACACCAGTTATTACACCAGCTGTAGCGCAGCCCAGAAAGGAGCCTCTCATAGTGGATGATCAGGCAAGTGAATGGGAATCTGTGATCTCCCTGATGGATCTGCCCATAAGGGAACTGGAAAGCAGTGTACCACGGACAGGAACTCAGACTAGGGCAAAGAAAGTCCTGATAGAAACAGCTTAAGGTACT
Organism: Lissotriton vulgaris; assembly: GCF_964263255.1. Lineage (NCBI taxonomy): Eukaryota > Metazoa > Chordata > Amphibia > Caudata > Salamandridae > Lissotriton > Lissotriton vulgaris. The sequence goes on from NC_141687.1 coordinate 1,844,054,626, forward strand.
AGAAGCAATCACAGTGTTGATTGGTTGTGAAAGAGCCAAAAGACGCGCAAGCATTGGAAGAGGATTTGTAAACAAAAGACGTAGTTAACCACGGAGCTTCTGGTTACGAAGTCTATGTGGTATCCCGAATTCTTACCTGATCCACAACATTTAGGTTTTCGCAAGGATCAGATGCTAAGAGGCAGACCTTACAATATGTACGGAAGCAAGAGGAAAATGTCATTTGCTGACAAAGTCAAAAATTATTTCAAGAAGGACAAGCCCATTAAAACTAGAGAAGGCGTAATTATTCCACCACCTAATACTCCCGCATCATTTATAATGTTTGATAAAGGTTATCATACCTGCGTATGGTTGGAGAATTGGGTAAAGTATACCCAAGAAGATGGAATCTTAGCATTTCCCTTAGATGGCACCTTTAATAGTAGAATTCTGTTTAATTTGAGGACCCGAATGAATGACTTACATCCCAGACCAAGAATAACGCAATATGAGGCTTTAGAAGAATGGGAGATTGAGGCCTTAGAACAAGACAGACCCAGAATGGATAAGGGAGTAAGTAAATGGTACCCGAAAATGCAGAGAGAGACCAAAGAGAAAAAGATGAAACAGTGGAGACAGAATATGATGGTCGAGGACAGAGAAAACCCGACACTTAATGGCTATGGGTGATTCGGAAGATGAATACCTGGAGGATTTATTTATGAAAAATCCACCCCCATATGATGAGGATTCTAGGTCCCTGAGTTCGAAAAACCCATTCTTCAGACATCCTAGAAGGAGAAGTGCCAGTGAAACAGATACAGCAGGTATAGGTAATAGGCAAAATAGTAAAGATGGATTTTGTAGACCTGATACAACTAACCCAAATTATAGGCCATTCGGTGAGGAGAGATCTGCTATGACAGTCCCAACTGCCCCGAGTCTGTATCCTCCTTTAGTTCCGCAAGTGTTACACGACACATCCATTGACAGGGTTTTACACGAACGAGAAAAGGAAGCCTTAATTAAACAGCGAAATGAACTCATTCATACAATAGCTCAGATAAATCCCAGTCCTGAAGCTCTGACAATTCCAGTAACTATTGGCCCCGTTGTTCCTCTTTATGGGGATAGACAGGCTAGTCCAAAAACACCAGTTATTACACCAGCTGTAGCGCAGCCCAGAAAAGGAGCCTCTCTTAGTGGATGATCAGGCAAGTGAATGGGAATCTGTGATCTCCCTGATGGATCTGCCCATAAGGGAACTGGAAAGCAGTGTACCACGGACAGGAACTCAGACTAGGGCAAAGAAAGTCCTGATAGAAACAACTTCAGGTACTAGAAGCACCACAGTAGTGACTCCGGAAGAGCTAGACCGATGGACTTGAGAATTGGAAAAGGAAACTCCTCAGCCAAAACCATTAGAAATTTACAAGCTAAGAATAGAGCTGGAAGAACTAATAGCTGGAAATGTGGGATTAGACAGATTGAACACCTTTAGTGAGGAAGAGTTACTGTTTATATGCAAAAGCCTTACCCGAAACACCAGAGTGTTCCATGAGAAACGAATGGACACCGCAGCTAATATGGGAATAGATGTTAGCAAATCCAAAGTCTTACAAAAACCTTACAGGGCAGAATTTTCGGATAAGGATCTAGAAAACATGAATGTGTCAGGGAAAAAGGTACAGATAAGAGAATTGTTGAATCTATTACAGAAATGGGGAGATTTAGAAAAATGGAAAGCCAGATGGGCAAAGAAAAAGGAAGACAGTAAGGCTAGACCAAGGACTTCTGAATATGTCCTAAAAGAAGTCGATAAGGCAGAGACTTTGTATCCCATGAGAAAAGTGCCAGGTGGGAAGTATGTCCATGTACCATGGTCCCGACAAGATATTGTGTCATTTACAAATGACTTCCTGAAATTACGAGAAAAGCCCGTTGAATGGTATAGGCAGGTCGAGAGATTTGTCAAAGTTGAAAAATGTCTCCTGAAGGACCTAGATGGGTTCTTCGACATTGTAGTTCCTGTAGATTTATGGACAGAATGTAAAATTGCAGTTGATTGGCCCAGTGAAGAGTATGAAAGAGACTCAAGAACCGGAGCTCCCTCTCCGGAGGTGATGAGACAATATGACAAAGTAATACTGTATTTGAAAGGGAAGGTGTCAGCCAAAGAAACTGATTGGACTCGCATAGATAGAACTACCCAAAATTGTGATGAAACTGTTCACTCCTATTATGAACGACTGTTACAGGTATTCAAGACCTACAGTGGAATCAATAACATTGAAATGAAGGATATGACCCATTTTATTTATCGATTCGTGTTGGGATTGAGACCTGAAATCTCACAGTGGATTAGAGATAATAAAATCTGTCGGCAGGGAAAACCCATAGATGAGGTCCTAAAGTACGCCAAGTATTGTGAAGATGAGATGGAAAACAAATGAAAGGCATTAAAGGAAAAGGTCATGTGGGCTCAAGTGAAATTGGCAGAACAGCAAGAAAAGCAGTTAGGTAAATTGAATAATAATACCCCGAACACTAGCTCTGGGGGAGGAGGGGAAACCCTGAGTTAAAATGAGTCGAGAGGAAGCCAGAAAAAAATTTCCCTGCCACGGGTGTGGTCACATAGGGCACTTGAGAGACGAGTGTCCAATGCTACAGAATGGTAATGTACAAATTAATGATTTAAATCCACAGGTGCAGAAAGAGGGGCCACGAAAGACTCAGCAACAGGTAAAACAGAATCAGTGGCCTCGTGCACCTAGACCTAATTACAGGAGCAAAGCTCAGCAGAATGAGGAGGTTGAGGTATGGGAAGGAAAGGGAGGATAGAAATGCAGCAACCTCGCAATTCCTGTTGAATGATACATTCCTCTGTGATGAATCTTACTGACGGGGCCGAGGGGGGAGGACGAGGAGTGCATGCTGAGCGCCTCCTTACCGGTAGACCAAACAGGGCCATACATTGAAGGAAAGGTTGAAGGAAATGACGTCACCTTTCTGTTGGACACTGGTGCTACCCGTTCTACTGTGAGAACAGCAGACGTTCCAAACCTACCCCTCTCGGGAGAAGCTATCCAAGTAGTGGGCGTGTCAAATCAGATAATTAGTACCCCAGTAACTGAACCAATGGAGATTTCGATAGGGAATTTTAAAGAGATGCACAGATTTGTTGTCTGTGATTCTAGTCCTGTGAACTTATTGGGACGTGATTTGCTGTGCAAAATGAACTGTACCATCTTTTGCACACCAAAAGGCGTTGAAATTCAAACCCCAGATTAAGATGGACTGTACAAATTAATGTTATTAAGGCCTGACTCAGAAATTAAGAAATTGACAATACAAGACTTACCTGAAGAGCTCCAACAGACAGTGATACCAGAGGTATGGCAAATGTAGACCCGATTCAAATAGCCATAAAACCAAATGCAGTTTACCCAAATACCAAGCAGTATAGAATGAATGCAGAAGTAAAAGCAGGAGTTGCCATCGAAAGAAAAAGATTGCTAGAAGCAAACATCATACAGGAAGTAATGAGCAGTCTTTGTAATTCGCCCATAATTGGAATTAAAAAGCCTAGTGGGAAGTACAGGGTAGTGCAAGACCTACGCAAGGTAAACAAGATTGTGGTTCCTTGTTGTCCTATTGTGCCAAACCCTTCAGTGATTTTGTACCAAATTCCATGGAATGCTGGATGGTTTACCGTCATTGACTTATGTCACGCATTCTTTTCCATCCCATTGCATCCTGACAGCAAGTTTATTTTCTCATTTGAATTCGACAGTCATGTCTATGTCTGGAATCGTGTTCCTCAAGGGTACACAGAAAGTCCTTCTATTTTCAATCAGATTTTGAAAAGATGCCTTGAATCATTAGTCTTACCTGGAGAATCAGTTTTGGTCCTATACATAGACGACTTCTTGGTGGCGTCTAAGAGTCGGAACGACTGTGCTACTGATACCATTGCATTGTTGAATCATCTAGGTAAAGGAGGGCATAAGGTATCGCCAGACAAATTACAGTTCTGTAAAAACTCAGTGAAATATCTAGGGCACCAGATAGAAAAAGGTATCCGGAAAGTTACTTCAGAAAGAATTAGGATAATTCGAGACATGGAATTACCACATACCCAGAAAGAAATCAGAATGTTCCTGGGAGTAGTAGGATACTGTAGACAGTGGATTGTGGGATTTGCAGTTCTAGCAAAACCATTAATAAAAATGACCAAGAAAGGAGCTAAGGATCCAGTCGAGTGGGATGATGAAAGCATGACATCCTTTATAAAATTACGAAACTGTCTATGCTCAGCTCCTGCATTAGGAATGCCTGACTATTCAAAAGACTTTGCCTTGTTTTGTGACACACGAGACAATTGTGCACTTTCAGTCCTGACCCAAATTCATGGTCTAATTAGAAGTCCGGTGGCATATTTCTCTGCTACCTTAGATCCAGTGGCTGCTGGATTACCTGGATGTCTGAAAGCAGTAGCTGCAACTTGCATGAGTCTTGAACAGAGTGAATCCATTGTCATGGGACATCCGGTAACTGTGTATGTTCCACATGCAGTAGTAATCCTACTGACCCGGACCAAGACTCAGTACCTCACACCTAGTCGGCTGACTAAGTATGAAAGAATTTTAGTGGGTGCAGCAAATGTAACTATCACTAGATGTAATATACTGAATCCAGCAACTCTGACAAGCGCGGAGAATCACGACGCGCGCACTTAGGACCCGGCCTCTCCGGACCCCGCCCGCTCCTGGTCTCTGGTGATTGGTCGGGCAGACGGCCCAATCGGCGTTCGGCCCACTCATTTCCGGCCTGGCGATATCGCGTGACCCGGGGGTCAGGGGGTGGAGACTCTGGGCCTATTTAGGGTCAACTCCCTGTGACTGGGGTCTCTGTTCCCGCTATCACTCCTGGATACCTGACTGCTCACGCCGGCACCTAGCAATTTTCGTGACCCAGGCCGGCTTTCCGAAACTCCCCGTACCCTCCAGATATGCCCCCGCCGCCCAACTACCCTAGACATGCAAGATCCCCACATTTGAAATCACCAGAGATTCAGGTGGGTTTAAGAAGGCCATGTTTATTCACCACATTGTATAAACATGACAAGCAATAACATGCATATCTAAAATCACAAGTTATAACATAACTACATTTTTGAGCATATCAGCTCCATCACCTTCCCAACCCTAAGGGAGGAACACCATCTGGTTCTCATCTCGCAACTGGGTATCCTACGCCAAGTGCCGTGCACCTGCCCCTTAGAGTGGTGGGTCCCGCCCTTCTATCCTTGTCCGTCATTACCGGGGCCCACCTCTCGACCACCAGGCTGCCCGGGGTCGCCCGGGAGGCTCGAAATCTGTCGCCCTAGCCTCCCCAGCCGGTGGTCACTTCCTCGCAGTGGAGAGCTTGCCATATCCTCCCTCAGAGCTGGCCTATGGAGCCCGGCAGGCGGGCTCCCATCCATCTTGTTCAGCCACTATTTACTGATCGCAGTTCTCTTCTCCGCAGAACGCCCCTCAAACCATTAATCTAAGGGACGGGTGGGTCGGAGTTTCGGAAAGCCGGCCCGGGTTACGAAAATTGCTAGGTGCCGGCGTGAGCAGTCAGGTATCCAGGAGTGATAGCGGGAACAGAGACCCCAGTCACAGGGAGTTGACCCTAAATAGGCCCAGAGTCTCCACCCCCTGACCCCCGGGTCACACGATATCGCCAGGCCGGAAATGGGTGGGACGAACGCCGATTGGGCCATCCGCCCGACCAACCACCAGAGACCAGGAGCGGGCGGGGTCCGGAGAGGCCGGGTCCAAAGTGCGCGCGTCGTGATTCTCCGCGCTTGTCTTAGGACCCGTACCCTCCAGATATGCCCCCGCCGCCCAACTACCCTAGACATGCAAGATCCCCACATTTGAAATCACCAGAGATTCAGGTAGGGTTTAAAAAGGCCATGTTTATTCACCACATTGTATAAACATGACAAGCAATAACATGCATATCTAAAATCACAAGTTATAACATAATTTCATTTTTGAGCATATCAGCTCCATCACCTTCCCAACCCTAAGGGAGGAACACCATCTGGTTCACATCTCGCAACTGGGTATCCTACGCCAAGTGACGTGCACCTGCCCCTTAGAGTGGTGGGTCCCGCCCTTCTATCCTTGTCCGCCATTACCGGGGCCCACCTCTCGACCACCAGGCTGCCCGGGGTCGCCCGGGAGGCTCGAAATCTGTCGCCCTAGCCTCCCCAGCCGGTGGTCACTTCCTCCCAGAGGAGAGCTTGCCATATCCCCCTCAGAGCTGGCCTATGGAGCCCGGCAGGCGGGCTCCCATCCATCTTGTTCAGCCACTATTTACTGATCGCAGGTCTCTTCTCCGCCACAAGAGTGGCCAAGGCCCACAGGTCTGCCACCCTCCCCACCTGCGTTCAGAATAAATGACCAAAGTTCTCCGATAAAAGTATCAGTTCCATAGTCCGACAAATGCACCCCATCCTGGTGGTACATTGCTTCTCCGGAAATCATCCGGTGCTGGAGGTAGCGCAAGCGGCCCTTCACTGAGCACAACCTTGCCAATTCGCCATTCAATCGCTTCACCGAGACGTTCAAAGATCTAGGACGCACTCCTGGGCCCCAAGCCTTGCGTGATATCATGCCAGGCCAGACTATTTTCGTCGATGGGAACTCATGCCCCAGCCAGGCAAACTCTGCTAGTAAGGCTTCCTTGACAGCCAAGCGCCCTCTGTGGACCATGTCGTTGCCACCCAAATGCAGGATAATCCAATCCGGCGATTTTTGCTCTCGTGCCCTGAGCTCCTCGACGATCCGCCTCAAGTGTCGGATACGCATCCCTCCAACGGCGTGCCATAAGAATTCGGTCTCGCCCAATGCGGTCGGTTTCACCACCTCTCTTCGCTGCAAGCACACCGCCGCGCGACGCACGAAAGAGTGCCCGAGTATCCATACCACGAAAGCGGGCATACTAATCAGAAAGGAGAGAGATGAAGCCGTTAGACACTGCGCACATATGTTTTTACAACAATTCAGGCCTCACATATCGCTTATAGCAGTCAGAGGTCCAGCGACCTACACCTTTCACCACGTTTGGGGCAAGACCGGCCCCGGCCGCCAAAGTTGCGGCGCCAATCCTAAAGTAATGAGAATAGCCCACTGCTCCCAGACCCAGATTCCCCAAAGCCAACCCAAATATTGCCTTAAATTGATATTGGGACAGGCAATCCCCGTTTTTGTGGACGACGAGAGCCGACCCCCCCCCCAAGCTGGGCGTCGGGCCAAGTACGCCTGCATGCGGGATACGGGGCAGGCCGCTATCCCTGGGGCTGGCAGCAAATGGATGGTGACCCCCCTTCCTGTTTGGTCTGTCTTGGAACGTCTCAACCGCAGTACTAGGCCCCCCGAGGAAAGGGAGATATCCCCGAACTGCAACCCTCCCTGATGGTCTACTTTGGAGGCCCCAACTATCTCACCCAGGCGAAAGGCCCCGTGGAAGGCCAGGCAGAATGCCGCCCCCAGCATGATTCCCTCGAACGGTGACTGGCAAAAACCAGGCAGTACCCCCAAAATATCAATCAAGGTCAGGAGATCCAGAGGCCTACGACAGTCCCGCCGTGGCCCGTCCAATTGGGCCCAACCCGCTAAGGCCTTTCTGATCAAGAATGAAGCCCCAGGGTCCCGCTCCCCCACCAGTTTTGCGAAGAAGCCTATCGCTGCCAAGGAGGCCCTAGCATAGGACACTGATTTGCCCTGATCCCGCTGAACCTGTAAGAAGGCATACATTGTTTCAGTTGAGAAGATCCTAGCCTCTCCAGCTTGTTCCACAAATGATCTGTAAACATTAAACTGTGACTGATAGGCACGTTTGGTGCGGTCGCACAGAGCGGCACCTACCAGCCCCACTAAAGTGGGGCTCCAATTTTCCACAGTGACGTAGGGAACGTCATCATGCGCTCTTCCGCCTGCGGGTGGAACCTCCGGAAGTCCTGCAACTTGGAACGAGACAAAGCGTCAGCAGCATGGTTATCAACACCAGGTATATGCGCAGCTTTAAAGGTCAAATTCAATTTCAAGCATGCCAACACCAACAATTTTAGCAACCTCAGCACATGTGGGCAAGTCGCTTCTTGCCAATTGATGACCTGAACCACTGCCATGTTACCCGACCAGAAGGTCACAACCCTGTCCCTGAAGCGCTCCGCCCAAACCGTAACTGCCTCCCAGATGGGAAAAGGTTCTAGAAAGGCCAAATTCTTAGTCAAACCTGCTAAATGCCACTCCGCTGGCCAAACCACCCCACACCAGGCGGGGCCCAAGATTGCCCCAAAACCAACACTTCCAGCTGAATCGGTGTATAATCCTAGCTCCACACTGGACACCGGAGGCGCGGGCCATACCACTCGCCCGTTGAAACCTGCCAGAAAGTCGCGCCACACCTTAAGGTCCTCCTTAACCCCTGCTTTTAACCTCACCCGGTGATGCTTCTGGGTAAGACCCACCATCGCTCTGGCTATAGACCTCGAGAAAGGGCGTCCCATGGGAATGATACGCAAAGCAAAGTTCAGCTGACCCACTAGCACTTGTAGCTGGTGCAACGTCACCTTTGGACACGCCAAGGCAACCTCAATGGCTAGGGAAAAGGCCTTAACCTTATCCATTGGCAATCTACATTCCCCCGCTACTGTGTCAATTTCGATGCCCAGGAAGGACAAGCACGTGTCGGGCCGACTGTCTTGCTCGGTGCCAGCGGCACCCCAAAATCCTTTAGCATAGTCACCAGCTGACTTAAGGCCATCGCGCAGGCATCCGACGATGCGGGCCCCATCACCATGAAATCGTCTAAGTAATGCACCACATCTGTACATCCTGACTTTTGCGATAACACCCATTGCAGCATGGAGCTAAAGGTCTCAAAGTACTTGCAGGAGACCGCACAACCCATAGGCATACATCTGTCGTAATAAAATTGCCGATGGACCTGAAAGCCCAACAAATGGTAATCCTCAGGGTGTACCGGTAACAAGCGGAATGCTGACTCAATGTCGGTTTTCGCTAACAACGCCCCACGGCCTAACCTCCTCACTTTATGAACCGCGGCATCAAAGGACGAGTACGTCACTGAGCACACTGCCGGGTCGATGTCATCGTTTACAGATGTACCCTTCGGTGCAGATAAGTTATGGATCATTCTGAATTGTCCCTGCTCCTTCTTGGGCACTACTCCCAGAGGGGAGCACACATAGTTCTACCAAGGAGGAGCCGGGAACGGGCCTGCGACTCGGCCTAAGGCCCGCTCTTTTTCAACTTTTGTGGCCACTACAGATGGATGAGTTCTTGCTGAAACTTGGTTCATAAACTGAGTAATAGGGGGGACATGCAATGCTGGGATACGAAAACCACTGGAAAAACAGTCAAACAACATCCTCGCAGCTGCCCTGTCTGGATACCTGTCCAACCAAAAGATCAGCTTCTCAATATCAACAGGAGTAGGCAATTTAGACTTGGGGAGGCTTGATATCCTTAGAGGCATTCCCCCCCCGGTCTTTAGATTTCTTGTTGTACTTTGGTTCGGGATGGGACGGGTGACCGCAGTAGGCGCATGCGTGCTTAAACTTGCACTGCCCGGGGGGCCATGTGCACCCTTTACCATTGAATGCCCAGCATGTACCTTTCTTCTCGCCCGGCCCTCCCTGAGAAGCCCGAAAGGGCTGCCTAGCCGGGTGTTCCCTAGTGCTCACGCTCTCCAAACAAGCATTGACCTCAACCTGGTCCCAACAAATGGAGGGGTTTTCCTCCTTCGCCCAGCGAAACTCCCTATCATATGTCAACCAGGCTGAACCCCCATGCGTGGAGTGAGCCTTCACGATCTTATTGGTATAAAACACCAGCGGAATCGCCAACTCTGGCCTTCTTTCCAACAACACTGTCATATAAACATGAAAGCCGCACAACCAATTGGTAATCGTCTCCTCAATCCTAGGTCTCCGATCTCGGAAGGAGTGCTCTTTCCCCTCCCTGTCTTTGTAATCTTCCTCTCTTCTCTTTGGCCTGATAAGGGAGAATATGTCTACGTATGCCCCCTTCCAAATCTTCTCTCGCATTTCCCGCTCACATGCGTAGCTAGCATCCCTGACTGGGACAATACTGTAGTGTAGTTCCTAGTTTCCCACTAGGTCCTGCGCATTGGAATAACATAAACAGTAGTATCGACGTGGAACTGCGGATATTCCAGGCCTCCACTGACTATGCTAAACTTAATTGGGTGTGTTACCAACTAGCTCAGAGGTCACTGGAAACTTTCTTCTCTGCATGGGAAGTGATCAGCTTCCCTGGCACAGACAAGAAGGGATTCAGCTTTCCAACAACCGTGCAACATGACAACTTTGCTCCTCAGATCAAGAGTCAATCTCTAGGGTCGTGTGAAACAATAGACATGTATTTCACTCAGTCAGTTTAGTGCAGTTTACTTTCACGAGATGTAGAGAATAGAGAGACGGGCGTTTGTCAATAAAAGGTTAACATTTATTGAACAGTCTTTCTTCTCGTACAAGAGAAATGTATTGCCACAATTGCAAGACTTGTTATTATAAAAAGTAAGTACGTACAGTAAGATAAGGATTGCGAAATAGAACTGTAAAAGCATTGATATGGTTTCTTAGCCATACAATGGTTTAAAAGTAATAAAACATATATACAGTCATATATACATTAGGCTAAAATACTCAACTGGTGCTTCTAACTACGCCTACCCCAGTGTGCCTGACCTAAGCCTAACACGTGGAAGGGGAGTAAGTAAGTAGCTTTAAGTTAAGTTGGTTTTGCCAAGGTTTGCTTCAAGAATTCTCATCTAAGGGTTTAGTCAACACCATACCTCTGAATAGAATGATGGAAGTCTGGTATTTCCTTCAGGGGGCACTCGGTATCCCAGTCACCCGCAAGGGTAGACCGGAAACGCTGGAGCTGGATTTCTCTGCAGGAGAAAGGCAGAGGCTCTCTTCAGCGCGTCGAGGAGGAGGAGGCGGGGGACAGCGTCCGCGGCAGCTGGAATCTGCTGGATGTCTTCGCAGAGGGACGGCTGTTCAGCTCCTAAGCGTACTGCACCATCGTTCGCGCTTTAGCAGCGATAATGGTATCAGTAGCTTCACCACCAAGGGGACAGCAGTCTGCAGCGACAGGGTGCTAGCTTCACCAACACGGGGTCTTGCAGACAGCTAACAACAGGCAACGAGCAACGAGCTATTGCTTAAGGCAACGTTGGTAATATTTATACCTGACAGGTGCCGGGTTTGACGCAAGTTTGCTGGACATAAGACGTCAATTAAAGATGTCACTAGGAAGTGATAGTTATCAGTTGCTCATTAGAGTTCCATTACTAATCAAAACACAGCAAGAGGGGATTTCCAGGTTTGCTGAGTTTTTATCTTGTTGAAGAACTCGGAGTGTTAATCTAGGAATATCAGATAATGACTCCTGCCCTGTCATTGCACTAATTGGTCGCAAAGGAAGTGGCAGAGAGCTATGCTGGAATGTGGCTCTGTTCGTGTGAGGCCAGAGATGACTTTTCTGAAAATCGCACTTGAACGGTTATGCCAATATAGGGAATAAATGGATTTATAGCCGAATAGGGGCATAAGGTCACAGTATCGATCAGGAACCTAGATAAACACATAACAATAGGTTGCCCTGACTAACCCCCACTTCGCTGCCCCTTGCTGTAGCGTCACCAGGCTTACCTCCTGTAGGTGTTACAGCTATCGCTGTCGCAAGGGGATGGGCTCCGATTGCTACACTATGCAACGCCTTGCGCGACTCGACTACGAGGGCCAACTGCCTTTGAATGTCCTGCAACCGTGCCGCCGTCCCCGTGCTCACTCTCTCCATTACTTTCTCTGGAGCTGATAGTTGGCCCACTAATGTGGAAACCGATGCCAGCAAGCTATCTAACGAATCGCCCACGGCTGCCACTGCGGCCACCGGCTGCGGTGGGAGCGGGGCCGGGGGGACCGTAACTACTGGTCCCGGGCCTCACGGGGCCAACGCTTTCAGCGCCTCCCTAATCTCGGACAAGACTGAACCCACTGGGTCTACTGGCGCGGCTACATTCGGGATGGGTACGGAAGGGTACACCTGCTCTGGATCTAACGGAGGCGTGGGGACGCCTCCGATAGATGTAATATACTGAATCCAGCAACTCTATTACCAGATACACTGGCTGCAGAAGTCAGGGAAGAGGTTGAGCATAATTGCATTGATCTGACTGAATATAGCACAAAACCGCGCCCAGATATCAAGGAAACGGCGTTGCCCATAGAAGACAGTGAATTGTTTGTAGATGGCTCATGTTTAAGACATGAGGATGGAGGTCTAAGTGCTGCCTATGCTGTGGTCACTCTAGAAAAAACAATAGAAGCATCCTACCTATTTGGAGTAAAGTCTGCACAAGTAGCCGAATTCGTTGCATTGACAAGAGCTTGTAAAAATGAGAAAAACAAAAGAGTAACCATATACACTGATAGTCAGTATGGTTACGGGGTTGTGCATGACTTCGGCCAATTGTGGCTGCAAAGAGAATTCATGACTTCCTCGGGTACCCCTATCAGAAATGGAAAAGTGGTACAGAACCTACTAGAAGCAACCCAGTTACCAAAAGAATAGGCAGTGGTCAAGTGTGCTGCTCACAAATCTGGCAATGACGATGTGACAGCTGGTAACAGATATGCTGACCAAATAGCCCAATATTGTGCACGAAACAAAATGTCATTGAACATCACTTTGGGGGGAAGTCGGAAACAGCTGCCAACTTATGGTGTTTGAGGATGTATCAACTTGGGAGGAACTGAAAGGGTTGCAACAGGCAGCAGAACCAGAAGAAAAGGAAAGATGGGAGAAAAATGGTTGTCGACCAAGAAATAGAGATGGTGTCATTGTCTGTATTGATGGTATGCCTGTGTTACCAGACAGCATGATTGCTCCTATGGCTAGACTGATACATGGAGACTCAGACATAGGGAGAGATGCAATGGTTCGTGTTTTCAAACAAACATGGTACAATTCGAAGTTCAGGAACATTGCAGAGGCGCTTTGCCAGAGGTGCTTAACTTGTCAGCAGTTTAATCCTGGGAAGAAAACAGTAGTGTTACCAAGTACAATTGGAAAGGCAGAGGGTCCTTTTATCAGACTACAAGTTGACTTTATACAGTTGCCCCGTTGAGAAGGAATGAAGTACGTCCTTGTCATAGTCTGCCTATTCTCAAAATGGGTGGAAGCTTACCCAGCCAAGAAAAATGATGCAATTACTGTAGCCAAGTTGTTACTAAGGGAACTGATACCTAGGTTCGGTTTTCCGGTCACAGTTGAATCAGACAGAGGTGGGCATTTTGCCAATTACGTAATAACTCAGCTCTTTGAAGCATTTAAAATTACCCAAAAACTGCACTGTGCATATTATCCAGAGGCTTCTGGAGTAGTAGAACAGCTGAATGGCACTATAAAGTCAAGACTGGGAAAAATGTGTAACTCTACTGGATTGAATTGGATAGACGCTTTACCCCTTGTCCTGATGGGACTGAGAAGCATCCCAGACCGGAAAACAGGCCTGAGCCCCCATGAGATACTAATGGGAAAAGTGATGCGGCAGGCATGGGTACCAGGACACAAACTGCTAAGTATTTCTGATGATTTGGTACTAGAATACTGCAAGCAGCTGGGTGACCAAGTGCGTTCTATCTCTCACCAGATTGGGGAAGACGCCGTCGCCAGGCCAACAACTCCAGTCCATAATCTGAACCCAGGTGATTGGGTTGTTCTTAAGAAACACACCCGGTCGAGTTGCCTAGCACCGAAGTGGGGAAAACCGAGGCAAGTGATTCTTGTCACCACAACTGCAGTGAAGTGTGCAGGTGTGCAAAAGTGGATCCATGCCAGGCATACCAAGAGAGTGACAGAAGAAGAAGCAACTGAGGATGAAGGTTGTACAGCTGAGGGGTCTCCAGACGTGGGTCCTGAAATAGCTGATGACGAACAGCGGAGCACCAGTCAAGACGAGTGGGTCCCAGCAGATGATCTGACTCTTGATCCAATAAGAATCAGAAGATACATCTACCTAGATAGAGAGTGGGATAGTGAGGACGAGACAGGACTAGGAGGAGATAATCAGATAATCGAAATCCATGACAGATCTGATGAGGAGGGAGGTCAGATAGGGACAGGGCAGGTTATCGACACACCTCCAAGAACTCCAGAGACTGAAAAGGGACAGTTAGAAATTAGGGCGGAAGTTCATGCGGAAGAAAATCAAGGGTTCGAAGTGCATGAACAGGATCAGATAGAAATAGACGAATGTGTTCAGGAAACAGAACTTCAAACAAACGAAAGTCAAAATCAGCATACACCTGAACCAGGCCAGCTTAGAAACCAGGCAGAAGAAACTGAAGTAAGACCTGGGACTAGTCAGATAGGAAGGGAAGAAGGAAACGTTGAAATAAATGTGCCACAACTGAACGAAAATAAAAGAGCACGTGAGGAAAGCCAGATTACAGTGCCAGTTAAAAGACTTAAAAAGAAGAAAAATGAACCAAAATACATAAAAAGGCTGAAACTAAGATTGAAAACTGTAGAGGAAAAGCTAGAAGACAGAAAAAGGGTCTCCAGTGAAAAAGAAAAGGCTGGAGCCAAGCCTAAAAGAAGAAGTGACAGAATAAAAAGACAAAACGAAAAATATCGGAGTCCCGAATGGACTTACCGGGTACTAGAGGAATTTGAGGAACTCGAGATAAGTGACGAGAGTGATGGCGAACTGATTGCTGATCAGGGTTCCGAAGAAGAAGACCCAGCCTGAAAGTTAACCTGCGTAAGCCACCTGTATAAAGTTACAAAGAGGGGTTGGAAAACTTCTTTTAAGCCACAATGTCTGATTCAAATGTGAATGGAAGACCTAGACAGAATTGCTGTAAAACATGCTGTAAAATATGTTTGTGTAGTGTAGCAAAAGTACTGATATTATGGATAGGACTAACAATCACAATACCGTTCCTGATCAGTAAGGACTCTAACCTGTATCCTACTAAACAAGTGACAAAAGACTCAGAAATGCTGCCGACAGAAGAGACACCACGAAGTGTAGAAAGACGCGAGAAAACATCTAGTCTTAGACGGACAAAAATGGTCGTAGATGCATCAGATGAGGGAGGACTACATTATCACAGAATCAAAAACAGAACACATTTAAACATATTTGTGAACCTTTTAGTACACTATGTAGAAGCCATGGAAATAGAAGACTGCTATGTCTGTATGAAGCTACCCACTTCTGTAGCTGAAGGTGTGACCTATCACCATTTACCCCTAACCTATGGAATTTCCTGTAGTATTTTAGCAAGCTTATTTTATAGAGGAACTTTGCAGTATTACTATTCTAACTCTGATGTAATTTTTTCTGAACTTCCTATTCAGGGAAATCTGAACATTGTACACACCAAGAGTGACGTGACTCGTTATATGGGAGAATACTTTCTGATTATAGGTGAAATAGATTTAGGTGAAGCACACAGAGATAACTTGACCTGTTCATTACATGAACAAGAGAAAATGTTTTTAAACATGGCAGAGAAAAGAAGGGAAAGTTTCCAAAGAAAGGCAAATGATAAAAGACAGAAAACTCCTAAATGGGCAGAAAACATGGAAAGCACCTTAAATGGTGAAGAGAACGCTGCACTGTTACTGGATTTCAAAAGAAAGGGGAAACTTTGTCTTCATAGAGAAAAGACCAGTTATTATAATAACATATTCATCGGTTCCAGTGAATGCGAACACAATTATAAGGTAATTGGAGGTTGGGGTTTCAAAAATGGGTCAGAACCTGTGTTTCCCGGAATTTATTATATATGTGCAAACAAGGCTTACTTCAAATTGCCGGGTCACTGGTATGGAAGCTGCTATTTTGGCATTGTCTTCCCGAAAATATACCATGTGAATGACGCCGCTGGAAGCAATGAAAATACTAATGGTTTAGTGCGTAGTAGAAGAGAAAGTGTAGGAGAAATTATAGGTGATATATTTAGTGCATTGATACCTGGAGTGGGAGTGGTTCTGAATACACACCGAATTTGCAAATTGTCTACAGTGGTGGATCGGTTATCTACTGACACTGCTGCTGGTTTCCTGCTGGTCAATACTGACATGGTTGCGATCAGATCAATGGTTTTACAAAATAGACTTGCTCTTGATACCTTATTGGCAAGAGAGGGCGGAGTCTGTACAATGATGAAAGCGCAACATTGTTACACTTACATTCCTGATAAGAGTGTTGAAATTAAGAAATATGTGAGGAACATAACTAATTTGGAAAAGGAACTCAAACCACTGGAGGTTGACAGTGCCTGGAAGAGACTAACTGATGGTCTGTCTTCTGTAGGTAGTTGGTTTTCTAACATAGGTAAAAGTCTTGTGAGTAAAATACTGATGTCAATAGCAGGAATAAGTTTTATTGTGATAATAATAATAATTTGCTGTAAATGTCAGAAATGCAAAAAGAAGTATGCTGTGAATAAGAGAGGAGTGAAACGGATTGTTGATGAGCTTGAATTGGAAGAGCTGAATAATAAGATTTATAAGAAAATGAAGAATTACCATCCTAATAAGGATGCAGAAAAAAGGCTCAACAAAATGTTTGTAGAAATGGACACTGGGGATCTGCCTGAATCAAGGGGTTTGGCTGATGTCCTTGCGCTGGCGAACCTGACACAATGGGTGAACTTTCCCACTCATAAGGCTGGTCATTGGTTAGATTTGGTCTGCTCTAACTTTGAGATCACTATGTCACCCCCTATGAAGGTTACCTGGTCGGACCATGCCTTAATTTTGTTCACTTGGCCCTTAGGTTCTAAAGTGCTGAGGGATTTGCCTGCCCCTCAAGCTCACGCCCAGAGAATAAATGTAACCACCTTCTCAGATTCGCTTCTGGCTAACCGGCCAACGTTGCCGTCTAACCTAGAGTCTGCAGTGGATTTATTCAATGCTTGGGTTAAACAAAGCGCCGTTGTGCCCTCCAATAAAGGTGGCAGTAAACGGGTCAGGTCATCGCCCTCTAAACCCTGGTTCTCCCACGCTCTCAGGGAACTTAAATCCGGCTGCAAAAAACTGGAGCGAGCCTGGCGCCGTGAATTCCGCCCTGATCTGAAGAGTGATCTGCGGAAGGCGCAGAAGGTTTACTATGCCGAAATTAAAGCTGCCAAAAGTAGGTACTTCTCAGAAAGGATAGAGAAGGCGGACAACAATGGCAAAGAAGTCTTTGCCCTTGTTCAGAGTTTCCTTTCTCCCTGTGCTGCCTTACCAGTTCTTCCGGCCTCCGATCTCTGGTGTGAAGAACTGGCCTGCTTTTTTGATAATAAAATCATCAAAATTCAAGAGGAGCTCCAAAATTCCAGTGGGCTTCTTCGGCCCTTGTCACCCTTCGCTTGTTCTGGGGGGGAGCAATCTACTAGCCAATTTACCACCTTTGAGCCAGCTGTGCAAGCGGACGTGCTGGCCATCTTGAAGTCACTAAAGTCGGGTTCACCCTCTGACCCTTGCCCCGCCAGGGTTCTGGGGGGAGCTGCGAGCTTGGTTTATCAGGAGGCCACTCAGGTGGTCAATTTGTCTTTGTCCTCTGCCTCAGTGCCACCTTGCTGGAAACAGGCGAAATTGCTTCCCCTCCTTAAGAAGCCTGGCCTGGACCCTCTAGCCACGCCCAGCTATCGTCCGATATCGTTGCTCCCGGCACTGGCGAAGGTCTGTGAAAAGGTGGTCTATAGGCAGCTGAATAATTTTATTGAGTCCTCTCAGGCCCTGCACCCGGCTCAATCGGGTTTCAGGGCGGCTTTCAGCACCGAGACGGCTCTGGTGGAAGTTTCGGAGGCCATCAGGGAGTGTCTGGACGGAGGCGGCAGAGCGGTCCTGGTTTTGCTGGACTTATCTGCCGCCTTCGATACGGTCCCCCATGCTCTGCTGCTGAATCGGTTGGCAGAGGTGGGACTGTCAGGCGCGGTTCTGGCTTGGCTGTCCTCGTTTCTGTCGGAACGGACGCAGCAAGTTTGGATGCCTCCTTACGCCTCGTCTCCCAATAAGCTCAGCACAGGGGTCCCCCAGGGGTCGACGTTAAGCCCCCTGTTGTTTAACGTTTATATGACCCCGCTGATCTATCTGGCTGAGCAGTGGGGAGCCAAAATAATGGCGTACGCCGACGACACTCAGCTGTTGTTTACCTGGCCTAAGAATTGCCTAGATGCTAGTGTCGTCTGCTCCTGTCTATCCAATGTCTTTCGGTGGCTCCTGTCAGCCCAACTTAAATGCAACGAGGACAAGACAGAGCTGTTGTTTTATGGCAACTTTCCGGCCAATTTTAAGGATCTCATTTGGCCGCCTGATTTTGCTTGTCCCAGCTCTCTTGGAGGCCCGGCCAAAAACTTGGGGGTCTGGTTCGGACAGGATCTTAAGTTTGAAGTACATCTAAAAAAACTTACGGCGACCTGTTTTGCGACCCTCAAGTCACTAAAAAGGTTCCTTCCACTGCTCCATAGGGAAGCAAAAGAGACGGTTCTGCGTGCTCTGATTCTATATAGGCTGGATTATTCCAATGCCCTCTTTAGCGGTCTTCCTAAATATCTCATCAACCGAATGCAGATTATTCAGAATGCGGCGGTCCGACTTTTATTCCATCTCCCGAGAAGAACTAGCGCTTCTGCTCATCTCCGAAAGCTCCATTGGCTTACAGTGGCCCATCGTATTGTGTTCAAATCTCTGGTGCTGGCCTTCCGTGCCCTGCATCAACACGGACCACAATACTTGCACAAGAGGTTCACGTTTTATTCCCCTCGCCGTGCACTCCGATCAGCTAATCTCCTTCTGATGTTTACGCCTAAAATCAGATATGTGAGATTGGGTGGTCAATCTATTTCTGTCCAAGCAGCTCGATCCTGGAATGCCCTGCCGCTCTCTTTGCGTGCGTCAGCCACACTGGCAGAATTTAAGAAGGGGTTAAAAACTCACCTTTTTAATCTCAGTATCTAGTTGCTTCCCTTCTTCCTTGGTTCGGCTCTGTTCTAGTTCACATATCGCGCCAGGATACTCTGTAGTAGCAGAGCGCGTAATAAAATCTTTTATACATACATATACATATACAATGTGAAAGATAAAGTTGGCATCTGGTTCCATTAATAGTGATGATAGTAAATATCATCAGAGAGGGGATTGATGGAGCAAGGATTCGCACGTTATGCTACTTGCTGAACTCATGAACCTCGAATAAACATTAACGTCATAATAAACACGTTTGTCTTATTAATATTGCACTTTTACACTACACGCGGGTGTCCCAGTGATGCTTGCCTATGTGTTTACTAATCCTAACTACGCTTGCAGCTAAAATGGTCGCTGCTATGCGGGATTCTAGTCTGCGCATGCGTTGGTCATACCCATGTGATGTGACGCACTCGCAGTTCTGGAGGGAATTTTTCGCTCATGCGCAGTACAGCTAAATATGGCCGCTTTGTTCTAACATGCTCTTCGCTTGCCACCGCTGCTTTTGCACAGCTGTTTTGTTCTGCTTAACTCCTAATGCTATAGATATTATAAAGTAAGGGGTGTAGTATAGCCAATCATGGTATACAGTGTCTTCAATTTTTCTGTGTTTCTAAATTGTTTTCGCTTACTTTTCATGTATCGATCTTTGTGGGCCTGGGAGCGGTGCGCCACTCCATCTTTGAAGCCCGTGTGGTACTAACCACGTGATGAAGGAGAAGCGAGTCGTACAGCAGTGGAACTCAGCCAGCTGGCTACCGAAGCTAAGATGCTCCTGAGAAAGTGACCCATGCTCCAGGAGAAGGCTTCGATTTGTACCTGAACTCGCTACATGTTGCAATAATTTTTGTGTGCCTTATTGTGCTCTGAATTTCCATGCCATGGGAACTGGAATGTAAGGGGTGGGTTTGAAAACTGAATATTTATTATGGGAAAGTTCAAATTATAGGTGGTGTCATGACCTAACCGCCCCTCTTGTCCAATCCGAAGTTGGGGACCCTTTCACTTGCAACATTTGTGGGTGGTACATCGACCCGAAAACAGTATAACTGGCCTAGGTTTAGCCAGAGAATTTGTCCGACTTGTCCGAATAGCCGACCTGTCACTGACCCTACGAACTCTATAGGTGATTAATACAGAGAGCTGCGGAGCACTCTGTCCGTAATTTCCACAAACTTAGTCTGGGGTGGAGAAACCTTTAAGTGCTGGCGAAGCACTTTGCTGGGAGATTCGAGAACCCAATCGGGGTTATTGGCAGATTCCTTGCAGAGAGGGCGTAGCGCAGGTGTTGCATCCGAAGCTGCAGGTGTTGGTTGTACCCTTTGGTGAGCCCAGTCCCGATCCAAGTCCTGGGGTGATCCTGTACTGACTGTGTCCGTGAGCTGTACCTGCTCGCCTGCTGGCATTCCAAGTCCTTGAGGGTCCTTTCCCGCCTTTCCCAACTGACTCGTGGCCAGGGTTAGTCTTCATTCTGTCCTAGGTAAATATAATAATTGTGGGTGTTTGTCTATCTAAATCTTTTCTCTTCTGATTTTCCTAATAAAGCAAACTTGCCTATGTGATTTTTCTCTGACATTTGACTCTCACGAAAAGTATTATTCTAGCATGTTCCTTATTTTCTCCTTACCCTTACTCAAACACTGAACTGTTTTACATATCTAGTATGTTCCACTGTTACCCTTCCTATAGACAATAAGTACATTTCGAAAAGTATCCTTTTTTTAAAACGTTTGGTATATTCAAATTAGCCTTAGTAGAATGTTCCCTTGTTCTTACCCACCTTTAGTAACGTGATAAATCTGTTAGACAAAATTAGCGTGTTCCCTTTTTCCCATTTCCTTTAACTTTCCCGGATATTAGATGATCCTTATGTTGATTCATAGTTACACTATTTTTCGAATCTTGATGATAGATGTTTTGATCTGTGTGAATTTCATTCTCATGGCATATTAATGAATTTGAGGATTAGATAAAGCTTTAAAAACTTCTTGTGTTTGTGGTTATTACAAAAGTATAAACAAATATAAATGTACATGGTATTGGTGTTTTTCTGCTTGCACCTCATAACTAGCTCCTGATCCATGGTGATCTTAGGTATCTGTTCTCGAGGATTGGTAAGTCAGGTACACGGAAATAAATATAAAGGAAACTCGAATTTTACAGAAACCTTACCGGGCTGAATTTTCTGACAAAGATTTAGAAAACATGAATGTGTCAGGACGTAAAGTGCAGATTAAGGAGTTACTATCATTGTTGCACAAGTGGGGTGATTTAGATAAATGGAAAGCTAGATGGGCAAAGAAAAAGGAGGAGGACCAAGCGAAAAATACTGCAAATGAATATTTATTAAAAGAACCAGAAAAAGTGGAAAGGTTGTACCCGATGAGAGAAGTACCAGGAGGGGTTATGTGCATGTCCCATGGTCCCGACAAGATATTTGATCATTTACAAATGATTTCCCGAAACTCGGAGAGAAACCTGTAGAGTGGTACAGACAAGTTGAGAGATTTGTAAAAGTTTCAAAAGTACTGCTAAAAGATTTAGATGTGTTATTTGACATTGTGGTTCCTGTGGAGCTATGGACAGAATGTAAGATAGCGGTTGATTGGCCTAATGATGAATACCCTAGAGACCCAAAGACAGGAGCCCCATCAGATGAGGTTATGAAGAAATATAATCAAGTAGTACAATATTTGAAAGTAAAGGTACCCCCAAAAGAAACTGACTGGACAAGAATATAACTCTTGCTGTTTCCCTCTGAGGCGGAAGCCGGAGGTTTATTGTGCTCTCTTGCACCTTTCTACCTTAAAAACGATTGATTGCTAATTGTTTTAAAAATTGTATGATATTTTAATTGGAGCGCTTTTAAAACTTCCCTGACACCCCTACAGCGAGATCACTTCGCTGGGCACCCCCTTTCCACAGCGTCGATCCACTGAGGCGCAGGGAACATTTCAACACAACTTTGGCAGCCATCTTAGATTGGGCAGGCTCGCCGGAGAGCTCGACGCCCCTCCCGCCCTCCCTGGTTATTTAACAGGGCGTAATTCGGTTCCGCGAGATAACTCTTGCTGTTTCCCTCTGAGGCGGAAGCCGGAGGTTTATTGTGCTCTCTTGCACCTTTCTACCTTAAAAACGATTGATTGCTAATTGTTTTAAAAATTGTATGATATTTTAATTGGAGCGCTTTTAAAACTTCCCTGACACCCCTACAGCGAGATCACTTCGCTGGGCACCCCCTTTCCACAGCGTCGATCCACTGAGGCGCAGGGAACATTTCAACACAACTTTGGCAGCCATCTTAGATTGGGCAGGCTCGCCGGAGAGCTCGACGCCCCTCCCACCCTCCTACCGCCCCGCCCAAAGTATGTATAAAAACAATAACATCGCCCGTCCGCGCCGGCGGCGCGCCGGAGGCGCGCCAGAGGCAAGCCCGTCTGCGCCCGTCCGCGCCGGACACGCGCCCAGCGCCATACCCCCTGTGTTTTTGGGTACTGAAAGGACTACTTACTCCGGTGATGAAATACGTAAGTTGAATCCCGGACAACTGACGACTTGTAGTCACCACAATCTAGATAATCTTTCAGATCAAGCTAAAATTGAGTGTAGGGGCTGCAAATCCATTATTCCCCTAAATAATGACAAAGCTAAACATCTGACTAATGGCTCCGCCAAGCATACTACTATATCTATCTCCCTCATCAATGCTCGCTCCTTGGCTAAGCATAGGCAGGATATCGCTGATCTAATTGGGGACCACGCGATAGACATCCTTTTTTTAACCGAAACTTGGATGGATGACACATCCGAGCCCGACCTTCAGGTAGCGGTACCGGACGGCTTTAAGGTGTATAGGCGGGACAGACAGGGGGGAAAAAGAGGAGGAGGCCTGGCTATTATTACTCGAGATATCTTCCCAGTTAGAATTTCCCCGGTACCATCGCCGGCATGTGAGGCGCTGCACTTTGTCATTAATCTGAATGCTTCACACAACCTTAAGGGAGTGCTTATCTACAGGCCACCAGGACCTCGCTCAGAATTTCTTTCCACCTTCACCTCCTGGTTGGAACCCCTAGCCATTGAGGATTCCTTTATGGCATTAGGAGATATAAATTTCCATCTGGACAAGACAGATGAGGCGGATACACAATCGCTACTAGCAGAATGTCACACACTGGGCTTAAACCAGCACATAAAAGCTCCAACACATGACGCTGGGCATACTTTGGATGCTATCTTTTCCAACATCAGTGAGTTGGAGGTATCTAAAATTCTGCCTCTCACATGGACAGATCACCATGCTATTCTCTGTCACCTACCGTCTAAACGACTCAAACCTGCTAAACAGGCCCCTTTTCAAAATAAATTCAGAGTATGGAAGGACATCGATTATGAAACTTTTAAGATGTCCTTATCCAAGACTTGCCCGAATATTCAGTCTGACCCTACTGAAGCAGTGGGGCAGTATCTCAACTGGGTAGGCAATGCGGTGGACATGCATGCTCCACTAAAAACCACATCAAAAAACAGAAAGGTGCCTTCAGCACCGTGGTACTCAGAGACCCTTAGAAAGCAAAAACAGATCTGCAGGAACCAGGAAAGAACCTGGCGCAAGACATATGACAACATAGGCAAAGCCAAGTATAAAGATGAACTCACCATCTACAAAAAAATGATTCAGGAGGAAAAAAAGAACTACCTTGAGCAACAAATTAATAAGTCAAAAAATTCGAGTCGACAACTGTTTGAAGTAGTTAAGACTCTGGCAGGGAAAGCGGCAGATTTGAACCCTCCCCACTCTCAGGAATTCTGCAATAATCTAGCAGGTTTCTTCTTCTCAAAAGTAAACGATATATATGCAGAATTTTCAGTTACTACATCTAGCACCAGTATACATCCTAAATTACCCAAAAATAGCCCGCATTGTTCGTTTACTAGATTCAGGGATATGACGAATCAGGAAATAGAAGATCTCATGAGACAGGTAAAAACAGGCTCATCCCTAGATCCCTGCCCCCCTAAAATCTTCATCCCAGTAATTGGTGTGGTGAGCAAAGTCATTACTCCCATTTGCAACGCCATGTTCCAATCTGGGATTTTCCCAGATAAGTTAAAAAACACGCTGCTGAAACCTCTACTGAAAAAAACTGGTCTAGATAAAACAACTCTCAAAAACTACAGACCCATTGCCAGCTTGCCTTACCTGGCTAAAATAGTGGAAAAAGCAATGAATATCCAATTAGCTGAATACATTGAACAAAATAACCTCCTGGATGAGTCTCAGTTTGGGTTCCGGAAACTTCATGGAACAGAGACTGCCCTCATTAAGGCTGCCGATGATATCAGAACCATTAGGGACCTAGGAGGAACAGCTATATTGGTCCTGCTGGATCTCTCGGCGGCCTTCGACACGGTCAATCATGCTGTCCTGATTGACCGTGTCGAGGACATGGGCATTTGCTCAAAGGCCAAGGAGCTTTTGGCTTCATTTCTTTCCAACAGAACGCAGGCAGTGACTCTGGGCGCATTCCAATCCACTGAGCTCGCCCTCCCATGTGGCGTCCCGCAAGGCTCATCCCTAAGTCCGACACTTTTCAACATCTATGTGTCGGACTTAGCAAGGGTGATTAAGAACTACCGGATGAGCCTTACCTCATACGCTGACGACACCCAATTGGTGATCGCAATTAAGAATGATGGTGAGGAGGTTGCCGCCAGGTTCCAAGAAGGCATGCTTGCTATCAAGGACTGGATGTCTGAGAACTGCTTGCGCCTCAACTCGGAGAAAACCGAGGTAATGATCTTTGGAAAACTATCGCCGCAATGGTCCACTCTTTGGTGGCCGACTCCTCTCGGAGCCCCCCCAGAACCTGTGCAAAAGGTCAGGAATTTAGGAATCATATTCGACGAAAACCTTAATTTTTCCAACCATGCCAACCAGGTTGCGTCGTCTGCCTTCCACAAGCTTAAGATCATTAGAAAAATCCTGCCCTATCTTCCGGAGAGTACTGGGAAAACAGTGGTGAGTTCCTTAGTGCTCTCATCACTTGATTACTGTAATGGATTGTTTGTAAATGCCCAGGCACGGGTGGTGGCCAAACTGCAGCTTATACAAAATGCTGCCGCAAGGCTACTAGCTGGCATTCCTAAGTTTCAGTCCACCAGGCAAGCGATAAGGAACTACCACTGGTTAACAGTGAGAAATCGCATTAGATTCAAAACCTTGTGTCTCACCTATAAAGCCCTCAAGGGTCTTGGACCAGCATTTCTCAAACAGAAACTTTGCTACTATTTACCAAAAAGATCCTTACGCTCCGAACAGAGACATCTACTGGCAGTGCCACGCACTAGGACGGTGACATGGGGCGACAGAAGCTTTATCAACGCTGCTGCCAAACTGTGGAACACGCTTCCAAAGGAAATAAAATTGGCACCATCGCTACTGCAATTTAGGAAATTGATAAAAACCCGGTTATTTGACCAATAAACTGCTCAGTACAACACTTTTTATGGTAGATACATGTCCAATCTGGGATCTTCAGTAAAGTTATAGCGCCAAGACACCCACGGGTATAAGCTGCGCTTTATAAATTTTTAAAATAAAATAAATAAATACAGAACTACCCAAAATAAAGATGAATCAGTACATGCATATTATGAACGCCTTTTACAGGTATTCAAGCAGTACAGTGGTTTGGAAAGCATTGATGCGAAAGACATGACGCATTTTATTTATCGATTTGTGTCAGGGTTAAAAACAGAAATTTCGCAAATGATTAAAGATCATAGAATCTGTTGGCAGACCAAGCCGATAAATGAAATACTTAAGTATGCAAAAATATTGTGGGGACAAACTTGACAATAAACGAAAGAATTTAGAGGAAAAGGTAATGTGGGCACAAGTAAAATTAGCAGAACAACAGGAACTTCAGTTAAATCAATTGAAAAATAATCAGAATCAAGGAGATGGAAATGGAGGTAAACCAAGAGGTAGAATGAATAGGGAGGAGGCCAAGAAGAAATTTCCATGTCATGGGTGCGGAAAAATGGGGCATTGGAGAAACGAGTGTAAGGCTGTATTGAATAATCCTGTACAAAACGATAATTTGAATCCACAGACGCAGAATGAGGTGTCAAGGAAGCCACAGCAACATGTAATACAGAACCAGTTACCACTTGCACCTATGCCAGATTCTGGGAGCCAAGCAAATTACAAGGTGGATACCAAAAATTGGGAGGGAAGTGGAAGGAGAGACGCCATGACATCACAATTCCTTTTGAGTAACGCATTTTTTGAAGTAGATAGTTACTGACGTTGCTTGAGAGGGGAGGACTGGGAGTGTGTGCTTTGCGCATCCTTGCCGGTAGATTAGTCGGGTCCATACATTGAGGGAAAAGTTGAGGGAAATGATGTTACCGTTTTGTTGGATACCGGCGCTACCCATGTCTACTGTAAGAACAGCAGACGTTCCAAACCTACCCCTCTCGGGAGAAGCGATCCATGTAGTGGGCGCTTTTAATAAACAAATTAGTATCCCTGTTACAGAACCTATGGAGATTAGATTAGGGAATTTTAAAGAAATGCACAAATATGTGGTGTGCGACTCCAGTCCAGTGAACCTTTTAGGTAGGGACTTGCTGTGCAAAATGAATTGCACAATCTTTTGCACCCCAAGTGGTGTTGAAAACCCCAGACGAAGATGGAATTTATAAATTAATGTTGGCCAAACAAGAAACTGAAAAAAAAAGATGCTAGTGACAGACCTCCCAAAAGAATTGCAGCGTACAGTGAATCCTGAAGTGTGGGATTT
The DNA here is from genome assembly GCF_964263255.1 of Lissotriton vulgaris. Lineage (NCBI taxonomy): Eukaryota > Metazoa > Chordata > Amphibia > Caudata > Salamandridae > Lissotriton > Lissotriton vulgaris. The sequence continues at coordinate 1,844,081,504 of NC_141687.1, forward strand.
CACTGGAAAAGATGTAGGATTAATGGCAAATGTTGACCCGGTAAAAGTGACAGTGAAAGAAGGTGCAGTTTACCCAAACATTTGACAATACAAAATGAGCCCGGAAATAAAAGCAGTTGTTGCAGTAGAAATAAAACGTTTGGTTGAACATGGCATTTTACAGGGAATAATGAGCAGTCCCTGTAATTCACCCATAATTGGCATAAAGAAACCGAGCGGGAAATATCGGGTCGTACAAGACCTACGCAAAATTAATAAAATTGTTGTCCCATGTTGTCCAGTTGTGCCAGATCCTGCAGTGATTTTATATCAGATACCGTGGGGCGCCGGATGGTTCATTGTAATAGATTTGTGTCATACATTTTTCTCCATACCATTACATCCAGATAGCAAATATAGTTTCTCGTTTAAATTAGACGACCCTGTCTACCCTGTCTACGTTTGGACCCGTGTTCCTCAGGGGTACACAGAAAGTCCATAGATTTTTTATCAAATATTGAAAAAATGTCTTGAATCTCTGGTATTGCCCGCGCAGTCTGTCCTGGTGCAATATATAGACGACCTATTGGTGGCGTCTAAGACTCAAAATGACTGTGTTGTTGATACCACTGCATTGCTGAATCATTTGGCAGAAGGAGGGCATAAAGTGTCACCTGAAAAGTTGCAATTCTGCACCACATTGGTAAAGTACACAATAGAAAGAGGTGTCAGAAGACTTACCTCTGAAAGAATCAAAATAATTAGAAACATGAATCTACCTCAGGTGCAGAAAGAAATCAGAATGTCTCTTGGAGATGTAGGTTACTGCAGGCAGTGGATTGTGGGATTTGCAGTCCTAGCTAAACCTCTGATACAAATGACAATGAAAAGAGCAAAAGACCCAGTAGAGTGGGATGACTGCCTTCATGAAGCTGAGAGACTGCCTTTGCTTAGCTCCAGCTTTAGGGATGCCTGACTATTCGAAAGAATTTGCATTATTCTGTGATGCACGCGAGAATTGTGCATTGTCTGTTCAAATATGCCACAGGATGTCTCATGGTTTAATGAGACATCCTGTGGCATATTTTTCACCCTAAAACCATGTATGTTCCACATTCAGTGGTGATTCTGTTAACCAGAACACGTACTCAGTATTTGACTCCTAGTCGGATGACTAAGTATGAGCAAATTCTTCTAGGTGCAGGGAACGTGACCGTTGCCAGATGCACTGTTTTAAATCCAACTACACTGTTGCCTGATTCACACTTCGCAGAAGTGATAGGGGAAGTCGAGCATGATTGCATCGACCTCACAGAATACAGTACAAAGCCCGACCAGACATAAGAGAAGAGCCATTGTTGACATTTGAAATTGAGCTGTTTGTGGATGCCTCATGCATGAGACATGAGGAAGGAGGATTAAGTGCTGCATATGCTGTGTGTACTTTGTGGGGTCCAGTGGAAGAATCCTATTTACCTGGAGTCAAGTGCACACAAGTAGCCGAATTAGTTGCATTGACAAGAGCCTGCAAATTTGGGGAAAATTTGAGAGTAACCATAAACACTGACAGTCAGTATGGTTACAGGGTTGTGCATGACTTTGACCAACTTTGGATGCAAAGGGAGTTTCTGACTTCTTCAGGTACTCCTATTAAGAATGGACATTATGTAAAAGACTTACTAGAAGCAATTCAATTGCCAAAAGAAGTGGCTGTGGTCAAGTGTGCTGCTCACCCATCTGGAAATGACAAAGTGACAGCAGGTAACCGATATGCTGACCAACTAGCCCAGCATTGTGCCAAACATAAGATGCCAATAAATAAGAAAATTAATGCACATGGAAACAGCTGCCAACTTATGTTGCTTGGAAGAGTAAAAACATGGGAAGAAGTGAAAGATTTGCAAAATGAGGCAGAAATGGAGGAAAATGAAGAGTGGGAGAAAATAGTATGTCAGAGAAGGGCTGAGGATGGTGTTATTGTTTACCTTGATGGGAGACCTGTGTTACCAGATTGTATGCTTGCTCCTATGGCTAGGATGTATCATGGAAATACACACATAGGTAAGAGATGCTATGATTAGACATTTCAGACAGAGTTGGTTTAACGCGAGGTTAAGGAATGTAGCAGAGAGTCTTTTCCAGAGGGTGTATAACATGCCAAAGAATAAATCCTGGTAAGAGAACTGTAGTGTTGCCAGGAAAGATTGGAAAGGCAGAAGGTCCCTTCATGCGACTCCAGATTAATTTTATCCAATTGCCCCCTTGCCGAGGACTAAAGTACGTCCTTGTCATTGTTTGCTTGTTCTCAAAATGGGTGGAAGCCTACCCTAAATGCAGGAATGATAGCATCACTGTAGCTAAGTTACTACTGAGGGAACTCATACCACGTTTCGTTTTTCCAGTAACGATTGAATCAGCCCGAGGGACTCATTTTAATCATGAAATTATTTGTCTGATCTGTGAAGCATTCCAAATTGAGCAAAAGCTACACTGTGCATACCTCCCAGAGGCTTCTGGAGAGGTAGAACAACTAAATAGCACAATCAAGTCTCGATTGGGAAAGATGTACGAATCTACCTGATTGGAGTGGCCTGATGCTTTACCTCTTGTTCTGATGGGACTCGGAAGCATTCCAGACGGAAACACAGGCTTGAGTCCCCATGAAATACTCATGGGAAGAACAATGAGGCAGGCATGGGTACCAGGACACAAGCTGGTAAATATCTCTGATGATTTAGTGCTTGTGTACTGCAAAGAACTAGCTGACCAAGTGTGTTCTATCCCTCACCAGGTTGGGGAAGATACTGTCGCCAGACAATCAACTCCAGCACCTGACCTGAATCCAGGTGACTGGGTAGTGCTAAAAGAACATACTCGAGAATCTTGCCTAGCACCAAGGTGGGGAGAGCCACATCAAGTGATATTGGTTACTACCACAGCTGTAAAGTGCAGGGGAATTCCAAACTGGATCCACGTGAGTCACACCAAAAGGGTGACTGAACCTGATGACGTAGGAGCTGAAGGTTGTGCAGCCGAGGGGTCTCAAGAAGTTGATCTCAAAGTAGTTGATGAGGAACAACCGAGCACCAGTCAGGATGAATGGATTCCAGTAGTTGACATACCTGCAGACTTTGTGAGAACCAGAAGTCAAACCTACTTAGATAGACAGAGTGATAGTGAGGACGGACAGGAATAGAAGAAGGTACTCAGATCATAGAAATCCAAGTCAAAAGTGATTCTGAGGAGGACCAGATAGGGATAGGTTGGTGTACTCAGACATTTGAAAATCCAGCCAGTACTCCAGAGTCTGAGGAGGGAAAGATAGGTATTAGGGCAAAAGCTCAGGCAGAAGACAATCAAGACATCCAAAGACCTGAGCAGGACCAGATAGGTGTAGAAAAGTGTGTTCATGAAGAGGAAGGCAAACAAAATCAAAGTCAAATACAGCAAACTCCTGAACAAGGCCATATTAGTATCCAGGCAGAAGAAACTAAAGTAAGCCCTGGACCTAGTCAGATAGAGAGGAATTCAGAAGTAGACAGAGAACAAGTAGTGCCACAACTGAATGAAAATAAAAGAGCATATCAATCAATCAATCAGAGTACTTGTAAAGCGCGCTACTTACCCGTGAGGGTCTCAAGGCGCTGAGGGGATGGGGGTGCTGCTCTGTTCGAAGAACCAGGTCTTGAGGAGTCTTCTGAATGCGAGTAGGTCTTGGGTCTGCCGAAAGTGGGTAGGGAGGGTGTTCCAGGTCTTGGCGGCGAGGTAGGAGAAGGATCTGCCGCCGTATGTCATACGTAGGAATGCGACGGACAGCAGCGAGAGCGTAGCTGGAGGAGCGGAGCTGGCGGGTGGGGGTGTGGAAGCTGAGTCTGCTGTTCAGGTAGGCTGGTCCGGCGTTGTGGAGTGCTTTGTGTGCATGGGTGAGGAGCTTGAAGGTGATCCTCTTGTCGATGGGGAACCAGTGTAGTTCTCTCAGGTGGGGGTGATGTGGCTGCGGCGGGGGGACGTTGACGATCAGTCGGGCGGAGGCGTATTTTAATGCGTTGTAGTCGTTGTAGGTGTTTGGCTAGGATTCCTGCATAGAGTGTGTTGCCGTAGTCCAATCTGCTGCTGGCGAGGGCCTGTGTCACCGTTCTTCTTGTTTTGGTTGGGATCCACTTGCAGATCCTGCGGAGGGTGTTGTAGCAGGAGGAGGAGACGGCGTTGACCTGTTTGGACATGGAGAGGGAGGAGTCGAGGATGAATCCTAGGTTGCGTGCATGGTCGGTGGGTGTTGGTGCTGTTCCCAGTGTGGTCGGCCACCAGGAGTCATCCCAGGCTGAGGGGGTGGGTCCCAGGATGAGGACCTCTGTCTAGTCCGAGTTCAGCTTCAGACGGCTGCTCCTCATCCAGTCAGCGATGGCCTTCATTCCCTCGTGGAGGTTGGTTTTGGCGGTGTGTGGGTCCTTGGTGAGGGGGAGGATGAGCTGGGTGTCGTCGGCGTAGGAGATGCACAGTGCCAGCTAAAAGACTCAGACAGGGAGATAAGTGACCTGGTTTTGTTAAAAGGCTGGAATTTCACCTTAAAACAATAAATGAAGAACCAGAGCAAGTAAATGAAATATCAAGCCAAGCTGGACCGTCCACAGAGCAAACCAGAAGGAAAAGTCCACTTTTGAAAAGACTGCATAACAAGTTCAATGGACCTGAGTGGACCTATGTCATACTTGAAGATTTCGAGAATCTAGAACTAAGTGAGGACGAACTGATTGTTGATCGGACTGATGAAGAAGTGAGACCAACTTGAGAAAAGAATCACAGGTTAAAGTCTGTGAAAAGTTTCAAAGAGGGGATAAAATCTCCTTAGTCAGAAATGGCTGATTATAATGTTAATGGAAGACCGAAAAGAAATTGTTTAAAGACATGCTGTAGAATAAGTACATGTAGTATAGTAATAGTAGTTATAATATGGTTTTGAATAACATTAGCGATACCTTACCTAATGTGCAAAGAAATGCTAAATAACACTAATATACCTGAGCAAGTAGATTCACCTAAGACAGTAGATATACATACACATGAGAAAGCAGTTAGTCTTAAGCCACCTGGGGTAGATTTAGAATCACCAGATGAGGGAGACTTACATTATAAAAGAGCTAGAAATAGAACTCATTTAAATGTATTTGCTAACCTGTTAGTACATTATGTAGAAGCTATGGAAATCAATGTGCATGAAGTTGCCCACATCAGTAGCTGAAGGGGTCACTTACCATCATTTACCTCTGACCTATGGTATTTCATGCAGTATTTTAGCTAGTCTGTTTTGTAGAACTGGAAAATTACAATATTATTATTCTAATTTTGATGTAGTCTTTTCTGAGGTTCCTTTACGTAGAAATGTAAATCGGAAGGAGTTCGATCACCCAATCGGGGTTCCTGGGGGAGAAGATTCGCTAACCAAATCAGGGTCCGACTGTTAGCTGCAGAGAGGGGTGTGACTCTGGCGTTGCACTTTAGCTGTGGGTGCCGGTCTTGACCTGCGGTGGTCCTGTCCTGATCCAATTTGGTCCGTACTTATCCTGATTCTGCTCTGCACCTGTTCTATCCTGTTGGCACCTGCACTTTCGGGGTCTTGTCCTTTATCCCAGCCCATGGGCAGGGTTGGTCTTCACACCATTCTAGGTAAATATAAAGCTGAGAGGGATATGTCATTGTGCTATTTCCCTTTTCTTACCCTTTCTTTATTTCAATGCTTAAAGAACGTTTCATGATACTCTCACATCATCTTGATTTGATATTATTCTTGATTGATCAAGCCTTGACTAATTTAGTATGGACATTGACATTTAAAACATTAATTAGATAAAGCGTTTAAATCTTTCCAGAGTCTGTGGTTATTTTATGAGTGAAAATGATTACATACTGCCTATTATTCTAACTCCCTTGATCCCTTAGGACTCTAGGTACCGGTGACAAGGATTGATAAGAGAAGGTATAGGTCCTAAAAAGTAATATTTACTGGTTTAAAGCGTAGGTTTACCTGTTCAAAGTGTGTAAGTGTTTATGGGCCCAGGTGAGTATGGTAAAATTCTGGGCAGGTGAACCCGCGTTCTATCAGATGTCCGGAAGGCCCTTGGGCCCAAACATATGTTCCACTGAATCCTACTAGGTAAGATATAGTTGTGTACAGTGGTAGAAGTGGGCAGGAACGGGAGGGCACGGCGTGCCCTTACTTTTAAAAATTATTTCAGTCTGTTCCCCTACTTATTTCTTTAAAAAAATCGTCCCGGGACGGCAAGAATAGTCCTACTTCAAAATGATAATTTTTGCATTCAGCTTACATGAGCTCCAGAGGCTGCAGCAGCCCCTCCCTGAGCTCTCACAGGCTGTGGGCAGGCCCATTGTCATTCCGATTGAGGCTGATTATCCCCTTTCGAATGACAATGCGCCCGCCCTCTGCCTTTAGCATGTCATGTGCCAGTGAGATCGGAGTTACAGATTACAGAGGAGCTTTCCCCAAACAAAGTACTGTGGGGAATTTGCCCCCTTGTGTAATTTGTCAATGTTGTACACAGAGTGAACTGGACAGGAGTAGTGACAGGACAGAAGAGGCGACAGGAAAGGAGAGTTGACCAGGCAGGAGAGGTGACCGGGCAGAAGAAGTAACGGGCAGGAGAAGTGGCAGGGCAGGAGACGTGACAGCGTAGGAGAAGTGATAGGGCAGGAGAGGTGACTGGGCAGGAGAGGTGATGGGTCAGGAGAGGTGATGGGTCAGGAGAGGTGACGGGTCAGGAGCAGTGACGGGACAGGAGAGGCGACGGGAAAGAAGAGGTGACGGGGCAGGAGCGGTGATTAGGCATGACCAGTAGAGGTAACCGGGCAGGAGCAGTGAATGGATAGGGGCAGTGAACGGATAGGAGCAGTGAACCGGGCAGTTTAAGTGATGGGACAGGAGAAGTGATGGGACTGGAGCAGTGAACGGGCAGGAGCGGTGACTGGGCAGGAAAAGTGCCGGGGCAGGAAAAGCGATGGGGCAGGAAAAGTGACGGGGCAGGAGCAGTGATGGGACAGGAGCAGTGACGGGGCAGGAGCAGTGACCGGGTAGGAGCAGTGACCGGGCAAGAGAGGCAACAGAAAAGGAGAGGTGAGTGGGCAGGAGTGGTGACTGGCCAGGAGTGGTGACTGGCCAGGAGTGGGGACCGGCCAGGAGTGGTGACCGGGCCGGAGTGGTGACCTTGCGGGAGTGGTGACCGGGTGGGAGTAATGATGGGGCAGGAGTAATGAATGGGCAGTAGAGGTGACGGGTCAGGAGAGGTGAAGGGTCAGGAGAGGTAACCGGGCAGGAGCAGTGAACGGATAAGGGCAGTGAACTGAAAGGAGCAGTGTACCGGGCAGGAGAAGTGATGGGACCGGAGAAGTGATGGGTCAGGAGCGGTGAACGGGCAGGAGCAATGAACAGGCAGGAGCAGTGACGGGGCAGGAAAAGTAGGAGCGGCAATAGAAAAGGAGAGGTGAGTGGGCAGAAATAGTGACCGGGCAGGAGTGGGGACCGGGTGGGAGTGGTGACTGGGCGGGAGTAATGACGGGGCAGGAGTAATGACGGGGCAGTAGAAGTGACGGGCCAGGGGAGGTGGCAGGTCAGGAGAGGTGACGGGTCGGGAGAGGTGATGGGTCGGGAGAGGTGACGGGTCAGGAGAGGTGACGGGGCAGGAGAGGTGACGGGGCAGGAGAGGTGATTAGGCAGGAGTGGTGAACGGGGCAGGAGTGGTGAACGGGGCAGGAGCGTTGAACGGGGCAGGAGCGGTGAACGGGGCAGGAGCGGTGAACGGGACAAGAGCGGTGAATGGGGCAGGAATTGGTGAATGGGGCAGGAATTGGTGAATGGGGCAGGAGCGGTGAATGGGGCAGGAGCACTAACGGGACAGGAGAAGTGACGGGACAGGAGAAGTGACGGTACAGGAGAAGTGAGGCGGCAGGAGAGGCGACAGGGCAGGAGAGGCGACCGGGCAGGAGAGGTGACCGGGCAGGAGAGGTGATGGGGCAGAAGCAGTGATTAGGCATGAGCAGGAGCAGTGACCGGACAGGAGCGGTGACCGGGCAGGAGCGGTAAACAGGGCAGGAGCGGTAAACAGGGCAGGAGCGGTAAACAGGGCAGCAGAAGTGAACAGGGCAGGAGAAGTGAACAGGGCAGGAGAAGTGAACAGGGCAGGAGAAGTGAACAGGGCAGGAGAAGTGAACAGGGCAGGAAAAGTGATGGGCAGGAGAAGGGAGGGGACAGCGGAATTGACGAGGCAGGAGCGTTGATTGTGCATGAGCAGGAGTACTGACTGGACACTCGCACTCGTTGCGGCATCCACCTTGCGGGAGAGAGCAGCGGCGCGGCCACGTTAATTACAAACATATGGCCGCTGCTCGCTCCACCACCACGTCCTCAACCACCAAGTCCTCCACGACCACGTCCTCCACCACCACGTCCTCCACCACCACCACCACGTCCACCACCACCACGTCCACCACCACGTCCACCCCCACGTCCACCACCATGTCAGCATCCACCACCACTACGTCCTCCAAGTTCACCACCTCCACATCCACCACCACCATGTCCACCATCACCACGTCCACCATCAGCACGTTCACCATCACCACCACGTCCACCACTACATCCACCACCACGTTCATGTCCACCACGTTCATGTCCATCACCAACACGTTCATGTCCATCACCACCACGTCCATGTCCATCACCACCACGTCCATGTCCATCACCACCACGTCCACATCCATCACCACCACGTCCATGTCCATCACCACCAAGTCCACCTCCACCACATCCACCACTACCACGTCCACAACCATCACCATGTCATCCACCACCACATCCACCACCACGCCCACCATCATCACCACGTCCACCACCACCACATCCACCACCACATGTCCACACCACCATGTCCACCACCACTATGTCCATCACCACATCCACCACCACCACTTTGTCCACCACCTCCACCACCATGTCCACCACCACCACATCCACCACCACCACCACCAAGTACATCACCACCACTAGGTCCACCACCACCACATCTGCCACCGCCACCACCACCACCACCACCTTGTACACCACCACCACGTCCACCACTATGTCTACCACCATGTCTACCACCACCACGTCCACCACCCCCACGTCCACCACCGCCACGTCCACCACCACCACCACACCCACCACCACCTCATCCACCACCACGCCCACCACCACATTCACCACCACATCGTGGAGAAGTGTGGCTCACTGGTTAGAGGAGGCAGACCTGGAAGCAGAGGTCAGCCCGGGACCAGGGTTCAATTCCCGGCTCGGCGGGATCTTGAGTCCTAAAATGTCCATGGACTCGACAATTCTCGCTCCGGTGTCTACTCGATTCACGGGTTCACACTCTGCGACTCTGGGCAATAGCTTGCTTAATCTCCACAACGGCCCCTCGCGGCGGGATGCCTGTCTTTCACCTTGCGGATACCCTTGCCATGGTTATCTCACAGGGGAATACCAGGACGGGTTCCCTAAGCAAGCGCTTGGAAACCGGTTGGTGATTTGCGCTATATAAATTCCTGTACATTTACATCAGCCACCATCACCACGTCCACCACCATCACCACGTCCACCATCACCACGACGTCCACGTCCACTGGGGCAGTAGTCCATCGATGAAGAGAAGAATCTCCTGGCTGGCTGAGATGGGTAAACACCAGCCATCAGGCTGCCGTACAAGGTGGAATTATGGGCTAAGTGTCTCCCGGATAGAATAGAGAGTAAACTGCAGGACATTCTCGGTGAGTGCTGGTGTAGGTTACCTGTTCTTCTGTGTGAAGGAAGCGCACACTGCTGCTACCTTCAGCACATTGCCCTGCCCTTAAAGCCACAGCCTCTCCCATTGGATAGAACTATTCAATTTAGGCACATTATGGGGCATATTTACAATGAAGTTGCGGGGAATTATGTTAGACTCCTTGGCTTACCGCTGCGCTCTGTCATTCCAGAAACGCAGGGCTTCCCCCTGCGCTAGTGCTAAACTTAGCAGCCTAGCGCCATTGCTGGGCACCCTTCCACCACAGTGCAAGTGTGTCTGTATTGAGGGGAAGATTGTTCATGTGCAGGAAAGTCTCCCTTCCTGCACATAAATAATCTTTAAATAAATGACGTTTTGCAACTTGTATGTGTGCTGCATTAAGAAGCACACAACGAAGTTACAAAACGTCTTTTTTTAAATTGTTTCTGTGCAGGAAGGGTCATCTACCTGCACATAAAAAATCAATGGCAATTTGCTGTTTCTATGTGTGCTGCACAACACAGCACACATAGAAACAACAAAAACGTAGAGTAATAAAGCATTTCTCCTTGTTTCGCCTGTTGAAGACCAAGTTTCTCTGGTATTCATTTTGGCGCTACCTCCTCTTTACACCAACCTTGTAAATAGGGGGCAGCGTCAAATCAATGGGTGTTGCGGTGGAACGACCACCGCAACACCCATTGCCCTCCCCTTTCACGCTAAGTACTGCGTGAAGGGGTGCCTTATTTACAAGGCAGTGTTAAGCATGTTGAGTGGCTTAACGCTGCCTTGTAAATAAGGCGAAGCCCCTATCGCCACCACAATGTCGCTAAAAGTGACATTGTGGAGGCAATAGGGGCGTGTAAATATATGCCCCTCTGTGAGCTAAAAAGTGTGCTATATTATGTTATTCGCTCTTAATCTCCCCCCCCCCCCCCCACCCCACCCCCCTCCACACCTAAGAATACAAGTTAAAGGGGTAATTATTTTACTATGAGTTTGTCTATAAATCTCTCTGTTTTTTGTTTCCAAATGTTGACATGTACGCTGTGGATGAAATGCAAGTGCAGGTTGTCGGACTCTATTCAGGAAGGAGGGGCTTGAGGGCTATGGGGCAAACGAGGGGCTACTGGGCCTCAACTTTAGGGGTTGAGGTCATTTTTGGAATACACCTCCCACCCCACAACTTTACGACAGGAGACAGATGGGGCCGCTTAGACCTAGTGCAGGGGGGCGAGGCCTCCGATCAAGGCCAAGGGGGCTGAGATCCATTTGGAAAGGATTAATACCCCTCCCCCATGACTCCAGAGGCTATGAATATGCAGCACTCACGGGGGTGTTGCCCACTCTTCCTGTCCCAGTCCCCACTTAGTTCCCTGTTTCTTTTACATTGGGTGTCAGGGCTTCCTCCACACCTACGAAGGGGGTTTGAGCCGGGCTCAGACTGGAGGGAGGAAGGAGCTAATCAACTCGGATGCCATCTCACCTCCCCCTGCCCCCTTCAAGGGCACCCTCTGCAACCATTTCAGCGTCCCTTTGTCTCTCATACCAGCCCTCTTATATTTTAATGGTACGGCTATGCGCCCACACCCATGCCGTTGGGGCGCTTTGCATGAGCACCAGTTGCATTGCACAGGGACACATCATTTTTTGGAGGCACGGGGCGATGGAGTGATCTGCCCAGAGTCACAGGATGTTGGGTCGATGCCTTGGGCCCCAGCTCTGGATACAGAAAGCTCTGATCATTGCGCCACACCCTCTCTAAGCATACTGATTTTATTTTTACAGCTTTATATAAAGCAATATCAGTTCAGGGACACTGGAGCGCTTTCAATTAAGCGTCACATTTCTTTGCAATATCTAGGGCTCTTAATGCCTAAATAATGTATATTCTTGGAATTGCATGTTTAAGCTGTCTGGATATGGAAACTATGTAAAATGTTACTCTCTACAGATTATATTCTCCGACTTCTTGCTAACTCAGAAAACCTTCTCTCACCATACTCCTAAACACTGCATGAAAAAATTACCTTGATTTACTCTCACTTGATTCTTCTCTGTTCTTTCTTCAGAGTGACCCTCTTCCTACCTTCCATCCACGGCACACCTTCTATTTCTGAGTATTGCTTCCTCTCACTTTCATGCCCTTCTCCCTCAATCCTTGTTATTTTAATTCTGCAATTGGCTGATGCCTCATTTTATAGAGCACAACCTCTCCTCTTTAAATCGCTATCCCTGTAATCTAACATTAAATCATCTCTTACAGCCTATCTATTTTACCAACCATTCACCTGAAACCACATAGCCCCGCTAGTGATTACACCTACCTGGTATTAATATATAACAAAGTATCTGGAGTAAATAAATGCAATTTTTCTTGAGAGCACACTACTAATCACAATAACCATTGCTCTAATTACTTACCTTGGGTTCAGGAGTAGTGTGCTACTCGCCATAAAACACTTTGACGCCTCATCAGGTGTAGTAAGCGCTATATAAATCCAATTACAATGTGATGTAAATAGCAGTAGATAGCTCTATATGACCATTGGAGCAATATTTTATTACTAACAATAAGTGGTTCAATTTCCTCCCAAGTTTTCAATTTTTCCCTCAACATGAAGTCTTATAATTTTACAAACTCATTATCTTGTCCCATTCCCCTATTTGATGTGTCCTAAAGTAGGTTCTGAATTTATGTAGTGGAGTTCATATCTTCTAAGAAAAAAAAGTGCTTTTCTTCCAAACAAAAAAGAAACATTGGAGAGTCTTGTATCTCACTTTTTAAGAAGATTTCAATATTTCAATGAGTGTAAGGGGCCCGAATATTTTTCTCTGTAATCAATAGATCTATAAGATCGGTTTGCAGATGATTGAATAATTTCCTAGTAACCATGACGGAAAGTTTCAATTCTATTAAGGACGTGGAGGCGAGGATTATGCTGTACTTTCATTTATTCCTACAGCCATCAGTATTCAACATAAAATCTTTTTAAAACATTTTTTTTAACAAAAAACTAGCATTCCCAAATGCCTTAGGCAGTCCACAATGTCCACCAATCAGCTCCTTCCATTACTCCTGAAGGTGTGTGCTTCCCGGGTTAACCTCCTCTTTGGAGACTGCGGCCAGAACCAGTACTCAAACCATCACTCATTTTTGGCTCCATCAGACCCTGAAAGAAAACAGAAGCCATGTCTCGGCTTCCTTGAACGAAACAAGCAAGCAAGAAACAAACCCAACCAACAATAAGGATTACAAGAAAAGCATACATCATCATGAGAAACGTTAATAACAATAAAGTTAAAGATACTTATACCATACGAGGCCTCGCTCCTACAAAGGAAGCTCACCCGGGCGGGAAGCAGGAGTTCGTTAGAGCCCTGGGAGCGAATAATCCTCGCCTCCACGTCCTTAATAGAATTGAAACATTCCGTCATGTTTACTAGAAAATTTTCATTCTATGGCAGGACCGGAGGAGAGGATTATGCTCCTTCAAAGCTTATCTACCACCAGCAAGGCCATATCCACAACTGGCTTGAAATAAAATCTCTTGAACATGGAGTCTGACGACCAGTTAGCCGCGTTCAAAAAGTCCTCCAACCTGGCCCCCAGGGAGAAGGCTTTGGACGCCATGGCTCCTTGCCCTGAATGGGTGCCGAACTGCGAGACATTTATGCCCGCTTCTTGCATTACCCATCTGACCCAGCACGCAATAGTCGGTGGTGAAACTGCTTTGAAGGGCTTACATAAGGAAATCAATAACTGACGCTCACCCAGCGGCGTGTCTCTGCAGTCATAGACTCATATTCCTTGAGACATCTGACCACGCATAACTTAGGGGAGTGATCGAACGCTGGATAGGAAATGATTCTGGAATCTGATTTCGTTCTACGAGACACACGAAAAGTAACCCCTTGAGGGTGTAGACCCTGCTTGAGATATCCAGAGCCCGCACGTCGGAGACTCTACGACAGGAGACCAAGCATAAAAGCATTATTATTATTATTATAGGGGACTTATAAAGCGCATGGCTACCCATGGGCTTTCCAGCGCTAGCGGTCGGATGCTAAGTACAGACAGGCCAGGCCTTAAAGATATTGCTTGAACAGCCAGGTCTTAATTTCTTTGCGGAACTGAAGTTCCCTGTCAATCCGTCTGTATTCCAATGGTAACCCGTTCCACAATTTAGGGGAAAAAGATCATCCTCCCCATTTTTCTCTCCTAACCTTTGTCTGTTTTAAATAGTCTTCTGTGCTGGACCGCAGCTGTCTCTTCGGGATATAGGGCGAGACTAAGTTCTTAATTCTTTTGGGCCTTGATTATGCTGTGCTGTGTGAGCAATGACCAGTGTCTTGAATTTTATTCTGGCCTCTATTGGGAGCCAATGTAATTTAAGTAAATACTTTCTCACTGATTCCCGTACCGGAATGTTGCACAGCAGTCTTGCAGCTGCATTCTGGGCCACCTGGAGTTTCTTAATGACATATGTGGGTGCTCCCAAGAACAATGAGTTCCAGTAATCCAATCGCGAAGTGACGAGAGAGTGCACCACTGTCCTCCGTAGTTGTATGGGAATTCTGTCTAGGATTTTGTGTAGGCTTTTAAGAAGTCCGAAACACATTGCTGCGATCTTCTTGGCTTTAGTCGCCATAGAAAGATCAGTTTCAAGCCAGAAACCTAGGTTCTTTACTGTTTCTCCGGGAATAGGTGGTTTGCCTAGACATGCAGGCCAGTCTATGATAGGTCTGGGTATTGCTTTATTCCCAAGGAGTAATAGCTCCATTTTATCGCCATTTAACTTTAAACAGCGTGCTGTCATCCAGTCTTTCACTTTTACCAGACAAGAGGATAGTCTCTCAAAGTCCTTACAATTATTTGGATCAATGGAAATGATCAGCTGTGTATCATCAGCGTATGAAGTCATGGATATATCAAATTCCAATCCGATTTTAACAAGTGGCTCCACATAGACATTAAAAAGTGTAGGGCTTAATGACAAGCCCTGCGGGAGGCCACATTTCAGGGGAAAAGTTTTGGAAAAGATTGCATTTTCCTGTACCTGAAATGTTTGATTGCTGAGAAATGAAGTCACCTACTTCAGTGCCGTCCCCTAATCCCAATGTCTGCGAGCCTTCTGCATAATATACAATGATCCACCGTATCAAAAGCCATGCTCAGATCTAGTAAGAGCAATGCGGCTGGTTTCCCCTGATCCAATTATTGTCTTAGCTCCTCTACCACCACTAACAGGGCAGTTTCTGTACTATGCTGAGCCCTGAATCCCATCTGTGAGTGGTGTAAGCGATGATTACTCTCTAGAAATTCTGATAAGTGTCTGTTAACGTATTGCTCCAATAATTTACCAGCAAATGGTAGTAGGGAGATGGGGCGGAAGTTCCCAAGTTGTGACAGATCCGTATTGGCTTTTTTCAATAGGGGTTGTATCACTGCATGCTTCCATGCTGTTGGGACTGTGCCTGTTTCCAGTGACAGATTCATAGCCTCCAATAAGGTGGGTCCAATAATGTGCGCTACTATTTTAAGAATATGTGGAGGTGCTGGATCCAATGGCGATCCAGACTTCACTGTCTCTAAAAGGGTGTCTTAACTCCTTCTGTTCCATACACGGGAAGTCAGTGACTACCTGTTGCAAGAGGGCTAGATCATACGTTAATTTCCCGTTCTATTTCATAGTCTCCATCCGTTTTGAAACAGCTATAAATGTCTGTGACATTCGAGAGATAGTATGAGGCCAACTTATTGCATCTTTTCTCTGACGTATCGGAGGGACCGCTCTTAATGAGTGAGTTGTTCAGGGTCTTGATAACTGTATACAGTTCCCTTGCCGAATTCTGTGCACCATTAATCTTTCCTCATAAAATTTTGCTTGACTCAATTTAATATTGTTATGATAATTTTTGATAGCTAATTTATACTTCAGTTTGAGTTGGGGATCATAATTTTTTCTCCATTCCCTTTCAATTTTTTTACAATTTTTCTTTAGCCCTAATAGTTGAGGTTTAAACCATCCTTCTGCTCGCGTTCTGGTCTTGGGTTTATGGGCAACCTTAGGAGCCGCTATATCTAGGGATTGCGTAATCCAAGATTCCCATTGTGAATAACATTTATCCACCGAATCCACCTTCTCTGAGTTTGAACCTGTGGATTTTATTAAGATATCTCCTCATACTACTGGATTGATCTTATCCCCAGCACCTTTTCATTATTATAGTTTTAGAGGTGGTGCCTCTATTTCCATTCCCTGATTTTCGTATGTTGAAAGGGATAAAATGATGATTTGACCATGGTACCGGTATGGGGGTGGCTACTGCCAGGTCAGGGTCATTGGAGATTACCACATCCAACAAGTGACCTTTAACATGTGTGGCTGATACTACCAGCTGAGTCAGTTGTAGGCGTTCTAAGTCTGTTAGAAGTCTTTTTACGCTTGGTTGATTGTTGTCCTCCATATGAAGATTTAGGTCACCAAGTACCGTAATATACGACTTCTTGAGTAACAGACTAGCCATCAGTTCGGGTAATTCTTCTAAAAACTCCCCATATGGACCTGGTGGGGGGATAGATTAAAAGGCCTGAAAGAGTGTATGTAGGGGATAGTTGTATAGAAAAGAGGAGACATTCGCAGCCTTTCAGAACTAGTGGTTCCGTAGTACATTTATACTCTTTTTTTAGAAGAATAGCTACTCCACCTCCTATCTGGCCCAATCTTCCAACCTATATATATCATAGTCTGATGGTAATGCCATGGCTATATCCGGGGACGAATGTTCATTAAGCCAACTTTCCGTTAAAAACAAGACATCTAATTCAGAGCCCTCTATCAATAGACGGAGTTCTGTTGTGTGTTTTGGTAGTGATCTGCTATTGATCAATCCCAAATTCCAATTCTGGAAGGTTTCCAAGCTATTACCCTCCTTGTTTGTCCTCCCTGTAACGCATGGAATAATCCATCTTTGTTTGCAATGATCGCATTCTGTTATGCTCGGTATTCCCTTCATGAAATCCCAACCTATTTCACAACTCCCTCTTTTGCCAGTTTTGCCGAGAGTTCTTTCCTGCACAAAAACCTATTAGATTGCCAGGACTTAAACAAGCGAAGAACCTTGTTAATGTCCAAAGAGATGAATACCTCGGCTCTGGAGGAAGCGTCAGCCGAATACCTCGCAACAATTTGCACACCAGAGGATGCAAGGGTGGCCCTTAACTGGCATATGACCAGCTGAAATTGCTGAACGGTATGAATTAATCACCCTATAAGCAAAACCCCGGGTCGTCCGAGAAGCCAAGAAATCGAGGATGTCTACAGCATTCCATGGGATCGAGGTTGTTCCATACACATCAACTGACCCATTGAGCCCAGGCTGACCTGTACCATTTGTGAGTGCTATCTGCCCACGCTGCTCCCAGCAGTCGCTGAGCGTCTTGCAATAGGCCACCGACTCTCCAGCGATGCCTGAAATCCGCCCGGCCACAAGGGGCATTCGACCTTGCTGGAGGAGGGGGTGAGGGAGACCTTGAGGATCCCTCAGGAGAAAAGGATCGCAGGGTAGAAGGATTGGAGAATCCCAAGAAAGTTCCAGTAGAACCGAAACCACACTTGAGACCTCCAATACAGAGTTACCAGGACCACCCGCGCTTTCTGTATGCGGACCGAGTCGTGAGCCGCATGATCATCGCGAAGGAGGGAAAGGCATAACTTACATCCACTGACCAGTCTTGCAGGAACGCATCCGTCGCTGTCTCTAGAGGGTCCGGCCTCCAACTGTAAAACTTTGGGAGCTGGGGATCCAGTCTGGACGCAAAAAGGTTTACGGAGAACGGACCCCATGCGTCGTTCAACTGCTGGAAAACCTGCAGTTGAAGCTGCCGCA
This sequence comes from Lissotriton vulgaris, assembly GCF_964263255.1. Lineage (NCBI taxonomy): Eukaryota > Metazoa > Chordata > Amphibia > Caudata > Salamandridae > Lissotriton > Lissotriton vulgaris. Next base: position 1,844,099,185 of record NC_141687.1, read on the forward strand.
AACTCTTGTCCGTCCACGTCCTGGAATGTCTGTCCACCACTACATTGACCACCCCGGGACATATTCCGCCGTCACAGAGATATTGTGGGCAAGACAAAAGGTCCATAAATCCTTGGCTAAATCCGCCAGAACTTTGGACTTCGTGCTCCCTAAGTGGTTGATATAACGCACTGCAGCGACATTGTCCATCTTGAGAAGGACATTGTCCCAGACTTTGTCCTTAGTCCAACACCGCCATCAATTCCAGACAATTGATGTGCAATTGACTTTCTGTGGCAGACCACTTTCCTCCGGAAAAGGAGTCCACGCAGCGAGTACCCCAGCCAAGTTTTCTCGCGTCTGATTCTATGACCAAATCCGGCTCGGAACCAAAGATGGCTCTGCCGTTACAGGCCTCCATTTGGTCGAGCCACCATCGCATCTCCCTGCGCACCTCTTCCGTGAGGGGAACCTGATCCGCATACTGGAGACCTTCGCGGAGATGGGCGGCCTTTAGGCGCTGTAATGCCTTGTAGTGGAGTGGCCCTGGAAATATGGCTTGTATCAACGAGGACAAGAGGCCCACTACTCTCGCTATCTGCCGAAGCGAGGGGAGGTTCGAGCCAGGGTGCGTCTGAGTTCTCTGCGAATTGTGACAATTTTCCTGGGGGGAAGGCTCAAGATACGGGCCACTGAATCGATGGTGAAACCCAGAAAGGTGACCTGCCTGGACGGAACCAAGAGAGACTTCTTGTCGTGAATGACAAACCCCAGGTGTTGCAGCAAATTGGATGCCTCCTTGAGATGGTCTGTCAACCGTAAGGGGCACTGATCCAGAAGCAGCATATCATCTAGGTAAACGATGAGCCAAAGGCCCCTCGCCCGAAGCGTTCCACGACCGGTTTGAGTATTTTCGTGAAACACCACGGGGTGGAGCAAAGTCCGAAAGGCAGAGTCGCGAACTCGTAAACCTGACCTCTCCAAAGAAACTGCAGAAACAGTCTGTGTGGGGGATAGACTGGCACCGTCAGGAATGCGTCCTTCAGGTCCAAACGCACCATCCAGTCGCTGAGTTGCAATAGATCACAGACAAGATGGATACCCTCCATCTTGAAGTGCTGGTAAACGAGCCATTGGTTGAATTCTTTCAGATTTGTGACAGGGCGTTGCCTGCCATCCGCTCTGTCCACCACGAAAATATTGCTGATAAATCCCCTCGGGAGTAAGGATGTGGGAACTACCGCTCCTTTCCGCAAGAGATCGGCCACCTCCTTGTCGATGAGGGCGGCTGTGTCCTGAGCGAAAACCAGCGGCCTGGGCCGAACCGTCTCCGAGGGCGTCCCGTAAAACTCGATCTGAAAACCTTAAACAGTCTGTAACACCCAGGCGTCTGAAGTAATGGTTCTCCAGTTGCTCTCGAAAAGAATCAGCCTGTCCCCCACCCTGGGTAGACGTGAAGGGGAGACACTCACCTGTTGCTGCCGTCTGTTGGCCTCGACCTCTGCCACCACGACCTCTGCCTCCTCGACTAGATTGGAAGAACTCCTGCTGTCCTGAGTCTGTGGACTTCTTACCACCTCTCTGAGGGCCTTGGGTGAAGAACTTGCCGGCCAAGCGCCCTCTGCCACGACCGACACTGACAAAAACATGTGGGTTGAAAACCCTCTTGATAGAGGATTGTGCCTTGTCGAGAGAGGTGAATGTTGAGACAAATTTAGTCAATTCCTTAATGAAAGGATCCCCGAATAAGCCACCTTGGGCTACCGAGCCCACCTCCGAAGAGGCCAAATCCATGAGGTTAGGATCCACCTTAAGCAAGAAGGAGCGGCGCCTCTCCATAGAGAGGCCGCAATTTTCATTACCCAAAAAGATTATAGCCCGTTGGGCCCAGTTGGATATCTGGTCCGGGGACAAGGTTGAACCTGACACTTTTGCCTCTTCAGCCAGCTCCAATATCTTTGTTAGAGGCACAGTCATGTCCAGGAGCTTATCCTAGCAGTTCTACCAGGAACGATCAATGCCTTTTTTCGGGTCTCTGACGTACTTTTGCAAGAAGGTCGCCCTTTTGGAATCGACCTCAGGGCTGGTCTAGGGCACTCTGCCCTAAGGTAGGCCCTGACTTCCTTCTCAGTCTACTGGCCACAAACGCCGACACCTTCGCAGAGGGGTCCAGGCCGAGGACCTTGGGTGGACCAAGTCCTCCGGTACCAACATATCTGAAGGCACTTTGGGTTGAGAAGAAAGCTCCGAGGGGAGAGCAGGAAGACACCAGGGAGCAAACAGGCCTGCCTCGTCCAGAGAATCCCCAGCCGAGTCATCATCGTCGTCGTCGTCATGGGTGAACTGCGGTTCCTCTGGCACGTCAGTGGCAAATTCCTGTTTCAGTTGCTGAGACTTTGCCAAGAACGCTGATTTCAAGCATTCAATCGCATCTGGCGCAGGCGCTGTGAATGACTTGCGCTATCCTGCGCGTTGGGTCTTCTCGGCCTGTTTGGCTTGAATAGCGTAAGCATACTTTATTATGCACCGTTCAAAGGACCCCATCGCTGCCTCAACTGCCCGGTGAATAGACGTATCCACTGCATCGCAGAATTCGTCATCCAGGGGGATGACTCGATATTCCGCCTTCATTGAAGTTTAATGGACCTTACGAACGCAGAGCGTGCAAAAAATATATAGGCGCATGGCAACGATAGCTGATGTTAACAAGCACAAAGCACTAAATTTTGTCCCACCCGGCGGTAGGTCAAAATAATAGGGGCGACTCACCCTCAACCCACTGGGTGCCGAAAAGGTCTGGGCCCGCCCCCAATATAGCAAGCAAGTGGTAAATTAACTGCGGCGCTTGCAAAAACTGCCTCACGGCAATTAGGCTGACCCAAATGGGTGTCAGGCTGTGGCAAACAGAAAGGTCTGACCTGCTAGCAGGTGTCCGGGTTCCACAGACCGTTCCCGGTGCAGGAAGCGCTGAAACTGCAAGGGACTCGCGTGCCCGAACAAAACTCGATGATGCCCACCACAGGAGCGGCACAGATCATTGTGTTCGCACCTGCGCCCCCGCAAGTCGACATGCACTGCACCGAGTCCTGAGCCGTGGGCGGAGCTAATCCGACGTTGCTCCTGCTGCCCCGCTGAGATAAACAATCAAATGCGCGAAAAAAGAAAAGCAAACGCGGGCGGTGATACAGCGCCACACAACGAAAAAGGAAATAAGCCAATGCACGATCCGCGGTCGTGGTAACTGCCAATGTAAACTCAGCCCAAACACCACAAAGCAACGCAGCTACGCAGCGTCTAAATACACAACAGCACACCTTTCAATACCTAGTAAAATAGAAACACTCTAATATCCTCAGAGAACTTCTTATAAAAATCACGAGAGAAAAGGGAAAAGCTACTTAACTTGCTGGCAGCAGGAAAGAAAGAGGAGGTTAACCCGGGAACCACACGCCTTCAGGAGTAATGGAAGGAGCTGACTGGTGTACATTGTGGACTGCTTAAGGCATCTTGGGAATGCTAGTTTTTTGTAAAAAACGAAAAAGATGTTTATGTTGAATACTGCTGGCTGTAGGACTAAAGGAAAGTACAGCATAATCCTCGCCTCTGGTCCTGCCAGAGAATAGCCAATTAACAGGGTTTTCTAAAAGCATAGTGTGCAAAAACATACGTTCTCAGGCTAGGGAGAGCTAACCCTCCATCCCCCGTATTACTATATAAAATTTCTAACGTTACTCTTGAGCTGCATTTAATCCCCAGAAATGACGAGATCATTGAATCAACCTTTTTAAAAAATCAAGGGGCATATTCTCAATGAGTTATCGCCGAGTTAACTGCACTTTATCGCAGCCAAAGTCACAATAAATGTATCACCCCCATTCACAAGCTAGTGCTAACAGCTCATAGCACCAGTTTACCTGCAATAGCAGCCGCAAAAAACATCGCCACAGATGGCCTACACAACTGTCGCTAATGAGATGCAGAGTAGGCGTTCCCATGCAAAAAGCTGCAACAACACCACATTGCAACATTCTCAACGACCAGCCAGATAGGCGATATGACCACAGAACATGCGATAAGGCGAATTAGCAGCAGGAAATTAACACCTGCTCTAACCTGGTGTAAAGTCAGACCACAACCTGCACCACAAAAGGGAGCCCAGCCCAGAATCACACCTGAAGGGCAACAGATGCCATGGAGCCATTCATCATGCAGCTGGGAGCCCCAACAGGACCGCAACACCCACCGCCACCACTCCCCGAAACCCCCACAGGGCACCACCCCTCCCTCCACCAAAGACATGCCACATCAACTACAAGGAATCATGTGCCAAATAATCCACCTGATTTTGCACTATCACATCTTGTGACATGTGTCGTCACAAAAATGAGCATCACACATTCATCTTTGAATCAACAAATGAAATGTATTCAAATAAACATTGAACAGAAAGGAAGACATGGTGGCTCCCATCAGGACAATCCGTAGGTCACAGCCTGCAAGACAAAAATCATGATGAGAAGGTGTGTCTTGCATTAAAGGACAGAGAGAGAGGGAAGGAGAGAGAGAAAGAGGGGGAGCGGAAGAAAGACGGACATAGTGGGGGATAGAGAGATAGACAGACAGAGAAGGGGGGGAGAGAGACACAAATAACAGAAGAGATGGACAGGGAGAGAGAGCGCCGACACTGCGCACCCATGCCACACTGCTCACCTGCTGCCACCGGTGTGTCTCCAACCACATGCCGGCATGTAGTGCAGTTCACCAGGTCCCACATCTGAAACAGATCCGTCATCTGAAACAGAGGCCAGATACATGAATTGCAAAGTACATACAATTGCACACAACATCTTCGTCTGTCCTTCCTTGCGTGCCCAGGCAGCTGCACCCCAGCCCGTCCCGGGACCCAGCAGTGCATGCCCACCCAGCCAGCTGCACCCTAGCCCCTCCCGCACCCTAGCATGCCCGCCCCTGAGCACCCAGGCCTCACTGCTCACCTTCCGTTACCGGCGTGTAGAAATGAGGGCTCACCATGTCCCACTGCAAGCCACAAGCCCGGGGCTCGCAGACATGGCACCCTCCACATCATGCAGCCCCTCCCCGCAGGCCACCAGGTCTCACTTTTGATTCTGGGTCTTGATTTCGCCATAGCAGTGGACATACCAGTTCACCCGGCACCATCGCAGGCTGCACACCCGCTCAGCCCTCGAGGTGCCTCTAACTCTGTGATCCAGGAGGCAATGCCACATGGCGGTAGGCCCCCGCTGTCCGCTCGCTCAGGCACACAAAACCTGAGCAGTCCGGACAGCCAGGACGGCGCATCATTGCAGGCTGCACACCCGCTCAGCACCTACCTCAGTGCACCGAAAGTCACCGTCCCGTGACGGTGTACCTGTGCCGGCCGCAGTGTATCCGGTGCCACCAAGTCGGTGCCCCGAAAGTCATGGACCCTCTATGATTGGGTATCGTGGTGCGGACACCATCATGACACCTCCAGGCCGGCGCAATGTGATGTTGCAGGCCTCTGGGCCCCCATGCCTACATGCACACCACAAGGATACACCCCGAGAGAGGTTGGAAATGGCGTTGAGCACGTGCGCCTGCCCCTTTTTATTGGCAAGGTCACATGTCCTGTGACGCGTGTGCTGGATGGGTGTGGTGTGGGTGTACACCAGGCTTGAGGGAGTGGCTGTGGCATGCTGACAACTAGACCTGTGAGCAGCAGATCCCTACAGGGAAGACCTGGGACATGTAGCTGTGCCGTCTCCCCTTGTGAGCGTCAGCGAAGTAGGCTGGCTTGGTACATGCCACTCCAGCGCAAGGGTTTGAACAATGACCCCAGGGCTCTGGGCGTTGTTCTGTACGGGGCTGGATAAGGAAGTAACAAATGCGTGTGACCCTGTTGTTGCGTCGGCGCCACATGGACAACATTCAGCAATGTGTCACCCTGTGACCCAAGTCCAACGACATGAGCCACATGGACGTAAGAGGAATTCACTGACCATACATTCATCCATACTTCCACACTTAAAAGACCATAGACACAACACATCTGTGTGATTAATGCACATTCAGTGGAGTGTTGCATCTGGAGCGATACAGGGCCTTGCAAACCCCACTTTACAATGTTGGCCCGTGGAGTGCCAGCCAGAGTCCGTCTGGGAATGACAAGTCCAAAGGCAGAGGAAGTGTTCAGTCCGCAGTCTGGTTGCTGTGTCATTGGTGAGCAAACAGAATATGGCAGTCCAGGTGGAGGTCCAAGGTGAATGTCGTAAGATGCATCAGAGGACAGTTGAAAGTGATGATGCAGAGGGCAGAACCAAGCAGAAACAGGTGCTATGGGAGAGATTCATGCTACTGGGGGAGATGCATGCTACTGCGTGCTTCTTACCATGATGGCAGATTCATCCGCATCTTCGTCCTCTGCTGTTTCATGTGCCTCACGTGTGGTGGTGGTGTTCTGTCTCCAGCACTGTGTGGCAGTGACACCTCAGGGGCCGAGGTGGAATGTCTGCCGCACTGTGTGGCACTGACACTTCAGGGTGCAGAGATGTGGATGTAGTGGTAGCAGCAGCATGCACCAGCGCCAGGCCTTGTGGCAGCAATTCCATGAGGATGGTTTTGAGGTCATTGAGGAACCCAGCTAGCACTCGCTGGTGTGCAGCCATGGTAGCCGCTCTTTCGACATTCGCCTGCTCCATGGTCTCCATTAACCTCCGCATGTTTACCAACTCCTGTGTGACATCGCTAGAGCCACTCTTAGTAAACAGTTGTTCTATTCTCTGAGTCAGGACTCCAGCGATGTCAGCCATGGTCAGTGCTTAATTTGTAAAATATTAAGTGCCAGCTCTGACCAGGAGGCCACTGTAGCTTGCGCCACCCATTGCCCTTGTCATCACTGCCAAAACAACTACTCACCATCTCTCTCACATGTAAATGCGACATTTCAGATTATTCCAGGTCCCCTAAGCTAAAGGAATGGCTGGGGAGGAAGGTATTAGCCAATTTAATGTATATTGTAGTCCTAAACTACCGTTGTACTGCTTATCTCTAAATTAGATGAGCAGTGCAACCATGTGATGGACTGTTCTAAGTTTGGTGTTGACAATTAAGTGCTGCTGCCGGGCACCGGAAACCAATTAAGTGCTGGCGCTGAGCACCGGAAAGCACCAGCTCAAATTGAGAGCATGGAGTGGACTGTGAGTATCCGTTAGTAGTCCCTGGTGGGACTTAGACACCCACGTATGGCATCTAGTTTCTCTGCCATGCGGTCAAGGCCCACCTGCACCTGTTCAGCCAGCTGCTCCTGGCACCCCAATACACGGTGTTGGAAGGCCATGTGTTCTTTGTGGGGGTCCTGGGAGGCAGCTGTGGTGATGGGTGCTGCCTACTGTGTAGTCTGTGCAGAGGGTGGGGTATCCTCGTTGCAGCTGGGCTGCCCTGGTCCTGGAGGTTGGCTGCCCTGGTCCTGGAGGTGGGCTGCCAAGGCTGTCAATGAACTCTTGAAGGACGTTGGAGTCGAAGCTGTGGTGGTCCTCTTCGTCATCAGAGACGAGAGGGTCAGGCTGCTCTGCAGGAGGTGTTGATTCGCTCTGTGAAGGGGAGATGCAATTTACCAATGTGTTTACATGTATGGTGCCGCATTGTACATGTTTACATACAGACTGTGTACTTTATGGCTGTTTGGGAGGAGCTGCCTATTTGATGGGGGACAGTGGACATTTCGACAACAGACGTGTGTGTGTTTGTACTTGTACATTATTAACTCCCAATTCCCTGCAATGCCAATTGTGATTGGCCAGTGCTACACCCAGTCGGCACCATTTGTGTTGTGTTTTCTGTTGTGGACATTGTTGTCAGTGTTGATGTGCTCTGCATGTTATGTGTGTTTGCTGCATTTTGGGGGAGTGCCCCCTGCTGCTCTGATTTTGCTGCCCCTTATCCCTTTCCTGCGACGTGCCTTTGACTTCTGTGCTTATACAGTGCTGAGATGTTGCATACTTGGGTACATTGGTCTCTTGGTGGGGGTTGAGGGCTGGAGAATGGTTTGTCCACAGATGTGCTCAGCTCAATTGTGAATGGGTGCCATTGTGCCCATCTCCCGCCGTCCCCCCAGTCCCTGGTCGTTACTCACCCTGCTGCTGTTGTGTCCGATCATGTTGAGCAGTGTTCAGTCCCCCGACTCCAGCCATCGTCTCCCCACTGATGACTGTGGACACCATTTCCTCCATGTCATCTACCTGTGGTGCAGGACTCCCACCTCCAGTCTGCATTGCTGCCTCCCCGTTGTTGGCGAGTTTCAGCTTGGTTTTGCGCTTGACGTCATTCCAGCGCCTCTTGACCTCTTCCATTGTCCTCTTCAGCACTCCCACTGTATTCACCTTTTCCAGGATGGACTGCCATAGTCCATTTTTGGTTGCCAATGACACAGTGGAGTTGACGAACAGTTGTTGATGGTGTTCAACCACCTCTGTTATCAGGATCCTGTTTTCCTGCGGACTGAACCACTTCTTCCTACTCTTCTTCTCCTTGGCCTTCCCTGACCCTGAGGTCCAGGCAGGTCCTCAGGGGGGCTAGTGGGGTTCGGGTTCTCCTCCGTATTTTCTCGGGCAACATCCATTGTGCTTCGCTGTTGTTTGGCATTTGTTTGTCTGTTTTTTTCCTACTTTTATGGTGATTTATCCCACCTGACGCTTGTGAATTGCAGGCCTGTGGCTGGTTTTCGCTGATTTTTGTATCGCGACTGGCCTCATCGCAAGATTATTTGCGTTTTGCATTTTTGTGGCGTGATATTTATTTTAATGCGGTCAGATGACGAGTTACCTGGAGACTATCACATGGTACCGTCGTGTTGAGAATGCTTTGTTAACACAGCGTAATTATCCTGTGATAGACTGCGATGTTGGAAGTTGCATTAAGTTACTTTTGCAATGGTTATCACACTTTCTTGAGAATATGCCCCCAAGAGTACGGAGAACTGCTGCAAGTAAAAAATAGTGACTTAGGGGAGAACTGCCATTTTTATAAGAGCTACCCTTACCAAAAGCATAAGGAGTAATAGCATCCACTTGTTTAATAGTTCTTTCAATTAATTGAAAAGAGGCATATACTTCGTATCGTACAACCCACCAATATCTTCTGTATTAAAGGACTCCCAGATAATATTTTGGTTGAGTGTCTATGCAAGCCTAAGATTCAGGAAGCAGCTTCTCTACTGAACAGCCACAGAGAATGACCTTCTGTCTTGGCTTTATTAACTTGATATCACCTAAAGTATGGAAGGTCTAGAAAATCTCAAACACTGTCTTTTGCAGCAACCTCCCAAGTGGCAATTATATTAAATTATCAGCATATGATTCAATGTTTGGACATTTAAAACAAAGGCACCTTTATACCTTCATCTTGTCTGATGGCCTGTGCCAAAGGCTCAATAAAATAGGCTAAAAGAACAGGTGAGAGGGGGCAGCTCTGCCTTGTTCCTCGTAAAACTTTGAATACACTGGCTTCAGATGCGTTTAAAATTAATTTTGCTGCTCCATTAGTATACCTTTTCCTTATAATTCCTGTGGTATGGGAAGAGAATCCATAACTCTCCAGAACTCGAAAAAGTAGTTTTCTGCATCTAATTAAAAAAAAAAACGCTCCATGGACCTGTTTTGTGGCACACATATTATTAAACTCGTGCTGAGCTGCACCCTGCAAGAAAGCCATTCTGATCTTACTGAATCAATCTGGGTGCTAATTTATTCAACCTATTTGCAAATAGCTTCGTTATAATGTTATAATCTGCGTTAAGCAGTGTAATAGGACGGTAGGAATCTTGATCTAGATCATCTGTAATTTTTTTAGAAAAACACACCACATTACCCCTATTGAAAGGACAGGAGTGGTTATCCACCTTTCAGAAAAATTTTTGCTACTTCCAACAGGGAAGGATTGAAAATATCTACAAAAATCTTATAAAATTCAGATGGGAACCCATCTGGCCCACCTACTTTATCCCCAGGCATGTTCTTCACTACTACCGCCAATTCTTGCAGTGAGAATGGAGTGTCCATAAAAAGCCGGATCTCCTCTGATAAAACTGGGATTAAAATATCCTTTAAAAACATCCTATAATTCCTCCGGTCTGCATCAATGTGCTATAGATATCCTTAAAATGATCCAAGATAATATTCCCGATCTCAAAATTAGAGGTAGTAATAGCACCTGTCTTAGGACATTTAATTATGTTCATTGCACTGGGTATGTAGTGCTCCTTAGCTTGCCATGCCATGTATCTCCCTTCATAAATCTGTTGCAGATAGGTGGAATTCTGCACACAATTCTTAGCATAATAGCAGTCTCAAAGCACCCATTTTGCCTCATCAAGGGTCATTTTATTTTCTCGAGACCCGACCCTTAGAAATTCCTGATATTCATTATTAAATGTTCTCTTCTTTTAAAGATTTAGGGGCAGATTTACAAGCCCCTTGTGGCACTTTTACGCTGCTGTTGCGCCATTCTGTGACAGATTTACAACGTGACGCATCATGAAGATGCGTCACGTAGTAAAGCCCTGCGCTACATTATACCTGCGTCGGGTATAATGTATGCAGGGTGGGCATTAAGTCGCAGGAAGCTGTACAAGATTTCACAGAGTCATTTTTACGTCCATGCTGCGTCAAACATTTACGCCTGCTTGTAGCAGGCGTAAGGAGTGATGCAGCTTTGCAAGTATAGGATGCCCCTGAGCAGTGCTGTAGTTGCGTCGCTCTAGTGACGACTCCAGCACTGCGTCATCTATACGCTAACAAATGCGTCACGCATCTGTCTCTCCCTGTGCCACGGTGCTCCGCATTGTAAATACGGCAAATCCATGGTGGTGTAAGGGGTTCCTAACGTCATGCAAAATAACTGGTGCTTCACTGCTGATCTGCAGGGATGCGCCAGTTATTGTTAATCTGCCCCAAATAATCTAATATGTATCAGGAGATCAGAGGGTCTAAGAAAGAGGCTTTCATGGCATGCCAGACCATGGTCATAGAAGTGGTACCTTTATTCTGCTGTCAGACGTTCTCAATCTCAGCTTTGCAGGTCCCTATCCAGTTCTTACCTTCTAAAAAAACTTTATTAAAAACCCATCTTTGGTTCACATGCAGAAATTTCAATCTCTAATCCCGAATGATCTGAAAACCTATTTGGTAGCATATTTAATCATTTAAACCTAATTGCAGGGGAAGTCAGAAAAAACCCAATACTGGTTGCATTTTTATATCTATTTGAGAAACAAGCGAATTTTCTTTCATCAGGAAAGACCATTCTCCATCCATCAGTTAACTTAAACATTCTAGAGTAAAGTTTAAAAATGCTTGCTTTTTCAGATTTATGTTGCTTCTTATTTCTAGTGGTAGTGTCCAAACTCGGGCTCTGAAGCAAATTAAACATCCCCGATAATTTTGCCTTCAACTAACTCATACTCATTAACACTTTCTCTGCTTTACTCCACAGATCAGACATTTCAGACCTTTTCACCTATCACAATATTGATGGTCTCTTCATCTGAGAAATATGGTTCACCCCACTTCGTTGTACATCTTGAAAGCCTTTCTTTCTATAAGCTATAGCATTGTATGGATTGCACATATAAGAATAGTGGAAGCCTTGCTGTCATCCATAAATCCTTCTAGTCCTGCACCATAGGCAAACAAGTAAAACTCAATGCCATTGAGCTGTTGATATGCCATTTTTCTCTCTCTGTAACTCAGAATCCCACCTTCCATCTCACCTAACAGGCCTCCAGGCAGAACAAAGAGTTTATTCATGAATTCTCAGATCTCCTTGTCACTTCATTCATCCAAAATACTTACACCTCCCTCCTGGCTGGCTTCAACCTTCCAGAAGATAATCTCAATAGCTAGAAACTCTCTTGTCAATCTCCTCATCACCCTCAATGCAGTGCCACATGTCACACAACTAATACACTCCAAAGTCTACATCCTCGACCTTGTCTTCTCAACATTACCAATAATCCAGTGCAAACTACCCATATGCCTATATTGGCTCAACCACATTGATTGCCATTCCTATTTCTTCCTGCTCAGCATCCTACCAACAAACTAAGGACAACCCAAGTAAGAAGAAGAAAGCTTCTGATCTTTCGTAGACCTTTCAATAGACAACCCAATGTTTGAACTGATCTTTCACCATATCAGCTACACACCCAATGTCAACACCCTTCTAAACTTCAACACCTTTTGGAAAAGTTATCTGGACCACATCCCCAATTAAAACACACTTGCAGAAGCCAAAGCTTTCAGCACCCTGGTTCTCTAAGGAACTTACTGACATTAAACTATCCATCGGCCGACCGGAAAGAAAATGGATGAAAATCAGAACCTCTGATGACCTCATGATACTTCAGTCTCTCAGTGCAACATACAACAAGCTCATCACATTGGTCAAAGCAAAGTAAAATGACAATACCATCAGTGAAACAACTAACAGAGCTTTTCAAGACAATCAAGCAATGTATTAACCCCCTGTCAAACCCACCTATTGCTCTTTCCACAGAAAAATAAATTGCCATTGACCTATTATTCACAACAACAAAAAAACAGAAGATCCACAGTACACTTATAACACCAAGTCAGCTGATCTCTTACACCCACCCCTTCCTGTAGTATCTCATAATGGTCATTCTTCAGCCCCATCTCTTACAGAACTCGCCAACATTCTCAACTCTGTCAAAGCTACTTCTTATGAAGACAATATTGTACCTTCATCAAATCTTTCTCTGTGGACAGACTCTCTCCAGAATCAATGCCTCCCTCACTAGAGGGGTCCAGAAACTCTCAAATTAGGCCAGATCATCCTGCTCCTAAATAAACCTATACTAGGCCCTGGATGGTAACGCTAACTACCAGCCCCACACTCATCTACCTTTCATCGCAAGATTTAAACAAAAAAAACAGTCTTTTCAACTCCAAGATTAAATTAATGCTAACCCTCTTCTACATGACTAGTAACCTGACTACAGATCATGTTGCAGCATGCAGACTGGTACCTTAAACATCATAGACGATGTCCTCCGACCACATATCAAGATGCCATTGCCTCCTGTGAATTCTGGGCCTCTAAGCTGCTTGTGACATAGTCGACCATTCAACCCACATATATGCACACTGAAGTCTCAAATGGAGCCCAACAGCAATGTCCTTATCTGGTTCTCCCATTTCATGTCCAATCACCACCAGCTTGTTCACAAGGACACTTACAAGTACCAAAAGATCACCATCATCTGCAGAGCCCCAAGGGTTCAGTAGTGTCCCCTGTTATTATCATCTGTTGTATAGAGCAGCTTGGGCCTCTACTCACGAATAATAAAGAATACAAAAAAGTGATGAATGGAAGGCTTGAGTTAATCTCAGCCACAAGTAATTACACATGACTGCATTCAAGTCTAATGTTTTTTTGCCCACAGTACTACCGGAGAATAGTTTCAGCCATATGCAAATCAGCTTTGGCCCTGCTCCAAGGTCTTCCAGACTGGCACCCCTTAAGAACAGGTTGCACACTGCTGCACGTCTCATTCACGCCATGAAAAAATATGAACACCACCCCATTCTGATGGAATTCAATTGACTTCCCTTGCTGGCCTGCAGCATCTTCAAAACCAGTTGTATATTTTGCAAAACCATTGGTAAAAGCACCCCTGCTTATCTTGAAGACAGGCTCGCCATTTTTCGATGGTTCTATGCACACCAACAGCAAGGATACTATCAGACTGCAGACTACAGCCTGCTGAGTTGTCCACAGGGACTGCACCACGCTACACGAGTGGGACACTTATGCTGAGCCCCAGCAACTCAATACTGCATACTATGGTCAAATCGTGGCAGCAGGCCCACCAACTCTTCGGTGTGGATCCTCTTCTTCATGACCATGCACTGTTATGGGGCAACTCTGACATCCGTATTTGTAACAAGATGTTGAACAGTGAGGCAGGTTGTTCTGCGGGGATCATTTCAACAACGAAAGAGTGCAACCAACAACAAAAAGAAAGAGCCAGCAACAGAAAACACTCCTGTTTAAATAGAACCCTCAATCACTAACCTAGTTGATGACATGCTTCATCATTGGGTTCCCACCAGAGAGGCCGAGTGATTACAGCTGAGCAGGTTTTTTGGTGCAAGGCGTGAGTGCAATAAGTGAGTGGAAAAAGTGATTTAAAAGGTGCCTTTGTTTTATCCCCAAAAGATTTTAATGGTGGAAAACTAGACACCAATAAAAATAAGTGCGTTGGATGTTTTCAATAACTGGCTAAATTGACCAGATACATCCTACTGTGAAAAAGGAAAAGTGGTCAACATGTTTCTGCTTCAGAAGGTTATTAGTGAAGCATTCTTCAGGACCAGCACACCACTGCAGTATGCGCAAGCTAAAGCGCACCCTAACCTGTGGCGAAATGAACCGAATAAACTCTTGGTTGTTGGTTGAACCTTCAGGATTTCTGAAAGCCGTAAATATCTGTGAAGGCAAAAAGACATACAGACAAACAACACAATCATATGGCATGTAATACATAGTAGCTCAAGTGCTTGATAGTGATCCAGAGTGCCTCATGCCGCTGCTTAGTGCTCTTCAGAGTGCAGCAATGTCGCTGATAAAGATCAGATGATATATCGGTGCCAGTGAAAAGTGACTTTTTAGACACTAACACGTTGTGCTACACAGGTGCTCTATAGGTGTGCTTGTTAACTGTATAGCATGTGAGCATGAAAACGAGGGGCGCGCTTCAATCCCTGCACGCTTACACAGGTATTACTGGTAGGTGACTTTCAAAAACACAATGAACATGACTACATCATTCAGGTAAGAGAAATTATAAAATTCTTGCAGTCAGTGGTTAGGACAGTTTTTTTAGCATGGGTTAAAAACATGGTTTAACAAGCATTTACAATGCAATAGGTCTCCCAGCTTTAAAGTTTGAGCTATTGGCATTGTATATTACAATGTGTTACATTAATTTGTTATCAAACTCTGAATTGTTGTATAAAGATGGTAAATGCTGCAAGAAAAAGTAGCACTGAAATTGATAGCTTTCGCAATCGCTATTGTAATGAAGCTGAACAGGCAGGGACAAAAGCATAGTCATAACAGTCGATTTAAAAAATAAATGAAAAAAACACTCACTGAAAGTCTGCTTTCGATTCTGCGACTGTCCGCAAACCCAAAACAACGGCCTCCTCCTCCCCCTAGGGCACCTCACCAGCATTTGCAGTGCAATAGATCTCGGAGCATTAAAGTTTGAGTTATTGACATTCCGCCTGGGAACATCACGCGAGCCCGAGGAGGTGTAGGCCGTGCCACGAGGCAACCTGCGGCCTGGTGTGCCCATCGGGTGAAGTCGGAGCTGCTCGCTGAGGTTGGTGTTTCTCCCCCCCACCCCCCCGTGGGGCACAGAGACCTACCCGCAAGCCCTGAAAGAACTGCCCAGGGTGCCGATTGCAAATTCGGCCCGAACTGGTAGATGGAGCACGAAGCTAGCTGAGGCCTACTCTGCAAAGGAGGTGAGAAGTGGCGGCCGCTAGGCGTGTGGAGAGAGACATAAAGCGAGGCAAGCTACCGCGAGTGGGTTGGGCACTCACTACTCTGCACTCACTACTCTGCACTCACTACTCTGCACACTCACTACTCTGCACACTCACTACTCTGCACTCACTACTCTGCACTCACTACTCTGCACTCACTACTCTGCACTCACTACTCTGCACTCACTACTCACTACTCTGCACTCACTACTCACTACTCTGCACTCACTACTCTGCACACTCACTACTCACTACTCTGCACTCACTACTCTGCACTCACTACTCTGCACTCACTACTCTGCACTCACTACTCTGCACTCACTACTCTGCACTCACTACTCTGCACTCACTACTCTGCACTCACTACTCTGCACTCTGCACTCACTACTCTGCACTCACTACTCTGCACTCACTACTCTGCACTCACTTCTCTGCACTCACTTCTCTGCACTCACTTCTCTGCACTCACTTCTCTGCACTCACTACTCACTACTCTGCATTACCACTCTGCACTCACTACTCTGCACTCACTACTCTGCACTCACTACTCTGCACTCACTACTCTGCATTACCACTCTGCACTCACTACTCTGCATTACCACTCTGCACTCACTACTCTGCACTCACTACTCTGCACTCACTACTCTGCACTCACTACTCTGCACTCACTACTCTGCACTCACTACTCTGCACTCACTACTCTGCACTCACTACTCTGCACTCACTACTCTGCACTCACTACTCTGCATTACCACTCTGCATTACCACTCTGCATTACCACTCTGCATTACCACTCTGCATTACCACTCTGCACTCACTACTCTGCACTCACTACTCTGCACTCACTACTCTGCACTCACTACTCTGCACTCACTACTCTGCACTCAATACTCTGCACTCACTACTCTGCACTCACTACTCTGCACTCACTACTCACTACTCTGCATTACCACTCTGCACTCACTACTCTGCATTACCACTCTGCATTACCACTCTGCATTACCACTCTGCATTACCACTCTGCACTCACTACTCTGCACTCACTACTCTGCACTCACTACTCTGCACTCACTACTCTGCACTCACTACTCTGCACTCTGCACTCACTACTCTGCACTCACTACTCTGCACTCACTACTCTGCACTCACTACACTGCACTCACTACACTGCACTCACTACACTGCACTCTGCACTCACTACTCTGCACTCTGCACTCACTACTTTGCACTCACTACTCTGCACTCACTACACTGCACTCACTACACTGCACTCAGCACTCTGCACTCACTACTCTGCACTCACTACTCTGCACTCACTACTCTGCACTCACTACTCTGCACTCACTACACTGCACTTACTACACTGCACTCAGCACTCTGCACTCACTACTCTGCACTCACTACTCTGCACTCACTACTCTGCACTGGACGTGTAGCCTCTGGTTGCTTAGTGCTTGAAGTGCAGGCTACTTCAGCTAATATTAATTATTTCACCATCATGTAGAGTGACTACTCTTCATTACCAGAAATAAACTGTTTTTCTTTCTGTGGCCTCTTTGATTATCCCAAAAATCATCTTGTAATAACCGTGTCCAAATGCCATGATGGCATTAACTTTTGTAATTAGAAAATAGCGGTGGAATTACTAAAAGGGGCTTCCGTTATATTTTCCCAGCATCAGCAAAATGGCCAAACCATTTCCGGACCCACGTTCGGTTTTTCCAATTGCTTTTCTATGAAGAGGAGAAATTATTTGGTTTCAGGCTTTGGCTACTGCCATAGACTTTACAATGTTACAATGCTAGCTAGTATGCCCCCGGAATGCCGCCGCGGCCGCCCCGGAAGTCAGGCACGTTCGCCTGTGACGGGGGCGGAGACACGTTCAGAGCGGAAGAGAAGGCAGGCGGAGTCGTTGCGTCTCGCGGCCCGGGGCTCCTGTGAGCGGTGTGGAGCCCCGGGGCCGCGCCAGCAGGAGGTTGGGCGCCGCGTGCTGAGCAGAGTCCCCGACATTGGCCAGGTAAGTTCAAAAAAAGGCTGGGGGGGGGCTTGGTGCACTTGTGTGTGTGTGTGTGCGTGTATGCTCGTGTGTGTGCGTGTATGCTCGTGTGTGTATGTATGCGTGCGACGGTGACGGCGGGGGAGGGAGGGAGGGGGGGGGGGCCTCGGTGCACGTGTGTGTGTGTGTGCGCGCGTGTGTGTATGTGTCAGGGGGGGTGTCTCTGTATGTATGTATGTGCGTGCGTGCATGGGCGCTTGTGTGTGTGTATGCGCATGCGTGTGTTGTGCTTGCGCTTCCCAGGAGACAGCGCCAGGCCACAGCGCGCGTTCCAGCTACAAATCGCCTGGAAGGATGCGCGTGACCTGGCCTGTCTCCTGGGACTGCGAGTCGCTGACAAAAGATCTCCTGGCGGACACAGCGCTGACGCGCTGTTAAACGCCAGGAGACCTAAAAAGCAAGTCTTACGTGAAGTATCAAGTAGCCTCACGTCATGGGTACCCGTGGGGGTGGTGACTTATAGTCACACTCTGTCAGGATTAGAGAATATGTAACACAAAGTTAGATAAAGAATGGCAAAGGTGTTACTTCCAACGATACCCTGGTGGCCGCTCGGGGTGCATTTGAAGGAAGCGAACGGCCGAGTGGCCGGAATGTCGTGCGTGCCATACGCTGCATAGCGTAATGACGTTACCGTTTGCATGTAGACACGAAGGCTGTAATGCTAACCTTGATGTTAACAGGCAGGGCGATTAATTCAACATCCATAGCTTTATTTAGAAGCCGATTCTTCAATAATAATTCTCACATGGTAATGTCGACCGTATCGGGCAGGTCTTCCTGATCTATCTATTTAAACACTAGACAAAGGATGACATTTAATTCGATGGGCTCGGGCATATTAATACAGTATTTCTAGTATTTATATATGATTAAGCATTGAGCATGGAAGGTGAACGGGATGACTCGTAGTGATATCATGCACGGCACACAATATCTGATATGGCACGTATTACAGCGTTATGTGTACAATCTTACTAGTGTATTTCATATTGGCTATTGTTCATCTCATGCAAATAAATTGTATTATCAGGAGATAAACATGGGCCTTTCACCTTAAAAGTTGTACATATTACAGCGTTACTTGCGATGTTTCAACAGCAAATTTAATATTGAAAAATTTCTATATTGTGCCGTAATGTCAGTAAATAAGCATGGACAAAATACAGTACAGAAGGTAATGGACTTATCAGACTGATAGTCCAGATGTTTAATTTAGTTAAATATCAGCACCTCATTACAGTACCCCAGGGTATATTATCATTGAGTCCATGCACATGTGTAGAAAGGCGATAAATCCAACGTTGTTCCTTTTCGAACAATATTTGCAAGGACTTGGTACCAGATTTTATTTGTTCAATCACAGTCCAACGCATGTCGTTAGTAGTGTGGTTTGACTGTAAGAAATGTTCAGTCAGCTTTGTGGTACTCATTTCACAGCAAATGTCGCTACGATGTTCACACACCCGTTGTTTTATTTTTCGTGTGGTCATACCCACGTATCTTGAACCGCAAGGGCAAGTAATCAGGTAGACCACATTAGTTGAATTACACTTTGTGTGTGTGCATTGTGTCCATGTCTTGCCACTCTCCAGATCCAGTGTTTTTGTCGATGTGGTCAGGTGGCAAACGCTGCATGATCTGCTGGTGAAATGACCTGTAATCCTGGGTAAACCCCAAGCGTTGAGTACCGCTGGTTCTTCGTCAGTGTCAGTTTTCCTGGGGCATATATGTACTAGAGTATCCTTGATACTTCTTACCTTCTTGAAAGAAAATAAAGGTGTTTCCCATTTTAAGTTGTTACTTTCAAGAATTCGCCAATGTTTTCTGATGGATTTTGAGATATTGTTGGATTCAACGCTATAGGTAGTAACACAACTTAGTGCAACTTCTTCAGTGTTTCTGGGTGAGTCTTTAAGGAGGACCTCCCTGGACTGATTCCTTGCTCTTTTGCAGCTCTTATTCAGGATTCTTTCCAGTTAACCGCATTGCGGAGTTTCTTTGTAAATTCCCCGGATTGAGAGCGAGAGTCCTCCACCTTGCTGCAGATACGTCTTATGCGAAGGTATTGCCCATAGGGGAAATTTTCTCGTAACGGTCTTGGGTGAAAATGGGGGTTCTACAGCCTCCATCAAGTCCTTGAAAGGGGTGCCCTTAAATCCTTTGCGGGACTCCACAAAGAATTTGGTCTCCTATCCCATTAATCCTGGCAATATTTGCAGCTCCGACATTGCCACAATCGTCGCCTGGGTGTGCCACCCTGGGTCCTCCTGCTCTCCTCTATAGTCTCCTCCCTTAGAACATGGGGTCACTTCCCCTCTATAGCCACTTGAGCCATCATCTTTTCTCGCTGCCCCTTCTAAATAGCCTCCATATCACATGGCAAACCAGACTTCAAACAGAATATGAACTGGGGGATTTGGTGGACCTTCTGGAGGCATTACAATATCATTATACCCCAGCACTCTAAACATTATAAAGATCAAAATATGTAACCTTGATAAGTTGGACCTTCTGGAGGTACTAGATTGTGGGGTTTGGGAGGCACAATTGAAGTTCCGTCTCTAAGTCACTGCATGACTGGCACTGGACTCCCGTAAAACAGCGGGCCTGTTACCTCATGCAAATTGCTGGTGCTATGTCCACAACTGATATGATCTGATACATGTCCTCTGTGATTGCCCCTCGGTACAACCCTTTTGGGAGGCAGTCGGCACCACGCTAAGTAAGACCTTACCAATCATGTCACCCCTGCCTCGTCCCCTGATCCTTCTACATGATCCACCAACCTCCCGGACCTTTCTCACCTCCAGGGCTGTCTACAGCATATGGCTCTCACCATGGCTAAGATCTACATTCTTCGCTACTGGCGTCCCCCCACCCCCACTATGATAAATGGCTCTCTACAATGTACCAGACAGCCTACTTTGAGCGGGCATCTATAACCTACAGTATAAAAACTTCCTTCTCACTTGGGTGCCATTCCGGGATGAAGCCCACTAGCCCTTAATTGAGAGCATTCCTGTCCCCAAAAAGGTGACCAGATATTATATCACCCTGAGACTGCCCTTGAGGTCCAATCTGGTCATGATCCTGGAGTGTGCATGCATACTTCCCTCACTTTCTTCTCACACTCTTGCCTTTTCCACACCTCTCTTCTCCTTTGCTTCTCATCTTTTTCCTCGCTTTCTCCTCCTTTCCCTATTCTTTCCCTTTTCCTCCGGGCGTGTAGGTGCGAGTATGGATTCCCATTTTCCTTTTCCTCTATTCATTTCTTTTTGTCATGTTACATTTTTGCTGCCCCCTCCCCTCCCCCCAAACACACCCCGCTGGCAATTTTGTGTACAGAGGTAGACCCGCATGTCATCCTTGATATTGTCCTTCCTGGCCCTTCAAGGGACCCTGCCTTGTGTGAACACCAAATTCTATGTACCTAGCGCTTTGTTTCATCTTGCACAGTATAGTATTACTGTTTCGCCTTCTCCTATACGCTGTTTTGTTTTAATCTTCCAATAATGAATTGTGAAACAGACTGCAGACTTGAGTGTAGAAAAAGAAAAAAGAAGGCCTTTCCATCTCTACACCCAGGATCTGGAACAAAATCCCTATATCTATCAGGATCGCCCCATCTCGACTTCAATTTAGGAAAGAGATGAAGACGCACCTCTTTGAAGAACACTACATTGCAATTCAATAATAGTTCACAAACTAGTTACCTCTCCTATCACTAATTGACTTAATGTGTATCTTTGACCCTTTACATCGCTCCACTGCCTCTTTTGGTAGGCAGTGATTAGTATGAGTTGGTGGTTTCCGGTACTCAGCACTTAATTGTCAACACCGGCCCTTGTGACAGTCTTCCACAAGGTGGCGAAGATTTGCGCTACAGATATACCGCATACATAAATGTGTCTTCCTTGGATTTTATATTAAACAATACAGTAGCATGTAAGACATGACTGTACTTCCTCTGCTGCCTTTTGGCTAGGATCCTTCTATGCAAATACTACATAGAAGATAGATACTTACAGGACTTAGTAGCAAAACTAGTGTACATAAGTATCCCTAAGGAAAGCATTTCAGCACAAAAGAGCCTTCATATACTATTTAAATAGCTGTGTACAGGGTGAATGATGCTCATACAGCTCCAGGCTAATCTGGGGCTCCTTTGTGTGATCAAGTATTACATTTTTAGAGAAAAACAACAATTATACGCTTGGGGAACAAGAATATTTGGTGTAAAAGACGGGTGTTTAGATTTCT